>NC_052624.1:273441787-274691787 GCF_016161935.1 Mauremys reevesii
GTGGTACCCAGAACTGAACACAATACTCCAGTTGAGGCCTAATCAGCACGGAGTAGAGTAGAAGAATTACTTCTTGTGTCTTGCTTACAACACTCCTGCTAATACATCCCAGAATGATGTTTGCTTTTTTTTTTGCAACAGTGTTACACTGTTGACTCATATTTAGCTTGTGATTCACTATGATCCCAAGATCCCTTTCCGCAGTACTCCTTCCTAGGCAGTCATTTCCCATTTTGTATGTGTGCAACTGATTGTTACTTCCTAAGTGGAGTACTTTGCATTTGCCCTTGTTAAATTTCATCCTATTTACTTCAGACCATTTCTCCAATTTGTCCAGATCATTTTGAGTTTCAATCCTCTCCTCCAAAGCACTCGCAACCCCTCCCAGCTTGGTATCATCTGAGTGTATTTTCTATGCCATGATCTGTCATTGATGATCATAGTGAAGACAAGGAAGTTTGCAGTTTTACATGAGATAGGAGGTCAAGGTAAAGATTATAGGGGAACCTGTGGTTTATCTCAACCTGCTAACTCATGTTAAAACCACAGCTAACTGCCTTGTCTTCGCTAGGATTTTAGTTATCTCGTGTTAACTAACTCAAGTTAAGAATACACCTTTTTTTCCCCTGGTGAAGACAAGCCCTTAAAGGAGAAACCTTTCATGTGAAACTCATTCCAGGTGACAGCCGTGGTTAAAAGAGAATCCAGTCTAATTTCTCCTGGACTGAGGCCTGGTTCCCTCAACAGGGCTGTTCATTAACAGTGCCATTCGGCTTTATAAACATAAGGGATGCTTGGTTGTGGCCATTCAGTAATTGCCATTAGTGAGAGATTTCTAATGGCTAGTTCTGTTTCCCACACTAAAATCTAGATCAGACAGCCAAAAAAAAAAAAAAAACCCAAACCCTCCAACCACACACATTTCTTAAATCATAGCCCATGTCATAAATAAACAGATCAGGGTTAAGGTCTCTTTTACCTGGAAAGGGTTAACAAGCTCAGTAACCTGAGAAACACCTGACCAGAGGACCAATCAAGGGACAGGATAATTTCAAATCTCTGTGGAGGGAAGCCTTTGTCTGTGTTCCTTGTTTGCTCTGTGTGCTCCCTTTGGATCTAAGAGAGGCCAGACATGTCTCCAAGTTCTCCTGGAGTAGTTCCTACTAACCAATAGTGAGTATTACTTAGAAAGATGGATTAGTTTTATAATTTGATTTCTACATTTGCAATTGTGTGTTTGCTGAAGGAAATTCTTTATTTCTGTTTGCTGTTACTCTGATTATTCTGAGGAGGCGGGAGGGGAAGTCTCTCCAGTTTTTATAAGTTAAACCCTGTATTTTTGCATCCTGGTATTACAGAGATAGTGTACTTTTTTCTTTCTTTAATAAAATCTTTTCTTTTTTAGAACTTGATTGATTTCTTCCCTTGTTTGGATTTTCAGGGGAAGGGGAGGGGGATAGGGAATCCCTCTTCGTTTGATTCAAGGAGTTTGAATCAAGGTATCTCTCTCCAGGACTAGGGAAGAGGAGGGGGAGGTGAGTCCCTCTTTGTGTTGAGTCAAGGATTTGACTCGGTGTGTATCTCTCCCGAGTAGCTAGGAGAGAGGGAGAGGGGAAGTGGGCTGCTTCCCTCTGTGTTGAGATTCAGGGAGATTGAATCTGTGTTTCCCAGGGAAAGTTTGGGGGAACAGGCAGTGTGTTACTCACTTAAAACGTAACTGGTGGCAGCGAGAACCAGATCTAAACAAGAATTAGTTTAGAGGAGTCCATGCAGGTCCCCATCTTGGAACCCAACAGCTCCAAGTGGGGGAGAAACCTATGACAGCCCATGTTTCACTCTGAATGGATGCTTTGCTGTGGTTTTTGCTGTGTCTCTATTGTGCCGCTTCTCTGTCTTTGGCTACATCTGCTGCATGCTGCTACATTTGTTAAAGTCCTTTTCTTAGTTAAACCATTTTCTGATCACAAAATATCTCCTTCTCCTTTGGAAAGTGAAAGAAAAATTAATACTTCAGGAAGCATAATGCCAATGCGTCTCAGAACCCTCTCCCTTTTTGTTTTGGTCACAGTTCTGCCCTTAAGCACCCGAAATACCATTTTAATACTTCTAAAGGTAAATAGAGTTCTGTCAATAAACTGAAAATTGCTGACCTTGTCTTGTTCATCAACTTAGGCACTGAAAAAATTCTAGCCTCCTGGGATTAGCAGTGCTCTTTCATTTGGAGCGAAAAATGCTACGCCTGCCATATTTAATGACAGGCCTGGGAGGGTTAATGAAAGAATATAAATGGCATTTCACCTTGACTTCCAGCTGCCCTATATCATTGCCTAAGGGTCCAGATAAGTGCCAGCTCCATCTGAAACATACAAAAGCACAGTGAGGATTTATAGAGGATTCTTATATGATACCCCTGTCTGCCTTGGCTTCATTTTCTTAATTGTTATTTTAAGGAATCAGTTTGTCTTTCCTGTTGCTTCTAAAGCTTGCTCCCTTTATCAGTTACCAAAAGCTTCAGGAGCCATTAAAAAATTAGGGAAGGAAAATGGACAACAGGCAATTAAACCAGACCTTTCAATTAATGCCTGACCCTATCAGCATTTCAGACTTCACTTGCTTTATTGATAACTGCCCTTTTATAAACTAACCACTGATGATTAGTCTAGACTGCTAATGAGATGCTATCCTCCCACAAGCAGTCGCGGATTAAAAGCTTTTGCGGTTTCAGGGATTCTGGTTTGCGTGAATGTCAATTTGATCCTTTTAGTAGGTTTATGCTAAGTATTGATAGGCTCGTGGGATTCACGCAAAGTGCAGGGCTGAATCTCTCAGATGCTAAGCAGTGGCTGGGGTGCTGCTTACGTTCAAAAGCCTTTCTTCCATCCCCACTAATGGAGGATCAAAAAGTTGTCCCTTCAATTAAAAAATAAACTTCTGGCTTAAAAAAAAAATCCTATTCTTCAGCATTTTATGTCTAATTAGGGATTTTAGTGGCAAATGTACAGCAGCGCTCACTGATTAATTTATCAAACACAGAACTTTCTCTTTTCCCTACCAGACCAATTAGCCTAGCATTTTCTATGACTGGGAGATTGGGACACCGCTACATAGAGACCAGAGGTTCTTTGCATTTTGAAATTACATGTTAAAATGACTAGATAATTTGGTATTTGATGCCTTGGATATTAGGGCCCCATCCTGTGTGTTACTGAGTGTCCCTGCTAGCCAATCCAGTATGCATTTAGGGCCCAATCCTGTGGGGCACTCAGCACCTTTGACCCCTCCCCCCCAATGACATCAGTAACAGCTGAGGATGCTGAGCACCTGGTAGAATTGGCCCTTAGTATATAAAGTGCCCATACAGAATCAATCCTGCTACTAACAGCACCTGATGGCCTGTATGGTAAATGGAATCACTGTTTACCTGTAAAATGCACCCATACCATCTCATGCAGAGATAGTGCTGGATGTCACAAGTGAGGCAGGGTCACTACTTGGATAGGAGACATGTCGGAACTGGTGTGGGGATTCATTTATCCTACACTAATCACGTCCCTCTACATCAGTACTCAACCAATGCTTCTTCGTGCTGCTAGGAGGTGCTGGGCTGCCGTTGAGGCTGCATTTTCCATGACCACCCATTCTGTTTATTGCTTTTAATCCTTACCATTAAAATCTACATAATACCTGAATCTCTCTCTCTCCCTCATTTTTTTAGGTTTCATTTCCTTTGTTATTTCCTCTTAACTCAATGGGCTTTTGGAAAAATACCCAACCACTTCCTATTTAATCATGTAGCGTCAGAGGGTACATCTAGACTGCAGTGTAAATTCAGGTCTGTGGGACCCAGCCTTGCAGAATTGAAGTTTTCAAGCCTGTGCTTCAGTGTCCACACAGCATTGTAAACACAGGCTTACTTAACTGCAGGCACAAACCTGGAGTTTGTGTTGATACTCTTTGAAAAAATCTGACCTAGTATTTTATTGAAGAACACTCAGGAAATAACTCTCTGGGGATAGCCATTCTTCCCTTGTGAATACCACATCCTAGGGCTGACCCGTGTCTGACATTTTGTACCCCAGTGGGTTACAAATAAAGGGCTTAATACTGCTCAGCCTATCTCTCTGAGACCACATACAAAAGTAAAGTCAGCAGCATTTATTTCAAATATACCGAGAATGGGAAAAGTCCCACAGGGCCTCTCCTTTTCACCCTCTCATGGTGGTGCTGAGAATTCGGGGCCCATCCCTATGAGTACTATGTAAGCATGTTGGACCTTGTTTTGCTGGGTGTGGGCAGTTTTAATCCCTCCCTGCCAGATTTTTAAAGAGAAGGTAGGATTTTTGTTTTGAAGGAGAGGCCCCTCAAAGTGATTCCCTACAGGGAGTCCTTTGAAATCCTAACACCGCCTGTGCTCTGCTTCCAGCATAGCAGGAAAGAATAATGAATAATCCACTCTGGCAAGACCCGGTATGCTACAAACATCCTGCCTGGATGAAGGGGAGATGCTGGAAGAGAGATGTGTCATCCTGAGCACAGCAAATCTGTGCTAGTTCTGTCATGGGTTTCACCTTTATTGCCCATCACAAAGGTTTCTTATTTAAAACAAATCAGCTACTTAGTTACCAACCAAGAAGGAGGTCCCACTGTACTGGGCACTGCAGAACTGTGGAGCAGTGGCCAGTCCCTGCCTTGAAGATTTTACAATCTAAATAGAAAAGATGGACAAAGGGTAGAGGAAATGGATGCAACATACAAGCAGAGTGAGCAATACAATGGGCTGCAAATGGCAATTAAGGCAGCTATATTTTCTAATGCCTCCAAACCATAAAATAACCCTGGCCTGTTTTAAGGGGGCTTGTTTTCCCCTCCATAGCGATGCCAGACCATCCCCCTGAGTGCCACTGGAAATTCCATGAGCACACGGAGGGAAGCAGGGGCTCTGTAGAAGATCCTTAAGGCCTGAGCTTTCTAGTTACAGCATAAATCAATGGCCTATAGTTTGTCCAAGAAAAACAGTATAAAAACAGGAGAAGGGGGAAAATACCATATGATAACAGGAGAAACTGTACCCACAGTAGGCATGTCACTTATCCAGCAACAGTAGCGAGGGTATACAAACCCCATACTGGGCAATGCAGTGTTAATAAACTAAGATGGGCTCAGGTGGCTTTGCCTCATGGCGCCTGTGAGAGATGTCAGGATTGGAGGGAGGCATTTAAGACAGAGAAACCCAGCTCAGCTGATGACAGGCCAGGGAGGTGAGTAAATCTTCAGCTCCTGGAGAGAGGATTGACTGAAAGCAGGAGCTCTCCAGGTGACTGCTGCCCAGTGGCCCCACTGTAGGAAGGGAGGGCCAGGTGCTGACTCACTCTGAAAGGGGATCATTTCTCTCAACTACTTATGAACTGAGTTTAAGGCCACAGACTGACGAGCACCCTTGGAACAAAGAGAGCCTCAACCCAGCCTTGGGACAATTCATTTGTGTTAATTCCCCTTGTTTCTGTTTGTGGGCTACCCCAGAAGGGGGGAGATGTGAAAGTGAACTGGCCGGAGGGCCGAGTCCTGGGAAGAGGCAGACCACTGAAGCTACGGTTGGCAGGTGGTGCTAAACTGGGAGAGAGACGCTATGCCATGCCCAGTCCCAAGGAGGTACCCTACAGGTAAATCAACCCCCTTCACAAATGCCCAAAGTAAGTGGAACAAGCAGTATATTTTATTGTCTAATCCCCTTCTGTTACAGCAAGTTTTAGGTGTTGTAAGTAACAATATGTTCAAACAAATCAGAGACGTGTGATTTTTTTTTTCAGCTGACTGTGTCTCTTCAGCTAGCCTGGAGGTAGTTATTTAGGTCTGATGAGCCTTGCTCTAATAGACTGTATCTCTAGGGAAACTAGCTTCTGGTTGCTAACCATTAAGATTACTTCCTCTCAAACTAGCTTATATAAACCTGTTCAGAAGTGACCCTGTATGTTAAGTAAAGCTAAATGAACATGGACCATATACAGACAAGGAATAGTAATTCATCTCCACTGAATTTTAATATCTGTTTATCTATGAGAAACTTCTATGTCAATTAATCTAATGTGCTTGCTGTGGCAACTTTTTAATGAAATATTCAATATTCTGTTCCTGATATACTTTATTCAAATAACGGATTAATGAAACCATGTTCCAAATAATAAAAGGTGGATGCAGACTCTTTTTTTTTAAACTTAGAGTCTATTTGTGTATAAAATAGTTTCTTTTTTGTATATATTTCTGTCTTTTTTTTTTTAAGGCAGCCTTAGAAAATGCTCAGCTTAAAATTATACTTCACCTTTAAAAGAAAAACAAAACCTCCAAAAATACTCATAAAACTCTGAGTTTGTAAAGGAAAACATGTTTTTCAAATTATTATATATATATAATTTGCATACACTCTAACGCTACATGTCTATTCTATACCCTGGAATAAAACATTTGCTATATCTACACTGCAAAATAAAATAAAATCAGGTTAGCTAACTCATTAAAACGGCAGTGAAGATATGGCAACTCGGCTTTTAACTCTGGATAATAGTTTGAATTAAAGCCTATAAGGTCGCTTGAGTTAAAAGCCTATAAGGTCGCCTGAGTTAAAAGCCAAGTTGCTGTGGCTTCACTACTATTTTAACCTGTTAACTAAACCACGTTAAGAACACACTTTTTCTGCTGTGTAGACTTAAGTGATTTCAGTGGGATTAGGGGCAGACTGTAATAGACTACATGTGCATAGATAGAATACAAGGTACATGAAATATTAGGCCCCAATCCTGCAATAAGCCCTGCATGAGCAAGAAGCCCCACTGAAATCAATGGGGATACATGTGGGTACAGGGTTCATCCCCCAGAGAACAGTCTTGCAGGATTGGGGATTTATGGTCTGATCCTGAGGAGCCACAATCTCCTTCAGCTGCCATTGACTTCACCTCGTTTCATAGACTGGGTTCTTAAAAAGGATTTTAGCCGTCCTTTTTTTTTTCAATTCACTCTTATGAATTCCAGAATTGGACGCTGCTAAGAGCCAGTAGCACAGAGATCAATAATCTCGCTTCTCCTGAAAATAGACATTCCCATGTATTACATCTAGTTATTTTTTACTTGCTGTCAGGAGTATTACAACGTTTCCTTCTTGTACTGCAATAATTAAGGTGGAGATGACACATCCATTAAAAACCCCTTATAACTTTGTGGGAAAAGTACTCCTGCTGGGCTGAATTCAGCCCACAATATGTAAGCTTGGGAGAGAATCTTTCCATCAAATCTAGTTTGGCTGGTTTTAGAATGAGGTGGACATACAAAAAAATCAAAAACACACCAAACAAACTCTTTTTGAGGTGCCAGATGATGAGTTTGCTGAATTAAAAAAATAAAGCTTCATTAGCTGCCATCAAGAACAAAGCACTTTGGGCCAAATTTGGCTCTGTTACACCAGGATGACAGAAATCATAGCTGCCAGAACTTAATTATATGTCACAAGGATGATTTTTCAGAGGTAAGGTCAGGTGAGAGGGGAAATGAACTAAGTGCAAGGGTAACCCACTGTTCCCAGTGTGTGTTTTACATTCCTCTCTAGCAGCTGTTCCAAAGTAGATCCTAGTCTAAGGCCATGTCTACACTACCGGTAGTTCAGTGCTGTCCTTGGCCAAGGCTTAGCAGTAGGTCCAGCACCTTGAATGAACCCTGATTAATCTACTCCTTGCACTGTTCAGCAAGCGGCAGCAGGAGGCTGCTCTGTGCATCTCTATCCCCCAGGCTCTGCCTCCTCTGTCTCACCAGCCAACAAGTAGAAGTGTCTGAACTGCCTGCCAAATCCATAGGCTCCTCTGCCCTGGCCTGAAAAGAGAACTCTAAGCCCCTCAGAGGGGACCAGGAGATGTTGCCTGACCACTCGCTCCTGCTCCCTCCCAAGGGGAGTACTCTACAGAGAAAGAAGGAGGTCAGCATGAAAGAGAAGGTGTGAAAATTATAACTAAACACAGCTAGGAAAACTGTGTGTGTGAAGACTAGAGTGGGGTATAATACAAAGTGTGGGGGCGGGGACGGGACAGCAGGGATCCATGAGTGAATGGAAAAAAGAATGATTTTGAAGATGTCTAATTTTACCTGATGCACAAAACTCAATAATTTCTACCTGCAGTTGCCTTTGTGGGAGAAGTTGCCCATTGTCAAGAAGCTTCAGGTTCCCTCCACTGGTGTCTTCATAGGCTTCTTCCCCAGATTTCTCTCCACTGGGATTGTGGGATCTTTGCTCCATTCTCTCTCGATTGATCTCTCTCCAGTGGAGCAGGGATCATTAGGAACAGTCCACACATGCCTACATGGGATGCACACACTTTCAGAGATTTAGCCATAATTGATTTGTCCAAAGACATAAAACAGGTCAGTGGCAGAAACGGGACTAAAACCCAGTAATCCTGCCTGCTAAGCCCCTGCTCTAATCATCAGACACATCCCTTCCCTCACAGAGCTGTAAAACACCTTCCTCAGCTCCATATACTTCTCTGGCCCGATGGACAAGACCCTACCACTCCATTCCCAATCATTGTGAGCAGACCTGTCAGTCATGCTGAATCACGTGACTGGTTTGAGATGTGGACACATGGAGATCCCAATGAAATTAAATGCAATTTCCTTTGTGACCTAGGGTCTAGGATTTGAACCCAGGTTTCTAAAGATGAAAGACCAAAGCACTAACCCATCCACCATACCATCTATTTTCTGACTGGTATGTTGACAAATCAATGGCTTATAGCATTCTATCATGCTGGATCTTTGTCTCATCAGCAGACTATCTATTATGCACCGGGTCCTCTAAGGCCAAAACAGTCAGAGGTTTCATTAACGAGTATAATAGACTTTGATCTCTGCTGGCTCCTCATTTACCTCAAATTCCAGTGCCAAAGATAACACTGATTGCAACTGAGGAAAAAAGAGGCAGACATAAGGGTCAGCTAAAAAGGAAAAAAAAAAAAACCCTGCAAAGATACCAGAGGCTGATCACACATCTCACAAAATTAAGCACGGGAAAACGATATTCAAGTTGATGGGAGAGGATCTAATTTAGCCAAATTGAGGAGACTCAGAATAAAGGCTGACACTGTAGGTCACATTATGTGTTGATTTACACCCTGTGTAGTCCCACTTACTTTGACACTTCATCCAACCTTCATAATCAGGGCAGAATTTGGCCTTTAGGCTTTGATGCCGCCTGTTGTGCGACAGTGACGTTGCATACATTAGGCCAGATTCTGATCACAGTTTCACAGGGGTAAATTTATAATAACTCCACTGATTACAGCAGAGGTCCTCTGTATGTACGTAGGAGTATGATTTCAACACAGCCACTCTGGATTTATGCTGCTGCTGCCAGCATAGCTGGGAGTGGAATTTTGTCCATACTCCATCAGCTCAACCACTTTTCTGCACCAGTCCCACGATAGTCAGCAATTTCATTTTCTCTCTCCAGTTCAGAAAAAATGGTCCTAGTGGAGATCTATTTTTAGATTACATTTAAAGTGTTGCTGCAACATTTCATATTCTCCATCTTCAAATCTCCTCTTAGCACTCTGTTGCTGTGATATTCTGTCCTATAACCTTAGCACTATGGGCAATATCTCCCCACTTTCATGTCTCAAGGTGCGGAATGGGAGTTTAGAACACTCCCCTGGGTTCTGTCAATCTACTAATGCTTTTTGCATAAAGACCATCACTATAGCATCTAAGCACTTGCACAGCAAAGCTCCTAAGGGATGCAGGCAGAGTGTCGTGCTTGGAAAGTCTTTCTCTCATGCTGCGGTTGTGGAGATGGTACTGTGCCACCCCACCTCCAGCTAACTCCTTATGAGGAGAATCACATAGGCCTCCAGATCAGAGCTACCCATGGCCTCTAATGTGGGAGTGGGGCGAGGAAACCCTCTCCCCCAAGTTCTGCTATGAGGTTTAGGGGCAAAAACTATACTGCTCCCCTGCTGTGGCCTTTAGATAGATACAAAAAACCCTTTGCAAATTGTGGAGAGTAAAATCAAGCAGCCAAGCTGAGGAGAGACTTGGCTAGCATATCTCTTCTTCTACTGTCCTGGTGCATGCTCCATTCTCTTCCACTTCACCCCTTGCTCCACTGGGCATGTGTTTGAGAGAGAGGGAGGGAGCATATGATGTGCGTATGGGTCACGATTTTGGGGCCCTGAAGGACAATTGAAATAAAGAAGAGGGAGAAAAGCGACAAGGAGTAAAGAGAACATGAACGATGGAGGGAGAGACCAATGCAGGAGCAAGAGGCAGGACAATGGAGGGAGAGATGGACCAAGGGAACAGAGCGAGGAAAAAAGACAGCCCTGTTTCCAATAGTGAGTGGGCTGAAGGAAGAAGATCCAAAACAACACAGAGAAACACTTTTTAAAATGCATTTGTGCCCGAGATGTGGTAAAAATGCTGAAAGACATTTCAGTTAAACACAGGCATGTCTGTTTCTTATAACAATGATGGGAAATGGGGGGCAGTGCCCTGTTTCTGGTGCAAGTCTCCTGTCTATGCATAATGTTTTACCTTCCCTGCCAGTGATTACTTTGATCTAGTGCTAATCACAATAAATCTTCCTTTTGGCTTTAAATTGCATCAAATAGCACAAACTTTTGCAAAATGTCCCAGAGAGGTGCTCTCCCAACTCCTGAGAGGTTCCTCTCCTATTTCCAGTACTTTGTGACTTGTTCAAAGCCTTGCCTGCGCTGGTCCTGCTAAGCTGAATTACAGAATTGGGAACAGAACCCACCCTACCTTAATCTTTTGTCTATGATCATCTCTGTACAACTTTAACGCTGTCGTTTGTTATTTGAATTCTCTCTGAACTGGATCCATTGTTTGGTTTCATTTTCCCCCATGCAGGGGCGGCTCTAGACATTTCGCTGCTCCAAGCACAGCGTCATGCTGCAGGGGGCGCTCTGCCGCTCACCGGTCCTGCGGCTCCGGTGGACCTCCCGCAGGCATGCCTGCGGAGGGTCCGCTGGTCCCGCGGCTCCATCAGCGGACCCCGTGGCATGCCATCCCAAGCACACGCTTGGCGTGCTGGGGCCTGGAGCCGCTCCTGCCCCCATGTACTCCTGAGTGCATCATCACCATCTTATTTAACGATTTGTATTCCCATAACACCTAGGAGGCCATAGGGATGCCCTCTCTTATAGGGTTGTGTGGCCCAGTGGCCAGAGTCAATATGGATGCCCTCCCCTGCATCATAAGTGATAATAAACCACTCATAGATCTGCCAGGGGTATGGGATACTTCAGTTCCCTCAAGAGTTTTTTCCTCTCATTTCCTGTTGGTGGTTCCAAGACATGTTTAGCAACAGCATGAAGCATGCCCTGTGTGCTGCTCGAATGTATTAACAGACCATAGATAAAAGAGCTTGTTGCAGAAGTGGCCAGTCTCCCATGTGTCAATGGTACTATTTGTTTGCTGTAATTTCGCTTTCCAGCAAGCTGCCCAACACGTCTCTGTTTCACTTTCTATTATATCTGTGTCACCTACCTCAAACTAATAAGTAATTTCATTAGTCTGGCCATTCAAAAAAGCAAAGCTTTTGTCTGAAGTTAATAACTCCCACAGATTAATCAAAGGTAATTTTATATTAAGAGAAGTTATGTCTTCTTGTATCCAGAGTCATAACATGAAATTCTCATTAAAATGATATTACATTTAGTACCTGTGTATACCCAGATTCCCAGAGATATACAATATATAAGAATCTCCTTTCCAATATTGCTTTCACAACTCATTATGTTTCACGGCAACTTTCAGAAGAGTTCGCAGGCTTGAGACATGATGGATTCCCATACATGCAACTGAAATTATTCAGCTGAATGTAAGATATTGCGTTTAACATAACATAGGCCATAAAGTTCACTTAATCCATGTGTCAAATCCCAATTGATTTCTGACTATAGATTCCCCTGCTGTCTCAAGAGGATATCACACTCTGATTTACATTTTTTCCTAAATGCTTGTGTAGTATTGTACACTGTTGTGGTGTTATAACCTTATTGTGCGGAGAGGCAGGGCAGCCCAATGGATAGAACTCTGGACTGGAGTTCAGGGGTTGGGGTGGGGGTGCTTAGTGGCCACTAAGCAGCTATGTGAAGTTAAACAAATCATTCTATTTCTCTGTGCCTATTTCCCCTCTGACCCTTTGTCTGTCTTGTCTATCTATTGGGTCAGCTCTTGGGCATGGGGACAGTCTCTGATTGCAAACCTGTACAGCACCTAGCACGATGGAGCCCCAATCTTGGCTGGGGCTTTCAGGCCTGCAGTAATATAATTAATAAATAGCTATCATGTCCCACCCCAGAGGTGCTGCACTTCAGTGGGGGATGAAGATTTTGCGGTACATGTGGGCTATAATAAGGTATGCCAGCTAACTACTCTTGGGGTGAAAGATGCTTTATAAATGTAAGGTATCTGTTGGTTGTTGTTAGATTTTTTCCCCCAGGATTAGGAAACTTGCCCCATCTCTTTGGCTCCATGACTATATTAGGCATCATGGGAGGTGTAGTCCAGCTGGAGATTCTGACTCCCAGGGGAGAACAAGGACGTGAAGAGCAAACTAAAATATCTACGCGGTGCTATAACTTCTGATTTTGGACCAAAATATTTTGATGAAAAATCAATTTTTTCCATGGAAATCTGACACTATTTGGAACAAAGTTATTTAGTCAAAAGTCTAATTTTCTGTTTTTTTGTTTGTTTGGGTTTTTTTGGGGGGGGGGAGTTCTGATGGAAAACTTTTGACCAGCCCTAAGAGCATATCATGAATCTCCAGTAAAAAATCCCGGATTATTGCTTTTGCAAAAAGTCACTCCATCATTCTGATGTGATGAAGTTTTGCCTTTGTTTTTGCTGTGATCATGAGCCAGTAGCATGACAGGTTTCAGAGTGATAGCCATATTAGTCTGTATCAGCAAAAACAACAAGGAGTCGTTGTTGGAGTCTCTAAGGTGCCACAAGGACTCCTTGTTGGTTTTGCCAGTAGAATGTGCTCCATGCTGGAAGGACAATGGAAGATCAAGAGTCCAATTCAGATCACTGAGTCTCCCTATGTAAACGACAGCAACCACATACACAATGTGGAGCAGTGGCAGCTCTGTCACTGGGGCCCATGAAACACTGGTCCGCTCAGAAAAATAACCGCACGTGAAGCACATATACCGCCACACCAATTCTATACACCATTCACAACAAGTCATTTTAATGGAATAACATTGAGATGAAGGATCTGTGGAGGACAGCTGCTCCAGTGCCCCCAGACTATGATGTTGGTGTGCATGTTAGTGCAGTAGCAACACTTCATTTAACTATAGGTAATAATTGGAGATATACCAATCTCCTAGAACTGGAAAGGACCTTGAAAGGTCATCAAGTCCAGCCCCCTGCCTTCACTAGCAGGACCAATTTTTGCCCCAGATCCCTAAGTGGCCTCCTCAAGGATTAAACTCACAACCCTGGGTTTAGCAGGCCAATGCTCAAACCACTGAGCTATCCCTCCCCGCTATCTACTAGCCAGTAGAGCATTAAGGGGCACTTTCAGAATTGTCCTTTCGAGCACTTAGTGTAAGCACATTCTTGTCGGGGCGTCCAAAGCGACAGCAGCGCTTCATCGACCAGCCTGCCAGCCAGAACACAGCATGGAGAGTGACTTTCAAAAGTGCCATTAATTAGTGTGCACACATACAGTTAATGTAGACTATAGAACCTACCTACACGTTTGACCTATAGCCACCACTGGCATAGGCAGTCAAGTTCCCAGGGAAGCTCTTAAGTTGGCCTGGGAAGATATGCTGAAGTGATGTGGGTTAGCTAGGTGGCAGTAGAGCACACAGCTTGTTGCTGTACAAAGGGCCCACAGGACCATACTGCAATAGAGAAGCTGTGTTGTCTTCAGAGGGTTTGTTCTGTTACACTATAAAACACCTTGGCAATGAGGACGGTTTCGCTGTCACTTACACATTCCTCCTGCCTCTGCACCATGCCCTGCCTTCTATCAACTCCCTCTGAGTGTTGGATACAAGCAAATTCACCAAAAATCAGTGAAGCTAACTCAAGTAAATTAGTGTCCGATGTTTGCTGGTTTTATTTTTAGCACATGCTCAGGGTCATACTGATTGCCATATCAGGGTTGGATAGGAATGTTCCTGCAGCTCAGATTGGCAGGAACCACATGGGCTTTCCACCTTTCTCTGAACTGAAACCTAGGACATGAGTCACTTGCTAGAGTTATCTGCAGGGCTGGCCTGAGAGGTAGGCAATCAGGGCAGTTGCTCTTGGCACCAGGGGATGGGGTTTGGGAAGGTCACCACATCGTTCAGTCAGGTGTTTGTGTGTGTTTTTAACTTGCCACTCAGGGGTGCTGAAATGTTTGCCGCCCTGGGCAGCAAAACATCTTGGGCTATCCCTGATCATCTGGGTATATCTCACTAAATCAATGCAGGGCCCTTGGCCGTTGGCGCAGCTCAGCCCCTCCTGTTCTCTGCCTGTGGCACACAACTGTTTAATCTCCTGAGGGCTGTAATATTTTGGTCTAATTCTTATAGTTGGTGTGGGGGGTGTTTAGTGGCCTGTGATAGACAGGAAGTCAGACTAGATCAGTGGTTCTCAAAGCCGGTCTGCCGCTTGTTCCGGGAAAGCCCCTGGCAGGCCGGGCCGTTTTTTTTACCTGCTGCATCCGCAGGTTCGGCCGATTGCGGCTCCCACTGGCTGCGGTTTGAAGCTCCAGGCCAATGGGGGCTGCAGAAAGCGGCGTGGACCGAAGGATGTGCTGGCCGCCACTTCCCGCAGCCCCCACTGGCCTGGAACAGCGGCCCGTGGGAGCCGCGAGCAGCCGAACCTTCGGACACGGCAGGTAAACAAACCAGCCCGGCCCGCCAGGGGCTTTCCCCGAACAAGCGGCGGACCGGCTTTGAGAACCACTGGACTAGATCTGGTGGTCCTTTCTGGCCTTAAACTCTATAGCTTTGTTTAGAAGGGAGTGTAGGGAGTTGCTGTGAAAAGGGTATTGGCACGGGGATCATGACAGTAGCAGAATTGAGGAGAAAGAACAAAAACGGTGATGGAACTGGATAAAAAGGGAGAGGACTAGACCATTAAGCAGAATATCCACTGTTCCCTAGGTTCCTATCTGAAGAGACAGTGGTAGAAAGCCATGAAATAATTCAATGGACATCTCCTTGCTCCCTCCCTTCCCCCGCCCAACCCTCTGCCTTGCCCAGCGGCTCTCGTATTGCAGCCACTAGGACCCAGGTCTATCACTGTTCTGCCTCACTCATGAAATCATTGTAAGATCAAAGAGGACAAGCAGGGTTGTTTTTTAATCTCATTTGTACAGAAGTAATTACAGATTCACTGTTTACTTTGATGGAGTCACTCCAGACATGCAACTGAGAAAACAGAGAAAAAAACCTGGCCCAAATTCCAGTCTCTCCTGGGTACTACAGATACTTTAATACACTGCTTCTCATGCTTTTCAGACTACTGTACCCCTTTCAAGAGTCTAATTTGTCTTGTGTACCCCAAGATTTCACCTCACTTAAAAACGACTTGCTTACAAAATCAGACATAAAAATACAAAATGTCACAGCTCGCTGTTACTGAAAAATTGCTTCCTTTCTCATTTTTAACCTTATAATTATTAATCAGCTGGAATATAAATATTGTACTTACATTTCAGCATATAGTATATCGAGCAGTATAAACAAGTCATTGTCTGTATGAAATTTAGTTTGTGCTGACTTTGCTAGTGCTTTTTATGTAGCCTATTGTAAAATGAGGCAAATATCTAGATGAGTTGATGTATCCCCGGGAAGATCTCTGCGTACCCCCATTGAGAACCATTGCTTTAATAAATCAGTGGGTGTAACTTTGGATCTGATGTAGAACTACCATGGTACTTATATGGCCTCATTTGCCATCGTATCTGAGCACCACACAAAGATTAATAAATGTATCTTCACAACACCCTGTGTGATGTGGTGTACAAACCCCACACTAGGCAACAAGAGGTTTAAGAAACTGCTCTGGGCCCAGCCAGCCTACCCTGCCACACTCCTGCCAGGGGTGCCGTTCACTTGGTGGCAGATGAGGGAAGAGAGCAGACCTGCTACTGGCATCTCTGGCAGAGAAGACCTGAGGGAATCTCTCCCTAAGACAACTGCCCTAAGGTCCCTCCTTGAGGGAAGGGAGGACCTGCTACAGAGACAGCCCGAGAGGGAAGCATTCCCCTCTCTGTCTCATACAAACTCCAGGTTTTGTTAATTCCCTTTGTTTGGTTTGGGCTACCTCAGCAGGGGACAGCCTTAGGACTGATCTGGCCCAGGAGGATAGGCCTCACTGTAGGAGGAGGCCATTGCTGCCCGAGAGGAAGCTACCATGCTACACACAGCTGCCAGAAGGTGCTTTGTGGTGAGAAGACACCCTTCACACCATGCTAACTCAGACAATGACTTTGCTATAAGTGCAGGGTGGTGGTAGAAAACGGCCCAGGGAGGGCAGCCTTAAGCGCCCCTGGCTGTCAGACCACTGGTAGCCCTCAAAGGGTCCTGGATCAGAGCCCAGTGGAGAGGGAGAGCCCGGGCTCCACTACCAACAACCCCCCTGCAAGTCACATGCCTAAGCTCCGACCACTAGGTGACACTACTCCACCAACCAATGAGGACCATCACACCTTGTAATGCACGTAAGTGCTATTATCCCATAACAGATGGGGAACTGAGGCACACAAAAATAAGGTGATTCACCCAAGGAAACAATTGGCAGAACCAGGAATTAAAACCAGATCTTCTTAGTCCTGGTCCTGAACCACCAGACCACCTTGGGCTACATCTATACTCGAGAGGTCATCTAATCCCCTGTACTCATGGCAGGACTAAGTATTATCTAGAGACCATTCCTCACAGGTGTTTGTCTAACCTGTTCTTAAAAATCTCCACAACCTCTCTAGGCAATTTATTCCAGTGCTTAACCACCCTGACCATTAGGAAGTCCAATCTAAACTGCCCTTGCTGCAATTTAAGCCCATTGCTTCTTTCCTATCCTCAGAGGTTAAGGAGAACAATTTGCCTCCCTCCTCCTTGTAAAAACATTTTATGTACTTGAAAACCATTATCATGTCCTCTCTTCTTCAGATTAAACAAACCCATTTTTTTCAATCTTCTCTCATAGGTCATGTTTTCTAGACCTTTAATCGTTTTTGTTGCTCTTCTTTGGACTTTTTCCAATTTGTCCACATCTCTCCTGAAATGTAGCACCCAGAACTGAACACAGTACTCCAGTTGAGGCCTTATCAGCGTGGAATAGAGTGGAAGAATTACTTCTTGTGTCTTGCTTACAACACTCCTGCTAATGATGTTCACTTTTTTTGCAACAGTGTCACATTGTTGACTCATATTTAGCGTATAATCCCCCAGGGCCATTTCTGCAGTACTCCTTCCTTGGCAGTCATTTCCCATTTGGTATGTGTGCAACTGCTTGTTCCTTCCTAAGGGGAGTACCTTGCCAGTGCCTTTACCTGCTGCTGGAGTCTTTCATTGCAGTGGTGAAAGACCCATGCAGCAAGGAGGCAGCAGGACACAACACTGCTAAAAATAGCAGTGTAGACAGGGAAGCGCTGTTTGGGCAAGTAGACAGCTCTGTAGGGTACATAGAACATCAGAGGGTTGGAAGAGACCTTAGGAGGTCATCTAGTCCAACCCCCTACTCAAAGCAGAACCAATCCCTAGACAGATTTTTTGCCTCAGATTCCTAAGTGGCCCCTTTAAGGATAAAGCTTACAACCCTGGGTTTAGCAGGCCCATGCTCAAACCACTGAGCTATCCCTCCCCGCTCACAGGGGTCAAGAATGTCTTTACTAACCTAAGCAGTGCTATTCATACCAGTGCTACAGGAGTGTGTAGTATATGTACTCTACACACCACTGAGAAGAGTGTGTACTGTAGATGCACATTTGGACTCACACTGATGTGACATCAGAATTGGGCCCCTTGTTGCCATAAGTGCTGTACTTATGGCCTTCACCTTTCTTCTTTCATTTCTTTTCCACGCTTTAAACCTAGTGCATGTGCTGAAATTCTCTACAATCCCCACAAAGCTTAAATAAATAAATAACTAAAATCCTATTCTGTTTTTCTTCACGTCATTTAAAAATGGCTGTTCTTGTAAGTAAACCTTTGCAAGGGAGCAATCAAAAACTGGGTGAAAGTTGAAATACTTTTAAAAAATACACAAACGCTCCAAATATCTTTAAGATTAGATGAAGTAATTTTGGAGTAGTAAAAAGGTACATTGTTTGTCTAATACCTTATTTGCTACTTGCATGATGTATGATTTAGTCCTAGGTGTCCTAAAGAACACCCAGTTCTAAAGAGCTTTATTTTCACCCTTAACTACCTATGATCTGTAACGCTAGGAACTTTTCAGGCCATGTTATCTTATAAATAAAATCTTATAATATGTATGTGTTATTATTGTCATTGTGGCTTTTTTAAAGACTAATTATCAGTCTGCGGTATGAGCTCTTTCTAGTTGATTGGATCATTCAGAAATGTGAGTGATTTCTTTTTTTTTTATTTCTACTTATTTCTTTTCCTGAATTTTGTTTTAGGCAGTGCCTCACATCTGCCTAAGTAAGCATAGTTTGCACCGATGTAACACTACTATTATTTATTTGCAGTAGCATCTCCTATTACCTCATTTCATAGCCGGGGAAAGTATAACATATAGCTTATGCAATTTTCCCCAATTCACCCAGCAGATTATTGGCAGAGTGGTTTCAACTGGTAGATCACTCCCGGGAAAAAATGCTTCTTTCTCATATATCTGTACTGAGCTGAAAAGAAAATGTCTTGGTAAGATTGCATCTAAAGTATTTTATGTCAATTACATTTATTTCCCTTATTCTTTATCACCTTTCAATTAGGCCAAATAAACGTTCATTTGTCAGTTTTCCTGTCCTCTTACATTTCAGTTTCTTGAATGCTCAAATCTAAAATATTAAGAGAGAACATTTTCACCATAACTCCCTATTTATTTTCTGCACTGCCTTCTGCACATTAACGTCACACTCCAAAGTCCTTAGTCTGAAACATCTTAATGCCATTTATTTTGTACTTTCAATTGTTACATCTACCAATGTTTATTGTCATGTTCTATGCTACTTCTTTATTTACCTCTTTATAGATTTTAAATTTGCTGCTTGCTTGTGTTTTTTCCCCGTTACCCAGCTTTCAGTAATTAGGCTAATTAAAATATTTTCTCTTTTCTTCTGTCTCAGTAATTTGTGTACATGGCAACTTTATATTTAGTGGCACTCATTATTCTGTAACTGTTCAGTAATTAACTGGATAGCTGAGATAAAGAGAAAAAAGCAGAAAATAAATTGAATAGTTGATCCTTTAATAGTGAAAGATCATTGGGAATCATTTAAGAACACCTGACTGGATGCCCAAAAAGCCACAATCAAAGAAGGCTGTACAAGTTAAAAAACAAACCTGGTTTAGAAGGGAAGTGAAGGCAGCTAAAAAAAAAGTCATATATAACAAAAGGAAGAAAGGGGCCATTGATAGTAGTTGATATAAAACAGAAGTTAGTATCTGTAAAAAATTGATAAAGCCAGCAATGGGACACAAGGGGAAATCTATGGCCAGTGGATTTAAGGGCAATAAGAGTTTTATAAATACATTAGGAACAAAAAGAATCCTGACAATGGCACTGGTCCATTAGTAGATGGAGAATTATCAATAATATTACAGAAAAGGCAGAAGTGTTCAATAAATATTTCTGGCTTGTATTTGTGGGGTAAAACAGATGATATAGTCTCATCATATGGTGATAACTCTTTCCAGTCCACTAGTATCTCTGGAGGATGTTGGAAAGCAGCTACTAAAGTTAAACATTTTTAAATCATAGGTCCATATACCTTGCCTCCAAGAGGGTTATAAAAGCTGGCTGAGGAGCTTGCTGGTCCATTAATGTTGATTTTTCAACAAGTCCTGGAGCACTGGGGAAGTTCCAGAAGACTGGAAGAAAGCCTATGTTGTGCCAATTTTTTAAAAAACAGCAAATGGGATGACCCAGGTAATTATAGGCCTGTTAGCCTGACGTTGATCCTGGGCAAGATAATGGAGCAGCTGATACAGGACTCAATTAATATAGGATTAAATAAGAGTAGTGTAATTAATGCAAATCAGTATGAGTTTATGAAAAATAGATCCTGTCAAACTAACTTGATGTTTTTTTTGATAGGTTACAAGTTTGGTTGGTAAAAGTAATAGTATTGATGTGAATTCTGTAAGTCGTTTGACCTGGTACCATGTGACATCTTGGTTAAAACATTAGAAAGATATAAAATGAACATGGCACACATTAATTGGATTAAAAACTGGCTAACTGAGAGATCTCAAAATGTTGCTGCAATCAGGGAATCATTGTCAAGTGATGGGTTTCCAGTGGGGGCCCTGCAGGGATCAGTTCTTGGCCCTATGCTGTTTGACATTTTTATAAATGACCTGGAAGAAAACATAAACATCGTCACTGATAAAGTTTGCAGGTGACCCAAACACTGGGGGAGTGGTAAATAACGAAGAGGATGGGTCACTGATTGAGGGCGATCTGGATCTCTTGGTAAATTGGGCACAAGCAAACAATATGCATTTTAATACAGCTAAATGTAAATTGTCATGAGACCAGGGTTTCCAACCAGGGCCCACAGGAGCAGCAATACACCCACTCTCCACCTGGCAATCTGCTGATAATTGCTTACCTGGGAGACGTAATGGCCAGCCCCATTGTGAGGCTGTGCCTGAGAGGTCCAAGTGATGGAGTCACACAGCATCCGTTTGACCCACTGCCTTTACTTAAGCCAGCAGCAGGCACTGGAAGTTGTTTTAACAACTGGGCTCCATTCTGCTCCTGCTCTCCCAGCTTGATTTCCTGACATTCTGACCCAGCGTGACTCATAGCATCTGACTTGTGGTTCCTGAGCTCCTGTTTGTCTCCTGCCTCTGATCTCTGGAATCCTGACCTGGCCTGACTCTGGTTCCCAGCTGGTCTGATCTCCAGTTTGTATCCAGATTCTGACCTCCTGGTATCGCGACTCAGCTGATTCTTGACACCTGTCTCATGACTGCAGACTTTGGCTCTGACTACTAAGTCTGGCCGCCCATGATCCAACATTTTTTAGGCTTTGCAAACTTTTACTGGAGGTTAATTTTGAATTTTTCAGAACAAGTTGAGCTCCTCACTGTCCTATTCCAGAAAAATGCCCTGTTCCATTAGTCACCTGAGACCCTGCACACATTTGAGCAGCTGAAGATTTCCTTCACCACCACTCCAGTATTGGCCCACCCAGAAATAATGCAAGCTTTTGTTGTGGTGGCAGATACCTCTACTATGGCCATCTGGGCAGTGCTCTTCCAAAGGCATGGACCCAAGCAAATAGGTTGTAGTATCGCTCACTACTTGAGAAAACTTGCCCCTGCTGAGCCAAACAATGAGATCTCAAACAAGGAGCTCATCGCAATTAAGACTGCCTTTGAAGAGTGCCAACACTACTTGGAAGGGGTCCATCACACAGTCCAAGTGTTCACTGATTATATGAACCTGGAATAGCCGTGCAGGGCCAAGGTTGTAAACCAACGACAGCTCCAGCAAGCCCTATTCTTCTCCCAGTTCAACTTTATCTTGACTTACTGCCCTAGAACCAGAAATGGCAAGGACAAAGCCTTGTGCCAAAGATATGGCTCCAACCCATGTGGTACCAGTCTGGAACCAGTCCAGATTTTCAAGTCCCATATTTTTTTCCTAGCGACTTGCTGCCAGGACCAGCTTGCATTCATCCACTCTGCCTTTGTTTCCGGAATTCCACCCAATGAGTTGGCCATTATCAACTGAGAACCATACAACACCCAGGAGGGGATCAAGTTTGTAAGGGACCACATCTACATTCCTGCAGGATCTGCAAGAGTGGTGGTTCTTCAATTGGGCCACAACTCCACCTTGGCTGGACACTCAGGGCAATATAAAACCTGACAATTAACATCCCATTTCTTCTGGCAGCCCCAAATGCACCTCATGATACAGATCTTTGTAGCTTCTTGGGAGGTGTGTGACTGCAACAAGATACCATGCCAGAAATCCTGTGGGCTCCTCCAAACTCTAGACATCCCATCTTGGCCCTGGATAAACAACATAGTCCGTCTTCATGGTTCCTGGAACACCCCACCTCCAACAGGGGGCCAAAGTTTACTGCCCGCTTCTGGCACAAGGCCTACATTTATTAGGCATTCGTGCACACCTGTCCTCTGCATACCATCCTCAGTTGAACGGACAAATGGAAAGAATCAACTAGATCCTCGAACAATATTTAATTTTCTACACCAGGAGTTGGCAACCTTTGGCACGCGGCTTGCCAGGGTAAGCATCCTGGTGGGCTGGCCGATTTGTTTACCTGCCATGTCTGCGGGTTCAGCCAATCGTGGCTTCCACTGGCCACAGTTCTCCGCTTCAGGCCAGTGGGGGCAGCAGGAAGTGGCGGTGAGCACATCCCTCGGCCTGCATCACTTCCGGCAGCCTGGGACTGTGAACCGCGGCCAGTGAGAGCCACGATCAGCCGAACCTGCGGACGCGGCAGGTAAACAAACTGGCCTGGCACGCCAGGCTACTTACCCTGGCGAGCCGCGTGCCAAAGGTTGCCGACTCCTGTGCTACACCAACTATCACCAGGATGACAGATCTCCACTGTTACTGTATGACAACTTCTTATATGAAATGCAGACCACATATCCACAGGACACAGCCCCTTCTTTATCAATATAGGTTCCACCCCCAATTTCACCCACAACTACCTATATCCTCCCCCAACCTATCTGCATCAGACCTAGTACAACATATCTAAGAAGAGGTGAAAGGATACCTTGAAAAGGCAAAGGAGGATTACAAAAAGCACAAGGACAAGTGTAGTCAACAGGACCTACCTTGGACCAAATCAAAACTCTGTGTAATGCCAATAAGTCAGTGGAGTTGCATCAAGCCTGAATTTAGTCTTTTGTGTTTGGTTTAAAAATGTTTGTGAGGTGTTATAATTAAACAAGCATACAGGAATTTGCATAGCAAGTTCACTCCATGAAATAATAATACTATGAAACAAACAAAATATGGAATATGATATAATTATCCAGTCTACACAGTTGGGCTCTCATCCTGCAAATGTATATGCACTTGAGTAACTTTGCAGGATTAGGTCCTAGTAAACTTTTGGCACTTGTGATTTGCACAGCAATTTGCTTATATACTACTTAAATAATAATAATACTTCAATTGGTCTACTTGTGTGTGAGTATGTGGCAGAACTGGGCCCATGATTTCTCAGCATTGTGTAAACCAACGGTATCAGGTTTATATAGTCATTTACATAATTGACCAATTACTTAGCATGATAAATCTGAGATTTACATACGCTACCAGGATGCTTATGAAGAAATTAAATACAAATGGTTTGACTTGCTCAATATACGACCCAGTACTGCACAACCTTACTCATGGGAGTGATCCTTATTCATATTACTAGTTTTAATGAAGTTAATTGCATGACTCGTGAATAAAGACCAGTCATATAAATAAGGGATTACAGAATGGTCCCTAAATTACAGGCCATAATAATGGCCTCACAAACTCCATTAACAGAGTGACTCGTGATATGAAATACCCCATTGAAATGGATGTGGTTTTTACATGCCATTCACATAATATTTAGCTTTAGACAACCACAGTATTGAAAACTCTTATGAAAAGTAATGGAGGTGCACAGACATGTGGAGGCACATCCATTTTGGAAAAAGATTGTAAATAAGTTTCTTAATTCTCTTTTCCTTTAAATTACAGAGGTGACAGTTATGGCACAGGGGACTAAATGGATGAGTTTAATAAGACTGGGAGCACATCTTTAAACTGTACAGAAAACCTAATATATTCTTTCATGTGCTGAGTAAACAGGGGAAAAGAGTAAGTTGCTCACAGGTGATTTAACTGGAGGAAGGAAGACCATGGGAAGGGATATTTTTATTTAACTTCTAAATATATGTGCATTTATAGGACTATTTACAGGCTGCATTTCAAACTCTAATAGTAGCAGGTGTGCAGTTGCCATATACATAAACTATGGAATCGGTGCACTTTGGAGAGGATACGAATGTAACTTTTGCATTTTAAGTCGCTGCAACTCCACTTTTTATGTAATAAAAATCCACATCGAAAAAAATGTTAACTAATCAGAACTTAGTGCCAAGGTGTAGATGTTAGAAGCACCAACTCTAAGCATGGAAGGCCTAGGTTCAAAGCCCACATTAGGATGTTGGATCTTACCCTGTGCAAATGCTTTTGTGAAGTGCTGTTCTCCAGGATAGAGAGGTGAGTTATGTCCCTTCTGTCCATCTCCATTCCAGGTAGCTGCTAATGTTCCTGGGACAAATTTCAAAAAGTGTGGTAGATCCTGGAATCCTTTTTTTATCAGCAATCTTTGTAAAATCATGCCTTTGGCTGTGCATGAACTAACAGTGCACATTTAACTGCTATCACATTTGTCTAACACTATGAAGAGGAAATGTGGATGGTGCATAGACCAGGCAAGTGAGAGACCCAGGGTTCTCTTTCTGAGATGTAGGACTAACAGGAATAAAACCTAGAGCATGTCAGGAAAGAAAGCAAACCTGACTCAGTGTGTGCAGTTGGTCATTAGAGTTTCAAGGGACTAAAGTCCAGCAAAACACAGGATGTGGTAGCAATGGGGGACATTAACTACCCAGACATCTGATGGAAAAGTAATACAGCAAAACACACAATCTCCAAAAAGTTCTTGGAATGTATCAGGGACATCTTTTTTGTTCCAGAAAGAGGAGGAAGTAACCAGGACAGGTATTTTAGACTTGATTCTGACCAGCAGAGAGGAATTGATAGTGAATCTGAAGGTGAAAGGCAATTTGGGTGACAGTGATCATGATATGATAGATTTCATGATTCTAAGGAAAGGAAGGAGTGAGAGCAGCAGAATAAGGATAATGGACTTCAAAGAAGCTGACTTCAACAAACTCAGAGAATTGGTAGGTATGTCCCATGGGAAGGGCATCTAAGGGAAAAAGGAGTTCAGGAGACTTAGCAGTTCCTCAGTGAGATACTATTAAAGACACAACTGCAAACTATTCTGATGCAAAGGAAAGATAGGAAGAATAGTAAGAGGCCAATATGGCTCCAATCAATCATAAAGGAATCCTACACGAAGTGGAAACATGGTAAAATTTATAAGGAGGAGTGCAGAAGAACAGCTCAAGTATGTAGTGACTAAATAAGAAAGGGTAAGACACAAAATGATTTACACTTGGCAAGTGACATAAAAGGCAACAAGATGGTTCTTTAAATACATTAGGAGCAAGAGAAAGATGAAGGAAAGTGTAGGTCCTCTACTTAACTGGGAAGGTGAGCTAATAACTGGTGACATCAAGAAAGCTAAGGTGCTTAATGCCTATTTTGCATCAGTCTTTGCTAAAAAGGTTGATTATGACCAGATACTCAACACAATTAATATTGACAACCTGGGGAAGGAACACAAGCCTAAACAGGGAAAGAACAGGTTAAAGAATATTTAGATAAGCTAGATGTATTCAGGTCAGCAGGTCCTGGTGAAATTCATCCTAGGGCACTTTATGAACCAGGTGAAGCAATCTTGGAGCAGTTAGCAATTTTCTTTGAAAACTCCTAGAGGACAGGAGAGGTCTCAGAAGATTGGAGAAGGACAAACATAGTACCTGCCTTTAAAAAGTGGAACACGGAGGGCCTGGAAATTTATAGACCAGTCAGCATAAATTCAATACCTGGAAAGATACTGCAGCAAATTATTAACCAATCACTGTGTAAGCACCTGGAAGACAATAGGATTATAAGGAATAGTCAGCATGGATTTCTCAAGAATAAATCATGCCACACCAACTTAATTTCCTTCTTTGATAGGATTACTGACCTAGTGGATGGGGGGAAGCAGTAGATATGATATAACTTGATTTTAGTAAGGCTTTTGACAGAGATCTGTATGACATTCTTATAAGCAAACTAGGGAAATATGGTCTAGATGAAATACTATAAGGTGGGTGCACAACTGGTTGAAAGATCATACTCAAAGAGTAGTTATCAATGGTTTGGTCTCAGACTGGGAGGGTATATCTAGTGTGATCCCGCAGGGTCAGTCTTGTGTCTGTTACTATTCAATATTTTCATTAATGACTTAGACAATGGAGCAGTGAGTACCCTTATAAAATGTGCAGATGACACCAAGATGGGAGGGGTTGCAAGCACTTTGGAGGACAGGTTTGAAATTCAAAATAACCTTGACAAACTAGAGACTTGGTCTGAATTCAACAAGATGAAATTCAAAAAAGACAAGTGCAAAGTACTTCACTTAGGAAGGAAAAATAAAATGGACAACTACAAAATGGGGACTAACTGGCGATGTGGTACTGCTGACAAGGGTCTTGGGGCCTTAGGGGACCACAAACTGAACTTGAGTCATCAATGTGATGCAACTGCCAAAAAAGCTAATATGATTCTGGGGTGTATTAACAAGAGTATTATATATAAGCCACAGGAGATAATTGTCACACTCTGCTCAGCACTGGTGAGGCCCCAACGAGAGTACTATGTCCAATTGTAGGCACCACAATTTAGGAAAGATGTGGACAACTTGGAAAAAATCCAGAGGAGAGCAACAAAAATGATATAAGGCTTAGAAAACCTGGCCTATGATGAAAGGTTGAAAAAAATCTCGGCATGTTTAATATTGAGAAAAAAAGACGGTAGGGTGACCTGATAACAGCCTTCCAACATGTTAAGGATGGTAATCAATTGTTCTCCATGTCCACTGAAGGTATGACAAGATGTAATGGACTTTATCTGCAGGAAGGGAGATTTAGGTAAGATTTTAAGAAAAACTTTCTAACTATAATGGTAGTCTGGAATAGACTTCCAAGGGAGGTTGTGGAGCCCCCATCATAGAAACTTTTAAAAACAAATTGGACAAACACCTTCATAAGAATATAAGAACGGCTATACTAGGTCAGACCAAAGGTCCATTGAGCCCAGTATCCTGTCTTCTGATAGTGGCCAAGGCCAGGTGCCCCAGAGGGAATGAACAGAACAAGTAATCATCAAGTGTCAGGGATTGTTTAGGTTTACCCGGTCCTGTCACAGCACAGGGGGCTGGACTTGATGACTTCCCAAGGCCCCTTGCAGCCCTACATTTCTATGATTCTAATGCTGCCACAGATGTCAGCTATGCTCTGTGTAGTTTAATGTACGTGCAGTAACTTGGCTAGGAAATATGTAGGGGTGAGGAGAGCAGCTGATTACCTGCAAACCCCAGCAGTTTGGACACCAGCTGCCACTGTTATTCAGACACATCAGGATCAGATACGATGAACAAGGATGCCATTTTTACCGTCACTTTAAATTCTTGGAGTCTTCATATATTTAATCATGTTTATTTATAAGATACATTTTTCTATTTCTATACTGGCACTGATTTTAAAGTGCCTCTCATTGCCTGTCATAATGTGGCTCTCTTCTCAGGGGTATGCATCCCCGTGAATATTTTTTTCATAATCCTGAAACTGATACACTGCAGACTATGGAGTCCAGCCTCTATCTTCTCTGCATTTACCCTCCAACCAAGATCAATAATCCTATCTATTCTCTTTCCTTCACAATCTAGCAAACCTCATTCTTGTTGCTGTGAGCTAATTTCCAGATCTCCTTGACTGATTTTCAAATCACGTGACCATCAGTTTCAAATTTAAGCATCCCAAAGTGCACAAAGTCTAAATAGATAAGGCATGTCTTAAATTATGTACAGGGTAATCCTTATATATATATTTACTATTCCATCTGTAGGGCTATAGTTGATTTTAAGACATGTAACTGCATTAGTATCTGAGAGAAAAATTCAGTGTTGAGATAATATAGCTGAAGATAACTCACAAATGAATGCATAAAGCAGACTGGCAGAGATGAAGTCCAGGGGGACTCACTAATAATACTTCACACAGAATTGTTGAGATTGTCATCCTGTGATATTCCAGCTAGAATTATGTCACAAAGTGATTGACAAGTAATGAGATGATTCTATGCTCTACAAAGTAGTTGGAGAGTTGAAAAAAAAAGTAGGATTAAAACATTGTGGTAGTTTACCCCATGCATGGGAGCAGATCCTTTCCCTTCATGGATCTGGTGAACTGGAAGTTTTAGGGGGTTGGGAGTGAGCTCTGGAGCCTTGAGTCAGAGTCCTGCTGAGGTTTTCAGTAACCAAGAGTCATTGTCCCCTGATAACTGTTGAACATTTTCTATGCAGGGAGTTTGCAGGATCTTTCCATTTCTTAGTGTATAGGTATCAACAGTGCAAAACTCATCAACACAATAGGCACTTTTGCTGGCAGTCTCGACTATGGCCAATTGAGAACACTACTCAATGGGCCGGAGAAACTGAACTATATTCTTCTTCCTAGAAAGGACCTCTACTCTCAGAAGAATGGACTTTTGCCCTGCTGTCTGTCTAGAACCACTTCTGTGAATAGAGTGAGAACTCTAGTCTCCAAGGCAGTGAACCTGGTACCTTGCCCAAAACCTAAAATGTACTTTAAAAAGTATATTAAACATGTCTGAGGCTATTTGATGTGTCCCTTGGCTATGTAGCAGAGAAACCTAACGAGGAGACTCAACCTGAAGCAACACAGTTTTCAACAAGATTTTATTGCCTTGTGTTCAGGCTGAGCTTTGCTGTGCTCTGTAGTCCATGGGCAGGTCTGATGGATAAGTTTTGCACTTTGGGATCCATGGGAACAATAAGTGCCCTAGCAGAGAGAGACGTACTGAGCACACTTCTATGAACACTGCTAACGAAACACAGCAGGACAAGGTACCAATTCAACTCATTTAAAAGGCCCAAATACTGCTTTAAAGAAGGAGATGGGGGAGGGCCAAACATGGTCCCTACAATCCCTTAGAATAATTAGATCCTATAAAAGGACTTAGTCAGAACTCCCAAACCTTCTAATGCAGCCTTCCCTGCAATCTCCCCCTACAACCATCCTGCCCCATGCTCACACCGGCCAGAACAACTCCCCACAGCTTCTTTCTTCCTCCCTTTACATTTCCTTGATCACACTGCTGGGATCAGCATCTCTGGCAAGCTGTCTGCTAGGACCAATGTACTACTTAGCACCAATTTTGCAGTGTCCTGTGTACCATATATTCACAAGACACAAATTTAATGAAGGACACCAAGACACAGTAAAATGTTTCTGGAGGTATAGGATCCACTGTTGTTCTCACTTCAACTGATCCCATCGTTAGGAGGAAACAGGCCTTAAAAGTTCTAACCTATGGCTATACTTCCTCCTAGCAAGAGGAGGAGGGGCTTGGGATTTACTCTCATACAGCTGTAAAGGTAGAGGGCCTACGGTCAGAGATGGAAGGCACAGAGGCACTCTCCTGATAATGCTGTAGTCCACCACAAAACTCCCATAGATTTCAACAGGACCTTAGTGCCTGAGTGAGTGAGGTAACTGTATGGATGACCTTCAAAAGTGCCAATACACATTGGACCAGCATTGAGAAATGTGCATACTTATTTAAACCAAACTGAATCACCCACATCCAAGTGTTTATAGCCCCTTTTCTTTCATTTTTAAGCTTCATGTGACCCACTTTAAGAGCCTGACCCTGAACCCTTTATTTAGGACAAAACTCCCCATGAAGTCAGTGAAATGTTTGGCTTGAATAATGAGGGCACATTAGTAGGATGCAATAATCTTCCAAGCATTCAGCCTACTAACCTCTGTTTAGTTAGACTAGGGGATATATTTTACTTTTCCACCTTCCTAGTTATTTGACATACAGACTAGCAGGGATGTGGCAAGCAGGTGCACGTCAATGGTGCATAAATGCACAATGAAAATATTAAGACGTTCCCATTAAAGTTGTAGTTTGTTTTGTTTTCTGTTAAAATTCCTTTTCAGAGAATTGCATTTCTGGTGCTTTTTTTGTGTTGATAATTACTGTCAGCTATCAAGACTTCCCACTGGTTCATGGATGGATGATCATCTCAAATAGTCCCTGCATGAGTAGCAATTGGCAACTGCAGGATTGGTTATTATAGTCACCTTACGGTAGTACCCAGCGCTCCACCCAGAATCTGGAGCTCCCTGGGCTAAGATACTGTTTAAGCACAGCACCTGCCCCTACAAGCTTACAGTCTAAGGCTCTGATCCTTCAAGCTGTTCTGTGTGGGTGGACCCCGTGCCTGCATGGATCAGGGCCTACAACAAGTGACACAGAAACAGTGAGGCAAGATGGACCCAGATAAAATACATGCAATATTCATTACTCTAAATAGATAACATTCATATCTACAGTAACTCCTCACTTAAAGTCATCCCGGTTAATGTTGTTCCGTTGCTGATCAATTAGGGAACATGCTCGTTTAAAGTTGTGCAATGCTCCCTTCTAACGTTGTTTTGCAGCCACCTGCTTTGTCCATGGCTTGCAGGAAGAGCAGCCCGTTACAGGTAGCTGGTTGGGGCTTGGAACCAGGGTGGACTGGCAGCCCCTCTATCAGCTCCCCGCTCCCCTAAGTTCCCTGTGCAGCAGCTACCCAGCAGGCTACCAATTGCAGCTGTCCCTCCTCCCGCTGCCATGTGCTGCTCCTGCCCTCTGCCTTGGAGCTGCTCCCCGAGACTCCTGCTTGCTGTGCGGGGGAGAGGGGAGGAAGAAAGAGGCTAATGTCAGGGTGTCCCCCTCCCTCCTGCTCCTGCACCCCACTTACCACATCTTCCGTAAAGCAGGGGGGAGACACACGACAGGGCTCAAGACAGAGGGAGCTTGCTGGCAGCAGCAGCTGCGGTCTCAGCAAGCTGATCTAATTAACAAGGCAGTGTGCTTAAAGGGGAAATGCGCATCTCTCTCTCACACACAGAGTGTGTGTCTCTGTCTCTGTCTGTGATGCTCGCTCCCCTCGCTCCATTCTTGCTGCCTTGTAGACTGTGAGAGTTAACCCTTGAGGGCTCAGCCAATTTAGCAGTAAGGCATTCCCTGGAAAATATCCCACCCTCTGACTCCTCCACCTCAACCAAGCTTCACAATCGCCATCACTGTGTACCAGTATTAAACAGTTTTTATATATATAGTCTTTTGTCTGGTGAAAAAAAATTCCCTGGAACCTAACCCCCTCATTTACATTAATTCTTATGGGGGAAATTGGATTCACTTAACATTGCTTCGCTTAAAGTCACATTTTTCAGGAACACAACTACAACGTTAAGTGAGGAGTTACTGTATTAACCCCACCTGGCTCTCAGCCTGACCAGCACCAAATGGCTGATTCCATTATATGTATCATGGCAGCTGTGGGTTTTGAAGGAAGAGAAAGTGGTAGTGGCCCTACAGATGAGTTCAGAGAGCTGCTCCATGTAAGGGGCAGCATAGAAGAAGGTATCTTGTGATACTGTCATTAAGTTACAAAGACTGTCTTCGGCAGCTAAAGTCTCAGACAGACAGATGTGGAAAGCCAGAGTGGGAGTCAGCTTGTTCCGTGTTAGGTTGAAGCAGAAACTCCCATCCCTAACTTGCTTGGGTGCAGTCCAAATTGATTGGACTTCCTGGATAAATTTGCTTTACCTGAGGGTTTTGTGTCATGCTGTGAGGTTCCAAAATGGAGTAAAAGCTTCAGGACACCAACTTTTTCTCATCTCCGCTGCTCTTGCAATTTGAACGTCTAGTTCAAACAAGGATTTTTTTGGGTGAGTCCTATGTTATGCAGGATGTCAGACTACATAATCACAGTGGTCCCTTCTGGCCTTAGAATCAATGACTCTATGATCCAAAAGCCATTAAAATCATAGGCTTTGAACCAAGTCCATGTACAATACTCCACCCATTCAGACAGGCACCTCCTGAGGAATTTACCAGTGGTACTGTTGGAATTAACACTTGCATGTCATTAGAGGCATTTTTGTTTTGAAGGCAAAGTTACAGTTTGTGTGTGTGGTGGGGTGGAACTTATTCAATAACTTCATAACAGGTTTTTGTTTAAGTGCAGTTGCTCACCAGTTTGTATTAGACTCTCCTTATTGGATTAGTTAGCTAGGCTGTTTTACAGAGTTCGTTGCTGTAAAATTTGCCTCTGTGACTCCAAGAGGCTTCAATCTATAGTAAATTGAATGATTGAAATCCAGGCCTCACTGAAGCTCATTAATATTAATGGCAAGACTTCAGTGGGGCTGGGCTTTCACTTAATAGATTACAAATGTAAAAGTGGGTTTGAATCTGCAGTTTGTAAAACTGAACAAGCTGCCTCCCTCTGATGTGTGAAGGTTGTTGGGTTGTTTGTTTGTTTATATGATTGCTGCCATTTTTCAAATGAAGCTAGAGATGTATAGTTATTTCGTTATAGCATGTGATGAGCAACACTGAAGTTATTCTTAAAAAGGATTTTTCATTATAAGTCCCTATTTTAAAACACTCTTACTATGTGTATGTGTGGAGGGTAGGCTATCCTTTGGGGTTGGGGTTTCTCATGCTTGTTCGTTTTTCTCTCCTTGGGAAGTTTAACATTGCCTTTGGCTGTTTAAATATGATTTGACCACACAACCAGATGTCTTTCAAGACTGGATGTCTTTCTAGAAATTGGGCTGCAGTTCAACCACAAGGTGTTGAGCTCCATGCAGGAATTGCTGGGTGAGGGAAATTCTATGGTCTGTGTTATGCAGGAGGTCAGATTAGAGGATCATGAAGGTTCCTTCTGGCCTTGAACTCCATCACTCTGGCCTTGAACTCTATCACTAGTCCATCACTCTGGCCTTGTCCACAAGCTAAGACATTTTATCAGGTGCTTTTTGTACTCAGATGGCTTCTTGATAAAACTTCAAGCATGGCATGGACATAGGCCAGAATTTAGATGCTGAAAGTAAGGCACCTACCATAAATCTCTATTTGGAAATAAGTAGCTTGATTTTCAGAGGTGCTGAGCATCCACTGGTTTCACTGATTTTCTTTCTTTTGCTCAGATGTAGTGAGAGTGAAGTATGGTCAGTCTCCTATTCATGTATCCAAAGATGTGTTTTTGTATCTAACTTAAAGCAACAACATTTTAAAATGTTGATTGCAGTCCTCGAGCTGGAGAAGCACCTTTGGCATGTGTGAAGAAATTTTCTTTAGAAATAATGTATAAGAGTTCAAGAATTACAGACTTTGTAAATAATATTCTGTCCGTAGACCGTATTCTATTTCCTACTACATCAGCCAGATTCTCTCAGCTGGTGCAAATTGGCTTAGCTATACATTCTTATAGGCATTAAATAGTAAAATTGGTTTTAAAATGTCAATTATTTTTCATGGGAAAATTTAAAAAAACAACAGTTTCAAATTTTCCAGTGAAAATTCTCTTGGTCACAATTTTTCTGTCTTTTATTTTTGAAAACTCTTTTTTTTGGTCAAATGTTTTGGCAACTGAAAATTTTTAACCAAACATTTGATTTCTATTTTCAGTAAAAACAATATTTTGACCAAAGTTAAAATTTTAAATTAAACAATAAACTTTAAACAATGTACTGCGGTGCAGATCTCATGACACACACATTCTTCTAAATCCTGGCACTTCTCTACATAGCACTATGATAGTGTGTAGGGTGCTAACAATGAGCCTGCACTCTGATCAGTCTCACACCAATCAGTTCACCTAGAGAAGACTGGGGTAATGGAAATTAACTATCATCAGCTGCGTGGGGTGGAGCTTATCAATTAGCTCATCAGCTCAAGACTAATAAGAAGGGCACAGGAAGGAAGCGAAGGAAGATGGAGGAACAGGGCTAGCCAAGCCCAGTCTCACAGAGCTCTCAAAGAAGGGAGACCTCTGCTCCTCTCAGGCCCTGGGGACTGGACAGCACTGTAAAAGTGTTGGTGGAGGAAACATAAATAGCATGGTGTGGAGATACAACCAGTGGAGTCCGAGAGGGTTTCTGTAGGGCAAGAAGGCAGCCCCACACCCTGTTACAAGCAACTTCCTGATGCTAACCATAAAGCACTTCATACACAGTAGTGAATTACAGCAATCAGTTGGGCTGCTGATGTAGAGGATGCATGATTTGGCCCATGAAACTTTACCGACTGCACTTCAAAAGGGTGTTGTTAATAAATATCCTGCCCACTTTAGCAACAGGGAAACTGATGTAGAAAAAGTTAAGTAATTTACCATAGACTTGCACTGTGACCATGGCCTTGCACAGGGGGTGACTGCAGCTGGGGTAGACATACCCAAGCTATCTAGCTTGGGTTCCAGGGCCGTGAAACCACAGCAGCACAGGCTAGCCACCGGAATAATTACCCATGGCTCCAGGCAGACTTGTGGAGCCCACACTGAAGCCCAGGCGACTGTAGCTTCACTACTACCAATAACCAAGCTAGCTTGGGTATGTCCACACCAGCTGAAGTCAAACCCTGCGACCGCAATGCAGATGTGCCCTTTGGCACAGCTGCGACAGGAACCTAGTTCCTCAGCCCAGTCCTGTCCTTGAATTACTGTGCCTTTTTTGAGTCTGCATTTGTTTCCAACAAACGCCTGCAGTGTGTGGTCCCATATGCATCTGAATCTCACATTTCACATTCAGAGGAAGGTTTATTTTTAATGCTGATAATGAGATATTAATTTGTCACAGGGGATTGACAGTAAGCAGCATAAAAGCAACTGCCAACATCCACAGCCAAAGTTCTGCTAGTGAAATGAAAGGATTAAGATGTGGGAGGGAAATAAGAGAAGCAGCAGCACATGCTTGTGTGAAGAAGGTGTGGGCAAGGATCACTATCTTGGAAGGTCACCAGTTCTGCTTGTAGACAAGGGAAGTTTAGCACACCATTTACTTTGCTGGTAAGGTTTTGTTTTGTTTTTAATGAATATCATGCTCATGATCAGTGCCAAATTGACAGCCCTTAAACTAAAAGCTTCCTCTTGAAAGTTCAGGAACAGAGAGAGGCAACAATGCAAGCTACCTCACACAGCCCTGTTAATATATCTCATCCCTGACCAGGCAAGCATGAGAGGACAGTTCAGACTCCAATCCTTACCCTGTGAGCCGAGTGTCAGCAAGGAAATCAATTAGTTCCACTTGTTTTATGACTTATGGCTGGGGACACCAATCATCTGGGAACTAGACTGTAATCATCAACTCATTTCACAGAAGCCATGAGGCATCCTCCCAGATGGTAACAACTTTTGGTCATTGTTACCTTTGCTGGATTTGAACTATCATCTTACAGCGTCTTTCTTACAGAAATAAAATATGAAGTCAATTATTAACTGATCACCCATACCACCTTTCTTAGGGCTCTTTTAATTTTGATTGCTTCGCTAAAGAAAAAGGACTCGGGAGTTGAATTCAGTTTTGTACAGTTGGTAAAATATCCTTAACATTAGCGACTAATGGTATAGGATATAAAAAGACAACAATAGTATTGGGCTATGATTTGGTTAAGATAAATTAACAACTGGTCAAAATACCCATTTAGGTTTTCAGAACCAAATCATACAACCTCAATGGAAAATAATATTTATGCTCAACTACTATCTTGGGAAGGTGACTTTGTTTATATTTTTGACTAAGGGCAGGTCTACTGTAGCACCTCTGGTTAAGATGCGCCATGACGATGGGAGAGCACTCTCCTGTTGGCATAATTACTCCGCTTCTGCGAGAGGCAGAAGCTACATTGGCGGGAAAGTGCCTCCCACCGACAGAGCACCGATGCAGATAGCGTTTAGGTCTCTGTAACTTACGTTGCTCAGGGGTGTCTTTTTCACATCCCTCAGTGACGCAAGTTAGATTGACTTAAGCAATGGTCTTGACCTGCCCTGAGAGTCCCTCACAATAGGGCCTCACTTGTGCCAATTGGTTATCAATTCCAGTGTTGCTAACACAAGAGAGGAAAAACAATCCAAAGCCAACTGTAAGGTATAAGACAACCTGGCCAACTATTTACATAATGTAGTGGTGCAGGAAGCCCACTGCAGCAGGGAATGGGGCAGAATCATCCAGGGAGGCTGTGGAAACCTGCAGCTAATTAGAGTGAGGCTTGTTAGGAGCCAGACAAGAGGCAGCTGCTGGGGCAGTCCAGATATAAGGAGCTGCCCAGCAGAGCAGAGGGGAGTCTCTCCCTGACAAGCAAGGGGGGAGGACTGGCTCCCAGGGATAGCACCTTTGATAGAGCAGTGCTGGGCAGGCTTAGGGGAGCAGAAGGAAAGCTTCAGCCTGATACCTGCCACCTGAGACCCCTGAAAGAAAGAGCCGAGAAGGTGCAAGGGCCAAGGGGAAGTGGCCCAGGGAGCGTGAGCAGTAGAGGGGAGAGAAGGAGGGCAGAATATGGCTGCCACCAGAGGGTCCCTGGGCCGGGACCCAGATTAGTGGGCGGGCCTGGGTCCCCTTCTCCCCCCTTACACTGCACCTGGCCATGGAGGAGCATGGCCTGATACAGACTGTGGCTTGCCCCTGAGGCAAGAAGCTAGACTTTGGGGCTGCAGTGGGACATGAGGGCAGGTGCAGGACTGCGGATACCCCCTGAAGGGGAGAGACCTGAGTGGGGCACACCCGGAGGGCTGTGTCCAGAAGAGGACGCTGCAAGCCAGGCGGAGGGACAGTTTGAAAGGGCATTTTGAATCTTCGGCAGACACATAGGTCATTATCTCACTGGTGCACACCAGCATCTCCAAGAAGACCAGAGGTCACTCAGTGAAATTAATAGGCAGCAGGTTTAAAACAAACAAAAGGAAGTATTTCTTCATACAATTTACAGTCAACTTGTGGAACTTGTTGCCACGGGATGTTGTGATGGCCAAAGGTATAACTGGGCTAAAAAAAAATTAGATAAATTTATGGAGGATAGGTCCATCAATGGCTATTAGCCAAGATGGTCAGGGATGCAACCCCATGTTCTGTGTGTCCCTAAGCCTCTGACTGCCAGATGGTGGGACTGGATGACAGGAGATGGATCACTCGATAATTGCCTTGATTTGTTCATTCACTTTGAAGCACTTGGCATTGGCCACTGTTGGAAGACAGAATATGCGGTACGCTTCATGGACCATTGGTCAGACCCAGTATGGCCATTCTTACGTTTTAAGAGGAACCAAGTTGGACTATCCAGCAGAAATAGGATAAAATGGCCTGTCTCCTTCAGTACCTCACTTTCTGAAAGCTGAAGACACCTGGAAGGGACAAGACTGAAGTCCTGGGGCAGCCACCTGGGAGTCCTTCTAGTGGGGAAGGAGTTATAGGCTTCGCCAGGAAGTGAGGCTGACCCCTGGAGCTGTGTGAAGCATGACTACAGCACTGGTAAAGCCAGTGCAAAACTGGTGATCCACATTCCTTCCCGCCAACACCTCCTTTTTGGAGCTGGGAACCCACAAGAGGCCCCAAGGAACAGGACATTGTCCCCCTGTCAGAGTAAGCTGATACTACCAAGACTGTGATCACACCCCAAATGGAGGTGCCGTAGGCTGGTAGGAAGTGATCCAGGGTAGTATAACTTGGGATGGACCAATGAATGGTCTAGATATGGCAACACCCCTTTAGGGCCCTGGATAAGGACCCAGTGGAGTGGGAGGGCCCAGGTCCCCCTACCCTGCTTCTCTCTCTTCCCTATTGTGACAGGACTCCATGGGGAGAAGAAGGGGCACAAAGGAGGGACTGAGCCTGATGTGTACAACCCAGCAGGGCCCGCTCGAGGATGAGCAGACTGAAGAGAACTGTGGAGCCACAACTTGACCACTAGGCCAGTTGGTTTTTGGACTGACCTGCTACACTCCATTACACACCAAATGCATTCCCTCGGAATAGGCCACTCAGACTGTATGTAGCCTTACTTCTCCCACTCACTAGTTCTCTTTTCTTTCCTCCTTCCCTTCAGCGTTGTGATGTCCAGTCACTGAACTCTAAACAGAGTGGAGTCGAATTCTGCTTTCATTTACACCTGCACAATGCAGTTGAAAACAGTTTGCAAGGCTGTATGTGAATGAAATTTGGCCTGCCTGTAACAACCTTCTCACAGAACAGTATGGTGCATACTGTAATCTCTGGATTAAGCAGGGCAGATCGTCTGAATGATGACAGTATTTGCAGGGAGCAAACCCTGGGAGGATTGTGGGTCCCCAGGCAGTACTCAGCCTGAGCATGCTACCTGGCAGCTTACTGGAGGAGGGGACTAGTGGAGCTCTAGCTCACCAAGGGCTCTGCCCACAAAGTTCCTGATTGGGGGAAGATATCCAGCCCCACTGATTGGTTGGGATACACTATTTAAGACAGGAGGAGGCACAGGAAATTGTCTAAGCAAATAGGTGATTTCCTGGCAACTAGGGATTCACTTCAGACTCTGCCTACTCACCTGACTCCTGAGCCCTGTCTCCCTGCCTGTTCCTGATTCCTACCGTCCTTATTCTAGATCCTCCTCCACATCCGGTTCCTGCTTTCCTGCCTTGCTCCTCCACCCAACCCCTGACTCCAGCTCCAGCTTGATCCTTGGCTTAGGGCCTGACTCCATCTCTCGCTCTAACCCCCAGCTCTGGCTCTTGATTCCCACCACAAGGTCTGGACTTCACATCGCCTCATAAGTAGTGCTGCCGACAGCTGAGTTATCCTACATGATTAAGGCTGGGATTTTCAAAGTCACCTAAGTTCCCATTGAATTTGCACAGAACTTGGACACCTAACTCCTTTAGGTTCTTTTGAAAATATCAGTCAGCATCTTTACCTCTTCTAACAAAGTAGAGGTGAAGAAAAAGCTGCAGAGGGACATACAGAAAAGGCAGGTGGTTAGACTTGGGGGCAGAGTGGAGATATTGATGAGTTTACTAATTCATTTGTTAGAGTGTTTAAAAGGTAACTGAGTGACTGATCAATCTATCATCATTGCCATATCCATCAACTGTATACTGCCCTGAGGAAACCTAGCAGGAACTGGCACTAGCATGAAAGAGCATCCTTGGCGATAGTGAAGCTCAAAGAAAAGGTCCTCCCTTGGTGTTCACACCTCAACTGCTAGAAGAGGGCCTCATCCTCCCCGATTGAACTAACCTCGTTATCTCTAGACTGATTCTTGCCTGCATATTTATACCTACCTCTGGAAATTTCCACCAAATGCACCTGACGAAGTGGGTATTCACCCACAAAAGCTCATGCTCCAATACGTCTGTTAGTCTATACGGTGCCATAGGACTCTTTGTCGCTTTTTATAGATCCAGACTAACACAGCTACCCCTCTGATACTAAAGAAAAGGATGTGGCCATCATTGTTTCTGTGGGACCCACAAATCCTAGTCACACCAAAGTCAATGAGACTCACAACAAGCAACATTTCTGCACCTCCAGTGTGGCGCTATCTGCCCTTCCATGTGCTCAGGGTCAATGTGGTTCCATCCCACATTCTGCAATGACTCTGGTTCCCTTCACAGGCATCACTGCATTCCTCCAGGCTAACAGTCCCAGTCCACTCAGCAGGATCACCCATGGCAGCTGTAGTAGAGAGAGCGAAAGCCTGGAGCACTGGGCCTGGTGCAAGATTTGAGGCCTGAACCAGAGGCTGTGAATTAAAGTTAGGCCAGGTATTAAAGTAGAAGCTTACAAGTTTACTGTTTAGTACATGGACTTGGCAGAGTTGCTGCTAGCATATTAGGCACTAGGTAGTTACATAAATATGTTTTAAGGCTAGTTCAGATACACACCAATTTAGTATAAGATAAGATGGTTTGACAGAACAATAAATAGGGATGTTGTATTTAAGATGTTAGCAACAAGGGGAGGTAACAAACAGATGTTGTGACATATGCAAAGTGGTGTGTAAGTTGTGTATTTCAATTGTTTGTTTTAGCCTATAAACCTCAGGGTACTTCACCCCTTGATTTTTTGTGTGGCATAGGAAACGGCAAAAACTCTCACTTCATCCATCAAAGCACCCAGGGATCTTTTTCTGACTCACACAACTGAATTCCTTGTATGCGCAAACCTGCTAGAACGGGCCTTTCTTCAAAGTCACATACCTTTTTTTCCCTCTAATTGTTTAATTGATCCTGAAGTGGATTCTGCTCTGAAGTGCCAGACCTGAAATTGATATGACTTTATGCTGGAATCTTCAAAGGAGTTTACAGGAGTTAGGTGTCCAAATCCTACTGGGGCAAATGGGATCTGCACGCTAACTCCCCTTATGCTCCTGTGAAATCCCAGTCCAAGTGCGAGTTAGTCTCCAGGGCAAGCCAGCTCAGAACACAGCATACCAATGTTCACCACTGGCTGAGTTTCCAGTTCCAAATCTGCTTTCAGGTACTGACCATGCAATTTAAAGCCCTTTGTGTGCCTCAGAAACAAAAGCTTCAAGTTGCTGACCTTTGCACAAGTAATGTAGCTCGGAGTACAACATCTACTGCATTACAGAGACTACAGATGAACTCCTGGGGAAAGAGAACCTAAAGAAGAAACCTTGGATCATGGAGAAGATTATTGAGTTATGTGATCAATGAAGGAAGCTAAGAGTGCAAAGGAAGATGGATGAAACTGCAAGAGTGCAATATTCCTGTATGACATGAGAAATAGAGGCACTGATTAAACTGGGAAAAGAGGATTGGTTTGAACAATAGTCGATATGCAGAACTTTTGCAGCACTAAGAAGATTTCCAAACCATCAAGGCTCTTTCAAAAGTTTTCTCTGGCAGGAAAAACACAATTTCACCCTACACTTTGATTAGTATTGCTGGGAAATTGTTGTGATGGGTTGGGTCACAGAACCCCCCCGTTGAGAACTGTCACCTGATGTGCTAAGACTACCTCTAAGCCCGTTTTCCCTGGCAGCTTGTGCCAGACATGCTAGCCTGCTACAAACACAGACCCACGTCTGAACCACGTCCCCCAAAAGCTGCAGACTTAAATGAAAACAGCTTAAGAAGTGCTCATGTCTCCAACACCTATATACCCAGTTCCCAATGGGGTCCAAACCCCAAATAAATGCATTTTACTCTGTATAAAGCTTATACAGGGTAAACTCATAAATTGTTCACCCTCTGTAACACTGATAGAGAGAGATGCACAGCTGTTTGCTCCCCCAGGTATTAATACTTGCTCTGGGTTAATTAATAAGTAAAAAGTGATTTTATTAAATATAAAAAGTAGGATTTAAGTGGTTCCAAGTAATGACAGACAGAACAAAGTAAGTTACCAAGCAAATTAAAACAAAAACACACAGGTCTAAGCCTAATACATTAAAAAATAATTGCAGGTAAATCTCACTCTCAGAGATGTTCCAATAAGCTTCTTTGACAGACTAGACTTTCTCCTAGTCTTGGTCCAGCAATCACTCACACCCCTGTAGCTACTGTCCTTTGTTCTAGTTTCTTTCAGGCATCCTTTGGGGTGGAGAGGCTATCTCTTGAGCCAGCTGAAGACAAAACGGAGAGGTTTCCCTGGGCCTTACATAGTCTTTCTTGTGGGTGGAAACCCCTTGTGTTTTCCTCAGGGCTGGCTCCAGCTTTTTTGCCGCCCCAAGTGGCAAAGAAAAAAGAAAAAAAAGTTGCTATCGGCGGCACTTCAGTAAGCAGCTTCCTTCTTTGGTGGCAATTTGGTGGCCGGTCCTTCCCTCCGAGAGGGACTGAAGGACCCGCCGCCAAATTGCCACCAAAGACCCAGATGTGCCACCCCTTCCCATTGGCTGCTCCAAGCACCTGCTTCCTGCGCTGGTGCCTGGAGCCTGCCCTGGTTTTCTTATGTCAGGGTTTCTCAAACAGGAGTTGCTGCTTCTGTAGGAAAAGCCCCTGAGGGGACAGGACAGTGTGTTTACCTGCCCCAGCCGCAGGTCTGGCTGATAGCGGCTCCCACTGGCCGCGGATCACTGTTCCGGGCCAATGGGAGCTGCTGGAAGCGGCGTAGGCCGAGGGACTTGGCTATGTGTTAGCTATTCTTCACACTAACAAGGAGGTAATCACCTGAATTTATGGCACAACTGGAGTGATACTTGATATCATCAAGATGATCTGACAAAAAGTTTGCAGGAGACATGGGTAAGATGAGCAGAAGAAGAATGCCAAAGCAAATATTTCAGGGACTGGTGTCAGGGGCAGAGGCCACCCATGGTGAGTGTAGTTTGATAATGTGGCTGACTGGATGGAATGCAGTATCGCATGCTTCTCAATGACCTATGTGAAGACCGCAGAACATGCAGGCAGATTGCAGGCCAATGACTCGTGCGTTGTGGAGCAGAGACGACCCGTGCCTGCCAATAGTGCGGGGGAGGGCAGAGTGAGGGCAGCCGGCTTCAGCAGTGTTACTGAGCATGCTCAGTCTGTATGAGCGTGCTCCGTAGAAGCTAAGCAGCAAATCTGGGATGGCCTCACGTGCCCCATCTCCACTTCACCTCTGGTTGTGTGTACTGTTCATTGTGATGTGACGCAAAAATGGTGCTTTGCAATACGAGAGAATGTATGGAGGTATGTGCCTCAGTCTCTCTGAAAGATGACCCTTCTCCTCTACCATTGCTGTGAGAGCCAAAATTGACAGGAACTCTGGCAGACCCCAGAGTTTAGAGGGAGGAGTGACCTGAGAACAGGGAATTCTTGATAGAAGGTCTCAAGCCACAGCATGGTCCACCACCAGAAATCAGAATGAGCCCTCACCTTACAATACAGCTCTTCATACAATCCTCGTCTCAGAATGGAGTAATAGAATGACCCAGTGACCTTCTCCAGGTAAACAGCCACCAAACTAATCCTGTTTGAGACATTAGTTATCACAAGGGAAGTGGAGAATGTTTGTGTCTTTTGTTTAGGCAGCATTAGACATGCTTTATTTCTGTTTATGACATGTACTGCGGAGATGGCCACATTAGAAAGGCAGATAGATACTGTGCTGCTACTTTGCTTTTCAGAGGTCATTTAGTTGCAGACTATACGGTCGGAAGCAATTCTGGTCTGGTTTTGAATACGCACTAGGACTTTTCTGGAACAAACTAGCTCTCTACATTTACTTACTGCTTTTTGCAAAAATAAATAAATAAAGACTGACAATCCCTCCTCCCCATTCTCCCAAACTCTCTTTCTTCCTCAGTTCTCATTGTGATGTATCTCACTGTGAAATCCTGCCAGATTATTTAACATCTCTCACTGCTTGATCCTAGGGGCTCAATTTGTTATTTACTGATCCTGCCCTTGTCATTAGCTATGACCAGAGATCAGCTTGCATTATTCCTAGCAGGTTCTCTAATACATTGGTTCTTGAACCAGTCACTTACTAGATCCATCACTTCTGGCCGTATTTTGTGCTACATGCCTCAAGTGTTAATGGGCTGGTGATAGCCTAATGACCACTATTATAGTGCCTGCTTTTGCCACAGGGGGAGGAAAGGGCTTGCCTCATATCTTATCAACACTGTATTTAATAGAGGTAAAGGGTGGATCGTACCATGTATCTCTGTGCCAGGGCAGAATTTTTCCCTCAGATGTGGTGGACCTGGGAATTAAAAATTTCTAACTTTAGTAACTGCTGTTTAACATTCTCCTGAGATACTAGTGGAATGAAAAGAGTGTTATTACCATATAATAAGACTAGGGTATGTTTTGCCCCCAAATATAGAACAGAAATATTAATTGAATACTTCTGCCTTTTCCACATTATTATTGATAAGTCAGTACCATCGTCAGGTCAGGCTGGATTACAGCTGGCCATTTATTACAGTGCTATAAATGAGCTTCCATGATCATTTACCATAGGTAAAGCCTCCCAAACAAAGAGCAGAATCCCTGCCCAGAAGAGCTTGACATCTCAATGCATAACTTTGAACAATTACAGGACAATATAGGAGAGGAAAAGGCTCAGGGTGATCAGCAGCCACTGCACGGTTCATGTTACAGGTGGGTTCCTAGGAGTTTATTATGCAAGAAAAGGAGGCAGCTTGGCCTTTGTTAGTGAGCGGGCTGGGCCAAGGATCAGTTAGCAATCTGCCATTGCTTGGTAGGGAATGGGTGAAAAAGTCCAAGGGATCAGCTCGAGAAAAATATGGGCAGCGAGGGGAGGTGAAAGGCTTGGCAGTGTGTATTCCATGAGCTGTCTATTCCCTTGTGTACATTTTGTATTAATAGTTTCATAGAATTTAAGGCCAGTAGGGGTCGTTAGAAGATCTAGTCTGACTTCCTATCTGCCACAGGCTATTAAGTCTCACCCATTTATCCTTGTATGGAGCCCAATAATTTGCATCTGGCTAAAATATATCTTCCTTACCTGCCTCTATAACCACCAATATGTTACAAAGCAGCTGCTCCATCCATTGGAGCATAACAAGAAGGAAGAAAATGAATACAGTCCATCCTACCTGCAGATCATACAGGTATTGCCCAAATGTGTGAAAGAGCTACCAATAACATACCTGTGCCGTGTGCACAAAGTGAATGACACTGGTGCAAAGATGTGGTTCAGTCCCGCTCCCATTGAACAGCAAAATTTCGATTGCCTAAATAGAATCAAGGTCAAGCCCTCATACAGTTCTTTGAGTCTGATACAATGTCGCACTGAGCTCCAAATAACTTTTGTCACTACCCAGACTTACTTTGTTGCTTTCAGAACACACTGACAAACACGAAGTGGTGAGCACCCATATCCCGGGATGATGTTTACTTCTGATCTAGAACAGTTTTGTTGCAGATTGGTAATGACTGAAGTTGGGTGCTCAGAGAACTTTTTCCCACAGAGTTTCAGAATGCAGGAGGGAGAAGTGCCCCGGTATGAAATGAAGTAATAAAAAGTATGTGACATTCTTATTTTGAAATACAGAGCTTATGAAAAATTCAAAAGGTAATGCTTGCCTTTTGTTTGCTGGCAGTCAATCTAGTTTGCAGTTCAAGGAAAGGAAGATGATTATTTTGGGGTGCTTTAATGTTTGGGAGCTTTTAAGTGGAGATAGATTTGTTCTGTCTGTTGTTGATACACTGGAAGTTCTTGAAGACTGATATTGCTCTGCCCATGTTTTATTCAGATTGTCACTTGTAATGAAATAGAATTTAATTTTACTTTCCTAAATGCATAATATTTTTTTCCTCTTAATATCAAAAGAGTGTGCAGAGATTTTTATCACTGTTCACAAACGTGGGTTTTAAAAACAAATGTATGTAAAGAATTGATGCTTTTTTAAAGAGTCGCTTTAATTTATTATTTAGTTCTCTTTCTCCAGTCATAGCAAGAATACATTTTTTATGAATACCGCGGTATACTTAATTCTTAAAGACAATTTACACACTAAAAATAAATAGTAAAATCCCAGTAGGTTTCAACATGTTGACACATTTTTGAATGAGGATAGTAATGTGGATGACTGCTAACTTTAAAATATGTAAGATGGATATTCAAAAGTGATCATTAGCAAGAACAGTGTTTGGTAAGAGCAGAAAAACATAGTCACCGAGACATTTACACCACTATGCCTTTGCTCGTAAGGCTAGCCGCCTCCAGGGGTGAAAGTAAGGCGGTACGGGCTGGTACGGTGTACCGGTAAAAGGTGGCTGCCGGTACCGGCCCATATAGCTGACTTTAATGTGCTGCTGTGGCAGTGCTTTAAAGAACCCTGCTTAAAGTGCTGCCTTGGCAGTGCTTTAACGTCGCAGCTCCTTTTGTGCCTCCCATGGGTGGCTCCGCCGGGTCCCTAGCGGCAGGGCCGCCAACGAGGAGAGCGGGGGGCAAAAGGAGCAGCTGCCCCGGGGCCAGTGATTTAAAAGGGCCCGGGGCTCCAGCCGCTGCTGCCGCTACCACAGCAGCAGCCGGAGCCCCAGGCCCTTTAAATTGCCTCTGGAGCCCCGGGTGGCGCGGGTCAGACAGCACGGATGGGCTGGCTGGGGGACTCTGACCCCCCCCAGCCCCACCTCTTCTGCTCAAGTCTCCGCCCCTTCCTGGGAGGGGCAAAGCCCTCCCCCCCTACCAGTAAGAGATACATTTTACTTTCACCCCTGCTCTTCTTCTCCTCCTTTTATAGGCAGGTTGTTGCTAAGGCCTGCCACTTTCTCCCCTACATCATCCATCTGATCTGAACAGTCTGTCTCTATCCCTCCTGCTAGATAACTTAGGCATCTCTCACTTGCGATTCCCAGCACTTCCCTGTCCTCACTCCAGCCTATCCACAATGCAGCTGGTAAACTCATCTTCTGCTCCGCCTCCTCAAATCCTTTCACTGTTTTCCTATTCAAGCTCATCACCGCTGAAGACACTGAACAACCTCATCCATGTCTGCGTCTTTTCTCCCTCATTATTATGCTCCTCCTAAGCCACTTTCTTTAAGGCCTCCCTCATCTCCCCTTCCTACTCTTGGCTTCTCCCTTTCTTTCACACAGCTGGAACTGCCTTCCACTTATTTATAAAGCACCTTCTCTGCCCTTCTACAAACCTCTCCTTAATTCCCATTTCTTCCTCTAAGCTGTCCTCTGTTAGCGTTCTCACCCAGGTTAACTCCAGACCTTCCTGTACTGTTGCCTCAGCATGATAGCCTGTATATACTTACATGATACGGATATTACTAGATTTCATAACAATCTAGGGTAGCAATTCAGATTACTTTCATATTATCTGCAAGTTAACAGGTAAATAGTGGTCCTTCTGCAATGATAGTTCTATGGACCAAATTCTGCCCTTGGTTACACTCAAGCAGCATCCCACATGAGTCAGGATTTGTCCTGTCATGTATTTGTAAGTAAAAGAGAGAAGATCTGATCTCCTTATCTGACTTGCTTTATAATCCTCTTAGGTTACAGATGCACCTTCCTGATATAAGGAGAGTGAGAAATCTGTAATTCATGATGAATTTATATGGTTAATGCCATCTGATAAAATACAAGGATATAAAGCCAAGACCTGAATGCTGACAAGGATCTTGAAGTAAAATTCAGTTCTTGTGATGGACAAGGTTTGCCAGGCTCAAGAAATATTATTGTATGGTTAGCAGAGTGGAAGAGCAACAGAAAGATGCAAAAACAGGAGGAAACAAACAGGAGTGACTTCTGCAGGAAGCTCAACCCTCATTTCAGCTCAAAAGATAGATATATATGCATTAATTGGATAATTGTTTTCATGAAACCAATTAGAACGCAGCTCTGATACATCAGTCTACTTTCTCTTCTCTGTCTCTGCTATAGGTATGTAGATTACACCACTTCTCTTGAGGGCTTGCTGATTTTTTTCTTTTCCCCTACTAAGTCACAACTTTCCCAAAGAGAATTGTTTGGGAACTGTTATTAAAGTTCCTTTCTGTTCTAATAAGGAAGAACCCTGAGACTCTCCATGCTTCCCATATGTTAGGTGCCAATTTGCGTGCCATATGGTTCTAGAAATCATAGAACTGGAAGGGAACTCAAGAGGTCTTCAAGTCCAGCCCCTTGCACCGAGGAAGGACCAAGGATACCTATACCATTCCTGACAAGTTTTTTAAGAAATGGTTAGACAAACACCTATGATGGGGATTCTACAACCTCCTTTGGAAGCCTGTTCCAAGACTTAACTACCCTTATAATTAGAATTTTTTCCCTAATACCTAACCTAAATCTCTCACTGCAGATTAAGACGATTACTTATTGTCCTACTTTCAGTGGAGCGATCACCGTCCTATTTATAACAGCCCTTAACACATTCAAAGATTCAAGTCTCCCTGAGTCTTCTTTTCTCAAGACTAAATATGTCCAGTTTTTTTAACCTTTCCTCATTGGTCAGGTTTTTTAAACCTTTTATCATTTTTGTAGCTCTCTCCTGGACTGTCTCCAATTTGTTCAGATCTTTTCTAATGTATGGTGCCCAGAAGTGGATACAGTACTTCAGATGAGGCCTCAGCAGTGCCAAGTAGAGTGGGACAATTACCTCCCATGTTTTATTTATGACCACAGGTGCTGACTTTTATTTTTCCTGATGAGTGCTCCACCCCCGCTCTGCCCCAATGCCCACCGAACAACCATGGCTGGTGGGTGCTGAGCACCCCCTATTTTTTTTTCTGTGGGTGCTTGAGCCCCGGCGCATCCACAGAATTGGCACCTATGCTTATGACACTACTCTTAATACACTCTAGAATATTGGCCATTTCCACAACTGCATCATGTTGGCTCATGTCCACTATAACCTACAGATCCTTTACTGCCATACTTCTGCCCACCCAGTCATTCCTAATTTTGTAGTTGTATGTTTGAGTTTTCCTTCCTAAAGTGCAGAGTACTACACTTGTCTTTATTGAATTTCATCTCATTAATTTCAGACCAATTCTCTAATTTGTCAAGGTCAGTTTGAATTTTAATCTCCTCCCAATTTTGTATCCTCTGCAGATTTTGTAAGCATACTCTCCACACCTTATCCAACTCATTAATGAAAACGTGAATAGTACCAGACCCAGGACTGACCCCTACAGGACCTCACTAGATGTGTCACATCTACGTCTCCCCCACCTCTCCCATCCACTAGGCCAGTAGCCCTGGTAAGGAAGGACATTAGATTGGTTTGGCATGATTTTTTTCTTGACAAATCCGTGCTGGCTATTATTTATAACCCTATTGTTCTCAAGGTGTTTACATACTGATTGTTTAATAATTTGTTCTAGTATCTTCCCAGGTATGGAAGTTAGGTCGGCTAGTCCACAATTTTCCAGATCCTCTTTGCTCCTCTTTTTAAAGGTACGTACTATGTTTGCCCTTCTCCCGTTGTCTGGGATCTGACCTGTCCACTATGAGTTCCAAAATTGCTCTGAAATCAACAAGATACAATTCAATAAAGAAAAGTACAAAGAACTTCACTTAGGAAGGAAAAATCTAATGCATAACTACAAAGTGGGGAATAACCACTTAGGGGGTAGTACTGCTGAAAAGGATCTTGGGGTTTGTGATGGGGTTCCCAGAGTGCAATTTAGACTGTTGGACCGCTGAGCCCTCTGTCCCACCAACCTGGGCTGCCTCTCACTCTGTGATGCTGTTAGCAAGCTACAAACCTCTGACAGGCACTGCACTTACACAGACATCCACAGGCAGGGACACACCCAACTGAGTTAAATGAATGCCTCTCCCAGCCACTCATGAACCAACAACAGAGAGAGGCACCAGCCAATTCTCCCCAGTCTTGCACCCCAGAACTCTACCATCTTGCCCTGGTCAGAAGCCTGTCCAATATAAGTTCATTACCCTGTCTGCCCCTCCCTTAACGTGGAGAGGACACACACTAGCCTTTGTAAACTGAACTGAGATTTCCCAAGCACTTCAACCCAAACACAGTTTAAGTGATTATAAGTAGTAAGCATAGAGATCAAAGTTGGTTACTAAGAAATAAAAGTAAATTTGCAATCTGAGTTCTATAAACTAAACAGGATTTGAATCAAGCAGTGTCTCATTCTGATAGATGGTACAAACAGGTCATAGATCTCCATACACAGGCTGGAACTCTCCTCCAGCCCAGGACCAAGCTCCCCAGTTCAAAATCTTTGTCCTCCAGATGTGTTTCCAGGTGTTGAGTTGTGGAGGGAGTGAGGCTCTCTTCCCCTCTTTATAGTTTCTTCCAGCTTGTGGGAAAGATCTTTTGCTGTGATGGGTGTCAAGCAGTTTCCATTGTCTGTGTGCCCTCTCTGAGAAGTCTACATTGTATACAGTTCCTGAGATAGTTGATTCTCTTTAATGGGCCATCAGCATACCTGGTTACCCCATTGTTGTACCTGAAAGGCTGATTATGGGTGTTACCAACCTCACAAAATATTTCAGTAACACACACTTAGCAAAACTTCATAACTCCACATGCAATTATAGCACATACAATCCAACAGGATATTAATGTTCAGCAGATCAAGACTTTTAAAATGATACCTCACTAGGCATACTTTGTACAATAAAATTCATAATTATATGACAGGGTGCTGCTTTGAGGTAGATTGTCACAGGGTTATGGTGGATCACAAATTTGACATAAGTCAACAGTGTGATGCAGCTTAACAGAAATGTTGTACATAAAATAGAGGAGGTAATTGTCCCACCCTATTCAGCACTGTTGAAGCCTCAGCTTGGGGTACTATGGCCAATTCTGGGCACTATACTTTAGAAAAGTTGTGGACAAACTGGAGAGAGTCCAGAGGACAGAAACAAAAATGATAAATGGTTAGAAAAATTGGCCTATGAGGAAAACCTAGGCATGTCTAGTCTTGAGAAAAGACTGAGTGGAACCTGATAACAGTCTTCAAATATATTAAGGGGTGTTCTAAGGGGGATGGTGACCGGTTGTTCTCTATGCCCACTGAAGGTAGGACAAGAAGTAAGGGGCTTAATCTGCAGCAAGAGACTTAGGTTAGATATTAGGAAGAACTTTCTAACTATAAGGATAATTAAGTATCCTTTCAAACAAATAAAAGGAAGTTCTTCTTCACGCAGCGCACAGTCAACTTGTGGAACTCCTTACCTGAGGAGGTTGTGAAGGCTAGGACTATAACAATGTTTAAAAGGGACTGGATAAATTCATGGTGGCTAAGTCCATAAATGGCTATTAGCCAGGATGGGTAAGAATGGTGTCCCTAGCCTCTGTTCGTCAGAGGATGGAGATGGATGGCAGGAGAGAGATCACTTGATCATTGCCTGTTAGGTTCACTCCCTCTGGGGCACCTGGCATTGGCCACTGTCGGTAGACAGATACTGGGCTAGATGGACCTTTGGTCTGACCCGGTATGGCCTTTCTTATGTTCTTAAGTACTGGAATAGGTTACCAAAGGACTTCATAGAATACCCATCACTGACGGTTTTTAAGAACAGGTTGGAAAAATACCTGTCAGGGATGGTCTAGGTTTACTTGGTCCTGCCTCAGTGCAGGGGGTTGGGTTTATGATGGCTTGAGACCCCTTGCAACCCTACATTTCTAACTTTGTGTGTTCACCTGGGGTGGTTGTGAAAAACAACAACAACAACAATAATAATAAAAGAAAAACTGAATAAGTAAAATAAACTAAAAAGTGGAGCACCAGTGATAAAGTACTGAGGTATTGCAGGAAGGGGTGGGAGGGAAGAATCCTGGTTTGATGAGCTGCTGCGGGAAATAAAGAGGATCAACATCTAAAGTAAAGGGGGGTGAATACTGAGTACATTTACAGCTTGTATTTATATTGCTGAACCACAAGACGTGTGATAGAAGGTTGAACAAACACAATTCTTCCTGTCCCCATTGTTCTTTCTTTCTTTTTTGCCATTTCTTGCTCTGTCATGGCTTTCCTGGATCGTAAGATCTTTGAGATGGGGACTGCCTTTTATGTGTTTCTACAGCTTCCAATAAAATGGGGCTCTGGTCTTGATTAAAGACTTTTGAAGCTAACATACCAATGAAAAATAAAATGATAATATAACCCAGACCCATCCTTCCTCCTCCTCTTTTATTTCCTTTCATTTCCTTGCTGCCTATCCACTATTACTCCTGGTGTAAAAGGACATAATTTTTGCAGAGGCAAACGGTTACAAGTGCAAATGGTTTAGTGTTAACCATCTGATTTACCAGTGCACATTACAGGCCCTCTGGATTCCTGACTATCCAGCTTCTACCCAGCCACATTCATTGCTTAGTCTAGTCTGAAATCCTCTCAGCATAGAGTGCCTTCTGTATGCCGCTGGCCTCTTTAAAGAAAGAAACTGATACCCTTAAAAGTTGAACGCTGTTTTTTTTAAATGGAGATACTGATCATTGTTTCTTCAAAGGGGGTGAGAGGAGTATAAACTGCTCCTCATTCTTTTTATGCCCTGAAAAGGCACATGCATTGTTAATACCAGGAGATTCAGAGTGCAATTTTCCAAATCTGTATCTCTAAAATTGGTTCCTTAACTTGTATGTAAGCATCTAAATGCTGACTGAGGCATCCACACACGGATTTAGGCACCTAAATGAGAGGCTAAAATGTGGACTTGGGTAACCAACGTCACAAAGCCACATTTGAAAAGTAGCACTGAAATACCAGCATTCCCAGGGGATTGTGACTGAACTAATCTCGCTCTTTTACAAGATAACTATATATCTCAACCTGATTAGTGAAGTGCTGCTGCCTGCTGTTGTGAAAAAAGGAAATAAAGTCTATGAGTCAATCCGTGTCTGCCTGCAAAAAGTTGAATCATTCATAGACATGTGACTTGCCCAGGTGGCTACAGACTCCATCTTGGTGCTGTGATTTTGCACAGGGGAACAAAGGGATTTCTGTCCACAAGAGAAAGAATATAAAAGGCCCTGGAAATCCCTCTATTTGGTCTTCAGCTGGCTCAGAAAATAGCCCCTCCACCCCAAAGAGATGCCTGAAAGAAACTAGAACAAAGGACATTAACTACGGGGGAGGGTGAATGATTGCTGGACCCAGGAGTCTAGTCTGTGAAAGAAGCTTATTGGAACATCTCTGAGGGTGAGATTTACCTGCATTTAGTTTTTTACTATATTAGGCTTAGACCTGTGTGTTTTTGTTTTAATTTGCTTGGTAACTTACTTTGTTCTGTCTGTCATTACTTGGAACACTTAAATCCTACTTTTTATATTTAATAAAATCACTTTTTGCTTATTAATTAACCCAGATTAAGTAATTAATACCCGGGGAGCAAACAGCTGTGCATATCTCTCTATCAGTGTTATAGAGGGTGAACAATTTATGAGTTTACCCTGTATAAGCTTTATACAGAGTAAAATGGATTTATTTGGGGTTTGGATCCCATTGGGAACTGGATATATGGGTGTTGGAGACATGAGCACTTCTTAAACTGTTTTCAGTGAAAGCCTGCATCTTTGGGGGATGTGATTCAGACCTGGGTCTGTGTTTGTAGCAGGCTAGCGTATCTGGCTCAACAAGACAGATTACTGAAGTCCCAAGCTGCTAGGGAAAATGGGTTCAGAGGTAGTCTCAGCACATCAGGTGGCAATCCCAAGGGGGTTTCTGTGACCCAACCCGTCACAACTAGATGATCCCAATGCGCCCTTCTGTCCTTAAAGTCTATGAACTTATGAGACTGTCACACATGCTTAGCACCCAGACTCAATACCTCTTTTTACATTGATCAAATACAATGATGGAGCAGAAGTGCAAAACTATAGCTGTTAAAATCCACAGCTGTTTGGGGTTTTAAAACAGTTGTTTCTACTAAGGTGAGAAAAGTCACCTTCACTAAAGCAGATATCGTCATCAAATTTTATAGAGCCAGGGAGATTCTCCTGCTCATATCTCCCCACCCCCGCCCAGGCTTTGAAGTCTTTTCAGAAAGCCACCTTTGAACACACAAATCTCGGGGGCCACAAGAAGTTGTTTTGTTTTGTTGTTAGTAAATTAAGTATTCTGTCAGTGAAGCATAATTTAGCCAAGCTATTAAAATGCAACCATGGATCTCATTAATGAAAAGTTGCTAATTTAGCTTTTCTCCAATTATGGTCGTAAAATCTGGTGAAAAAAAATACCACTGATTCCTTCTTTCTATTGCCTGCAGCAGGACAAGGCGAAAACAAAACTGAAAGACCATTTTTCAGGCAAGGGAAAATGAAATCAATTAATGTCCTTTTCCTTTTTAAACTCCCTTCTCTCTGCCTTCCTATCCATCTTTCTCTGTCAGGAATAATAAAACGTGTTTCCTTAGGACTAAGAATGCATAAACCTGATGGAAGTTCATTTTTATGTGAACACCCAATTTGCAAAATTGTGTTGTATTCACACTGTTTCCTGTAGTAAGAGGAGGCCCTAAGATATAAACCTTGGTATCAGAGGACTGGTATGAGGCCTGAACTAAAGTAATGGTCAAGACTTTGCTAACATAAAGCAAAGTTAAGCTGTGAGCCAGAGGCAAGCCCTGCTCACAGAAGCTGGCAAGGAAAGGGCTGATGCTACAAGAAGATATGTACCTAAAAGGTACTGAACACTAGATATCAGAACATTCACATACTTGCACATTCCACACAGATAACAAAGAACAGGCTAGCCCATCCCAATGACAGGGGCAAAAGGGTAATATGATGGATAGAGTTGTTTTGATCGAACCAACATATACAAGGTGAGAGGCGGCACCTTAATACGTAGAGAGGTTGAACCTTGCTGCGTAGAGGGGCTGCACCTCAATACGTCAGGAGTGATGTGTAACTTGTTTGTACCTGCGTATAAGAATGCATTTCTGGGGCGGTGTCTTTGTCCGGCCGAGGGGGCAGTGGAAATCCTGCCACTGACTGAGCCGGGTCCATTGCCAAGAGGCACTTTCTCGTAGTATGCCCGGTAGACTAAGTAATCTACGGGGAACTGCCATTGTGTCCGAGGTCGCAATAAACCTAGTCAACATGACTTTGCATCTTACTGGACTCTGTGGTTATTGGGGGTTCTTGTCGGGTCTGCTGTGTCAGCTATCTGCGCAGAGCTGGGACAGCACACAGAGGGAACACACGCACGCAGCCGAGTGATAGCAACATTGGAGAAAGCAGAGCACCACACCAGTAACACTTCTGACAAACTTGTTTGCACTTTTAAATATAGTTATAAGAATGTCATAACCATTTATGAATGTTGTCAGAAGTGTTACCGGTGTGGCCACATCACCACATAGGAGCCAGAGTGGGGACATACATCTGCTTCCGGGAGCTACTTGAAGTAAGCACTGCCAGGAGACTGCACCCTGACCCCCTGCTGTGCCCCAACCCAGACCCCCCTCCCACCCTCCAAACCCCTTGGTCCCAGCTCGAAGCCCCCTCCCACACCCTGAACTCCTCATTTCTGGCCCCACAGCACAGCCCATACCCCCAGCCCAAGCCCGCACCCCAATCTCCAATTTCATGAGCATTCATGGCCCGCCATCCAATTTCCATACCCAGATGTGGCCCTCAGGCCAAAAAGTTTCTTCACCCCGGTCTAGAAGAACCATCAAAACTTTAGGATAGTACAAATGTGTGTCTTACATACGGTCTATTCTATTCTATATTCCTCACGCATCACCACATAGTCTAAATGCCTTCTAGTAGTGCATTAACCAATGTGATTAACATTTTTCTAATATTTCTTCTCTCATCCCCACCCCACTGGGAGAGAAGACTGTACAATAGGGTATTGTGTTTTAGATATTTTTATATAATATACACATGTTGCTATGTATTTATGCTGGAGAAGGCAAGGTTAAATAAATGGACCTTGCACTTGAAGTGAGAGGGGTGAGGTTTGTGATGGTCCTTAGTTCCTGGGGAAGTTCATTCACAGACTCAGATGGGCTACCAAGAAAGCTCTGTCTCTTACACAGACAAGCTCTACCTTGATTGTAGAAAGTTCTATTGTGCCAGGGAAGTGAAATTGTCAACAATGGTCTTCATTCCAGAGCTTTAGTTGATCTTTTAGATACCCAGGACCCAGGCCACTGAGCACCTTAGAGATAAGCCCAAAGACTTCAATGGTCTGTGGGAAGCCAGCGTAGGGAGTGGAGAACAGATTGCTGTACTCATGGTAGCCAGTGCTGCTGAGGAGATGGTGCAGCATTCTGTACCAGCTGGAGTTTCCAAGCCCTGAACACTTCATATCCAGGAACATTGCTTTGCTGTAGTCCAGCCAAGAGGTGAGGTAGATGTGTATAACTGAGGCCAGGCCACTGTTTGCCAGGATGGTATAGATACTAAGCCACATTCTTTTTTCATTTATATTGGTGTAAATCAGGAGTAATTCAAATGACTTACTCCAAACTTGGCCCAGTAATAAATACAATTTATCCATGTCTATTCAGAGAACAGATAACTTACTGTTGATCTAATATAGAGAAGGGGCTCGTTGAAATGATATCTTACAGTCCATGTACATGTAAAAAAGCTGCCAAGTCTGTCTGTATAAATCCCCAGAACTGCTCTTTTCAGGTGTTTGGGAAAAAAAATTTAAAAGGAGAGAAAATGACTTTTGACTCTGCTAACTGGGAATACAGGCAAAGGGTCCACCTACAATGTATTATCTGGGGACCAATAGTTATAAATGTGTAGGTCTGAAAACAGACTCTACATAATATAATAATGCTTAGCATAATGTGTATTAAGCACCCAGGAGTCAGGTTTGTCGGAAGAGAAAACACAATATTTACCCTCAAATGTCTGAGCACAGGCTTAGGGAAACTTCTAGTTTACACTGGGCATGCTCAGAGTTCTCATATGATTATAGTCCTACCAATACTGGTGTTATATCACCTATTTTTGCATAGGTGCTTCCACAATAGGGTTCTGATACTTATGACAACAGCACTTCTTAGTTCCATGGCACTTTACAATGTAACGAGTGAAGCCTTTGTGAGAGAGGAGAAGATGATCTCGAAGATGATCTCCATTTTACAAATAAAGAACCCTAAGTAATAATAATATTAAGTGACCAGACCAAGAAAGAGATGCAACAATACAGAAATCTTGGGAAGAAAATACATGAGTCTGAGTCCTCCAGCAGCTGTATTGAAGAGGACATCCACTGGATAGTAAAAATGTAAAAGCTCCATCAATGGCTATTAACCAAGATGGCTCGGCATGCAACCCATGCTCTGGGAGTCCCTAGCCTCTGATTGCCAGAAGCTGGGAATGAACAACAGGGGAGGTATCACTCAAGGATTGCCTGTTCATTTCACTCCCTCTGAAGCACTTGGAATTGGTGACAGTCGGAAGACAGGATACAGGGCTAGCTGGACCATTGGTCTGACCCAGTATGGCTGTTCTTATGTTCTAAGACAGTGTTTCCCAAACTTGGGAGGCCGCGTGTGTAGGGAAAGCCCCTGGTGGGCCGGGCTGGTTTGTTTACCTGCCATGTTCACAGGTTCGGCCGATCATGGCTCCCACTGGCTGCGGTTTGCTGCTCCAGGCCAATGGTACCTGCTGGAAGTGGCGGCCAGTACATCCCTCGGCCTGCGATGCTTCCAGCAGCTCCCATTGGCCTGGAGCAGTGAACCGTGGCCAGTCGGAGCTGCGATCAGCAGGATCTGCAGATGAGGCAGGTAAACAAACTGGCCCGGCCCACCAGGGGCTTTCCCTACACAAGCGGTGTTCCAAGTTTGGGAAACACTGTTCTAAGAGATAGCTGTGGAGATATCCTTCTAGTTCCCACCATGATTCCATCTCTAGTCCAAAGGATCATTGGGAATCGTGTCAGAGTTTAAATTACAGCTCTGACTCCCATGCTCAGATCACCATGAATAATATCCATGAAGAATTAAAAGGAGAGTGGTTTTGTAAATATTTTAGGATGGCAGAGATTGGCTTATGCTCTTTTGGGGTTATAAAATCCACTGTTTGCAGGCTTGATCTGTGCTGCTAAGTAAACAGGCATTTTTCCAATGGGCTGGCTCCCTGCATCAACTTCAGGACTAGCCTATCTCCTCCTCTGCAAGGATGTGGGCCTGTGATGGCTGCATGTCCCTACAACAGATCAAAGGGAAGCAGTTCCTGTGAGGCAGTGCTTCCATTGGAGCCTGTCCAGGAAATGACTCTGACTTCAGGGCACTCTCTTCTCCATGAACAACCAGCAGGGCAGAGCTCCCTGTTACTCACCCAGGCCCAGTAACTCTTCCAATCAGTAGCGGCAGGTTGTTCTGTGTGGATGGGTGAAGAGGGAGTAGGTGTGGCTCTGGCACAAACACCACTATCTAACACAGTAATGACACCATGTCTTCTTGTCCACCTTGACAATAAGCTAAACATGTTAGAATATAGGTGCTCGTCGTGCTCCTACCCATTGTTACTAGAGCTGGTTGAAAGTTTTCTGACTGAACATGTTTATCTCAGAAAATGCAGATTCACTCAAAGTGAAACATTTCATGGAAACATGTAGATTTCAACAAAATTTCATTTCAAAACAAAAAGTGAGGTGGAGTATTCCAGTTTAGCAATGGGACGTTTCAATTTTCTGTTTCCTTTCCATTTAAAAAAAATGCTATTATATTATTTATTTTTTAAGGACAAAATCAGAATTAAAGGTTTCAACTTTATTGCCCCATCAACCAGAAACATGTTTTCTTTTGGAATGTTGCTTCATGAGAAATTCTGAAAAAAAATGTTTTGATTCCATTTCAGAATGGAAAAGAATCCAAATATCGCAGGATTTCCTGCAAAAGTTCCTGCCCAGCTCTAGTTGTTGCCAGGGCCACATCTCCACAGATGTCCACACATGCACTCAGCCACTCCTACATGGCTATAGAACTATGTTTTCCCATCTGCACTAGCAATAAAATCCATGTTAGAACACCAATGCTCATAACCATGGTTGGGCACCATGTACTAGCATGGTCTCTCTTGTAGTGAAGACTTACCCTAAGTGTGATCTTGACTTGACTATGAGTGGATTGGATGGTGTCAAGGGCCTTGTTCCTCCACAGCAATCCTTTGGGCTTTGACGGGGTCATATACTCACTTAGGCTTTCAGCATCCAAGTTGGGATAGTTAGCATAACTGACACAAGGAAAGAAACTCAGACCTCTGGCTCAGTTTCTCTGGAGTTTCCCCTTCTGGGTTCAGAGGAAACCAAAAAAAAAAAAATGAAGGCAGGGAAGAAAAGAAACAAACAACCAGTTGCAAACAAGCTACTGGCCTCTCTTTCATCAAAAGGGGCCTTGGACAAGCTTCAGTCTGCCTCAGTGTCCTCTGTCAACCATGAGAAGGTGTCTTGAGGTAACTGTGTATAGTCCAACTCACCTCTCAGTGTGCTTGGACAGTTCATGGGCATGGGAGTAGGCTCTACCCTCCATCAGACCTCTCCCTGGGAGCTGGGGGAAGAGAGTTCCGTCCTCCACCCAGAGCTGCCTCCTACTGAGGTGGGCTTCCCCACTTTTTAATTTCTCCTCCAGTCCTGACAGGCTTTGCAGGGTGGGGATGCTTGAGCCCACTGCAGGATTTGTACACCCCATCATAGATAGGCTGAGTGAAGGTTGCATATATGTGGAAGGTGAGAGGAAAGCTCTGCTCATGCACCAAATGCTGGGTGAGGGCAGATTCTATCCTTCTGGCTCCTGCCAAGACCCCCGAGTGCAGGCCCTATTTTGTGAGGCTTAGGGAAGGGATTGGGATTTGGCCTGTAGAAAGGCAAGATCTGTCTCTCTCTCTCTCCTCTCACCCTCCTCTCTTCCAGGCCCTCTGATTTTGTCCAAGATTGCTCCACCAACACAGTCTTCAGCTGCCTTCCAGCAGCTTATGGTCATTTTCTTTCTAGTTTCATTTATTCACTCCTGGCTCAGCTTCAAAGCTGTAGTTAGGCTTCCCAATCACGTTACCTTGAAATGCTTCTATCAGAAATATCCTTCCCTTAGCAATGTGAAGTCCTGGAGCTTACACCAGATGTTCCTCCTCCCCCTTCTTTACTTACCCAAAGCTCAGATAAAACCATGTGAGGGAAAAGCCTGAGACCGTAAGAAAAACAGATGGCTCCATCAGTTCCCCATGTCACATATGCTGCTGTGGAATCCAGCCATTGAACTAAAACTCTTTGCAGAACATAAGGGAAAAGTGTGGCTGATTTGACCACATTGCAAAAGCTCTATGGGCCTGGCTCTCCTCTCACTGCCACAGTTGTAAATTGGTGACTTCAGGGAAGTGAAAAGGAAATCAGGTCCTATAGTGTTTAAATTAGGGAACCGCTTGGCTAACCTATGGGTGTGTTTTTTCCTGTGGAAAAAAAGACTGACAATCTTCCTTTCACACAGCTTGCCTATTTGAAGCAGTATGCAAACCTAGCAGTATGTCAAGTACTAGTCATGTACCATAACCGACATCTGAGTTAGCAACAATTGAAAGGACTGGGGAAGTTCACATCTCTCCGAGCTATTGTTTCTGATTCTTCACACTCAGGTCATGTTTTGAAGGTTTTCTTCTCAACCATAACAGCTAATAATTTATAAAAGAGAAAAGCTGAGACTTTGGATAACAATCTGTTTGCACCCCTGTGGCTAGGCCTAGCACCCCATTCCCTATGGAAAACACTGGTGTGAGGCATGATGGTTTTGGGGCATTGGAGCTAGCACACTCAGCACTTGCACTTTCTGTACCAGTAGAAGAGGGGTAGCGTGCATATTGTCCCCCACCTGCCCCCTCCCCACTGCTAGCTGAACATGACTCCACTGTGCTATGCAGCACTGACAGAAGCACTAGTGGGACTTCCTTGTGCTCCAGGAATGCAATAAGTCGCATTAGCACTGCCTGTTGCATTGGCATGCTGAGTGTCTTCCTGTACGCTGTTCCCACACCCTAGCACGCTCAGGCAAGGCAGCCCTAATATGACCCCAAGTGCTCAGTCAGCACATGGCAACATGCTCCTCCTCTCCCAGTTGTTGGCTCCCCCGTGTCAACTCACTTGTCCCAATCCTTAGAACTGGTCCTGCTAGCAAGATGCAAACCCAGTGCCGTGTTGCTGTCAGCTGATTCAAATCAGCAATGGCCACATGAGCAAGAGGTTGCTGAGAAAAGAAATTGCATTTTTCCCACTAGTCCCAGTAGTGTGTGTGTGCATTTTTGTTGTTGTTGATTTTGTCCAATTCTAGGGGCAAAATGGCTTATTTTGAAAACATGAAACTTTGCAGGCAGTAACAGAGTCCCCAGCGAGGGCTAATCACTTTAGGTTTAAACCAGGCAAGACATTTAACTCTAAAATCCTGTTGCTGTGTAAGCACAATGGAGAATTTTCATGGGCCAGATCCTGAAATCCCTAATTTAGTCTCACTCCTTAATCAAGCAAAGCTCCCACTGAAGCCAGTGGGAGGAGCAGGTGCTTGGCATCTCTTAGATGTTATGAATAGACTAATGATTGATTTAAAAAAAAAAAAAAAGCCTGATCCATCTCTCATTGATCTCAATGGGTGGAGAATTGAACCCTGGAACAGTTTCTTCATCCTCATTGCAAAAGCTGCAGCATTATTGCTCCTGTGTATTTTCATTGTCTTTAAATACATGACATAGCCAAGGGCTGTCTTTGCCCCCTATTCTGATAATGTAATGACTCAGTGAAAGTTTCTCGGACATGCTCTAGTATGTATAGCAAGAACATTGGTGCATATATAAGCAGGGGAGTTTTGGATGGGACTGCAGGATCAGGGCCATAAAAATCACCTCCTCATTCTCACCCCGCTCCTCCCCAGAGGTGGTCCGGTCACTGCACAGATAATTAAAACACAACCACAGCAGGCAAAAGAATGAAACAGGCAAAATTATAAACAAGCAAAATATTCAAAAAGCCAAATAAAGCATCCATCATCATTGAAAAAGAGAGGCGTGGAGTTTGACCCATGAATGAGAGTGATTAAAACAGAAAACATGCGTAGAAGAGTAAAATCATTCTTATACCACGGTCAAAATGGCTCTACTCGGCTCTGGTTAGGCCTCAGCTGGAATACTGTGTCCAGTTTTGACTACCAATGTATAGAAAGGATGTGGAAAAACTGTAGAGGATCCAGAGGAGCACAACAAAGATGATCAAAGGGATGGAATGTAAGCCTGATGAGCAAAGGCTGAAGGAACCTGATACGTTTAGTTTGGAAAAGACGAGATTAAGCGGGGGTGGGGGCATGAGAGTGGTCTTCAAATATTTGGAAGGCTGCAGTAAAAAGATGGAGAAAAGTTGTTCTCTCTCACCACAGAGGGCAGGACAGGAGGCAATGGGTTCAGCCTAGCAGATTTAGATTAAATCTAAGAAAAAACTTCCTACTGTAAGAACAGTAGGACAGTGGAACAGACCTGCCTAGGGAGGTTGTAGAAACTCCTTCACTGGAGGTTTTCAAAAGGAGGCTGGAGAGCCCTCTGCTGTGGATGGTTTAGACACAACAAATCCTGCATCTTGGCAGAGGGTCAGACTAGATGACCCTTGCAGTCCCTTCTAGGCCTATGGTTCTATGAATCTAGTTGACAAGGGGATGGATTGAACCCACACAAGCAAGGAAAGTCAATGTTGTCTGTTTGCCTTTCTCAGCCTAAAGTTGGAGAAAGGAGCCTATCCTGGCCTCTGCTATTGCCACGTTGAACCATTCTGTAGCTCTTCTATCAATGACACTATCTTCCCAGGCACATCAGGACACATCACCAGAGCCCTCAAACTTGCTTGATGTACTGAATCAAAGGCATGGCAAAAGTCTATAAAAAGTGCTGGGCATGGTTTATTAAATTCAGCTATCTTCATAAAGCTGTCTCAAGGTGAAGATCTGGTTGAAAGTGGAACGCCGAGGTCTAAAGTCGCACTGAGTATCCCAGCCTCTGCCATGAAGCACATACTGTAGTTGATTTAAGACATTAACACAGAAGCAAAAACTTTCCCTGGGACCAACAATAGTGTAATGCATCTATAGTTGCTATATTTACGTGTATCAATCTTTTTGAACAGCAGCAGAATAATCCCCTTCTTCAGGATTATATTAATGTGCCAGATAGACAGTATTGTTGCAGACTGTGACAGGTTCCCGCCAGGGTGCCACCTGGAACTGGCTACCACTGAGCCCTCTGACTAACCAGCCTGGGCTCTCTGTGCAGCTGTGACAAGCTACAGACCCTTTCCCGGCCCTACACTTCCACCAGCATTCACACAGGTAGGGACACACCCAGCTGCAGTTACATGCAGAATCTCTGACCAGCCACTGCATGAACCGACAATAGAGAGACTACAGCCAAAATAAACACCAGGTTCCCAGCCTAGGACCCCAGAGCTGTACAGTCCTGCCCTGGTTCAAACCCCAACTTGTATGAATTTATTATCCATTTCGCCTCCCCCTCAGTGTAGAGAGGAAATGCAACAAGCCTGTGTTAAACCAAGCTGAGATTTTCAAGCACTTCACTTAAAGGCACACTGGGTTTAAATTAAAACATAAAACAAGTTTATTAACTACAAAAGATAGATTTTAAGTGATTATAAATGATAGCAAACAGATCAAAGCAGATTACCCAGTAAATAAACAAAAACACAAACTAAGCCTAAGGTACTGGAAAGGCAAGATATGAATTAGCAAATTCTCACCCTGGCTGATGATACAAGCAGGCTGCAGATTCTCAAGGTACAAGCTGCACTTGCTTTACAGCTTGGAATCTCCAGGTTTTTCATACAGAGGCTAGAAATCCCTTAGCCTGGGTCCAGCACTTCCCCCAGTTCAGTCTTTGTTCCTCAGGTGTTTCCAGGAGCCCTCTTGTGTGGGGAGTGAAGAACAACAGATGATGTCACTTCTTTCCTTATATAGCTTTAGCATATAGCAGGGAATCTTTGTTTGAAAGCTTGGGTCCCAGAACAGTTTGTGGAAAAATACAGACATCCCAAGATGGAGTCCAGAGTCATGTGACCTAGTCACATGCCCTTGTATACCTTGCTGAGTCATAGCAGCCGTTACTTACAGGATGTCTGGAAAGTTTCAAGAGTCCATTGTCTTTGCTGATGGCCCATCAGCACTGTCTGGCTTCTTCATTGTTTTGCCCGAAAGGCTAGTTGTGAGTGTCACCCAGAGTAAGCAAATTTGAAATACAGATACATAGTCAATATTCATAATTCTAGATACAAACATGATGCATGCATGCAAATAGGATAATCATATTCAGCTAATCATATCTTTTCACTGACACCTCACATGACCCGTCTTGTACAAAATGCATCATAATTATGCTATAATCATATTATAATATCACTGTGAAGAATATTGGGTGTAGTGTCTCACTGTCACCTGTCTTAAGCAACAGAGGTAATGTTAAAAACCCTGGCGACTTCCCAGATTTCAGCATATGGACTGAGGAGGATCTCTTCTTGGTTGAAGGAAGATGGCTCTACTGGAACTTGTGGAAGAGGGGCTGCAGGCAATGGACAATTGAGGAGTGTTTTGAAATGATCTTTCCATCAATGCAACTGATGCTGAAGACTGTGGCTGATGCTGCCATTCCAGTTCTTTACTGAAAAAGCTGGTACCACCTTCCCCTGCAAACACTGCAAAATTAAATAGAGGGTGAGGAGATTGTGCCTGGTAGCAGCCTGTTCTAAATTAACTGCCTGATCAACCACCAGGATTCCTTATCTTTTCTTACACACTGACTTGATGATGTTCTGAAGTCGAACCCATTCGGCCTCTGCTTCTGCTTTAAACAAATATGTCTTTGAAGACTAAAATAGTAGCCTCACTTTTTTCTTAACTCCAGTTGCTGTAAATGACTTTTCACTGATCCAAGGTTGATGTTTGAAGGATTGAGGCCCCAGCAATGAGCTGGCAATGGTCAGCACTGATGACTTGAAAAACGCTATTGCTCATCACATGAAAGAGTGAGTGAGACTTCAGTCTCCAATGCCTCAATGGCCATATGCAGTTCAGAATAGAAAGTCATCAGATACCTAGGTTGTTCTAGGAGCCTTTGACTAAAGTGGACTAATGTGTTTTTGAAGTCGGAGTTGCACGTTGGTCAGCAGAAGCTGATGGTCAATGTCAAGTTCAGCACCTCTTCAAACTCATATATCTGTGACTGTAGATTGTAAACAAATGCTAACGAGGACATGATCAATAAAAATAACAGTCCTGGTGAAACCATCTGGGCTGTAGCAGGTCTGTGAATATTTGGTGATAGACGAGCAAGTCAGCAATCACCATATCATTAGTAGCTGCAAATTCCAGCAGTCATTGCCCATTCCTGTTTTTCTTCCTAATACCAAACTTCCTGAGCGTTCTTGCCTACATATCATTATCATTTCCTACCTCAGCATTAAAGTCTCCCAGGATCTTGATAACATCACTTGTCAGAGTTTCATTAAAAATTATCATCAGTTGCTGGGAAAATTATCTGCAACTTCAGCATTGGCCTTAGAGTTGGTGGAACCATTTCCTGCCATGATGGTAAGATGCCCAAGGTCAGTATGGATTCGGACATTGATAATTTGCTTCTTAATCACCCATGAACCCTGCAATGCCCATCAGCCCTTGGGTGAAAGTACAATGGCCACCCATTATTGGAGCAGCCCGTCAGGGTGGCCTGAGACCAAAACATATTGTCCTCAACTTCCTTTTCACTGCTTTCTTGCCAGTTCACCTCAGATAGATCTCTATGGTCAAACTTTTCAATGGCTTGAAGTGGAAGGCTTCAGCTATTGTAGACAATGTTTGAACGGCCCTGCAGGATCAATACATTCAACATTGTGAGGGTGTTTATACTGAAGCCAGCTACCCGCAACAACCAGATCAATTGTTCTTGTAGCTGAAATGGCCAAGAGTTTCTCTGCCACTGAGGTGAAAATGACCAATAAAATCTTTCAAAAGGACCATTCCGGTATCCTGCATATTGCTGGAAAATGTAAAATTGCTGCCTAGAACTTTCAAAGAGCTGACAGTGTTACCCCAGGGCTCCCTAAACCCAAAGCTCTCAGTAACTTTATTCTCTGCAAGGCGATATCAGGAAATAAACCAAGGGAGATGCAGCACCTCCGTCTGCTATGTGGTTGGCACAAATCACACAAAATGAAGTGCTTTTACTTAAAGCCTTCACTTTATTAGTCTCCAGCACTCTTCCAAGAATGCTTTTACTTAAAGCCTCTGCTTTATTTAGTCCCAAGCACATACGAACACAATAGGTTATAGCGCACCCCCAAACAATAGTTAACCACAGTCTGGAAGGGTCTCCAGTGGTCAGACCTATCCACCTGCCACTGGGGATTCCAAGAGATGCCCAGAAGGTCAAATCCAAATTACTCAGACCTGTCTGCCCCTTTTATGTGAGTAACTGTTACAATTACATCAACAACTTGTCAATCAAAGAATAACCATTAAGCAAGCACTTTTTAAGCCGGTAGTTATACAGGTGTGTTTTTGCAGAGTCTGCAGTCTCATGGGCCCTGAAACACACATACCAGAAGTCAAATATAGATAGACTTACTATTTTTCACAGAAGTATTGGAGCATGAGCTTTCATGGGTGACTACCCACTTCATCGGATGCATCATATTCACCCACGAAAGCTCATGCTCCAATACTTCTGTTAGTCTATAAGGTGCCACAGGATTCTTTGCTGCTTTTACAGATCCAGACTAACACAGCTACCTGTCATGGGGTCTCACCCCCACTTTGAGCTTGTGGGTTCAAAGATGGGGACCCGCATGTATTCTGCCACCATGTCATGGGGTCTCACCCCACTTGCTTTTTTTTGGGTTCAAAGATGGGGACCACATCCCCCCCCCCTAAAATCCTAGGGTAGGTCTCCTTCGCTGCCACCAGTCAGGTTAAAGTGTCTGACACACTGCCTGTCCCCCAAGCTTCCCCTGGGGAACCCAGATTCAAACCCCTTGAATCTCTACACACAGGGAAGCAGCCCACTTCCCCCCTCTCTCTCTCCTAGCCACTTTGGAGAGATATACACCGAGTCAAATCCTTGACCCAACACAAAGAGGGACTCACTTTCCCCCTCCCCTTCCCTAGTTCTGGAAAGAGATACCTGATTCAAACTGCTTGAATCAAACCCAGGAGGAACTGTCTCTTCCCCCCTCACCTTCCCCTGGGTTTCCACAAGAGAAGGAATTAACCAAGTCCAAAGAAAAGAAAAGAATTTATTAAGAGAACAAAAAAAAATACAGAATCTCTATGAGCCCAAGCTGGACACTCATAGGGAATAACCTTATCAATCTCTGGAGAGAATCCCCCCTCCCCCTTTCTCAGTAAAAAGCAATATCAGCAAACAGGAATAAAGCATTTCCCTCAGCAAACACACAATTGCAAATATAGAAATCAAATCATAAGACTAATTCGCCTTTCTAATTAATACTCACTATTAATTAGTAGAAACTACTCCAGGAGAACTTGGAGACATGACTGTTCTTTCTTAGATCCAAAAAAAGTTCTCACAAAGAACACAGACAAAAGCTTCCCTCCACAGAGATTTGAAAAAATCTTGTCTCTGATTGGTTCTCTGGTCAGGTGGTCACCAGGTACTACATTTTAACCCTTTACAGGTAAAACGGGACCTTAACCCTGATCTGTTTATTTATGACACTACCCCTCTGATATTTTTCACAGACACTTATCCCAGCATATCAGGGAGGATGCAGTCAGGTCCACACCTCGTGATTGCTGCCCCCTCCCCCCAGCTTTGCCTTTTTAATTGTAAGGGATGGTACAAAGGCCTTACACATGCTACTCTTGGCCATAAGCAAAAATAATCGATATTCCATCTAAATAATTGGCAGTGGCTTGAGCACCTAGCTGGTTGTTAAAAATACCCCTCATCAACAGAGAAGTCCTTGTTAACCCAAAGTAGCCATCTTAGGGAAAGTTCTGGCTAAATTCGTAGCAATTATACAAGAGCAGTGTTGGAATAGATTGCCATTCTCTAATAGGCTCAGGATGGCTAATAAGGATGAATGATTCCACCATTATCTCTTCTCCCTCGTTTGGATCTTAATATGTTCTTAATATACCAGTAGTTATACCAATTTGAGTTGTAATATGACAGATTTCAGTAGCAAAGCAGCATCAGGCCTGATCAGGAGTTGGATGAGAAACTTCCATGAAAGCCCTGGGTGCTATAGGGAATGATGGTACTGATTCGGTAGGAAACAGTCTTCCTTCTGTGTCAGCACTGAACCATTGGTCCAGCCTAGTGTTGGATGCTGCAGCGCTGTTGGGAGGAGCCATTTTCCAGATGAGATCCTGACCACTTGTGCTAATTAAAAATGCCCTGGTACTTTTTTCAAATTTAGGCCCAGTGACCTGGGCAAATTCCAGATTGTGTAATTATACACCGCTACCCCGATATAACGCAACCCGATATAATGCGGGTTCGCATACAACACGGTAAAGCTCTGACACGCTGCTCTGAGCAGCATGTTAAGGGTTCCGGTCCAGGCCGGGGCTGAGGGGTTCGATAAGGGACAGAGGGTCTCGAGGGCGGTCAGGGGCTCCCCCTCCCAAGGGTCTGGGGGGCAGGAGCTGTGGGAGGGCACTTTTGAGGGCCCCGCAGTCCCAGAGTGGCCTGGGGGATTAGTGGGGGGCCGGGAGCAGCCCACTCCGCTTCCCTCACCGCGGCCCCAGCTGTGTCGCTTGGGGGAGGGGGCTTCGGGGAAGGGATCCCCCCCGCACTCACCAGCAGCGGCAGAAGCAGAGCAGCCCGGCCCCAGCCCGCTCCACTTCACCAGCTCCCAGCCAGAGCGCTCCACTTCCCGCCACAGGTGAGTACGGGGGGCGTCCAATCCCCAGCCTCCCCACACTCACCTGTGGTGGGAAGCGTAGCGCCGCAGCTGGGAGGTGGCAGAGTGGAGTGGGCTGGGGCTGGGCTGCTCCGCTTCCCGCCACTTCCAGTGAACGCCACTTCCAGTGAGTGGGGAGGGGGGTGGATAGGGGTCGGAGCAGTCAGGGGACAGGGAGCAGAGGGGTTGGGGGTTGGGTGGGGTCTTGGGGGTGATTAGGGACGGGGGTCTCTAGAGGGGTGGTCAGGGAACAAGGAACGGGAGGGCAAAGCAAGTGTGATATAACGCGGTGAGATTTTTTGTCTCCCAAGGACCGCATTATATCGGGGTAGAGGGGTATATTGCTTATTTAATGTTTTCTAGTTTCAATTATATATCATATTCTTCTTCACTTCCTGCCCTGAACTGTGTGTGGTGTTTCAGTGCGCTATATGTCTATTGTTACATTCCTATCTCATTTTTGTGGTGCATTGCAATGAAGTGGATATATGTATATTATAATCAGCTGCCTAGTTTGGATGTACACCAGGGATCGGCAACCTTTCAGAAGCGGTGTGCCGAATCTTCATTTATTCACTCTGATTTAAGGTTTCGTGTGCTGGTAATACATTTTAACGTTTTTAGAAGGTCTCTCTCTATGTCTATAATATATAACTAAACTATGGTTGTATGTAACTTAAATAAGGTTTTAAAAATGTTTAAGAAGCTTCATTTAAAATTAAATTAAAATGACCGGTGGCCAGAACTCGGGCAGTGTGAGTGCCACTGAAAATCAGCTCACGTGCCACCTTCGGCACGCGTGCCATAGGTTGTCTGTCCCTGATGAACACTATCATCATGTACCAGAGGAATCAGAATGACTCAACTGTGCATCGACTGCATGTCATATTCCCTACATTGATAACTTCCATTGGCTATTCCTACAAATGGTAGGGCTCTGTGCTTTTGGATTTGTGTCCTGTCTCTGCTATTCCATAATATTTTGTTCAAGTTCCTATAATGTACCCATAACTGTGGTCTCTGAGTGCTTCTATGGTATCTGTTGTCATGAAGTTCCAGTTGGTCACAGAGTGCAGAACAGTGAGAGCTCTGAAGTCTTAGATGACCATGTATTTGCTGACATACGTGATTATGAAAAGCTTAACGATCCTTTGAGCGCTATGAACTAGTGAGAGATTATTATGAAAGCGCTGAGGTCTTGCTATTGAGGACAACATACAGTGCAAAAACATTAAGAAAGTCCAAGTACATTACAATTAGAGCTGTAACCATAACAGTGAAATTCCCCACTTGTTCATGTGCGTTTGATTACCTACTACCCCCCTAATACAATTTGACATTTTTTGGTATGAAATGTGGTTTTAAGCAATCAGATCACCACATAGTAAATTCATTGGGCCTATTATTTATTTTATTGGATGTAAAATACCAGTGGTCTCTAACATTAGTACCCTGTGAATTCACGTGACTGAAATTTCACACATCTCTTTCAGTTATTATCTATGTGAATTTCATTTTACTTCACCTTGTGGAACTTGATCAGGGTTTCTCCTTGGCCTAATAGGAGCCTTTTAACAGAAGCACCTTGGAACCTTTCTTTGTTCCGATACTTTGCTTTGTTGGATCATTTTTTAAAAAGAATTCAAGTCCTCCATAATGAGAAACGAAATGTGATCCCTCATATATTTTCCTTTCCAGCTAACAAAAAGCTAGTATCTAGCATCATCCCACACACATTCTATTCACAGTTTAACCACCCATCCTACCATAATAGTGCTAGTTCTGTGTGTTGTCTCTTTGATCATAGGGTAGGTGATGAGACCCAGAAAATCCAATACCCATTATCTTCTCGGTTCATCATCATCATCCTTCATCAACTGCTGTGTCATATATCACAATTTCCCTCTCCCTGTATTTTCCCTGATCCCTTTTGAAATGTAATGTTGTATTACTTTTGCTCCATACCAGTAACGCATTGATCTGGAACTGTTCAGCAATAATGTACAACATGGTAGGTTACTGAGTGACTCATAACTATGGCCAATTGACTGAATATTTTTCAGCATGCTCCTACTGAGGCGCTCTGTAAATAAATTGAATTATTCTTGATTTTTTCCCTGGTATTTCATGCCAGGAGACTCCAGTCACATATTTACAATAATCCAAACTACAAGACAGTGGTCAGCTACCAGGTAACAGCACATACAGTGTGGGGCTGTCGTCTAAGAGATATTCATGCAAGTGCCAATATAGAAAGCTTGCACAGACTTACATTCAATTATAGCAATACAGCATGGAGCTAACTCCTATACCATTTTCACACCACTGCCATTGTTTTCTTTGTTTCCTCATTATTGATAGACCCCCCACACACTAAACCAGGGCAAAGCATAGGCAGTATTGGGCTAGGAAGGCTGCACCCATCAGCAGCTGCTATGGAGGGATAGTGGTAAGCTAGGGACATGGGGGAAGTAGGCTAGCACCAGGAAGTGAGGCTGGTGCCTGGACCTGTGAGAGGAGAGGCTGCAGCATTCCTAAGACTACTCTGGAAGCCATGATCCAGATTCCCCACTCCACTCCTTTGGGCATGGAAAGCCACAAGAGATGCAAAGAATTTTATATTATTTATTTTCTATAATTGGAGATATACCAATCTCCTAGAACTGGAAGGGACCTTGAAAGGTCATCAAGTCCAGCCCCCTGCCTTCACTAGCAGGACCAATTTTTGCCCCATACCCCTAAGTGGCCTCCTCAAGGATTGAACTCACAACCCTGGGTTTAGCAGGCCAATGCTCAAACCACTGAGCTATCCCTCCCCACACTGAGAGGCTAAGAGGATACTCCTGAGCCTGTGACCATACCCCAAACAGAAGGTCCACTGCCTTGTAAGAAGCAAATCTGGGAGGAGTATAATTTGGAGTGGTCACTGGATACTGTAACCCCTCTCTGGGCCCTGGGTCAGGACCCAGTGGAATGAGAGGGTCTGAGTCCCCTTACCTTACTCCCCCATACCATTCCCATGACAGAACCCTAAAGGAAGTGGAAGAGACCTTTGGGATGGATTGAGGCTTGCTGCATATAATTTGGATAGAGTCCTCTCCCGATCAATCGGGCTGGAAAAATCTGTGGAGCACTGCCTGACCATTAGGCCAGCTGGCTATCAGACTGACCCGCTGCATTTATTCAGAAATCTATTCTGAACTAGTTGTAATTAGGCAGTTACTTCCCCAATCAGTTGTGTCCAGGCACATTACAAGCAAAGTGCACATCTCTACACCCCAACATGTTTGTTGAGGCTTGTCTAAATCAGAAGACTATATTGCTTTGGAAGTATAACACGCTTGAAAGGAAAGTTTGTCTCACTAGCTGATTTTAGTAGCAACCAGGATCACCCCTTTATTACTAACATTGAGCATCTGGCTTCATACTTTGTTTTCCCATGTAGCCTGACTCAATAGCAGCCTAGTTTTCAAAAGGGGTTTATGGGGGACAGATCAACTAGTTGGTTAAAAATAAGAACTTTCACCCATTTGTAGAAACAAACATTTTTTAAGGTTTAAGGTTAACTTCTTGGCTCATCATCATCATCCCTCATCAACTGCTGGGTCATGTATCACAATTCCTCCCTCCCCCGTCCCCATCTTTTTAAAAATGCCATGTGGATTACGTTTGCTCCATACCAGTGACACATTGATCTGGAACTGTCCAGCAATAATGTATAACACTCTAGGTTACTGAGTGACATAAAACTATTGCTGATTGAATATTTTTCATCACACTCCTACTGCAGCTCTGACCTGGTCAGGGGAGAAGGCCCTGACCTTTATACATTCTTCCCCTCCTTGGTTACCCCCTTGGGGACCAATCTTTTTTACTGTGGTGTTTACTATGGAGGCTATGGATGGGGGCTTCTGCAACTCTTCCAGTGTTTCAAGCAAGGGACCATACGGGAACTGGCCTGGAGAGCCCAAGGGAAAAGGAAATTCATGGGGATTATCCCTCTTATAATTATAATAAGAAGGACACAAGTCAGCATCCTCCTTTGACACAGCCTCCCTCCCCCAGCTACGACTCTCTCTACTTGCAGCCACTGTTTCCTTCTGCTCTCCCAACATGGCTCTGAGAGCACAACTTTGTCTCTTCCGTTCTCCGTGATTTGCCTGAGTTTTATTCTGGGATTTCTTTGGTAAGGCTTTAACTGCTGCCTCGTTTTTTTGTTTTGTTTTGGTTTTTTGTCTGCTTTTTTTTATTTACAGACTTGTTGTTTTAGATTTTACTTTTTTTTATAGTTACACACTTGCTTTTGCAGTGCCACTATTTCTGGTGCCTGAATTAGGCTGGTAGCCCAAAGGGTGTTTGATTTTGCTTTTAGGCTAATTATTTCTTTATTTTATTTTTTTAAGCTTTTTATTTTTGCCTTTCACTGATTAATTAATTTATTGTATTTCTTTATTTATTATTGCTACCATTTGCTTACAGAGCTGCAGGAATGCCTCAGGGCCAGTGAAGGCTTCAGGCTTCCAGGGTCCATTACCATATTCCTGTACAAAATCTGTCAACCTATTACCCAAATCCATTTCCATCTTTTCAGATATTTCCTTTCCTTCTGACATATTTTTTTACTTGACCAGGCTATCAGCCTGAGCCCTGAGTCCAGTAACAGAATGTATTCATAAACTGACTCATGGACTATGATATGGGGAACTTACAGGTTGCTATCCCACTCCACCGTCCTCCTCTATTGCCGCAAACCACTTGTCCCCTCCTCTCCACCTCTCTTGGCTGGCTCACCAAATCTGTTACCCATGGTTTTATGAAACCCAAAGCAGTGGTAACTTAACTGTATTTTTTCTTTTTTGGGCAGTGTCAGGAATAAATGAATGGGGACACAGCTCCTTTGTCTGATAAATGATTGGTACAAACCAGAGTGTTTTTACCTAAAACTACTTTTTATTAGGCTTTCAGCACATACACATGTATGCTATAGCAACAGATCTAGAGCACCCCAAGCATTATAGTTACCCAAAGTTTGAGATGGTTTTGAGTGATTACCAGCTGCGCTTCCAGGGGCCCTCCTTTCAGTCAGCTGATAGGGAGTTTATGTGTTAGCTCCTTACCCAAAGAAAAGCTTCCTTGGACTGCTCCGAGGTATTTATTTTTATTTAATTTTTATAGCTAACTTTTATAAAACATATAACTTATAGCAACCCCTACTGGGTAACCACAGTAACCCCTACTGGGTTATCAATTTTTAAAATTTTAATAAATTGTTTATTATTTTTATTAGAAAAGCAGTATTCATATTTTTAGTTATTACAATAATAAAACTTATATGTTAGGGGTACTTAGAACCAAAGTTGCTGTTTATTTACTTTTTTTAATTTTAATTAGCAAATCTGCAACTGCCGCAATTTGGCGTTGCCTATGAAAGCCGTAACAATATTTCTAGTGATGTAATCTTTTGCTTTTAATTAATAATGGCTAAATACACCCAAAATTGCTGTTTTAAAGTTTTAAAGTTACACTGGTACATCAAACTGGCAGAGGCAGACGACTGGTAATTTCAAAAGAAAAAGACTAACAGTTTGGCCAAAAAGCTTGATCTGATCTAAATATGATGGCTTCCTATCCCATAAGCTGGAGTTTGAATGAAGGGAAGAAACTGCAATTAACTTAAAGGAAAAAATAATAGCGATAAAAAGAAACAACAAGGCACACATGATTTTTTTTCTTTTTAATGTTTTCAGTTGATTAATGTAACAACCTGGAAGTGATCAGTGTGAAACTGTTTGGGCCATTAACAAAATGCATAATTCCAGTGCTATAGCATTAAAAATAGTGCCAGAGAAAATGATTTAGTGCCAAACTTCCCAGAACACCTGGTGCTAGGGAAACATTCTTCTCTGCTTGCTCTGTTATTAGATTGAATCCACCCCTAGGCTTTTCTCCCTGGAATATGCCATACTTTGAGATGTGTATCATTAGTGCCTCTCTGCTGAAGTGCTATACAGTATAGTCATTTGTCTCTATCCAGCAACCAGTGCTCAGTTAGGGTGCAATGTTCTTTACTGCCTATGCAAGACCTTTCATCCTATTTCACCTTCACACAATCTTTATAAGGCAGATTCTGTGACCTTGGCTCATGCTGAGTAGTAATTACTCACACACAATTAGTTCTGTTGGGTTTCTAGTTCTTTTGCACAAGGGCACTGGATATTCAGGTTAGGGTTGGGGCAATCGTTGTCAGATAACATAGGCACTGAACTAACCTGAGGCCTGACATTTGAACTGAACTTTTATGTCCGGTGAAGTATGGAATAGTTTGGTATTTAAAAAAAGTCTTTAAATGTTCATGTGGTTCCCACTTCCTGAGAGGAGTTGGGTCTAGGAATGGATCTACAATAATCATAATACCCAGCTCTTATATAGCACTTTCCTCAGTGGATCTCAAAGCTCTTTACAAAGAAAGTCAGATCATTATCCCCATTTTACAAATGGGGGAACTGAGGCACCAATATGTGAAGTTACTTCCCAAAGGCTAGCAGCAGAGTTGGGACTAGATCCTAAGCCTTCTGTAGCCCAGGCCAAGCCACAAGGCCACAACAGTAACATTGCAAAATAATGTCATAATGCTGATTATATTGTATTGAATTTATTTTACAGACTCTATAAGCCAAAATGTTCACCCCTTCTAAACATCAGTGCCATTGATATTAGATGTGGCCCTGAGCTATAGCTTTTGGATGTGGTTAGGGATCCTGGTTTTGAAACCCCCTCTTAAGTTCAGGGGTGTTCAGATTCAGCATTTTTGATTGATGCAGTACAGACAGGTACTAGCCAGATAATTCAGCTGCAGATCCAGGTCTGTGGTTCCTGGCTACTCCATAGCTGAAGGGTTTTAAATACAAAATTTTGGTTTGGCCCATTATTACAGCAAGAGCGAGCTGTATTGGGGCACACTCCGTCCCTATCCTCTGAAGCCCCAGAAACCTCTCAGACTGTCAGTAGGTGGCAACTTGTATGAATTGCTTTATATTCCATTCACCAACACCAGTATAGTCTTGTGAAGCAAAGTATTTACAGTGGTTCTTGTTCAGCTAGTCCACCGTGTTCTGAGATCTCAAGGAAGGGAGACCTCTGTTCCTCCGTGGCCCTGTGGGAAAGGGCCAAAGGGCCAAAAACAGTGCTGGGGACTTGCCCAGGATTTTGACTTCCTCAGTCGTGGTGATCAAGAGACAGACCGGGAAACTGATGTGAGGATTTAGCATCCAAGTGATGGAGCAGACTCTGCAGGGGTTGGTGGAGTTGCAGAAAGAGCTGCAACAGACTATGCAGTCCTTCCAGCAATCTCATCAATCGGAGAGACAATCCCGACTGGCGTGGCACGTGGCACAAAAGAAGAGCCTGCAGGAATTTATCAGGGAACAAGGGTAAGTACAGCATCAGTTGCTTCAGAAACTGGTGGGTCCCAGTATGGGGAACAGCATTTGGATACAGGGGGGTCAGCCTGTGTAATATGGTGCCAGCAGATGACCCCAATGCAGTTCTAGTGACATTTAAAAGAGTAGCAATGGGAACCATCTGGGACACAGTAATATGGGCCCTCTGGTTAGCACCCTATTTGCGGGGATGCTCCGGCAGCTATATGGCCCTGAGCAGTGGACAGTCCAGAGACTGTGATGATGATAAGGAGGCCACATTAGACTGCATGGGCCTGTCTATGGAGAAGTACTGACAGAAGTTTTGAGCTGCTAGATGGGCTGGAGGTGTATGGCCCAGGGTATTTACCCAAAGACTGGGCTATCCATTGGTTAATGCAAAAGATACAATACACAGAGTGTACTGTATCTTTTACAGGAATTTACAGGGATAAAGCCTGCTGAGAAGAAAAGGGAGAAGACCAGATGAACTTCCTATGGGAAGTTGGAAATTACCTGACTGGGACCTTGGGGGTGTGGCAAAGATAAATGGCAACCATCTTGGTGAAGGTGGGGAAGAGATGGGAGAGCAGCCTAGTGGGCACAGCATCAGGGTGTTCGCTGGCTATGAAAGATGTGGTAAAGCCACACTAGATCCTGCCAGGGGAAAGGCTTGAGGCTGGAGTGCATCCATGGGGAGAGAAGACTCTGCCCATGGCCAAGATACCCCTGGAGGTCCAGGTAAAGTCCAGATGGAAATGAGTTGGGGTTGTGGATAGGTTGCCCCATTTGGTGGTATTAGGGACAGACTGGATCCCCATCCCCTTTAGGAAGAAAGTAGGAATCTGGAGTCCATGGCAAAAGGCAACTGAAGCATTGGGGAGGATAGAAAAAGGGCTCCAAGTAGGAGAACAGGGGAACCCTAAACAACAGGATACAAGCCAGCAGGTGAAAAAGGTAAACACACATTCCCAAGGAGAAAATGGAAAGAAGGAAGAACTGGCTGAGCAGGCATTAGGGCAAAAAGGAAGCCCAGAAATATCAGAAGGGGGTGGGCTGTCCACAGAACGTTCGCTCCCTCTCGCTCCCTGAGAAGAGGAACCCTGAGATATGCTGATATCACTAGGAAAACAAGAGGCCATAGAGAAAAACGGTGATGAAGAGATAGAACATGCCCTGCCCCAAAAGAAGGAGGGTAGGCAGGAGGAGATCAGATCCTCAAATTGCCCCTGGTGTGAAGACCAGTGGGCTAAAACAGAATGATGGGGATGTCTTCCACCCATTAAATGTGACTTCTGTGGGTGGAGGTGGGCAAAGGTACCCAGTGCCTTCTCTAAAGAAGGGAAGGTGCAAGGGAAAAGGAACCTCAACGGTCAACAGTTGGGGGAGGTGTGTGAGAACGTGCTAGGAGATAACAGGAGTTGGGCCCTAACTCTGATCACTTAGGGCCCAATCAACTCTCCTGGAGAAAGCTGATGGGGGATGTGCAGTTAATTAGCTCATCAGGCTGGGAGGGTTGATTAACCAATTATCCATCAGCTGAGGGGTATAAAAGAAGTCACAGGAAGGTAGTGAGTGAGGGAGGACCTAGGCTAGCTGAGCTCAGTATGGTCTGAGATCTGTTTCTCTAGGGCTTTCTGGGAAAGGGCCAAAAACAGTGTAAATATTTTACTGCACAAGACTGTATTGCTGTTGGTGATGGGAATATAAGTAAATTCACACAAGATGCCACCTGCCAGACAGTCTGAGAGATTTCTGGGGCATCAGAGGATGGGGATGGAGTGTGCCATTAAATGTGGATTTCAATCTGAGTTTGGACTCAAGGTCTGTGGCTAGAAAATCATAGGAACAACCCTGGTCTGCACAAAGCCTGAGATAGGCACCCAGGCTCCCTGTACAATGCAGGGGGAGAGAGAGGTGCCTTAGAATGTGATCCACAACATGCAGCATCCTAGGCAGGTCACTGGCTAAACTAGCCAGTGGGAGATGTCAAAAAGAGGTGAGTGTCCAAAGCCCTGCCCCTCAAGGACAGAGGTGCCTAAGCCCGGCTGGCAGGGAGGCGCCCCTCTTTTCTAGCGCTCTATGACTGGGGATGCCTCTCCTGGAATGAGGCAGCTTAGACGCCTAAGGAGGAATTATCCATTTTATAACTTTTAGCCCAGTGGTTACAGCATTTGCATAGGATGTGGGATATCCAGGTCCAATTCCTCGCTTTTGAGCCAAGATTACAAAGTCTATGGCAAAATCTTAGAATAGGACCAGATCTCTTGCATCTCAGTCCAGTGCCTCAGTAACAAAAAAACAAAAGAAAACAACAACCCATTTTCAGAGATTTGAATGACAAAGTCAACCACCCTTCCCTGTGAGTCACCTCTTTACCAATCCATCTGTCCTCTCCTCCACAGCAAGCCCAAGGACCTCCCTTTGGTGTCTCCTGGCAACCTGCCTTCCCTCTGTTCTTTCTTCAGCATCAGGGGATTTGCAAACTTTGTAGTTGTGTGAACATCCTCCCTCTATTTAAATAACATTGTGAACCTGCTCCCTAAGCTATGTCTGCATAGAATCATAGAATCATAGAATTCAAGATCAGAAGGGACCATTATGATCATCTAGTCTGACCTCCTGCAAGATGCAGGCCACATAAGCCGATCCACCCACTCCTGAACTAATTCTCTCCCTTGACTCTGCTGTTGAATGCTCCAAATCATGATTTAAAGACTTCAAGTAGCAGATAATCCACCAGCAAGCGACCCCTGCCCCATGCTTCGGAGGAAGGTGAAAAACCTCCAGGGCCACTGCCAATCTACCCTGGAGGAAAATTCCTTCCCGACCCCAAATATGGCGATCAGCTGAACCCCGAGCATGTGGGCAAGACTCTCCAGCCAGACCCTCTGGAAAAGGCTAACAATATCCCAACATTGACCCTTTGTACTAATTACCAGTGTGGCATGTTATTGACCTATTGACTAAACCCGTTATCCTATCATACCATCCCCTCCATAAACTTATCCAGCTTGGTCCAGAATCTGATGAGAAGGTTTCACATACCTCTTATAAAGAGAGCAGCACACTGCTGAAAAAGGAGATAGAAGAGTGTTTTCATAATGTGCACTGCTTCTTCTGCTGTTCATTCAATAAAGGAGAGAGACGTTGTCCTGACTGCTGCTCTAGCTCCTGCTGTGCCAAACACCAACTCCAAGGACACACTGGATGCTGGGCAGCTTACATAGATCATAGATATTTGAACAAGTATTGTCCACGAGTCCCTCTTGAGCTGCCAGTACAGGGGCAAGGATTGTCTTTTTGTTCTGTTTTACAGCACTCCACTTAGTCGGGTTCTGATCCATGACACGCGCTCCTAGGTTCTATGATAATACAAATAATAAATAGGAATCATTCTGGGTTGGCAGGCCTAGGAAAGGTGTTTTGAAGGTGGCTTTCTGTTCTCTTGGGGCTTGTCTTCACTGGAGTTTTTTCCCCTCAAGTTAATTAAATGCTAGACATTGTTAACACCATTGAAAGACTAGTGTGGACACTTCCCAATCATTTGTTGAAGGCTGCAAACTTTTACCCTAGGCTGATCCCTTGACTAAAGAACAAATGTTTGGGGAGTATTTACAGTAGACTTTGCAGATGGAGACAACCCTTAAGTGACTGCTGCTGATGTCAACAGGCCATTCCTCTCCGTGACACTGGCTGGTGTACCAATGATCCCAACTGTGTCCTGACCCTGGTCCTCAGCTGTAACTCCTATACCATGCTGCAGAATGAGGAAAACTCCAGACTTCTGCCAGACCTTGCTGTACACCTGAATTAACTTTACATGAGAAGTAATTTGCAGACTCCATTCCTTCTCCCCTGCAGAGTGCTGGTGGTTTCTTAATGTAAATTATTAACTTAATTGTCAGTTAATTTGTCCTTAAAATCTACCTATGCCCACAGCAATACTAAAAATTCAGATTAGCATCTGAATTCTTGGTGGTGAAGCCAAATCAGATCTCAGGGGGTTTACCCATCATTAATTTGAATGCACTCCACAGTATGTACCAAATGATCCTTTTTAGAACAGTTTCCTGTCCTACTGGTGCTTACATTTGAGCTTTGTGTGCACTGAAAATGTTTTGCCTGCTGCTAATCTGCACTTCTGTTTTGTGGATATTGGCACATAATAAAGTGTATAACAGAACAATATCGCCTTGTTTCTAAGCATTGACTATTGTTCCATATGTCTTGACAAAGGCAATACAAGTCATGTAAATGGATTGGCTAGTACATTTCCAGGTGCAAATACATTTTCCTTTTGGTGAAAAATCAAGAGAGAAACAACAGGAACCTATAAATAGAGCTGGGCAAAATGTTTCAGATAAAACTTTTTTTTGGAGATTTGCATTGACCGAAACATTTCACGAATGTGTGTCCAATTTGGCAAATGGTTTTGGTTGAAGCAAAAGAAGGAAACATTTTGGAAGTGGTGAAAGGAAACTTCAATTTCAATTTTTTCAAGTCATAGTAGATTCACAAAGCCCCATAGCCCTGTGGATCAGGTACTCAGTTGGGATGTGGGAGACTCAAGTTCATAGTCCCTACTCTGAACCCAGGTCTTTTTTCACCATTTGGCTATGCCAGGGTGGGTCTCTAATTCTATTGAAGCTGTTCCACTTCATATAAAATACTTAAATATTCACTGGAGCAAGGACCCCCTCCCAGGTGAGTGTATTTACCTTTCTCCACTGCCTTGTGCAATCATTTACACCAGTTCATAGTGAGTGCAAAATACTCCCATCCTGCTCTGGTAGCTCTTGCATTCTCTTTAAAGCAGTGTCAATTACTGTGCTCTGGGTAAGGTAAGAGAAAATTAGGCCCTACATATGTCACACTTGATGTTTAGAAAATTAAGTCATCCTCTCCAATTTAAAAGTATTCTCTTCTTACCCCCAGTCTTTCCTGCTTTTTCTTATCTTTGCTGCCTTAGTAACTTTGAAACCCAGCTTAATGCTAATGCATTGGTTGAGTTACAGAGTTCTTTGATAAAGTAGAATTGATACACTAGGGAATTACCTAATTCTATTCTATTTCCTAGTCCCTGCTCAGCCCCGTAATGAGTTCCTGCATAAATTAAAGGAGAATTAATTGTGTGACATGTAGGACCAGGTGTTGTGGATTTTACAGATATGTTTTGCTGATGAAATCCAATAAATGTGTTTAGTTTTTCTTTGTTTACTATAACAGTTTCCCAAGTTTCCTCACAGAGAGGCACTTGCTAATGTGATTTCATGCATAATAATCAGATCAGGGTAAGGTTGCATAACAAGAAAGAACTTACGTCTATCCTCTCTAGGTAATAGTCGAGTAAGTCAGTCAGGAAATCAGTCTGCTTTCAAATAGGGTATATTTAAAAATTTATGATGCAATGATATCTTATACTCCCTAGGTTTGCAGGAAAGATAGTGGTTCAGTGAAGTGTTGACCCACACCCTAACAAAATGGTGATGCAATTGCCACCATATAGTATGTAACTGAGACCTCGATACAATACTAGCCTTATTCCTAATTGTTTTATTAGTAACGGTTATTTATGGGACAATGGATCTCTCTGTTTCTACAGCTCACACAGTTTGAATCTGAAGCAGCGCAGTATAATCCTAAAGGAAAAGAGGGCATATTACATTTTTACATCAGCCACATGAGTCCTCTTTTTCTAGGTCAGGGAGCAAATTAGAGAAGCACTGTTAATGTCACAGTGGATAAGCTTGTGTCAGTGTTTCAATATTTTGTGGGGAGATATCTCTCAGGATCACCTCCGCTCTCCTCCCCCCTCCCCTCAACAATTAATTAAATAATAATGCTTTCAAGGAACCTACACACAGTGCTTCTTGCTGGATCAGGAGGGCAGGTTGCAGCTTTTGTGGTAGCTTATTATTTTTTATTTGTATTATTGTAACAACAGGGTCCCACTGTGATAGGCTCGTCAGTGCTACTCTGAGTTTCATTCCGGTGGGATCAGGCTAGAACTTCCAGAGAGCATGTCTAGTCTCTAAAGCAGTGACGCTCATCCTTTTCAGACTACCATACCCCTTTCAAGAGTCTGATTTGTCTTGCGTAACCCCCAAGTTTCACTTCACTTAAAAAACTTCTCGCTTACAAAATCAGACAAAAATAGAAAAGTGTCACAGCACACTATTACTGAAAAATTGCCAACTTTCTCATTTTTACCATATAATTATAAAATACATCAATTGGAATATAAATATTGTACTTACATTTCAGGGTACAGTATAAACAAGTCACTGTGTGTACGAAATTTTAGTTTGTACCGACTTCGCTAGCGCTTTTTATGTAGCCTGTTGTAAAACTAGGCAAATATCTAGATGAGTTGATGTACCCCCTGGAAGACCTCTGCATCCCCCCAGGGGTACATGTACCCCTGGTTAAGACTCACTTAAGAGCTTCTACCTCTTTCTGGCTTGGCAAAAGAGAGCCTGAGGTTGGCTCCCCATTTCAGGTCCCACTCAATGACATAGCAGCATGTTGTGCTGTAACGACTTCAATATTAAACTGGTGTCCAGATTGCAAAAAACCCTGTCACCACTGCAGTTAGGTTTGACAGCAGGCTCATCAAGGAGATGAAGGATTTAATGGGCATGGAGACTGACTTGCCTTCTCAAAGCCTGATCCAAACATCCATAAGTCCAGGGGAGTCTTTCAACTGAGTTCAACAGATTTTGCATCAGACCCTAAGTCCCTTTAGACAAGGGATGAGGCGAATTCATGGGGGTGTGTGGGGAAGCTTGCACTGGGAAATGTATCTGTTCTGCAGACAGACAGAGAATTTCAGTTTCAAGGGCTCCAACATCAATATGAAATTCAATTTTTACTGGAAAGAAAAAATTAAAAAGCAAAAAATAAATCTTAAAGAAGTGGATAAAAGAGCATAACTTTCCACAGGCATTTCTAGTCTGAAAGACAGAAAATAGTTTCGTTGGATGCTGAGTTGAAAGAGTTCACGAGCGAATATGCCAGTTGGCAGTTATTTGGCTTGAATGATGCCGTCCCAGAGGAAAGCATCAGCTCATAAAACTTTCCTTCTGGCGGCTCTTGGATTCCTGTTAATTAATTGCAAGGAGGCATTTTTTAAACTAGAGGTGTGCCAAGTAAGATATGATAGTTCCTGAAACACTTGCAGTTGCCAAGTTGCTGATATTATTGCTGTCTTCTTTCAAGGACTAGTTCCAATCTATCAGAGCAGCTGCATAATGGTGATGATTCCTACTACAAGTGTACCACAGAAAATACTGGAGGGGAAGGGACTGTCAGAGGGAGCACAAGATGGCAACTCCACTGAACATAAAAGTTTGCAACATAATTTACTGGTGCAGTGATTCGCTTCTCTAGAACGCTGAGGAATGAAACCTAGTACCCTGAGAAAGCTACATCTGGACAAGAATGCAGCTGCTGGTCTGTTCACTAACACTGTGAATGCATCCCTCCATTTCACTGCTCTGCATTAAAGCATAGTCTCCCGATGATCGCATTCTGATTTTCAAAGCTGTGAACGGTATTGGCTCTAGCTACTGGAGGCAGTCGTCTCTCCTTCCACGATGATGACCTCATACAACAACTTTGCTTTCCGTGTTGTCTTGTCTAAATAGACTGTAAGCTTTTGGGGTCAGGGTCTGCCTCTTACTATGCATGAGCCTAACACAATGGGTCCTAACCTCAGTGGGGCCTGTAAGTGCTTCTCTAGTACTAAATAATAATGGGAGAAACAGGGCTGTTGCCAAATGGGTGACGACTCAGAACCATAGGCTGAGCCAGATGCTTCTCCAAGACTACAGAACCCCTTGCCAAATGTAATAAGAATAACTGACACCCTCTTCACATTCAAAACTAAATGTGGAACTAACACATTTGATTTTTGTTTTCAACAGTAACCCTGTCAAACACATTAGCAGCCTCACACTTTATATTTATTTACCAAAAAAAAAAAAATCCCACCAATAACTTTAAGTTTGCTCCTGCCGGCAGAGCTGCAACAGACAGAGATTTTGAGAAGATATTGAAGATGCACAGATACCACAGTGATGGACAACCTTATAAAACCCTAGATTAATAGACAGCAATTGGTGTAGTAGTCATGTGGCATTATATAGTATGGTACAGTGAATTTATTGGAATACAGCATCATTTTCAATATGCATTCTCAACAAGAGAAAAATGGAACAAATGCTACAATGATCTAAATAAGCTGTATTTTGTCAAGATTAGAGGGAAAAAAGCAAAGTGGAATCTCAATGTTTGTAGCTGTGAGCCCCACAGAGCCATAGAAGGAGATAGTCACTTTGAATTTTTAAATCAAAGTTGTTCCTTAAAGAGAGCAGAGGAATAATAGGTGGCAGAAAACTTGTTCAGCTATTAATGGTGCCATTCTGTTAGCAAGATGTAGGAAAAAGAAGATAATGATTATCACCAAGTATGAGAAAAATGGGAAAAAAATAAACTAGAATTTCAAAGCCATGAAAGAACTGGGGAGGCAGTTTTTCATCCACCTTTTTCCACATCTGACTAATACATCATAGCAGAGAGATCTCAGTAGAGACACAGTTTGAAGACATTGATGACAGCTAACAGAAGTACAATTTTCTTCCAAAATTGACCATGCATTTTGATCTAGTATTCAGGCTGATACAATTCAAAAATACAAAAATTATAGCCTTATTCAGGGAACTACTTAGATAAGTGCTTGACTTCAATGGGATTTAAGCCCAGGTTTAGAATTAAGCACATACTAAAGTGCTTTCCTCACTAAGTTGGGGCCTAAGTTAAAGTAAGTGGGTCAAATTCATTCCTGGCTCAGCACCATTGAAGCCCCAAAGTCTATAACTTACGCTTTTACTGTTATCAGCTAAATTTCATTGAATTAATGTTTTGAATGTTCTTATTTTCGGGAGCTGTTCCTACTCTTACGGAAGCTAAACTCCAATTCATATACATAGAAGGACAAGGCCCAGTATGAACCCCAGTATATGTGAACTTGGAGTCACAATCTGATTGCAATGGTTGGACCTTGGCAAGACTAGGACTATGGGTTGTGTCTGAAAAAGCATCTAAGAACTTTATTTCATTAGAAAGTTATGCTGAGTTAGAACATGAGCTTGAGGAATCGTGTTCACCAATATGATATTGCCCATGATTTTGCAGTAAGTGTGGACAGGGACAAGTCATGCCAGCTCATATACTCTACTGGGACAAGGGTTTATCTGTGACCAGATGACATGATATTGAACATGATTTCTCTCTGTGTACACTGACTGCACGGTCATAGTCAGAGTCCTATTACTGGACACGACATCTCAAGGTCATGTTTTGACTCAAGGTTATTTTATAGTGAGGAAAAGCCTTCAAAGTTCAGACACTTTTCAAATTTTTCGAGGACCATATACGAGGACGAAGGAGACAAGACCCTCCAGCAGCAGCCTGAGAGCTCTTCACCAAAAGACATGTATGAGAAGGCAGATGAAGAGTCTTGAAGAGCAACCCTTGACTGCATATAACCAGTACTCTAAGAGAGTTTCCAGAAGCTAGGACTGGACAACAGGGGATGGATCACTTGATAAATTGCCCTGTTCTTTTCATTCCCTCTGATGCATCTGGCACCAACCACTGTCAGAAGACAGGATACTGAGCTAGATGGACCATTGGTCTGACCCACTATGGCCTTTCTGATGTTCTTAAAGCTTTTCTGAATCCCTTAAAGATGGAAATGATTGTTTATTATTTGTATTCAATAGTGGTTAGAGGCTGTAATTGAGCAGTAAGACCAATCCCTTCCCCAAAGCGCTTACAATCTAGACAGACAATGGGTGCAAGGAAGGGATACAACATGCAAGGAAAATGAACAGTGGCAAATGCTGTGAGAATGACACCTACTTCACTGACCATTTCAGAACATTAGCCAGGGTCCCAGCTTATGATTATTTCTAGAAATGTATAAGGATTCAAGGAGAATCATGAGGTTTTTTTTCAGCACCAGTTTGTAGATCAACACATTTATACAAAATCTCAAATATAAACTCCACTGAAACCCCCATGTGTCACCAGGCTCAGTGATAAAATCAAGCAAAACTGTGTGGAATAGCTGCTATTGTTGGGTAAGGGGGTGGAAAGTATCTGGAGAGTTCAAATGCTCATCAGAAAAGAGAGGTGGGTTGGTAGTTGAGTGAAATTTTAATTGAGTTCTCTGAACCAGAGGGAAAAATAAGAGGAATGTATGTGCTATTTTCTCTAGCCACTGGTCTTTATCGTCTAGTCCAGAGGTCAGCAACCTTCAGCACATGGCCCATCAGGATAATCCACTGGCGGGCTACAAAACATTTTGTTTACATTGACAGTCCACAGGCATGGCTCCCTGCATTCCCAGTGGCCTCAGTTTGCCGTTCCCAGCCACTGGGAGCTGCGGGGGTCGTGCCTTCAGACGGTCAATGTAAACAAAATGTCTCGCAGCCTGCCAGCAGATTACCCTGATGGGCCGTGTGCCGAAGGTTGCCAACACCTAGACTAGTCCATGCCTCACCCACATAAGATATAAGGAAAGTAAAATAGCCAATTTACACTCAGTGTCATCTTAGGGCTCGTTTCTGTAGTACATTCAATACATGCAGGATTTTCCAAATACACAAGATTAGTCTAAGAAGAGATGGGCAAATGCCTTCAGGAGCCTATTCATTGAGAGTAGTTTTTAATGGCCTGAAAGGGACATCGAGAGGTGTTCTAATCCAATCCCCGGTACTCAAGGAAGGACTAAGTATTATCTGGACCATCCCTGATAAATGTTTGTCTAACCTGCTCTTTAAAATCTCCAATGATGGAGATTGCACAACCTCTCCAGGCAATTTATTCCAGTGCTTAACCACCCTGACAGTTAGGAAATTTTTCCTAATGTCCAACCTAATTTTCCCTTCCTGAAATTTAAGCCCATTGCTTCTTGTCCTATCCTCAGAGGTTAACAAGAATTTTTTTTCTCCCTTTTCCTTGTAACAACCTTTTATATATTTTATATATTTGAAAACTTATCATGTCCCCTCTCAGTCTTCTCTTTTCCAGACTAAACAAACCTAATTTTTTCAATCTTCCCTCATAGGACATGTTTTCTAGACCTTTAATCATTTGTGTTGCTCTTCTCTGGACTTTCTCCAATTACATAAGCACTAAGTATGTTATTTTATGAACCCATTACAAACTCAGAAGTGAAACTGAATTGGACACAAGCAAGCTCCTATCTTCTATTTCTGCTTTGGATGGAAACCTTGAGATCCCAAATCGGTAGGTTTGAAACCCTCTCTGAGTCTCCCAAACTTTCTCTGAATTTATCAAGCAATCCCAGCTGCTTCTCTTTACCTCTTCAATAGCTGGTTATCCCCTGAAGTTTCCCCAGACTTCTTTAGTGATCTCCAGCTCTGTGCCATGTTCCCTTTTCTTATGAGTTATTTCTATCTATTCTATATTTGGGTTTTATACTATCTCCCATCATAATAGTATCTGGACACTTTTCACATAAAATCATTAGAGCACCCCAGAGCAGGGGTGGGCAAACTTTTTGGCCTGAGGGTCACATCTTAGTATGGAAATTGTATGGAGGGCCGGCTGGGGCAGGGAATTGGGGTGCACAGGGAGGTGAGGGCTCCGTCTGGGGGTGCAGACTCTGAGGTGGCACTGGGTATGAGGGATTTGGGGTGCAGGAGTGTGCTCCAGGCTGGGATGGAGGGGTTTGGAGGGCAGGAGGAGGCTCTCAGCTGGGGCAGGAGATAGGGATGCATGGGGGGTGAGGCTTCGGCTGGGGGTGCAGACTCTGGGGTGGGGCTGGGGATGAGGGGTTTGGGGTGCAGGAGGGTGCTCTGGGCTTGGATCAAAGAGGGCTGGGACAGGGGGTTGGGGCACAGGGGGTGAGGGCTCAGGGGTTCAGGATCTCGGCGGCGCTTACCTGAAGTGGGTCCTGGGAACAGCGGCCCGTCCCCCTCTGGAGCCAGGGCCAAACCGCTCTGCGCACTGCCCCGTCCGCAGGCACCACCCCCACAGCTCCCATTGGATGTGGTTCCCGGCCAATGGGAGCTGCAGAGCCAGTGCTTGGGGCAAGGGCAGCGGGCAGAGCCCCCTGGCTGCTCCTGCTGCTGGGAACCTCACAGAGCTGCTGCACGTGTGGAGTGGAGCAAGGCAAGCCCCTGACCCCGCTCCCCGGCTGGAGCACCGGAGCAGGGAAAGCTCCCAACCCTGCTCCCCAGCGGGAGCTCGAGGGCCAGATTAAAAGGTCAGACAGGCCGGATGCTGTCTGCGGGCCGTAGTTTGCTGACCCCTGCCCTAGAGAATATCATCGATTCTCTGGCACTTCTCTCTTTTTGAAGTTAAAATGCCTGGCATATGGTGAGGGTGTTTGTTTTTGGTGGATGTTGGTAGGGGGTTGGAGATACAAGAGGGTGTTCATATTGTGAATGTCACTTATAGTGGAAAGTCTTTCTTAAAGAAGAAGGTTTTACAGTGTTTCCTCAAGATACTCAGACTCTGGGTTTGCCTGATCTCCTCTGGATGATTGTTCCATAGCTGGATTCCCTCAACAAAGAATGCTTTGTCATCATTTCAAACATGGTTTGTCCTGGGCTGTGTGACCTGCATTTTTTGTCAAGGAGAGCAGCTATCATGGAGGATCATATATTGAAATTCAGTCTTTGATGTAGCTGGGGCTTGATCCATTAATTGCTTTGAAAATTAGGACAAAGAACTTAAACTTGCATCAGAAGATGACTGGGAGCCAGTGGAGGGACTTAAGCATGGCCTGATGTACCCACAGCAGTCTGAGCCCTGGAGAAGGCAGGCAGTTCTTTTGTGTACCAGCTGGAGCCTGTGCATTGTCTTCACATTCAGCTTCAGATGCAGTGAGTTCCAGTAACCCAGCCTGGAGGTGACAGATGCATGGATTACTGGGGCCAGTAATTTCTCTGCCTCTTTCAGACCCTTTTACCTCATCTGATGGACTTTGCTTCATTCAGAACTGTCATTGTTGGTGTTCACCCAAAATCATATGTGGTATTTGTAATGTTAAAGAGTCCAAGGTTCACTGCTAGCCTTGCAGGGTGGGAATCATGTAGCACATGTAGCCTGGGCCACAATAGACAATGGCTTGTGGTACTGCAACACTTTAAGAGATTTCATGAGGTACCTCACATATGCCACTAATATAGCAGTATTCTCTCATCTCAGTTCTCAGCCTAATCATAACATTCATGTCAGTGGAGTTACACGAGGGATGGTTTGGACCCCACCGTCTCCTCTTGGGGAGACGTTTATGTTTTAGAGTGACAATAACGACTGCCTCCTAAATCCCACTTATATTCACTCTCTTTCGACAGGAGTGAAACTGGCTGAGGCTTTTATTTTCATTCCTGTTCAACGTTAGCATTTCCCCTTAGATTACTCCTGCCATTGTGATCTCTCTTGCTGTGGTTTTGACAGCATGCCACTACTGGCGCAACGGGGACCATACTAGGCTGAGTTTCCTCAAAGCAATGTCCTACTGGTAACAGGTTCTTCTGCAGTGGGGAGTTGGCAGAGTACGGCTGGAGGGAGACAATATGCTCCTCTCTGTCTTCTCCGATTCTTTCCATCTCAAGGCTCTGAAGGGCTCCCCTCTTGACCACACACGTCAAAACCTCTGATTCTGAAATTTGAGGCAGATAAGCTGTGGCAAGGTTCAAATTTACAGGCCCTGAGAGCAATAGCTTGCATTAACTTGGATCCTAAGGATCTGCATTAAAAACACTCTTGATCATTCCCTTTTAGGATTTTTGCTTCAGATTAGATTAGAAGGAAACAGAGGTATTTCAGACTCTCTTTTTTGTGTCTATACAGCAGCCTGCTGAAACGGGTCTCTGTCCAGATTGGGGCCTTTGGGATCTCCCATAATATATTTACTACTACTAATAATAATAATTTATAATTAATAGACACTAGCATCTATTTTGTGTATAGGTTACGTGTGTGTTGGTTGTAATATGTGAGAATCTCACATCAGTCACACGTCCACCTGGGTAAATTAGTAATGCCATTGAAATCAGTGGAGTTACAGTAATGTCAAAATGACGTAAATAAGATGAGAATCAGGGCCATGTTATTTTTCTAGTATTTGAATATTGATGATAGGGTATTGTCATTGTACGGGGCAATATGATTTATGTGAACAGAGTCCCCGATTTTTACATATGGAATCACACAATATTTAAGAGAGAGAGAGGGTCATTTATCAGATAAGGATACACAAAGGTTTCAAGAATAGAAGTGACTCCGTTTCTTAGTGGGAGGCGGGGGAAGAAGAGCATTCCAGATAGAAACCATGTTGATGGGCATGGTACAGGAATCTGAACAGAATAGAGCAGGCAGCATGATACTGGGGAATTTGAGGGGAACTGCTGGGAAGAGGTTGGAGCAGGGAAGTGAGTGGGTGGGTGGGGAGTAGATGGAGGTGAAGGGAGGGAAATTTTGAATCAGATTCGAAATGGTTCTGAAAACAGTGACAGTGATGGTGATGCGGGTGGTGTGCTCCTTTTCCTGTGCGGTCAGAGTACTTGTGGTCTCAAGACTCTGGGCTGCTGGACATTTAAAGAGGAGAGGCCAGATTGAAGACCCTGCTCTGCTCTCTTTGCGCTGGTCGCATGACTCAAAGGACCCAAAACATTGCTCATGTCACCTGCTAGGGATATCCCTGAGAGTCTCCAGCAGGCACAGAGCTGTCAGAGCCTACAATTTCTATGCTTCCCTCCCTCCAGCCCCCAGCACAGGATGAGTATTGAGGACAGGGGGAGTGGCTAGAGCACATCGTGTTCCAGCAATTCCTAGCTAGCATATGATTCCTAGGGGATGATACACTAGCCAGCTGGTGCATTTTATAGCAGACCTCAGGATGCTTCGTCCTTTGCCAGGGGCCAGGGAGAAAATCATGGAGCCATGACTGGCTCTCTGAATACCTCTGCCTTTGCTGCATCCAGCATAAATTTAATACAGTGAAGAATCTGGCCCCCAAGGTTTAACTTTACCATAAAGTAGAGCAATACAAGGTCAGATTCATAGACTTTAAGGCCAGAGGAGACCATCGTGATGATCTAGTCTGACCTCCTGCACATTGCAGAGCACAGAATCCCACTCACTCTTGTAATAGACCCCTAACCTCTGGCTGAGTTACTGAAGTCCTCAAATCATGATTTAAAGACTTCAGGTTACAAAGAATCCACCATTTACACTAGTTTAAACCTGCAGGTGATTGAATAATTTATCTAGGGAACAAAGAAAAGATCTGAGATGAGGATTGTAACAGCAGAGGCAGAGGCCAGTGGAAGAAGAAGATACTTCATTCAGAAATCAAATTTTAATTGGGATGGTTGCACCAGCAGAAGTACTGATGTAGCCAGAGCCAATACGGGCAGATGAATATGGAATAAAAAGAGAAGAAAGTGAGTGGATGAAAATGTAGAACTGTGTATGATCCGCACAGGTAAGATAGCAATGAGACATTCCATGTGAGGAACACACATTAACACACCTTGTTATCTGTATGGAAAGAAAGGGATCTATGACCGGAGATATGGCCAACCATTCTGAGAAGGGTCATCTCAGAGTGAATGTTGGTCAAGTGGGAGAAGCAATCAGAGGGATGAAAGAAGGGGGACGGGAGAAGCTAAGATGATTTCCACCAGCTCAGGATCTGGCACTAAATACTGAGGGAGGACTTTAGTGAGCTGGCATAAGCACACATAGCATGGAGTCTAGTATGGAAACTAGACTAACCAAGGATGATACTGTAAGGGGGTCATTTGATACTGAAAGGATGACTGTAAGGGGGTCATTTGAATTATCAGTATTTGTGCCTTAATGAGCACAGTGCTTCACAGAGCACTTAAAAAGCCCCCTATCCCAAAGAATGCTGGCCCTAATTCAGAGACATACACAAGCTGTTCATGGGACAATTGTTCCAATGGACATACTAGTGGTGAGAGGATCAGGATAGAAAGGCTCTACAAGAAAACTGTGGTTTAAAATGGACTGGCAGGGTGTTTGACTGGTGCCTGGAGATCGTTAGGCCCATTGGGAGCAAGAGGCTGTGAAGAGACGCAAAGGCAAGAATAGAAGAAGGAGACAAAAGGATTAGTTAGAAATAGAGGATACAGAGGCCCATATGCAGTAAGATGATGGAGGAAATGAGGGATGAGACACAAGGAAAGGCAGCATTTTGCAGAGACTTTATGGTGAGGACATTGTGCTTGAACAGAATGTGGAGGGAAAGGGGTAACCAACCAGGAAAGGGATTGGAGGAGGAAGTGACTCAATCTGAGGGGTGTGATATATCAGAAGCTGATTTGAGCAGTGGTGTTAATATACTAGGCCAGGGGTAGGCAACCTATGGCACATGTGCCAAAGGCGGCACACCAGCTGATTTTCAGTGGCACTCACACTGCCTGGGTCCTGGCCACCGGTCCGGGGGGTTCTAATTTTAATTTAATTTTAAATGAAGCTTCTTAAACATTTTAAAAACCTTATTTACTTTAAATACAACAATAGTTTAGTTATATATTATAGACTTAGAGAAAGAGACCGTCTAAAAATGTTAAAATTTATTACCGGCACGCAAAACCTTAAATTAGCGTGAATAAATGAAGACTTAGCACAGCATTTCTGAAAGGTTGCTGACCCCTGTACTAGGCACAGTCCTATGCATTGCAGTGGCACATCATGGATTAAGCTCTTCAGGGCGGAAGCCCAACCTTCCTATACATTTCTATGCCCCTGTGCCTATTTGGGGCATTGCTGTAATATACATAATCACAGTGTTACCCCTCTGCTGAGCTGCAGCAGTTTTTTAGGGCCTTACAGCTCAGTTTCCTGCTTGTATCAGGAATTGGTGCTTTGGAATCAGATATTTCCTTTGTGTAATCTGTTTATTTACAAAGTGTACTCAGTCCCTGATTGCGTGAAGAAAAGTGGTAGCAGCACAGAGACAACTCCCATTTGCAGAAACCTCTGCCCTGCCTTCAGAAGTCTCTGTCTCTTTCCAGGGTCACACACAAGTCTCACCGCTTAACAGACTCTGTACCCCACTTTCCCCCTTAGCCCCTGCACACTGGGAAACCCTTAATCAAAGGCTGGTCACTAAGACCACCTGGCCTGGCTAGGTGAGCTTGGGTGTCTATCCTGCTTTAGATCAGCTGCTATGTTACACAAAGGAACTGAGGGCTTTACCTGCCAGAGAAAGGGAAGCACTGTAACCCACACAATACTCTTAACGACTCTCTGGGTGTCCTTACTGCCTGGCGTCTTTAGCTCTTGCTATGGGGAGTTTCATCCCAAGAAATGTACTGTACATCAATGACCCCCTAATAGGCAAGTCATAATAATACAACTAGCAGCCCTGTTTTCCTTTAGATGTACTCTGAAATTATGCCTAAAACTCTTATCGAGGTTAATGGGATCTTCATGCATGCATCCAGCCTCATGTTTAAGAGAGAGATGACTCTTAAAGGGCCACAAGAAATTACTATTAAGCCTTGAATGTTTTTTTGTATTATTTTGGCTGCTCCCCATTAGAGCATGCCTACATGCAGATGACAGTGTATAAATAAGAATTGTTCTGTTCTGACACATTCCAACACTCCAGCTGCCAGTAATCCACCCAAAATATCGGTGTGCACATGCCCTCCTCCTCCTCCACACACACACACACAACCACACACAAGAAGGAGCATTTCATTTTAAGTCAGCCTATCTGAAAGTGCTTTTTAGCTCCCATTGGAACACTTTCCTTGAGAGCAAGAAAGCTTATACAATGAGACCAAACTATTCTGCTATTAAAAATGGGACATGCTTTTTAATTAGATATCCATGGAGATTTTTTTTTAACATGAAATGTATTTGTTTGGTGCCCTTGAATGCTAATGGAAAGGGTGCTTTACCAGTGTGTATTTTAATTGTAACTGAAAGGAAGAAGATGGCCATTTGCTTCCTCCACAGATGGTTGCTTTTCACTAGCCACCCAGATCTACTCTATTGTTGCTTTAGATACCATGTTATCCATGTCCCACGCTGAACCCCTACTATCCAGTTCTGACTATTCAAACACCTCACAAAGGAATGAAATCATGTGAAAGCACAGAAACCACGAAAGGAGCTATTCCTATATCCCTCTGCTTCCTTTCAGCATCTTTCTTTTCCTTCAGCTGGCTTTTGTCTCCAGTTTCTAAGGCCAGTTGAAAAGTAGACATTTTGTGCGGCAAACGTGTTGTTTATTTTCTCTCCTCAGAACATGGAGAGCTTGATGTATTGCTTTATATAAACGCTACAGATTAAAGCTGCTCTTAATATTTATGGGGTTTTTAAGCATGATGCTAATACAGCGCTGCTGTCCTTAAAGATATAACAAAACACAACCCTCTAGGGAAAAGCTATGAAATAAATATTTTTTGAGATAACACATTTCTTCACTTTGCATAAATTTAACACCGTGCTTTCTGTACAATATGTGATCTTTCCGCTAACTCCCCACAGACACAAATAGCTCTGGTGAGATGTTATGAAAGACAAGCAACAAAAGCTAAGGAAGACACCACACATTAAGGATCCTGAATTTTATTTAGGGTTCGTTTTGGGGCGAGGGGGGCAAAGGGATGGCCTACTTAAAGTTACAGAGCCTTCCGATGTCGTGATGCAAAGTTGGGTCTGAAAAAGCTCTTAGAATATGTATTAACCATATTCAGACACATGAAATCTTAGTAGTCAACATGCAACAAGCAATATTCATGAAGGCTTTGAGGTGCCTGTAAAGCAAATTAATAGGACCGTGCAGTCACCTCCGTTCAGAAAGAGGGTTGTAGCGTGCATCGTTCTGTACTGCCAGGTTGTGAGCTAATTACTTGTACTGATGGGCTCACTGGGAATGAGATATTACAATGCAAGTAGTATGTCTTGATGCAACAGGTGGCTGCAGAATGCCGCCTGGAGCAGTTGCTATGCCAGAAATAGCCTCTTGGAAATTATTCAGCTTTGGGAACTTCATACCTTTTCTTTTCTTTTCTAACTTCTTTGTAATGTTATAAACCACCATCCAGGACTGGGAATATGTTAAGGTATTGCATCAAAATAAAAATGCAAGCCTCATGATAGGGGAAATGCTGGATAAAACAATACATTTACATCGGTCAAATATATTCCATAGGTTCCCTTACTAAATGGCAACATCTCAACATGCACCTCTTCCCCTGTCTCCCTGCAGTTTCCCTCTGTCTTTCCTTGCTGGCATGGCAATCTGATCGTCCTTCAGGCTCTGCTGCTGGAGACCTGTCAGTTGAATTTAAGGTCATCTTGTACAACTAAACAGGGGTCTAAAGAACTGGAGTCTCATGTAACTACAGTATTACAATTAAGTTGGACCCCAGTTCTGCTACACTGAAGTCACTTGGGGTCTCTGTAGGTGCTATACATTGAAGGATCAGGGCCTTGGATAGAATATGTGTAAATGAATCAGGCTTGACCGATTGTTAGACTATTGAAGTGGAAGATGCATCATTTGACAGGCAACAAAGCCATGGAGTGTACCTGATTTTGGTGACTCTAGCTCCTTAACCTTCATGTGGTTAAATTCAAACAAACATTATTATTATTATTAATATTATTGTTGATTTGCTAGACTTGTACTAATCCGAGAGTAGAAGTCCATAAATTATGGCATTTATTTTCACTAGATTTGCTAAAAGGTTTCGTATTCATCTTGTGACCTTAAGGCTGAGAGGTTTTAGTGATCTCCTTACCGGTAATATCCAGTGAAACTATGTGCCAACCACACACAACATACATGCCCAATTTCAGTTGGTATAACTAGTTAATTGCTTAAAAATGAAGCGTAGTACACTGACTATGCCCCTTCTGTGGATGGGGACCTCCACTAACATTTTATAGTTATGTAATAGAGCGTTTACCGCACACCAGCATACTGTGTCCTCTTGGCTGGAAATGAGAAGAGAGTTTCTAATCAGTAGAGGAGCGAGATTCTAGAACAGCCTTCCAATAGGAGTAGTTTTTCAGATAATAAACTACTCCGCATATTAACTTAAGCTGCAGATACACCAAAATGATGCTAATAGACAGCTCTTCTGCACACAGTAGCCATTTGGAAAACTCTGGTTTCACTCAGGGTCCCAAGACTCTTGTCGCAGAAGGTGAACAGCATCTAGGAGAACGATTGAGCCAGTTCGCTCATCCCTGGGGCAGAGCGGCTAGTGCTTGACAACACACAAAACGGCAATTCCTCCAGCTGATTATGAAGTTGTGTTTAATGGTGATCCAAACGGAGCCCAGCTGATCAACCAGACTATGGGTGTAAGGCTGAGCAACAAAAAGCAAGCACGCATCGATGTGTGGCACCCACAAGGCTATGACAAGGGCATGTGTAGACAAGCAAAGATCCCCCTTGTGCAGTGCAAGTGTAACCCATAGACCTTCTGGGTGTGGTGTTCTCACTGAGAGAGAGTTAAATGAGTCTGCTCTACAGCCTTAGCTAACAGCCAGTTGGCTTTTAGCTCATGCAGTAGCTCCAGAAGTCCCAGGTTTGATCCTGCTGACTGGTGGCGTTACATGAGTTTTGGAAATCTGACACAAGTTGATTTTCATTCACCAACACAGTGATTCTGTCTCTGACGTGTTTTGCGGGACAAAATGTCAAAGTTTAAATGCAGCTTTTTGGGGGGCTTCACTTTGCCTCACCCTGAACATCACAAAGGAAAGGAGAGGAGGCAGCAGAGGGGCTGTCCTTTTGTGGGAGGCTGGGGAGGTTAATGATAAACATCTTTCCTGCCTGGCTCCTCTGAAAGAGTGGTAGAAGGAGTTCCTTGGAGGGAGAGTAAGGGTCATGGGCCTGGGGTGGGGCGAGGGGTACATCTTCATTAAATGATGAGAGGCAGAGGAGTGGCTGAAGGCCAGTGCTAGGCATAAGCAGACTAAGCAATTGCTTAGGGCCCTGAGAAGCTCAAGGGGGCCACCCTATTCACTTTTTAAATGTGTTGTGTGTTTATGTGGGGGGGCAATATCCCTGCTTAGGACCCCCAAGGGACTAGCACCACCTCTGGCTGAAACACAGGGGAGGAGGAAGAGGTACAGCTTGCAATGTCCTAAGGCTTTCAGTAGAGCCTGCAATATTGACTGGAAAGCTCCTGCAGTCCTCTAGAGTTGATTTTACACAGCCCCTTGGCATTAGGAAACAGCAACTGCTATTTACCAACAAAGCTGAATTATTATCAAATATTTACATGGCAATCATACAGCACAGTTCATTACACACAATGCAGGGCAGAACTGAGTATGGGGACAAGTTTACGTACCAGAAATTAAGTACCAGATTATCCCAGGGCTGACTAATGAGAGCCTTTGTTCTGATTTGTTTACCGAGGCAAGACAGATAAAGTAGCTTTTTACCAGATCAACAAATACTGTAAAAGGCATAAAAGGTCAAAATGGATAAATATCAAGCCACACAAATCTCATCTTTAGCTAAAGGGAACTTGCTGTTTTTATGACAACTCATCTTACAACAGGATGCTACAAACCCATCAGAGAGACACTGTAGAAATCATATGTTGAAGCACTGTCCATCTCGCTATTAATAACATTACAAGTATTCTCTTGTATCATAGCAGTGGTTTTTAACTGTTCTTCATAAATATTTCTGGAGCTGGCTGAATTACACTTCTATTGATTTCTTCATTAAATGTAATCTGATCAATTTTATAGCATCTGTTGAGGAATGAAATCATTTAACTTTGATGCAGCACTTGCATTTCCTCTATGGATTTTTGAGGTGTTTCTGAGAAATATATTTTCATTTCACGGGAGAGACATTGATTTGACAACTTGCTTTACAAAATTAGAGTCACTTTCATGTAAGGCAGCAGCACTGGGGAATCTCTGTACCGCCTTGGCGCTATTTGAATTTTCTGCGCACATTGCAGTCCCACAGAGCAATTTGTCATTACCTCTGCTAATGATTATGTGAGCCTGAACCCAGGTGAGTAGCTGGTAAACAAATGCTGATTTCTGGCAAGCTAACAAAGAATGTGGTTTTAACATTTGTCAGAAAAGAGTGACTCAAGTTTCTAAATACTATACGCTTGGGCAGCATATTATTGTGGATTTCAGTGTTTTCTTTCTACAGAAAACCACACACGCCTAGAATCTGCTGCACAATCTTAAACTTATACTATGATCTGAGCCACTGTTAAAGTCAGCATAGGGGGTTGAACATCCCCGCCTATTGAACAGTATATTGAAGTTCAATCCCCCCTGGAAAAATGAAGAGGTTTTGTGAGAAACATTATAGCAGAAAAGCCGAAAATGTGGGAATGAGATAAGAAAAAAAGGAAAATGTGTTGAGCCATCTTACACTCTTACTTTCACACAGTATATTAAACTAGTAACTAAGGGGTTAATGAAGTCCATGTGAGCTGCTGTGGTCCTATTGGCTACAACTGCAGAGGAACTATAAAAAGTGAGACATTGTTGCAATGCATGTTCTAGTCAGATGTGTGATTCAATTAGTTGGCCTGTCCAGAGCCTTTTGAGAGAATGTTAATAGCTTCCAAGTTGCATAGGTGCTATCTACACTGAAACGATACTATGCCTTGGGGACTAATTAGAACACATTTCCCTAAATGTTACCAAACTCTTGAACAGTGTCGGGTTTTATCATGACTGACAAATCCCATTCATTAAACCTCAACTATGCTGAGAACCAAAATCACGTTTTAATGGATCCAGAAATACAGTAATTTCCTACAGTGTACACATGCTCTTCCATCTCCCTCTCTTTGGAATCTCTCTTGTGTTTAATAAGGAAATCCAAATGATCCTTCTGGTTTCTTATATAGCAATGACTTTTACCTGATCTCCAACTCCTGGAGCTCCTTCAGTCTGAGGTTCTAGGGGCTCCTCCCAAAGGGACCTCAACTAAGATGGCTCCCAAAGCCCTCTGACCCCATTTGCAGCATGTGTGGAGTCAGGGGTGGGGGCAGAAGAAACTAGAAACCCCAAGGGAGGCTTCTGCATGGGGTGGACTTGGCAAGCAGTTGATTGGACCACTGACAAGCCAAGGCTACATAGCCCTCTTCTCTCCACCCCTCCCCCGCTTCCAGCAAGTTAACTGGGGAAGGGGCAGCCTGACTTTACAAAAGAAAAAAGAGAGAGTTTAGGCTGAGAAGCTGGGAGAGCGACAGCCTGGCTCAGGGGAGTCCCTGCTGAATTCCCCTTCCCTGGAAGGGAATTTGTACTGCTGGGACTCTGACTACAGGTATCAGGGCGACAGCTCCTGCACTGCAGTGACCATCATCCACAGAAAGAGATCCAGAACCAGCTACCAAGAGGCAGCTGAGACCCCAGGAGGATTCCAGGCCAGGGAACCAGTGGGCTGGGTTGGAGGACCCCGCCTCACCCAGGGATGAAGAACAAGTAAGGTGACTTTTGTTTAAGCCAGCCCATGGCTGCAGTGTTTCATCTCAGGACATGCAATCTCAGTGGTACCACCTGCCTTGAAAAGGAACTGGGGTGGGAGGAGTTTGTGAGCATTAAGAGGTGGGGGAAATGGTTGATCTACCAGTGTTTAGTACTTATTAGTTAACCTTAACCCCTTCCTTAAGTTCTCCAGATCCTGTTTTCTTGTTCCCACTGAGGTCACCTCCTCTGTGATGCTGTTATTACTGGTGTGCCGTTCCTTTGCTGGGGCTTGTTTCATTTACCTTAGGTCCCCTGTGTACTTGGCTTTTACAGTCCTTGCCAGCTAGTAGTATTAACATTGATCTCTCAATGGACAGTGCCCACTTATCTGGCAAAATAAACAGAGGAACAAGGCACCAAACAAAAGAATCCATGCGAGGACTGGGGAGAAGCTGCTACAAATATTGGTGATCCTAGGCACATGGGAGAGAAAAGGGAGGATGCTTAATCCATGCCTGCAGGGAGGGGCTATGTTAAAATTTCCTAAGCTCAACACAAAAAAATAAGAATGACCATATTGGGACAGACCAATGGTCCATCTAGCCCAGTATCCTGTCTTCTGACAGTGGCCAGATGCTTCAAAGGGAATGAATGGAACAGGGCCATTATCGAGTGATCCATCCCGTGATCCACTTCCAGCTTCTAGCAATCAGAGGTTTAAGGCTACTCAGAGCATGAGGCAGTATTCCTGACCATCTTGGCAAATAACCACTGATGCATAGATTTTAGGCCAAAAGGAACCATTATGATCACCTAGTCTGAAGTCCCGCATAGCAAAGGGCACAGAATTATGGCCATTCCTGCACCGAGCCTGTAACTTCTGGTAGAGCCCTAGCACACTGTTTAGAAAGACACCCAGTCTTAAGGTAAAGACTTCAAGTGAATTTGTATTATGCAAAACAACACACCATAATAAACGATTCAGTCAAAATTAATGAGTCAGACCCTCCCACAATCCTGATATTGTATTTTTTCATCTGCCTTTTGTTTTTTGGAACTCCCGCTGCCCATCCTCAGGGGATGGGGGGAGGGAGAGTCTCACAATTTGTGTTGCCTTTCGGCCGTCCCCTGCCCAGCGATTATTCCTTTCTCCTAATCTCCCCTCTGCATCAGCTCTTTGCCCCCAGCTCCCACCCCATCAGTTCAGCCCTCCAGACTTGGGGGGGGCAGTTCCAGGGGCTCTCACCCCCCTTTACCCCTTACCAGGCTGGGGGGGCAGGGCAGTTCCAGGGGCTATTTAACCCCCCCGCCCCTTCCCACGCTGGCCAGGTACTGCAGGGAGGAGCGGAGTCCCAGTGCTGTTCCAGTGGCTCATGGGGCGGGCAGGTGGAGCTGCACTCAGCTGATGGGAACTTTAACTCCCCTTCTCCCCCCACGAGAACAGTGAGCAGAGGGGAGAGACTCTGCTGGCTTCCAGCACGTCTGACCTTCGCGAGAGAACTGGAGCGTCTCACGTCATCGTCAGACAAGCTCAAGTACCTGTGAAATCCCGTCACTCATGCTGAAATCACTGGAGTTGGCAATACTGAATATGCAAATGTTATACAGAATACCCATGTGCCTTTTGGATTGAAGGGGCCAAATTAATTGTCAGCATAAGCAGCACCACTCTATTGCTATCAACGGAGTTACACCTGCATATGGGAGTGATGGATTTGATGTTTTTACAAGCAATGCTATTAGAGAAGACAGTTCATTTCCATGAATCCCTGGGTAGGCATTAGTGAACCATCTCAGAGAAAGTAAGAACTGATCCAAAACTCAAACTGAATACTTGAGGCTTAACTTTTTTTTTTAAATCACATTTCATACCTTTGCACTTCCGGGTTCTGTTGAGTAGCAGAAATGGATACAATGAAATACTGCCTGGCAAAGAGGACTGTCCTTCAATTTGCAGCCTGATCACGTCCAGGAAATATAGGCAATCTTGCAGGATTTTCTGATTCTGAGCAGGGTCAGGCCCAATTTTCATGCCCATGGGGTTCAGATAGGTGCTTTTGAAACTTTACCCTAGACCACTAAGGGATTTAGGAACCTAAACAGAGTCTAAATCCCAGTTTTAAAAGTGACTTGGGCACATCGAAGGAGCCTATTACCCAGTCAAAGAGACTCCTAAGTGCCACAGTGACTATTGAAAGCAGGACTTCGGTGTCTAAATCAGTTATATTTTTTTGAAAATATTACCTCTTAACTTTTGGGTGCTGTAAGCAGATGGAATTCTACGCCGCTCTGAACAGAGGATATCCACATCAAAGACATCTTCTTCCTGGGCTAGGTCTGTATTGTTAACACGAACAACAAAACATAAGCATCAGCTGAAGATTTTTTCCACAACTTGGTTGTTCTGAGGGTTTATGGCAGGCCCCACTTTGCTTTGATTCAGAGACATTCTCACTCTGACCCCCCACCCCCACCTTCTAGATTATAGATAATTTGACACAACTGGTCCAGCCTTGCAGGGTGTGTCTACACTGCAATTAAAAACCCATGGCTGGCCCATGCCAGCTGACTTGGGCTCACACAAAGGGGCTGTTGAATTGCAGTGTAGACATTCAGGCTTAGGCTGGAGCCTGAGCTCCAGGACTCTGTGAGGTGGGAGGGTCCCAGAGCTCAGGCTGCAGACCAAGCCAGAACATCTACACTGCAATTAAACAGCTCCTTAGCCCCAAGCCAGTGAGCCCAAGTCAGCTGGCACAGGCCAGGCATGGGTTTTTAATGGCAAAGTAGCCCTACCCACAGTGACTCAAGACATCTTTTGGCACCTCTATGAAGGGTTGAACCATTTGACATCAGGATGACTCAGCTGAAGAGCCTTGCATCCCAACATGTGCTCTTAGAATACGCCACTCTGTTACATACTTTATCCAAAGTGGACCTTCATGTGTTTGGAAGTTCATCCATTGCTAGTTCTGGGACTTATTCCCTGACAACAAAACCTTTAGTTTTACCTTGGTGCTCTTATTTAAAAAATGTCTTTTATAAGAATGACGGGAGAGTAACCCTAGTGTAAACCAGGAGGAACTTCAGCGATGACAGTAGGGATATATCTGTATAACAACAATGTAATCGATATCAGAACCAGGCCTAATATATGTAGTTTGAGTTCAAATGATGAAGTAGGCAACTCAAACACTGACGTATTGGAGCTAGAGATCGATATGTACGTATCTGCTCCACTTGAGTAGCCTTTATGGCTTTTTATTGGCAGGGGATGCCATCAAAAGAAATATCTTTTGGCCAGGCTTTCATTACCACAAGCTATCTTATAGTTAAAATATTCAGCGGTCAAATATAGATCATCCCTCAAGTAAGTAATTAGAACAGTAGTACCAGAGAGAAGTATTCAGAGGTTAGAGGGTATAAGAAATTGAACAGGAGCCAACAATGCAATGTCATCACAAAAAGGCAAAAGCTTTTTTGGGTTGTATTCATGAGAGTGCAATATATATTAAATGAGTGCAGTAAATATTTCACCATATGTGGCATTGGTAAGGTCTCGGTTGCAGTATTACATTATGTGGTTGACTGCATTTAGTTTGGGGCACAGCTGGACAAATTCATCCCTGGTGTAGCTCCACTGATTTATTATTATTTGTATTGCACTGGTATCTAGGAACCCCAGTCATGGGAACTGTACAAACACAGATAAAAAATGCAGTCCCTGCCCCCAAAAGCTTGTAATCTAAGGCATGTCCACACTACCCTAGTGCCTCCAAGCTTTGGACCAGGGTCTGTATGCTCAGTCTGGATTTGTCAGAGGATAGCAGCTGAAGGGTGTGCCCACTCTTTGAGCTGGGGAGGTGATTCCCAAATCAAGGAGACATACTCATGCTAGCTCTTATTGAGCTAGTGTGCTAAAAATAAAGTGTAGCCGCCGCAGATTGCCGGGCTAGCTACCACACTCAGGGCAACTAGACTCTCTCACAACTTGCACCACCATAGCTACACCTTTTATTTAGTACACTAGCTATGCTGGGAATCACACCTGCAGCGCCAAGGGCAGACATTCCCTAAGCATAAGACAAGAGACAATTGGTGGAAACAGCCAGGAGAGCACCAGGAAACAACAAGATAATACTCGCCAGCATGATTGGCAGGGATCTCAGCCCACCAACTGCTTAATTTTTGTCAGGCTTTTGGTAGGTATCCTGACACAGGAGCATTTTAAGGAGGGATTTGAAGGAGGACAATGAGGTGGCTCTGTGGATGTTGATAGGGAGGGACAGCATAGGAGGAAGCATGACGGTGCTAGTTTGAAAGTGTAACAAGTGGGCAGTGGAGGCTGGTAGCATTGTCAGAGTGGAGGCAGGAGTGGACATCTCGGTAATCACTGAGGGTGTGGCCAGGGCATGAAAGTGATGACAAGTAGCTTATGCTTGATGTGACAGAGAAGAGGGTGCCAGTGAGGCGGATTTGTAGAGAGGGGTGATGTGGGCAAAACAAGGGGCTAGGAATATGATCTTAGCAACAGTGTTTTGAATGGATATAAGCTGATATAATATGAATAGAATTGATCTGAATGGAATCAAAACCAGGATGAATTTGGGCCAGTGCCATAGACTTTACCTTTAGAACAGCCCATTCGGGAGGGTATGGGTGCTTCCTTTGTCTCTGATGGCTTTCTCCTGCAGCAGGGGTCACTGTAGAATCCATCTGAAGAGGGCTCTGTTCCTCCATGTACAAGGACAGGGAAACCATTCATCCCACCCCTCTCTGGGGCTAAGAGTAGCTGAAATGAAAGAAGCAAAACTGAGCAGTCCCACAGCCCCCAAAGAGTTTGGGTTAATCCTGCTCTCCTTGAAAGGCAAGCAGGTCAATAGTCTCTGTGCTTGGATTGGGTTTCTAACCTCGTCAGCCTAAGTGGGCCCAGCCCGAGCTTCCTGGGCTCTAAGGAAAAGAAAAACAAAGTAAAGGAGGGCCCAGTGGCAGAGGATCTTCAGCAGCTTTCCTAGCCAGCAGCCCCTGCTCTGTGGGTTCAAGGAACTCTGAGATCTAGCTCTGCTTCCCTCTGAGTGCCGCCCTCAGTGAGCTTGGATCCCTCCTGTCAAGGAGCTGCCATTCTCCAGCTGCAATGGGCCTCACAGGAGTGCTGGAGTTGAGCTGATGGTGCCTAGATGAGCCCCCTCGTGACTGCGTCGGGGATCTGTCCCACCACAGCCAGGATTTTTGAAAAAGAAAAATTGTCTTGATGTTAAGGCCTTAGACAGGGACCCTGGAGATCTGGATTCACTTCCTCTACCACAGATTCCTTGTGTGACCCTGGGCAAGTCACTTATTCTCTCTGTTCCTCAATACCTCACCTGTACAACAGGAATAGTAACACTTCCTTTCTCCCGCCCTTTGTTTAGATAGTAATCTAGTCATGGCAACAATGGCCTCTTCCTACTACGCATTTGTACCATGCCTAGCACAATGAGCCCAGATCTCTTTTGGGACCTCTAGGCACTCCTGTAATATTAATAATCATATTTTTAAATATAGAGAAATTTGAGACAGTTCAGAGGGGAGCAACTGAAGAGATTAGAAGTTTAGAAAACATGAAATAACCATCATCATGGCAGACCTGCACCTACAGCTATCATGGATCTCCACAACTGATTATGCATGAAAGCAGCACTACAACTGCGACCAGGCTGATCCTGGCCTCCATTTGCGCCTGGGTGCTCCCAAACTGATTTACTCCTCCTTCACATAAAATCAGTGGAGAGACAGGAGCCCCAGCAAACTCTTCCTGCTGTTGCTCCAAGTGGTACAGGCAGGCACTTGTCTGGGAAAGCATTTTTTCATACAGAATTTTATCTATTTATTTTTTAATTTTGTACACCGTGCTTGGGACAAGGGATGCTTGATTAGGGTGACCAGACAGCAAGTGTGAAAAATCGGGATGGGAGGGGTGGGGGAGTGTAATAGGTGTCTATAGAAGAAATATCAGGGGTGTCCCTATAAAATAGGGATATCTGGTCACTCTATGCTTGATGGTCTTCACCCCCGATCCTGGAGACCATTTGTGGGCAGAGGTTCCTCACAGCGAGTGTGTCTGCACTGCAATCCAAGGTGTGATTGCAGCTCGGGTAGATGTGCCTGCACTCACATGGATAAAAACAGTGGCACAGATGTTGCAGTGCAGGGTCTGGGAACGGTGTGGTGCAGTTACCATGTTGTTCTCATGACTGAAACATTGATAACATGCCAGCCAAAAATGCCAGTGAGGGAAATTCAAGAGAATTAGACATGTTTAAAGATAAAAGTTTGAGTTTTTTGACCTCCCTTTTTTCTCTTCCTTGTCAACGTGCATTTCTCTTCCTTGTTTAGTTAAGAGAAAACAAATTGCTTCTCATCTACATTTAAACACAAGACACACCCTATCTTTGGCATATCACCAAGTTTTGAGCATTTGATTCCTGGTAGGGATTAGCTACAGGTTTATGGACAGGTTTGAGCAAAGCATTCCCTGTGCAAAACGCACAGCATCTAGGCACATCAGGACTTTGGTTGCTAGCCTGTACCCTGAAGCAGAGTACAACACTGAAATAGTATTGGGAAATGAAATACCAATCCATAAAATAATTCAATCCAGCCATGATGTAAAGATACATTAAAAGTCCCTTATTATAGCATCCATACTTCAGGCTAAAAAAAGAAGAAGCAAACAGTACTGGAAAAGGGCAAGGGTTTTTTTTCCAGATGAAAATGACATTACAGCTAGGAAATAGAGGACAGAGTTATGCCATGGTAACTGGCACTTTTTATAACAAACAAATCAATACGTCTGCAATTCTGTTTCTAAAAACTGAGTGCAGGGAGACACTATAGTAACAGTAGGGAGGACAAATGAAATTATCTTTGTAGCATAACTTCTTTTTATTAATGTGATGAAAGCACAATTGTGTTGAGAAATGAAATTCCAGTGAAGATTCCAAATTAGTCTTCTCACTTGTATCTGAATGACGATAGACAAGGATATATATTTGAGTCAGGAGAGAACAACCTTTCAACAAAAGGGTCCCGGAAAAAAAATTAATATATCTGTTATAAAAGATTAATGACTATTTTTACACATTTCAGTCGTAAATACATCCCAATGTTGCTTCAAAGGAAATCTTTGCAAAACATATTACCACAGAGAGGGGCAGAGCTGCTGTGGTTAAGGTTTGTATGTTGTAAACCCCAATTTCAGACCTAGGGATTACTTTGTTTCAAGTTGGAAATCTAATCACCTGATCAGATGATTAATCAGACATCACTGCGTCCTCTCCAAGCTCATTTTTGTTTATCGATCATAACATGGGTTGTTTTCTTTTCCCCCTGTAGTTTGTTGCTCACTAGTTTTCAGTTAAAATGATCAGATTAGACCTGAAATGTTTACTGTGTGCAAGCTAATTCCAGTCACCTGAAACTTCATGTCGCACATATTCTGGATAAATCTGATTCAAATGGACAATTGACTTTTGATTTACACTTACTTCGAGGGACACTGTAATGGCCGCTGATGGATAATTAGACTAAGCATATAGAACTCCATATGCAGAAGGAAGAGAAACCTCCTGGCCAGTCTGCCACTTAACATTACACAAACTAACAGAGTATGGAAGAAACTGTCACAGAAGCAGGAGCTGAAATCAAAAGGCAGAGAGTTAAAGTGCCCACTCCCTGAGTGCTATAAATGACCTTGAGACATCTCCTGTGAATGTCAGGGAGTCTGGCTATGTTGTCAGACTAATACACATTGTGGGACTTCCTCTCACTCAAGAAAGACTGCTTTTCAAATATTGCAAGACTCCATAGGATCTATAAAATTTTAGGTAAGTATGCAAGAATTGCCAGATATAGTCACAGAAGATGTCTAGCTGTTGGTTTTGCACAGATTTGAGACCACTTTGGATGGTCTGTGGCTTCTGCCCTTTCAGCTCATCAAGAACTCCAAAGACCTCTAGGTCATAATAAAACTCATGTCACCTTCTCTATCCTCACCTTTTAGCTGCTTTATACCCTGTCAGTCACACACGTTCTAAACACATTAGGGTTTGTCTACATGGACATTTGATGCATGGCAAGCTGGGGTGTAAATCTATCCCATGCTAGTCTGTCACACACTATGCCCCGGTCTACAGTACAAAATTACTTCGGTATAACTGCATCACTCAGGGATGTGAATAATCCACACCCTGAGTGATACAGTTATACTGACCTAAGTGCCAGTATAGACAGCACTACATCGGCAGAGAGCCAATCTGTAACTGCTAGCAACAAATATCTCCAACAACTGGAGATGGGACACTAGATGGGGAGGGCTCTGAATTACTATGGAGAATTCTTTCCCAGGTGTCTGACTGGTGGGCCTTGCTCACCATAACACCTAACTTATCACCATATTTGGGGTCAGGAAGGAATTTTCCCCTGGGTCTTATTGACAGAGACCCTGGGGATGGGGCGTTTGTCTTCCTCTGCAGCATAGAGCATGAGTCACTTGCAGGTTAAACTAGTATAAATGGTGGATTCTCTGTAACTTGAAGTTTTTAACTCATGATTTGAGGACTTCAGTAATTCGGCCAGAGGTTAGGGGTTTGATACAGGAGTGGGTTGGTGAGGTTTTGTGGCCTGCAATGTGCAGGAGGTCAGACTAGATGATCATGATGGTCCCTTCTGACCTTAAAGTCTATGAGAGCAGAACTAGGAATAGGGTTGGAGTGAGAGCAAGGCTGGAGCAGGCTAAGACTTGGGGAGTCTGTTGTCACTGTCAGGCAGTGGGGAGTTCCAAGCCCTGGAGTGACATTAAGCAGACTGAGCTGCTGCTCCCTCTGTGGGGCTTATATAACTGCCCTGGGAGTCACCAGACCAGTTTCTGGCTTGCAGATTGGCTAGAGCCCAGCCCAGGACTGACTCATCACCTTATATTACCCACCTCTCGAGGGCACCACCCCCCGCAGTGTTGTTGGACCCAGCTTGTCAGGGTGTGATTGATGGAATTCATGAAGGAGATTGAGTGAATGAAAAGTTACTGGCTGGATGAACAGTCAGCTAGGCCAAACCCTTCCCAGTCCACAAGGTACATTAATTGTCCTCAGAATAGCTTAGAGTTCAGGATCTCTCTAACCATGTATTCTTCCTGCCCCAGCCCCAAGTTGGAGGAGTGGAGGTGGTTGTGTGCATCCACAATGGGATGGGAGCCTTGTCGGAGTGACTGACGGGCAACTTTAGCAAAGCGGGCCTGGTGTGCATCCAACATGAGTGAAAAGATATAAGCAAATTCACCAATGTCATTGAGAATCGGGTCTCCCTGCTCCAGGAGTTGCAATGCCCAGTCCAGTGCTTCACCTGTCAATAAGCTGATGATGACCCCTACCTGGGTCCGGTTGTTCAGGTACATTGCTGGGCACAACAAGCGACACTGATTGAGAAACTCCAAAAACTTCTGACAGTTCCCATCAAATCTCTGTGGTAGGGGGATCTTTGGGCCTAGATCTTGGGCTGTCATGGGTGATTGTGTGAGGTTGTCTGGGACTGCTGGGACCTGTGAGGATAGGAAAGCATTTTCCCATTGTAGTCGGGCCACTTGTTTCTGGAGACCTCAAATTAGTTCTGCCATATTAGTGGTGGGGGTGTCTGGAGATGTAGACGGCACCTGCGAGCATATGAGATTCATCTTGGCCACTGAACCTGACCAGTGGTCAGTCTGCTCCAACTGTTAGAAACTGTGATGGGGATGGTCAGAGCCATGGCAGTCAGGCCTAGTAGTACCCACTCCTTCTGTGATTTCATACAGCAAATTGCCAATGGATACCAGCGGCCAGGAAAGACATCTCAGATGTATGTATATCACAAATTCTATACAGCTATATAATTTTAAAATCAATGGACTCAAAGCCTTCTAGCTGTGTGCGCAACTGGTCTATGTTAATGGGTGATCTTCCTGCTTCTAGAGTAGCAGCTGTGTTAGTCTGTATCCGCAAAAAGAACAGGAGAGCTTGGGGCACCTTCTCTAGGACGCCACAAGTACTCCTGTTCTTCCTGGTTCTGTTGCCCTCCTTTTATATAATTGAAACACTCACTTGTTGCATCCTCCTTAAATTAGACTGTAATCACATTGGGGCAGGGACTGCCCTTTTACTCTACATTTGTCGACAGTGCTCGAACAAGCCCCCTGCCCCTTGATGCTGACTGGAGTAGCTACCACTACTGTAAGACAAATATAGAATGATGCGAAAAGTTCTGCAAGTGATGTTTCTGCTTTTCCCAGTCTGACACTATTTGGCAAAGCCATGTAGACCTGGATCCTGAAAGATGCTGAGATTCATGTATGAGGTGCTGAGCACATCAGCTCCATTCAGCTTCAGGAGGGATTCAGGGCACTTTACAGATATTGCTCAGCACCACACAATTAGGTCCAAAGTCTTTGTACAAGAATGAGAACCGAGAGGAAACTGAACATTTTCATCCACTTTAGGGCATTAGTTGACCGTGCTGTTTTGCTGACATGAGATCAATTTTGTTATTTATTTATTTGATAAACACCGAGTCCCTTTTCTCTAACTAAATACTGCCAGTTCATCAGCCTGTATGAAAGCAATGTGGCCCTTTACCAGAGCCTGGAAGTCTATTTTCTAGTATGCAATAGCAAGAAATCTCGCTAGAGGCTTTAAAATGGATCAGTGTGCAAAGGCAGGAGTGTATGTAAATTTTAATTTAGGACAGCGTATTGTTTTATATACTATAATTGCACCACTTCAGAGTAATTTTGGTGTTTTATGTAGTGTTTAAAGTTATACAGCAGTAACTTCTACAGGCGAAAGAACTCATAAAAATGACAGCAATACCTAGCAGTATAGACAACTGCAATTTTTTAAACTTAAAATTTAGTTCTGTGAGACCAAGTTCACAAGTTTAAGGAAAATTTAATCAAGACAATGGGGAAAATGAAAATGAGAGAAATTAGAGAAACAATGAAAAGAGAAAACTATGTTCCTTAACTGCAATGTAAAATTTTACTAATGGTTTTCCCTTCAAACTGGGAAATGTAATAACCAGCGGATGATTCAGTAGGTATAAAGATAGCTATGCGCAGCTGACATCTCATACATGCTCAATTTACTATGTATTAGATAGCAAATACCAGATAGATTTTAGAAAAGGGGGCAATCTTAACGCACTGTATGTGATAAATACCCCCCTTTGTGCCCAATCCACAGAGTATGAATTTGTTACAGCCCCCCAAAAGAATTGGTTCAGTCCCTGGATTAGTCAAGATGACAGCCATCACAGGAGTCCTGGAAAAGCCTCTTTTCTGTGATGGCTACCATCTGACTAACACCAAAGAGGTGCTAGACCTAAGGCAGAGCTCTATAGCTTGAGCTAAAGGATTAAGCTCTCAAGCTGTGAACCTACTATAACCCACAGAAAATGAGGTGGGGGTTATAGTGGATAAACTATATATGATTCAACAATATAATACTATTGTAAAAAAAAGTGAACATCATTCTGGGATGTATTAGCAGGAGTGTTGTAAGCAAGACACAAGAACTAATTCTTCCACTCTGCTCGCCACCAATAAGGCCTCAACTGGAGTATTGTGCACCACATTTTGATAAAGCTGTGGACAAATTGGAACAAGTCCAGAGGAGAGCAATAAAAATGATTAAAGGTCTAGCAAACATGTCTTCCAAATAAAAAAAAATGGCTTTGTTTAGTTTGGAGGAGAGACGACTGAGGGTGGACTTGATAACAGACTTCAAGTATGTAAAAGATTATTACAGAAAGGAGGGTGATAAATTGTTCTCCTTAACCACTGAGAGCAGGACAAGAAGTAATGGGCTAAAATTTCAGCAAGAGAGAGTTAGGTTAGACATTAGGAAAAAAACTCCCTAACTGTAAGAATGGTTAAGCCCTGGAATAACTTACCTAGGGAGATTGTGGAATCTGTGTCACTGGAGGTTTTTAGGAAGAGGTTAGACAAACACCAGTCAGGGATGGTCTAGACCAGAGGTTCCAAAACTTTTCTTATTCTTCCAGATCTACCAGCTATCTGCATACCCCTAGCATTCTCATCACTGATACTACGTTCTGAGCTCAGTTAGACAGCAGAGTTGCTGGGCAACTGAACCTGCACTGTACGGTGATTGGAGGTGAGGGCTCTGTATATTAGTGTCTCTGTGTTCTCATTGGTACATCTTGAAGTAAATTAACTATCATATTTTATATAACAAATTCCCACAGAGTTTTAAAGCTTTGTCTGAGTAGCCTTGTGATGAGGCGTCCTCCCCACACTAGTCCATAAAGGGTTAATAGAACCCTAGGGAGGCTGCGCAACAGGCAGCCATCAGGGAGACTGTGTGGGAGACAGCCAATTGGAGAGGGCTACAAGGAGCAGCCAATCAGGGCCAGGCAGGCCCATATAAGAAGAGCCGCAGGACAAAGCAGGTCAGTCACTGGAGCTCAGGGATGGAGGAGGAGGAGGACTGGCTGCCTTGCAAGCAGAGGGCAGCTAGCACCTTGGACAGAGCAGTGCTGGGCAGGATCAGGGGAGCGAGAGCGAGCTCCTGGCTGACTGCTGGCATGCTGGGGCTTGAGACAAAGTGGAGAAGGTGCTGGGGCTGCAGGGAAGTAGACTGTGGGATTGGAGGGGATGCAGCATGTGGCTGCCTTCTACAAGGTCCCTGGGCTGGGACCTGGAGTAGTGGGCAGGCATGGGTCCCTCCCCACCCCCACTTGGAAGTGGCTGGACAGTGGACTACAGTTCCCTTAAAAGGGAGGAGAACAGAGTGTGACACAGCTGGAGGACTGTGTCCTGAAGAGGATGCTGTGTTTTTTCTTTTTTTATATAATTGGAGATATACCTATCTCCTAGAACTGGAAGGGACCTCAAAAGGTCATTGAATCCAGCCCCCTGCCTTCACTAGCAGGACCAAGTACTCATGGATTGAGCTCACAGTCCTGGGCTTAGCAGGCCAATGCTCAAACCACTGAGCTATCCCTCCCCTCCCTTTAGGACAACATGCTTCCTGGAGCATGTGTGATGGCGGCAAGACGTTACCAGACAAGGGTGCACTGGCAAACTAAGCTAATTCTCAGGACAGCCAGAAGGAGGTGCCACAGTGGTGAGTCGAACACCGTTACAAGCCTATTATGAAAGTGCAATAAAATAAATCCACCATTACACAATTTCTCCCACATTTCCCCCTTCCCCACGAGACATCTCATGTATCCTCAGGGTTACACATACCACAGTTTGGGAATGCATAGTCTAGATAATACTTAGTCCTGACTCAGTGTAGGGGGCTGGATTAGATGACCCGTAGAGGTCCCTTCCACTGTCCTACATTTCTGTGATACTATGAACTGCAACAGACCCATATCCTCTGATTTGGGCACATACACAGATTGAACAGTGGGCTACAAAATCTAAAAAACAAGAGAGAGAGTCCCACCACAACAGGATCTGTGTTGACCCATCTCCAAAACTAGCACTCCCTGGTAATTCACAGTTACTACTTCTACAAAAGTCAGTAGTCTGAAAATGTGTACGAGGTGGCTCAGCTAATTGGAAACCAGATCATTTGTGGATTTGTATCTTGTAATCAACACCTGGAGGTGCACTCTGAATAGAATTGATCTGACTGCATGCAGAGTGGCAGGCTCTGAAGCATGGAGAACAGGAATGTTAAGAAAGGCTGGAAGGTGGCAGATCATTGAGTAGAAAAGGAGGATAAAAACTTCAAGTACAGTCACTTTCGTGTCTTTCAAAGTAGTGTAGGCTGCCAGGCTTTCTGGAAGTACTAAAAAAAGGGCCAGTAAAATATAGCAGCCCCACTTAAGAGAATGAGTGCTTTTCTGTAACTCAAGAGAAAGGACTGACAGTAGGACTTGGGTGACTGCTGTTTTAGTGGCATTTTCTCCATGCTTTTGTACTTTACTTATGTTCCTCTGTTTTGCCATCTTACCCTCCATCTCCAGGGTTCATTTTATGGTTGCTTATGATGTTACATGCCATTTATTTATGTGCTATTCCCCTAGCTTCAACAGTATTACGTTCACCTTTGTTTACAGACAGTGGTCCCTGGGTAAGCTTCATCCATAAGAACATAAGAATGGCCGTACTGGGTCAGACCAAAGGTCCATCCAGCCCAGTATCCTGTCTACCGACAATGGCCAATGCCAGGTGCCCCAGAGGGAGTGAACCTATCATGTAATGATCAAGTGATCTCTCTCCTGCCGTCCATCACCACCCTCTGACAAACAGAGGCTAGGGACACCATTCCTTACCCATCCCCGGTGAAACTTCACTGAAAGTCAATGGCTTCACATCAGAAAATAATTTGTTCCACGATGTTTTAACTAAAACTGTGTGTTATACTGTATAAACATGTGACTCACCAGCTGGTGCACCCCGATGGCTGTGCATGGCATAGCAGGCTTTCCTCTAGCGCTCCCTGCTGACAGCCCATCCAGCTCTGCAGTGATCTGCTGTTTCTTGCAACTCGACCCTTCGGCAAGGTCTCATATAGTCCCACATTGAGGGAGTCAAGACCTAATTAAGAATCTTGGCTCCCTCCTAGACCTCTTTCTACCTTGCCTTGCCTTGGGCTTTTGCTTTAGTCTTTTCCCAGACTCCCAGTGTCTCAACGCCATTCCTACTAAGCCTCCTGCACTGGCACACTGGAGAGCTTCTGAGTGCTTTCTGCCACTCAGCTGGTTCTGCTGGAGGGGAGTTTTCTCCACTCCCCTCACAGGGCAGTCCCTGACTCAGCAACTGTTTTCCTGCTTCCTGAAGGCCCCTCCACCAGTGTGCACAATCCTGGGAGGTCTCACTTCCTGCCACTCCCTCCCAACTGCCTTGGGCTCCCTGTTGCAAACATATCTTTCTTCTGGGAAATGCCATCTGCCACAGGGCAACCCAGCTCCAGGCAGCCTTCTCTCACTGCATGAGAGCCAGACACCTGCTCTCCTTCCTGGTCAGAACCTAACTGAGGTGGGGTCTGTCCTTTTAACTCCTCCCTCCAGGTTTGACACTTGTTGTGACAATTGGTCTATAACTTTTGCCTGCTTAGGAATTTACCATGGAAAGTAGGTCAAGTTATTTTCAATAAAGAATACTATTAAACAGGTGCAAAAGAATCAGACAGAGAAACTGAATTAGTTTAAACCCAAAAGACCCACAGTAATATAATTCAGGGAGTGCTGAAATATTGCTTGTTACAGATGACATGGAGCAGGAAGTTAATGAACCAAAATGGATGCGTTGGCTATTAGGCCTTATTGGTGAACAAAATGATGAGGGGATGGGCTATCCCACCCACCATTCCCTTTGTGGGTCCGTAAAGAAAATGACTTTGGGAGAGGGGGGAATACAGAAAGAGCAGACAGAAGAGGAAGAACAGATGAAGGCTACTGGAGCAAGCTTCATCATTCTGCCTGCCGCCTCCACCCTCTCCTGGGACACTGGACATTCTTCATTCTAATCCTGAGGGATGTCCTGACCAGGCCAGGCTAGAGAAAGGGACCCAGATGACATCATCTACCAGCTCTAGCTGAACCCCAAACACCATCTGAGATAAAATGGGATCAGGCTTTAACAGCAACAGTTCCAGCAACAGTTCCAGCCCATATCAACTAACTCCCCCAAAAGGACAGTTATTAACCTCTTTGATACCATTAAGAGACTGTCCAACCAGGGAATCTTTCCTTTCAAAAGCTATCTCCAGCTAAAGAGAAAGGAAAGAAGGGGTGCTGTTAAAATGAAAGCCTTGCTTAATACATTTCAAATGTTATAGTTGTTCTTCCTTTTTTTCTTTAGCGTCAATAAAAGGTTAACATTATATTTAATGGTGAGTTTGCCATGGTACTCAGCAGGCTGAGATCTCTGTATACCAAACCCTGATCCTTGCTTTACATTGTTTAATGTTGAACAGTGATTGGGTTATGTTGAAACCTTTATCCCATCTAAATTAATACACCACCTACCACGGGTGTAGCAAGTTAGGGCTCCTCCATGCACAGTGTGGGCTAGTTACCCTCCATCACACTGTAAGAGAGAACAGGAGAGAAAGATTATAAGGCTTTTAGTAAATATACCATAGGTTTTGTCCTTTACAATGAACTGTTCTAGGCCTTTTGTTTGTTGCTATGGTATCTTTTGGTGACTTTATTTATATCTTCTCTAGGCAAGGTTCACAGTCAGCAGATTTTCTCAGTTTTTCCCCTCAACTGTTGTGTGTAAGATGTTTACTAAATTGAGATGAGCCTGAGCCATAGTTCAGATCCAGATTTAAACTTCTCTGAAGTCTGAGAGAATTCAGAGCTGAGGATTTGTTGGGTTTTTTTTTCTCTGCACCTTATGGGAATTCAGATCTAGATCCAAATTTAATCGAAGTTCAGGGTGCATTTGAATCAGGCCCATCTGTTCTTAAGTTTGAATATATTTCTCATTACTGAATCTTTCAAAAATATGCAAAGAGTGAAGCATCAGCCCTTCTGACTTACCAACAAGGATCAGTAAAGGAGTGTTTCCTTTAGGTATCTACATAAACGTGTGAATTGCTGAATTTAAATTGCCATGATTAACTGCTTCTCTTCAGAACTTCAGCATTTGATTTAAAATTAAAATACATTAAAATGTATATTAAGGTTGCATAGTAAAACACCCAGGAAAGGACATAAATGGTACACATGGAGCCCCCGCGTATGTCCATTATTGTAGCATTTTTAATCACATAATTACATTCTATTTTGCAAATAGCATAATGTATTTGCCCAGAGCAACACATAAGGAAGAGGTATCAGAGAGGTAGCCGTGTTAGTCTGGTTCTATAAAAGCAGCAAAGAATCCTGTGGCACCTTATAGACTAACAGACGTTTTGCAGCATGAGCTAACTGCTAGAACAGGGCCTCATCCTCCCTGATTGATCTAACCTCGTTATCTCTAGCTTGCTTCTTGCTTGCTTATATATACACCTGCCCCTGGAAATTTCCACTCTTGCATCCGACGAAGTGGGCATTCACCCACGAAAACTCATGCTGCAAAACGTCTGTTAGTCTATAAGGTGCCACAGGATTCTTTGCTGCTTTTATAAGGAAGAGGGTATCCCTCTATGGAAAAGGCTGCAGTACCCACTCAGGTGGACTCGGAGATATGCAGGAAGCAGAGCTATTCATGTGGAGGATCTATGCCTCTGATGAGCCCTGATCCTTGGCAGGGAACCATGGCTCCTAGCAGCAAAACTGTCCTGCAACTATACTCCCCAGGACCGTCCCTGACTAAGTCTGCTCCCTTGGGACTGTATATGAGAGTTTAAAATGGAATTTGTGAAGCACAAAGCTATTTTCTGACAAAATGCCACAGGATAGGGTGGAGGGACAATATGCGTCATGATTTTCCCCCTCTATTCGGCACTGGTGAGGCCACACCTGGAGTATTGCATCCAGTTTTGTGCACCTCACTACAGAAAGGATGTGGACAAATTGGAGACAGTCAAATGGAGGGCAACAAAAATGATTAGGGGGCTGGGGCACATGACTTCTGAGGAGAGGCTGAGGGAACTGGACTTATGTAGTCTGCAGAAGAGAAGAGTGAGGGGGGATTTGCTAGCAGCCTTCAGCTACCTGAAGGGGGGTTAGGCTGTTTTCAGGGGTGGTATATGACAGAACAAGAAGCAATGGTCTCAAGTTCCAGTGGGGGAGGTCTAGGTAGGATATTAGGAAAAACTATTTCAAAAGAAGGGTGGTGAAGCCCTGGAATGGGTTACCTAGGGAAGTGGTGGAATTTCCGTCCTTAGAGGTTTTTAAGGCCTGTTTGACAAAGCCCCAGCTAGGATAATTTAGTTGGGATTGGTTCTGTTTTGAGCAGGGGGTTAGACTAGATGACCTCCTGAGGTCTCTTCCAACCCCAATCTTCTATGATGCATCTCCACCAGCCCATTCACTCTACAAACTGGTCCAGGGGGAACTTCACTAGCAAAATATGGAGCTCAGCTGAAGCCCATTTAAGTCAATGGAAGGCCTCATCCATGTCCGTGACCTTTGGGACAGGTCCACGGTGAGGGTGATCAGAGCCTCCATCAGGTTCCTAGGTACTCCTGCAGACTGCACTTGGTGACTGTCCTCCAAATCTGAAGCTCACCATAATCTGCTCCAGGTCCTCCTCATTGACTAACTATTGCCAGAATTCCCTCTATCCTTTTGCAACCTGCTCTCTGGGTCCTTTGTCTCCTGTCGCTAGTACAGGTTCAAATTATGAATCTCCTTTCTCCCCTGCATAGACCATGACCTGCTCCAGGTCTGTGGTACTACTATTGCACAGGAGACTCTTTAGTCTGATATCCCTGCTGCCCCATGTCTGTTTTCATTTCTGATCCTTTGTCCAGCAAATTCTATACCACGACAATGAATTTAAAGTGTGTCACAAAGATGTTCTAACTGCTAATTTTTGACTTTTTCATGGCAATAAGAAAACAAGACAAGTTCTGAGTATTCTGAGATGTTCACAGGAGCCATGATACAATCGCTGCTAGCTGGCTCAACTACCTTGATCCTGCCTATTTGCTGTAATGCCATTCTCTTGTCTTCAGGGTTGTTGGTTGCCATCCAAAGGATTTCATACTGAAACTGCAATCAATCCTGACTTGCCATGTGCTGAATTCTGCATCTGTAGCTGGCACCACATTCCCATTTAACATGTTGGTTCCTCGTCCTGGGCCCACTGAGAATTTGACTATTTTCTTTATGATTATTATCTTGCTTTTTGTTAAATAGATGTGAAAATCACATTGACTGTGGAGCAATTGGATTTTACAACAGTTTGATTATTACGCAATGAAAATTGACTGCAACATAAATATTTTGTAATTATGTATGCAGCACGATGCCATCTGGGTTCTGCTTTTCTTTCCAATTTTTAAAACAAAACAAACAAACAAACAAACAAAGTAATAGCACTTAACTCAGTAACAAAATATTATGCATATCAACAAAAACTTTATTAAAGTACATTTGTGTTGTCCTCTGGGCATGTTAAGGCATAAGATCCAATCCTGCAACCATTTAGTCCAATGTGTACTCCTTATTCACACAAATAATTCATTTACTGTGTTAGAGGGCTTTCCCTTAACCCTCCCACTTCCATGGTTCTTGTAGATAGCAAGCAGCAAAAGACCCTGAGTCCAAAGTGCAAACAATACAATGTTTATTGGTGTTAATTTCCAGCAAGCATGATTTCAATTTTCCCACCCACTTCCTGTTTGAGCCCAGTTTATATAGTAACTAACCAATCCTAACATTGTAACATAATTCTCTAACCAATTATATCCCACTACCCTAATTAAATTACACCTAGCAAAATTAATTATACGGCAGACAGAAACAATTAGAGAACCAGACATATTAACAATAGAAAATTGGAGGCCATAAAGCTAAAACAATACAGAAATGAGGGTTTCACAACCATAACTATTAATACGTTATTTCTTGCCAGAGAGGATGCTATCAAAGTATAGCTATCAGGACAGGATCATCTTCCTAACAGCCCAATAGCACCTTATTTCAGTGTGACTGGTTTGGGATGTGAGGATGTGACCGTTTGCTTCCCAGCTTATGGCTGCCCCTGCTATTTAGCCAAAGACCTTAGCCTAAGAGCAAGGCCTCAGACTATCCTAGTGAGAGAAGGCCCATACGCAGGTGGACTTGTGATTTTGATTCTTTGTTTTATACTGCTATAACTAGGTAAATCAGAGGCGGGCAAACTTTTTGGGCCGAGGGCCACATCTGGGTGGGGAAATTGTATGCAGGGCCGGTGCAGGGGGTTGGGGGGCAGGAGGGAGTGCGGGATGCGGGAGGGGGTGCAGTGTGCAGGAAGGGGCTCAGGGCAAGGGATTGGGGCAGAGGAGGTGTGTGGGGTGTATGAAGGGGCTCAGGGAAGGGGTTGGAGTGCAGGAGGGGTGTGGACTGCGGGAGGGGGCTCAGGGCAGGGTTTGGGGTGCAGGAGGGGTGCAAGGTGCAGGCAGGGGGCTCAGGGCAGGGAATTGGGGAGCAGAGGGCAGGAGGGGTTCGGGCTCCAGCCCAGTGCTGCTTACTTAAACAGCTCCGGTGTGGCAGCAGTGGGCTCCCCGCATGCCTGCCCTGGCCCCATGACACGCCACTCCAGAAAGCGCTGCAGCCCCTGGGGGAGGGGGACCAGAGGGTTCTGCCCTTGCCGCGCCTCCAGGTACCTCCCCCAAAGCTCCCATTGGCCGCAGTTCCTCATTCCCAGCCAATGGGAGCCTCGGGGGGGGGGGGGGTGCCTGGAGGCAAGGGCAATGCATGGAGCCCTTTGTCCCCGCGCCCGGGGGCCGCAGGGATGTTGTGCCAGCCACTTCTGAGAGAAGTGCGGGGCCCACAGGGCCATGGGGGGCAATCCTGCAGGCCAGATCCAAAGCCCCGAGGGGCTGGATCCAACCTGGGGGCCGTAGTTTGCCCACCCCTGAGCTAAATGATAAAAATAGACCTAAAAATTCTTAAAGTATAGGCCTTTACAGGCAGGCCTTAATAGCTATATTCTACATACTCCAATAGGATTACTTGTGTGATTATGGATTACCTGCAAAGGTAAGCGTTTGCAAGCCTGAGGCCAGTGAGAGAATGGAGATGGGACCAAGAAACAAGATGGCAAGTTAGTTGGATCAGTTCTAAAGGCTCTGATGTTGATAAGAAGACTCACACTTTCTTCTTTTTTCAAGGTGTCAGTGCACTTCTGGCAAATTTAGACTGACTTGCCAAGCAGTAATGCATTAGTTTGCTTCCTTTAATACTTGTTAATTTGAACCCGGACAGCATACACCACATTTTTCTGAACCACACTTCCCATATCAGCAGAGGCTGGCAGTCCATAGCAGGAATTCTATTAATCTAGTTCCCATTCATCTCAAATGGATCTGTGGGGTGCACCTCTAAAAATCAAGCTCTAGGTGTCTCAAGATGGATACTCAAAATGGGGACACCTGGAATTAGTGATGACTTGAAAATTTCTGCCTAAGTGACTTGCCCAAAAATCACAGTATATGCCATTAGAAAAACTGGGATTAGAATTTGGGATTTCTTGGATCTCAGTTTTGTGCTCAGAGCACACTTTTATCTCTAACATGATTCAGATAAAAACAAATACTTGAGATTATTAAAACTAGGATGAGATTAACAAATCTGCTGCCGAACTGGACCAGCCAGTCCCCCAGAATCCATTTTAGGAACCATGTAGTACGTTCTGAGTTCCAAATGCAGCAAAACTTTAGAGCAGGGGAAGTGATAGCTCAGTGGTTTGAGCATTGAACTGTTAAACCCAGGGCTGTGAATTCAATCCTTCGGGGGGGCATTTAGGAATATGAAGTAAAAATTCATCCAGGGATTAGCCCTGCTTTAAGTAGGGGGTTAGACTAGATGACCTCCTGAGGTCCTTTCTAGCCCTGATATTCTATGATTCTAATTATCATTTATATTTTGGATAATATATATTTGGTCATACAATGTTAATGTGTCATAATTTCATGAAAAATGCATGTACATTATACATATAACAACAAGTAGAATAGTTATGAGCAAGAGACAAAAGCAAACAAACTAAAAACTAAAAAAAGAGAGAGAAATAAACATGGGGACAACTTACTGGTATACCAGGCACTAGTGTTTACCAAATGATTAATATTACCATTGAATGATAGAATTGTAGGACTGGAAGAGACCTCGAGAGGTCATCTAGTCCAGTCCTCTGCACTCAAGGCAGGATCACATAGTAACTAGATCATTCCTGACAGGTGTTTGTCTAACCTGTTCTTAAAAACCTCCAATGACAGATTTCTTAACCTCCCTAGGCAATTTGTTCAAGTGCTTAACTACCCTGACAGTTAGGAAGTTTTTCCTAATGTCCACTGTAACATTACAACATTACAGTATTGCAACATAGCTCATCATATACATCCTCCACTGGAGAAAGAAGTCAATTCAACTGATTTGAAAGAGAGAGATGAAAGTTTATTGTTAGGTCTTTTACAAATATTTACAACTATTTCGGTAAGAAGTTCTGATTATAGGGACTGCTAGATTTGGTTTTATCTCTGCAGACTGTGCCATTCCAACACTCAAATATAGAAAAACAAATTTCTTGTGTTGTCAAGATTTGTTTGGCTGTGCTATATAATAATCTCAAGCAAGAACTGGTTGTATCTTTACTACTACTTTCATCTATATTTAACATACACTCTGTACTGTTTAATTTACTTTGCAGTTTGTGATTATCTTGATTGGATGTAAACAATAAATGATGAACAAACCTAATCAATGTCTCTTTAAAGAGATTGCAGGGGTGGAGTGAGGCGGGGGTTGGAAGGGAAGAGGATACAGTAGAATGGTATAAAATGCAGTGACAAAACATTACTGAAGAGTGTCAAGTAACTAGCAAGTTAATTGGCTGATGGAGAGTAATAGATGCTGAACAAGAAAACAAAGTTAGAAAGAGTCTGGTATGGCAAGAGATAAAACACGGTGGGAAGAAGCAGAAAAGCTTGATGTCAGAATGCAACCAATTGGCTTTGCAACATATCTGAACTCCAAAGGAAACAAAATCCATATTAAAGAAAGAAACCTGAAGAGGAAAGTAGAAGGAAACATTCAGCAGTCAACTGTACCAGTTTTTTTCAGGGAAGAAGTGTTTCAAGTTAATCTATGCAAATATGAATGGGATGAAGGAAGATTCCCTTGCAGTATTAGTCATAGTTCTGAACTTTTATATTGCTCCTGAGTCCTGCAACAAACATCTCACATTCTGTATACCAATCAGACCATTCTCTGCCATCTGAACAACTCCAGGAGAGGTCTTTGTAAAGCAAGATAGCTGTTTGATTTGTAACACAACATTGCTAAAAGATTACTTAGCCATTCTGGTGAAAACATTTGCAAAGGAACAAAAGTCTTTCTTGTCATCACTTCTGAAAAACAATCCTGTCTCACAAAGTTTTCAGAATCACAGAAACCAAAGTAAAGCCAATGCCAGTTTTTGAACAACACTGGGAATTTAATGGCCACCAAAAGCATTTTCATGTTAATTTTGAAGAGTTATTTAATATTAATAATTTAGAATTGAATTAATCTGAGTTGGCTAAGCAAAATGAAGTGGCAGGGACATAATTTACTGATTACAAACTGTTAAAGTCCATTGACTAGTTTAAGATCATTACTGTGCATCACATTTATTAATCCAGTGGAAAACAAAAGAGCTAAATAGTCACTTAAAATTGTTTACTGGAATAAGAGCATTTTTACAGCAACTGTATGTTTAGTGTAGAGAATGATTTCTGGGGCAATGATAAGAAATAACAGATGTTTATGGTAATCCTGTCATTTAAAAAAAAATTGTTTCTGAAAATAAATACTGAATCATCACTGCTAAAATTGGGTAAGATTTCATCCTTTCTGAAGAATCCTTCTCAAAACCTAAAAAGAGACTAATCTGCAGTTTAAAATAAAAAAAAAAAAATCTGAGGAGTTGAGTGATGCTGATCAAGAGGCTAGTGATAATCTAACCTTCACAAGTCTCCAGTTAATGAGCCTCTTCTAACTTTGCTAAGGCTGGTAATTATCCTGAGAAATTACCCAGTGCTTGAAAGGGCAGTCATTTACCATCTACCGGCAACTATTACAAGTTTCGCCAGTCTCCCATAGGCAATGCGTAGGGAGTCCATGTGGGGTCAAGTGCCGCCCCGATTTCTGCTTGGCCTGCCGGGAGTGGGAGAGGGGCTCTGTCCTTTTCCCGCCCTGCCTGCCCCCTGGCACACTCGTCCCCTGTCACTGGCAGCTGGGCCCAGGCAGGGAGCAGACGGGTCAGGACCAGCTGCCTCTCACCTTGGCCACTCCGAGTCACTGCTCTGTGCAGTGCGGCAGCTGCCTGCGAGAGTGTGGCTGGGGTGGTGGCCCATCCTACCCCCTCTGCTCCCTTCCCGGGCCTGGCAAGTCATAAACATACCAGGGAAGAGGGGAAATCCTGGCTCGCTCAGCCCCTGTTCCTGGCAGCCAGGCCTGGGTGGGGAGCAGAGGGGGCAGGGCGGGCTGCCACCCCAGTCAGGGTGTCTCTCAGGCAGCAGTGATTCAGTGACTCAGAGTGGCCAGCTTCAGCCAGTGTGAGACGCGCTCCCTCCCGCTCCCCACCCAGGCCTGGCTGCCAGGGAGAGCAGCCAAACGTGCCAGGGGGAGGCACAATGGTACACGCACACACAGATAACTCAGGTGGGGAGAATGTGGCAGCCCCGGGCTGGGAGCAGGGTGGGGAGTAGGGTGGCCAGGTGCCTGGTTTTTGACCGGGAAGTCCCAACATCTGGTTACTGCGGGTGGGGGAGGTGGGCAGGCACCGAGTCATCACCCATGTCAGCTTCTACTCAGCTAGGGCCGCCTCCTACCTTCATCAGGCAGCGGCAGCTCCCAGCCCCGGTTCCACAGGCAAGTCCTTCCTGACCTGGGTTGGGGAGTGGGGGGTGGACAGGAGGGGAAAAGCAGCGAGTCTCCAGTTTTCAAATATTACCAAGTTGGCAACCCCAGCGGGGAGGCTGCCGAGCAGAGGAGAAACATGTGGCAGTCACATGTCCTCCTCTTTAGATTGTGCCCCTTAGTATCAGGAGGCACAAAGTCGTCTATGCAGCCTTCATTATAAGAGTGTGTGCATATGCAGAAAATACAGCTTCTTACTTTTCCTTTTTCTGCACATTAGGATTGTTCCAAGCTAGTCCTAGCCCTGGCTGGCTGATTTTTGTTCTGCTTTGCTTTAGTTGGTTTGAGTTTCTTAATTATTCCCATATGAAATTCTGGGTCTGCTTGAAGTCATGTTGTATCTCACTGAAGTTGAGATGTTAAAGCACGTGATTAGCCATATGACAACTTCCCACTGCTTCTCCCACATCTATAAAAGTTCTGGGGACAAAGCCTGACAAAGTAGATACGAAAATCAAATTGCCTCTCAATATTGTCCTTGGATTTGTTCTCCCCATATGAAATGACAGCAAGCAGCAGAATAACTAATATTGGAGAGGAAGCTAGAAGGGAGCGTTTACTTATGGGGATTAAAATGATACAGCATAGCCTCTTTGCAATCTGTACTTTAAAGAACCAGATGCCCCATTATAGTAATCCTCTTTATTTAAAGGATCTCACGTACATTTTTTTTTCTATCATACTCTTCTTGTTAATAAATTCTGTATTGCTGTCCAACTGGAAAGGCCAAACTTTTATGACAAAGACTGTTAGAAATCTTAGTTTAGAAACTTAATATCTGGTGTGATTTTATTTAAGGAATAAATGCTCATATGAGGGCCTTCACTACAATGTCAAACTTGACTAAACTGGTCAAAATATATTATAATTTATTTGAAAAAAAAAATGAATTTACTAATAAAATATTCATCTAATATTTTGTCTATTTTCCAATTAATAGGGCTTGGTGAAGATACAAATTTTACAATATTTATTCCATCTAATTTACTTGTGATTGTTCCATCCTGTTCTCCCCAACACACACCCTGCACTCACCCCCCCACTCTCCTCACACACACTATGGGATCCTCCTGGCAGGTTCCCACTGTCTGTCAGAAAAGTGGCATTACAGGCTTCTCAGTTTCTTACATTACAGTTTATTTCCCTCTGCAGCCCTGAACACAAGGAAAACCCTCTGTGGGGCTCACTGGTATAAAGCAAGGGAGAATATGTGTTAGGATTAAGAGGGGACTCCAGAGGCAAGGAAATGTGCATTGTGTGACTCTGCCCCCAGCTCCAAGAATCTGGGGTATGATTAATGCAGCCTGAGAGTGTCTTAATTTTTCCAGGGCTCCTCTGTATGGATGGGCACCCCGTTGTGAGAGATTCAGGAATCTGAGGCAGTGCCATTCTAATAATAGGCTGCCCAGGAGCAGGGGAGGGGGAATACGGAACCCTAGAGGCAAGGCTAATTGTGCCCTTTCTCATGCAGAATTTCCAGGGTCCATGGATTTGGAGAGGACATGTAGCTGTTTTCAATCCTTGGGGGAGCCCAGAACCCCACCCCCATGACAGAACACGGGCAGATATACTCCATGAGAGGATCTTTTAAGACTTCCTTCCCCTGGGTATTTTTGCAAACAAGGGTAGTTATAAGGGGAATTTTCTCTCTCTAGTAAATTACAGTGTCGTTCTGAGATCAAAGAACATGGTAGCACATTGGATTCACTTTGGTATTTTAGGGACAGATTCTATTCTGTTACATCAATGTAAGTCTGAAGTAATTCCATCATTTTCAGTGGATTTAATCCAGATTTGAATCAGTGTTATAGAAAGAATTTGGGACTTAAAAATAATTACCAAGGCATTTCCAGGCATATTACTTTTTGAATATTTCCCATGTGTTTCTCAGTCATTTTGTGCTTCACAGCCTTGTGTTATTGAAAAATAAAAACTGAAGGGCATGTTCTCCATTCCACTGCATTTTTAAACCTTTTCATAGCAAGTTTCTATTTATGTTTAGTTCTGATCCTTCTCAATACTGTCCCTGCTCACTCTCTATGCAAAAGGAAATCCAGATCCTGTATTATAAACAGGGCTTGTACAAAGCCTTTGCACTGAATATTTCAATGTTTTTCTTTTCTGTTCCTTTTAATCCTATCATTCTTCAAAGCGTCCAAGACCAGATATTTTTCTCCTCTTTATATTTTGTGGTGGCTTCCAACTTGGTCCCTTTAGTGGAGGAATCCATTCAATTTTGTTAAGTAAATTTAGTTTAGACCAGTGGGCTTGCTATTCCTGTCAGCATACCGAGCCTGATATTACTTCACTGACTCTAGAAAGAGTGCTGAGAATTTAATGGGGATGTATGGATTATAGCACAATTTACAGCACTGGCAGTTCCTGGCATTTGTGCTGGAGCACAAGTTATCAATCATTTCCAGGAGCACTTGCCAACAAGGTGAAACGGCCAGATGTCTTATTTTAGTAACTTTCTCATTCTTTTTTAACAAAAGAATTGTCTTCCTCCAGGACACATGCTTCTCTTCCAAAAGGTGTCAGCTCCAATTACAGAGACCTATATAAGAAAATGCATTGGCTTCCACTAGTTTCCCTTAGTTCAAATGTCCCATCTCCACTAGATCCAAACAATATGATTTTCTTGGGGGGGACCTGTGATTAAGGATAGCTTGAACGTCCTAACTGATCTTATTACAGCCTTATGGATGAATAGAGTAATTTTGATTCAGACACATGGTCTAGTGGATGAAAAAGCCATCCTCTCTGCCCCATAAACCTCGTAATCTGTACCAAATTTTATTCTGACATGCATTCACAAGCAGCAGCTATTGTCAGCAATGAATGCAGTTTGCACAGCTGAAAGAGGAGTCTAGCCTTTAGCCTAACTGGAATCTGTTCACATTTACCTTTGACTTGAGGAGTGATGCAAACACATCTGCTGTCTCTGCAGAGGAGAATGTATGGTGAACTAAATAAATGTTCCCTTCTATAGTTACTGGCTGACCTGTTGCCATCACACGAATGTCAGTGCGTGGGAAATGTTAGCAAGGAAAGGCGACAAGTGGGCTTGAAAAAAATCTAAATATTCCACATGAAATTTTGTCTTAAATTTCCAATTTAGGCCCTAGTCATATGATGCTGCAGTGCTAGTTTCCCCACATATTCCTACCAAGATGTGGGTGGGGGGGAATTAATATCTCAATATTAGGCTACTACTATTATAACTGTAGTGCTGAGGGCCCCCACTTAGACTGGGACTCCAATGTGCTAGATGCTGTACATACACATAGTAAGAGACAGACCTGACCCCAAAGAGCTTCCACTAATAAGCAAAATAGAAGAAGGAAATTATACTTCTGTTCTGCAACCCTATCTGCAGAAGCGGGCTAAGGGACAGAGAAATTAAATGATTTGGTCAGGTTCACCTGGGAATTCTGTGGTAGGACCAGGAATGAAATCCAGATCTGCTCCCTTAAGCACAAGACTTATTCCTCTTGCTCACACCCTTCTTTTATAAAACATTTTAGTTGTCTTTGTGTTCTTGACTTACAGCAGAATGATGTTCTTGCATCTGAAGAAGTGGGTATTCACCCACGAAAGCTCATGCTGCAAAACGTCTGTTAGTCTATAAGGTGCCACAGGATTCTTTGCTGCTTCTACAGAACCAGACTAACACGGCTACCCCTCTGATACTTAGCAGAATGATCACTGTGTGGATCACTGTGTCCTCTTTGCTCTTATGGATGATTTGAAAGGAACAGCAGTGTTTGGCATTTGGTTTGTCACTATGTTTCCAGTTTACTGGAGAGGGTGTATGGGGAGGAAAATCGCACCTCTCCTGTAATAAATGAGACAGAGGGAGCTCCCTTTTGTAGACACCCAGCCAACCAGTTAGCTATAGAGTCCCTCTTGGTAGCTGTTCTCTACTTGCTTTACCTGAAAAGGGTTAAAAAGTCTAACTGCATGCATAGGTAAAGGGAAGTGTGTGGGCACCTGACCAAAAGAGCCAATGGGAGGGCTAGAACTTTTTAAAATTGGGGGAAAAAACCTTTCCTTTGTCTCTCTGTGGTTGTTCTCTGGAGAGAAGATATACATAGCAGCAATTCTTTAAGAAGCTTTAAGCCAGGTATGATAAATCATCAGATCATACTTAGAACTACATATTTGAACCCCAGATATGTAAGTAAATCAAGGAATGTCTAGGAAGATGTGATTAGGGTTATTTCTTTTATTTCTTATTGGCTTGTGGACTCCTCTGTGCTAACCTCCAAATGCTTTTGTTTTCATAGAATTATAGAATCATAGACCATTATGATCATCTAGTTTGCTTGTAACCTTTAAGCTGGACCTCAAGTAAACCATTCTTGATGCTTAATTATTATATTTGCTCTTTTTAATTCTAGCAATAACCTAAGTTCCAAATGTATTTTCTTTCTTTTTATTTTTAATAAAATTTACTTTTTTTAAGAATAGGATTGGGGGGGTTTTGTGTGTGTGTGTGTGTGTCCTAAGAGGTTTGTGCATATGTTGTGTAATTAGCTGGTGGCAACATCTGCTTTGTTTTCTTTCTCAGATCTTCCCTGGAGGGGGGGTGAAAGGGCTTGAGGGTACCCAACAGGAAGGAATTCCCAAGTGCTCCTTCCTGGGTTCTCAAAAGTGGGGGGGTTGCACTTGGGTGGTGGCAACATCTACCCATCCAAGGTCAGAAAGAAGCTGTGACCTTGGGAGTTTAATACCAGCCTGGAGTGGCCAGTATTAATTTTTAGAGTCCTTGTGGGCCCCCACCTTCTGCATTCAAAGTGCCAGAGTGGGGAATCAGCCTTGACATCTCCTCATCTCAACACACCAATGGTTCTAGATTTTTGCTGGGAAATCTCGTGTGGTTCCAGAATTAATGATGCTCAAAGTGAGCAAACACAGTCTGGAGCAGAGTGACGGTAAGATATCTTGTGATTCACCAGAGCTGTAATAAACTGCTCTGCAAAACTGAAACGTTGGGAACCTCCCTTTCCCAACCGTGCATTAACATTAGTTCCTACTCCTGGTGGTTGTGGAGCTATCACGACTTAGAATTGGCCCTGGTCCTAGGATGACATGAAAATAAGATTCTCTTAGCAAACGGGACAGGATGCTTACAGCACACCAACTATCTTGGGCCAGGACACTCTGCATCTGAAACATTACATGTTGGAGCAATGCTCTAGTAGGGCTTCTCTACATGGAAAAGTTATTCAGGAATAACGTAGGGTGTGAATTTAAAATCTGTCTCTCCCCGAATAACTCCCTGTGCAGAGCCTGACTTGTACCATACAGTGCTTTGATTGCCTTGGTACTGCACAACATTTTGATGAAAAAAATGGAATGATATAAAATTAACATTGTTGTTTGCAGTGTTGTTATAGCCATGTTGGTCCCAGGGTATGAGAGAGATAAGGTAGGTGAGATGATATCTTTTATGGTGGAAGAGACAAGCTTTAGGTCAAAGAGCTTTATGAAGCTTGAAAACTTGTCTTTTCCAACAACAGAAGTTGGTCCAATAAAATATATTGCCTCACAAACCTTGTGTCTCTCCTAAAATTAACATGGAACACACATTCAGTGGATTAACAACTGACTGATAGGTCTCACAATGTAATTATAAATGGGGAATCATCCTCTAATAGGAGTGTTTCCAGTGGAGTCCTGCAGGGATCATTTCTTCCCCTATGCTATGTAATGTTTTATCAAAGACCTGAACAAAACCATAAAATTATCACTCATAAAATTTGTAGAGGACGCAAAAATTGGGGGAGTGATAAATAATGATGAGGACAGATCACTGAAACAGAGCATTCTGGATCACTTGGTAAACTCTGTGCAAGCAAACAACATGATTTTAATATGGCTACGTGTAAATGTATACATCTGGGAACAGAGAATGTAGGTCATACTTACATGATGGAGGACTCTACTATGGGCAGCAGTGACTGAAGATATTTGGGAGCTGCGGTGGATAATTAGCTGAACATGAAATGCTAATGCAATCCTGGGATGTATAAACAGGGGAATCTTGAGTAGGATTAGAAAGGTTACTTCACCTTTATATTTGTCACTGGTGTGACTATAGTTGGAATACTATGTCCAGGGAAGGTGCCCACACTTGAAGAAGGATGTTGATAAATTTGAGAGTGTTCATTGAGGAGCCACAAGAAGGATTACAGAATTAGAAAACATGCCTTATAGTAATAGACTCAAAGAGCTCAATCTTTTAGTTTAACTAAGACAAGGTAAAGGGGTGATTTTATTACAGTCTACAGGTATCCATCTGGGGAACAAATATTTAATAATGGGACCTTCAATCTAGCAGAGAAAAGCAGAAGACAATCCAATGGCTGGAAGTTGAAGCTAGACAAATGCAGACTTGAAAATGTTTACCCATTGTTCTGGAAAAGCATAATGCATGGACTGAAGATGACCCAGTGGGCTAAACACTATTATTTGGCCACCTTACTTTTCCATGTATACATTTACACCCCATATGTCCCTTAGTTTGCACATTTTTTTTGATGGACAGATTTTATTTTCCAATCATGTGTAGTTCCTTATGGTGGGCCTCGGAATGTTAGGCCCGGGACTTTGACTGAGGAATGTAGTTTTATGATTAAGCATAACAATCCTTTTCCAATTTGGCCCTTTTACTTTGGTGCTGCAGATAGCAACACATTCCTATTAGGGCAATTACAGTTACCACCTGTATTATTATTGGTAGAAGGCTGAGTGTTTTGAAATACTGGGATATGCATTATTATAGTGTTCTACAGTGCTATGTCTATTAGAGGTAAAACAGAAATTTGGAGTAATGACATTACATATGAGGCCTTATACATATATATATATATATATATATATATATATATATATATAATGCTTTGTAATTAGTTACTACGCAGTACTGTCCATTCATATTATAGGTTCCTTTTACTGCTGGTTGTTACCCTAAGGTAAGCTTTGCTGGGTAGTAAACAGGAATGGCTAGCTTTTTTGTTTTATTGGTTGCATTTCTTTGTGACACACCAGTAGTTGATGTAGATTTAGTTGTTTTTTCTGGATGCCATTTTTCTGATAACCTACTGAATGGACAGTAACCAATTTATTAAATATTACTGTGTTAGAATTTAGTGTTGGTACTTAGACACTGGACAAGTTTGTTTTTAATAACATGTGCTTTAGTTAGGATGCAGTATCACTGACCCAAATTATGACTAGTGCTAACAGGGAATTTGTTTACCCAATTTGTAGTTACCATGTAACATAAATTTTTTGTAACCACTTTATTTATTTATTTATTTATTTTGCCTTCATGTTGTTTGCTACCATTCGTTTGTTTGAATTTTTAATATTCGCCAAATTTGATTCATTTAGTAATGTAAGGAATTTTAAGGCAGTGCACTTACTTCACATACTCACGTCGGGGTCACCAATGTGGTAAGATGTTCATAGATGCATGTGTGTGTTTCCTTTGTGTGCTGCTCCAGCACTGTGCAGACAGTTGGCACGTCAGACCTTGAGCGAACCACCCAATGACCACAAGATCCGTTAAGGGATGAAGGTACTCAGCCAGATTTATTGTCAACGAAGCACAGTACTAGTTTCCTGCAGACTCTACCGGACCACTAATACATGTATGCCCGTAACAAGGGATCAGCTCAGTGAACAGCGGGACTTTACATTCCTCCCTAGGCTAAACAAAGATACTCCCTCTGAGATACATCTTTATACCCCAATACAAACAAGTTAGTACTGCCCTTCTGACATAGTTACTGCCCCCGACATGATTACTTATTACCCATTAACTTGTATGTGTTGGTTTGAGTCAAACATATTTATTATGTACTGTTATCCTGATCTTATCTTTTAGGAGGGCTCAGCATGTTCCTGTTATCCTTGGGGAATGTTTTTGTAACATCCTTGGTATCGGGATATTTTGGTACCACTTGATATCGGAGTGTGTTTGCGTGAGCACTTTGTGACTAGCACTTCTTAGAAATGTGTATTTCTGCAATATCAGCACTATTCTTGCCAGATTCTGTGAGCAAGTCCTGCCTCATAGCAGGCCTCTGATACAAGGGCTTATGTTTCAGGCTTTCTTCCTACTACAAGGGGTGCATGTTAGACAGGGAGGGTAATTAGCCATTGGAACAAATTTACCAAGGGTTGCAGTGGATTCTCCATCACTGACAATTTTTAAAGATCAGATGTTTTTTTCTAAAAGCTTTGCTCTAGGAATTATTTTGGGGAAGTTCTCTGGCCTGTGTTATACCAGAGGTCTGACTAGATGATCACAGTGGTCCTTTTTGGCCTTGGAATCCATGTATGGTCAAGCTTATTCCAGAATAAGAATGTCCACATGGGGAGCTACTGAAGAAATAGAAATAGTGAGAAAATAACATTCAGTAAACTGATTAAATTACATGTACATGACAAAGTCCGGCAACCATTAGTAGATCTATAGGTGGACTACACACACATATATAAAATGAGCAAGGACCTCAGGATTAACCCACACAATATTTTGTTAATGTTATGTTTTCTTTATTTTAATTTACACTGTACATGCTAGCCAGTGAGTCTTGGCCAGCTATAACGTATAATGAACCTAATTATGGGATGTTTCTGTACCACACCAGTAACTGTGTTGCTGGGTCATTGTGCAATTTGGCTATGGCATCTGTAATTAGCAAATCAGTTCTGGGCAGAACTTCATCCACAGTTATTTCTGTGTGTCACTTCTATGTTTTATATAATGTCCTTAAATGTCTTAATGCAAATGTAATTTAAAACATTCTTGCATTCTATTTTATTTATTTATTTTTTAAAATCACCGAGTGCTATAAGGATTGTGATATCAGGATTGTTGTGATTTGGAATTAGATCTCTCTTGTATGAATACAAACAGTCACAAGGGAGACTGGAGGACTGCAAATGGAAAAGACTTTATAAATTCAGGCTGATAATAGAAAGTACAGTTCTTGACAATGTTTTGAGCAGGAGGCCTTTTTCAAGCACGATTGGTGAAGGGAAAAAGAGGAGGTCAAGAGACAAAGCAAAGGTACAGGGAAGGCAGCTGAAAAGAGAAGGTACCGCACAGCAGTGCAAGTGATGAAGGAATCTGCACACTCTGCACATCCTTCACTGTGGACTCTGCAGGGAAGTTGCAACTTTTCAGCTCTTTCCACTGTATTTGGAGAAAAGAACAAATGGATATCAGAATGGATATCAGGTGGATTTGAATACTAAAAACTGTATCACTGACCTCTTATCCTAAGGTCCCAATTCACTACGGTACTTAAGCACATGCTATGTTTAAGCACCTGAGCAGTCCCACTGAAATCAATTGCATTATTCACATGCTTAAATTTAGACACGCCTAAGTACCTAACCAAAATGGGGCCTTAACTGGGAGTTTGTGTGTGGCTGCAGTGGCCAGGGTAGGCTCTTTTATAGCTAGGTGTGTGTGTGTGTGTGTGTAAAAATCAGTGTAGCTCTGTTAATTTCAAGGGAGCTATGCTGATTTACATCAGCTGAGGATCTGGCTTACTGTGTATATATGTGTGACAGGGTGCTGGGCAAGAACTGCTGCCTCAGCCCTCTGTCATGCCAGCTCCCATTAAGGGAAGCAAATTGTAGCAGGCTAGAGAAAACCTGTGCCTAATTGGTGAATGGGAGACAGCTGCCCGCCCAATTAGCCTGGAGCTATATAAAAGGGTGGGTGGAAGGAAGCTGGGAAGGCAAGTGAGGGAGTGGAAGCAGAGCAATAGCTCTTCCCTCCTGGGGCAGACATGAGAACCCATGCTGTGTATGGTGAAAAGGTGATGGGAGCACAACCTGTAAATAAACAGCACTAGTGGCTATTGAACTCCAGGGTCTCCGAGTGACTTTGTCAGCACAGCAGGGGCAGGAGCCAAGAGGGCCCTGTGACACCCTGTTAAAATATGTCACAGAAATATTTAGTATTGGCAGCTTTATTCTATCAAACAAACCCGTCCTCTTGAATGGAATATCACACTGCAGAGCATGTGAGCAGGAAGCTTCTGATATGACAATTCACAATAGGCTGATAATAGCGGTGTTGAGTGAGGCTTTTAAACTAATTCTTCATTAATATTAACAAGGAAATTTACACTTTTAATGAATTATTAATCCTGATATATTTAGCTGTATAGCTAAATCACCATACAGTAGAAACATTCTATAATTTAAACACACAAACTTCTATCAAAATAAATAAAAATCTTAAATAAATAAAAAAAATCTAAAAAAATCTTCCCACCCCCCAGAGAAGCCTAAATCTCCTCCTCCTCCAGGCCTAGGAAAACGTGAGAGTCTTACAGCGTGCCCTGAAAGTCACCATACATGGGCTCTGGTGAGTCAAGACAATAAGTGACTTCCAGAATCAAGGTTTCTAACCACGAACAAATTGCTCCCAGCCCCATCTTATTTAGATCAGATCTATTACTTCAGACACCTTGGAGGATTGCAACAGCTGTGTTATCACATGCAAAAGGGAGTTGGTCTCCCAAGTAGTCAGGTCCCAAACCATTCATGGCTTTATAAGCTCAAAGCCAACACCTGCGCTCTGCCTGCAAAACATCCAAAAGCAGGGGCGTGCACAGGAATAAAAATGTGGACACTGGGCGGAGGCACTTTTTGTGCCTCCCGCGTCCAGAGGAGCTGGCTCTCCCCCACTCCCCTTGTGGCTGGAGAAGCTCTCATCTCCCGCCCTGGCCTGAGGCTGAAGGAGCTCACTCTGTGCCCTTGCTCATGTGGGGCATGCTCCTGCTTGCCCCCCCGCCTTGCACATGCCCCTGTCTGGAAGGCAGTGTAGACCATAGGTATATTGTGCTCTGAGTCAAAAATGCCGTTGAATTAGTGGTCTGCTGCATTCTCAGCTGGCAGCAAATGCTGAATGTAGGGGTAGGCTCACAGAGAGCTCTGTTGCAATAATCTTACCTCTAGGTGAAAAATACATGGACAAGTTCACACTTGACAGAAAAGGGCACAGCCATCTTGCCAAGCACAGGTGATAGAAAGCACACTTGGCAACCACTGTTTAGATCTATAGAATTAGCTGGGGATTCAGCAAGTGCCCTGCTGTTTTGCCAATCCTATAAGATTGATCTTAGTACTGTCTGGGTTGAGTTTCAGCCAGTGAGAAAACCTGGGGTTCACCCAGACCCATAAGGGGCTGTGTCACCACCTGACCAATAACCCTGGGTGCTTCTGTGTTATGCAGCTTTGGCTCAGAACCCTGACACCAGCAGCCTGTTTACAGCACAATGGCCTCACCCTGACTTCCACCAGCCTGGTTATTCCTGCCAGTGTGACACCGACAGCTCTTCCAGTCCCGTGTCTCCCCAGAACCATCCGCCTGCAGTGTCCAATCCCTCCCATGGGACCATCGCAGATGTTACCAAGTTTACTGTCTCCCAAGAGACAGAACACACACCAGCTTGTTACTCTGGATGAGGATTTTACCCTTCAGTTTGGTCTACTGCATGGAGACGGTTTTGTAATAAGACAAGAATATGTTTATTAACAGAGAACAGAGATTGAAGTAATACAGTTACAAGCAAAACTAAGACACTTTCTAATTCATAAAACTTAACTTCAGCAAGTTACAATCTCTGTCTAAGCAGGATTCTCACCTATAGTCATTTTCCAGCTACTCTTGCTGCCTGGGACAAGCGGATCCACTTTTCATGAGCTCAAATGGTGCTGCTTCCCTATGTCCCCAAGGTGATAGGTAACAAAATGGTTTCTTGCCTCTACTTATATCTTCCCAAAGTTCATTGACCCTGTCTGAAAAGGCAGGAAGTCTTTCCTGGGGATGCAGTCTCCATCCCCAATTGAAATTGTTAAGTGGGCACCTTCCCCCACTTGCTCACCTGATGGCTCTGTTTACCTTATATATAAATGTGCTTTTCATTGTCTTTGGTCACACCTGGCTTAATTTACATTGAAGACACAGTCAAGCCAGCAAAACAAGACTCCTTTGTCTAGGACAGGCTAGGCTTAGGCATTGCTCTTTTATAGCTAGGGGTGTATACACATTTTAAATTGTAAAACACATTTTAGGAATATATTTCCAACACACACGTATAATTCTTTATACATCACCTCTACACAGATACTGCAGTGATATTAATGGCCAGTATGTTACCAGTTTTCATATGACATCTTACACAACACCTTCTAGGTACAGATTATGACAACAGCGAGTTGGGGCTAAGAGTGTGTCGGGTCTCTGTGATAAGGTGTGCCCTCTGCCAGTTGGCTCTGAGGGGCTCCCTGGATCAAGCTAAGGACCCCACATCTATGACCCAACTGTTAGACACTGGATAAGCTGCCCCCCTAAACCAGCAGGGTCAGAAGGGAAGGAAACAAAGCTATGTGTCATTTCCCTTCTGTCATGCAGCATGACTGGAAATCCTAATAAAAGTGAATCAGGATTCCACATGGAGAAGGGCAACATTAAACGTTCTCCTTCTGTGGAGCTCTCTATAGCCTCTCTGTGGCTATAACATGTGACCTTAACTTTATGCAATTAGAAGGATCAAGGTAGCCTGAGAAGGAGGAGATGGAAGAACCACTCTGTGCATCATGTTGTTCTCTGAAAGCAGTATAACTTTGGATCATAAGTTATTGCTGTTCTGATTAGTTTCCCTGTATAGCTCTGACATATCATATATGGAAATTGCTGATCCAGCAGGTAGAAGATCAGACAATAATAATGATGCTTTGCATACTTCTAGCACTTACCACCCAAGGATGTCAAAATGCTTTACAAACATTGATTGTACATGCTATAGCTAGTCAGGATGTTGGCGTTCAGTGCATTTACAGAACATCCAGAGAGTGGCATCCTGGTGCATGCTCTTTGCAGATGATATAGTACTCATGGGGGAGAGCAAAGACGAAGTGGGAAAAAAATTAAAGAACTGGAGATGCATACTTAAAAGAAACAGCATGAAGATCAGCAGATATAAAACAGAGTATTTGATCTATAGATTCAATCAGAGCTTGCATCAAGACAATGGGACTTTAAGATGTGGGGGATGGGGGAGGGGTCAGTGGGGCAGCCACTACAAAAGGTATAGCAGTTCAACTATCTAGATTCAATAGTACAAAATAATGGTGAACTCAACAATGAACTTATAAGCAGAACAGAAAAGGTGTGGACTAAATGGAGAGAAGTGAGTGGAGAGATCCGCGATAGGAGAATGCCTATCAAATTGAAAAATAAGATGGTAATTAGGTCTGTACTTTCGCATGACTTTTAATGCTGGGCACTGAGGAAGAGACAAGAGCAGATCTTGAATACAGTGGAAATGAAAATGCTAAGATGGATGTTTGCATTTACAAGAATGGACCGTGTTTGGAACAAATGAATTAGAGGAAGTGTGATGGTGGTACCAATTATAGAAAAGCTGAGAAAATCCAGACTTAGATGGTTTGGGCCTGAGAAAAAAAGACTGGAAGAATATATAGGAAACAGGGTGTTAAACTTAAAAGTGGAGGGTAAGAGAAGGGTTGGAAGACACAAAACTAGATGGGCGGATTTCATACAAAAGGATTTGATTAGCTGTGGAGTTTGAGGAAATACTGCAAGATGGACTGCACTGGGGAACAAGGACTTGAAGAGCTGACTCCATCTAGATGGGACTAAGGCTAGGAGAAGACAACAATGAAGAACAAAAAGTAGAGCTGGTCAGGAAGTTTGACAATTTGGTATTTCATTGGAAAATGCCAATGCATCAAAACTGAAATGCAAAAACATATCAGTGTTAACTATATGTTCATTGGGAAAGGTTTCTCAGCTCCAGGATGGAATTTCTGGTCAAGACAGACTCAGCCCAGAAGAGCTCAGTGGTTAGGGCACTCACTAATGACATGGATGTCCCACATCCCAGGTTAGTGTCCTACCCACCAGGCTTTTCCAGGGTGGGTGTGTGTCTCTTTCAGTCTTGCTTTTCAAGAAAACATTCAAAATGTCTTGATTTCATCTGCATGCAGACTGGGAAGATTTTTTTTGAAGTCCTAAATATTTTCACAGGACAGGAAAACCATTGCACACCCACTTCTACCTCCAAGCAATTCTGGATGTCAGGAAAATATTCATCACCATTTTATAGATTGAGAAACTGAGGCGGGGGAATGTCAGTGACTTGACTAACTTCATATAGAAAATTAGGGCAGACTCAAGAATAGAGTGTTTTACCCACAGTCACATTCCCCCACCTGAGTCAGCTGTGCTGTCAGCCCTTGAGGGGGTGTAGAGTAGTCAACATCTATGGGCTTTTCCCCTGTTATTCCCATAGGCTTTCAGTTAGTTGTACCTTTGACCCTTCACTCAACCCTTTTCAGGTGACTTGCCGAGTGCCTGCCCTTCTCTCGGAGAGTAATCCCGTGATTCTGCCTACTCTTAGACTGGGTCTCCAGGCTGAAGCACCCCCTTTTACCAACCAGGTGTCCTCAGTAGGTCCAGCTGGGTTTGGCCCCTAATCTACACTTTTCTTCTGGGGCTGTGAGCAATGGATACCAGATAGCTTCTTCAAATCAGATTGCATGTGTACATATAATTCCTTAAATAAAACACAGTATATACCTCATAAAATATAATTATATGTAAATATGAGAGAGATGGTTCTCGGGGTACCTAGGACTGAAAGTCACCCCTCCAGCATGAGGACTCTTGCCTGTGCCTGGCTGGGTGTCAGCTCCCTATTACCCCAAACCTTCCAGCCACTCAAACATTGTCCTCTGAGCTATGCCAGTGCTGTTTTCACCTTGCAGGTTACCAATAGGTGCACCCCAGTCCCTGAGTCCCTTTGAATTGTTCCCCTGCCATGTCCAGCCCCTGACACTAGCTACTCACAGAAACTCTAGATCCTCTGCCCCCAAAAGAGCAGTGTGCCCCAGTTCACTAGTGTTACATTAAATCCCTACTCCTGTAAACCACACAGCACTCGAGAGCACTTGTAATAAAATAAAAGGAAGAATAAAGATATAACTAAAAACGAGAATATGATGGAAACAAGTTACAAGTTACAATACAAAAGGAAATCATAAAATGCAAACTTGGGTCTATACATATTAACAGTTACCTTTCCTGTCTAATGAAAGAAGTTTTCCCCACAAATTTCAGTCTCTTACAGAGCTGGCAGCCTTCACAGGAACCAGGATCCAATTTTTCATGAGAACATCTTGCTCCTCAAGATGACTCCTCAGAGAAAGGATTCAAAGGCCCTCTCCCTCCTCTGTGTTATACTGAAACAGTCTTTTGTTTCTATTCATAAAGAGGACAAACCCTTGTCTTTTACTTTTAAATGGTTTTGACTGTTTGCAGTTGCTTCTGCTGGTTTTCCATTGAAAGCCTTGGGACTGAGCAAGACTAAATAATCAAGCCTTGCACTGCAACACCGACCAACAGGGCAGGGTGACAACTCCCTCCTACCTGACTGGCCCATCACTGAGACATACTGTCCCCTGGTGAATAATTTTTACTCCGCGTCCATAAAGAATATTTTCAATATAAATACATTAGTCCCTAAGTGTTTTCTGTCTACATCTCACAATGATTATGAATCTTGACAAATTACAAACTTTCTGTAGATACCTTACAGGTTACTCTTTATGGATAAATATCCTATAAAACATGTTTTGTGTGAATTTGCACTGAGGTGAGAGTTGTTTGCAAAGAACAGGGGACACTTTGCTTAGCAGCTTTAGTGTCAAAAAGGGTCATACTCAAATGACTAAAATAAAAAAACTCAAAAGAAGCTACATTATAACAGTCACATTTAGAAATCATTTATAGCAAATGTAAGATGAACTTTGGATACCGTATCAACTTAAATGTCTCTAGATGTCTTCTGAGTTGATAAGTAATATATTTGAGTGGGATACATGCAGTCAAATCCTTCATCCATTCTGACACTGAAAGCACAGATTCCTTTGTCCAATGTCTCATTATACATGTTCTTGCTACACATTATGCTAGTCCCATAAGTTTTCTTTGATAGCTATTTATAATGTGGTTCTACTCTGAAAAGTGACTGTGACGATGGCATCGTGGGGTGCCAGGCATCTTCCATCTCAGTGATTTCCATATCAGATGTGCTCATCTTAAAAGTTAACTGATATTTTTTTCCTAGCTGCCAGCCCTGCAAACTCAGACTCTCAGTCAAGATGTGTTCTTTCCTTCTTCTATACCACCACTGCAAAGAGTGACTCTGGAGCTCAAAATCTACCCTCATTTCAATCTGTGCCACCTTCCCATTTTCAGATTTTGTCCTCAATTACACTTGTGTATCCCCATTATCTTCAAAATTGTGCTCATTTACACAAGTTAAACCCTATTATCAACAATACACCATTTGCTCACATGTAATAAGGAGGATAAGCATAAGACAATATGGTTGCACAGGTGTCCCAGAGGGTATAACTTGTCTCGCAAAATTGTTGTTACTGGCAATGAAGTGCAAGTAGGACAGAGCACAGCTTGATTGTCAGAGACGAGGTTGTGTTTGCAGGGCTGGTTGTTAGGAAAAAAAGAAACAGCTTTTTACTTGTAAAGTAAGTGCATTTGACTAGAAGCCACTGAAGCCCAAAGATAAGGAATCCCATGATAAAGCTTTTACAGCCACCATTCAGAACAGAAGTGCACTTTAATATAACTTAATTATTTAAAATGCCAATGTCTGCATGAAATAAACTAATTGCGCCCACAAATTCTTGCATTCACTCAATTGCTGCCCAAAATTTAGCAGTATTTCACATTCCTAAGCCACTTGCATTAACTCCCTCATCTCTATTGTTCATTTAATATACTGCTGTGATTTGGCATTATACGTTATATTTATTTGATCTGCTGTGCTGAAAAATTAAATTCAACCTCTCTTTAGATTTGATGTAAATGTAACCTGTTTATACATCAGCCTCCAATCTTCCCCTGGATAATTCTGCATTCCATTTCTCTCTTGACCTTTGTAAATATCCCTCATGACTACCAATCAAAACACTGTATAAAATTAGAAATTCTTTAAGATCTTGTTGGAGGACTAATCATTCTAGGTTTCAAAATATTCAGCTGAGGCTCTTTCAGTTAGTTAATTTCCCAAAATCACATTGAATTAGGGCTTGAGCAATAAAATTCAGCAGAAATGATTGGTTGGAATATCCTACATTTGCCATTGAAAAAGATGTTAATATTCCCTCTCTTAATGGAAAGAGAGCCATTCACTTTATGGTGCCTTTTTCTTTCCAAAGTTTAAAAAAGGAAAACCTAAATATGCTAAGCAATCTAGCATTATTATTCAATGGCCGTAAGGGAGATACTTCAAAATGTATTTTTTTATATGTTAAAACTTTATTCTAGGCATGAAAATGTGTTATGACTTGATCATTTGTGAAGGTCTTAATTTCAAATAAATTAAACAAACCAATTATAATGTGTGGTTTGAATATGCCCAAGGCTGGGGAAGAAATTGAGTGGTAGCATCTCCCAAACAACATCCACTTATGCCACCAAAATGAGAGGTCACTCCCTATAAATAGTGCAGATCTGTGACCCCCCTTTTTTTTTATTTACAGGATGAATGAAATTGTTTACAGTGTTGACATTTAAATTACCACAGGGCTAGTGCCATGCCAAGGGTTTCCAGGCCTGGCTTTAAGACTCAAATCTGGGGCCCCCTATCTCCCTATCACAAAAAACTGCAATCACCACTAAGTACTTTTACAAAAGAACTTTCCCTTCTTAGTCTCCTCTGAAGTAATTTCATTAATTAGCTCACCCCAGTCCATTCACCTTGGTTCTGAATCCTCTTTCTTGCCCCATGGATATTCCTAGATATAGGGTGACCAGACGTCCCGATTTTATCGGGACTGTCCCGATATTTGCTTGTTTGTCCCGCGTCCCGACCAATGTTAGGTCAGGACACTGGACAAACAAGCAAAGGCTCCGGAGCCCGAAGGGCTCGCGCCCTCCCCTGCCCCGACTCCGCCCCCTCCTTCCCCCATTGGATCCTTCCCCAAATCCTCGCCCCCATCCCCGCCCCCTCACTGCCCCATTGTCTCCCTCCCCAAATCCCCGCCTCTTGCCAAGCATGCCATGCCCAGGAGACTCAGGGGAGTGCGGGGCCGGGGTGAGTGTGAGTCTGGCCTGGCCCCGAGCAGGCGGGACTCGGGCGCGGTACCTGGAGGGAGAGTAGGGGGGCGGCCCGCGGGGCCAGGCGGCGGCTGTTCTCCCCACCTGGGCAGCAGGACTCGGGAGCAGCCGCTGCTGCAGCTCCCACTGCCTCGGGGGGAGGAAGCGGCCAAGCATGTGGCGCTCAGCGGCTGCGGCTTTGGTGCCCGGGCCCGAACCCCCTGAGCCCGGGCCTGCTGCAGGGACCCAGCAGCGCGCACGCTGCGCCCAGCCCCTGGCCAGTCGTGTCTGGGCTGGCTGCCCAGCCGGTACAATCCCGCAGCGGAGGCATCGGCAGCCCAGTCCCGTTCGTTCCCCTGCAGGACCCGAGCGGGATGCGGGGGGCTGGGGCCTGCTGCCCCCACTCCGAGGCCGCCCGCAGGATTGCACCAGCTGGGCAGCCAGCCCAGACGCGAGTGGCCAGGGGCTGGGTATGCGCAGCGTGCGCACTGGGTCACCACAGCAGGCCCGGGCTCGGGGGGTTCGTGGGCGCCAGAGCCGCAGCTGCCGAGCTTGGCCAGCGGCCGCTTCCTCCCCCCGCAGCAGTGGGAGCTGCAGCAGCGGCTGCTCCTGAGTCCTGCTGCCCAGGTGGGGAGAACAGCCGCTGCCTGGCCCCGCAGGCCACCCCGTACTCTCCCTCCAGATACCGTGCCTGAGTCCTGCCTGCTCGGGGCCAGGCTGGACTCACACTCACCCCGGCCCCGTGCTCCCCTGAGTCTCCCGGGCCTCCCTCCAGCGCTTGCGGAGGGAGGAGGAATCGGGGGTGGGGGATTTTTTTTTTTTTTTTGCTCTGCCGCCATTTTTTCCCCCTCTGCCCCCGCCCCGCCCCCCCCGCGTCCCGATATTTGACCTGGGTGATCTGGTCACCCTACCTAGATAGGTCTTGATTCGTTTTAGCTTGCTGAAACTCCTTTCATTAGTGGCCACAGTTACAGGAAGACAGCAAAAAATACACTGATTTTAGGTAAACTTGCATCTAAAGACTTATCATGAATGTAAATCAATAGGCACCTTTGTTGCCAAAGTCATGCTTAAAGATTCACTTGTAAAAACTGGCAAAGAGCTCAATCTTGTTCTCAAAACTCCAAGTTTAAAACCTCAGGGTAGGTGCTTGCTACGTTTCGAGCGTGCCTCTTTAGATCCTTGCTACTGATACTTTTCAGTTTCCAGCCCATCAGAAAAGAAAACCTTTGTCTGACTCTATTGTATTTACACATCCTGTCATCCAATTGTGTTAATGTTGTGTCTAAGATGGGATTAAAAACGTCAGGTTCAAAAACTTATAGTATCTGATGACTTTTCATCCTTTGCAAGTTTTACTGGCATTACTTTCCTCCTTTGACATCATTCGTCTTTGAGCTGTGTGGATATTTCTAACATTTCAGCCCGTGAAGCAGCAATTTCCTTAGATGTAGTGAACCCAGAAGACCATAATACCATTAAAGCATCTCAAAAGCCGTGCAGTAAACTGTGAGCCATTTGAACATCAAGATCCGAACTCTAATTTTTTGCTCACAACATTAATTTTTTATAAGATAGTATATCACATCTCGGCCAAAACAAGAAACAAAAAATCGGAAGTGTTCCTTTGCAAGCTATCACCTTCTGAACTAAGTTCTGGTGTAAGATTGTGTGAAGCCTTAGAATCATAGAATCATAGAATCTCAGGGTTGGAAGGGACCTCAGGAGGTCATCTAGTCCAACCCCCTGCTCAAAGCAGGACCAAACCCAACTAAATCATCCCAGCCAGGGCTTTGTCAAGCCTGACCTTAAAAACCTCTAAGGAAGGAGATTCCACCACCTCCCTAGGTAACCCATTCCAGTTCTTCACCACTCTACTAGTGAAAAAGTTTTTCCTAATATCCAACCTAAACCTCCCCCTCTGCAACTTGAGACCATTACTCCTTGTTCTGTCATCTTCTACCACTGAGAACAGTCTAGATCCATCCTCTTTGGAACCCCCTTTCAGGTAGTTGAAAGCAGCTATCAAATCCCACCTCATTCTTCTCTTCTGCAGGCTAAACAATCCCAGTTCCCTCAGCCTCTCCTCATAAGTCATGTGCTCCAACCCCCTAATCATTTTTGTTGCCCTCTGCTGGACTCTCTCCAATTTATCCACATCCTTCTTGTAGTGTGGGGCCCAAAACTGGACACAGTACTCCAGATGAGGCCTCACCAGTGCAGAATAGAGGGGAATGATCACATCCCTCGATCTGCTGGAAATGCCCCTACTTATACAACCCAAAATGCCATTAGCCTTCTTGGCAACAAGGGCACACTGTTGACTCATATTCAGCTTTTCGTCCACCGTAACCCCTAGGTCCTTGATCTCATCTAAAGCAGCAAGAACATTCTCAACCTGATTTTGTAGTGGACAGATTGTCTCTACCTTTGCTGACCATCCTGCGGTGCTTTGACATTTTAATATAATGCTAATATTCTTTTTCAACACATCCCAACGACTAGCAAAAGCAGAAAAATGGGATATACAATCTCTCAACAATTCCAAAAAACAGCACGACTTGAACGATTGCCGGAGTTTCTCCAACGTGATTCAGTGAATGGGCAGCACATGGGACAAAAGACACATACTGACTTAACTGCTGAATTTGATTATGAACATCTTTGTCTGATGCAGCCATGTTAGCTCCATTGTCATAGCTTTGTCCCCTTCAGTCAGCCATATCTAAACTGTCTTTTTTCAGCTTCTCTAACATAACCTCCACCATACCGCCTCTGTTTTGGTGTGCATATCAATGAAATCTACAAGGTATGAAATGGGGCCCTGAATGGTCCATCTGGGGCCATAAGCAGAGAAGACTAAGACCTCCACAATGGTAGAAAACAATAAGAAATAAAAAACTCACAGCCCTTTACATAACCCTGATGGGCCCAGGCCCAGTGCCACTGGACCCCCTTTGCACCGTCTTGCATTGGGGAACTGAGTGAACACTTCATTGAGAGAGCTGGGCAGTTCAGTTAGCAGTGACTCTCTGCTAACTCTCATCTATGCATCGGTTACAGCAGGGATGGGCAACCTTTGGCACATGGCCCGTCAGGGAAATCCACTAGCGGGCTAGGATGGTTTGTTTAGCTGCAGCGTCTGCAGGTTCGGCCGATCGCAGCTCCCACTGGCCGCGGTTTGCCATTCCAGGCCAATGGGGCTGTGGGAAGCGGCGGCCAGCACATCTCTTGGCCCATGCTACTTCCCACAGCCCCGTTGGCCTGGAATGGCGAACCACGGCCAGTGGGAGCTGTGATCAGCCAAACCTGAGGATGCTACAGGTAAACAAACCGTCCCGGCCCACCAGCAAATTTCCATGACTGGCTGCATGTCAAAGGTTGCCAATCCCTGGGTTACAGTGTTAACATTTTCTCCACAACCATAACAGCTAGAAACTTTTTTTTTACAGAAATAAAATCTAAGATTCTGGAAAACAAAATAACAGCTAAAAAGAAGTGCTGGTATGCCATCCCCACACATCCTGCTGTCAAGGGCAGCCCACCCTGTAGCATTCCCTTCTGGCCAAAAGTGGCTCTGCTGATGCCAGCTTCAGTTTCTCTTTAACTCAGGCTCCCTTAAAAAGTTCACACACTTCCGATATTCAAAACATCTCCCCCCCTTCTGTAGTCCAGTTTACTGAGCCCTGCAGAAAATCTTTCAAAATACAACTCAAACTTACATAATCTTCCTCCCTCCTTCATCTGGGCTCAGCCCCTCCTCTCTGAGGGTCTGTTTGCCCCTCACAATTCAAACACTCTTCTGCTCCAGCTCCAGGCTGGACCCAGCCCATCCTCCCTGAGGGTCTGTCTTCCTGGTCTCTCAGCACCTCTTGCCATTCCCTGCTGCTGTCTTCTTTCTGCTAACTCAGGGCTCTACAGGAGCCTTCTTACCCCCTGCTATGTCTGCAGGCATCTAGCACCTCACTTATAGCTGTCTCCCCCACAGTAAGGCTCATCTGCCTGCCATTAAGACCAGCTAGACAGCAGGCAATCAGTCCATGTGCACTGGACCCTGCTCCCTTTCTTGCAAGGCCAGTCTCCCTGTGACACATGCCTAAACCCAAGCCCTGTCATAACCAGGATGACTGAATGAGGGATGTGCTTGTTTTTGTGGAGGGTTGCAATATCTACATCAGCCTACAAAAAGCTAAACAGGTGAGCAAGCAGGCATGCCATGAAGCAGATGTCAAATCCTGCTGCAGGAGCTCAGCAAACGTGTGCATCCTTCCAGAGGAAATGGTCGTCCAAACTTCCCCTTCCACCTGATGTATACATTCAGATGCACAAGAGTCCAGAAGGAAGGAAAGACCATCAGTATTTAAGTCTTTCACTTATTTGAAAGGCAGCACACCTTTGTACCTATTACTTGCTAATTTGCCCATAAAGTTCTACTTTTTATGGCTGTATAAGTCAAAGACCCATCGTTCAATTATATTTACAAGTCAGCCTGACAAAGTGCTAAGGGGACTGTAAGATAAAAGGCACTTTATAAACATACAAGTTATTGCTGCTGTAACTAGTTTTATCATCATTTGTAAACTGTACAAAGAACATCACCTTTGCAACTATTCATTAATTTATGTTTGTGCTACCACTAATTGGTGTCCCCCTAGGGATTTTTCAAAACCAGCTGGGTGACCATATGGATAGGTACGCTTGTTTACAAATCCTATTATTTATGCACATACAGACCTGCCTGGGGAAATAACATTTTGACTGGATTCTGTTAGGGAAAACAAATAAGAAATGTATTGTCACTGCAAATGCAGGATTATGTTTTCCCATGCCCTTTTGAAAGGAAGTTATAGGAAACCCCAATACTTGTGTAGTTCCTTAAGAAAACCCATGATGTAAGTCACAGGCAGGGTTAAAAAATAACTGGAAAATTACATTGGGATCACCAGTCTTTTCTCTGAGGAAAAAATAAAGAAATGCAAAACAAAGCACATTTATCATATAGATCATATTTATGAAAGAATTGGTGGGTTTTGCTATTGTTGAATAGTCTAAAATTGCCTATGGGAGAGCTAATAAATGGAAGTGAAATGAAAACTGCAGTTTAGATGCTAATAAGTGGAGTAATGGTAATGGACCCATATTTTAATCTGAGTTATACCAGTAGAGTTCATTGTAATTCCAATGAACTTAAGTCAATGGAGTTATTCTGGATTTACATCAGTGTAACCAAGATCAGAACCTGGCCCAATGTATATAGTTAAACTAATAGCAGTTAAGTAAAGTGGCATTTTAATGATAACTTACATTTATGTACTGAGTTTTAACCAAAAGTACTTAATCTACCTAAAAAATGCATTTACTATTTAAAGGGCTAACATATTCCATTGACTTCTATGGACTTTGGATAAATCTCCCAAGTGGTCACAGCATCCTTACTCAGCAGGTTTGGACAGGAAATTAAGAATAGTGAGCAGATTTAATAGTAAATCACTGAGACACAATAAGTAAGATATCTTATGATACCATTTGTATAGTAAGAGAGGGTAGAGTGTTTATCTGATCTGTAAAAGCAGCAAAAAATCAAAAAGCACCTTATAGACTAACAACAGACGGGAGGGAGCATGAGCATGAGGGGGTGAATATCATATATCCATCATCTCATCATTCAAAACAAAAACTGTGAGACTTGTTGCCAAAAACAAAACCAGTTTCTCCTTGGTTTTTTCACCTCAACTGCTAGAACAGGGCCTCCTCCCCCCTCATCTGGAAAAAACCTCGTTCTCTCTTCTGCTGCTTCTTGCATATATATACCTGCTCCTGGAAATTTCCACTACTTGCATCCGACGAAGTGGGTATTCACCCACGAAAGCTCATGCTCCCAAACGTCTGTTAGTCTATAAGGTGCCACAGGATTCTTTGCTGCATTTGTATAGAGTCAGTTATATATCTCATCTAAAAGACAGCATTTCCACCACAGTATTTTCTGGGAAATATGTTAATAATAAATAAACACTATGCCATTAGATAGCACCTTGTATCTGGAAGAATTCCAAAAAGTTGTACATGCTGCATATTATATTGGTTCGTTACTAGCAGACCATGAAGAGTGCATCTTACATAGTCGCCAGCACCTTCAACACCATTTCTATTAGTATTTCAACATATATGTCAGAAATTAAATATAAATAAATATCTTAAAACAAAGAGCCTCAAAACTGAACTGGCTGAAAAACAGTTAAATGTGGTAAAGAATTAAACATAGCCTCTATCCATTCAAAAAAAAAGTAAGGCTGTGGTGAAACAAGTCCATTGCATCTCGTTCCAGCATCAGACCAAGAGGCTAAACAAATATCAAGTGGTCTACAGAGCCATTTAAAATACATGATATTTTTCAGATTCTTGGTTTCAGCTCCAGAGCACTGCAGGGAGATTACCCAAAAGCAGCTTCTCTGCTAAGCTTAATTCACATGAATATTTTCCCCTCTTTGGTAAGCCATGGGAAGAAAATAACTAAACTCTGAGTTAGAGGTACTCCAGTGTGGGTGGACGAGCTACTTCACACAACTGTTAGCTGGAAGTATAAAACTTCACATGTTATAATTTAAATAAAACTAGCCTCCTACCATGAGGGATTTTTTTTTATACATCTAGTGCTAAAGGCTGTAATTCTGGACTACCTCTTGGCTCATCTGGGCCTGTGCATCTTACAACTAATACGATAGTAAATATTTACATATGTCATAGGGTCAAATTCTGGTAGGTGCATTGCGTGGGCAGCTGCTAGGAAAAAAAACACCCAGCAGCAGGTGTGTAAGGCATATGCTGAGCACTCCATCACTCACTTCCCACAGCTCCATGGAGAGACAACACAGTAGGCCTTCAATGACGGAGCTGCACAGCAGGGGAACAAGAGTCAAGGGGTCTTGCTCCTCATGTTTATATACATACACACCCTGACCTGACCCTGTGCATCATACAACTGTGCAGATTATTTATGCTTTTACCAGGCGTAATCTGCATGAGGGACTGGTGCCAGCAACATTACAAGCACATATTAATGCTGCTTTTGCAAAGTATCTGCATCTGTTTAGGGGGCAGTTGCATGTTGATCAAGAAGTTAGAGCTAAGCATTTATGAGCCAATAGAGAAGTGTGTGTGTGTGTGTGTGTGTGTGTGTGTGTGTGTGTGTGTGTGTGTGTGTGTGTGTGTGTGTGTGTGTGTGTGTGTGTGTGTGAGAAGAGGCATGCTTACAGCAATCATTGTATTTTCATTTTGGTAGCCATTAGTACAAGATATTAAGGATGCCATTGAAAGCAGTCGACCATGCACAGAGGAACAGTCTGTACCCAGAGATTTGTACACTCTAAAGTCCTGACACTAAATCTCATCTGATCAAGCAGACCCTTCTGCCCACACAAAATCCCATTGAATTTTATGAAGCTGTATGTGAGCATAGTGGTTCACCTGCATGAATCAGATGGCAGGACTGTAGCTGGTAGTCACCTGTGACCCCTGAGACTACCCATGTATGCAAACCTACCCATCTTTACTGTGAACTTATTCACTCACTTGACCCATTTTTCTCTCCAATAGTGGGACTGCATAAAGCCAGACCAGTATGTGGCCATTGAATTGAGCAACTACAATTATTTTCACTTCTTAAAAGTTAGGAGTAACTCCTTGAATTCAGTTGCATAATACCAGTGCAAAGGTGGGAAAATATCAAAATTGAGCCCTTAATACATTTCCACTAAAATAGGTATATTTTAAAAAGCTAAATAAAATTTTTTGAAACATCCTATACATAAAAAGGTGAAACAAATTGAGTACCCAAATCCTGGACTAATTTGTATGCCATGTCATTTGGTTCCCTTAGTGGGGTTTCACAGGGTTTGAGCTAGCATAGAATCTGATCCAGTAAGGGTGCAGTGCTATTGAAAATGTAGCTGTACTATTGCGTATAGAGGGAATGGGAAGTAAGATGAGTAAAGGGATGGAGGAAGAGAAAGTCTAAAATGTTTCAAAAATACCCAAGGATAAAAACCAGTAGAACAAACCAGTAGAACAGCAGAACATTTCTTCTCCTGTTCCCCTTCTGTTGATTAAAATGCCAGATGCTGTCATTGAATAACTAAGGCCATATTATAACTTTTTAAAAAACTGAATTTATTTCTCTTGAAAGGTGCTGGCTTGGCATTCCTGGAAATTGAAGTCCACAGTTTATCCACAGATCAGACAAAGCACAGGTATAGTCAATGCAAACGACTTCACACTGCTCTGTAAATATGCCTCCACATTTTAAGGTTAGAGAGATTAATTTCTTCTCCTTGCCAAGTCAATCCTTGCCTTGTCTGCTGAAATTGAGCCAAGGAGAGGGGCAATTAGGGCCAACTGTTGTAGTCACTTTTTATAAGTGGACACTTGTCCACTAGAAACTGGTCTGAGACTACCAAACTCATCTCTGACCGGAGCAGTGTTATAACCACTGACTGTAAGGTGAAAGGCTCCATATACTATCACTTGCCCCTTAACACATCAGGTCCTTCAAGCCATATATGCTTAATATGACCCATTTACTGTATAAGACTGAGCATTAAATGGATGATGGGTCAACCTTTAGGTAAAGTTATCATGAGAAATTTGACTTGTTCCTTTAAGATTTCTCAACTTGAAGAATATTAGTGCTGCTCTGTTGCTCCATAACCTCTCCCTTCACTGAGTGTTGAGAAATTTGAAGGCTATACATACTACCTCCTCCTCATGTTAACTGCACCACGTTATTCCCCTCTAAATAACTCACACACTGTATTAGATCTACAACATTGTATTAATAAGGTAAGAAGGAAAATTTCAAACATATTAGTATAACAAAAGCTATGGACAAGACAGGGGTCAAAGTGTCCACAAAATACCAAGTTTACAGAGCTGTTGTATGGCCTTTTCTTCTCACTCATTAGGGACCTGTCCCCTTTATTGTTGCCATATTCAAAAACTTTACTGTCTGATATAACGCCACCTACCTGCACAACATAATGAGAATCAAATGGTCTGACAAAATCACCAACAATGGAATACTACAGCTGGCAGCCATGCTGAGACAGAAAGCCATGTTAGTGCAGAGGCAAATGACCTGGATCAGCCATGTTATCCATATGGATAACAATCGACTGCCTAAGTGAACTTGAAAAAGGCAGTAGGAAGGTTGGCCATCCCAAACTCCATTACGAGGATTGCATCAAGCGGCATATACAGTCTGGTGGGCTGGACTTAATGACCTGGGAGGATAGAGCCCATGACTGGTGAGCTTGGCACTCTGCTATGAAGGAAGCAGAACAAGCAAAACAGAACATTGTTGTGCCACCTTGGCCTACAGTAGGAAGAAATGTAGAAACCAACTTGCCCTGGCACATCTCCTGAACCCTACAGGTGGAAACTTATTTCCAGTCATAATCTAAGTACCCTCTAAGCTGCGAAGCCATGCAGCAGGCTATCAAGGACTGCGCAGATGGGGAGAGGCACCCCTCCCCCAGCTCCGGCCTCAGAGCTGTGGCAGCCAGAGAGAGGGGCCCCTCCTTTGGCTCCAGCCCTGCCCCAGAGCCTGCACCCCCAGCCAGAGCCATCACCCCACCACACCTCAACCCTCTGGCCCTTAGCCCCCTTCCATACAGCAAACCCCTCATCAGGGGCGGCTCTAGTAATTTCGCCGCCCCAAGCAGGGCGGCGCGCCGCGCAGGGAGCTCTGGCGGTCGCCGGTCCCGCGGCTCCAGTGGACCTCCTGCAGACGTGTCTGCGGAGGGTCCGCTGGTCCCGCGGCTCCGGTAGACCTCCCGCAGGCATGACTGCGGAAGGTCCGCCGGAGCCCCCTGCCGCCCTGCCGGCAAAATGCCGCCCCAAGCGCGCGCTTGGCGCGCTGGGGTCTGGAGCCGGCCCTGCCCCTCATCCCCAGCCCCACCTCAGGGCCTGCATCCCCAGCCAGAGCCATCAGCCCCCCGCACCTCAACCCTCTGGCCCTTAGCCCCCTTCCATACAGCAAACCCCTCATCTCCAGCCCCACCTCAGAACCTGCACCCCCAGCCAAAGTCCTCACCTCCTCTTCCGCAACTCAACCCTCTGCCCCAGCCCTGAGCCCCCTCCCACACTCCAAACCCCTCAGTCTCACCCCGCCACACATCACCTCCATATTGGTGCATATAACAAAATTCATTCCACACATGGATGGAAAAGATTAGAGGGAGCATTGACCCGTAGTCATATTTGAATATGAGTGACAGTCATTATAATAAAAGGTATATTTCATCATTCTAAGTAATCCACATGAATAGGATTTAAGAAAATGGTTGGACATCTATCATTGTGTCACCCCCACCCTGAACTTTAGAGTATAGATGTGGGAACCTGCATGAGATAACCCCTAAGCTTATTTACTAGCTTAGATTTAGTAGCTGCCACCACTAAATAGTTTAAACAAACATTTATGGGAGAGTTATTTGGAAACTCTGTCTTCCCCCCAAATATTTCCCCTGTGTTTATCCCCCTTTTTCTGGCAGGATTGAGACTGGTTCACCTCCCACCAATTCCTGGTGAGCCCAGATCCAAAAAACCCTTGGATTTTAAAACAAGGAAAAATTAATTAGGTTTTTAAAAGAAGCCTTTTAATTAAAGAAAAAAGGGTGAAAGGAATACCTCTGTGAGATTAGCATGCAAGCTACTCTCACAGACAACAGATTTAAAACACAGGGGATGTCCCTCTGGGCAAAAACCTTAGTTACACAAAGATACCCAATTTGATTTTTTTCTCTATGCAAAATGAAGTTACAAAAGAAAATAAACATAGTCTAATACATTTATTTTTTAAACACTTACTACTTTTAAGAAATGTTAGATAGTGATTTTTGGATTCTTTCCTCCGGCACAAACTTTTTTGAACAGACAAAGATTGATTTCCCTCCTCCTTTTTGAAAACATCTTGTCCCCCCATTGGTTTCTTTGGTCAGGTGTTAGCTAGGCTATGTGAACTTTTTAACCCTTTACAGGTAAAAGAGGAATTAACCCTGCACTGTTTGTTTATAACAACATCAGTGATATCTCAGGGTAAAAGTGATTATTTGTTGAAAAGTGACAATGAGCTTGGTGATATACAGTATTAGATAGTTCCCAATGTGTTTACAGTCTAAGGCCCCCAATCCTGCAAAGACTACTCACATGCTTACCTTTAAGCACCATGAGTAGTCCCACTGAAATAAATGGACTACTCACAGTACATAAAGTTAAGCATATGCTTAAGTCTTAGCAAGATCCAGGCCTTATTCAGACACAAATGGTCTTAAAGGTACAAATGGAATTAGATACTTAACCATAGTGATTTGTGGTTTGCCAGGTGTTAATTGGATAACCAGTTTGGGACTGGGAAGGAAATTTTATATACGTCATATTGTCAAGGATTTGGATTTTTTCCTTTGTCTCTAGTAGACTGAATGTGGGAGTTTGTCTGTTAAAATCAGATCCAACACAATGAATTTCTTGTGATTACAAGGTGGGCATCAGAAGATTCCAGTCTTTCCCTTTAAAGTCAATAGAGTTACGCTGGCATCACTGAAAGCAGAATCTGGCCCAAATGCACCCACAATAAACTTAATACTGTTGGATTTTCTTGCCTGTAACATGTATTATAGGTTACATTGACCTGGGAAACCCACTATAATTTGCTGTTCTTGTAAAAGGAGGCTTTGAAGGATGCATTCATGCAGCTAATTATTTGGCTTTCAGAGGGTAAATCCAAGGTGAATGCCATATCAGGTAAAAAAAAAAGTGTGATGCTGTTTTCCATCCTGTCGCTTGGAGTAATACAAAAGGTTCCCTCCTCATAGGCCTATGATCCATTGCAAAATAAGACTAGTAATATGAAGACAAGGACTCCTACTAACATCCTGACATAAAGAAATTAGCATAGTAACATTTGACTGGCCTGATATTTCAAAAGTGACATTGCTTGATGATATGTAAGAGATTGTCAGTCAAGGGACCTGGGATCTTTTCTCCACTCTGTCAATTACTTATTGTATGACTTCAGGCAAGCCACTTCAACTGTCTATATTTCCATTTCCTAGTCTGTAATGTGGAGAGAATGATACTTACTGGCCTTTGTAGAGTGCTTCAAGAACCTTGGATGAAAGGTGCTGTGTAAGTAAAAGGTATTATTGTCATCAGCTTAAAAACAGGAGCTTGCAAGGTTTGGAATAAATAAACAGTGCCAGAGCCTGCAAAGGTAATCAATGATTAAATGCGTGGCTTGCTTTTTAGAGCACTTCACATTTTTACCATTGGTATTTCAAATTAACAACACCAATATAGTGCAAAATTACTTATTGAAGTTTTATATTCTGAAAGTGCACAGAGGTCTCAGGGCAATTGGAATCCCATTGTGCTAAGTGCTATATAAATATATAGTAAAGGAGAGTCCCTGGTCTCACAAACTTACAGTGTAAATGACAAGACATAACAGCTGGATGAGGCAAACAAGTGGGTAGCAAAAACAATAGAGTATTTTAGTACAAATGAGTTGAGTGTACAATTTTTAGCTAGTCAATAGATAGAATTACAACTCCTTACCTGCCTAACCATATTTTTGCAATGGATTTTCATTCTTATTCAGAGCTGTAGTAACTTTTATATGGAAGTAATAGGCAAAACAGTCAACACCCCAGTATGCTACATTAAAAATATAGAGTGTACAAAAGAGATCTTGCTTCATCAGTCTTAGCTCAGTTGAACTGCTAATTGATTTTATGAGCATTTGATCCTACAGCAATATTTTTGCTGAACTACCATTTGCTCTCTATACAGGACACAAGTTCACACCTCAGGATGATATTTCACGATATTGGGACACTCCTGAGAGGTTCTGAGCATTTATAATTCCCATGGAATTCAATAGAAGTTGCAGGCACTCAACACATTTCAGGTCTTGACCCAAAGTTCGCATCTCCAGCTACTGATGATGGCTGACATAACTACTGATTGGTGAGAACTATGAACTTGACCCTGCAGCACTGAGGTTAATGGGAGTTTGGCCACCTGTCAGCAACTGGCTCATGGGTGGTCTTACCTAATGGTTGGTACAAGAGTCCACACTACCAGTTAGGGCTGGATCCAGACCAGGTGGGTCTGAGAGCAAAGCCAGGAAGAAGCTGGAAGAATGGGAATGAGTACAGACTGGGGCAAGGCTAGAGACAGCAGCAGCAAGGACAGGACCCAAGCACAGCTGCAGGCTAAAAATGCATTGAGCATCCACGGGACTGTTGCTGCTACTGAGCTTACGTATCAGCCTGCTGACTCCTGCAACCAATCAGGTGGTGCAGTGAAACAGACAGTTTCTATGAGGACCAGCCATGCTCATTAGGTTGCCAGGAGACTGGCACTACTGCAGGTGGGCCCCTGACCCCACTGAACTCAATGGGAGCAAGAATGGATCACAAATAAGAAATAATGGAGTTGTTTTTCAAAATTGCATTGAATATGTGACCTTCTTATACTTAAGGGAATTTAATAATACATAATAATAACAATACAGCATTTATATAGGATTTTATTCAGAGGTCTTAAAATACTATACAGACATCAATGGAGCATCACAATATTCTTGTGAAATAAGTATTATACCAACTTTACAGGAGGAAATGGAGTCACAGAGGGATTACATGAATAACCGGCTGCACACACAGTTCTAAAAATTCAGCCTAAATTTCTTGGCCAAGATTTGACAAGTCAGGGACAGATTTGGGAAAATGGCTTGTTAACCTTGACTCCCAGATGAATGCCCTAAACACTGGACCACGTTTGCTTCTCTTATTGGTTCTTTCTAAAAGTATTCACTGAAATAACTACTATATTTATCTATTTATAGAAAAAATATCTTGTAAATATCAAATTGTGCTTTGATTTACCATACATATTTGATCAAATTTCACTATATATTAAAATACGTGGGTAGGATTAAAATTTGAAAGTAGATATATTGTATAACAAATAGGAAGGCTATTTATTCATTACAATTTGTAAACTGAATTTGCAGACGTTATTTATGTGCATGCTTTGGGATTTGATGGGAGTTCTGGAGAGATTCACAGCTGTTTGAAACATGTACCACCTTGTATTGGTAGGTTGATATGTGAAGCATAAGAAGAAGAAAACAAAATGTTTAGAGGAAAAAAAAAACCAACATGAAAACTTATCTTCTTGATAAATCCATCCTTTCAGAAGTCACACTAACTAGGTGACAATTATATTGCACCACTGTCCAGATCTCAGCAAAGTTCAAAATTCCCCCTATTTATTGTACTTTTTGAAGTACTTTGATGTTGAGAGATCTTTATCATTTATAAATGAACCAGTCATTAATGGTCTCTCATGAATCTCCAGAGAGCTATCACAGTTCTCATTAATCACTAAGCCTAAACGACTGAAGCAAACCTCTTGTTCCAAATCTATGTATTTTTAGCTCTGTTACCATGGCCTTGGTGTCTTAAATAGCCAGAAAGATACCACAGTACAAGCCACAAAACATCTGCCAAAAGACTGCCTCAGTTGCTGTCTATGATCCATATGAAAAAGAAAACCATACTGAACTTCACATTTCCAATTGCCTATCAGGTATCTGCACTACAGCCTCAAAACCACCCACTATAATTTTCTCAGAAGAGATAAAAAGGAAGTTTATTGTTGCAAAGCCCTTTCTTGTGTAATTCTACAGTCTTGTAACATGCTGACAATCCACTGCATTCATTTCTCGGTTCTGAATAAATCCATTTAGGCCAGAAGGGAACCCTGTAACCATTCAAGTTCCCAAAGGATTGGACATTAAAAATCTTTGCGCAATTAACGAATCCCATTGAGAAGAGTAATTGATTACAATCCCTTGCCTCTTCCATCACAGCTTTCCAGAGAAGAAATCTGACACAGTTCTCTTCTCTTCCTAAGCATCTACTTTGTCCTGTCTGTTGTTCTTGATCTAGAATGACATGTAGAAGCCCCTTATGTATTGGAATAATGAGATTGTTTTGCTGTTTTCGATCCTGCTAGTCACCTTTATTTTAGCTAACATAATGTAGGTTGCTTTGTACCAGTCTTGTGACCTAATTTCCTTCCCTTCATCTAACTTGAAGGATTTTATGAAGGACTGTAACTACACAATCACCATCCTCTTTTATGAGCATAGACAACATACCCCCTCTGCTCCCCGTCCTTTTATTACATTTGCAGTCTGCCTGCCAAGGTACTTTTATGACTGTGAAAATGATTGCCTCACCCTTGATAAAGTCTGGAATATCCCTTGGTGCTTCATATAACTTGTCACAATATTCTTAACAGCAGTTCTTCATGTATTCCTGTGCGAGTGGCACTTGCTCCCTACTCCCCTGATGATGCTTTAAAAAGGCAGCAAGCATTCTGACATTGGTAAAGGGGAAAAAAAAGTCCTTCTTTGTAAGATCTCTCACACAGTGCCGTGTGCTAATTCTTCCAAGTTTCTACTCTGGGTTTCTTCACTTCTCATAACTCACTGACTTTCCCCTTTGGAGACAATAAAAATGTATGCCTTTGTTTTGTACAGTAAAGTGAACAAAATTTGGAAGTGACACATTTGCTTCTTTCTAGAATGCTTCTGTACAGAGTGTGTGTGTTATTCTAAGGTGTACACACACACACACACATCCCCAACACATTTCAATGTGACTGGAAGCCAGACACATTTACCTCAAATAATCTCATATTAAAGAAAGATTACTGGAAATTTATGTTGCTACAGAATATCAGCATTCCATTCAGCTCTGCTTCACTAGCTTGTCTGCATTTCTGGTTTACAACAGATTACATTATTTCTTACTTCACTGAAATGTGTGACCTAAACGGAATACAAGACCAGGCTACAGTGTAGATCTGGGTTCTCCTTCAGAGAACTTAATGGAGAAAGGAATTACTGAAGATCCTGTTAGAACTCCTATCTGCTGAATCATCAAATTTATTTGCAATGGTAATTGAGACAGCATATAAATATTGCATGGAGATCTCTTTGCGCTCTATTCATAAAACAGTTATGTTCCATTAAAGTGCTTTTCTTGTACAAGATAATCTCTCTCTCTCAAAAAAAATGGAAAAGACAGCAACCAATCAAGACCATATTTTCACTACTCGATAAACCTCTCTTCACTTGTCTGCAAATAAATGTTTCACTGTAGGCATTCTCTTCAGACACCCTGTCAACTAAAAAGGGCAGAGAAAGGAATTCAAAATTGCCATTGCCTTCTCAGATGCATGAATAATAAAAACATGGTATTAAAACAAGTAAACAATGGACCAAATGCTGTCCTGATTTACACTCCAAGAGATCCTATTGATTTGAACAGAGTGCAAGTCTGATGAGATTTTGGCCCAATATGTTTAAAACAGAAACACCTTCTTACTGTCTGATTGTTTTGCATTTTTATCTCCCACACTAAATTCCTAGTTTATGAAGTAAGTTAGGAAGGGGGCTTACTGCAACTGAGAATCGCACATGGGGGAGCAACTAGTTTGGAATAGCAGAACACATGCAAAGCATGAAGGAAGGAGGAGGTACTGGACAGAAAACACTGTCAAATCCACTACTGGTTACTGCCATAAAAGCACATCAAATAGTTTTCCTTGTGCATCCATCCTATTCCCATGGCTTTTGTTGTGTCTGTTTAGACTGTGAATTCCTTGGGGCCAAGAGAGTGCCTCCCTGTAGAGTCTGTACAGCACCTCATATTTTGGGTGATTCTGGAATATAAGTGATAAAAACTTATATTCCTTTCACCCACATGCACACATTTAAATATTTCCAAGGAAACTGAAACCACAGCAGTCCTCTCCTGACCACATTCAACCCTTCTTCGTGACATTGTTTTTGGATAGGAGACCTCTCAGGAAACCCCAAGGTGCAGTAAGAAGTGGTATTGTATGCTTCTCTCCAATGTCTCGATTCTTCAAGCTGTTCTACACGGACGGAGTCCTGTACTCATGAAGAGCACCACTGCAGTAGGGCTGCATGCAGACACAAAGGTCCACCCACACAAAACAGCTTGCAGGATAAGGGGCTAAGACAGCATTGAAACTATGTTCCAATGAAGTAGTGAGGGACACTCTGCTCATTTCAAATGAGACTTTAAAAAAAAGAATTTTTTTCTAGTGGAGATGTATTGTATGCTGTACACTGGCCACATTCCAACTCCAGTAGTTAGATTTAATTATATTCTATCTAACCAAATTCCACCTACAATTTTAATTTGATATACTTTCTTTCTTCACTTCCTGTCATAAACTGTTGTGTAGTGATATTAAGCAACTGTTGCTTTTTGCCCCAGAAGTGGTTGCATTTTCTTCATGAGTCAAGCATTTCCTTTATGTACACAGTAGTTGGTTGAGTTAATAAAATGCTTCAGGATCTTTGGGGATGAAAGACACTCCATATATCTAAGTTATTACTATTAAGAGAACACTGAATGAGTTGTCCCTGCCTAGAGGCAATTCCAATATGTGGTCTGGTTATTTATCTATAAATCATAGAAACCTAAATTACTGGTTTACTTTACTGTCTATGAAACAGGTGCTTGGATGTCATCCTCTGCATCACTGAATGCTTCCCCACAGTTTCACAAAGATAGGCAATATATTGTGTGACTATCTATTGTGAGAACACTGGAAATTCCAGGAAAGGGGAAAGATGTTTGAGCACACTTAACTTCCTTCGCTGATTTGTTCTATATTTTCTATACTTTCTTTAGAAAAGTCATCCAATTGTGCACTGACCACAACTGTTCTTGCTTTACCACCCATTTGTTGTACCCATATATTTGCTAAGAAAAATAGGTTTTGCCTTAACTCCCTGTTTCATGCCATACACGTTTAACTTAGGTCTCCTTATTGGCTCAATCAGTCCATTATCACCAGTAAGCACAAATGTAGCTCTCCTAATGAGCCTAAGGAAAGAGTTAATCTTGCATCCCTTATTCATGCAACTAGTCCCATAGACATTTGTGGAACTTATGAGAGTAGAGGAATGAAGGACTGGACTCTAAAGCAGAGATTTTCAAAGGCATTTAAGTGTTCCTTCACTCGGCTGACCTGGCTTATTGGCCTAACTCCCAGAGAGGGTTCATGGCTGAAGATCCTCAGTGGAGGGAAGTGACTATTTCTGGCCTCTCAGCCAGGAGCATGAAGTCAGTTTCTTATGGTATGTCTAAACTGCAATGGAAATCTACACGCAAATTGGGCTAACTCAGGGCTTGGACCCACGGTCCCAGGATCCCACAAGAGTAGAGGGTCCAGCTTGAGTCAAGCTGTGACCCACAGTTCAAGCCCTGTTGCTTTGCAGCATAGGATGCAGCACCACTGGGATCTAGCAAAGGTATTCCACACTCCGATGGGCCAACTTTCTTTGTTCTCTGGACAGTCAAATTTGGTGGGAAATCAAGTTTTCCCACACTGCACCATGAATAAAGGCCTAGCATGGCCAGCTAGGAAGTCTGGGATATGGGTGGCTGGTCTGAGACCTGCATAATGCAGTGTAGGCAGTGGAACCCAGCATTCAACAATCCTAACCAAAACTGTAGACAAGTGACTGTAGACATTCAAACCCTAGATTAACAAATCCGGGGTCTGTTAACTCAAGTGCTACTAACCCTGGGCTTACATTGAAGTGTAGACAGACCGTTAGGTGCCTAAGCAATGCTCCTCTCCCCACCCTTCTCCTCGACATTTCAGTCTTGGCTTGCTCAGGTAGCTCCCTGCTCGGCTGGCCAGCTTCTGGAAATCTCTTTCTTAGGTGCTTAACTATCCCCACACCTTCCACAGGGAGCCTGGGCAGCACAGAGACACCTAACTCAGGGCTGAACGTTCCATTTTGAGGCAAGTTGCCTAAGGGTTAGACGTCGCTCTGCTCACTTAAATCCCTTTAAAAATCTGGGCCGTAGAAAGAAAAATCCCACCAGGTTACATTAACATGAATTAGGTGTCTTTTAGTTTGTGACAGCATTGTCCACACAGGGCAATCAGATCACAACTTTTTGGTGCACTCTGCAATTCACTTCTCCCCGCTGCCACACCATAATCTGCACTGTAGAGCAACATAGACAAGACCTTATACTCCTCAGTGGTTTGAGCATTGGCCTACTAAACCCAGGGTTGTGAGATCAATCCTTGAGGGGGGTGAAAATTTGTTGTAATTATTAAGAGCTATTATGCTAACTATATACTATATTCCAGTGGTCCCCAATGTGGTGCCCGTGGCACCATGGCGCCCATGGGGGCATCTTAATGCGCCTGCGTCCTGGCCCCTGGGAGAGCACCCGCCGAAATGCCGCAGCGGGGACACCTCTCGATGACGTCGCTTGTTGGCGACAAGCGGTGTCATCGAGAGGCATCGCCCTCGAATTTCGGCGGGGACGCCTCTCAATGACGCCGCTTGCCGTCGACAAGTGACGTCATCGAGAGGCGTCGCCGCTGCAGCATTTCGGCAGGTGCTGCACCGCCGCTGTGGTCCTTCGGCTGGCGCCCGCCAGCCAAAAAGGTTGGAGACCACTGCTATATTCTAACTGCCATTTATCAAATCCCATACTTGAATGATCCAAGGCTGTATACCCAACTTCAAAGAATTACAGAAATACTGGAATTCAACAATAATATCAAGATGCTTCAGAGTTTTTATTCTGCTCAGAAGTGAATGAAGCCTTCTACATCCTATAATTAAGGGATTCACAAAATGGTTTTCAGAGTGCACACCACATTTCAGACATTTTCACAGACCACCCCCTAGGGCACCTGCAGCAATTGCTCACATGGAAAATATTGCAAAAAGATTTGTATGTATTTAATTGTCTTTAATGCAATAAGAGTACAACCACTTTGTCCATTTTTGTTTAGTACATTATCTCTTTCTTCTATTTCTCCCTCCCCACCTCCCCCTGAACATACATCTCTACTACCTGATCCTTTTTCCTCCCCAAGTCCTGCACATGTTTGCCTGTTGCCTGGTTCTCCTTTCCCCTGCACATGCTTCAATGCCCTTTGGTTTCTTTCTCATTGGACACACTGTCCATCCACCTGGGTCTCTTCTCCCACTGCTCCTCTAGACATACTGCCTGGCTGCTTTGTTCCGTTCCCTGCAGTGACTGACCGCTCCAGTTCCTGAGAGTAACTTCTCTTGTTCCTATGTAGTAGCTGTTCATAGCAGAGGCAGCTAGTTTGGCTTCTCTTCCTTCTATCCAAGTGCTTTTACAGGCCTCCATGCTCTCATTTGTGATGAAAACAGAGACACATAAAAGCAGATGAAAACCCTTCAGATGCAGCACCATGTGACCAGCCGGCTCTTTACAAACCACCAGTAAGTTTCCACAGACCAACAGTAGTCTATGAGTTACCCTGTGGGAACTGCTAACCTGGTGGAATTCTTTAGTGTTCAGTTGGTAACTAATTACTCAGTGTGTCCCTTCAGTACACTATAGCTTGCTTTTATATAAGTATTTTCTTACAAACAGCATTTCAATATGCTTAACAGAATTACAAATGACAAGCCCCTCCAGACAACATATAAGCTTGTTATGGGTTGGGTTAACCCACATTTAAGCTGGTGGGTGTAACAGCTGCCTCTCATTTAGGATAAATGTAAGAAGCAGTTGAGGTCTGTAATACAGCCAGCTGCTTTCTGAACACTCCCTGATGGCCAGCAGCAGCTCTGCAGCACCCTGTTTTTGTGTTCTCTCCTCAGGGTTCTGTAATGAGCCCCACAACACCCTGGTTCTTATGGTCTAGGAACCTCTTGCTCACTGTTGCTGTTCTGCAGTCTCTGCCACAGCTTTTTCTCTATTTCTTCTTTTCTTCTGGCTTTTTTATTTTAAGAAACCAGCTGCCCTCTACCAGGCCCCATAGCAAGGCAGTTAACAAGGCACAAGTAGGCTGGACCAGCTCTGTGTAAAAGAGTCCAGTCCACTCTGTAACAAGCTCATTTATGGAACAGATAGTTAATACAATAGGGGCCTCTGCCCAAAACACAAGCATATGCAAAGCTGGAATATGAGTTGGGCCATACAGCCTGAAGGGTTCCACTATGATCTGGTAACATACTCAGGGGCAGGGGATGCATTTCCTTATACGTGTGTGTATGTGAGAGAGAAACTCAGAAGCAGCAGAAATCCAAGGAGACAGCTAGAATGAGCACTGGGTGCAGGGAGCTGTGAAAAAAACCCAAGAGAGCCTTTTTTTTTTTCAGAATACTGGCTGGAAAGAGGCTTGGAATTGTGAGCAAAGAAAAACAGTCTTATTTGATTCCTACTGTGTTCAGGGAAACAAGACTTTGTGCATTCTTTGTAAATAGTATGTGCTGCAAACAATGATCATATAATGACACTGTATGGTGAAAAACTTTTAGCAACTCTGGAGTGCAATATAGAAGTTGTTTTTTCTTCCTTTAAAAAATAAATAAGAACAGATGACCATGAAAATTCTATATAACTACTGAGAGCAGGAATTGAATAAGGAGTTCTCCTCCTATAACCCTCTTGGAAACAGGATTCAGGTGCTATGGAGCACAAACCAGAGAGATTCATACCTTACATGGACTTCTCACTCTTGCCACTGCTGTTGAACACACTGAGGTCATTTGCTCTGATCTACAGGCTTACCTTTATAAGCTAATGGAGTTGGAGTACTAGGTGACACTGAATAAATTCCTAAATCTGTAAGTGGCACTTTGTAATTACATCTGTGCAATGTCCTCCTTAGAGTGAGCTGTTGCCTGCCAGCAAAACACAAAGCCAGCTTTGTCCTTCAAGTAGCACTGGAGGTGCTATAACATATTAAGTCTTCATAACATGTCTGTAATTGAAGGCTTTTGATTTCCCCCCCAAAAGCTAAGTTAGCAGGAGTGTACAAAAAAGCAGCACTTACCAAAGAGAGCTGTCTTGTTAGGAAATATGTACTTACCTGCAGGGGACTAGCGAATTGAATGTGTGAGAGATGATCTCCAGGGTAAGGAAAAAGAAGTGGTTACATAAAAGGGATCACTTGTCCTCTCCCTACATATTTGAGAATTATAAGGGAGCTTCTCGTATGAGGCAGACGATAAACAAAATAAACTCTAGGACATAAAAATCTGGCGTTAGAAAACAGTGAGTAGACTGATGATGTTCAAAGAGAGACCAGTCAACATGACAACTTATCTCTTTATTAAGTCTTGTCTTAATAGTGACCTGAAGACACAGGGCCTGACTCTCAACGGCCTCACACACTGTGTACTTATGTCCCTTTGTGCAAAGGGAGTATGAAATGCTAACGTGGGTTTAAAGGAAAGGGGACTTCTGACATACATATTTTACACCCAGCTTTGCACTCACTTTGCACAGATGTAAATGAGTGAACAAGGCAGTGGAGAATCAGGACCACTAACTGCACTCCTGTGTTTGTGGTACTTACATACCTATATATGTAATTAATAAATATAGGTATTACATGCAGATATGTTAATACAGCATAAAAATTAAAGGTAGAAATCACAATTCCAGGAACAGGAAAAAAATAATTTTCCTATAGCATTAACTCATCTTTGTTACATACATGTATCACATTCTTTTCCTGCTTTTCCATGTTATTGTAAATCTTTAGCTATTGCTTAATAAATCATAATCAAAGGCCTACATTTTCAGAAGTCACTACTGATTATGGGTGACTCACTTTTGAGTGCCCAACATGAGACACCCGACAGACTTGATTTGCAGAAAGTGCCTCTGCCCTTGACAATCATAGCTCTTTTAGATGCCTAAAGTTGGGTACTCAAAAATCACTAGCTAACTTTTGAAAATGTAAACCTAAATGTTTACAGGTTCTAGAGTTTATAGGGCCTGGATAATGTGGACAGTTTAACACTGTGTTAAGAAAAATTTAGGCCAAATCCTGTTACGAAAGAAATCAAGAAAAAAAGACAGACATTGGCTTCAATGGGAACGTTAACTTTTGCATTTCTCAAGGGATATTTAACTGTGCAACATAAATATGACATTAGTATAGTTTCTGCATCTAGTTTCCTTGTTAGTTTTATTTTTTAAGAAAAAGTGAAAATATAAATTATTTTTTTAATAATGTTGACATTTAATTGATCCCAATGAGGCTTTGAAGTTCATAAGCCATTGAAGAAAAATAGGTGGAAGAGAGGTAAATTTCTCCCTCTACAAACTTTTGGCAAAGTTGTGTTAATTAATAAAGCAGAAGCACATCTGTTTATCTATATAATAGGATTCCAGGATTGTCACAGTGTCAATTTGAAGCCTAGAATGTCTGTTGAGTCAGTGTGGAGTGATGAAAACAGCTACAACTATGGTTGACATCTCTTATTGTTCAGAATATCACCAGATTGAATCATCCCTGGGATTCAAGGTCTGATACTGTCCAATGTTTAAGTTCTCAGCCATTTTGCCTTTACGAATTATACCCATGAGGTCTAAAAATTCAGTAAAGCATGTATTTATGCCAGGCCAAGAGTCCTAAATCATTGTGAGATCAGATGTAACTATCAGTCAACACCCTTACTCTACAGCTAGTTTGCATGCAACAATTTCATTGGTTGTATGAAGCAGACTGCACAGAAGATGAATTACTTGGTCCAACTGCCACCATTCTTCAAAACCAGTCACACAACACAACCAACATACATCATAATCCTAAACATACATAGTCCCTCATTGCAGTACATACCCCTCATTTGCCACCTACACAAATCAACACAACATTCCCAGTCCAAAATAACAAGCACACAAAACAAACCCAGCACCATCCTGAAGCCTAGAATATCTGTTGAGTCCATGTGAAGTGATGGAAATAACTGCAAGCATGGTTGAGAGCTTAGAATATCAGCAGGTTCAACCATCACTAGGATTTGCAGTCTGTTACCATCCAGTTTTTAAGTACTCAATCATTTTTGGCTTTTTTTATACACAATTTTACAAATTACACCAGTGCGACAGAATGGCCCTTCAGCTACTACTATTGTAATAATGTCTGTACCTTGACAAAATATAGAAACTTATTTTAAAATGAAATCTTAAAAACATAGAGTCTACTATGCATTATTACAAATTTAATTTTTTCTCCATGTTCTTGATATTAAGATAGAGTATTTTGGAAAGATTTCAGTGTGTGTGCCAAAGAGACATTCTTGCCTATGTTGTCCAAGGTGTAGCTCCTATTCTTTCCTAAGCTCTCTCAATCAAGTTTCTGGGAGGCCCACTTGAAACACCGTGAGTGAGTTTTAGATTGCAAGATCTCACTGTATGCTAGCCTCTATGTTTTATTGTACAAACTAACAGTTTCAGCTCCATTCATGTTGTGCCACCTGTATATTCACAGATACAGATAACACCCCCATGCCAGCACACATTCACTTTTAATGTCAGATTTTAAAGCGCTTGTCACCTACAATCAGGGTCAAATTTTTAAAAGTGTTCAGAACATTGAGTGCTCTTTGAAAATCTGGCCATAAACACCCCAGGGGGAGCTTCTAGGTGCCAAACACTTTTGACAAGCTGGCCTTGCTTTTGGTGTCTTAATGAGAGCTGACCTGTTTTGAAAATTTGGTCTCATTTGTGGGTGTCAAGTGCTTAAAATTCTAGCCCTCAACCTCCCTTATGCATATATCCCAAATGGATCCAGGTGTTCAGATATAGCCTTAAAGAATGCAGACAGACACTGATAGCACATAACTGATCAGTAGAAGGTTGCTGACGTCCTACCTGAACACCAGGTAGTGTTTGCATTCTTCAAAATAGCAGATAAATTTTTAAGGCGGTCAATTAATTGCAATTAATTCGAGCAATTAATACAAAACAAATTAACTAGATTAAATTAATTAGTCACAATTAATTGCAGCTTTAATGGCACTATTAAACAATAATAGAATACCAATTTTAATTTATTATAAATATTTTGGATGTTTTTCTACATTTTCAGATACGGGCTCTGGGAGGGATTTTGGGTGCAGGAGGAGGCTCTGCACATTGCCCCCGCCCTGCCCCGAGTGCTAGCTCCACAGCTCCCATTGGCTGGGAACCGTAGCCAATGGGAACTGCAGGGGTGGTGCCTGCTGTGCCTCCACCTAGGAACAGCCAGGACAGGTTGCACTTGCAGGGAACCGCACGAGGTGAGCATCCCCCAGATCCGGTACTCCGCACTCCCTCCCATGCCCTAACCCACTGCCCCGAGCCCCTTCCCACACCCAAACTCTCTCCCAAAGCCTAGGTCCTGCCCCCGCTCCTTCACCCAAACTCCCTCCCTCTTAGTTAACTGGCATTTTTCACTTACCAGCATTCCCCATTCCCTCAACATGCCAGATAAAACAGCTTTTACTGTATATTGATTTCAATTACAATACAGAATTCAAAGTGTACAGTGCTCACTTTATATTATTGTTATTACAAATATTTGCACTGTAAAAAAGAAACAAAATAAATAGTATATTTCAATTCACCTCATATAAGAACTGTGGTAAAATCTCCTTATTGAGACTTACAAATATAGAGATATTTTTAACATAACTTCATGCTTCGATCATTCCAGAGGACAAGTTCTGCTTTATAATGATCCAAAGCAGTGTGGACCAACACTCATTCATTTTCATCATCTGAGTCAGATGCCACCAACAGAAGGTTCATTTTCTTTTTTGGTGTTCAAGTTCTGTAGTTTCTGCATTGGAGTATTGCTCTTTTAAGACTATTGACAGCATGTTCCACACCTTGTCCTTCTCAGATTTTGGAAGGCACTTCAGATTCTTAAACCTTGGATCGAGTGCTGTCGCTATCTTTAGAAATCTCATATTTAGCTATCTCGTATTGATACCTTTTGTGTTTTGTCAAATCTGCAGTGAAATTGTTCTTAAATTGAACAACATTTGCTGGGTCATCAGAGACTCAGATAACATAAAATATATGGCAGAATATGAGTAAAACCAAGGAGCAGGAGACATACAATTTTCTCCTAGGACATGGGTTCTAAAGTGGGGGTTGTGCCCCCTCAGGGGGTTGTGAGGTTATTACATGGGGGTTGTGAGCTGTCAGCCTCCATCCCCAAACCCTCCTTTGCCTCCAGCATTTATAATACTGTTAAATATAAAAAATGTGTTTTCAATTTATAAGAGGGGTTGCTCTCAGAGGCTTGCTGTGTGAAAGGGGTCACCAATGCAAAAGTTTGAAAACTATTGCCCTAGGACTTCAGTTACAAATGTAATTAACATGTTATTTTAATGAGTCTCATCAGCATGGAAGCATGTCCTCTGGAATAGTGTTTGAAGCATGAAGGGTCATAAAAATGTTTAACATATCTGGCATATAAATACCTTGCAATGCCAGCTACAACAGTGCCATGCGAATGCATCTTCTCATTTCCGGATGACATTGTAAATAAGAAGCAGGCAGCATTATCTCCCATGAATGTAAACAAACTTGTTTAGCCAATTGCTAAGACAAACAAGAAGTAGGACTGAGTGGACTTGTAGGCCCTAAACTTTTACATTGTTTTGCTTTTGAGTACAATTATGTAAAAAAATAATTCTACATTTGCTAGCTGCACTTTCACAATAAAGAGATTGCATTAGAGTACTTGTATGAGGCAAAATGAAAAATACTATTTCTTTTGTTTATCTTTTTTACAGTGAACATATTTGTAATAAAAAATAATATAAAGTGAGCACTGTACACTTTGTATTCTGTATTGTAATTGAAATCAATATATTTGAAAATGTAGAAAACATCCAAAAATATTTAAATAAATGGGATTCTATTGTTTAACTGTGCCATTAAAACCACAATTAATTGTGAATTAATATTTTTTAATCATTTGACACCCCTACAAATTTTGCACTACATATTGGCAAGGGAATTATTTTGTGCCCACATTTGACTGCTTAAAGACATATTTATGTGCTCTCTTCAAATGTTTCCAGCTCAACAGGCAGAAAAAATCATGTAGCAAGAGTTTCTGTGTGAGAATTCTGTGATTTAAAGACATAACAACTTTAATGTATAAAAATACTTACTATTTTTCCTATGGGTTGTCTACGCCAGACCAGTTCACTTAAATAATTTAAAATCTCCATTACTTTATTATTATACAAATCAAAGAATGCGGCTGAAAATATATTTGTATTTATTTTGCTCTTAAAGAAAAAGGAAAAATGATTCAGTACAGTCAAAGTTTTAAATTTCAATAAGTCAGTAATGAAGGACACACGAAGCCACTGGGAGGCAGTATTGTCACTTTACAAGTAGGGCTGTCAGAGCTCCAATCTCCTTCTGTCCTATGTCCTCAGAACACTGAAAAGCAGCGTGTAGTAGTACTGTATGCAGCTCAACTTCCAAATAAGCACATCAAAGTGCAGAAAATATATCACATACAGATCTTTAGAGGCTGATGTATTTGAACCTATCTTGAATGGTATTGAAAACATTGTCCAATAAAAGTGATGAACCACTTCTGCAAGTGACCCAAGACTAAAACTTCTTTTTTTTCTTTTTGGTACAGCATCCCCTTCATCTGTCTTATATCTAATCAGATACAACCTTGATATAATGAAAGCAGAGGTCATACTGTACAAACTGGCACTTTACGTGCTCAGAAAAGGACTCCTCTGTAAGGGAGAAATTATGGCGTTTCTATAGAGTGATTATTCTTCCTCTAAGAGCATAAACTCCTGTGTAAAAAATAAACTGAGTTAAGTGATTTAATGTGATTCTTCTTTTGGATGACCTAACTATTTAAATTTGTGTTTTCTTATGGTTTCAAGGCTTTACCCATCATCCCTGTTGACTACTGGCTCCTATTAAACGATAAAGAGATGTGTGCGGTGAATTTTTTAAAGATCAAAGTCAGAAGTCCAAAATGCATTGTCTAGCTAATAGAACATGCCTTTATTATCAAACATTTCATTAGTATTCTAAGTCTTGTATAAATAAGGGGAAATTGCAGCAGACATACTGAGCTAGATTCAGTTTTGGAGCACAGTAAATAATCCTTCACGGGCAGGAAGATGGACTAGATGATCTCACAGGTCTTTTCCATCTCTAACGTCTATAATTCTGAAGCCATTCACTCAAAATAATTGTGACCCTCAATCGCAGTGCAGCACTCAGAGCAGGCTCCCCTTTACCAGTGAAATTTTACATTTTTCTGCCAAGGTTTACCCAGTCACTGTGAATTTGGTAAAATGCAGGAACAGCTGATACACGTAAAAATGGAAAAATGCTTTTCAAATGATGGCTTCAGATCTCTATTAACCCATATGGTCACATGAACATTTTGCTCCTCAAATTGGCCATGCCAACAGCACTTTTCCTTTTCCTCTGTTGCCCACATGACAGCCTGCATTCAGACCCTTCTGCCAGTTGGAGTCAGCAGCTACAAAGGCAGAGTTCAATATCTAGGGGTCCCTTTAAACAATACAAAACAGAACTCACTCCAGCCACCACCCCAAAATCTGGGAAAATTAAACACCACCCCAGGTGCCTTTAAGAGGGAATACTTCCCCACTCACAATCACTGAGTCTGTGTATAACAGAAGAAAACTTTTATTAGAAGGGAAAGGGAAACCAGCACTAATTTGGGAAAACACCATTACCACGATTCAAAAGTATGTAACCATAAGCAAACACCCACCCAACAGCGTATTGGGCAGTGTCCTTTGCCTCAGTTTCACACCTTGCAGTGTGAAAGTCCAATGAAGGAATGGCCCTTTAACATGCAACTCCCCTCTCCTGCTGCTGCATCCCACTCACAGTGGTTATTGCTGGTTAGCAAAAACCCAGAGTTCTGAGGTGCATTCATGCAGGTTCACCAACCACCCCTAAAAATGTGGCTGGGGGGTTGGTGGAGTCCTGAGCAATGTCTCTGCTGCTGCTTCTGTGACTGGCTCTCTGCCACCATTACCTCTGCTGCCACTGGCCACTTGCAGCCACCTGGGCCACAGCTGCTTGCCACTCACTGCCACTTCTGCAATGCTGTATTCTGAGGTTCCACCACTTAGCCCTGCTCGTAATGATTTCAGTTCTCACTGACTTCACTAGGTAGTGGGGAACCTCACTGCTGCTCCCTCTTTATGTCACTGCACACTGTCTCTCTCCCAGTCCAAGGCTTATCCTGTAGACCTGCTCATCAGAGATTTTAGCTCTAGTAATGCCTGAACAGAAACAAGGACTCTCAAGTGAGTCCAATCAGCTCTGTCTGGAGAGGGGAGGGTCAAATGGTGTCTAGGGCTTTTTAGGCAGAATCCACACCATACAGTAAAGACATCTTTTCCCACCCCCTCTCATTTACAGTGGGATTTGGCATCCCTACCACCTGCTTAGCAAGTGAGACTCAGTTTAGGGTGACCCTCTCAGTCAGGGTGTGCTAAGTAGTTCTGCTACCCCTTACTCATACTCAAGATAACATTTCATTACCCCTGCATTCAATATGAATGTGAATTGTAACTCAAAACCAGCCCAAACTGATCACTCTGGAAAAGCTGCTTTGTCTGCTGAACACCTAGAAAGAGTCGGTGCCATGCAAATACTGTCTGCTCCTGAAGTCTTTTCCCCCAGGTCATCAATAGATGTCAGGGGACAGCTCATTCAGACTCTGCTTATATCCACATAATGCATGCCTTCGTCACATAGAGAAAGGTTCATGCACCTCCAATTATTGTTACTGGAACTTGTGCATGCAACTCCCCACAGCACTCCAAGAAAATTAACCCATCAAGTTTTGCTGATATTATGAGAAATCAGTAAAGAACCATAATTGGACTATTTAAGGCACATCCTAGTTTTTGTATTATTTTATTTCTACATTCAGTAGAATAATTGGGGGGAGGAACACGGCACACACCCCAAAACAAATATCCCTTTACAGTTTTTAAAGTTAAAGCAATTTGATGAATACAAAAGGTTAGTTCTTTGGTGACATGTGGAAGATGGTTGGCACTGGAATCATCCAGCGAGACTCATTAGTGCTGGAACAAGTAGTGCTGGGGGTGCTGCTTCACCCCTGACTTCAAGTTGTTTCCATAAAGGGTTGACAGTTTGGTTCAATGGCTCTCAGCACCCCCACTATACATATTGTTCCAGCACCCCTGGCGAGACTGCCAGAGAACTATGGTCCAGTGGTTAGGGAGACCTAGATTCAATTGCTCGCTCTACCACAGACTGTCTGTGTGACCTTGGGCGAGTCATTCTGTGTTTCTGAGCCAAAGTCCCACATTTGGAAAAGTACTTCTCTACTCTCCAGGGGAGTTTTAAGGCTATATACATTAAGGGGGGAGGTGCTCAGATACTATGGTAATGGGGTACATACAATTACCTAAGAGGGGTCTTAAAAAAATCAGCTGAATGATCAGAATAAAAGAAGGGCATTCAAAGCTCTAGGTCAGTGTTTCCCAAACTTGGGACGCTGCTTGTGTAGGGAAAGCCCCTGTGGGCCGGGCCAGTTTGTTTACCTGCCGCGTCTGCAGATCCGGCCGATCGCGGCTCCCACTGGCCACAGTTCGCTGCTCCGTGCCAATGGGAGTTGCTGGAAGCGGCAGCCAGTACGTCCCTCAGCCTGCACCACTTCCAGCAGCTCCTATTGGCCTGGAGCAGTGAACCGCAGCCAGTGGGAGCTGGGATCGGTCAGACCTGCGGACGCGGCAGGTAAACAAACCGGCCCGGCCCGCCAGGGGCTTTCCCTACACAAGCGGCATCCAAAGTTTGGGAAACACTGCTCTAGGTCCTTTAGTGGCCTTTTGTATCCTTAAATGCAACCCACAGCTTCAGAGAGAGGGGAAAAAGCAGATTACTTGCTTTATTTTTTATGACAGCTGGTAAACACAAACAAGGAATAATCATTTTGTTCTATACCGGAGAGACAATATGCAATAAAAGGTACAAGCAAATATTGTGGTTGTTTGCATTTATCTGTATTAAGCATACCGTAATTTGTGTAAATGTGAATCTTAGTTACATGTGACATTCAAAACTTGTTATAGGCAAGTCATGTGGTCAGCACTTACAAGACACGTCTACAGACTGTCCCTGCCCCAAGGAGCTTATGATCTAAAAGACTAACACAGATAAGACAAGATGGACTGAAAGGTTCTCTTAGAAAGTTGTGATAGTGCATGCGTGTTTTCATTCCTTAATGTATGAGCCTTGTGGAAGAAGTCCGTTGTTAGGAGGGAAAAGAATGAGGAAAAAGTGGGGTCCTCCTGAAAAGTTCCCAAAGCAGTCCTTGATGTCACAAAGTTTAAGTAGCCTTGAGGTGCATTAGTTACAGGTGCATTATAAAACTTTTTTTTCCTTTACTGCCTGACATTTGTGATCAAAGACAGGTTCTTGGTCCAGCTCCACCAAGTACATCTATCTGCAGCTTATCAGACTCAGGTGGGAGGACATTTTTTTCTAAGTGTCTCTTTCTGTAGCTGAAACCACTGTTAGAGACAATCTTTGTCAATTCTTGGGAACTGCCAGGTTTGACCAAATGAAACTAATCTATTATCAGCACTGGGAACCTGGAATAGCTCAAGTCTGGAGTACCAATGACTCTTCCTCTACACCAAGCCTGATCCTGTTTCCACTGAAGTCAATGGGAGTGGGATACAGCTTTTAATGAGCTACAGCTCAGTCTGGAGTAGATAAACTAGACTTGTATCAGTCATTGAGAACAGTACTTCACCATGGCATTAGGGGGCACTGTGCTGCTGCAAGCCCCATCTTTCATGTGAAAATGTATACACTTCACCTGTTGATTTACCAGACGTAATTCCATTGCAGTTCTGAAAGGTCAGAAAGGGTGCTCTGACCTCTTGGCAGCTTTCCCCTATTAATTATTATTATTATTATACTTCATACTAAGTATCTGGATAAAGTATTTCAAGAAAAAAAGCAGATTGATCCTTGTCCTCATCTACTTTATTTACACCAATGAAATGTCATTCATTGAAATAAAGTTGCTTCTGATTCACACCAGTGTGACAGCACAATCACATGCACCATTTCTAACTACCATGTTCAGTTAGCTAAAGTTCCTTGCATTCTTATAAAAGTACAGAACCACAATTGTTTTTGTATTAAATAAGAAAGAGGGGGAAATGGGCATTTACCATTATTGTTTGGGAGCCTCATTTTGTTTAAACAGAACTTAGGGTACTGCTGTGTGTAGTCAGTCTCTCTTTCTCATATTCACACCTTCAAATAAAAGAAATTATAATACAGAGATTGTGCACAGCATGCAAACTGGAAAATATACAAACATACAAAAGTACAAAAAAGCTAAGGGGACTTCCTGCAAGGTTCATTTTTTTTGTACAAATATATATCTAAACCCCACCATTTTAATTATCCTTTGTTCCCAAGAAGTGTTGTCTGGTGGCAAGATATGTGGACTCACTGTGTGTATCACTTAATCTTTTTGGGTCTCAATTTACTCATCTGTAAAGTAAAAAGCTGTAAAGCAGCTTTTGTGGCAGTGGCAAAAGATAGACATAGACTAGCGTAGCAGAGCATGGGTGTGGGAGAATGCCCTGGTGAATACCCACTTGTGGTGGATTTCAGTTCCAGGGAATATATATAAGCAGCAAGCAAGAGCAAGGCAGAGCAGAGATAGAGAGAGATGAGGAGGAGGATGAGGCCCTCTTCTAACAGCTGAGAGAGAGAGGAGAGAAGAGAGGAGAAGTTTGGTTAGTTGTTTAGTTCAGTTTTAATCCTCTCCTGTTTAATCCTGAGCTGATGGTGAGATGAAAGCAAGCTCAGCAGTTTCTCTCAGTCTGGTCCTGAAGTTTTTTTTTGGCTGGAGGAGGATGGAGATCTTTGTGTTTGTGTGAGGTTGAGAAGTTTGTTCTACAGGTTTTTTTTATTTTTGTATATTGCCATTCTAATTATTGATTTATTTTCCTTTTTTTTTTGTAGACACTGTCCAGTTTGGCCAATGTATGCATGCAGATTGGGGCATTGCTATGATATGGGCGTATATTACATTGGTGGACGTGCAGGTGAATGAGCCGGTGATGGTGTGGCTGATCTGGTTAGGTCCTGTGATGGTGTCGCTGGACACCATCATCTGTAAAGTGGGTCTGACAGTATTAGCTTAGATTCAGAGGGGGTTGCAAAAATTGCTATTTGTAAAGTACTTTACATTCTAGTACAGAAAATGCTATATAATTGTTATGGCTTTTAATATTATTAGTTCCTAGTTTTAGGAATGAGCATACCATTATTTTCCTATAGCAACATCTTACTGGAAAATAATTTGAGAGCATAAGTGTTATGTCAACTCTTTTCTCTAAACTAAGCAACTTACTTTGGATGCAGGCTGCTTTGTTGTCAAAAATATGGCCACAAGTATCTTCCCAACTAGATCCAATTTCAGGATTGGGACCTACAATTATAATACACTGTATTTAAAAAAACAGTAGTAATGGGAGGATACTGGGGGGTACTCATGTGAGTAAAGGCCATAAAATCAGACCCAATATTTTCAGTAATACTGATGGGGGCGGATGAAATTACTTTAGTCAAAATAAACATACACCTCTTAAATCCAGTTCACTCAGCGCCTCAGACTTTGAGGCATTGTTACAAGCATTCCCCTGCTTCCTCATCATACTCTGTCATTTCCTACAATGTGCTCTACTACCCAGGAGACCTGGGCTTAGTGAATATGAGTTTGTTCTTCCTGCCCCTTCCTACTTTACATACTGAAAGAAAATGTCTATGGCTCAGTAGTGAACTAGATCAAATATTCTGATGGCCAGATGTGGACTAAGGGTATATTTGTCCCTAGTGTTGTCACAATTGGTAGAGTCATATTTGATACTAGTTTTGCCAATTAAGTGCCGCAAAGGACAGGTGAAGAAGCTGGATTTGCAATAAATAAAATAAATAAATAATGGAGTGGATTAAAGTACTCCCCACACTGCAATATAGGAATCAAGAAGTGGTATTGGACAGAGAGCTAATTTAGGCTAACATTGAACACTCTGTCTTTGAATCCATTATAAATGAGAGGATTAGAGGCCATCATAATGGAACTCCATATGTCTCATATTAAGCACCTGCATAAATCTTTGCAGGATGGGGATCATAGCAATCAGTTTCATTCGTGGAAATTTTTTTTTCAAGTGACTACATGAAAACTTGTTTTTCCACACTCCAAGGAAGTTACCAAGGCAATACAATCCCACTAAATATCTCTGGGAGATCAGAACTTTGTCTGAAAAACTATAGAACCTCAGAGTACTGAACATGTATGAATGTATTCTTAATTTAACATTTCTATAAACACTAGCCCTAGAAAGTGGACATTTTGTGATAGAAATAACCTAACCTAAAGATATTCTTCTTTAGGAGATAATGTCAATGGAACAGAATGTTGTCACTGGATAGTTGTGTCTGCTGCTAGATTAATAACAAGGCAAACATGAGGCATTTCTCAAAAATAAACACTGAGGTGAAACCAAGACATTCATTTTCCAAGGGGGCTATATTTATATTATGACAACACATTGTTCCAATAACTTTGTTTCTCTCTTAGAACAGCATGTTTTCATATAGCCACTTTACATACTCAGGTTATGCCAAAGAACCCCCACCACGTCCCCCTCCCCAGTGAGATGCAGTAGCACAGTTACTTTGTAAGAGACCGGATCAATCACTCCACAGTTATCATTAACTCACAGAGAGCAGCATTACTACAATACTAGCAATCAGATTTTAAACTCTGAAGCCTAAAAATTCAAGTTACGGTTGAACAGCAATTATAACTGTTCCCCCTGGCATCTAGAACTGGTATTATTAAAGTCTTGCTAGTTATTCATTGTGAGTAGTTGATATACAACTAATAAACTATACTAGTTAGTTTGGCATAGACACAGGTTACCTAGCGTGTTTCCTTCCACAGACTGAATGAGCATAACCCTTGAAATGATGGTTTAACTTTGTATCAATGTCTTCCCAAATCACATAAAATGTGCTGCCTTTGTGAATATTTCAGCCAGTAACAAGAATAGTCATATAAAGCAAAAACAAAAGGGATGACCACAAAGTCAAAATGAATTTGCTAAAAGATTCTACTGGATATTCACTGACTTTGTTTCATAGTATCTGACCAGCCCTAATAGCTCCCTTTAATGGACAAGAGTACATTCCTCTGAGCACTTTTCTGAAAGAGCCTAGTGCGTAAAACACACAAAGCGTAAACAAACTTTATTTTACAAAAACTTTTAACGATTTTTTACACACTCCTAACGAGTAATCCTCTTAAATTTAAGGAGTTAAAATTATCTTTCGTTTAGAGGAGTAACGATAGTCGCAAGTGGACGGTATCGGTATTATCGGATCGGATTAGCGTGTTATCACACCTACTGTCGTGACTCGCTGTCAGTCATCACACAGTGCACCAGTGACTGCCAGACCGCAATCTGAACTCGATGAACGTTTGGTCTGCGAAGAAAGCAAGCCAGCTGTTTCCCCAATCGTTTGTGTCGCGCAGCAGCAAAATCAAAAATCAGCCCGAATGCGCATGTAAAAATCGGATGAAAGAGCTCGCTCATCCCAAATCCGCTCGCGCTACAGGCTCCGTTACAAAAAATGAAATCTTTCATCCTTTCACAGAGACTCAGAAATTAACCAGATTACTAAAAGCGCAGAGAGCGAAAAGGAGCCAATCACAGCGCCATGCATCAAATGGAAAGCCGGAAAGCCAAAGACTCAGAATATCCAAAGGTTCACTGACTGCTCCGGAATCCTTTGCATTCTTGGCTGAGCTCCCAAAGTGCATCTGTGAAACACAGGGTCATAGCTTCAGGGTCTTCTAGGGTCAAACACACCCACCCACCCCCAGGCATAGCTTGGCCCCCAACCACCCCTCCCCCACCCCAAAACACATCTCTGAATCTTTTACATGTTTTACTCAGATAGGCGATGTCACCACATCTGTGCACATAGTGCAGCACCCACATCCACCATCCGATGGAAACAAATCCATGTCATCAGCTCATCCTGATGGTACAAAAATGATGGAAATCATCAGCGTCATCAGCCTATTGCTCATAATTGGCCTGGCTTTTTTTTGGTGGGATGATGGATGGTCATGGCTGGTATGTGCAACCATGGCATGATGGGGCACCATGGCATTCATCCATCCTGATCATTCTCACAGCCCAAGTCTCCATCCCTGGACCCCCTTCCTAGCAGATGCACACACTTTTTCTCTGCCCCTGACTAGCAATGTGCTCTGGACCTATCCTTACTGTCCTGTCTGGACCTTCTCAGCTCTCTTCCACTCAGCTGTGTTTCTTATTTCTGCATTCTTCTTTATTAATTCATCACATTATTCCTGCATTTATTAATAATTCAAACAAGGGGGGGGGAAAACGGGGGAAGAAAAGAGGCTGGGGGGTGAAGCACCCCTGTGAATGTACAGAATAGCAGGAGCCCCATCTAATACAGGCAGAGTCTCTGATCTGCAGTCTGCTCTTCTGGTGGTTCTAGTCTCTGTGCTCTCTAGGCATATTGCCTATTAGCATTATTATTAGATATATTTTTTTTGGATATCAAGGAGGGATTGACCCACTTTTCATCTTTGCGCCCCTGGCTGATCTTGGAGGCTGGCTGGGGCACCAATGCACAGCAGCAAAGCAAAAATGGGTGGAAGGTGCAATATGGCTATGGGCTTTGCGCCTCCCTGCTTGCGCCCTGGGGGCACGGCCAGGGGCACTAGCAAATGACTGGTACAAAGGATCATCAGCCATGATCATCCTCAGTTTCATTGGATGGTTTGGATGGTGCAATATGGCTAGTAACCATCTCTGCTGCAATGCTGCAGCAAAAAAGCGCTGCTGAAGCGCTCGCTGATGAATCTATGTGAGCACATCTAGACACATACGGTGAGAGTCACAAAAACAATGACCATGCATGCCATGCTGCATGCATGGGCTGCCTCCAGGCAAAAAAGAAAAAAAAAAAAAAAATGCTTTTGCTTGCCCTTCCAGAGACGAAGGAGTGACTTGACTGAGAACCACCCCCGACCATGATTTTTTTTTTTTCCCATCAGGCACTGGGATCTCAAAGTTCAGTTCCGCGGGAGGAGGCGAGAACTATGGGGAATGGGGGAATAGGGGAATAGCTACCACAACAGTGCAAAATCATCGCTACTAGCCCCACCCATGGACCACCACCACGATTTAATGCTGCTTAGTGGCGCGCTCACCCGATTTTTTTTTTTCTTTTTTTACAAAACTGGTTTATGCAAATTCGGAATAATCCCGTAGTGTAGACGTACCCTTAGGATCATTCACTCTTACAGGCACATGATGGGGTAAAGGGTCCTCCACCAGTGCAGTAACGCCTAGTGCACTACGATGTCCATGTGCATGTTTCGGATGAAGACAACTCAACCTGCTATTGCAGAGGTCAAAGAGCTACCAGCTAAGCTATACTGATTTAAAAAAAAGGAGCCACAGTATAAACAGACACCACTCATCACTTTGTCAGGATGTTGCTGAGTGCAGCATCATTCACTCATTCAATTACTGTTAGAAAATTGTATCCTGACAGATTCTGTGCTCTGTGCTCTTCAAAGAGCCCCTTTATTACAACAAATGGCATTTTTTTTAAAATCACTTCTGTACTATACTCAAACAGCAAGCCTCTCTGCCTCTAAATAAAACACTAGTAAACCCTACAAACCCTAAACAGAGCTAAAAGGAATATTAACATACATTATTTCATCAGCCTCACTCATTCTTGGTAACATACCCTCTTTTTTGCTGTTAAGAGGTCCTTTTTATAAAGGGCCCCAGGCTCCTCCCCATTTCCCAGGATGCTACTGCAGAATGGTCAGTCTTCCAAAATTGCCACCTATTGGAGGAACTACATTTCCCAGTCTACCTCACAAAACCTCAGTGTTAAATAGAGGCAGTGGGAAACCACTAGCTTCCCCCATTTCCAATTGACTATCATCAAGCCCCATGCAGTAGTATTTTAATTACAAGTGAATTCTTTTGGTTAGTTTGATTTACTCTTTTCCTTAACCTTTCTGGGGAACTGGATTCTAGGATTGAATAGAGCCAACTACAACACAAACAGATACTGTTTAACTGTTCCCAACTCCTGGTTATGCGCCAACAGATAAATAAAGAGAAATTGTTATGGTTGTGCTTTATTTATAGATAACTTACCTACTGTCTACCACAGTGGCACAGATGCCTTTACGTGCATTTATGTAGAATCATAGAATCATAGAACTTAAGATCAGAAGGGACCATTATGATCATCTAGTCTGACCTCCCGCAAGATGCAGGCCACAAAAGCTGACCTGAAATAATTCCCTCCCTTGACTCAGCTGTTGAAGTCCCCAAATCCTGATTTAAAGACTTCAAGTAGCAGATAATCCTCCAGCAAGCGACCCCTACCCCATGCTGCGGAGGAAGGCGAAAAACCTCCAGCGCCACTGCCAATCTACCCTGGAGGAAAATTCCTTCCCGACCCCAAATATGACGATCAGCTGAACCCCGAGCATGCGGGCAAGACTCTCCAGCCAGACACTCAGGAAAAAGACTTTCAATATCCCAACATTGACCCTTGGTACTAATTACCAGTGGCCGCACATTATTGACCTATTGACTAAATCACGTTATCCTATCAAACCATTCCCTCTATAAACTTATCAGGCTTAATCTTAAAGCCAGAGAGGTCCTTTGCCCCCACTGTTTCCCTCGGTAGGCTGTTCCAGAATTTCACTCCCCTGATGGTTAGAAACCTTCGTCTAATTTCAAGCCTAAACTTCCCGACTGCCAATTTATATCCATTTGTTCTCGTGTCCACATTAGTACTGAGCTGAAATAATTCCTCTCCCTCCCTGGTATTTATCCCTCTGATATATTTAAAGAGAGCAATCACATCTCCTCTCAACCTTCTTTTGGTTAAGGAAAACAAACCGAGCTCCTCAAGTCTCCTTTCATACGACAGGCTTTCCATTCCTCGGATCATTCTAGTGGCCCTTCTTTGTACCCATTCCAGTTTGAATTCATCCTTCTTAAACATGGGAGACCAAAACTGCACACAGTACTCCAAATGAGGTCTCTCACCAACGCCTTGTATAATGGGACTAGCACCTCCTTATCTCTACTAGAAATACCTCGCCTAATGCATCCCAAGACCGCATTAGCTTTTTTAACGGCCACATCACATTGTTGACTCATAGTCATCCTGTGATCAACCAGGACTCCGAGGTCCTTCTCCTCTTCTGTTACTTCCAACTGGTGCGTCCCCAGCTTATAACTAAAATTCCTGTTAGTCATCCCTAAATGCATAACCTTACACTTCTCACTATTGAACTTCATCCTATTACTAATACTCCAGTTTACAAGGTCATCCAAATCTCCCTGGAGGATATCCCGATCCTTCTCCGAATTGGCAATACCTCCCAACTTCGTGTCATCCGCAAACTTTATCAGCCCACTCCTACTTTTGGTTCCAAGGTCAGTGATAAATAGATTGAATAAGATCGGACCCAAAATCGAACCTTGAGGAACTCCACTGGTAACCTCCCTCCAACCCGACAGATCACCTTTCAATACGACCCGCTGCAGTCTCCCCTTTAACCAGTTCCTTATCCACCTCTGGATTTTCATTTCGATCCCCATCTTTTCCAATTTAACCAGTAATTCTTCATGCGGTACCGTATCAAACGCCTTACTGAAATCAAGATATATTAGATCCACCGCATTTCCCTTGTCTAAAAAATCTGTTACTTTCTCAAAGAAAGAGATCAGGTTGGTTTGGCACGATCTACCTTTCGTAAAACCATGTTGTAATTTGTCCCAATTGCCATTGACCTCAAGGTCCGTAACTACTCTCTCCTTTAATATTTTTTCCATGGCTTTACATACTACAGATGTTAAACTAACAGGCCTGTAGTTACCCGGGTCACTTTTTTTCCCCTTCTTGAAAATAGGAACTATATTAGCTAATCTCCAGTCAAACAGTACAACCCCCGAGTTTAGAGATTCGTTAAAAATTATCGCTAAGGGGCTTGCAATTTCACTTGCCAATTCCTTTAATATTCTAGGATGAAGATTATCCGGGCCGCCTGATTTACTATCATTAAGCTGTTCAAGTTTGGCTCCTACCTCGGATATTGTAATTTCCAACCCCGCACCTTCATTCCCATCAGTCACTCTGCCACTATTCCTAAGCCCTTTATTAGCCTCACTAAAGACCGAGGCAAAATATTCATTTAGATATTGTGCCATGCCTAGCTTATCCTTAATCTCCACTCCGTTTACAGTTTTAAGTGGTCCCACTTCTTCTTTCTTGGTTTTCTTCCTAATTATATGTCTAAAAAACCTTTTGCTATTGGTTTTAATTCCCTTCGCAAGGTCCATCTCTACCCGGCTTTTGGCCTTTCTCACTGCATCCCTACACCCTCTGACCTCAATAAGGTAGGTTTCTTTGCTGATCCCTCCCATCTTCCACTCCTTGTACGCTTTCTATTTTTTCTTAATCACCCCTCTGAGACGCTTGCTCATCCATCTTGGTCTAAAACTGCTACCTACGGACCGTTTTCCCTTTCTCGGGATACAGGCCTCTGACAGCTCCTGCAACTTCAACCTGAAATAATCCCAGGCATCTTCCGCCTTTAGATCCCTAAATATGTTAGTCCAATCCACTTCCCTAACTAGTCGCCTTAATTTAGTAAAGTTAGCCCTTTTGAAATCGTAAACATTAGTCTCAGATGCAATTTTTTTATCCTTCCATTTATTTTGAACCGAATTAGCTCATGATCACTCGAGACAAGGTTGTCCCCTACAACCATTTCCTCAACAAGATCCTCACTACTCACCAAAACCAAATCTAAAATGGCATCCCCCCTCGTCAGTTCAGCAACTACTTGATGAAGGAATTCATCAGCTATCACGTCTAGGAAAAGCTGAGCCCTATTATGATTACTAGCATTTGTTCCCCAATCTATATCCGGGAAGTTAAAGTCTCCCATGATCATACAGTTCCTATTAGTATTTACCTCCTTAAAAACATTAAAGAGGTCTCTATCCATATCCAGGCTAGATCCCGGCGGTCTATAGCACACCCCAATCACTATCCCAGGGGAGGCTCTAGTAGTTTTCTTCCCTAATGTGACCATTGCCCAAACAGACTCCATATTATCCATTCCATTACTAGTTATTTCATTACAGTTTACCTCATTATTGACATACAATGCTACTCCCCCACCTTTACCTTTGTTTAGGTCTTTCCTAAACAGCACATATCCTTCCATACCTGTACTCCAGTCATGACTACCGTTCCACCATGTTTCGGTTATTCCTACGATATCCGGTTTCAATTCTCGGACCAGGAGCTCCAATTCCTTCATTTTGTTACCTAGGCTTCTCGCATTGGTAAACAAACATCCTAATTTTTGCTGTTTGGCTTCTCTCACCTTTGTTACCCAATTTGGTAGGGACCCAGTACCACCAGTATGACCTATTGGTCTAGTATCCATCCCCCCCCTCTTCCTTATGTCCAAACCCCTCCCTCTGGCTATATCCGTTCTTATCCTGTTGTCCTCCCTCTCAATGTTTAAATTTGGCGTGGAGAGTGCCTGGACATCTCCCAACCGTCTCCCCCCAATACCTAGTTTAAAGCTCCTTTGATCAGATGAGCCAGCCTCCCTCCTAGAAGTCTATTTCCTTCCCTACTCAGGTGGAGCCCATCCCGCGAGAACAGTTCTCTGTCCCCGAAAGCCTCCCAGTGCCCATATATCCCAAAGCCCTCCTTATAGCACCACTCCCTGAGCCAACTATTTATCATCACAATCCTGTCACCCCTTTGTCGCCCTTCCCTAGGGACAGGTAGAATTCCACTGAAGATCACCTAAGCCTCAATTTCCTTGAGCGTCTTACCCAGCCTGGCATAGTCTCCCTTGATTCTCTCCAGCGAGAATCTAGCCGTGTCATTCGTTCCTACATGAAGGATGATCAACGGGTTCTTACCTGCTCCTTTTAGGATCCTTTTCAACTGCAGGTCCACATCCCGTATTTTAGCTCCCGGTAGACAGCACACCCTTCTGTTCTCCAGATCGGCCCTGGTCACAGGCCTGTCCAACCTTCTCAGTATGGAATCCCCAATCACGTAGACCTGCCTTTGCCTGGTGACAGTGCGGTCTGCTAACCTATCCCCCGTTCCCCCTGGTTGCAACTCCAACAATAGCTTCTTTTAACTATGAAGAAAAGCAGAAGACTTTGGAAAGTCCACTAGGGACCTCTTGTAAAGACCTAATTTGCATGGGAAATGTTTAGATAGCTAAATGATAAGTATTATAAGAAATCCTAAAATACACTGATGGAGCTCCAATTTCAGGGCTTGGGAAAAATATATCTGAGAAAACAAATGGGCTTGTTAATGAGTGACTCTGTTTCCCTAAAACTATTTTTCTTCCCTATCCTTTCCTTCTATCCCTATTAGTCTTCCCTATTGTGTTAATACATATGCAAATGAACTGCTATTTTTAAATGTTTGGCTAAGTTTAACACATCTACTAAAGCTTGTAGGTTAGCATCTAAAATTTCAGATCCAGTCTGAACTGTCTAAAAATCAAGCTAGAAATCTCACTAGACTAGTATGTTTTTCGTGGTTTGAGTTAGACTTGAAATGACTCCAGAGTAGGCTGTTGTGGTGTCATCACTTTAGCTTGTGGATGAAAGTGGGCCATGCAGAATTGTATGGAAATGTAAAACAAACAAACAAAAAACTTGAATAGTTTAGGGCCCTGTTCAAGTTTTAAATGAGAAGAAGATGGCTCATAAACAGGTTAGTTAAATACCAAATTAGTATACAATTTAGTTCATCTCTTTTCCTCTCTCTCACAGGGTTGCTGTGAAACTTCACAATTTTAAAGTGATTTTGTATCCTTAGGTAAGGCACTATATAAATGCATCTTATTGTTCCTGAAAAGGTTGAGATGATATTTTCCTTCCAGAAAAAGAACATCACTTTTTTTTCTTTTGTCAGCAAAATAATCTTGGAAAGAAAGTGCCTGGGGTCAAGATCTTGTACACTGTTCCATATGGACAAACCAGCTTGCAAGATCAGGGCCAAAGATAGTGGATAGATTTGATTTTCTCTCTATTAAAAAGAAAACAAATGCTTGTTCCTCTAATTATAGCTTTCTCTTTTCTCCCATGGCACCAACTTCTATAAAGCTTACAAAGGGCGCTTTTGTTTTTAAAAATCTATCTTTCAATGAATGAGCCTCTTGTTTTCATTGATTATTACCACTTTATGCATCTAATTTTGGATTATATATTTTTGCAAACAGATTTCCTAAACTCTGTCCAGCTGAGGGACTTTGAGAGCAAATACACCTCTACCTCAATATAACGCTGTCCTTGGGAGTCAAAGAATCTTACCACGTTATTGGTGAAACCGTGTTATATTGAACTTGCTTTGATCCACCGGAGTATGCAGCCCCGCCCCACCCCCGGAGCACTGCTTTACCGCGTTATATCCAAAATCGTGTTATATTGGGTGGCATTATATTGAGGTAGCGGTGTATTATTTCTGAACCTCTTGTGTCCCATAATGCAGTGCACAGAAATATGATGAGGTTGACCTAAACATGATAGTCTTAATTATAAAGAATGTAACAATGCTCATCTCAGAGCATTTGCTTGACTCTGCTTTCTCCAAAAGCCCATAACTTTTATGGTAACTTTTCCACAAATACCTTCATTTGACCTTGACATTTACCTAGAAGTAGAAAAGACCATTAGTCTGCAACAACATTGTTACAGTGGCTCTTAAATAAGAAATCAGATATCTACCAATCACATAGGGTGAAACCAATTTAATTGGGTGATAGTGGTGCTATTAGCACCATCATAACTGATGCTGTTTCAGTGTTTATATTATAATGCCTTATAAAATTCAGCTGCAAAAATTAGGTTTGGGGTAAAACTTGCCATATTACAAGGTCAAGGCCTGAAAGTTTTTTCTGAAAAAAGGTTTAGTCAATTTTAAGTGAATGTGAGAAGTGTTTTTAGAGTTTCCTTGTTTTCCATTCTTATAACATTTGACTCAAGCTACTTCTATAGTTCAATAATCAGAAGGCAGCACCAAGTTGTAGAAAACGGGGAGCACAAAGCTCTAATATTACAGCCTGGGCTCCCTGATCTTAAAAAGATACACCATGCTAGCACCACTGATTTGAACATCACATATGGAAAACCAAACCAAACCAACCAACCAAACAAAAAACCTAAACCAGAACTCTGTTAAAGATCATGCTCCTTTTGGGTTTTCCAGTTTAATTTGAACTAATATTTTTCTGATCCCGATTGAAAACACCTTTATGGATTTCAGTGTAAAAAAAAATTTCTTCCACATCTCATTCTGGGACAAGACTCTTAAAAGCTGCTTCTAGAAAGTTACCTCTTAATACCTGCCCCTCTTTGTGGAATAAATGAATTTATATGTTTCAAGTGGTGAAGAGGGGTTTTTCCTGCAATAATAAGCCAAACATGGAGATGAAGCTTTTAACAGAGGTCAACAATTTTCCTATAATTTTAGGTGGAACCATTTCCAGCCCTTTAGTTAGGCTTCTTTGGTTAAAGGCTGGTCACCATGCTAGAACCATCCCTCTTTGAGTCTTCCCCACTCCCAGGTGTTTACCCCACTTAAGTAGAAATTGTTTAACATGGAAAGGGAACCACAACTGATGGCTCCCCCTTGTCTAAGAGAGAAGAAAGTGCAAAAGGAAGAGGAGGACTTTATTGACTAGCAAGAAATAATGGAGGAGGGGCCATTTGCAACCAAGTAGGTCTGCACATGAATCTTATTTACCGCTACTCTTTTGGGGGCATAATGTCTGTTACTATAACTTGTCACCTTTCTGCAGGTGACTCTCTCAGTGGCCCCGAACAATAAAATAAATACCTTTTCAAGCATGCACTCTGCACAGGGAATGACTGGCAATTGACTTGTATTCTCTGTAAACATTTTTCCTATCCTTCTTTTGACAGCTAATATCAATTAAAATATAATTTGTGAATGGCCAAGCCTACCTGATGCATCATTTATTATTTGTATTTATTTCTGGTAGTGCTTGTGCCAGACTTTTTCCAAACACAGAAGAAACACTATCCCCACTCCAAGGACCTTGCAATCTAGAGACAGATAAATAAGCAATAGGTAGGGAGAAGTGGAGGAACACCATTGTGTTATATATGTACACATATATATGTGTGTGTGTGTGACATTAACTTAGGTATGATTAACTCAAGTGTGAATGTAAGTTTCATATACATACTCAGATTCTCATAGGCTAAAAAGTAACATAAAATATTAAAAGAAATGAAACTGAAGAGCCTTCTGTTCAAGTACCATTAAGGTTTTGATTTAGAAACAAAAAGAAAGTTCATAGATGAAGCTCTGTCCTTAATGTGTCTCATAATTACACCTAAGAATTGTGCTGTATAGTGTATGCAAAATTACACTATTAACAGGTTTGTGCAGTAGCTTGGCTGCATAGTATATGTAAAATCACACTGTTAAAAGGTTCCTGCAGTACTTTGGCTGAGTGGTATAAAATTAAGGTATATTGTCATCCTGTATTAGCCACAATTTTGAATTTTCCTACTCTAGCTGGTTTAGACCAAAGCTTTAGTTGTATATAGGGGAATGGATTGATCAGATCATGCAATCTTAGAACTCAATGGAGAATTTAGGGATGAATTTATCCTGTTGAGTGTTGAGGAATGGCATTGCAGGGGCTTTCATTTCTAGCATCCTACTCCAACAAACAACACTGTGGATAGACCTCTGTGCCTATATGCCATTCCAATAAACTCAGTGGGGCTCCCTGTGGGTATAGGGCTCTACCAATATGGAGCATATTGCAGTCTGTGACTGAAATGAAAATCAGCGGACAGTGAAAACTCCTGTGATCTTATAGACAGATACATTTGTTTCCTATGCAACACTATCTTATTTTTAATTCTATAGACACCCCCCTCCCCTGAAAAAAGTGCTTATCCAAAAAGCTCTGGTATTCTCATACCCTTTTCTACTGGGAGAGGTGTGCATATCACATGACTTGCATTCTTGTGGGCAGTCTGAGTGCAACAATTAAATGGACTTGAGCATAGATCTTCCCCTACTGATGGTGGTTCCATTTCAGGGTTGAAGCATATTGAAGGATCAGCATGAGACAATCATGTCCTTTTTCTGCCTGTGGTGTATATGTTCTGTGGATAAATAGAACTTCAATTTAGTGATGGCATTAAATTAGACTTAAAAAGGTTTTTAACTTGCTCTGTTGTAAACAGATTTGTGTTTAATTAATGGAAGGCAAAGTTGAGGCATACAATTAACTTGCTCAATTTAAAAAATAATAATAATTAGCACTTTTATAGAGCCTTACATGTTCAAAGCACTTTACAAACTTTACCTAATCCTTAACACTCCTCTGGGGATAGATAAATATTAATAAGGATCAGACACTACATTAATAAGAATAGCCTCTGTAATTAAAACAGCCAGGATAAAAAATTACAAGGATTATCAATCCTCATGCTTTAGGGTAAGAACTGATCATGCTAGACATCAATCCTGAAGTGAGCTCCAGGCAGACCTCTTCTTCCCACCACCCCTGCCCCCTTGGGGCTCTTTTTGGGTCCTGGAGTCTGCTGATGTGGAGTTAATTTGCAGGATTGGGGCCTAAATGAAGTCAAGAAGAAATTTCACTCTGTGGTGTATTTCTGCATAAAGTGAGACTTATGCCTTCTACTTAAACTTTCATTTATAGGGCTACAGTTGACCACTGGAGCCTTATAAATATCTTCTGATACAGAAACTTTCATGTTCTTATTTGTCACTATATGAAAAACAGCATGGTTTTAGTGTTGCAATATTTAGATACTGCAAAATGAAATCAGCACATTTGTTTCACACTTTGCTACCTTTATTCTTAGCTCTTAGATGTTTGTTACTACTATAAAATTATGTTTGTGCTATTTATACAGTGTAAAAATAAAGCAGAAATGTATTTAGATATTTTTAGAATTGTGTTTCACAAGCTGCTGTGGAAATTTTTATCATACAGTGTAGAAGAAAATAGAACATAAAATTGTTATTCCTGCAACCATAATGCAGGGTCTCAAGAAGTAAAATAAGAATTTAAAAATATCATTAAAAGAGCCTAATGAAAGGTGTCATTTATAGCATTTTTATTAGTTTTACATTAGTGCTACACATTCAATTGCTAGAAAAACAAGTATAAAATAAGAGAATTGTAAATGTGTATTCTCATGCGAAAAAAATATCTGTGGCGAAACACCAGACAAAAGTCACAGTAATGAATGAAAAAATAAAAAGCAGAGAAACTTGCAACTAGGGACCCATTTGTTCTTGGGATTGTTATGCTAATTTTTGGGACTTGCTGCAACAGCAAAGCTGGAAATCAGGATGAATGCATCAATTACTAACTACTAATGCTATAAAGATATCTGTAGTGTCTCAAGATAATTTAAAAGGCTCACTTTTTTCCACTATTTTTCAAGCGTTGCACTTCTGCTTGAACTTCATAAGAGGTAAACTATTCGAAAGTCTATAAAATTTAACAGCTTCTTTAAGAAAACTGCAGTTATTTCATGGGGAAGTATTATGTTCTAATTATCTGACAACTGGCTAGTCAGATTTTTTTTTAAACGATTGCAAAGAGAATGGGATTTAAGATATTAGCCAATTATTTTACAATTTTTAGGGAAGCTTCTTTATTTAGTGGTACTTGTTGCATACATACAAAAATATTGCTTGGAAGTACTTCAGTAAAACTCAATGTATTGGTTTCAGTAGGTTATTTTTTCTTGTAACACACTAATACTTTTCTTAACTCATTTTACAGGTTTATACTCAGGTGATAGAAAATAAGCTTAGAAATGGTCACTGACTTAATAAAACCTCAGGACAACAGAAATTTGATTTATTCACAACTAAAAAATAAAAAGGAGACAATCTCATCACCCAACCATGACTATAGTTTGGGCATCTTGTAATTTCATTAAGACAAGCACCAGAATGTTTCTTAAAGCAGTTTCATGATAGTGGGGAAAATTCTCTCGTATGGTATTCAGTGTTAATTTTATCAATATGTAGACAAAAAATTCAACTGCTCCACTTAGGAACAGTATGATAAATTATTTTTAAAAAGACAATACAATGATAAAGTTGCAGAGTTAAAATCATAAAGTCAGGAGCAAAAGGAAAGGTTCCAGCAGCAATGTTAACTTGACCATATTGTATATCATGTATATTACAATACACAATTTAACATTAATACAGTAAATTACACATTCTAATGAGGTAAACAGGAATAAAATATTCTCCATATGTGCATGTGGATAGGGGAAATAGCTGTTGAAAACTTAGGCTCTGATCTTGAAATTATATCAACAGAGGCAGATCCTTGTGTCATAGATTCCAAGGCCAGAAGAGACCATTGCGATCATCTAATCCAATCTCCTGTATAACACAGCCATAGAACTTCGCCAAAATGATTTGTCTTCAAGGTGCCACACTGAAATTAATGCAGGAGTGCACTTGTGTGCATCTAGTTTCAGGATTGGGGTGTTAACTCTTGCATTTCCTGATCTATTGTGATTTTTAATTGCATAACTTTGTCATTCTGTTACCAATTTTTTTGCATTTGCTTTGTTAAACTTTTATTTTTAAATATATTACAGTAGACAAAATACTATATAGAATTTTATCAGCAGTGTGTAGAGCATTTTTCTAGCAATATTATATAGATATGTACCAAAAAAGGTTTATTTTTGCTTAATCTACAGTAGCCCTTAGGCACCATTACATTTTTTTGCTCCTTTTTGTTTTCTTTTGTATTACCAAACTCTCTCAATCTTGAGTAGACTACATTCACTTTATCTTCAACATTGCACTAATGGGACTTTTCATGTGTATCAATGTTTCCAGGTTTTGGGACAAAGACAGTACTAACTTTCCCATAATCATGTCAACATATATATAAGGCCATGCCCATATTCTATATATTTTGGATAGTATCAAAAACCATTAATCCATAATCTTAAATTTGGTACAAGGTCAGTGAAGGCTTTGCTCATCTCCATATATCCTTATGTTGTGTCAGTTAATAAATGTTTAATTGTTTATTCCAACATTCCATATACATGTGTATTACATGTGATAAGTTAAAACATTATAACTGGAGTGAGGACCAGATTAAATTTAAATGCAGATACTGTTATGTATTACAATAATGCCTATTGGCCCCAGCCAAAATTAGGGCCTCATTGTCCTAGGTGTTGTACAAACACATAGTGGGAGACAGTCCCTGACCCAAATTAATTCTGCTGTGAATAGACTATTAAAAATTAATTGATTAATCACAAGATAAAAAATAGTCGTGATCAACTGCAGTTTTAATCACACTGTTGAACAATAATAGAATACTATTTAAATATTTTTGGATGTTTTCTACATTTTAAAATTATTTCAATCACAACACAGAATACAAAGTGTACAGTGTTCACTTTATATTATTATTTTTATTACAAATATTTGCACTGTAAAAAGATAAAAGAAACAGTATTTTTCAATTCACCTCATACAAGCACTATAGTGCTTTGGTGATCCAGATAAACTGATATAGAGCCTCCTAATGCAGATGCAGCATATGCTAACAGGAGGAGTTTTTCTGGGATCGGCAACGTTTGGCATGCAGCCTGCCAGGGTAAGCCCCCTGGTGGGCCTGGCTGGTTTGTTTACTTGCCGCGTCCGCAGGTTCGGCCAATTGAGGCTCCCACTGGCCGCGGTTTGCTGCTCCAGGCCAATGGAGGCTGTGGGAAGCGGCGCGGGACGAGGGATGTGCTGGCTGCGGTTTCCCGCAGCCCTCATTGGTCTGCAGCGGTGAACTGCAGCCAGTGGGAGCTGCGATCGGCCGAACCCGCAGACACAGCAGTTAAACAAACTGGCCTGGCCCGCCAGGGGCTTACCCTGGAGGGCCGCGTGCCAACCGTTGCCGATCCCTGATATAAGATATGCCGATATAATCATTCTTCTGTTGGCATAGCTGCATCCATGCTGGGGGTTTTGCTGGCAATCCTGACTGATATAGCTATGCTGAAAAAACTTTGTAGTGTTGACCTTGTCTTAGCTTGTGGATGCCCCCTGGACTGACAGCTGTGTTTGAACTCGGGACCTTCAGTGCTAAAAGCATGAAAGACAGTTCTTTCAGCTGGCAACAGTAGCAGTCCTAAACCTCCTATGCATTGGTCACTGGAGGGGAACAAAGACTCATACTTTCCTAATGTGGGTTACAGATGCACATATATTTAAAAAATACCAGAATAAATCCCTCAATTATATCATTAATGGTTATATCATAACTATACATTTATCTAGCATAAATGACAGTCAATTGTTAATTACAACAATTACAAGAAAATATATCAAAGGTCTTCAGATGAAATTATAAACCATTTTGTTTATAATACCGGTAAAAATGTACTAAACACCATATAGATCTGTAAGAAGAAAAATGTTCCTGCCTTGAAGAGTTTATACAGTAACGCCTCACTTAAAGTCATCCCGGTTAATCTTGTTACGTTGCTGATCAATTAGGGAACATGCTTGTTTAAAGTTGTGCAATATTCCCTTATAACGTTGTTTGGCAGCTGCCTGCTTTGTTCACTGCTTGCAGGAACAGCAGCCCGTTGGAGCTAGCTGGTGGGGGCTTGGAACCAGGGTGGACTGGCAGTCCCCCATCAGCTCCCCCCTCCACTAAGTTCCCTGTGCGGCAGCCACCCAGCAGGCTATCAATTGCCGGGGAGTTCAGCTGTCCCTCCCCACACTGCCCTGTGCTGCTCCTGCCCTCTGCCTTGGAGTTGCTATGCAACATGCGTGGGGGGAGGAGGAAGAAAGGGGCTAACATCAGGGTGCCCCCCTCCCCCTGCTCCTGCCCCCTGCTTACCCATCTCCAAAGAGCAGGGTGGGGGGAGGGAAATGGACATGGCAGGGCTCAGGACGGAGGGAGCTTGCTGCCAGCAGCTGCTGTCTCAACTTGCTGATCTACTTAAAAGGCAATGTACTTAGAATGGGGTCAGTGTACTTAAAGGAGGAATGCACATCTCTCTCTCACACACACACAGGGTGTGTGTGTCTGTCTGTCATGCTGTCTTCCCTCCCTCCATTTCTGCTGCCTTGTAGAGTGTGAGGCTACATTAACAACAATGTGTTAACCCTTGAGGGCTTAGCTGTTCAAGTTCATCATTTAGCAGTAAGGCATTCCCTGAGAAATATCCCACCCTCTGACTTCACCACCTCAACCTAGCTTCACAATCATCATTGCTGTGTACAGTATTAAATTTGTTTAAAACTTATACTCTGTGTGTGTGTGTGCGTGTGTATATATACACATATAGTCTTTTGTCTGGTGGAAAAAAAAATTCCCTGGAACCTAACCCCCACTAGTTACATTAATTCTTATGGGGAAATTGGATTCACTTAACATCGTTTTGCTTGAAGTCGCATTTTTCAGGAACAGAACTACAACGTTAAGTGAGGAGTTACTGTAATCTAAAAAGACAGAAAATATGCAAAGAGTGGTGGGAAAGGGAGAGAGAGTAACAATGAGAGCAGAGGACAATCAGATTAATGTTAAAACTGTCCTATTCATTGTATCAAACTTTGGTTGAATTGATAGTCTTGAGCTGAACGATAACTGCACAAACCTATAATTAAGAAGTAGTATTTGGCTTTGAAAGTGACTTAAAATATGCTGTATATAGAGTAGTTGTAGCTGTGTTGGACACAGGATGTTAGAGAGACAAAGTGGTGAGGTAGTTTTTTTTTTTTACTGGACCAACTCCTGTTGGTGAGAGAGACAAGCTTTCAAGCTCTTCTTCAGGTCTGGGAAAGGTACTTTGAGCATCACAGCTAAAAGCAAGGTGGAACAGATTGTTTAGCATAAGTAGTTAGCACATATTCTAAGGGACCATTCAAGGTAGAGTGCCCTGCTAATACCTCTGCAGTCATAGGACAAAAAAGAGGGGTTTAGTAGGTTACAGACTGTTGTATAAGCCATAACAACATGTAGCCCTCTAACGCTTTCTTGCACATATTATCATGACTGCTTTAAATCAGTTGAGATTACTTTAAAATATGGACTGGGAGGACAGTCTGCACTATTGTTACATTAATTGGTAACTAGAGGAAAACAGCCAGAAATCTCTAACTGCTGTTTTTTAGTATGCCACTAAAACAATTAATTCTTTCTCTTCAACTTTAAGATAGCATCTTTGTTTGAATTGTGAATTAATCCATGTTTTCCAGAAATGTTTGGCATTGTCTTTGCATGGGAAATGGAGTTAGAAGAATTGCTTCCTGTTCTGGACGTTTACCATTTCTTTGAAAGGTTGTCTCCAACCATGTCAGTTGTCTGGAAGAGGGGAACCTACTTCTAAGACCCAACCTCAGAAGTAAATAGGTAAGTAAAGCAACTGGACTACATTAAAGGATCCTAAATTGGAAGGGAAAAGGTATAAGCCTTATTTTTATTAAAGTTTTGTGCTTGGGTAGCATAAAGGATTCTTTGTGCAGGTCTACACTAGAAGTGCTACATCAGCACAGCTGTACCGCTGTAGCACATTTGGCGAAGACACTCTATGCCAATGGGAAAACGCTCTCCTGTTGGCGAGAGACGGAAGCTATGTCGGAGGGAGAGCATATCCTGCTGATATAGCGCCAGTGTGAACAGCGCTTAAGTCACTCTAACTTGCATCATTCGGGGATGTCTTTTTCATACCCCTGAGTGATGTAAGTTACATCAATTTAAGTGGTAGTGTAGATCTGCCCTTTGATATCAGTTTGAAATGTCTGGGACATAACAGTAAAGAAGTTATAATGCACCTCTTCTGCCAGGTGTTGTCAACATCAACAAGGCCCAGATTCAAACTGGGGGTCCCTTTTAAACACTAACAAACACCATGAGCTCAAGTCCCTATCCAGAATTTCTGAGATCACTGAATATTTTTCTGGGCACTCTTAATAGGCAATACTTTCGCACTCACAAGCACTGAGTCTGTATATGAAACAAGGAAAACTTTAATGAGGGAAAGGGAAAACAGAATTCTATTCAGTTCTATTGGTTCTTATACTATGCTTAGGGTTTTTTGTTTTGATATATAAATATACTTGCTCCTGTGTGTTTCTATTAGAGAAGGCAAGACCAAATAAATGTGCCTTAGACTTGAAGCAGAAATTTGTAAGGTTTGTTATGACCTTGGTTCTTGGAACAGTTCATTCTATAGTCTTTGACTGCCACCAGAGAAAGTTCTATCTCCTGTACACACAAGAAATTCTATGGGAAACAGGCGTAGAGAGCAGAGGACAGGTTTGATATGTTCATGGTAGCCCATATTTCTAAGATGATGTACTGCAGTGTTCTGTATTAGTTGGAGTTTCCTAAATGCTGAAGCATTCATACCCAGGTATATTGCATTGCTGTAGTCAAGCTGAAAAGTTTCAAAGACATGAATAACTGAGTCCAGGTCTTTGTCCACTAGGATGGGACAGAATCTGTTAGCTAGCCAGAGATGGTAGAAAGTGTTACTTACAAATGCTGCTATGTGACGGCTTAGTGTCAGTGAGAAATCAAAGAGTATTCCTAGACTATAGACTGAATTGACCAACTGTGGGAGTGTATCTTCAACCAATAGACACTACACCATGTCATTAAGCTCTTCAGATTACTTTATGTCCACTAACATCAACTCTGTTTTGCTGTGGTTCAGCTTCAGCAGCTATTCATCCAAGCATTGGGCCATCTTGGTGATGGTGGTGTGGTCATATGTGGCTGCATGTGTATCATCTGCATATTGCTGGCACTTGAGTCCATGTTGTCTGACCAGTTTACCTAGTGTTTGCATGTAGATGTTGAAAAGCACCGGAGAGACATCTGATACTTGTGGAACTCCACAAGTGAGAAGTCTAGTGGTGGACGTGCAATTTCCCCTCACTACTCATTGGGAACATCCTCCCAGGAAGGACTAAAACCATTTTAGTGCATTACCCTGGACTCCTGCCACCTCTCCCAGGTGAGGCAGCAGAATCTCATGGTCAACAGTGGTTGAACATGGCTCTGCAGAGAAGTCCAAGATGATAAAAATGGATATCTATCCTCTATCCATTGACAGGAAGAGATCATCCATCAGTACCACTAAGGCAGTTTTGATTCTGCGTCCAGGCCTGAAACCAAATTGTCCTGGGTCTAAAATTTTAGCTTAATTTAGATGACCTTGCTATTGGCTTTTTGCTGACTTCTCTAAGAACTTGCTCAGGAATGGGACCTTTGACACAAGGTGATAGTTGGCTGGAACTGAAGAATCCTGTGTTTCTTTAGTGTTGGTCAGACTACAGTATTTTGAAAGAGAGTGGAAAGATTCCTTCTCTGAATCAAACTGGGAAACACAGCAACAATGTAGCTAAATGAATAAGTAAATCACTTCTATTTCTTCCTTCCCTCCCTGATGGTAACTATGGCAATAATCTGTTTACTCTGTTCCCAACTGCTAGTGAGAATGTCCTGTTTGTCAGTGGGTAGTGTAGTCCAGAGTCCTGAGATGTACTCTGGCAGACCTGTCCCAGTATCTTCGGAAGTGCTGCCTGGTCTCATTGTGAGTCTCCACCACATAATCCAGCCAGCTATAGTGATTTCAGCTTTATTCAGTGGTTGGGTGCGAAGGGCCTCACTGAACTTCATTCAAGTCTGTAAGTGTCTTCTGTGGCTTCATTGAAGAGTTCTCTCTGCTTTGCACCACATCAATGAACTGCCTCTGTGTCTTCTCATGTCAAGGAGTCACTTCCGCAACAGCTCTTGCAGTGAAATTCTCAGTCTGCATCAACTCTTTCCACAGGATCCTCAGGGGAGGGGTATGAAAGGCATATGGGATTTTTGAGCAGAGTCCTTGAGATACAGTAGTACTACCCAACCAAATCTGAGTTGTTGTACAGTTAGGGTGGTTCCCACAATGTCACTGAAGGAATTCTAGGTAAAAAGGTTATGTAAATAAAACTCCCTCTGTAGCTGTACTTCCCTCTGTTAACCCATACATGGGGCAGACAGCTTCTTCACATCTAGAGCTTCAGGCTGCAGGGCTTACAAAAATAATGAATTCATTGGAAATAATCTTAAAAAGATCTGTCTTATAGATATACTTCTAATTGGCACAAGAAAAAAAACGTTAACAGAATACTACTCAGATTTTAACAGCTCTGTTTGCTGCTTTCATGGAAAAGACACAAACTTAAACTTTACTTGATTGAAATTCTTCTAGGAGAAAAACAGATATTTTTGTTTTAACATTTTTCAGTTTATACAATTCTATATGATTACTACTTTGCTCTTTTTATATCTTCTATCATTTTAATAAAACTATATGGAGATAAATGCTGTTATGTTTGTGATGATATGGCTAGGACAGAGGAAATGAATGTTGGTTCCTAGTTAAGATCTGAGTCTTAAATTAAAAATTGAAATCAGGTCATCAGTACATACAAAACCCAGGTAACAAGTTACCTATCTTAGTTTTTATTTTATATAAGTAGCTGTTGACTCTCATTTCTTCTCTCATAACCAACACTTCCCAACTACAAATTACCAGTTCTCCTCACTCTTCTTACATTGTTCTGACCCTCCTTTGTGTTTTTTTCATCATAGAAAATTAGGGTTGGAAAAGACCTCAGGAGGTCATCTAGTTCAACCCTGTGCTCAAAGCAGGACCAACCCCAATTAAATCATTCCAGCCAGGGCTTTGTCAAGCCATGCCTTAAAAACCTTTAAGGATGGAGATTCCACCACCTCCCTAGATAACCTATTCCAGTGCTTCCCCACCCTCCTATTGAAATAGTTTTTTTCTAATATCCAACCTAGACCTCCCCCACTGCAACTTGAGACCATTGCTCCTTGTTGTGTCATCTGTCACCACTGAGAACAGCACCTAGCTCCATCCTCTTTGGAACCTGCTGCCCCCTTCAGGTAGATGAAGGCTGCTATCAAATCCCCCCTCACTCTTCTCTTCTCTTCTGTATAACTCCAGTTCCCTCAGCCTCTCCTCGTAAGTCATGTGCCCCAGCCCTCAAATCATTTTCATTGCCCTCCGCTGGCCTCTCTCCAATTTGTCCACATCTTTTTTGTAGTGGGAGGCCCAAAACTTGATAAACTACTTCAGATTTGGCCTCACCAGTGCCGAATAAAGGGGAATAATCACTTCCCTTAATCTGCTGGCAATGCTCCTACTAATGCAGCCCAATATGTCGTTAGTCTTCTTGGCAAAAAGGGCACACTGTGACTCATGTTCAGCTTCTTGTCCACCATAAACCCCAGGTTATTTTTCTGCAGAACTGCTGCTTAGCCAGTCAGTACCCAGCCTGTAGTAGTGCATGGGATTCTTTTGTCTTAAGTGCAGGACTCTGCACTTGTCCTTGTTTAACCTCATCAGATTTCTTTTGGCCCAATCCTCCAACTTGTCTAGATCACTCTGGACCCTATCCCTACCCTCCAGCACATCTACCTCTCCCCCCAGCTTAGTGTCATCCATGAACTTGCTGAGGGTGCAATCCATCCCATCATTCAGATAATTAATGAAAAAGTTGAACAAAACCGGCCCCAGGACTGACCTCTGGGGCACTCCACTTGATACCGGCTGCAAACTAGACATCGAGCCATTGATCACTACCCATTGAGCCCGACGACCTTGCCAGTTTTTTATCCACCTTATAGTCCATTCATCCCATCCATACCATTTAAATTTGCTGGCAAGAATACTGTGGGAGACCATATCAAAAACTTTGCTAAAGTCAAGGTATATCATGTCCACTGCTTTCCTCATATTCACAGAGCCAGTTATCTTATTATAGAAGGCAATCAGGTTGGTCAGCCATGATTTGCCCTTGGTGAATCCATGTTGACTGTTCTTGATCACCATCCTCTCCTCCAAGTGCTTCAGAATGGATTCCTTGAGGACCTGCTCAATGATTTTTCCAGGGACTGAGGTGACTGGTTTGTAGTTCCCTGGATTCTTCTTCTTTCCTTTTTTTAAAGATGGGCATTATATTTGCTTTTTCCAGTCATCCAGGACCTCCCCCGATCACCAACAGTTTTCAAAGATAATGGCCAATGGCTCTGCAATCACATCAACAAACTCCCTCAGCATCCTCGAATGCATTACATCTAGACCCATGGACTTGAGCATGTCCAGCTTTTCTAACTAGTCCTTAACCTGTTCTTTCACCACTGAGGGCTGCTCACCTCCTCCTCATACTGTGCTGCCCAGTGCAGCAGTCTGGGAGCTACCCTTGTCTGTGAAGACCGAGGCAAAAAAAACATTGAGTACTTCTGCTTTTTCCACATCATCTGTCACTAGGTTGCCTCCCCCATTCAGTAAGGGTTCCACACTTTCCCTGACCACCTTCTTATTGCTAACACGCCTGTAGAAACCCTTCTTGTTACCCTTCATATCCCTTGCTAGCTGCAACACCAATTGTGTTTTGGCCTTCCTGATTACACCCCTGCATGCTCGAGCAACAGTTTTTATACTCCTCCCTAGTCATCTGTCCAAGTTTCCTCTTCTTGTAAGCTTCCTTTTTGTGTTTAAGCTCACCGAAGATTTCTTTGTTAAGCTAAGCTGGTTGCCTGCCATATTTACTATTCTTTCTGACATTGGGACGGTTTCTGCACCCTCAATAAGGCTTCTTTAAAATACAGCTCCCCTGGACTCTTTTCCCCCTTATATTATCCTCCTAGGGGATCCTGCCCATCCGTTCCCTGAGGGAGTCAAAATCTGCTTTTCTGAAGTGCAGGGTCTGTATTCTGCTGCTCTCCTTTCTTCCTTTTGTCAGGATCCTGAACTTGATCATGTCATGGTCACTGCTGCCCAGGTTGACACCCACTTCTACTTCCTCTACCAATTCTTCTCTGTTTGTGAGGAGCAGGTCAAGAGGAGCATGGCCCCTAGTTGGTTCCTCCAGCACTTGCACCAGGAATTTGTCCCGAATGCTCTCCTGGATTGTCTGTGCACTGCTGTATTGCTCTCCCAGCAGATATCAGGGTGACTGAAGTCCCCCATGAGAACGAGGGCCTGTGATCTGGAAACTTTTGTTAATTGTCTGAAGAAAGCCTCGTCTATCTCATCCTCCTGGTCTGGTGGTCTATAGCAGACATCCACCACGACATCACCCTTGTTGCTCTCACCTCTAAACTTAACCCAAAGACTCTCAACAAGCTTTTCTCCAGTTTCATACTGGAGCTCTGAGCAATCATTTTGCTCTCTTACATACAGTGCAACTCCTCCACCTTTTCTCCCTCGCCTGTCCTTCCTGAACAGTTTATACCCATCCATGACAGTGCTCCAGTCATGTGAGTATCCCACCAAGGCCTGGTCCACACTGGGGGGCAGTGTCGAGGTAAGATACGCAACTTCAGCTACGGGAATACCGTAGCTGAAGTCGAAGTATCTTATCCCGACTTACCTCCCGTCCTCACCGCTCGGGATCGACGTCCGCGGCTCCCCCGTCGACTCCGCTACCGCCACTCGCTCCGATGGAGTTCCGGAGTCGACAGGAGCACGTTCGGGGATCGTGCTAGATGAGACGCGATATATCGATCCCCGCAAAATCGATCGCTACCCGCCGATTCGGCGGGTAGTCTGGACGTACACCAAGTCTCTGTTATTCCAATCACATCATAGTTCCTTGACTATGCCAGGACTTCCAATTCTTCCTGCTTGTTTCTCAGGCTTCTTGTGCTCGTGTACAGGCACCTAAGATAACTAGCCGATTGCCCTACTTTTTTTCAGTATGAATCAGGAAGCCTTCCCTGTTGCACCCTCCTTCTTGTATTTCCTGCCGGCATCCCAATTCCCCACTTACCTCCGGGCTTAGGTCATCATCCCCCGCCTAACATAGTTTTAAAGCCCTCGTCACTAGTTTAGCAAGCGTGCCTGCAAAGATGCTCTTCCCTTTCTTCATTAGGTGGATCCCATCTCTTCCTAGCAATCCTTCTTCCTGGAACAACATCCCATGGTTAAAGAATCCAAAGCCCTCTCTCCGACACCACCTGCATAACCACACATTTACCTCCACAGTTCGATGGTTCCTACCTGGGCCTTTTCCTTCAACAAGGAAGAAGGACGAGAACACAACTTGCACCTCAAACTCCTTTATCTTTCTTCCCAGAGCCATGTAGTCTGCAGTGACCCGCTCAAGATCGTTGTTAGCAGTATCATTGGTGTCCACATGGAGAAGTAGGAAGGGGTAGTGGTCTGAGGGCTTGATCAGTCTCGGCAGACACTCCGTCACATTCTGAATTCTAGCTCCAGGCAAGCAGCACACTTCTCGAGTCTCCTGGTCTGGACGGCAGATGGATGACTCTATCCCCCTTAGGAGGGAGTCCCCGACCACCACCATCCATCTCCTTTTCTTGGGAGTGGTGGTTGTGGAACCCCCATCCCTAGGATAATGCATCACATGCTTTCTGGTCGATGGGATCTCCTTCTGATCTCTTCCCTCAACTGACTCTTCCAAACCATTCTCTGACGTAGTACTGTGCAGAGCGCCTGAAAACCGTTTCTTACCTCTATCTGCATTGGGGATACATGAGTTTTTCTCTTTCTTCTTCTGGAGGTCGCATGCTGCCAATTTTCTTCCCCATTCTGCACTGCCCTCTCTGTTTCTTCAGCATGCTGTGCCTATCTGGTTCTTTGGTAGGCTTCATGCAGCACTGCTGTGGGTCCTTGTTATAACCTCTGTCCTTCATGCCCTTGGAGATTTTTTTCAAATATTCCAGCATTTCGTCTTTTGGAACGGAGTTCAGATAGCACGGATTCGTCTCCTCATACAGCGATCAGATTCAGTACCTCCCGTTCGGTCCATGATGAAGCTCTTTTGCGATTCTGGGACTCCATGGTCACCTGTGCTGATGAGCTCTGCATGGTCACCTCTGCTGATCAGCTTGCTACGCTGGCCAAACAGGAAATGAAATTCAAAAGTTTGCAGGGCTTATCCTGTCTACTTGGCCAGTGCATCTGAGTTGAGAGTGCTGTCCAGAGCAGTCACAATGGAGCACTCTGGGATAGCTCCCAGAAGCCAATACCGTCGAATTGCGTCCACACTACCCCAAATTCGACCACGCAGGGTCGATTTCAGCGCTAATCCCCTCGTAGGGGAGGAGTACAGAAATTGATTTTAAGAGCCCTTTAAGTCGACAAAAATGGCTTCGTTGTGTGGATGGGTGCAGGGTTAAATCGATCTAACGCTGCTAAATTTGACCTAAACTTGTAGTGTAGACCAGGACTAAGACTCAAATCAGAAGGCAGAAGAAAATTAATGATTTTTTTTTAATCTGACTTGTTTTCTCTGAAGTCTTGGGGACAGTAATACTAATATCTACTGGGCTGCTCTTCCTTTCTCAGCTCTGCTTCTAGAACAGACACTTTCCCATGTCTTCTCTGGACCCCAAGAACACTTTTAGGGGTTGATCTCTTGGCTTTAGCTATCCCAGGTACTATCTGTGTTTGCCTCTCAAACCTTACTATTTGGTCTTCCTCGACAGCTAGAAACTTCGAACAACTTAAATGTATATGTATTAGAATTTTTCTGGTTCTATTAAAGTATTTTGTTCTAAATCCATTTGCTGACTTCAAATGGTCATAACATTTTTATAGTTATCTTTATAAACCAAGCCATATACGAATAGATCTCATTAAAAGATCTGCCTATTAAGCAAATTTTAAATAAAACCAGTCTGGTAAACTTAGGTATACATATGGGGACAACTGTCCCAAACTGGAACTACCTTAACAGTATGTTCATAATTTCTCTTTGGCTGGATCAGAGTCCTTACTTAATGATGGATTGCTTTTGGAATTGGTTAGCCAAATATAGATTGGTTCTGGAGTTATTGAACTAAATAGCTTTGAATTGGGAGTATTCTGTAAATCATATAAGGAATCTAATCAATTCAAGTTTGATGATTTTGTTATTTATATACAGTAACAGCCTGTGAAAAGGTTCATAAGAAATTCCAGTTTGTATTATATGTTGTAATATTTGATGCATATGCTTTAAAACATAATCTCTTTATATTTAGTACAAAAAAGAGCATATGAAATGCTCAGAGCTCAGTCTTAACTCTGTACTTCCTAACTTTTGAGTGCATGGTTTCTCAGCCATAATATTAATATTAGTCTCTCTCTCTTTTTGTATTAATATTATACACACGTCTGATGTATATATTTTGCAAAACACTTTTGGATGAAATGTACTATATAAATATAAAGTTATCTGATTATCACCATATATTTTGTATTTTTCCACAGATCTTTTAACTGTTGTTGATCACTTGTTAGCCTCTGTATTGATTTTGTTCCAATAAACATAAAATTTGAAATTAAAATATTCCTCTAGCATTATGGCAGTTTCCTGTCAAGGCTTTAGCAAAATGGGTTGTCCGTGTTTCTCATGCCCACTGGGGAGCAGATTTTTTTCTCTCTCCTCTTGGGTTATCAACAAAGATTCATTGGTGAAATTCCTGAAGGCCAAGCAGGAAGCCATACAATGTCACAAAAAGTCCTGTGACACCTTATAGACTAACAGAAGTATTGGAGCATAAGCTTTCGTGAGTGAATATCCACTTCGTCAGACGCATGATGAAGTGGGTATTCACCCACGAAAGCTTATGCTCCAATACTTCTGTTAGTCTATATGGTGCCACAGGACTCTTTGTCGCTTTTTACAGATTCAGACTAACACAGCTACCCCTCTGATACTTGAGAACCTCACAAAGTTACACAGATCAAGATAAACAATCTTCTAATATGTTTACCAACAGAAAAAAACGTGGAAAGTGTAACAGGCTTGCTAGGTGATCTTGAACAACTTATTTATCCTATGTTTCCCCATCTGTACAATGATACTAAGCTATCTCCCTACATCATAGGTCTGCTGTGAGAATTATTTAGCAAACCTTTGTAAAGAGCTTTAAATCTCAGTCTGGAGAGACATGTGAGTGCTCAGTATTAAGTACAGCAAGAGAGCAGAATTTTAGTGGGGCATTTCACTATAGCCAACCACAAGTGTTTAAAAAAATATCATAAGTACCCAAAAAATCATGAGATTTTTTTTAAAAATTGCTTTTTTAATTGGCATTCTCATTTCTGAGCTTTTAGGGTGCACTCAGGTCATATGTTGAATCTTTTCTTTGCAACCACGAAAGCTAGAAGCATTTTCTAATGGAAAGCTGTGATTCCCACAATTACTTGTCTTCAGCAGCTGGGACTGTAAATGAAATCTCAAATATTATGAGACTCCTGATACCATCAGGATGGTTGGTAACAAGACTGTCCACAGGTGGGGAGGGATGAGTAAGTGGGGATAGCTACAGCTCCCCATTTTTTTTTTTAATAATGGGATTTTGGGAAATGTCAGGTGGTGACATTGTGAGGTATAAGTGATGCCATTTCCATATTGGGCTGGGACTTCTACATCTGGGAGGGAGGGTTAGCTGGAGCCCACCCTCCTAGAGTGGGGTGCGTGCATATGGAGGTGACGGGGGGTGAGGTGGGGGGGAGCTGAAGGGTGAAGAAGGATTTTGCTGTGTGTTTCGATGAGGCACTTAAACCCGCCCTCATTTACTTTGTCCCCTCACACTCACCCAGCCCCTGCCTGGAGCCCTGGGTACGGACGACAGGCTGAGATGCTGTTGCCACCAGCACCGCCTCAGGTGCTCTCAGGGGGCAGGAGAGGCGCCTCTAACGGTTACTCCCGCCCGCCCGCCGGCCGCCTAGAGATCCAACCCAAACAAACCGGCGCTGAAGAGAATCGGCCAATCAGAAACCGCAGAAAGTAGCTGACTGACAGGCGAGCCTACCCAATGGGAGGCATCTTAAGAGAAGGGCAGGACCATCGTTGAAGAGGCTGAACGGCACCGCCCGCTGGGAGGATCGCGGGGGCGCGGCTAAACCGCATGGGGGCGTGGTTTGAAAGGACATGGGCGTGGCCTTTGGTTGGCGATGGGCGTGGCCTAGTGGGCGCTATTTAAACCTGCTGCTCCCAGTTTCAGCCGCTGAGTCGGCGCGGAGCCGCTGCAGGTGTTGTGGTCCCAGCGGAGGCCGCTTTGGATAACGGTTGTGCGCGCGGGTTGCTCATCCCGTGGCTGCCCCCTTCCTCCGCAGCAGGGGCGGGCTTCTGCGGTTCGGCGGGTGGGGAAGGAGGAGGAGGGGTTCCCCTCTTGCAGGGCGGGCGTGTGGGTCTGTGGTACCCGTTGGATGCGCTCCCGGCGTCCGGGGCAGGAGGGGGCCGGAGGGAAGCGTTGCCTCGCCGCTGCCTAAGAGGATTTACTACGTCTCGGACTCCGCCTGGCGCCGGTGCCGCCGCCGCCGCCCGCTGCCGTGTGTGCAGGTCCCCCCGGCGCGCGGGAAGCGGAGATGGACGAGAAGTACCTGCCCGAGCTGATGGCGGAGAAGGACTCGCTGGACCCCTCCTTCACCCATGCGCTGCGGCTGGTGAACCAAGGTGGGCGACCCCGGGGCACAAGCGCTGGAGGGGGGCGGGGACCCCCGAGGCGTGGGAAGGGGACCGGGGCTCGCTGGGTCCGTGAGGCGCGGCCCGAGTTCCGGCGGGGCTGCCTGTGCCTGCTCCCGCTGGCTCCTCTCGGCGGCTGGCAGCCAGGTGCGGAGCCTGGCGTCTTCGGCTCCTTCGCTCCCCGCACGGGCCGCCTGCCAGGGGCACCGGCTGCTGCTCCGCGGCTGCCAGGGGAAAGTTACTCCGGGGGCCAAGCGCCCCTCGCTCTCCGGGGTTTGGCGGCTGGGTCGCGGTCGCCCGGCGAGACGCGATCCCCAGCGGGCGTGGCGTGCACCGGAGAGAGGGTGGCTGGTGCCTTGGCACATCGCACCCCGGGGGACGCGGTGGGAGGAGACGTACCTGCCAGGGATGTAAAATCTCCCTCCAGACGCTGTCCAGGCGGGCGGGGGTTGACTTCAGCTCTGGAGCCTTTTGTGATCTCTCTCAATAGGATGCGTCTAGTACTAGGGGTGGGGAGGAAGCCGGGTCTTGTCTCTGCCCGGTGTGCTTGGAAGGTGAAGCGTTGTCCCGCTCTGTGGACACTTGTATGTTTGCTATTGTCGCTTTCAATGGATCTTAATAGTGATGTACGTACATTTCTGCTAGGAGGAGGAAGCCTGACGACTTTGTGTAAAGTAACCACAAAAAATTGGCCCCAGAGAACAGTGCATATTGTAATTCCTCGCTTTGCATCTGATGCAGTGAAGGTCCCTTAAATACCCAAATTATTTAAAGAGTAGGCTTTTTAGAAGGAAGAGGTAACCCTTTTAGTGAGCAGATAATACAGGATTGTCAAACGCACCCACTTAGCTTTTATTTGAACTAAAATTAATCACCACATTTTCCTGTTTTTAGTAATATTGGATTAATGATAAACAGATGAAGATGTTCATTTAAATTAATTACTGCAGTTTCTATTCTTGATTCATTTCTAATACGTTGTTCGTTTTTTTTTTCTGTTTACATTCCTGATTGGGCTTGCTCTTGTGTCTAATGAACTATGTTTTCCATTGTTACCTATTGTGCCGCCTGCTGTGTGAGGATCTGAATTATAGAGTGTGATCAGTGGAGTTAAGGAAGACTGGGGTTACAAAGTCAAATAATAATAAAACAAAGTGTAATCTTTTCTCAGGAAAATGACATCCCATTTAACTAGACGAATGAGAAGAGTTGTTTTAAGTTTGTATGCATAAGACAGGTAGTCTTGATTTCAGATTTTTCATGTTGCCACTGCTATGTGAAGTGTTGCTTTGGGATTTTGGGGCATACATGTCTGTCAGTTTATGCTATGAACAGTCCATAGTTAGGTTACATATTCATATATAGTAAGAATAGATTCAACTGCATGTACATTTTATCTAAAAATAGCCTTAGTTATTCCACAAATAATGGTTCTCCTGTTGAGACTGTTTGTTAATATCTAGGAGCTGTCCAGTATGCCAGCAAAACTAAAAATTATGTTTATTTGTTCGTTCTTCAAGAAGTGGTCTTCAAACTAAGTTTTCCCACAGGAAGTCATGTACACCTTTGCAAGTAACTTCAGAAATTGAAAATAGCTCTTAAAGTCAATTTTATGCAAAATTATAATTGCATAAGTCTGCTTTAGGCAATCTGTGGTAATTGAAAAAAGTGATTTCTAAGCATCAAATAAAGTCAATTAGCAACAGTAAATTGAAAAATAACTTGTTTAAAATGGTCACTAGTGTTTTCAGAAATGTCTATTGCCTGAATATTAAAGAAGAAAGTAAAGTGTAAACTATGCAGTGTATGTTCAGCTATAATTCTGGGGGAATGTCTGAATGGTAAACTGCTTTATTATGGGTAGATGACTTTAAAACATTCATAAAATATGCTGAGGTAATATGGTACAAAATTCACGAATCGTAGTAGTCCAGATTTTATTACTAAATCAATTCACTAGTTAACTTTTAAAAATGAAAATAGAATATGCACCTTGACTTCATTGCTGAAATTATTGGAAGGCTATACTGGTATTTGCTTCATTACATTCATTGATATATATCCAAGTTACAAATGTTAGATTGGCATACTTTGATTTGCAGTGTGCTAGAAATAATTTCTGGTTTTAAATGTAAGTACTAACAAAGTGTTGCTAAAATAGTCTGTATTATAGTTGACTAATGCACATAATCTCAATTGCAAAATGGACATACCATGGCACTTTCAGTTTGATACTCTAAAACAATGGAAAGTTTTTGTGCCAAAAAAAAGTGCGGAACACCAGGCGGTCTTATTTGAAGGAATTTTTTTGTAAAATTTCCTATTAACTTAAGATAAAAATCATTTGAGAAGGAAAATCTTAGTGTAAATCAAGTTTTCTGATCCTGTCAATAAGTATCTTTGTTAAATATGTGCTTAAATTTTATTTTAATGACTGATAGAAGTTGATAAAGCTTCTAACTGTATACTGTCCTCCAACATCATGACAGTTATTCACTTTTCAATTAGAGTTCTGAGCAAAGATTGAGAATAGAATATCTTCCAGATTTTATAAGTCTGCATACCTGATCACTTTTCATGAAGTTAAGGATCTTTAACTAAGGTTCTTAACTGTGGGTCTGAAGTTTGATGACAAAGTAAATTAACTAGAATGCCCCTTGCATGTTTTTATTGATGACCAGGGTCACATCTACTTCTAATCATGTTTCCTGGTACAGTAGTTTTAGTATCTATATATACCTGGTTCTCTTCTAGCTCATACCAGTAAAACATGGATGGTATTCTCAGTAGGACATTTGTTAATAATGTCTCTTGTATTTATGTAGATTTTGTTTGGGTTCAGATTTAATTTCTGTGCTGTTAAAGTCACAAAGACTTAAAGATAGTTCACCCATTTAGCTTTTGAAATGTAAGCTCCTAAAATAAAAGCATAGTAACTACCAATTTAAAATTAGGTTTATGTAACCTTAACTATTTAAAATTACCTGAGTTGATGGCTGGCCTCACAGAGAGTTGTATAATCTAGTGTTTTGAAGCTGCTGCTGACTAAAAGAAACATAATGTGTAGAGTATCTGCTTGTCTTAAAGTAATAAGAGGATTTTTATATTGCAGTGACTTCAGAAGTTAATAGGTCTTTAACGTATTCTTAATCATACCAGGCCATATATCCTTGGCAAAATGGAATATATTATTTTTGGGTTTTTTAAATGTTTTCTTTTGTCTACCTGAACTTGTAATTTTGGTGGTTTGTACTACTTACGTTGAGAATCTGAGTTAACTTCCCTTTCTTACAGTTGTTCAGGAATCATAAAATCTAAACATGTCACTATTTTTGCTTATTTGAAAGTAATAGAAGTTTAATTCTTACCCCTTCAGTAACACTGATTTTATTTTTTTTCCAACGGTGCAATCAAAATTGGGATTTGGGTTGCAAAAACGAACAAGGAAATAAATACTTTACAAATAACCAGTTTAATTATTGTAAGGTTATTGTAAGTTTTTTGCCAAATCAACATAAAAGATTGTTTTGTCTTATGAATACGCTCCACATAGTAGAGCGGCAAACATTTTGATGAATAAAACCAATTTGCCTAAAACTTTTTTGGGATCACTTCTTGAGACATAGTGAGCAGCATCATTCAATCAGTATTGGGGTGGGTGGGGGGGAAGGAAATCACCAAACAAAACTGAGAAGGGCTGAAATAGGTGCATTTTTTCAGTACATATGAGAGCACAATAATCTTAACAAATGTCTTGCCATGTTGAAATTGAGTATCAAGAGGGAATTGAGAAGCTGCCCTATGCCCGTACTTTCAATATCTGCCAGTTATAGTCTCCACATGGTAATGCACAATAGTATACTGAAATTTTAATGGCAGATGAAAAATCAGAAAGCATACATGTTATGTAAGGTTTATTGGTCTGAAGGTTTATTTACAGAACTTGATAAACTACAGAACATAATGAACATCAGGAATGGGGCTGGGTAAACTCCTTTACTAGATACTACAGAGAAACAAAGTTTTTAGTATTTCAGAATTAATGTGTTTGCTTGGCAAATAGCATTTGCTGGCATTGAGCAAACTGATGGAATTGAAATCAACACCTACATATTTGTTGCCTACCTACATACTCATTAACTTCATTGCTTGCTACTTTCAATTGCTGTAAAGCAGTAATCTTCTCAAATTGTTCCCCCAAAATGTGAGGCCTCCAATGGCTTTAACAAAATTTTCACAAATATAAATGCAGGGTGGAGGGGGGGGTGGCTGTTGTTGAAGTGCTGTGTTAAACAAGTATTGGAGCAATCCACTACTGCTTAAATTTGGTAGAACAGTAGGGGTCCTTCTCCAGGAGGTAATGAGAATATATTGTCTCAGTTCTGCTCTGAATCAGACGTGTATTTACTTTTCTCCTTGAGCAAAACACATTAAGCCTGTTTACTGTAAAACAATTAGCTTTCTTACTATAAACGTAGTTAGATTTGTGACAAAAAGTCAGACACATAGGTGAAGTTTTCATATACTTAATAAATTGGCAGCTCTGAAACGATTAATATGTAGCTGTTAAGTACCAGGAATAAAACATTCTTGCTAGTTCTAACCTACATATGGTAGCTCTTATTCTCAAGGAAGGCCTCTGGTGCCATTCCCATGGAGGTTAGATCACATGGGGGCATGGGAAATCAAGTGGTGGGCACCCCCACCCCCATGTAAGAGCATGCAATTCAGTTATGCATTTTTTCCATGTTTGCAGTGTTTGGGAACTGCTATTTTGATAGAGAAATAAAATACATTTTTGGATTTAGAAGCTGAATTTTTTTTAGACGTTTTCTAGTGATTGTTTTTTTTACAATTGCCATAATCAAAGGCATTAGATATAGCTTTCATCTTTAACCTTAGCATGGCAATAGCTTATCACGCAGAGGGAAGTGTTATGCTACAGAGATTTTAAATAAGTGACTTGTCAGTCACTGTACTAAAACTTAGCAGGTAGAACAACTTTAATATGCAATGGTTACATCTGCTCCTTACCACATATGGAAACAGATTGAGTTGAAGACAGCAGCAGTAATTTGTTCCCGGTTAAAATAAAATCTCTCTATAGCAAAGCAATGCACTTGAAGGTGTGAAGATTTATAGCAATTATTTTCCGAAGTGAGGGTGAACTTTCATAGGCTTCATAGCTTGAATTTATCCCCAGGTTTTTGGAATTAATTTTACATCTGCTACTAGAAATACTTTCTTAAAGCTGTACAACTTGAATCTGGTGCTTTTGAGATTAGGTTGCTTAACTTGTTTTCTACCTCTGGACATGTCACTGTCAAAAGTTCAACTACTTTCTTGATGTACAATCCAGTGCCCTTTATCAAGCAGAGTATTGTGTTTGCAAGGCTGACTGTTTGTCTTTCAGATTATACATTTTGTGAATGTAAATACCAGAGGGGCTGACATAATACTTATTAAACTGTTCGGTAGTTCAGTAACTAGGGCTTGTCTAAACTACAAAACCAAAGCTGACTTTTTATCTAATTCGACCTCAAGCCCCTGAATAAATGAAGTTGATTGTGAATGGTCACACCATGCACATTGTCTTGTTGGAGTGCATCCTCACTATCAGCACCTACATTGATGCACAAAGCAGTGCATCGTGGGTAGCTATCCCAAAGTGCGACATGTTGCAGTGTGTTTTGGGAAGTTTTGTGCAATTCCTCTGTGACAATGTTTTGGTCCCATGAGGCGAGTGGGAACATTGCATCAGCATCCCATGATGCACTGTGCTCCCTCCTTCATATCAATGGCAAACAACCCAGTGGTTTTAGTGCTTTAAAACTGCTGCACGTACGCCATAACCCCAGAAGCATGGAGCCTGCTCAGTTGTGTACTCTTACTGTGAGCATCTCAAACACCTCGCACCTTCTCCTGCAGTATTTCCAAAACTGAAGTAGGGCCCTCCACATGGAACACAGTGATGTCCTGCAAGCAGCGCTGCTGCAAGCCATTTGGAAAAAAAATTCCCGGTTGCTGCTGGCAGTCCCAGAGCAGCTGCACTCTGGGCACCGTTTCTGGTTCCGTGAAACAAGCACTGACTGCAGGTAGGACTGCATCTTTTGCAGGTATGGGATGACAAGCAGTGGTTGCAGAGCTTTTGAATGCAGAAGGTCACCTTCCAGGAACTTTGTGCAGAGTTTTCCCCTGCCCTGCAGCTCAACACAAATGAGAGCTGCTCTGACAGTGGAGAAATGAGTGGTGATCGCCATTTGGAAGCTTGCAACACCAGACAGTTACCGGTCAGCGAGGAATCAGTTTGGAGTAGGTAAATCAACCGTGGGAGCTACTGTGCTCCAAGTGTGCAGGGCCACTAATCAACTTCTGCTACGAAGGGTAGTGAGTCTGGGAAATGTGAAGGACATAGTGGATGGTTTTGCCACGATGGGGTTCCCTAATTGTGGTGGTCATAAATGGCATGCATATCCCCATATTGGCACCAGACCACCTTGCCAAAGAGTACATAAACCAAAAGGGATACTTTTCAATGGTGTTACAAGCGCTGGTGGATCACAGAGGGTATTTCACCAACATCTTTAGGAACTTGGGTCTGTTCAAAAAGCTGCAATCCAGGACTTTCTTTCCAGACCACAGAATTAACATTGATGGTGTTGAGCTGCTTAGTTACCCTGGGAGACCCAGCCTACCCTATGCTCCCATGGCTCATGAAGCCATACACTTACTGTCTGGACAGCAGTAAGCAACAGTTCAACTATAGGCTCAGCAAGTGCAGAATGGTGGCTGAATGTGCCTTTGGTCGTTTGAAAGGGCACTGGAGAAGATCATCAAGGTCCAACCTTGTTAGTAAGGAGAACATCCCCATGGTTATAGCTGTATGCTCCATAATATCTTGGGGGAGGGGAAAAAATTTTCTGCAGGGATGGGCAGTTCAGACATGAGCAGCCAGACACCAGGGCAATAAAGGCGCAGCAAGGGGTGCTGCATATCTGAGGCTTTGAAAAGCCGTTTCAGTAATGAGTCAGAGTAATGTGAGCTGCGTTGTGCTTTTCCCAAACTTTCACTTGGCTTGTATTACTGTACTTGTAAAGCCAACCCCCCACCCAAGCCCACTGCTTCTACTCAATAAAGAACATTTTCTTTCTCTAATCCATTTACTTTATTTAACTACCATAAGTAAGGAGGGAGAGAAGCTAACTGGGGTGGGGGAGAGAGAGTTGCAAAGTTTTCATAGATTAGGGACCTCAGGAGATCATCTAGTCCAACCCTCTGCTCAAAGCAGGACCAATCCCTAAATGGCCCCCTCAAGGATTGAACTCTCAACTCTGGGTTTAGCAGGCCAATGCTCAAACCACTGAGCTATCCCTCCTGGAACAGCAAAAATACTTTCAGCTGCATAACATACCACCATATTCACAGACCTTTGATCTGGAATGTGCACCTTCTGTTCCTTGTACTCTTCTCTTCCCCGCCCCTCCTCCCTCAAGTTAAGTGAAAGGGATAATGGACATTTTTGCCTATGCCTCATAGAAAGCTTGGGGGAGGGTGATTCTGCATCAGGCAATGGTGCCTGTCCTCCAGGGTGTGCAGAGGGACTCTACCCTCCTGCGTCTGTTCCTAGATGCCTCAATGTGTCTGGTCCCTTATAATTCAAAGCATCTTATCCTGCGTACCACACTCTCGCTCATTGGACGCTTTCCTACTCTCCACGTCTAACTTCTCAGACAATGAAATCCTCTAAGCTCAGTTCATTCTCAGTGAACATGTCCTCCTTCCAAAAGCAGACTTTCAGTGATTAGGTGGTGTTATGCCAAAGGACACATTTCCAGGTGTGTGTGGGGGCGGGGGGTGGGGGCGGAGGAAGAAATAAAGGAGCCATTGTACATGAATAAAATGTTTCCATAGTAAGGCCATTTTCATTTAAAAAAAAAAACAAAAACCAAAACCCTTATTACATTTGGTGCAAGCCATAATATTATCAGAATCCATAATGGTTCATTGTACTGTTTTTCCCCAGGCATGGGGAATATGGCCCCCTCCGCCCCCCAGGTCATTGGTGACTGCACTTTTAATGAAGGCAGGCTCACATCAGGAGCACAGGTAGCTAGTCAAACAATGGTTCTTTCCCATAGAACCATGAGCAGCTGTTTACAAAAGAGGCAGGGACAAACATTTTCACTTCCAAATGGTGGAATCTCTCATGTGGGGCCCCAGTCCTCTATCAGCCACTTTAAATTATTTGCTAATCCATGTCAAGCACAGTAAAGGCACATTAGCGGCTGTGTGGTTTGGTGATCCAGAATGTGGGGGGGTGGGGTGGGTCTACATGCCCTTTTTTTCCTGTGTAAGAGCACTTTTGATGAAGATCTCCACTGTTTTCCCCTAGGCAACCTTATGTGATATCAGTCTCCTGAGTGTAACAGAGGCAGAAAGGAAGGAGACGCTGCATGCGTCTGTGTATAAACCCGGTCGTTATGCTGTGTACTGCAATGATGCCAGCCGAATTAATTCGGGAGTTGTATTGGAAAGTGTTCTACCATGGTGGAAGAAATGAGACTACTCTGCCCAGAAACCTTCTGCAAAGGATTGCAGAATACCTCCATAAAAAATTTCCTAGAGAGAGCCTGGGAATTTTCCATGGAGATATCAGTCCACATAAGCAGCAGCTGGAGCAGCCTCTTGTAAGCAGAGAACCACAGCACCTCACTTTTTTCTTCACAGTAAACACACAATACCATCAAATGTGTGCACCCAGTAAAGTTTAATCGGACTTTGAGTATACAATTGCAATGAGAGGTGCCTTCCCTGGCATCACGGTCAGCCACCGTGATGTCCTGCGACCCACAGGGCTCCTGGGTTAAAAAATATTTTCTGGCTCTCTGGGAGAATGGATCCACCACTCACCTGTCTCCCATTCCCCTCCTCCTCCTCCACCATGTCATTCTCCTTGTTATCCCTAGACTCACACCTTTTAGGTGTCCCCATTGCTTGTGGGGGTGCTTGTAGGGTCACTCCTGCCCCGAAGAATTGCATGCAGCTCATTGTAGAACTGGCATGAGTGAGGTTCAGCACAAGAACAACTGTTCACCTCCCTTGCCTTCTGGTATGCCTGGTGAAGTTTTTATTATCATACGGCACTGCTATGTGTGTCCCTCGTGTAGCCCTTCTCCCCCATTCCACAAGTGATCTTTTAAATGTCATAGATGTCAGCGTTTCCTTTGCTGGATCGGGGCTTTGCCTGCACAGACTCTTCTCCCCACACAGTGAGATCCACCACCTTGTGTGCAGACCAGGCTGGAGCACGTTTCGGGTGTGTAGTCTCCGTGATCAGCTGTGCTTAAGCTGGCATGCTCCCAGTGCTGATCAAATGGGAGATCAAAAGTTTCCAGGGCTTTAGCAGGGGAGGGGCTGTAACCTGTGTACCTGCCTGCAGTGCAGCAGAGTTGAGAATGATCTCCAGAGCAGTCATAGATGAGCATTGTGGGACATCACCTGGAGGCCAGTTAAGTTGAAATACACAATGCTGCATCTGCACTACCTCAGTCAGCCATGAAAATCAAACTAAGCACTATGCCTCTCACAGAGATGGATTACAGAAGTCGACATCAGAGGTGATTTAGTTCAACTTAAAGGACCTGGAAATGTATGTGTTTACATTAACAGGTCAACTTAAGGTGGCTTCCTTTGACCTAACTCTATAGTGTAGACCAGGCTATAAACACACAGAATGCTGAAAGGTCAGAAAGAGAAGTACTCGCCATTATTTTAACAGAAATAATGAGGATAGGGTCTGCCATTCTCTAGTTACGTATGTCGTTAGCTCTTGTAAATGCTGGCTGAAATATGTTAAGATCAAATTAAAGAAATTAATAGAAATAAAACCTGTTAATCACATTTCACTTGTAGTTGCTCATTACAAAAGGCATATGGGAACCTTACACCTCCCCCTCAAAAGAAACCAACTCAACCCATACCACCCACTAAGGCCCATGTACTGTATTTAGGTTAAATGTGTGGAATAGGAGGACCATGTAAATGTAAAAGCATTAGAGATGCAAACATAAACTAAAAGGAAATACAGATTCTGGTTTATTATAGAAAAATGCAATATATATATCTTTTATGTATGTTGAAGGGAAGAGGTCCACAGGTGCAAAATCTTGACACAAGACCCTGTCTCTCATCCTACACAGAGTTGTTGAATTAGTTTGCAGTTCCACTCTTGATTTCCATTGACATGGCCAGATATAAAGCAGCAATAGACCTTTCCTCAGGAGAGAGAACTTTTTTTAAAATATGTATTAACTATCTTTTGATCCATTTTATTGAATGGGCAGCTAGTACTGATCACAGAACCGGCCTGCTGGTTCTTATGTACAAATTCCTTGGAGTAGCAATGAAATAAATCTCAACTAAAGATCTTGTGAACTAAACTTTGTCCCTGAAATACTTCAAGGATAAAGTAAGCTACTGACTTCCATTCAATTCATTTCCTCCACAAATTAGTAAGTAGCACTTATTAATTTTATTGTGCTAGTAAAGAATTGAGTGTTTGAAACTGTAATGAGGTTTATTTTGTAAACAGTGACTCTGCATTTCTCAAAGCATCTGCATCTTCAGAGTCAGGTTTCCTCAACAAAAGTCTGCAGCATATTTACCAAGAATTTATAACTTTTTTATACATTGAAAAATTATGGCATATTCCATGGTCAGGGATTCGCTTAAAGGTGTGGTGTTTCTGATTAGACTGTCAAGTGACATTCATATTTTATTTGATGTATATATCTTTAGTAGTGAATTCTTGTGACTTTGTTTGTGTAGAGACTAGGAGTGACAAGGTGGAGGGAAAATGATGATTTTCTTTCCTTAAGCCTTCATTCTGTGGCCACCATTTTTATTACTGCATAACCTCTAATCTTTCATCTGCTATCACACTGTCTTTTGTTTCATTGAGGAGGAACAGCACTGATTTGTACAAGTGTGTGTTCTGAGTGGCTATCAAATTGCTTCGTAAGAAGTAGACATTTTGTAACTAAAAATGTAGATAAAGAAAACTGATCAGATATGAGGACAGTTAATAAGATGTACCAAACCATTCATGGGCTGTATGCTTTGTCTAATCAGTTGAAAATAAAAAAGCATAATGATCCATAATGAAAGAGGCTTGCTTAAGCCAATGGGCTCAGAGTGACTCTGGTCTACACTACAGGATTAGGTCGAATTTAGCCGCGTTAGGTTTTGGTGGGGGTTTGTTTTTTATAATGAATGTGTCTACACAAGCAACCTCATTCTGTCAACCTAAAGGGCTCTTAAAATCGACTTCTGTACTCCTCCCTGGTGAGGGGAGTAGCACTAAAATCGACCTTGCTGGGTCGAATTTGGGGTAGTGCGGACACAAATTGTTATTGGCCTCCAGGAGCTATCCCAGAGTGCTCCAATGTGACCGCTCTGGACAGCACTTTCAACTCTGATGCACTAGCCAGGTACACAGGAAAAGCCTCAGGAACTTTTGAATTTAATTTCCTGTTTGGTCAGCATGGCGCACTCAGCAGCACAGGTGACCATGCAGTCCCCCCAGAATCGCAAACAAGCTCCAGCATGGACTGAACAGGAGACACTGGATCTGATTACTGTATGGGGAGAAGCATCTGTGCAGGCAGAACTCCAATCAAAAAGAAGAAATGCTAATATATATGCCAAAATCACACAGGGCATGATGGACAGAGACTACAACAGGGACACACAGCAGTGCAGCATGGAAGTTAAGGAGCTCAGGCAACTCTACCAAAAGACAAAGGAGGCAAATGGTCACTCTGTGTCAGAGCCCCATACATGCTGCTTCTATGAGCAGCTGCATGGCATTCTAGGGAGGGACCCTGCCACTACCTCACCACTGTCCATGGACACCTGAAGGGGGCAAGGGAGTCTCTCATGCAACAAGGAGGAGGATTTTGCAGATGATGATAACACGCAGCAGGCAAGTGGTGAATCTGTTCTCCCTGGCAGCCAGGACCTTTTCATCACCCTGAAGCCAAACCCTCCCAAGGTGGGATCCCTGACTCTGAAGGTGGAGAAGGCACCTCTGATGAGTGTACATTGTAACTACAGTACAGAGTTTAAAAGCAATAGTCTTTAATGTTTGGTTTGCCCTGAAGAATTGGGATGCATTTGTGGCTAATACAGCTACTAGAAAAGCTTGTTAATGTGTCTGGGGATGGAGCGGGAATCCTCCAGGGACATCTCCATGAAGCTGTTAAGGGGCTTATTCCTTCACCCTCTGACTTCCCTGGTCTTTCTCGCATGAACAGAGCAACAATGTCCAAAGGCGCAAACAATGTGTTTATTGGGGTGAACTTCCAGGAAGCATGATTCTAGTTTCCTTCCTCAGTGTCCCCCTTCCCAGCTCTGACACCACAGAGCATTCCCTATTCCCACTCTCCCTTTAGCAAAATGATTCTCATTTCTCCCCCCCTTACTTCCTGATTGACTGCAGACTCTATAGTAAAACTTGAGTTCTGCTTAGCTGTACCTTAACCCATCATTTTACTGAAATTTAACTAACCAATCCTAACATATTGTAACATGATTATTTAACCAATTATATCCCACCACCTTATTGGTTTACACCCAACAAAATTAACTATACAGCAGACAAACAATCACAGAACCAGACAGATTATACAGACAAACAATAGGGAACTGGAGACTACAGTGATAGAACAATACAGAAATGAGGATTTCACATCCCAGCTATTGATAAGTGAGTTCTTGCCAGACAGGATGCTATCAAACTGTTTTCTTTTACATCTTCTAGGCTCTTCTTTCTCTGGAGGTGATAGGAATATCAGGACAGGATTGTATTCCTAACAGCCCAATAGCACCTTATTTCAATGTGTCCTGTTTGGGATGTGACCGTACACTTCCCAGTTTATGGCTGGCCTCTGCTGCTTAGCTGAAGGCCTTAGCCTAAGAACCAGGCCTCAGACTGTCACAGTAAGAGAAGGCCATTATACACACAGACTGTGATTTGATTCTTTTATACCTCTATAACTAGCTAAGTGATAAGAATACACCTAAATTCTTAAAGTATAGGCCTTTGCAGACAGGCCTGAATATCTATATCCTAACGAAGCTCTCCTGGAGGTACTCTGAATGCCTTTGCAGAAAGTTTCTGGGGAGGGTTGCCTTATTTTGTCCTCCACGTTAGGAGACTTTACCATGCCAAGCCAGTACCAAGTAGTCTCGGAATCATTGCAGCACAAAGCATGACAGCAAATGGTCCTGGGTTTTCGTCGCATACAAGCAACATTCGGTCTATAACTTTCTGTGTTTAGCCTCAGTGATATCCTTCATGGTCACCTGGTTGAAGTAGGGGAATTTTTGTAAAGGAACAGTAAAAGGACCCTGTTCATTCTGGTCTGTTTGCGCTTGGCTAAAAGGATCATCCCTGAGAAGAGCCATGAGGTGGGAGGAGGAGTGAAGAGATCATCCCAAATAGCCATGCAAAGGGGTGGGGGGAAGTGTGTTCCGCACATCCACCTGAAAACTGCAGCCCACGCCTTTTAAACCGCAAACCCAATTGACATTGCTTGCTATGGGAAAGGAGGGCGCTGCAGTTTGAAAACATTCCCACATGTTATGAGGGCATTAAAGCCAAACCTGTGTACCCTTTGGCTTACCGTGACTGCCTGGAAACGGAATTCTGTTGCCCAGCTGTGTGAGACGTGTCACCATACCAGCAGGTGCTCAATATAAAAGGCAAAATGTGATCTTGTACCTAAAGCACATGTGTTGTCTGCTGTGAATTGCTTGATTCACTGTGAAAGAGTCTCCCTATTGTTCTCAGAAATGTATCTTCTTAAATTTTACTCTCCTTTTTATCCCCCTGCAGGTGCAAATGTTTCTATGCCCCCCCATCTCCATCCCTGAGGTTATTGCAGATTAAAGCCGAAAAAACGCACTCACAATGACATGTTTTCCGAGCTCATGCAGTGATAGGGCACAGTTGAATGTATGGAGGCATTCAGTGGCAGAGTCCAGGAAAGCATTAAGTGAGTGCACTGAGAAGAGGCAGGATGCAATGCTGAGGCTAATGGGGGAGCAAATGGACATGCTCAGGCGTCTGGAGCTGTAGGAAAGTCAACAAGAGCACAGACTGCTGCTGCATCCACTGTACAACCACCTGCCCTCCTCCCCAATTTCCATATCCTCCTCACCCAGATGCCCAAGAATGTGTTTGGGGGAGGGGGGGTGGAGAGGGAGAGCAGAGGCTCTGGGTAACCAGCCATTCCACTCCAGAGGATGGCCCAAGCAACAGAAGGCTGTCATTCAAACAGTTGTGATTTGTAGTGTGGGTACAATAAGCAATGTGACCTTGTCCTTTCCTCCTCCCTCACCCACCCGGGCTACCTTAATAGTATATATATAAGTGATTTTCTTAATAAAGAGAGAATGCATGGTTTCAAAACAATAGTGACTTTATTTCCTTTGCCAGCTGTGATCGAAGGGGGAATGGTGGTTGGCTTTCAGGGAATTAAAAGCAACAAAGGGAGTGGGCTTGCATCAAGGAGAAAAACACACAATTGTCACACTGTAGCCTGGCCGGTTATGAAACTGTTTTTTCGAAGACTCTGTTGCACAGCGTGCCTACCTGTGCTCTTCTAATCGCCCTGGTGTCTGGCTGTTCAAAATTTGAAGCCTGGTGACTTGCCTCAACCTCCCACCCCACCATAAACGTCTTCCCCTTACTCTCACAGATATTATGGAACACACAGCAAGCAGCAATAGCAATGGGAATATTGGTTGTGCTGAGGTCTAACCTAGTCAGCAAACAGCACCAGTGAGCTTTTAAATATCTAAAGGCACGTTCTACCACCATTCTGCACTTGCTCAGCTTATAGTTGAACTACTCCTTATTACTGTCCAGGCTGCCTGTGTAGGCTTTCATGAGCCATGACGCAAGGGGTAGACTGGGTCTCTAAGGATAACTATTGTCATTTCAACATCCCCCAACAATAATTTTCTGGTTTAGGAAGCAAGTCCCTTCTTGCAGCTGTTCAAACAGCCCAGAGTTCCTAAAGATGTGAGCGTCCTGCACTTTTCCTAGCCATCCCACGTTGATGTCGGTGAAATGCCCCTTGTGATCCACCAGTACTTGCAGCACCATTGAGAAGAACCCCTTGTGGTTTATGTACTGGTTGGCAAGGTGGTCCAGTGCCAAGATAGGGATATGCGTTCCATCTATCACCCACCACAGTTAGTGGATGGCTTTGCTGCAATGCTTTCCCTATGACCTGCACATTTCCCAGGGTCCCTACCCTTGATAGCAAACATCAGTGATTGCATTGGCTACTTGAATCACAGCAGTCCCCACAGTAGATTTACCCATTCCAAATTGATTCCCAATGGACTGGTATCAGTCCAGGTGTTGCAAGCTTTCCACAGGGCTATCGCTGCTTGCTTCTCAACTGTCAGGGCAGCTCTCATCTTGGTATTCCTGCGCTTCAGGGCTGGGGAACACAACTCAGAGTTCCAGGAAAGTGGCCTTTCGCATGTGAAAGTTTTTTGCAGCCCCTGGGAATTGTCCCATACCCGCAACACGATGCAGTCACACCAGTCTGTGCTTGTTGGCCGGGTCCAGAATCGGTGCTCCACTGTATCAACCAGCCCCACTGCTGTCACGATGTCCTAGTTGCCACATTTCTTGCTTTCAGGAGGAACATCTGTGTCTGTCATCCTCACAATCATCCTCATGCTGCCATCTCTTACCCAGGTTCTGCACATACTGCAGTATAAGGTGTTTACAATACTCGCAACAGCAGCGGTGAGCTGAGCAGGCTCCATGTTTGCCATGCTATGGCATCTGCACGGGTAACCCAGGGAAAAAGACGTGAAATGATTGTCTCAGTTGCTCTCACGGAGGGAGGGGAGACTGACGACATGTACCCAAAACCACCCATGACAATGTTTTTGCCCCGTCAGGCATTGGGAGCTTAAGCTAGAATTCCAATGGACAGCGGAGACTGTGGGATAGCTTCCCACAATGCATCACTCCGTGAGTTGATGCTAGCCACAGTAGTGAGGATGCACTCCGCCGACTTAATGCGCTTAATGGGGACATACACACTTGACTGTATAAAATCAATTTCTAAAAATCAACTTCTATAAAATTGACCTAATTTCTTAGTGTAGACATACCCTGAGTAAATTGTCCTCTTCAGAACTGACCTAGAAAGTAATGTCTATTTATTTGGGAATGGGGAATGATTTTCTTGATTGGATCTTTCTTTTGCCATTATCATTATTCCATGTGTAACCCGTGCTTCTGTGGGTTACAACTGAGAATACCAAATTCAGGACAAACTGCTGAGAAATAGGGCAGACACGCCCCAAACTGGTGGTTATTTCTCCATAAGATATACCAAATCAACAACAAAAGTAAACTTCTGTCTTACCACGCTGACCAACAAGAAGTTATAAAAGCAGTTTCCTTAGGTATTCTAGTCCTTGTATTATGCCCCAAAACACTGGATTTAAAGATGAGTGGTTCTTTACAACCAGCCTTGTCAAATAAAAGGTTCTTCTGATCCCAAAGGACCAGCCACACACCCAGGTCAATATATAACTCAGATTTTGCCCAGAAATCATACTGTTGCCAATCCTTTAGTGTCTAAAATCTAAAGGTTTATTCATAAAAAGAAAGATGAGTTATAATTAGTTAAAGGAATCAAATACATACAATACATGCAAAGTTCTTAGCTCAAACTTGTAGCAATGATGGAATAAACTGCTGGCTTAGTAAGCCTCGGGTTGCTTCCAAATCTTTAGAAGGACCTCAGTCTCTTGGGTAGAATGTTCCCATTAGTATAAGTCCATAGCCCAGAGGTTTGAGCAGGAGAGAGGCAAAATGAAGGTGTTTCCAGAGCCTTTTATAGCTTCTGCCATGGTGAGGGAAACCCATTGTTTCAAACAAAGCCCTCAGCACAGCTAATGGAAAATTACAGGTAAAAGATGGGAGTTTGGAGTCATGTGGGCAGGTCACCTGTCCATGCCTGATTTTGCTTAGTCGTAGCAGGAAGATATTACCTATACTTCAGATGGAACATCCACAGGAAAGTCCATTCAGTTTAGATGGATGTCTCCTATGGTTCATTGTGAATTAAGTGTCCTTTTGATGGGCCACTCAATGTGAACAGTCCCTCCAAGATGTGCTAGCTAATTACCTTGTAGGTGTTACCCCCAAAGGGATTTCAAACATTTGAAATCCAGGTATAGAGCTAATATTCATAACTTAAAATACAAAAATGATATTTGCATACAAATAGCATAATCATATTTAGTAAATCATAACCTTTCCATAGACATCTTACAAGCCACATTTTGTAAAAGATTTGTTGCAAGTATATAACGGTGGTTGAAACAATGATCTATATGGTCATACTTTAATCAGATACTGTCAGACCATGAAAAGGTTTATGCAAAGATAGATTAGTTAGCAGATTTTATGGAAAATAGAAGTAGCTATATGACTGGACATGGTTTTCTAGTAGCTTCACAAAAAACAACAAATAAGATCTGCTTTGGTTCTTCCTTTCCCCCCCTCTCATTAGTTTATTACTGCAGTAGTAGGCAATGGATTGCAGATACATTAGAAATCATTTAGTGTTTGAATACTGCTTCTCACCCACTCATATGATTTATACCTGCAATAAATAAGACTTCACTGGTTAAAACTTTCAGTAATGGGATTGGTTGGGTAGTTAGACATTTCTTGAAAAGAGTGGTTTTGTGATCCCTCCCCCAATAAAACTGGGTTTTGAATAGCTATATGAAACTTCTAAGAGCCTCAAATGTCAAATTTGTGGACTCTGTAATTGTTCCTCTGACTTTTTTAAAGCTAACATGAGTAGAATACTTTATGTAGCAAGTAGTTAACAGGGATGCTGTAAAATACAGCTTAAGCTAATCACACTGTGCTTCACCCTGGGCTCCTCTGTTCTGAAGCATGACTCCAGCCTGCAGCCACTCACTGATGATCTCATCTAGTCTAAACTGACTTCTAATTCAGTTGCACACTTACTTTGGCAGTCAATGAGAGTGATCGAATATAAAGGTTTCAAATTTAAATTGATACGGTTTGTCACTTCCAGTCCTCATTAACACCAGCCGTGCAAATTAAAACTGTAACCTTCTGAGCACTTTACTGGAGAAGTCGGTACGAAGGTCACAGAGTACTGATTGGCTGCGCTAAGCCTGGTCTTGTTTGACTTGCATATACTCCTAAATTCTACATATGCAACCTTTTCTGTGCCCTCTCTGGAATTCCCCACCTCTACTGTGGTTTTTTGAATTCTCAAACATTTTTGATTGTGTCCCCCTAGTTTACCCTGCCCCCCCACCACACAAGTACATATATCTTTTTAAAAAAACAACCCATATAAATCTCACTACATATTAAAAACAGTAAGGCATTGATTCAGACAGAGCAAATGATCCATTGTAATAAGAGCAAAAGCAAAACTGCAATTGTGGTTGATGTTTACAATTAAATATGCACACTGCATTGTAGCAAATGGTTTAATGTACAGATGGCAACAACTTTGTATAAGGCTATGCAAGCTTAACAGAAATCCGTCAAAATATATCGTGCCATCTAGAGGCTAATGCACAGCGCCATCTGAGGACTGGATATATCTGGAGGAATCTGCTTTGCTAATTATTCATTAATGTGCATTAAAATATAGGCAGTAAGTTTCCCCCTGCCCCAAAGGTTCTCATGTCACCTCCCAGAATACACTCTGTGCCCCCTCAGGGGGACCTGCACCCCAGTTTAAGAACCTCTGGTATTGAGTGATCTGGACTGCTTGGTAAGCTGTGCCCATTCAAACAAAATATATTTTAATATAGTCAAGTGCAAAATTATACATCTAGAGACAGGGTAGATAGCCCAAACCTACAGACTGGGGGATTACATCCTGGAAAGCAGTGACTCTTAAAAGGACTTGGGGGCATTGGGCAATCAACTAAATAGTGTGATGTGACAAAATGGGCTATTGTGATTCTTGGATGAATAAACAAAGGGAGTAGGAGTAGGGAGGTGATTCTCTGTATCTGGCATTGGTGGAAAAAATACTGGAATACTGTGTAAGGTTCTGTTTTTCACATTTTAAGAAGAAGGTTGAAAAATGAGAGAGTGTACAGAAGAGCCACAGAAATGATTCTTGGAAAATGCCCTGTGGTGAGACTTAAAGTTCAATCTCTTTAATTTATCAAAAATAATATTGAGAGATGACTGATACAAAGGTACCTTCACAAGTAGAAAATATTGGGTGCTAAAGAGTCATTTAATCTGTCAGAGAAAGGTAACAGGAATCAGTGTCTGGAAGATGAAGCCAAACAAATTCAAATTAGAAATAAGGCACTGATTTGTAACAGGGAAGGTGATCACTCATTGGCGCAAACGACCAAGGGAAGTGGTGGATTCTCTATCCATTTCTATCAAGACTGCTTTTCTAGAATTTATGCTCTAGTCAGCTAGGTTATCGGGCTCAATACAAGGGTAATTGGGTAAAGTGTGATGGTCTTTGCTATATAGGAGTTCAGACTATATGATCTCCAAGGAAAGGAGCAGGCCATGCAGAGTAGGGAAGGAAGAGGAGGCAGGGAACAAATATCCATGTACTGTAACTTGTAAGAGACTAAAACATAATTTTCTTTCAGCATTGGGGTGTCTTGCTGGTTATGTAATGCTCTGTTTGTTCCTTGCATAGATTCCCCTTTCAGATCCGTCCCTCTAAATAGAACTTCTTTTCATGTATGCTATTCTCCTTTTTGCTCTCTTTCCATTGCTTGTCTTCTGTTTTTCAACTGCCTTCTTTCATCACATTTTTTTTATGTCAAGTATAAAATTAATAGGAAACTGGGAAGAGAAGTGAGTTTTGCTTCACCTACTATTCTCTACTTCCAGTTGCTGCTATATCGCTGGCTGCTTTCCATTTCTTGCATTTGATGTCTTTATCAGATTTTCAGCTTCAGCTAGCAGCTCACCAGGAGCGAAGCTACAAGGCAGCAAACAAAAGCCGGCCTAACGTTAGTGGTTGGTAAATCTTTTACGCTCTCTTGGTGAGCATATAGGAAGTTTTTATACAACTCTTGGGAGGACTTTTCCTTTCTTGGTTTTCTTTTTATAGAGAAATTCCATCTATGAAACCTTGGGCTAAAAACTTTTCAATAAACTCTTCTTTTTGTGTGTGCATTAATATGAAGCTTTGTATCAATTTTTTTCTGGGTTATCTTTTTTCTCCACAATGGAAGTATTGATATGATGGAGTGACAGTGTTGACTTGTGGCTGCCCCTGAATCCTTTAAGATTCTATATACCCCTCAATTTCAGTGAGAATTTCTCTCATTTTAAGTTATTTGAATCATATAGCAAGAGGAACTGTGAATAGGAAAAAGACCTCTTAGAAAAAATGTGGGATATGTGCATGAGCTACACACAAAGCCCCTTTTTTCTTGTTTGGATGACTGCTGCTACAATTAGTTCAGTACTCATGGGCTTTCTGCATTCATTCTGTGCTTTGGGATGCATCTCTTACCTCTCCCACTCAACAGCAATGCCAGTAACAATTGTCTTGGGTGATTTGGGGAAAGTTTATAGCAGATGCTTTAGATCAGAGGTTCTCAAACTGTGGTCTGCAGACCACCAGTGGTCCACGAGCTCCATTCAGGTCGTCCGCGGATAGTTCCCTCTAAAGTGCGCATCTGGGCAGCCGCACACGAGAGAATTAAGGGCCACCCACTTTATTAGTGGAGGCATGCAGGCAGTGATGAGCTGCCAAAATATTAACAACCGGTTCCCTCCTCCCCTCCCGCGGGGGGGGGGGGGGGAGGTCGTGCCCCATCCAACCCCTCATGTTCCTTGACACACACCCCCCAGGACCCTGACCCATCCCCCCCTTCCCTGTCCCCTGACTGCCCCTTGCCACCAACCCAACCCCACCTTATTCTCGATGGCCCCCCAGGACCCCTACCCCATCCAACCACCCCTTCTCTCTGTCCCTGAGTGACCCCACCACCTCATCCAACCCTGCTCTTTCCTGACTGCTCCCCGGGACCCTTGCCCCCATTCATTCACCCTGTTCTCTGCCCTCTAACCGCCCTGACCCCTATCCACCCCCACACCCCACCCCCTCCCTGCCCCCTTACCCCACTGCCTGGGGCCGGACCGGGTCCACTCTGCCAGGACCACGACCGGCGCCGCGGGGCCCAACTCCCCGAGCCCGGTGGGACCAGAGCAGGCACCGCTCGGACAGAACCACGGGGCCCGACTCCCCGGGCCGGCACCGGGGCCGGAGCCGCTCGGCCGGAACCGCAGGGCCCGACTCCCCAGGCCGGCACCGGGGCCGGAGCCGCTCGGCCGGAACCGCTGGGCCCGACTCCCCGGGCCGGGCTGGGGCCGAGCCGCTCGGCCGGAACCGCAAGACCTGACTCCCCGGGCCGGGCTGGGGCCAAGCCACTTGGCCGGAGCCGCGGGACCCGACTCTCTGGGCAGGCCTGGGGCCGCTCGGCCGGCAACGGGGGGCCCGACTCCCCGGGCCGGCACCGGGGCCAGAGCCGCTCGGCCGGAACCACGGGACCCGACGCCCCGGGCTGGGTTGGGCTGGAGCCGCTTGGCCGGCAGTGGGGCCGGAGTCGTGGGGCCCAACTCCCCGGGCCGGCACCGGAGCCGGTGCCGCGGGTCCCGAGCTGGGCCGTGTCGGAGCCGCTCAGCCGGGACCAGACCGAGCCGGGGGTGCTTGGCCGGGACCGGGCTGGGGAGCTTGGCCGGGGCCAGGGGGAGCTGCTCAAAGTGGAGCTGGACTGGGCCACGTGCGCCGTCCGCCCCGCCCGGCTTACCTGCCTGCTCCTCGTTTCAGGCTTCCCGCGAACATCTGATTCGCGGGAAGCAGGGGAGGGGGAGGAGAAGGAGGGCGGAGCATTCAGGGGAGAGGGGGAGGTGAGCTGGGGCTGCGGGCCAGGTGGACAGCTGCCCGAGCTTTGTTAAATTTAAAAACTTTTTAGAACCTGGTTGTCCTGGAACAACCGGTTCTAAAAAGGCTTCTAAATTTAACAACCGGTTCGCGCAAATTACTGCGAACTGGCTGGAGCTCACCACTGCATGCAGGCATGCCACTAACTAGGTGCTTGGACCCTGGAGAAGATGCACATGTAAGGTGAGGTGGCCTTGGGGTTGGGGGAGGAGGGGGTTGGTGGGGAGGGGTCAGTGGGGTCAGAAGAAGGGGTGGGGGGAAATTTGGGACGTGCAGGGCTGCGGCAGCCAGAGAAAGAGGCGACTTTCCCCAGCTCCAGGGCTGTGGCTGCCGAGGAGAGATGGCCTTCCTTCCCAGCCTCAGATCTTTGGCTGCTCTGGCAGGGGAAAGACCTCCCTCCTTCCCAGCCCCATCTCGGGGGATGCTGTGGCAGGGGAGAGAGGGCACAACCATTGCATTAGAAAAGTAAGACTACTGATATTAAAATATGAGTTGTGTGCTTTTATTTGTAAAACAAAAAAAATAATATTAAGGGTTTTTTTTTATATAGCACTTTTATCCAAAGCACTTTACAATAGTTAGCTAACGATACAAACAACATTTGGAAAGATCATTAAGTGGTCTGCTGAGACATCAGCAATTTTCAAGTGGTCCACAAAAACAAAAGTTTGAGAACCACTGCTTTAGATGTTCACAGCCAATTTATATCCTGTTGCTTCTTCCAGATAATACTGAATCATAGAATCTCAGGGTTGGAAGGGACCTCAGGAGGTCATCTAGTCCACCCCACTGCTAAAAGCAGGACCTAATCCTCAACTAAATCGTCCCAGCCAGGGCTTTGTGAAGCCTGACCTTAAAAACCTCTAAGGAAGGAGATTCCACCACCTCTCTAGGTAACCTATTCCAGTGCTTCCCCACCCTCCTAGTGAAAAAGTTTTTCCTAATATCCAAGCTAAACCTCCCCCCACTGCAACTTGAGACCATTACTCCTTGTTCTGTCATCTGGTACCACTGAAAACAGTCTAGATCCATCCTCTTTGGAACCCCCTTTCAGGTACTTGAAAACAGCTATCAAATCTCCCCTCATTCTTGTCTTCTGCAGACTAAATAATCCCAGTTCCCTCAGCTTCTCCTCATAAATCATGTGCTCCAGCCCCCTAATCTTTTGTTGCCTTCCGCTGGACTCTTTCCAATTTTTCCTTATCCTTCTTGTAGTGTGGGGCCGAAAACTGGTCACAGTACTCCAGATGAGGCCTCACCAATGTCGAAAAGAGGGGAATGATCACGTCCCTCAATTTGCTGGCAATGCTCCTACTTATACAGCCCAAAATGCCATTAGCCTTCTTGGCAGCAAGGGCACACTGTTGACTCATATCCAGCTTCTCATCCACCATAACTCGTAGGTCCTTTTCTGCAGAACTGCTGCCTAGCCACTTGGTCCCTAGTCTGTAGCAGTGCATGAGATTCTTCTTTCCTAAGTGCAGGACTCTGCACTTGTCCTTGTTGAACCTCATCAGATTTAGTTTGGCCCAATCCTCTAATTTGTCTAGGTTCCTCTGTAGCCTATCCCTACCCTCCAGCATATCTACCACTCCTCCCAGTTTAGTGTCATCTGCAAACATGTTGAGGGTGCAATCCACGCCATCCTCCGGATCGTTAATGAAGATATTGAACAAAACCAGCTCCAGGACCGACCCTTGGGGCACTTCGCTTGATACCGACTGCCAGCTAGACATGGAGCCATTGATCACTATCCGTTGAGTCTGACAATATAGCCAGCTTTCTATCCAACTTATAGTCTAGGGATCGGCAACCTTTGGCTTGCGGCCCTCCAGGGTAAGCACCCTGGCGGGCCGGGCCAGTTTGTTGACCTCCCGCATCTGCAGTTTCGGCCAATGGTGGCTCCCACTGGCTGCGGTTCACCGCTCCAGGCCAATGGGGGCTGCATGAAGCAGTGGCCAATGGATCCCTCGTTCCACACCGCTTCCCGCAGTCCCCATTGGCTTGGAGCGGTGAACTGCGACCAGTGGGAGCTGCAATTGGCCAAACCTGCGGACACAGCAGGTAAACATACTGGCCCGGCCTGCCAGGGTGCTTACTCTGGCAGGCTGTGTGCCAAAGGTTGCTGATCCCTGTTATAGTCCATTCATCCAGCCCATACTTCTTTAACTTGCTGGCAAGAATACTGTGGGAGACCATATCAAAAGCTTTGTTAAAGTCGTGGAATAACACATCCGCTGCTTTCCCCTCCTCCACAGAGCCAGTTATCTCATCATAGAAGGCAATTAGATGTGTCAGGCATGATTTGCACTTGGTGAATCCATGCTGACTGTTCCTGATCACTTTCCTCGCCTTGAAATGCTTCAAAATTGAACATAGCTGCAAGATCAAGAAACATGTCAGAGGGAAATATCCCAACTGCAGGAACTTCAGACTGCTTGTATAACTTTCCTTTTGCCTAAATTGTGCTAGGAGGACCAACATATTGATTAGTGATTCCTCTCCTCATTTGTATCATGATTGCTATTCTTAGGAGTCAACTAGAGGTTCTTATGGTAAGGGGAAGTGAAGCAACCACAGAAATGCAGGAGGATGATTGATATCTGGCAGCAGTATGCCACTTCAAACCCAGTGTTCAGCCGATATCGAGACACAGGATTTGAAGACTGGCTGGCATTTCTCTTTACCTCAGTTTTCCATTGTTCTCGCTCCTCTCCTTTGGTGGTAGTAAGTGTCTCCTAGCAGGAGTGAAAGCTTTCATAAATGTCCGTACTCCTGCAGCACTTAGTGTCTGCTGTTTAACACCCATTACAAAACCTCAGAAGTGTAGCTGAGGGGATCACTCAACCTGGCTACGTCAAGGAGAGAGCAGTATGTAATGTCCGCAATGAGATCTTCTTTAGGGCAACTTGATCTCAAGTCAAGTATATACTAATTGCTTTCACAGTTATTTTAGACTTATCCAACATGCTTTTGGATAAAGAATCCTCCAGTATGCTCTTGGTCTTTTGCAAGAACTGTTCTTGTAATCGCCTCCGCCCCCAAATGGCACCCATTAAGTGTTTTCAGTTTCCCTCACGATCTAGATTTTGGAGGTTGTTTGTTGTTTGCTATTTTCTCTTTGGTTTAATGTTGTTCCTTCCTGGATAGCCTTTTCTGAGATCAGTTTTGGATATTGTCTTTCTTCAGTAGAGGAAGTATGGTAGAGCTGGTATGTAGCTAGAGTACCAGAAGCATGTCGGCTGGGGGAGTTGGCATTAAGCCTGACAAGAGAATCAGAAGGATATTGTCTACCTCCCAATGTGTGCAACAAAGGCAGAAACCCCATCAGTACTGGACAAGAGATGTAGCAAATAGTTAGCAAAGGTAAAATTATAGGAAATTAATTTTGCCTTTAATGAGGAAATCTGGGAGCTATTACTGTGGAAGCTGAAGAAAATTGTTTAGTATACACCTCTACCTCGTTATAACATGGCCCGATATAACATGAATTCGGATATAACGCGGTAAAGCAGTGCTCCGGGAGGGTGGGGGAGTGGGCTGCACACTCCGCTGGATCAAAGCAAGTTCAATATAACGCGGTTTCACCTATAACGCGGTAAGATTTTTTGGCTCTCGAGGACAGCGTTATATTGAGGTAGAGGTGTATTTAGAGCTTCTCTTCATGCTTAACGTGTAATAGTTTAGTGACTTACAGGGTGAGATGTGTAAAGAGAGATGATGCCCTTGGAATACTTTTGTATTCCTTCCTTTTGCTCCCCTCCCCCTCCCCCCGAAATGTCCACTGGAGGAACATTTTTTGGTCAACTTTTGAATCTGGGGTCTTAATCTTAAATTAAAACATATGGGAGATGCTTTTCATGTATACGTGGCTACACTCTGTATGAATATGAAAGATGCCAAAGTTAAAACCGTGCAGACTTCATCTATAACTGGCCAATTTGAAATTTAGCAGTGGTTGTGTGGCAAAACAGTTAGTCTGTCTTCTCTACCACCTTATTTCATATAGGCTAGCTAGATATCTATCTCAATTGCTCTCATTAGAGTTGGTATCCTTGGTGGGAAGCTCAGGCTTAAGGATAGAATGAGCATCACAACGGAGACTAGACCATCTTATCTCTAGAGCTCGGGTTTCCAGATATAGTTGAGGCATGTTGGTTGAAGTTTATATTGCTTCTGTTTATGCTTTAGCCCTTCTGCTGATATATGACTTCATTTTCTAATGCAATCAATCCTATTTGATATTCACTGAATGAACTTTTAAACAAGAAACACTGCACCAAACTGTATGTAGTGTTGTTTTTTTTTGTTTTTTGTTTTTTTAAAGATTCTAAGTGTGTGACAGATGTAGCAATTTCCTGCAGTTTCCTTAGGAGACCTTATTGAATTGAGTTTTTCTCTTTGGGGTCCATTGTATTAAATCAGTAGCCTATTTATTTTTGTGGTCCAGGATTGTTCATTTCCCCTGATGTGAGACCTGGAGAGTCAAAGGACTATATTGAACAATGTGTCAGACAAGAATGGACCGTTGGTACAAAAATGTTAAGAGATGGCACCTTAAGTTGCATTTAAAAAAATCAGCAGAATTTGAACCTGCAAGGGAAATGCTTATATTGATGGTGGCACAGATCTTTCTGTGAAGTCTGCTCCTCTACTATCTTTATTTGGAGGGTACACGTTCAGTGTTGCTCTCAAGGCAGATTCCCTGGTTGGCTGTCACTGTGTGATCAGCGAGCATGGTTGGCCATAGAAAACAGGGATATGGTCCCTTTCCTATTCAAGTTCAATGTTGTAGTTTTTCAAAAACATGGCTGCCCATATTGGTTTGTAACTTATGTCAGGTAGTGGCATAATAAAACAAATGTTATTAAAGAGAGGATTATTTTCTCTGCTTCTTTTTATTGGTGGCTAATCAGTTATTTGAGCCACCAATAAAATCAATTATTAAAGTTTGGGGAATCAGGTTACTATAGTAAAAACTCTGCCCTACATGATTTGATCCTCAATCAAGCCAGTTATCCTGAAATGGAAGAAATTTTTTACACGTAATTAATTGAAATCAGACCGAATGGTGAATGTAATTTGGAGCTAGGGCATGAAATTAAGAAATAGAAGCAGATGGCCCCTTCAGAAAAATAGATTAAAGAGAATAGACACTCCTGGCCAGCTACAGAGTTAATCCCTTGTCTCTTGTCAAGAGGTACTGCCAATTGCTAGTGATTATGTGAGTAGGATAGAAATGTATAGCAAGCTCTATGACTTTAATGAAAGGCAGAAAAATGACCTAGAGCTTTCCTGCTCTGTCCTTTTCCCTTTCTGTAGAATTGAGGAAGAATCTGATACTTCTCCTTTAAAAAAAAAAATATATATATATAATTTAATTAAAACAATGAATAGCCTTTTAAATACAGAGCAACTCACAAAGTACACTGCAAAATGCATGCTGTTTTGAAAAATGATGTGCCAAGCATTAGAGAAAAGAGAGATTATATGAATACAGCCGTGAATGTGTATTAACTGAGAATCCCTTCCTTTAGAGTTGCCATTACAGTATATTCTTTTAAAATAGCATGTATGCCAAAACAGACACACAGAGCTTTGTATCTTTGAGGAATCTTTAAATTCCCTGTCATATTTCCAATAATTAGAGAGTGGCTATTAAACATTGGCAGCATGCCAGAATGGTACTTCCTGAAGTACATTCTGCAGTTTTATAAGTAATGTTGGGTAATATTAATCCCTGCTGCTTTGAGCTAGCAAAGCATTGACAGTTCAGTTGGGGATTGTTTTCAGTGGCACCCCTGGCAGCTTGATGGAACTAAGTCAGTCACTGGTCCTTGTGAAGAGTGTAGAGTTCTTTCCGTGAGGGTTGTGTATGTGTGAAAATGTTCTAGGTATGAAGCTGTTCAGGGGAGAGTTGAACACCTGTATTTCTCATGTGCTATTTAAATGCATCACTTGAAGGTCACTAAAGATTTTAGCTTATATTATTTAAGGAAAAATAACAAACCATAAGTGTGGATGAAGTGAGGCATTTTTATACATCAAGTCCTTTGGAGCAAGTGGGGGTTAGATGTGGAACAGAGGAAAATCAACATACAACTCCTATTCTTAATTTGTTAACATGGCAACTAATATTAAATATATAGAAACCCTTTCTTTCTTATGAAAAAACAACACTTGTAGTCCTTACACAACTGAGTATATCTTGGGAAGCTTAGTTTCTCGAGGCCTTACATGTCACACAAGCATTTGATACTAGCTTTCGTTGCTTCTCTCTAGAACTAGCGAACATTAGAACATCTCCTTCCAAGGAGCTGCATATTTCCAAGATACCATCTGAGCTGGAACTAGAGGTGCTAAGCCTCTGGCTTGAAGTGGTTTCCATTATATGCAGGGTTTAGTTTGGTTCAATGGCTCTGAGCACCCCAACTATACAAATTTGTTCCAGTACTTGTGCAAGATACCATCTGCTACATGCACTTGTTGTTTGCCATTGCTATCTTGTCCCCAGTTGAGTGCTGCTTACTACTTTCATACTACTTTGAAGTGCACAAGGGAGCTTTTAATGCGCCCCAGAAGGGTCTACATGAAACAACTAGTGTGCAACATTTTAGTGTGCTTTAGAATTCACAGCCGTGTAGTGCACATTGCTGCACTGTGTAAACAAGCCTTAAGGGAAGGAAGAAAAGAATAAAATTTGTTTTTTCAAAGATTAAATTCCCAGCAAGCAGAAGTAATTCTTAGCTGTAAGTCAAAAATGCATAGCTAGGTCGCCAAAGGCTACAGAAATGCAGAAAATTGCATAATTGGAAATTAGATGTATGTTATGGTATGGAGCAAGATGTTGGTTCACATGGTGAAAAGCATTACTTACAGCATATAAACAATGAATTAAAATATCTGTGTGAACAGGTGGCCATGAGCCTTCTGTTAGCTGCCTTTGGTCAAAAAAGCGACCTTATTTTTAGGAAAGATATCAGCCATAAACTAGTTCCATGTGAATGCTCTTTTAATAGAAGAGCCTCTTCTCTTGATTTTTAGTGCATCTTCTATTGATTATAATGCCTCCTTTAATTTAAAGTATATTTAGAAATTTTGCAATGTTTCTTGTGTACTTTCAAGATTAAAATAGTGTATTTCTCATCTCTTTGCATCTTTGAAGATCTCTCCCTTAACACAAAGCCTGCTAATAATTATTTTTACAAATACATGTTTAGTGTGCCCACCCACTTGCTGAATAAATGGCATTGAATGGAAGTGGAGCTGGGCTATATAGCAGCATTGCACTGTGCTTATAGTTGCTGCAATTGCAGATTGTTCAGCACCTCATGCCTTTCTGCTTTGATCTCAGAACTTTTATGGGTAGATTTAGTCATCTTGGCACATACTTAGATTAATTTGCTTTGGTGCTGATAAAATTGAAGTTTGAACTTTTTAGGACACAACTGTCCTGCCTGTTCTGAGTGGTTTATGACATCCCCATATATGTTGGCGAGTCCCCAGTATTGCCAGACTATGCATTTTCTTATGCAAGATGCTAAAAACTATTATAGGCAGTGCTTTCAAAAACTGCAAGGGTCATTGTCCTTGTATATTCCCTGATCTTTACTCTGTAAAAATGGGATTTGAGATTTTTAATTGCAAACACTTTTTGGAAGTGAAATGGGAAGATGCAGTTCCTTTAGGGCAGACTTGCCCCCTTTTGATGTCGGAAGAAGCCTGCCACCTTCACAAAGTTGGCAGCAGGAGCAAGGACAGGCATCAGAAAATGTTGTATTGCTAACCCAGAGAGAGAGTAGAGGTTCCTTTAACTAAAAGACTTAACAGAACAAGGGAATAATCACTGCAAGACCTGGAAGAAAAGCTGTGCTCAAACATTGTATGGGGTATTTCTAATGGGATTCTGTGGGAGTTGATATTAGGCCTGACATCTGTATTATCAGTGATCTGGAAGTAAATATAAAATCAGTCTTGGTCACTTGCAGGTGACAACAATTGGTGGAATAATGAGGAGAGGGTAGTTATAGAACAGAGTGGATCACTTGGTAAGATGGGCCCATGCAAGCAAATGTGTTTTAATGCAGTCAAATGCAAAATTATATGACTAGGAACCGAGGATGCAGGCCAGTCCTATAGAATAGAGAATTGCAACCTAGAAACTAGTGACTCTGAAAAGGATTTAGGGGGTCATAGTGAATAAGCAACTAAACATATGGTCCCAGTGCAAGGGTGTGTGCCTGGATGACTGGCTTGTCCATGCCCCTTTTGTTCTGGAAGCAGAAATAATAGTTTTAATAATAAAACATAGTTTTTAGTTAACATGATGGGGTGGGAACCAAGAAAAGATCATTTTTTTAACCACTCTAATTCTGTGTGGGACTTGATGTTTCTAATCGAGTCTAGCTAGCTGGAATTTCTATCTGGTGCTGTTATATAAACTGGTCTTCCATTTGTGGAACATTCTTGTAACACTTTTCAGTATCTTCCCTGATAGAATGTTTGGGCTAATGCTGGCTTGTCAAGATGTGCACCTGACTGTACCTAAAGTATTTGTATCTCAAAAAGAGGCATAGACTGGATTCCCTTTGCCATCTTTTGTTTCTTAAAAGCAGTAATTTTTCCTCAGTCCTCCAGGGACATTCCCATGGCGACTCCATCTCATGATTTTATAAGATCTTCATTTGTTTTAGATCTTGTATCACTTCTTTCATGAAAGAGGGCCGTTTTGGCTCTCATGATGGGTGGGTAGAAGGGTGGCTGCTCTGTGCTGCTTTAACTCCCTCTGTTTTTTGGCTTTTCATTAAGAAAAGATGATAATTAAAACCTGGATCCTAGCCTGTATTTGGGTCCTGGAAAACAAGTAATCTTTTTCAGGTGAATAGCTGCACCCATTCTAGTAGGGCTATCACAGCTTCTTGCACAGAAAAAAAAATGGGGATTCCGTTGAACTCTGCAACATAGACATCTTGTGCTCCTTGTACACATTCATAGTACATACTTTTTTTTTCTTGTGGCAAGAGGGTTTAGATCAGAAGTCCAGTGACATGTTTTCTTTCCTTGTTCCAGCGTGCTGTGGGAATTGAGATTCGGGTCACATCTGGCTTACCCCATGCAATGGAACACTATTAAGAATTGCTAGGTACAATGCCAGATAGCTGGTCAATTTCTTGTATGCTGTTATTCATTCTTGGCTAAGATAAGTTCTTATTACTAATGTCTGAACCTACTTAAAGAACAAATGAGTTCTTTGGTAGTAATAAGAAATATAACACGTCCAGTCTGCTTCTGTAAGTTTTTCAGCTTCCTTTCTTGTCTCCAGGATCTGATTTTTGGGAGTAATGCCTTCTTGGAAGGAAGAGAGTCAGGGTGATCCAGTGGATTGATTGCCAGACTTCGATATCCTGACTGAATTCTGTTCCTGTTATCATGCACAAGTCAATTAACCTTCCTACCTTAGTTTCTGTATCTGTGAAATGGAGATGCCCTTTAAGATCTTCAGATGAATTTGTTGTAGTGATAGGTAGAATATTCTCATACTTTCCTAGAACACATTAAAAACCAATTTCTAAGTTCTTATGTTATGTTATCATCTTGTTTTATGGATCAAATGAACAAAAAACAAACAAGCAAACCATGCAGAATACTGTTCTTATGTCCTTTTAAAAAAAATCAACATGCATTTCTTAAAGAATTTACAATGGTCATCTTTGGTTTATTGCTCTCCTTGCATACACATTTTGTCTTATTATCTTACACAGCTTGTGTGCACTTCTTCTGTGGCTTTCACTTTTATAAACTGGAGGTCACATACATAAGGGCTCTGGAGTCTCTGGTGACAGTGACAGACATCAAATGGGCCACAGAATTTGTAAACCTTACAAAATTTGCAAACTGTGTAAGAACACTGTGAACAATAGGTCAAGCCAACACAATTAAAATTAACTACAGGAAGAAGTTAATATCTAGCTTACATTTTATGAATAGAATTAACCTTTTACACTTTCAGGCAGCAAAGCAGTGCTATGTGATAGCACAGAATTAAGGACAGTTCAGATTATCAGATGTGATAATAAATTATATAATTTTTCCCAGTTATAAAGTTAATTTTTGTCTTCATCAGGGAAAAATATATGAAACAGTCACAACTTTTTCCGATTTGACAATCTGACAGTGTTTGAAATCCAAAAATATGCCATCATTTTAAATATATATTTCATGAACTTCCTTGAGGAGCTTGGAACATGGCTTATGGTGTTAAATGTATAGGATGACTTCAGTCTTTAGGATCACTGATAGTGCAGTTTGTAAAGCTCACTGAAGCATAAATACGCTAATATAAGGTGTGGGAATCTGGCTGTATGAGATTGTAAACTATTGTCTACCATACAGTTTCCAAGTAGTCTCAGTTTTTTGAGACTTAAACAGCTTTCCTGAACAGTAGTAGGAGGTAGTGGGCATTTTAAAAGAAAGCATATTACCTGGCAGAAGCTGTAGCATCTGCCCCATTAAGAACAATAGCAGTGGCAGCCATTAAACTGGCAATGGAAAAGCAAATAAAAAATCTAATCTCAAGCAATAAATATTATGTACGTATACTTCCCTTGCCTGTTCAAGAGTATGGAAAAGCTCTCTTCTGGTGCGAGACATGGAAAAATAGACTTGTCTCTATTTTGACATTCTAGAATTCATGTAGCGAAGCTGCTAGAATACCAGTTCCATTACAGAGCGTTCTACTGCTATTACAACTTTTTTTGGTCAATGGATTGGTGTTCCTGAATAGAATTAGACAACATTGTGATTAAAAATGCATGCGTGCTGTCTATAGTATAGCATCTACTATTGCAGCTGCCAGAGCATTTAGTCTAATTTTTATCAATAGAAATGAACTTTGTGTTTTTTTGTGTGCTTTTGGTGACACTTCTGTTTTATTTATATTCTTCATTACTGCAAATAGCTATCACTAATCTACTTATTTCAGTGTTCTCTCTCTAAAAGAAATGAAGGGATCATTGTACAAGATGCAGTGGTCATTAATCTCTCTACCAAAAAAAATGAGATCTCTTTTTACAGTTAGTTTGGACAAGAGAGGACTAACTTTCCTCATGATCAGTGGATACTTTCTGCTTCTGCTTGCAAACTGAATACAACACATAAAATCAACATACATTCCTGTCGACAAAAATAACCCACATTAATCAGTGTGTAGGACAACTAGTTAACTGACAATGTTGCTTACAAGAGTGAAAACAGCCCTGTTTGATTTTAAGGATATCAGGCTTAATGCTCTGTTCTGAGACAAATTCTTTAAATTATATATCATTGCATCAAACCAGTTGCACTCGTTAAATATGTTTTCAAAATAGTCAGATTTCTTATGTAGATAAAATTGCATTTTATGGTAAATGAGGTTGGAATGAAAACATACACAACTACTTTACCACAGAGTTCATCTTACTGATGCCCATTTCTCCATAATACAAATATTAAAGATTGCAGGAAATCTTCCATAAACACTAGAAATAACTTTATCTTTCAGGAGAAATATTTTAATCAATACAGTCAATTATGAATAGGAAATAATCAAAATTCATATGGCGCCGTTCCCTGAGAACAGGTGAGTTCAGCTTTTCAATACATAAATATATTTATATACTTAATATGTTTGGGCAATTTCTGAAACCCTCCCCCCACTATCTTATAAACTGTATTTTTACAAGTTAGAACATCTGTAAACATATGTGTTTATGTAAAATAAAATTGCACTGAAGTAATATAGTATTTTCATGTACTGATATATTAAGTTACTACACAAAACAATTACTGACAGTGAAAGGAAAGAGACAATCATTGGTGACCATGCTTAGCAAGTTTTTTAGTCTCTTTAAAGAGACTATCTGAACTAAATGTATTTCAGTCTTACACCTCCCCCAATCACTATATAAATACTGTTAGGATAGTATCTTAATAGTGTATTTAACAAACACCTCTTAAACAAAAATACTACAAGAAGTGGTGTTGTAAACAGTGTGAGAGTATATGGCTAGAGCAAAGGTTGTTATACATTAATTTTCATTTCTGATTTGTGCTTATGCTGAAAGTTTTTTTGTGGTAGAACTCTTCCCCCTCCAATACCCCAGTTTTTTGGGCAAAAAGTCTACCAGAAGAACACAAATACACTCTGACAAAACTTAAACAAAAATCTTTCAGACACCTCATTTAAACTGTGAAATGTGATTTTTAGATTCCACTTTATGTAAAAAAGACAGTTTTATTGGGAATTGAAATGCCAAATAAAATACAGTATTCCATAATCTTGTAAATTTGATAATTGAACTTGTTAATGAGAAAGTATGTACTCTTACTGGATAACTTAAATATTTCTTTTGCAATAGGCAGGTTTTACCTATTTCACCCAGAGGCTCGAATGTTCTCTGTAGTTTACACTTTAGCAATAGTTGTGTAGATAATCATGCCAATGAAATATTGTTGAATTGAGGATTGACACCTGTCTGTGTGAGGATGGAGTGAGTGCCTGGCTGAATGGGAGGAGGAGAGGGGAGTGAATCAAGGTGAAAGCAGGGCTGTGTTCTGTGTGTGGTGTGTAGGAGGAGAGGTGCTGTGAATGGCTGAACCACAGAATGATGCTGCTTTGACATTTTTAACCCTGTAAATCCTCAAAAAGAACAGGCGTACTTGTGGCACATTAGAGACTAACAAATTTATTTGAGCATAAGCTTTCCAATTTTAATCATATTACTACATGCTATAAATACATTGTCAAAAGCCTTGGTGAAAGTTATGATTGTATAAATTGTATATTAAAGGTGCTTCCAAAATTTGAGACATTATATCTATCCTCTAGTAAACTCTGTTTACTAGGGGGGAGGGATAGCTCAGTGGTTTGAGCATTGCCCTGCTAAACCCAGGGTTGTGAGCTCAGTCCTTGAGGGGGCCACTTAGGGATCTGGGGCAAAATCAGTGTTTGGTCCTGCTAGTGAAGGCAGGGGGCTGGATTTGATGAACCTTTCACATTCCCTTCTAGCTCTAGGAGATAGGATATTTCCATTAATTTATTTATAGTTTGAAATTTAGTATATGAGGTAAGCCCAGAGAATACCATAAAAACTGTGGAAAATTTCAAAAATTGCTTGGTCTTTTACAACTGGCCCAAAGGCCCTAACTGTCTGCAAGCAGGTGACAATGTCACCAATGGGACTACCTGCAGCTGTGTAATAAACTTGTTTCCATCCAACATCATCCCCTAGAAAGACAATATAGCTGATGATACACTGTAAATAATGTACACCCATGTAGACCACATCTGGCATCCAAATCACACTTTATGATTGATTCAGTCTCCTTTCCTTCGCTATCAAAGGTGGAAGAAGTAAAATGGCACCTTTTCTAGCCCTGTTTTGCCAAGGACCTCATTGTCCCTCTAGTTGGAGCCAAGAGAAATGGAATTGTATTCATTTGTATTACTTGGTGCCTAGAGGTTCCAATCAAAGTTGAAGCCTTATTGTACTGAGCACTGTACGTATATTTAGTAAGAGACAGTCTCTGCTCTTAAGAGCTTATACTCTAAACTAGGGTTGCCAGTTTTGGTTGGCTGTATTCCTGCAGGTTTCATCACACTACATCTTTAATTAAAGATTAATCTTTTATTCCTGGACACTCCAAGACAATCCTGGAGGGTTGGCAACCCTATTCTAAACAGCACCGTTAGAGACAAAGAATTGGAGAAGGGCAGAATTATCCCTGTTTTACAAGTGGGGAGCTGAGGCATGGAGATGTTAAATGCCTTACCTAAGAAGTCCACCATAGAGCTAATAGCTGAAGTGACATACCTTGAGTCCCAGTCCAGTGCCTTAACCACAAGCCACTCGCCTCATAAATTTTCTTGAGATATAGAAGGGGACAGAGCAGCAGAAATATTTTCAAGCAAATATTCTCAGTGCATAGGAGTTACCTGATTAGGCTTATTTATTATTTATTTCCCCTTCAGTTTATATTGGGTGAAGGGTGAAGAAAGAGCACGAATATGTCACTGTAGGGGTTCTTGGCAATATGAAAAATGCAATTACAACAACTCCCATTAATTGCAATTTTATCAATTCTGTCTAACCAACGTTGGCTGAGCAAAATGTAAACATTGGAAATTCCCTCTCTTTTTCAGTTCTCCAAAAGCTAGGAAAAAATCTACTTTTCAGTAGATCTAATGTCACTCCCACACTTGAGCTCTGCACCTGAAACATTCTGTTGTTTTGTAGCTACTTTTGCGGGCATTTTTCTCATTCACAAGTTGGTTTCCCGGGGAATACTTTACATTTAAAGCTACATTAACAAACAAAAACTACATTTAGTTACACTTTAGGTTGTATCAGAATACCACCCTTGTTCCACAGGTATCAAAAAGCAAGACATGCCTGAAACTTTATCACACTTAACAAAATCTGAATGTTGACCTCATATGCTTTTATATTAACAGATCAGATCAGCGGTTCTCAAACTGTGGGTCAGGTCGACCCCTCTGCCTGGGGCTGAAGCCCTTGGGATTTGGGTTTGGGTGGCAGGACTCAGGCAGGTTCAGGCTTCGATTTTTCTCCTCCTGGGGTCACGTAGTAATTTTTGTTGTCAGAAGGGGGTCACGGTGCAATGAAGTTTGAGAACCTCTGGCGATTGCTTCACATTCCATGCAGTTGGAAAGTTTGTCTGCCTTAACGCTGCTGATTCACTGTTATGCTTTGCATTAGAGTGCAATTTGTTTATGTATCCCTTGAAGAAGGAAATGAGAATGTTTAAGGTGTGTTGAAATATCTTATTGACAATTTTGAAGGCAATGTGAAGGTGGAAAGAAGTGAAGAAGTCTTTCCCATTAATTTATTTCCATGTTCTAAGGTTTTGGGTAGACAGAATATGTCCTTGATGCAAACTTAATTGTCACTAGACATAATTTTGTTATTTTCCTGGGTTATTTTTTTAATATAGCTTTGGTGTAACTCAAGAGAGAGCTCCCCAATTCAGGGAGGAAGAGAGGTGCATTTGTCTGGAAACCACAGTGCTGAAGCTGCTCCTGACTGTTGGTTGGCCCATTCTGCCTTCTATGCTCTCAACTGGAAGTCGAGTTGAGGGATAACCACTCTCATATCCCATTAACCTCTCTTGCTGACAGACTGCACCCCTTCACAACTAAGAGCCATATATCTCCAACATATACAAAACACAGTACAAATACCACATTCACCACACTTGCACTGGGACACACAACCCCGCTGCAGACTTCACAAGATCAATATTAGATATCAAATTGTTTGACATACTGTAAATCACTCATTCATCTGCTCCTTCTTTAAGTGACTCAGGGAAGGAGTAGGGGAAAGGAGCATTAATTAGCCACAAAATAAAATATGCTGGATTAGATCAAGGAGGCATAATTTACATGTATAAAAGGAGGACTCTATCTGAATGTGGTAGCAGTCTCAGAAGAGAAAATGCAATATGTAAGTAATTCAAACACTTGAGCTCTTATTGCAGAATTTAAGGAAAGTTAAAAGGGGCTTCTATTTAATACCACCTTTCAATGCATCACATACACTGTGTACTCCTGAGGGAATTCTGGGCCAAAAAAATAAAAATTCTGCACACAATATTTAAAATTCTGGAAATTTTATTTGTTAATAAATAAATGTAGAGGCTCCATCATGGCAGTGGGAAGCACAGGCATCTGGTTGCATGGAGGTGGGGAATCATCTTGCAGCTCCCCCCTCTCCCTGGGATAGGGACTCGGCGGTGAGGTTGCACCTGAGCCTGACACTCAGCAAGGGCTGGGTCTGCCCCAGAAACACCCTGGAGCCCTGCCACTCTGTACCAGGCACACCAGGTGTGGGCAGGCAGGCTCAGCCCAGCAGGGTCCCAAGTGTGGGGGCATCAAGGTCAGAGGCTTTTGTGTGGGGAATTCTGGATGCAGGCGGGTCAGTGCGGGATATGGATGCACAAGTCTCATTGGGGTGGTCCAGGGGCGAGAGGGGGCGGAGCTCATCAAGATGGGCGTTTGATGGGCCTGCTTAATGGGGGAGTCCCTGCTGCTGCTGCTGCTGAGGGAATGCTGCATGCTGGGCTCCTGCTACACCCCACGATTCCCCTATCCCCTTCTCTTCCCCATCCCATCTCCCTGCCTCACTCCCCACTGCCCGCTCTCCACTTCCTCTCCACACTATGTGGCTAATGTATAAACTGACTGACTTCATTAAATACATTTTAGAGCCTTTATCAAATCTAATTTAATAAAATGTAAACTTTGTTTGCAGTTTACTGCTGATATGGAAGATTATTTTGTGTGTTTACATATTATCTGACTAATTAGCTGTATCAATATACGTATACCTAGAGCTGACTTGGACATGGTGGGGGGGGGGCGGGGAGGGGAGAGAGACTGTTTTGCTTTAAGAAATACACTATAGTAGGCACACTTTCTTCTTCGAGTGTGGGCCCTCTTGTATTCCACTGAGGGTTTATGCATGTGCACCATGCGTCTGGAGCCAGACAAGCTGAAAATAGTAGTGTCCATTGGTTTGTGCATGCACCGTAACTCGCTCCATGGTTTTGTCCAAGGGCAGGATGGACCAGCAGCATCTCCAGTTCTTTCTCACCCCTGCATGGTCTGGGTCGGAACTATTAGTGTCCTCTTGCATGTGGTGCACCTTTAAAAGAGTATAGTTGTATAGAGTTTGTTAATAACAGTATTTTTGCTGTTTTTACTGTCTTAGATAGGTTTTTAGAGTAGAATTGGAACTTTGGGAGTTTTGTTTCCTTGTTAACTCCCCGCCAGTATCCACATGCTGGTACTGGACTATGCTGAAGGCTCAAGACTTCAAAATATGCACCTCCTGCCCGTGCTCCTTTTTGGTTGGCAACAAATATCAATGCTACCTCCACTGCTTGGGAGAAGCCCACATTGCATTGGAGTGCAGTATCTGCCACTCTTTCCCCAGATGTATCTGAGAAGGCTGGACTCTGCATCCAGGAGCATCTCATGGAAGTTGCCATGAGATCTTATTCAGACACAGGTTGGGGAATCTCCCCCTCCCCTGCCGTACATTAGCCTGATACAGCCAAGAGTGCACCTCCGGCTATAGAGTCTGAGTCTGACATCGGCAGTACCACCACTATGTGCCCTACACCGGGGCCTAGCTGGGAGGTAAGGAAACATGAGCTCTAGTCATGGGGAGGGAGTACGCTCTAAAGCACCTAAACATGAGAAGAAACCAACAAGTCGATGGAACTGCTGGTACCAGTTACTGAACTGTGCTCAACATCAGACCCCCATAAGGTGCAAGATCTGCCCACTCCGGGGAAGTCCACTGCTCTGGTACCGGTTTCAGATACAGAAAGAGTACCCTTAACATCAGGAAAGTTGGGAAAAGCCCCAGAGCCCTAGAAAGTGTTTGCCCTGGGAGACCCCAGGTCTCCATGCGTTCTGATACCTTCCACCTCCAGGCAGGCCAGATCTCCCCCTCAGGGCATGCCACAGCCAAGGCACCCTTCACCCCCTGCTCTGATGGTCTATATGCTTCTATTGGCTCCAACGATACTACCAGTGGAACTGGTGTTTGTGTTTTCATCTTCAGAGGAGTCAGATGAAGGGCAGGGACCTCCCAACTACAAATACTCCTAGAGGTTGTCTACATCGTGGCAATATCCTCCAGTCCAACTGACAAGGAGCCACTGGATCTGCATGTTGTGGAGCCTGCCACAACACCCTCCGGATCTGTCATGCTGGCCCTGTGGGGGACCCTGGCCACAATAACTAACCTTGGTACACACCTGTTCTACAGGGGAAACTTTGCCTCTCTCCCTGTCTCAAATGCCCTCTAGTAGATGCTCTGAGCTGATAGAGGAAGAGCCACTCAGTCCGGTTCCACCAGTATTGCCAGGGCAGGAGTGATTCCCATCATCCTCACCAAATGCTGTAGTGGCTTCGGCGTCTCCCTTGCCCTCAGATAACTTTTGGCACTTCCAAGGTCTCATGTGTAGGGTAGCAGGTGAATTTCACATCCCCTGGAGGAGATCCAGGACACACAAAATAAGCTCCTGGACATCACTCATTGGCACTGGGTAGAGTTGCTCTGTCAATCAACAATTCCATTCTCGAGCCAGCTAGAACAGTGTGACATACACTGTCCACCTGTATGCCTACTCCCAAGGGGGCAGAAAAGTGCTTCTATGTATCAGCTATGGAGTCTGAGTTTCTTTTCTCAAGTCTGTTGTGTGCCCCCCACCCCGCCCGGTATTCTCTTGTGGTATAGGCCATGAGAGAATGGTCCAGACAACAGCACCCATGCTCCACTCCAGCTGATAGAGGGCAAGTGGTTGGACATGTTAGGCCACAAAGTCTCCTCCTCAGCTAGGCTTCAGTTCAGAATTTTGAATTTTCAGGCATCACTTGCCAAAGACAATTTCCTGAATTACAGCAAACTGGAGGAATTTGCTGAAAAACTGCCACAACAAGATCAGATCTGATTCCAGGCAATCTTGGAGAAAGGGAAACTGGTGGCAAGGACAGAATTTTAATCAGCTGTAGATGCGGCAGGCACTTCATCATACTCTATGGCTGTGGGCATTGTCATGAAGAGAGAATCATGGCTCCATTTCTCTGGTTTACCCAGGGAGGTACAAAATACTACTGAAGACCTACTTTGCGATGAATCACATCTTTTTGATCAGAAAGTGGATGATTTCCTACACATCCCCAAGGATTCACGAGCTACACTTTGTTCCTTGGGTATTTAAATATCTGTGCTGAAGCATAAATTCAGCCACAACACAGCATTACAGGACTTCCCAGTTTTTCCATCAGAGGCCTTATGAACCACCACACAAATGTCAAAAGACCCAAATTCTCACCCTCCAGGTTCATTGTCACAGCCTTCCTCCTCCCATGTGCAACCTCCACAGAAAAGATATTTCTGAGAGAGCCTAGAGAGCCGTCAACCACCTTGCTTACTGCCATACAACCCCCTCACTCCTTTTGGAGGTCATCTAGCACTCTTTCTACCAGCTTGAGGTATAAAACAGTGGACATATGGGTGCTAAATGTCATCCACCATGGCTATACAATTGAGTTAAACAGCTTCCCCTATCCCTCTTCGGGGCCACTCTCATGACAGCATCCTCACCCAAGAGGTGAACTCCTTAAGACAAAGAGGAGCGATAGAGCAGGTCCCTCCAGAATACCAGGGGACAGGGTTCTAATCAACTTATTTCCTGATACCCCAAAAGAAGGATGGGTGGAGGCTGATTCCAGACCTACACATTCTCAATGGTCACACTTGCAGCGATCATTCCATCATTTAAAAACAAACAAACGTGATTTATGGCTCTTGACATGCAAGATGTCTACTTTCACATAGACATTTATTTGGCACACAGACTGTTTCTGAGGTTCACAGTCAGTTCGCACCATTTTTAGTACAGGGTTCTCCCATTTGGATTCACCACTGCTCCCAGGGTCTTAACCAAGGTTTTCTCCATGGTAGTGACTTACATCAGGCATTATGGGGGTCTTTGTATTCCCATATCTCAATGACTGGCTCCTGGTGGCACAATCTAGAGGTGAAGCTCAAGCTTCAACCTCCATGTCACTCAGCCTCCTTTTCTCCCTTGGAGTCAACATTAATGCAACCCCCCCCCCCAAAACACAAACAAACAAACAAAAAAACCACCTTGGAGCTCACACAATCTCTAGACTTCATAGGATCCTCCATCAACTCAGTCACAGCATGGGCCTACCTACCCTTAGACAGTCTATCTGTCCTTGGCCTTGTGCACGTACATCATCACCTTTGTTACCTCCAGAGGTGGCTGCAGATGGTTTACTCTCCCAAACATCACACCATGGACCATATGCTAATAGTCCTCCCCGCCTCCAGAGTGCTCTCTTCCCTCCACTGCTGGACGGATCCACATCAGGTCTGAATTGGGATTCCCTTTTTCCCCTACTCCTCAGACAAAGCAATTATCACCGATGCATTCCTCTTAGGTTGGGGCGCACACATGGGAGAGAACATGACATGGAGCATGGGCTCCTCATGAATCTAGGATGCACATAAATATTCTGAAGCACTGGGCTGTAAGGACCACCTGCCAAGCTTTCCTCCTGTTCACCCGTTCCCATCGTGTTCTTATCGTGTCAGACACACCACCACTGTTTGCTACATCACATGAAGTCAACTGCTTTATGTACAGAATCAGTCAACCTATGAAATTGGTGCATCACTCAGCAGATCCTCTTATTGGCAGCCTATATCCTGGGGATGCAAAACATGGTTGCATATTCTCTCAGCAGGTACTTGGTGATTGGGCATAAATGGGAACTCCACAATACCATGATATACAACATCTGATGGGGGACTCTGACCAGTGACCTCTTTGTTTTCCCCGTCAACAACAAATACAGTACATTGTACTCTAGGGATATGTGTCTCTTGGACCTCCACTCATACTGCCTTGGTCAGATCAGATCAACTACGCCTTCCTGCCTCTTAGGTAATAATTGGAGATATACCAGTCTCCTAGAGCTGGAAGGGACCTTGAAAGGTCATCTAGTCCAGCCCCTGCCTTCACTAGCAGGACCAGTTTTTGCCCCAGATCCCTAAGTGGCCCCCTCAAGGATTGAACTCACAACCCTGGGTTTAGCAGGCCAATACTCAAACCACTGAGCTATCCCTCCCCCCCTCTTCCACTCCTTCCATGAGTATTCCACAAGATCAGATGAGACAGAGCGACGGTCATCCTGATCACCCATACTGCCCCACACAATTCTGGTCTCCCAAACTGCTAGAGAGGGAGTGTTCATCAGAAGTTCAAAATATCCTCTCCAGTTGTTACCAGGTGAAGTGGAAATGCTTCATCTACTGTACAAGAACAGGGACTTTCCCTGGAAGTGATGGGGATTCCCCTTATCCTGGACTACCTCCATCCTTGAAGGCCTGGGGTCTTGCCCTGTAGGTCCACCTAGTGGAAATTAGTACCTTTCACACGCTCCCACTCTCAACCCCCGCGTGAATTGTATCTTCACATCTGTTGACTGCTAGGTTTTGGAAGGGTCTCATCAGAACCTTCCTACCCATACAACTCATTGCTCCACAGTGGGCCCTCAACCTAATTCTGTCCATTCTAACGAAACTACGTTTCAGCCAAACCTGAGCTGGCTTTTGCAGGTGACAAATCTGAGGAACTGTCACAGATTGAAGTGTCACTAGAGGAGGTTTTGGAATTAATTGATAAACTCAACATTAACAAGTCACCGGGACCAGATGGCATTCACCCAAGAGTTCTGAAAGAACTCAAATGTGAAGTTGCGGAACTATTAACTAAGGTTAAATCCCCTGGGGAGGGGGATAGCAGTGGTGTTTTGATTGCTAAACCCAGGGTTGTGGGTTGTTGAGTGAGTTCAGAGAGGAGGCCACTTAGGGGTCTGGGGCAAAAATTGGTCCTGCTAGTGAAGGCAGGGGGCTGGACTTGATGACCTTTCAAGGTCCCTTCCAGTTCTAGGAGATTGGTATATCTCCAATTATTACCTTATTACCTTAGGTTTGTAACCTGTCCTTTAAATCAGCGTCGGTACCCAATGACTGGAAGTTAGCTAATGTAACGCCAATATTTAAAAAGGGCTCTAGGGGTGATCCCGGCAATTACAGACCGGTAAGTCTAACGTCGGTACCGGGCAAATTAGTTGAAACAATAGTTCAGAATAAAATTGTCAGACACATAGAAAAACATAAACTGTTGAGCAATAGTCAACATGGTTTCTGTAAAGGGAAATCGTGTTTTACTAATCTATTAGAGTTCTTTGAAGGGGTTAACAAACATGTGGACAAGGGGGATCCGGTGGACATAGTGTACTTAGATTTCCAGAAAGCCTTTGACAAGGTCCCTCACCAAAGGCTCTTACGTAAATTAAGCTGTCATGGGATAAAAGGGAAGGTCCTTTCATGGATTGAGAACTGGTTAAAGGACAGAGAACAAAGGGTAGGAATTAATGGTAAATTCTCAGAATGGAGAGGGGTAACTAGTGGTGTTCCTCAAGGGTCAGTCCTCGGACCAATCCTATTCAATTTATTCATAAATGATCTGGAGAAAGGGATAAACAGTGAGGTGGCAAAGTTTGCAGATGATACTAAACTGCTCAAGATAGTTAAGACCAAAGCAGATTGTGAAGAACTTCAAAAAGATCTCACAAAGCTAAGTGATTGGGCAACAAAATGGCAAATGAAATTTAATGTGGATAAATGTAAAGTAATGCACATTGGAAAAAATAACCCCAACTATACATACAACATGATGGGGGCTAATTTAGTTACAACGAGTCAGGAAAAAGATCTTGGCATCATCGTGGATAGTTCTGTGAAGATGTCCACGCAGTGTGCAGAGGCGGTCAAAAAAGCAAACAGGATGTTAGGAATCATTAAAAAGGGGATAGAGAATAAGACTGAGAATATATTATTGCCCTTATATAAATCCATGGTACGCCCACATCTCGAATACTGTGTACAGATGTGGTCTCCTCACCTCAAAAAAGATATTCTAGCACTAGAAAAGGTTCAGAAAAGGGCAACTAAAATGATTAGGGGTTTAGAGAGGGTCCCATACGAGGAAAGATTAAAGAGGCTAGGACTCTTCAGCTTGGAAAAGAGAAGACTAAGGGGGGACATGATAGAGGTATATAAAATCATGAGTGATGTTGAGAAAGTGGATAAGGAAAAGTTATGTACTTATTCCCATAATACAAGAACTAGGGGTCACCAAATGAAATTAATAGGCAGCAAGTTTAAAACAAATAAAAGGAAGTTCTTCTTCACGCAGCGCACAGTCAACTTGTGGAACTCCTTACCTGAGGAGGTTGTGAAGGCTAGGACTATAACAATATTTAAAAGGGGACTGGATAAATTCATGGTCCATAAATGGCTATTAGCCAGGATGGGTAAGAATGGTGTCCCTAGCCTCTGTTCGTCAGAGGATGGAGATGGATGGCAGGAGAGAGATCACTTGATCATTGCCTGTTAGGTTCACTCCCTCTGGGGCACCTGGCATTGGCCACTGTCGGTAGACAGATACTGGGCTAGATGGACCTTTGGTCTGACCCGGTACGGCCTTTCTTATGTTCTTATGTTCTTAACTGCCATTCCAACTGCTGACATCATGCTCTATGTCCCTCCTTTCCATGAAAGTCGCCTTCCTTGTTGATATCATTTCAGCAAGGGGGGTTATTGAGCTTGGGGCCATGATGGTAGATCTTCCTTTCACCTCTTCCCATAAAGATGGTGTCCCTTGTGCCTGCACCCCAAATTTCTGCCAAAAGTCATCTCCCAGTTTCTTGTTAATCAACCCATTCACTTACCTGTGTTACCGCTCCCCCGCACCGATTCTACACTTCCCGCCCCGATGCTGCACAGCTTGGAAGAGGGCTGACAGCTTCATTCCTTTAATGTCAGTTGGGCCTTGGCCTTTTACCTGCAGAGAATGAGGCTGATAAGGAAATCCCCCAGGCTGTCTGTTGTAATAGCTGAAAGAGTTAAGTGTCAAGCAGTCTCCACACAGAGAATCTCCAAGTGGATTTTGGGATGCGTTACACTCTATCAGTTATCGGGACTGCTTCCACCCTCTGGGGTGAGGGACCATTCCACGAGAGCTCATGTTTCGACCATGGCCACCCTCCACAACATGCTGCTCCTTGACATATGTAGAGCGGCCACGTGGAGTTCAGTACACACGTTTGCTATGCATTACTCCTTGGTGCAAGACTCTGCAACAAATGCCTCCTTCGGCACGGCTGTCCTCCACTCTACCCTTCCATCTTCATCCCTGCACCCTCTTCTGAATTAGGTACTGCTTGGTAATCACCCTCTGTGGACAACAATAGGGACCATCACTCAAAGAAGAAGGTTGGCTACTTGTAACTGGGGGTTCTTCCAGATGTGTGGCCCCTATTATCTGTATTCCACCATGTGTCCAGAGCTGGACAATTTGAAAGTAATAGTGTCTGTTGGTCTGCATGTGTGCCATGGTTTTGTCTCAGGTGATAAAGGGTGGGGTGGACTGACAGCGTCTCCAGTTCCTTCTCCACTGCAAATCCAAACAATCTGCAGCAGAGGAGGAGGAGTAGGTGGGATGTGGAATACAGAAAGAGATCTCGCATATTGAAGTGCCTCCCATTACAGGTAAGTAACCTCCTCTTATTACATGAGTTTTTTTGTTTCTCACACTTCATATTTATTTAAAGAATAGTTTATAAATAATCCTTTATTCAACTATTCTGTTTTTTTGCCCATACAATTTATACATAAATCAAAAATGTTTTTCTCTTTTGGAATTTAATTAGAATCTTTCAAATTTAAAATCCATCTGGATTTAAGAGTAACAGTCCCAGGTACATTAATTACCTCTAAAATAATCTTTCTAAGGTATCAGTTTCTCCACACACTTTATCTGTACTGACATGTACATTATAGTGCCTGTTTCATATTTAGCCCCACAGAAACAAAAACCCTCCTCCAAAACCCACAGCCTGTACTGAACTACTAGTTAAAGAAACAAAACCCAAGACCAGAAATGAATAGTTTATTTTTTCCTTAGACTTACCTGCCATATTCATTATGGTTCTTACTGTGGCTTATGTTTTGTGACATACTTGTACCTAGTCAATAGGGAAAAACACAACTTTGTCTATTTTCACATCTAGTGATAAAATAGAGAGTTAAATGCTCTTATGCCTCTTACAGAATGTATTAGTACAGTCATATTTCTGTCTCATAGTGTGATAACGCCAGCAGGATAAATGTGAGAGACACTGAATCTTTGCACAAAGGAAATAGGTTTTATAATGAGTGCAGTCTGAACAGAACTAATCTCTTTCTTGGATCATTACTTCACCTAATCACAAAGCCTTTTTTAATTCAAATCCTTGCAGGGTTCTAATTGGTGACCTCCAGAGCCTGATAATTGTATAAGATAGCTGATCTTTTGCAGTATATCTAAATGGCCTTTGCAATTAAAAGTGAGAAATGTAGCTTAACCCTTCTGCTGATTTAGCTGAAGAGTTGACTTTGTTTTCATTATTGAGACTTCAATAATCTACACACTTTACTCCCCCCAAAACTTACTAGTTTAGGAAGATATTAACTTAGACTGCTGATTTTTTTTTCAATTTGTAGTTATGTTAAACTTGTCTGATAAACCCTTTGAGTCTTCAAAAATGTACACTGAGCTATTCACTGCATCTAATTTTTCAGGTCTTCAGTAATTTGGTTTGTGGGCAGACTGATACAAAGCTAGTCCTGTTAAAGAAGTATAATTCAGATATTGCATCTTGTCTGTGTACTTTAATTCAAATGTCCTCAAAAATAGTTTTAATAACCTGAAACTAGATTAAAGACCATATCCATTAGTGTTCCTCCACAAATATGTTTTTATACATTGTTATAGCTTCAGTCATCTTTAAATATCCAAATATCTTATTGCTGAGGTGTATACTTTAACAGTACATGCCATCTTACTTATAATAGACTAATTACTTTTATCTGTTTTAGGTTTACCGTTAAGTACGACTTTAAAAGTATAACTATATATATTCCTCTCATGCGACAAACAGGAGTTCACAATGCTGTGTAAAAGTGCTGCAAATAACGTGTGTAAGTAGGGGAAGTGAATGAGAATACTAAAGTGAGTTTTCTTTTTGGTTCTGTCATGGTTTGCTTCCAGTGTTCATCTTCAACATGGTTCTTGATATTAATTTTATTTGAGTTCTTCAGCTTCAACGTAATTCAGTAATTTTTGTAGAACATGTTTTGTTTTCAGTTTGATCCATATACCAGCCAGTACAAGTCAGGAAGTGCCAACAAAACATGCTTTGCCATTTACATTTAATCCAAGTAGTGTTAAAAGTTCACTTTCCTACCACTTGTGTATTGTAGAGTATTTTTTCCTCTAAAGAGAGCGGCTGCTGGTCTGAAAAGAAACCGTTCAATCACCAGCATAAGTGTTTTGAGTAAGGAATATTTTTAACTAAGATCACAGTAATTAAAGACCTGCTATCTTCATTTCTTCATATCTTCCTTCCCTTAGTATCTGTAGTAACTGCAGTGCTAGTTTTAGTCTTGTGTAGTAGTTCTACACATAGGTATAAGTTTACATTATAACAACTATCTCCTTAGTATGTGATTACCGGTGCTAGGTTGGATACCGGGATTGGTACCAGATTGATGCCCCATTCTCCTTGCTTCAATGCCTGTCGTTCATGTAGCGGGTCTGTGCTAGTGAACGATCCTCATCCCAGTTGCCTTAAGGCACATTTGAGTGACAAATGTCACATTCATAGGAAGTTCAAACTCTGTTTGAAAAAAGAACAGGGCTGCCAGACTTAAGTATCTGCTCAGAGTCTGCACTTGGTCCACCATTGGAACTCACCTGCTCTAAACAGGTACTGAGCACTTCAAAGGTTATAAGAAGTGCTCCTCCTCTTCTAAGAGTCATCAGCCAGATGTGCATCACCAATGCTTAAGAAGAGGTAGTGTAAGTCTCCTAAGGAATCAGTACTGGGACCTTCCAAGCGGAAGGCACCACGTCTCAAAATGACTTGCAGGTGCAACCTAAAAAGTTGCACCCTCCGGAGCAATATATGAACCACAAAGGATTGATGACACCAGAACCCAGGAAGGGTCCATTGATATAAATCTCTGAAGCATCAACACACCTCTGGGAACCACAGATTCAAGACCCCTTCTGGTACCGTTGACACCCAAGGTGTTTGAGGCAGATAGGGAGTAACTTGGCTTTTCCTGCGATGCAAGAGACTCACAGGGTACTGACATTGGAACCATGTGCTCCTGCAGTCTCAATTCCAGCCCCAGAGCACCGATCAGTACTGACTGCTTCTACTCTTGTGGCACCTCTGTGGAGGACTGAGTCTAGAGGCAAGCCAGCAATGATTTTGCCAATACCCCCATCTCAAGACCTACAGGTTCAGCTCCTGTTCAGAGGAATCATAGAATCGTAGGACTGGAATGGACCTTGAGAGGTTTTCTAGTCCAGTCCCTTGCACTCATGACAAGATTATCTAGACCATCCCTGACAGACATTTGTCTAACCTGTTCTTACAAATCTCCGATGATGGAGATACCACAACCACCCTAGGCAATTTATTCCAGTGCTTAACTACCTGAACAGTAAGGAAGTTTTTCCTAATATCTAATCCAAACTGCCCTTGCTGCAATTTAAGCCCATTGCTTCTTGTCCTATCCTCAGAGATTAACGGGAACATTTTTTCTCCCTCATCCTTGTAACACCCTTTTATGTACTTAAACAGTTAGCATGTCCCCCGCTCAGTCTGCGCTTCTCCACACTAAACAAACCCAGTTTCTTAAATCTTCCCTCATAGGTAATGTTTTCTAGACCTTTAGTAATTTTTGTTGTTCTTCTCTGGACTTTCTCCAATTTGTCTTCATTTTTCCTGAAATGTGGCACCCAGAAGTGGACACCAGTACTCCAGTTGAGGCCTAACCAGCATGGAGTAGAGTGGAAGAATTACTTCTTGTATCTTGCTTACAACACTTCTGCTAATACATCCCAGAATTATGTTCACTTTTTTTGCAGCAGTGTTGCACTGTTGACTCATATTTAGCTTGTGATCCACTATGTCTCCCAGATCCCTTTCTGCAGTACTCCTTCCTAGGCAATCATTTCCTATTTTGTATGTGTGCAACTGGTTGTTTCTTACTAAGTGGAGTACTTTGCATTTGTCCTAATTGAATTTCATCTTATTTACTTCAGTCCATTTCTCCAGTTTGTCCAGATCGTTTTGAATGTTAAGCCTACCCTCCAAAGCATTCTCAACCCCTGCTAGTTTAGTATCATTGGCAAACTTTTTAAGTATGCTCTCTCTGCCATTATTAAATCATTGATGGAGATATTGAACAGACCTGGAGCCAGCACTGATCCCTGCAGGACCCCTCTTGATATGCCCTTCCAGCTTGACTCGGCCACTGATAACTAGTCTGAGTGGTTTTCCAACTGGTTATACACCCATCTTATAGTAGCTCCATCTAGGTTGTATTTCCCTAATTTGTTTATAAGAAGGTCATGTGAGACAGTATCAAAAGCATACCCCCCCCCAATCCATAAGACTTTTTACCCTGTCAAAGAAAGCTATTAGGTTGCTTTGTCATGATTTGTTCTGACAAATCCATGCTGAACTGTTACTTATCACTTTATTCTCTTCTAGATGTTCGCAAATTGATTGCTTAATTATTTGCTTCATTATCTTTTTGGGTACTGAAGTTAAGCTGACAGGTCTGTAATTCCCCGGGTTGTCCTTATTTCCCTTTTAATAGATTGACACTATATTTACCCTTTTCCAGTCCTTTGGAATCTCTCCCAACTTCCAGGACTTTTCAGATATAATCCTAATGGCTCAGATATCTCCTCAGTCAGTTCCTTGATTATTCTAGGATGTATTTCATCAGGCCCTGGTGACTTGAAGACATCTAAATTGTTTAAATAATTTTAAAGTTGTTCTTTCCCTATTTTTAGCCTCTGATCCTACCTCATTTTTATTGGCATTCTTTAAGTTAAATGTCCAATTCCTACTAAATTTTTTGGTGAAAACTGAAACAAAAAAGTAATTTAGCACTTCTGCCATTTTCATGTTTTCTGTTATTCTTTTTCTCCCCTCATTGAGTAACTGGCCTAACCTTTCCTTGGTTTTCCTCTTGCTTCTAATGTATATGTAGAATGTTTTCTTGTTACTTTGTGTCTCTAGCTAGTTGAATCTCATTTTGTGCCTTGGCCTTTCTAATTTTGTCCCTACATACTTCTGTTATTTATATTAATCTTTTGTAATTTGATCTAGTTTCCACTTTTTGTAGCACTCTTTTGAGTTTCAGATCATTGAAGATCTCCTGTTAAGACAGGTGGTCTCTTGCCATACTTTCTATCTTTCCTACGCAGTGGGATAGTTTCTTTTGTGCCCTTAATAATGTCTCTTTTTTGAAAAACTGCCAACTCTCTTGAACTGTTTTTCTCCTTAGGCTTACTTCCCATGGGATCTTATTTACCAACTCCCTCAGTTGGTTAAAGTCTGCCTTCTTGAAATCCATTCTCTTTATTGTGCTGTTTTCCTTCCTATCATTTCTTAGAATCAGGAACAACTATATCATTTCATGATCATTTTCCCCAAAGCTGCCTTCCACTTTCAAATTCTCAACCAGTTTGTTCCTATTTGTCAAAATCAAATCTAGAACAGCTTCTCTCCTAGTGTCTTTCTCTACTCTCTGAAATGAAAATTATCTCCAATATATTACAAAAATGTATTGGATAATCTGTGCCTTGCTGTGTTGTTTTCCGAACAGATGTCTGGGTAGTTCAAGTTCCCCTTTACCACCAAGTCCGGTGCTTTGGATGATTTTGTTTATAAAAAGCCTCATCCACCTGCTCTGCCTGGTTAGGTGGTCTGTAGTAGACCCCTACCATGATATCACCCTTGTTTTTTTTCCCTTTTATCCTTATCCAGGGACTTTCAACAAGTCTGTCTAGTATTTCCATCTGAACTTAAGTCCAAGTGTATACATTTTTGATATATAATGCAAAACGTCCTCCCTTTTTTCCCTGCCTGTCCTTCCTGAGCAAGCTGTACCTTTTATTCGAGTCCTGTGTATTATCCCATCAATTCTGTGTTGCCAACTATGTCAGTTGTGTTTATTAACTAGCATTCTGGTTATTCCTGCTTATTCCCTATACTTCTCGCACTTAGGATGCAGACATCTAAGATAGTGATTTGATTTTCCCCTATGTTCTCTCTTGTCTCTCTCTTGTCGCTGCTATAACGTCCCATGCTCCCCCCAGATTCTGACCCTTCTCTTTTTGACTGACTTTCCTGGGGACTTTTGTCTTCTGCTCCCATCGAACCTAGTTTAAAGCCCTCCTCACTAAATTAGCCAGTTTGTATGCAAAGATGTTCTTCCCCTTCCATGATAGCAGTCCTTCTTCCCTGAACAATATTCTGTGGTCCAGGAAGCTGAAGTCCTCCAGGTGAAACCATCTTCATTGTCAGGCATTCACCTGCAGGAAACTGACTCCCCATAGGACTTGGAAATTGGATCCATTGTGTCCTGATCTGAGCTTGCCCTACAGCTCCAGTGGAGTGCTTGTCCGCTGTAGTACAGTTCACAGCCTCAGCATTTTATGAGTCAGTGGCATTCTCAGAATTGGTCCCACATCCTTACTGATGGCTCTTCTGGATCCCTTGGGGCTCCCTTCCACAATCCAGAACCTTTCTGCTCCCTTACCTCACCTCAGTATCAATCAGACACTGGCAGCATTTAAAGGAAGGTCACCATCTTGTTACACTTTGATTTGTCGTAGCAGTTACTTGAATTTCTAGCTATAATCTTTAATAGAGGCATTTTTGTCTTGTCAGCTCTTAGATCCTTTATAGCATCTGGTCTTCTATATAGAGCTTCTAATGAAGTCAATGATGGGTGTATAAAGAATGCAGGATTGGGCTCTTCTTTGTTTACTTCTGTCTGAAATAGAAACAGTTGCAGTTATTTATATAAATATAAGATGGTTGGCTGGATTTAGCATAGTGTCAAGTGAAAGTTTTCTGATCTTGAAGAATGCAAGTAAAACTGATATTTCCTTTGGTGGCTTCCAGACAAGGATACATATTGTTTGTTGCTGATCCTGCTTCCTTTAAATATTCTCTCTAGTGAATTTGTTTCAGTTCTAAACTGTAATGTAAAAAATGATACGAAACAGTATCTTCCCTGTGGTTATACTAAGGCCACAATCCTGCAAAAATGTAATTATGTGTGTAATTATGTGCACTGTGTGTAGCATGGGTTCTCAAACTGGGGGTTGTGACCCCTCAGGGAGTCACAAGGCTGCCAGCATTTATAATAGTGCTAAATATTTTTAAAGTGTTTAATTTATAAGGGAGGGGGTCACATTCAGAAGCTTGCAGTGTGAAAGGAATCACCAATACAAAAGTTTGAGAACCACGGGTGTGTAGGCATATTGCAATCAGTTGCTTAACCTTTCTGCTAAAGTTAAAACTTTGAAAAAGGAGATCTAAGGACTGTCTATCCAGGGAAAACTTTCTAACAGGTTTAAAACTGATTCAGCTAACATGATTTTAAATTGGTTAGAGCTAATATAGACCCAGTTTAGTTGGCTTTCAGCAGCTTGACCTATGTTTATGTTGGCTTTCAGCAGCTTGACCTGTGTTTATGTTTCAAATGATCTTAAGAATAAGGTGATCTTGAATCTGGTGAGGGGGAGAGGGCAAGGAAAATGGATTTGGATGCCTTAAATCAATGTGGTATCACGAGACCATTATAATGCATAGACTGCGTAGACTGTCGGTCCTTCATCAGTTGAGACTTAGCTGATCACAACATGTCTTCCAATCTTTTCTCGCTCTGGCCATCCTTTGCCATGCTTGTCCTTATCTCCTGTTAGGAAATCATCCCACCTCTTTGGAGGCCAACCGCATGGCCGTTTCTGTTCTTTTGGATACCACTCGGATATAGCTGTGGCCCATCTGTTGTCACTGAGTCAGGCCACATGTCCCGCCCACCACATTTTGCTGAGCCTGCTTTCAACAATGTCTCACACTCCAAACTACTGCCTAATTATCTTGTTGGGGATGTGATCACGGTGAGAAATGCCCAAAATGTTCATTCCATCGCCCTCTGTGTGACAGACACTTGGTCTTCTTCAGTCTTTGTCAGCGACCATGTTTCACTGCCATATAACATCGCTGGAAGCATGGTCAAGTTGAAAAGATTCGCACTAGTTGTTTTGCTGATCTTTCCTTGGAGGATGTCCTTGCTGACATTGATATTGCTGTTTGATACTCCCCTCTGAATCCCCTTCAACAAAGGTGTGAAACAAGGAGATACAGTTTCACCAAAATTATTCACAGCCTGTCTTGAATTGGTTTTTAAATGAGCAGACTTGAAAGGTGGGATTAATATCAATGGCGAGCGGCTAAACCATCTCAGGTTCGCAGATGATATAGTGCTGATAGCCGAAAATACACCCCAGCTTGAGAGAATGCTTAAAGAACTGAACGCGAAAAGTAGTCAGATTAAAAATGAATCAGTCGAAAACAAAATACATGAGATCAGATATTCTGCCAAGAACCCAAATAACTCTTGGAGGAGAGCAGATCCAAGAGGTTGATAAATATGTTTATTTGGGCCAGGAAGTCAACATACGCCACGATCAGTAAGGCGAACTGTCGCACAGAAAAAAAGCTGGATGGTGCGCATTCTGTGACATCAAAGACCATTCTAATATCTTTGTTAAAACTAACTTAAATCCCACATTTATATATTATATATATTATCACTTGGATATTAATTGTAAAGTGCTTTGGGGTCACTGGACAGAAGATATTTTAAAAAGTACTTATTTTGTGTCTGGATCTGATCCTGAAGTGTTGAAATGTGGGACTGGACCAGTTAATAGTTATAATTGTCACTCAAATTACAGGTTTTTTCAGTATTTCCTTAAACTGTTGACTATCTTACACTCTCTTGTCCATTTTAGAGTGTTCAGTCAGGTCCGTTGCTATAACTTGTTAACAAACTTTCAGTCATTTCCTTTTAGAAGCTCTGAATTCACACTATTTTTTTTTAAAGAGTAGTAGCCCAGCTGACATTTTACATTATCTAAAGTGGTTAGTTTTTCTGCAATAGAAGTTTGTTGAAGAGTCTTGTATTTTATGGTCACTGTACCTGTTGTTTGAAAATAATAGTGATGTGGTTTCTTTTTTCCAGGCTTGCAGATACAAAACTTGTTCTCACAATTATTGTTGTTATTCATAATTGAGCTGTAAGCACAGCACCAGTAGTTTTATGAAAACCTAGACATAAGTCTCTTGTGAAGCTTACACTCATTCACATCTTACCAAGGTCCAGCAGCAAGTATTGTTATGCCTTTTCATGTAAGAGAGCAAAGTTGGCAATTGCATGTATTCAGCATCTCATTAAGCCTAAAGGCTCTTTCTGGTAAATAAGATGAATACAGCACTTATATATGGTTGTTGAACAAATGTTAGAGAGACTGCATAAAAACTTCAGTTTATTGATGTAAGAACCTCCCTTTTAGATTCCGAGACACATTTTAGCTCTCAGCCTTGCATCTGTCATGTTGAAAAAAATAGTCCTCATAGCACTAGGGGAAGAAACATCTTTTGGATCTTGCTTAGGAGCTATAATATTATAAGTGAGTTGGAAAACATTGCATTGGGAATTCAGTTTTGTGCAATATTGTTTGACCGAACTGCCCACAAAAGAACAGAGTATAGCAATATCTACTTCAGATTTGAGTTTGACATTTTGGCCTCAGACTGAGGATGATGATGACAATTAAACAGATAAAGGCAGAGCATCATTTTTAATATTGCTTAGACTTTTAAGTATTGCATACCAATTAAATTGGAAATAACATGTCTGACTATTGTAATTCTCTGATAGGAAGATTAATTCTAGTTTGAGATTAAAGTTAAAGAAGTCTACTTCACCATTATCTAATCTATTCAATAATGTTATATTGTGTCATATGGGTTAATCGGCAAGCAATCATTGCTTAGCCTTCTCTGCTGTGGATAAAAAAAACACACATAATTATTCATTCAGCTGAATTCCTAGACTAATGCAAATGCTACATCTATGGCCTGAGAACATGGGATTTTAATCCCTTAGCATTATCAGAAGCCTTAATCACATGTTCATTTATTATTTCTGAACAAGGAGACTGCACTGTCACACAAAGCCGAGTAGTACAGAATGTAATCTTGGGATTAGGGAAAGGCAAATCCTCCTATCTGTTCGACCTTGAAAATCTGATTGGATTTGCTCTTTGGACTGGCATAGTTTTCCCCAATTAAGTTAAGCTTGATATACATGAATGATATTTGTCAAATGAGTCTTGTATATCTTATGAGTGTATACTCTGATGCTAAAACTTTTGGTGTTCATGATTTCCTGAAAGGGGTTGGGAGTGGGAAGAAATGAACAGAGAGAGAAGAAAAGATAGAGGTAAAAATAAAGATAAACTGGCTCTGGCATGCATAATAATTTTTTTTCTATGTTTCTTTAGTGATACAACAGCCAACAGGACATTTTTTTCATGTTCTTTCAGAATCAGATTCAATTTTATGATGTTAACATGAACTAACACAACTCTTGGAACAGCAGTTTATTATTAATATGTTAAAACAGAGCAATAAGAGAAGTCTTTCGTGGTTTATTGTTTTTAGTACTAACATGGTGACTATTGGGGGAAGGTTTACTATTACTGGAAGAAGAGTAATTCATTTTAGGAAAAAACCTGACTATGGCAATTTTAAAAGAACCTCTGTTATTTACCATCAAGTTATGAGTGTCCCTTTACGGGTTTACAAAATAGTTTTATTGAGGCTAAGAAAAAGCTTGAAAAACATTGCGAAAGCAGGACAGGTTCAGATAGGTCAAATGGCTGGTCAATAAAATGTACATTGATGTGCCCTGCTCTGGACAGAAATGCTAATATTGAGACGACTCAATTAATTTATTTTCACTTATCTGTGACAGATCATAATTAATTCAAAATGTGTCATTGGTGAATGAATACAGTATCTTAAAGCTACCTGTTTTTATAGCATTTTATTTCCCAGATAATACATATTTTTACTCATATCAACTTAAATCTAATTTAGAAATTTAAAATATTTGAAGTAGAACTAATTACAGTATAAATTACATGTTAACGAATATTAAGTGGGTTGATTGTCATTAAAGTGAGGTACTTAAGAATGCTGAGTTCAGATATATTCATTACTCTTCATTTTGTAGAGTACAATCTCATTTTAAGAAAATACCATATTTTACACAGTGCTCATGATGGTAGGGAACTAATCCCAATGTCTATTGAATAGCAAATATAGGTATTGTGGGAGTTTTTATTTTTACCTATCATCCAATGTACTTTAATCCTGTAAGAAGCTCTTGGTCAGACTGCTGGTTATTTTCAGTTGTGTGATTTTTGTTGTTGTTTGCCATCAGTGTACATAAAAGCCTAGAGTGAACCACCATTCATTGCAAAAGTAGATTTTAAAGTTTTAATACAAGTCCTTTCTGATTTGGTTTTGAACTAGTTAAATTTGCTTGTTGCTCTGGGAATAGAGGAATAAATCTCATATCATCTGTTCAATTGGGTGCAACAGTGCATGACTTCTACTAATTAAAGCTGAAGAAAACAAACCTCAGTTTTTATTTGTTTATGCTGAGATGAGTAACCTTTTTAATATCAAGAAAAAACATGACTGTTTACAGGTTAGTTCACCTGCAGAGATAAATGTCAGATAAGTTAGGTTTACTAGAAAATAAATTATTCTATGAATTAAAGTATGTCTTTGAATGTGTTTCTTACATATAATCAATTAATACATCAGTTTCATAATCGGAAGTCACTGCAAATTTAACTTACTCCCGCACAGTACATGCCCAGACGTCTCAATTTTGAGTGGCGCTTTTATCTCAGTGAAACAAACAAACAAACAAAAAAAACAAGTAAAAGTGTACATTGGATACCTTTTGTTTTACTTACCACCTCTAAGCAATTTCTAGTAAAAATTGTTATGCAGAGGAGGGGAAATAATCAAATCTGAGGATTATATATTATTTCTATTATTGTAGTTAATTTGTTTCATTCACAGGCAATAAATGCATAGGCAAAATATTATATTACAAACAATTAATATACAACGTATTGTCATCTCTTTCATGAGATGTTATGTCAGTAAAATGGGACCAGTATTGAATAACTGAAGTCTTTTAAATGATAAGAAAGCTTTGGGTTTGAGTCTACAGTTTATGTATCTTTAGTATGTTGTCTTTGATGTTGCAATTAACACACACTTGCCACACATTTCCTCCCACTTTTTCCATATTAAATATTGCAGAATTTATTTTAATTGAGTAAACAACCTCTTAAAAAGTTTTGTAATACACTGACCTTATTAGCTGAGTGATATATAACATAGCTGATGATAATGAAATTTACCTTGCTTGGAACAAGGGCATTATAGCTAGTTTAGTATTATTTTAGAGAGTACTACACTCGACATGTGAATCCGGAGATCAAAAAAGTAAAAGAGTAAAAAGCAAAAGTTTTATAACTTTAAATGGTTCATTAAACTTTAATCTTCCTATAATCTAAATTCCTCATTGTTGTATATGTGCACTCTTGCCAGTTTCACCTGAAAGTAAATTTCAAGGAAACTTTACATTTGACTCAGTTGTAAAAATGCACTAGGTCTTTAAAAGTAAAGAGGTGGCCAACAGATATTTGTGACACCTAAAAATAGGGTTTTTGTTGTTGTTTTGTTTTGATATATTAACATTTTAGCAACTAAAATAAATTTTAAACTTTGAAGCACACGCTACCAGAAATTTTTGTCTTCATTTGTGAATCATGTTTTTGTTTAATTTGTAACATCATGATAAGAAATTAACATAGATAATAAGCATAAGAGTATTTATTTCTTACTTTGTGTGTTTGCTATGGGAAAGTGTATTCTAAAAATAAAAAAGCAGAGTGAAATTTCAGTAGCGAGGAAAAATGTGAGCTGATTAATCTATTTTAGCTGTCCCTCAGATTTTATTGCAGTGATGAACAAGAATGACTCCTTTTAATTTTTTTTCTGTTAGCAGTAAAAGAGACAAATCACTCAAACAAATTAGTCTGTGAGACTGTACCTTGAAGACGCTCTGGTTCTCTAAGTAGTTTTTTAAATAATTCAGAGTTTTGCGTTGACCCAAAGCAAAAATGTGGGGAATAAACAAGACTCTGATTCTGCATAACTGATGTCATTAGAAGCTTTGCTATTTAATTCAGTGGGTGTAGGATCAAGCCTATATTGAATAAATACTTAACAGGTCTTTTGATACATTTTGTTCCTGTTGACAAACAAAAGTTATGGTAATGTCCATCAGTTTGCAGAGGGGTTAACTGACAAAGGCCCCTGATCTAATATGACATCCTGGGGAAGGGTGACCCTATGCCTATATGGAGCACTCTAAAATCAGCTGGGCTCTGTGTGGGCACTGGACTCCACATCTGGTTAACGTAGTGCAAGATAAGGGTTTAGGGCTCTAGTACTGCAAAGATTTAAGCACATGCAAAGATTACACTTTGTTTGTTTTAAAGGAGACTGTGCTAAAGTAACGTGGAAAATGTAATGAGAGACCATAGATGTGGATGTGGAAACAACATCCTCAGGATGTTCAAAAACATGAAGAGTGAATGTGTTTCTAAGCATCATCCACAGAAATGTTACCATCTGTACATTAACTTCAATCCTAGACTTTTGGACTTGGCATGTGGTTATTTGTTTTGGTATTTTGTAGCTTTAAACATTGGAAAGATTGTTTTACTTCATCTGGAGGCTAACAGTAATGTGTTTAACTAGATGTCAAACCTATACAGTGGAGGATATAACTCCATTACAACTCTTGTTAAAATGTATGTTGGGAATAGGGAGTGGATTATGGAGGGCGAAGAGAATTAAACTTTAAATATATACAATATTGTAATGGGGCACTCACCTCAAGTATCCCCTAGCAGCTAGGTGTGGTGCTGTAACCGTTTCCCCTACTTGTGGAGCCCCCTGTTGGTTGCCAATGTCACTAAGCATGTCTTCAGTGGTTCAGCCCTCTGGCCAAGTCACACCATCAAAATGGAGCCCTTCTGGGATAGCAAAGCATTTGCCAAACTGTCTTCACCCAGGGTCTTCACCCCCTATCTTTGGGCCCTTTAAATCCAGCTCTTCTCTCATTCTTCTAATGGACCCTTGTCCCCTTCTTGGGGCTTAGGCCACTTTGCTAGTGGCTGGTGCGGGAACCACCCGCTACTTCAAGTTCCAACCCAGGCAGACCCACATACTGCTTCATTTAATTAGTTGCTGTTGCAGTCTCTGGGCCTTTTCCTACTTGGTCCCTTTACCGCTATCTGTTTACCTTAGGGTTAGCATTCTCAGGTCCTCTCTCTCCCAGATTTAGTGCAAACAGCCTATCAAGCTCTTCTGGCCAGAACAGAGCACCCTCCCTTGCCCCTCTAGCCCTAGCCAGGAACTGACCAGCTAAGGCCCTGCAGCTCCTTTTAGCTGAGCTTGCTGAGTTATGATTGGCTGCTTCCACAAGGCCTCTCTGGGCAGTCCTGGAGGACCCACCTTTGCCACTCCTTTTTAGAGCGGGGTGTAGTAGGCATATGGTCAAGGAAGGTCCAGGTACACCCCATCACATATATATTTTAAAAAAATTAAAGCTTTTTAAAGAGTTTTCAAAGCAACTGTTTTGTGCTTAAGGTACAAGATTTAAGTTTTGTTGTTAATTCCTGGGTTTTATAAAATCAAATAGAAATATTCTCATGAACTCTTGAATTTTCAGTGGATGATTTCTTTTTATTTAAAACGTTCTCTTGAAGTTTTGGAAGCATAGGGCAAATGCGGGAGAACCCCCTAAAATGATAGTACAGACATTTCATTGTTCAAACTGAGTAAACTATATTAAAAAAAGTCTCATAAATGATCCAGTGTGTAGTATAAATTATATTTTCTTAAATGTCAGTTGTAGTCCAAAGTGCTGATAGTAACAGATAAGGATTTTTTTAAAAATACTTTGACTTTTTAAAGACACCATAATAGAGACTCAACTTAAATGTATACCCCAATTTAAAAAACACAGTAAGAGAACCAAAAAAGAGCCGCTATGGTTAAACAACAAAGTAAAAGAAGCAGTGAGAGGCAAAAAGGCATACTTTAAAAAGTGGAAGATAAATCCTAATGAGGAAAATAGAAAAGAGCATAAACTCTGGCAAATGAAGTGTAAAAATATAATTAGAAAGACCAAAAAATAATTTGAAGAACAGCTAGCCAGCGACTCCAAATGTAATAGCAAGTATTTTTTTAAATACATCAGAAGCAGAAAGCCTGCTAAACAACCAGTGGGGCCACTGGATGATTGAGATGCTAAAGGAGCACTCAAAGATGTTAAGGCCATTGCGGAGAAACTAAATGAATTCTTTGTATTGGTCTTCACTATTGAGGATGTTAAGGAGAGTCCCAAACCTGAGCCATTCTTTTTGGGTGACAGATCTGAGGAACTGTCCCAAACTGAGGTGTCATTAGAGGAGATTTTGGAACAAATTGATAAACTAAACAGTAATAAGTCTCCAGGACCTGATGGTATTCACCCAAGAACTCTGAAGGAACTCAAATGTGAAATTGCAAGACTACTAACTGTCATCTGTAACCTATCATTTAAATCAGCTTCTGTACCAAATGACTGGAGGATACCTAATGTGATGCCAATTTTTAAAAAGGGCTCCAGAGGTGACCCTGGCAACTACAGGCCAGTAAGTCTCACTTCAGTACCGGTCAAATTGGTTGAAACTATCATAAGAACAAAATTGTCAGACACATAGATGAACATAATTTGTTGGGAAATAGTCAACATGGTTTTTGTAAAGGGAAATCATGCCTCACCAATCTACTAGAATTCTTTAATGGGGTCAACAAGCATGCGGACAAAGGAGATCCAGTGGATATAGTGCATTTAGATTTTCAGAAAGCCATTGACAAGGTCCCTCACCAAAGGCTTTTAAGAAGGAAGGTTCTCTCATGGATTGGTAACTGGTTAAAAGATAGAAAACAAATGGTAGGAATAAATGCTCAGTTTTCAGAATGGAGAGAGGTAAATAATGGTGTCCCCCAGGGATCTGTACTGGGCCCAGTCCTATTTAACATATTCATAAACAATATGGAAAAAGGGGTAACCAGTGAGGTGGCAAAATTTGCAGATGATACAAAATTACTCAAGATAGTTAAGTTCAGAGCAGACTTTAAGAATTACAAGGGATCTCACAAAACTGGGTGACTGGACAACAAACTGGCAGATTAAATTTAATGTTGATAAATGCAAAGTAATGCACATTGGAAAACATAATCCTAACTATACATATACAATGATGTGATCTAAATTAGCTGTTACCACTCAAGAAAGACATCTTGGAGTCATTGTGGATAGTTCTCTGAAATCAATCACTCAATGTGCAGCGGCAGTCAAAAAAGTGATCAGAATGTTGGGAATCATCAAGAAAGGGATAGATAATAATACAGAAAATATCATATTGCCTCTATATAAATTCATGGTATGCCCACACCTTGAATACTGCGTGCAGATGTGGTTGCCCCATCTGAAGAAAAGATGTATTGGAATTGGAAAAGATTCAGAAAATTATTAGTGGTATGGAATGGCTTCCGTATGAGGTGAGATTAATATGACTGGGACTTTTCAGCTTGGAAAAGTGGCGACTAAGGGGGAATATGATAGAGATCTATAAAATCATGAGTGGTATAAAGAAAGCAAATAAGGAAGTATTATTTACTCCTTCTCATAATACAAGAACAAGGGGCCACCAAATGAAATTAATAGAGGTAGCAGGATTAAAACAAACACAAGAAAGTATTTTTTTCATGCAATGACTATGATCCTCTAGAACTCCTTGCCAGAGGGTGTTGTGAAGGCCAGTACTAGAACGGGTTTCAAAAGGGAGCTAGATAGATTCATGGAAGATAGATCCATCAATGGCTATTAGCCAGGATGGGCAGGAATGGTGTTCCTAGCATGTTTTCCAGAAGCTGGGATTGGGTGACAAGACATGTATCACTTGATGATAACCTGTCTGTTCATTCCCTTTGGGGCACCTGCTATTGGCCACTGTCAGAGGACAGGATACTGGGCTTGATGGACCTTTGGTCTGACCCAGTATTACCGTTCTTATGTTCTTATGACTCAAATATGTAGTTGTAAATGGCAGCCTAGGAGAGAAAATCAATCTGTTTTACAAGTTACACACTGGTTTTGGAATTTATGCTGATATAAAAATTATTCATTTACTTGAGAACATGATATCAAGTTTAAAAAAAAATCAGTAACAGATTTTTGTACTTTTCTTTACAGAAATTGAGAAATTCCAAAAAGGGGAAGGAAAGGAAGAGGAAAAGTATATTGATGTAGTGATAAATAAAAATATGAAGCTGGGGCAGAAAGTATTAATTCCAGTGAAACAATTTCCTAAGGTAAGTTAATTTGTCAGAAATTTAAAACTGGTTCTTTGTAAGAATGTGATAGCAAAATATATTCAGTTCTTTAAGCAACAGAAAATTGTTCCTAAACCTAAGACAGTATTATCTACTATTGCTCATGTTATTCTATAATTTATTATATATAGTTCTCATACTGGCTTCCTCACCATACTGCTCCAGATACATTTTCTATGAACTTTAGATTTAAAGCTATACCTATGTCTACTTGTGTGAAGGGAAGACTACTTGTAACCCTCATTTCAAGCAGTAGAAAAAGGAAATATTTGTTTGTAGTATATTGAAACAAGCACATAACCAAAACCTCCAGGATATTGCAGCTGTTCTGTAACCTCTAGTAAAAAATAAAGAAAAAAAGAATAAAATAATACTTATAGTGATTTTAATCCATAGACCTCAAAACAATTTTCAAAGTAGGTAAGCATTATTATACTGTTTTTTACAGGTGGGGAAACCAAGGGCACAAAAAAAAGTGAAGTGACTTGCCTAAGGTTGCACAATGATTAGGTGGAAGAGCTGGGTTTAGAATTTGGGCCGACTGTCTCCAGGTCCTGTACGCTACCCACTGGATATTATTGCCTAGATGGTTAACAAAATGACACTAATATATTAATATCAAATCACACAAATATAGGGCTGGAAGAGATTTGGATAGGTTAACTAGTCCAGCTCTGTGCTCTGAGGCAGGACCAAGTCTGAGGCTGGTCTAGATTTGATTTTGACAAATAGGAAGGAACTGGTTGAGAATTTGAAAATGGAAGGCAATTTGGGTGAAAGTGATCATGAAATGGAAGAGTTCCTGATTCTAAGGAAAGGTATCAGGGAGAACAGCACAATAAAGAGAATGGATTTCAAGAAGGCAGACTTGATCAAACGCAGGGAGTTGTAGGTAACATCCCATGGGAAGCAAGTCTAAGGGGAAAAACAATTGAAGATAGTTGGCAGTTTTTCAAAGAGACATTATTAAGGGCACAAGAGCCTATCTTTCCTATGCAGTGAGATAGTTTGAAGTATAGCAGGAGCCCACCCTGGCTTAACCAGGAGATCTTCAATGATCTAAAACTCCCAAAAGAGTCCTACAAAAAGTGGAAACTCGGTCAAATTACAAAGGATGAATATAAACAAATAACACAAGTATGTAGGGACAAAATTAGAAAAGTGAAGGCACAAAACAAGATCAAACTGGCTAGGGACATAAAAGGAAACCAGAAAACAATCTACAAATATATTAGAAGCAAGAGGAAGACCAAGGACAGAGTAGGCCCATTACACGATGAGGAGGAGAGAGACAATAACAGAAAATGTGGAAATGGCAGAGGTGCTTAATGACTTCTTTGTTTTGGGTTTCACCAAGAAGGTTGATGGTGATTGGACGTTTAACATAATGAATGCCAGTGAAAATGAGGTAAGATCAGAGTCTAAAATATGGAAAGAATAAGTAAAAAAAACAAACAACATACTGGGATGTATTAGCAGGAGTATTGTAAGCAAGAGACAAGAAGTAATACTTCCGCTCTACTCCGCACTGATTAGGCTTCAACTTGAGTATTGTGTCCAGTTCTGGGCGCCACATTTCAGGAAAGATGTGGAGAAATTGGAGAAAGTCCAGAGAAGAGTGACAAAAATGATTAAAGGTCTAGAAAATATGACCCATGACGGAAGATTGAATAAAAAATTGGGTTTGTTTGGTCTGTAGAAGAGAAAACTGAGAGGGGACATAACCATTTTCAAGTACGTAAAAGGTTGTTAAATGGAGGAGGAAGAAAAATTGTTCTTCTTAACCTCTGAGGATAGGACAATGGGCTTAAATTGCAGCAAGGGTAGTTTGGATTGGACATTAGGAAAAACTTCCTAACCGTCAGGGTGGTTAAGCAATGAACTAAATTGCCTAGGGAGGTTGTGGAATGTCCATCATTGGGGATTTTCAAGGGAAGGTTGGACAAACACCTGACAGGGATGGTCTAGAAAATACTTAGTCCTGCTTTGAATGTAGGGGACTGGACTAGATGACCTCTTGAGGTCCCTTCCAGTTCTATGATTCTAAGTATACATAGACCATCCCTGACCGGTGTTTGTTTAATCTGTTGTTAAAAACCTTCAGTGACAGGGAAGCCTATTCTGGTGCTTAACTATTCGGATGGTTATGAAAAAATGTCTAACATCTACTTAAATATCCTTTACTGAAGAATAAACTAATTACTGATTATCCTTCCTTCTGTGGACATGGACAACAATTTTTCACTGGCCTCTTTATAACAGACCTTAACATATTTGAAAACTTATCAGGTTCCCCATCAGTCTTCTTTTTTCAAGACTAAACATGCCCAGCTTTTTAAATCTTTCCTCATAGGTCATATCTTCTAGACCATTAATCATTTTTGTTGCTCTTGTCTGGACTTTCTCCAGTTTGTCAAAATCTAACTTGAGGTGTGGTGCCCAAAATGAGATATAGTTCTCCAGCTGAGGCCTTAGTGGTGCCGAGTAGAGCGGGACAGTTACCTCCTGGAATGATATTAGCCTTTTTGCACCTGCATCACACTCAATTTGTGATCCACTCTAACCCCCAGATCCTTTTCAACTGGCTAGCCAGTTGTTGCTCATTTTGTATTCATGTATTTGATTTTTTTGTTCTGACCTGTAGTACTCTGCATTATGGAGAGCATATATTGGTTTTACTTCAAAGATTTGAATTTCCTATTAAGATGTCTATATGTAGTTAAAACCACTAAAATCCTAGGGACTGTCTGCTGATAAAGTAAAGGCATGTCTATACAGAGAGTTAGTACATGGCAAACTGTGGTGTAAATCTACAGCACTCTAGCATGCTGTGCAGTAACAGGTCATGTGAGCCCTGCTACCGCATGATAAAAGATCTGTAGTGCACTTGGACCTATTGCTGTTTCAGCTTTCTGCGCACTAACACGCCATATAGAAAAGCTCTAAGTGATTTTGTCCTTAATGCATGAAATCCCCTCTCCTCCATTATTATATTTTGCTGATTATACTACATTATTTTTCTTAGACACTCTGTGTTTGTGTTCATGTTGGTATGAAATATAAAGTTGTCAGTGATTTATATTTAATATGGATTCTGATTTTGATGATCAGGTCTTTGTTATGATTGCAGATAAGATGCAGAATGTCATTTTGTTACCAGCCTAACGTTTTTGAGTAGCCTACTGAGAGAACCATTGCTTGGAGATGGTGTGATTAATGGTTTACAGCAGTGAGTGCCTAAAATAGGATTGTTTCTGCTCAGAATAATTGAGCATAAAAGTTTTGAGTCAACCCTGGAAAAAAGTTAATATAGTCCTGCCAACAGTTTTAACAAAAAGCTTTCACATTGCTGTCAGTTAATAGATTGAGCAAGAGAAAACTCTAAGTACCTGCCACTGTAGAACTGTAAAGGAAGCAGATTGCATTTTGGGGTACTGATGGTGACTCTGCACTTTGAACCTCTCTGTCTCAGGCAAAAATGCAGTTTAAGAAATACACTCTAACAAATTATTTGGTTACTTAAACTATATTTCTGCGTCCTAACTAAACCTTTTTCATGCTTTAATCAGTATAATGTTGTTGAAGGGTGTTCTGCCCACTTCATTTACTAACCCACCCTCTCTCATTATTAAGATGTTCTCTGGATCCCTTCTAAACTATACACTCTGTTCTAGGAAAAGGAGGGGGACAAAAGGATCTCCCATTTATTCCATTTTGAGTAATGTTCTGAGCAACATATCTTAATGTTGCTCAGAACATTACTCAAAACGGAATAAATGGAATAAATGTTGCCATGACAGTATAGCAATCCAGTGTTAGATTCACAAAGGGACAACATAGGCGTTGGAATGCCTAACTTCTAGGTGCCTAAAAGATCACTGGGATTCACAAAGCTTAAGTTAGGTGCTCGGGCTTTTTATACAATGAATGGAGGAAGTTAGGCACCTAAGAATGGGATTCACAAAAGTCAGCATGCTAATAGCCAGTGGAAGATGCTAAGAATAAGATTGTGTCCTGATCCCTGCCCCTCTCAGAGAGTTTGATGCCTATATCTGGGCTGCAGGGAGCTGTGAACCCTTACTTGAAGTTAGGTGCTGAAGGTGTTTCTTGCAAGAAGCTATGGGTAGAGGGGGAGAAGGATTTCCCTTGTAACTTTTAGCCCAGTGGTTGGGGTATTTACCTGAGATCTGGGAGATCCTGGTTCAAGTTCCCCCTCCACCTGAGGGGGATAAGAGCTATTGAACAAAGATCTTCTACCTCTTAGCCCAGTGATTAGAGAACTCCCCTATGGGGTATTTTGATGTCTATCTCCCTCAGTCTGGCCTCTTTTTGGAGCCAGGGGGATTGGATCCTGTGTTTCAAATATACAGCCATTCTCATGCATGCTGTCTGTGTGGCCTAATGATTCATTAATTATTTATCCCAAATGGAACAGCTTCAGCGGGAGAGATTGAGGGAGGGTGGCAGAGCAATGAAGTCCTCCTCTAGAGTTGAGATATAGGTGTCTATGAAAACAAGACATGAGTCGTCATATATTAGACTTGGTTCAGGCTTGGCTCCCCAGTCAGAGGATAACCTGTGCCATAAGATGGGTCCCCTTAGGGCCTCTGTATTAACCATAAAACAAATGCATGTGGTACTGGCTAAATCAACAGATCACATTTCGTCTAACACAGACTTTTTGATATTGACACACAGAGCAGTATCTGACACTGGTACTGAGCTCCTTGGTATGATTTGTATGGTATGGTACTGAGCTCCATATGTAGGAACTGTGATGTCTGTACCAATGCCTTCCTCCTTCCCAGGTAAAAGAGAGGCAAGGATACTGTAGCACTCTAGAAAAAGTAGCCCCGCTGCTGCTGGGCATGTACTCCTTTTCATCTTCTATGTCTTTAGAGATAAATAGTCATCTTCTGTTCATCTCCTTTCTCCTCTGTGGTTATTAGAGAGGAACTTAGGACACTGTTCTCTGAGCAGTAAAAGGCATGGGTCTCACAAATAACAGGGCCCCTTGGTATTCTCCCCTGGATCCACTAGTCCAGTATTCATATGGTTATCAGTCATGTCCCTACTAGGTACCCTAAAATATACAATCCTGGTCCTACAAATGAACATTCACTCCTGCCCCCTTATAGGGTTAGATACACTGCCTCTTAGGGTTAGGGCATGTTTTCCAAGCTAGTTCAGTTGGTACAGTCATAGACCCTAAAGAAAAAGGAAAGAGAGCGATGACGATCACCACATAGTTGTGGAAGAACAATTCATCCTGGCTGCAATTTTGTCATCTTCCCTGGTGAGGTGGCAACTCCCTCTGTGCCTTGTTCAGTGGACAATTTTAAGGCATTCCAAGTCTTGATGAAACACGTGGCTCAGATCCTTGACATCCTGCTGGAGGAAGTGCAAGAGAAGTTGCACAAGCTGTTTGATATTCTCTATCCTTTCATACCTTGTAAACTTTCTCATTAATGAAGGATTGTTAAAACTTGCAAGGAATCGTGGCAGACTCCAGCATCGATACTGGCCACATTTAGAAGAGCAGATAGATGTACAAAGTGCCTCCCAAAAGTTCTGGATATATTTATTCAAATCTGATGCCAGGGTTGCACGTCATGATAATGCTTGAGAGGAGCCGATTGCCCAAACTTTCCTGCAAGCAGCTTTGGAAGTGTGTGACACTTGTAGCATCCACCATAGCTACACCTGTGGCAATGCAAAAATTCTTCTGGCTCCATTTAGACTCCAAAGCTTTTAAGGCCAGAAGAGAACATTGTGATCATCTAGTCTGACCTCCTGCACATCACAGAATCTCACTCTCCCACTCCTGTCATAGACCCATAATCTCTGACTCAGAATCCACAATTTACTGTAGATCAAACCAGCCATTGATCTGTGCTCTATGCTTCAGAGGAAGATGAAACTCTCTCAGGGTCTTTGCCTGTCTGACCTGGGGGAAAATTCCTTCTCCAATCCAAATATGATGGTCAGTTAGACCCTGAGCATGTGTGCAAGACTGACCCGGCAGACACTTGGGAAAGAATTCTCTGTAGTAACTCAGATCCCGCCCCATCTAGTGGCCCATCTCCAACAGCTGAAGATCAGATGCATTTGCTACTAGCAGTGGCAGGTGTGACACATGCCATTGTACACAGATTCATCATACCATTCCCCCTCCATAAACTTAACCAGATCAGTCTTGAAACTGGTTAGGTTTTTTGCCCTCACTACTCCCCTTGGGAAGCTGTTCCAGAACTCCACTCCTCTGATTGTTAGAAACTTTCATCTAATTTCAAGCCTAAACTTGTCGATGGCCTCTCTATAGCCATTTGGCCCTGTTCTTTGTTCTTGTGCCAACATTGCCCCAAGTTGTCAGAGATACTCAAGGAGGTCTGGCAGTTGCACAGTATAGGATGGTTGTGATTCCTTCAGCTCCAAGACCAATGAGGCCCTTGATTTGTTACGACTGTAGAGCTATCTTGTTTTCTTTTTTGGTGTATAAGCCCAGAAAGCACAAGTCAGACCTCAGAGTTCCATCAGGCAGAATCCCTCAGCCTCGTACACCTGTAGACTGCCAAGGACATCAAAACCACTGAAGAGGAAAAAATTCCAGTGCAGATAATCCTTTGCCATTTCCTTAGCTGCTATCCAGTCTGTCTTCGTCTTGGCAGAAGGTTTGACACCATAGGTTCTGCCAAGGTCTTAACTATGAGGGATCTAGAACTGCTCTTCCTCCTCTTTATGGCAAATGTTCTATCCTTTTCTGGAAATCCTTGGCTGGCATCACCAAGGATTGGTGCACCTCAATTTGTCAGCAAAGGATATTGCTTTCTTACTCTCCATCCCCATCCCTTCTCAGGGATTTTTCTTGTGAGACACTGTTGAAAGAGGAGTTGAACTCCATTCTGCAATTCAGCGCAATGGAGGTGATGCTTCTAGAGTTCAGCGTCAAGGGATCCTAGTTCCACTATTTTCTAATCCCAAAGAAGGAAGGGAGGATGTGCCCTATCCTAGAACTATGATGCCTCAACAAGTTCCTCTGACATTTCAAGTTCATGATGGTGACACTGGCCTTTATAATCCCCTCAAGACTGGTTTGGACCTTCAGGTGGCCTGTTTCCACCGGTGCTTTCATGTGGTACACAGGAAATACCTCAGATTTGTGATATGGGAGATTTCCCACCAATACAGGGTCCCCACCCTTTGGTCTTTTCATAGGGCTGAAGGTTTTCACCAAGTGCCTAGCCACTATAACTGCTCACTTGAGATGTAAGGTATTCAGGTCTATCCATTTCTTTGCCATTAGCTCATCCAAAGTGAATTACCCTAGCAGCTGACCAGGTTGACCAGTGTAATCCAAAGACTCTGTGCTATTCTGGACCTCCAAATAAACGGAGAAAAAACCACTTTTGTGACAACTCAGAGCATAGAGTTCATAGGGGCTGTATTAGATTCTAGGTCAGCAAAGGTTTATCTATGATAAGAAAGATTCTAAACTACATAGTGACTTTCTCAGCTATCTGTAGACTCATCCAAAGACAGTAAGAGTGTGCCTTGCACTTCTGGGTTGTATGACTTCTTGTGTCTATTTATTGCAGTTTGCCACACTTCAGTTTGCTCTGTATAAGGGTACTTGAAATGTATTTGCCAAGCGAATGTTGCATGTACATGCAGATGATGGTCCCGTAAGAGGTCCTTTCCTCATGAAATTGGTGGAAAGATTCACTTCAGGTGTGCAACTTCTCACCTCTTGTTACCAGGATTCTGGTGAGAGACGCTTCAACTCAAGGGTAGGGCACTCATATAGAGTCCCTACAGACTCCACCCAAAGCTTCTCTACATGTAAATGTTCTGGAACTCATAGCCATCTACCTGACATGCAAAGTGTTCCTTCCCTAGTGTCAGCCCAAGTGCTGACAGACCATACAACAGCCATGCTCTACATTGACAGACTGAGGGAGCAAAATCATCTTCACTCTTTCAGGAGATCTTGGACTTGGTGTATTTTTCATCAGATAAATGTCAGTGGCTCTGTACCCATCAGATGTTCAGAATTCTCTAGCAAAGGGAAAAAAACTCAACTAGATTGACTTAAAAACAGTGGAACAGTGTGTCTATTTGGACATCCCGACATCATTTGTCTCCCTTGAAAATCCTATTTCTGCTATTTTGATTTTGGTTAGACCTAAAACAATTGGCACTTTCCATTAATCCTATAGGATATCTAACCAATTTTCACACATCACCCTCCTTTTCAGGGCCACACACCATACACATGATTTCTGAAGTTCAGGAGCCCCAGCCTTTCTGTGACCTCAGTATAGTACCAACAAACTTTAATGTGTCTCCCCCCTACCCCCCTGTACACCCCTCTTGACCTCCTTATCTCATCTGTCTATGAAGACCACGTTCCTTGTAACTTGGAGGTAGAGAAAATTCAGACCCATATGGCTAGTTCATCTTACAGGTGATCTATAAAGATAAAGTGACTCTTAGGCCTCACCCCAAGGTTTTGCCTGAGATTGCTTTATTTGAATCAGTCTGTTCACTTTCTGGTTTACTTCCACAAGCCTCACTCAAATTAAAGGGAAGCTAAGCCATACATGCTTGAAATAATGAAAGCGTTAGTCTTTCAGGAACTCCCCTAAATTGTTTGTGACCTTTACTGACAGAGTTAAGGGCTAGACCATACTTTCTGAGACTCTAAATGAATATGTAACTCTTTGGAAGATCCTTCTGCAAGTTAGTCTGGTTAGAGCCACCTGTCTAGATTATAACTTAGTCCAGCTGGGTTCGGGCAGCCTCTACTGCTTCCTTAAGATACATCCATTGCAGGACACAAGGAGATCAGTCAACATGTTCTCCGAGCCCTATTCCTTAGTTGAGGTTTCCAGATTGGATTCCACTATGGTAGAGCTGTCCTGCAATCCTATTTTAAATAGGACTCCTAGCATTTACCTCCAAACTAGGGAGTGTAACTGCTTGCTAGTCACCAGAAATGAGATCCCTAGGGACAGTTACTTGAAAGAACTGCTACTTACTTTACAGTAACTGTTGTTCTTTGAGATGTATTGTTCCCATGGAAGCCATGACCTGCCCTCCTTCCCTACTTCTGCAGAGTCTTGTACCTCTGGGGTTTTTATATTGGTGAAGAAGCTGAAGGATGGTTGGGCCCAATCTGTCCTTTATGTCCTATGTCGGGGAGAGGCCCATGAGCATCCAGGGTGCAGGTGTGGCTCCAACAGACATCGCTGGCCAAAAGAATCCAATCTCATGTGCATGGGATGCATACACACCAGAAGTGGAATCCTTGTTAATAGGACATCTTGAGGAACCACAGTTACTGTTAAGTAACTGTTCTTTTCCATTTTATGAGTAAGTAGTTTGTTGAGCCAGTTCATCTTCTCAGAAACCTGACTTTGCTTTGGCATTAGAATGGATATGGGAAAAAATGGCTTCAGTCAATAATAAACCAGTTTTCTGAAGAGATTCATCATAACTTTGGGGGCAGTTACTCCCCTTTTAAGATAAGTTAACATTTAAAGACTGTTTCATATTGACTTTTGAGAATGACTGAGTAAATAGATATAAAGCTGTGAGCAATCTATGTATTGTATTCCCTTAAGTATTAGTCTACATTATATACCCTCAGCAGTCAGAGCCCGTATTGTGGGTTTATCCCCAAGTTAAATTGCTACTGTTTACTTAAAAATTACATTTCAATCTATAAGCATTTTGTCTACTGTTACAAGTAACACCAAAGATTAGTGTAACCTTTTCCTCTTTCTATCAATGTATTTATTTTGCACATTTGACAGTACTTAATCTTTTCACAAGTCAGTGTCTCCTGCATGGATATTTAACACAGATAAAAAGAGGAAGGAGAAAGAAATGTTTTTTAACAAAATAAAAAACAGGAAAGGATGGTTATAAAGCGACAAAAATTGGTACAGGGAATCAGGGACAGGTGTAGTACTGGAAACTGCTTTGGAATTTTTTTAGTTGATTAAATCTGAAGTTGATAACATTGCTTTCAGATCTGTTCTTGTATTTAAAGCTATGGTTACCTGATACCCCAAGTGAAGGGGGCTAATATTGTGTAATACAAACTGGGTGCTTGAAATGGAGAGACTTTTTTTTGCTGTGGAAGCCTTGCATATCTTGGAAGAGGCAGAGGAAATTTTCTCTGGGTTTTCTAATATCGGATTGTTTAGGAACAATGACTTCCCAATGCTGAATAAACAAATTACAACCATATTCTGTTTCAAAGGGATCCCAAATGACAGAACCCCCTAGCGGAGGACCTAATATGCCAGAAAGCTTCATGTAGCTTTGAAATTGGCTTGTTAAAGCTTTGCAAATAGACCATTTGGTCAAGTGTTTATACCATACTTTCACTAAGCATTTAAGCTGGATATATAGCATTCTCAGCAGATTTGTCTTGGTGGGGATAAAGAAGGATTACTTGTTTTATTACATATCCCCTCTACCCCGTAATTTATATGTTTAAACTTGATTTAGCATTGATATTAATTCTTTTCTATCTGAAACTCATACAGCAGATTAAATGCCTATGAAAGGAATGTCCTTTGTAGTCTGAACATAAATCTGGAAAAAAAAATCTCTTTCTATTTCCTAATAAGGTCCACAGATCCAAGACATTGGGTACTCTGTTTTAAACAGACTTGGAGGCAGACATACCTGCCAGTCAGGGGAGGTGTGGCTCCACTTGAAAAATCCAACCTCATCTGCCTCTCCAACTGCAAGCAGACTAGCTGCTGCTGCTGCAGGAAAAGGGGGTGAGGAGAGGCTTAATCTCCATGTTGTCAGGGCCTGCCTTTATTGAAAGAAAGAATTCCCTTTTCCCTCAGTTACTGGAACTCTGTGCCAGCAGCTCAGTCATGTAGAGTGCTCATGGATGAGAAATTAAAATGGAGAGGAGAGATCCAGACACTGTTTCCTGCACCTCTCCTGCTGATTAAGTGCCTGCATGAAGATGTGAGCCTGTTCTCTGGAGGCCCAGCCCCCTTTCAAGTACTCAGGCAGAGGCAAAAGTTCCTGTAGCCTCAGCCCCCAAGCAGCCAGGAGAGCTCCCAGGAAGCTGTGGCAGCACCTAAACAGCAACATCCCCTAGACCTGGGACCAGCAAGTGGTGATTCCCTCATTCCCCCCACATGGGGAGAATATAGTTTGAAGTACCCTATTAAAGGGTCATGGAAATTTCCCACCCAGCTGCTGGAGCCAAGTCAAGACTATTGACTGCAGAGCAGCTGCCCAGCTCCTCCCCTGCAGCTATGGCAGTGACAGGGAGCTAAGGAAAGGCATCTGGGACAAAACAAGGAGAGTATGCTAAGAGGCAGTCAGGCCCAACCCTTTCCTCCATTCTGCAGCATGCCCCCTCCCCAGCCCTGCAGTGTCTCAGGGCTACTCGCTGCCAGCAATGTCAGCCCAGTGCTGTCTCCCAGTGCAGTACGTGGGACAAGGGGGACTCCCTTTGAACCTCCAGGACTGGAGCTTGGTGCTTCTGGGGTGAGGTCAGCCTATGTTCAGGCCATGTCCAGGAATCTCCCTTGAACAAAGCTTGGGAATTTGGGAATCTGTCTTCTGTACCCAGTCCAGCAACACCTTCAGTCTGAATCTTCTATTTCTTGGGACAGGAAGCTTGCTGAAAAGAGTAACCACAAGGTCCTTCCCTGTCCAGGGCACTGTCAGAATGAAATTACACTCTCTCCTTCTGGGGAGGAGGCAAATCAAGGGTAGGTAGAAGAAAAAGGTCTCTAACACTTAGACCCTTCAAGTCTCCCCAACATAAAGCATGGGCACAGAAAAAAGAATCCCTAAGCTCTATCTTTTGAAGAATCTGATTCAGGGGATTCCTCTAGGAGGCACCCTAAGAGCCACAAAGTAGAATCTGTTTCTCTTCAGCTGCATACACCAGCAGAGTGCAGCAGGACAGGTATTCTCAGTACATGGCTCCCCTGCTTACCTCCCCGGAGTGCACCAGGGCAGATATTCCTCAATGCCTGTGTACCCTGTTCATTTTCACGGAGTGCAGCATGAGGGATATAATAGTCAATGCTGGGGCCACCTGCCCACATTCCCAGAATGCAGCATGGCAAATCAGTGCAGAAAAGACCTGGCCATAAATAGGTGTTGTCTCCTCTAAGCGTGCATATCCTGCACTCCCCTCAGGGAATCTTCCTACTTAGGGGAGAAATGCCAATACTGCAGATCAGAACTAGAGACTCAGATAAAGTATTTTAAACAACAAAAGCCCACCACACACACAGGATAGACTTAGACTTTCAGGGCAGAGTGCACTGAATATTTTGAGAAATGTAAACTACAGTTATGAGGTATACATATGCTTTAGTCAAGCTATAGCTGTATATCCCTCATGTACTCAGTGGGATACCTAATAGCTTTAATTTCCCAGTGTATTATTGTCACACCTAATAGTCTGGGAAAGCATCAGGCTGTCATCCTCAGCTGCCACTGTAGGTCACCAGGCCCTGCCATCCTGGTTTTCGCTTCCAGCTTCTGTTGCAGGTTGCCACATGCCTTTCTACCACCTCCACCTCCTTCCCCCATCGGCTCTGGAGTGATGAGAGTGATAGCAGCCCAGATGTGGAAGTGCTGGCAGGCAGTAAGGATCGTCTTGCCCACCATTTCTTTCTTTCTTTCTACTCCATGCTTCCTCCCAGGCCTCCATTTTACAAGGCCAGAAGATTCCTTGGTGTGCACCAGTCAAAAATGTATCCTATCATCACTGCCATAGATAAATGTGCCCTTTTCTTTGATGGTCAGGGACTTGTTTCTAACTGAGAGAGATTTTTTTCTGAAAGAGTGACTGTGACAGTCTATGCCATTATGTTCACTGCTTTTACAAGACTATGACATATGTTGTACAAAGTATGCCTTGAGGTATCATTTGAAAAGTCACAATCTGCTGAACATTATTATCCTATTAAAATATGTGTAGTAATACTGTATGTGAGGTTGAGATTCTACTGTATATTGTTACCCAGAATTATAACATATTTCAGTAACACCTACAAACCAGTTTTTCAGAGACAGACACACTGGCCCCAGCCAGGTGTTAAAAAACAGAAGCTTAAATGGCCATTCTCATGTCCTCAGGAGACTGCTTGTCATCTGCACCCCAGCTGGGGGTAATCCTTGAAGGGAGAGGGATATAAAAGTGAGAAACAGTAACCTCTAACTCACCTCTCCTCCCCACATCTCTCTGTTTATGACATCAGTGAATACTTGAAGGACGCAACTAAAGGAGGGGGGCGGTCCCAGGCTGGAAGGGAAAGTCTGGACTAGGGAACTTGCTGATGTTGCTCTGCAGTTTAATTCATGAGCAAGTGGTCGGAGTGTTCATGTATTTATCTGGAAGTGAATTTGCATGCTGAAGGCTGTGTGAGCAGGTCAGTAGTAGCTGTTCTGACAGCAAAGAAGTGTAAAAAGCACCTCAGGTTATAGAGTTAAGGGGACATTGCTGTTCAACAGTCCAGATTGTACCCTGGGTAATGTCACATGGCCTCCTCGCTATACAGGCCCTTCACAGGCAGCCATAATGTCAGCCCCCTCTTTGTGGCATGAAATCTATCCGGGACAACAGGCCAACAAGAATAAATAAATAAAAAAGAACTGTCATCTGACATTCTAAGTGCCTCCGCAGACTTTCACAAGCAATGCTTACCTGGGTGGACAGTATTGCAAGTATGGTCCCCCTCAACCTATCAATAAATTGCAAAGCCTAAGGCCTTCTTCTTGAGGAAGAGGAGGAATCTGGATAAGCAGACAGCCATCCTAGGTCTTCTGCTCCCATTTATAGTAGGACCTGTTCCTCCTTTCCAGAGACATCACTGTCATATTGCTCAGTCATGCTAAAAAATCCCACCAAAAACAAAGCTGCAGAGCAGTTATTGACATCAATTATCTCAACAGATCTATGAAGAACTAAAAATTGAAGACAGAGACCTTAAAATCCACACTAGCTGCCATCGGCGAAGGGGACTGCATGACTTCAAGTAGATTTGAAGGGTGCCTATGTCTATATCACAATTAAGAGTCTCATAGATGCTTCCTAAACTTTCCTCTTCCTTGCCCTTTTTCGTTTAGCAACAACACTGCAAGTGTTTATGAAAGTGATGGTATTGTTAATAGCAGCTCTGAGACAGAAAGATGTCTGTCTGTCCCTTCCTGTATAACCTCCTTATTCAAGCCTCATCTAAAGTCAGTCATACATTGTATCACCCAATCAGCAAGGATGCTGCTGAGCTATGGTTTTGTGAAAGAATCAGTTAACGGTTTCAACAAATTCTCAACCTCTCTGAGTGGGAGAACATTATCCTCTACAAAGTTCGTTATTGCAGGAAAGACTGGAGAAGCTGAAAAATCTTACCAAATAGTCAACTTCTCAAGGGGAATACCCACTCATATCCTTCTGTCTCTTCGGGGAATCAGTGGTATCCTGTGTGGATATTCATAGTGTGCCAGTGCTCACATGAAGTCACTACAGAGCTTCCTCTTATTCCTCCCTCAACTGTCTTATCTATCCCTCAGTGAAAATGTCTCACCCCAAGAAGATTCTCAGGTCAGTCAGGTGGTGGATGAATCCAAGTAGACTCAGGTTAGATTTCTCCAATAGGAGAACCAGTCCTGATAGTCATCTCCACAAATGCAAGCCTGAGAAGAGGTGCTCACCCTGTATCAAGGACTGTCCAGGGGATCTGGTCCAAACAAGAGACCAAGCACAGTATAAACTGGCTAGAGCTCAGAGCAGTCCAGTTGGTCTCAAGGCTTTGCTCTCTTGTTTGGACTGCCCTCAATGCTGATCATGATAGATAACTTCTCAGCCATATCATACGTCAGCAAATAAAGGGAACAAGGTCTACAGTCCTTGAAAGAGAAGTTCACCTCCCGATGGCTTGGCCAAAGGACAATTTGCTGCTTTTGCACCCAAGGAAAGTCAATGTTGTGGCTGACTAGCTCAGTAGGCAAAAGTTAGATCATCAAAAATGGGAACTAGAGCCAGAGGAGTTGCATCCTTTGGTTAAGGAATTTAATCTCACAGCAACAGATCTGTTTGCCTCCCTTATGAATCACTAGGTTTCAGTGGTATTCTCTTGACAGTGGAATCAAAGTCAAAGGAACAGATGTCTTGTTGCAAATATGGCAAAAAGAGGGACTCGTATGCCTTCCATCCTTTTTCATATCCTCACCAGAATGTTACTGAAGATCAGTAGAGAAACATCATTGATAATGCTGACAGTGCATGATTCTCTGACTGCCTTGACATGGTACAAAGATCTCTCATCTGCTTTCCATCCAGAAGTGATATCATATTACAAGGGCCAATCATGCATCAAAATCCAGACAGTATGAACCTGGGTGTATGGTTCTTGAATAGAGCCTCTTAAGCCAAAGAGGTTATTCAGAGTGATACTCTAGAAATAAATCCACAACTCCGCATATTCATGAGCCTGGTTGAGGTTTACCCATTACCATCAGGACAAGTCTCACTCCTCCATTTGCACTGGTACTGCAAATTCTCAAGTTTCTTCAGGATGGACTCCAGGTGATAAGCCTGACTGTTCAAACACTGAAGTCAAGTTGCTGTTTTGTCTAACATCCTTATTGCAATAGACAAGTAGTGAATTTCATCTTACCCAAATATCCAGCATTCTTCTTATGAGAGCAGTATCTCTTCTACATCCTCTTGAGATGCCTAAAGTTCCTTTGTGGGATCTTACCTGGTTCTTCATGCCATTACAGGCCTTCCATTTGAACCTGTCATGAAGGTGGCCTATTACTTTCTAACCATTGAAGTAGCCTTTCTGATTGCAATCGTGGCTATTCAGAGTCTGAGTTGGGAGTTGTTTTTCTGAAAACTCAATATTGTACCTTGCATAAAGCTGAAGTGATGCTCAAGATTCAACCTTGTCTTCTTACCCCTCCACTCTCTAGAGAGTACAGGAAATTATTCTTCCATCCTTCAGCAAATCTCCATCTCACCCCAAAGAGAAACTATGGCTTACCTTAGGATGTCTGCTGAGCTGAACAAGTATATATTCACCACACAACTCAGATCAGAAAGGCAAATGTTTTGTTTGTGCTTTATCTTGTGTCAGAGGGAAAGAAGGCTTTGGAATTCTCCATTTCTAGGTGGCTGAGATATTGTATCTCAGAACAAAGGAGTCAAAGAAGCATAACCGTGTTTTCTAGTATCAGAGCTCAATCTCTCAGACTTGTAGGAGCTTTATGGGCAGAAAGATCATTCTCATAAGAGGAAATGTGGAGAACAGCCACATGGCCAACTGTTCATGTCACTTTCAAATTCTGCAGTCATTATCTGATATAGCCTTCAATAGATGGGTGCCCCTTGCTTTAATATCCCAGTAACTATTAGAAAAGGATTATATTTTGCATCTGTACACAACTGTGTAAAGTTCCCCTGAGTGGATGCTGGTATGAAAATCCCAATATCATAGATCTGTGGACCTCATTATGAATAAGAAAATAGGAAAATATATGTGTGTCTTAACTGAAAATTTCCTTACTTGGAGTAATGAGGTCCACAGATCCAATCCAACCTGAATGGGCTGTTAAATGGGGAAAAATATCAAATTATTAAATGGCACTCAAGTTTATCATTCGCTGAATTCCCTACTCTGCAGGAAGATTGTTCTGTTTAGTCTTAATGCCTAATTTTCCTTATTGATAGAGTTCTTAGTTTTTCAAATGCTGTGCAAATGTCTCAGCTGGTGGTTTCTCAGTGGTGGAGTCACTCCTCCCCTGCCTCTGACTGACAGGTTTTGGTCTGTCTTCAAGGCTGCATTGAGCAGTGCACCCAATGTCATGGATATGTGGACCTCATTATTCCAAGAAAGGAAATGTTCAGGGAAGACGCTGATACATTTTCCTATTAATGGGATGTTGTGGTAGGATAAAAAGAAATCTTTAATCCTGTGTATATGTAACTAGGCACACTTTAAATTTGGGGGTTGTGTAGGAAGTAAACCTGTACAATGATTAGGTTAAACTGATGCACTATATTAGTGGTGAGACTTGTTTTTCAAAATACCAGTTACTTAATATATTTAACACAGAAAATTTTCAAATGGAAATTTTTCTTTTGAAGTAATGTTGACAGTATATAGGATTATTTTTAACTGTTTTTCATTAACCTAAAATGAACAATCTTCTTATGTTTTTTTTACCACTCTACATACATTTTAAATAAAGTTATCCTCCACTTAAAGGTGACCTTCAATGTGCGGTGAAAATGGCTTGTGTTCCTTTTCGTTTCTTTATGATGTGTAAAAGAAAGGTCTGAAAGGTTTAAAAAATAATTGTCCTTATTTTTGGATTTTAATCTTGGAAATATCAGGTAAGGTCAAATCTAGTGCTCTCTGGTTTTGCTGGAAGTCTCGGAGGTCTCAAATTTACATTGTGATTTTTTTTTAATCTCTTAATTGTAGGGACAGGTGTTATGTATCTTTAACCAAGGCCTCTTTTTTTCTTGAGTGTTTTTCAGGCATTTAATTGAATAACAACTGAAACCAGAGTCTTTTGCCCAGATCCTCTGCTACACGGGAGCTCTGCTCAGTGTAGCTGGGTATCCGAGCACAAAGGTGGGTTTAAGTCATTTTGTGTTCCCTTGTTTCACAAGGGCTCTTGAGAGGGAATTTAGTCCCCACTATAATTTAGAGTATGGTCAAAGACGGCTTCAGCTTCTCTTACAAGAAGTTTGTACAGCACCATGCATGAGGGGCCCTGACTTTGATTTGGGCCTTTGAAACTACAGCAATATAAATAATAATCAGTTATTGGTTGATTTATGCCTTGGAATATGTGGGTTCGTATCTTGTATTGAATCTCAAACAAAGAACTCTTTCCAATCAAGTGTTTCTCAGGCGATTAACTTGAATAGGAGCTGAAACAATAGTTTAGTTTGGGAAATTAAATCCCCATTTGGGGCAAATATTCTTTTCCCATGCTTTTATCCATTTTTAGAATCATAGAAGATAAGGGTTGGAAGAGACCTCTGGAGCTCATCTAGTCCAGCCCCTGCTCAAAGCAAACTTTTGTAGGGGGTTTACTTCCTACCTTTTCTAATTTGTAGATTTTTTTTTATGAACAGGGCAGCAAACTAGATTTTATATATATATATATATATATATATATATAAAATCTGTCTATTCTACACTTGGTCTTTGGAGAATGTTGCAGGAAGGGGTCCTTGAGACTGAATCTGGCTTCTGGACACTATGTTAGTCACCCTTGCACTAAACTTCAATGTTTTTTCAGGGTTATAAGCTGTTATATCTTGAAACCATCAAAACTTTAAAGGTTTGCAGCATGGATATGACAGTTTTGAAACATGAGAGTTATAATGTATTTAGAGCTTCTCAGAGCACAGAGAGCAGTTCTTGATCTGACATAAGGGCATAGCTAACACAGTTCCTTGTTAACTAAATGATTTGTTGACTAGAAGATGTTATCGACTTAGCTTGCACATGATGACTAGCTTCTATCTTCAGGCATTTTGTAATTGAGTAGTGAAGCTAATTTATTTTTAGTTATGTTCGTTCTGGTTTGTTCTGCTTGTTTTCTCCTATGTGAATATTGCAGAGATTTGAGAGTGGTATTTGAGGTGGATTTTACTTCCCCCTGGATAAAGTGTGTACTGTGTTTTGTTTTTGTTCTTTTGCGTCTAATGCCTGCTAGTTAGGAGAGCCTAGTCTTTAAAATAAATTGGAAAAGCTTTTTGTCTTCAAAGAGAAGTGAAGTTCAGCAACTGTAATTAATTATGCATTAAAATTATTTTAATTTTGTAAATAGTATTTACTGTATAAGGTTATGTGGGAAGACTACAAAAAGCAATATTAAGTTATAATATGTGTTTAGTCCACTGAATACTATTTTGTTTTTATAAACTACTTTTATCAAATGGCATTGAGAGAAGAATTGAAGTTAAATATTTCTAATTGATATTTTGGATAAGTATTAAAGTTCTGTCGTCTGATTTATGTAATACAATAAGCACTTGACATTCTGAAATACATTTCAGCATTGCTTACTATAATGAATTATCCTCCTTTAGGTATGCATTGAAGATTTATTTCTATTACTTCCTCTAATAGCTTACCTGGCTCTGTGTTTCTAGTGGTTCTGTTTCTACAAAAATAGCCTTGTAAATATTGAAATATGGTATGGTTCGAACTATTGACCTGTCATTCCATTAAACTGAAATGGAGATTTTTTTTACATGTTAAATATAAGGTTACTATTTGTAAGTAATGGTGATTAACCAAAACCATTAAATCTGTAAGGAGGAGATCAACTAACTAGCAGTCTGTTTAAATATATAATGTGTAGAAGACTGGAAGCTTAAGGCTATTGAAAATTTTGTAACATCTTATAAAGAATTTGTGGAAATCCTAACTAGAGACAGATTAAGCCAGTAGTCCCCAACCTTTTTGTGGCCAGTAGCACATTCATGTTTTCAGAAGAGTGTGACGGACGCCAACAATTTTTCAAGGCTTATTTTTTATTTGTACATTAAATAATACGAAAAACATCATATTTAATATTGCATAAAATATGAATCCATAAGATAAAAAGGGTAATTTTACATGTAAAAGGTATTAATTAAATTATTCAGCAATTACTCTTTCACCTTACCATGTGAATTTGCTCTTTTTATCTACCTGTAAGAAAAATTAAGGCATTTTTACAAAATAAATATCATAAACAGTTTTCATCTTTGACACCTTTGAGGCAGCAAAAGACCTCATCGAGCTGTCGGCGGCAAATCCCCTCCCTTGCAAGGAGCAGCCTCCGGTGCCATCACCAAGGGTGCCGTCCAGAAGCAAGCCAGCAATGGTGCCCCACTTGAGGTCACTGCCCGGGCACCGCTCCCGGTGCCGGTCCCAGTTGAGCTCAGCCTCTGTGGACTCCCAGCTATCTTTGACTCAGCGGAACTCGATGGCACTGGAACTGAGCCAGCACACGGCACTGGCTCCGTCGGCGCACTGCTCCCCATCGCGATCACTAAGCCGGCACCGAGGGGATATAAGGCCACAATCCCCAGTAGAAGGCAGTGATCCCGGTCCTGAGAGCATCGGTACCGATCCTGGTCCTGGTCGGTGAGGAGCCGTTCTCCAGCCTCCTGATGGCACCGTGTCATGGCACCACATTGGCCTTTGAGGTCGGTGTCCTCGGAATCTGAGGAAGTTGGGCCTACAGGGGAGGAAGTGGTGGAGCAGGAGGATCCTATGCTGGACATACTAAGCCCTGACGGCCCCTCCAGAATTGCGCTCCCACTCATAAAGACCATTCAGTCTAACTACAAGATGGTCTGGCAAACCCCAGCCTTCAGCGCACCGACAGCAAGCGGGGTGGAGAGGAAGTACTTCGCCCCTTCCAAGGGATATGACTTCCTTTTTTCTCATCCAGCCTCCTGTTTGCTGTTCATCTCAGCCATGAATGAACAGGAGTGTCATGGCCAGCAAGTCCCGGCCCCCAAGGCCAAGGAGGCTAAACGTTTGGACCTCTTTGGAAGGAAAGTCTACTCCTCTGGGAGCCTCCAATTACAGATTGTGAACCAGCAGACGATCCTAAGCAGGCACAATTTTAATTCCTGGGCAGCAGTTTCCAAATTTAAAGACTCATTGCCCCAGGACTCTGAGACTGAGTTCACGGCCCTTGTGGAAGAGGGAAAGGCAGTTGCCAAGACCTCTTTACAGGCCTCTCTGGACTCGGCAGACACAGCAGCCAGAACAGTCGCCTCAGGTGTGGTGATGAGGTGTTCAGCGTGGCTGCAGGCCTTCCGCCAGAGGTCCAGAAGCAAGCAGTACCAGCCTCGCCCTAGGCAGGAGCCTTATCGCAGGAGGGGCAAAGACAACAGACACAGGTGGAATAACACGCCTAATGAAGGCCAGGGCCAGGGCAAGCCCCAACCTGGCAACAAGCAGGGGTTTTGAAGGTGTGCTCGAGGACAGCGTACCAACCCAGCTCCTAGATCCTTCCCCATGTTTCTTGGACCGCTTGTCCCACTTCTGCCAGGTGTGGTCCCATATAACATTGAACCGTTGAGTCTTACGCATGGTACAAGTGGGTTACATGCTGCAGTTCTCCTTCTTCCCTCCAACCCACCCCTCTTCCCCGTCCCTCTCCAGGGACCTTTCTCACGAACAACTCCTTATGCAGGAGGTACAGTTGCTCCTATAGGTGGGGACGGTGGAGGAAGTCCCTCGAGAACTAAAGGGGAAGGGGTTTTACTACTCCTGTTTCCTCATCCCAAAGGCAAAGGGGGGCCTTCGGCCCATTTTAGACCTTAGTGGGCTCAAGAAGTTCTTAGTCAAGGTCCGCTTCCGCATGGTCTCCCTAGGCACTATTGTCTCGTCCCTGGATCCAGGGGATTGGTACTCTGCCCTCGATATGAAATATGCGTACTTTCACATCGCTTTTCACCCCGCTCACCGGCGGTTCCTGCGATTTGCCATAAACCAACACCATTACCAGTTTACGGTCCTCCCATTCGGTCTGGCGGCAGCCCCCCGCATGTTCACGAAATGCATATCAGTAGTGGCACCCTTTCTGTGAAAGAGGAGAATACGGGTATACCCATACCTCGACGATTGTCTCCTCGCAGGTCGGTCCGAAGAGGAGGTCTGCTCCCATCTGTCGGTAGCCCTAGACATATTCCGCAAGCTGGGTCTTCTCGTCAACATACCCAAGTCTTCCCTGATACCAACCCAAAGGCTGGAGTTCATCAAGGCACTGCTGGACTTGGTGCAGGCATGAGCGAGCCTTCCGGAATCCAGGTTCCTGGTCATCCAGCGGATCATAGACTTGATGCTAAGATTCCCCACTACCATAGCCAGATGCTGCCTGCAGCTCCTAGGGCACATGGCAGCATGCACTCACGTAATCAAATACACTCGACTACAGCTCAGGACTTTACAAGCATGGCTTGCCCAGTCGTATCGCCCGGGCAGAGATCCCCTAAACCTTATTATGAAAGTTCCGGACCATGTGTTGGACTCCTTGCGCTGGTGGCTCAATTGGCCGGTAGTGTGCGAGGGTATCCCATTCGCCACACCACAGCCTGCTCTGATGCTTGTGACAGTCACGTCAGACCTCGACTGGGGAGCTCACTTAGGGGACCTAAGGACACAGGGTTTGTGGTCCAAAGCCGAGATGTCACTCCACATCAATGTGAAGGAACTCAGGGCGGTTCGTCTAGCCTGCCAAACCTTTCATGCTACTCTGGAAGGTCAGAGCATGACAGTTCTGACAGACAACACCACTGACATGTTTTATATAAACAAGCAGGGCAGAGCCCACTCCTCTCCCCTCTGCCAAGAGGCCCTTCTCCTGTGGGACTTTTGTATAGCCTGCTCCCTTGGAGCGGGAGTCTGAAGTACGCCTTCCCTCCGCTCCCGCTCATCCACAGAGTCCTCCTCAAAGTTCGCAGGGACAAGGTGATAATAATTTTGATCTCCCCAGCTTGGCCTCGTCAGCACTGGTTTACAACCCTACTAGAGCTGTCAGTGGCCACCCCGATTGCCCTGCCCCATACCAGGACCTCATCACACAGAACCGCGGGCGCCTGCTCCACCCAGATCTGCAGTCTCTGCATCTCATGGCATGGAAGTACTCTGGTTAAACGCTATGGAGAGCCAGTGCTCTCGTCTGGTACAGCAGATTCTCCTTGGCAGTAGGAAGCCTTCCAGTAGGGCGGCCTACCTACCTAAGTGGAAAAGATTTTCCTGCTGGTTTGAGCCTAAGCAGATACAGCCACTCCAGGCCACTATTCCAGTCATCTTAGAATACTTCCTGCACCTCAAGCATCCTCAATCAGAGTACATCTAGCTGCCATTTCAGCGTTCCCCCCGGGAGAATCCGGATGTTCTATGTTCTCTAACTCCATGGTGGTGCGGTTCCTCAAGGGACTGGAGAGAGTTTTCCCCTTGTCACACCCGCTGGTCCCTCCCTAGAACCTTAATCTGGTCCTTTCCAAGCTCCTGGGGCCCCCGTTCGAGCCCCTGGCTTCTTGCTCTCTCCTTCACCTCTCCTGGAAGGTGGTGTTCCTGGTGGCCATTATGTCAATGAGGAGGGTATCCGAGTTGAGAGCCCTAACCTTGGAGCCTCCTTATACAGTTTTCTATAGGGACAGAGTACAACTAAGGCCACACCCAAAATTCCTCCCTAAGATAGTCTCACAATTTCATATGGGACAGGACATTTCTTTGCCAGTGTTCTTTCCTAAACCACACACAGACCTGAGTCACTGTAGCCTGCACACTCTGGATGTCTGAAGGGCCCTGGCGTTCTATTTGGAGCGAACTAAACCTTTCCGCAAGTCGACACGGTTGTTTGTCGCCATAGCCGATAGAATGAAAGGGCTTCTGGTCTCGGTACAACGTATATCATTGTGGATTGCAGACTGCATCCGCACTTGCTACGAGCTTGCCAAGGTTCCAGCCTCGGTGATCACTGCTCACTTGACAAGGGCACAAGCATCCTCAACAGCTTTCCTGGCACACATCCTGATCCAGGAGATCTGTAAAGCAGCCACCTGGTCAGTGGTGCACACATTCACAGCCCACTGTGCAGTCAACCAGCAAGCCAGAGATGATGTGGTGGTTGGCAGGGCTGTTCTTCAATCAATTGCTCCATGACTCCTACCCTCCTCCTATGGTAAGGTTGTGAGTCACCTAATGTGGAAGAAACGTGAACAAGCACTCGAAGAAGAAAAAACGGTTATCTACCTTTCGTAACTGTTGTTCTTCGAGATGTATTGTTCACGTCCATTACACTTCCCACCCTCCTTTCCCTCTGTCGGAGTCTCCAGCAAGAAGGAACTGAAGAGGGGTTGGGTCGGCAGGGGCATATATGCACCAGCATGGAGGCGCTACTCTGGGGGCTCCCCTGCCGACCTGATGGGAGCCACTAAGGGAAAAAGTTTCCATGGCGCGCACGCACCTAATGTGTAATGGACGTGAACAACACATCTCAAAGAACAACAGTTATAAAAGGTAGGTAACCGTTTTTTCTAATCTTTCTGTTAGAACTGATGTTCTAATTCTTGTTCATCATTGGATCAAAAAGGTATCATGGTTAGTGTCTGAGAAAATAACTCCTGCAATAGATTACCTTTCAGTATTACCTCTCCAGACAGACACTCAGGCATATAAAAAAATATAAGAATTTTTATCATTATGCTATTGTATCTCCTTTCTTTTTCTGACAAATCACAGTTGAGATCAACCTAGGTGCTTGAGCTTCTTGGTATCAACAGGTGGGAGCTGCCAATAGGATGTTCTCCATAACAGCTCCTTTGTCTTTGGAAATGGCTTCTGACCTTGATCTGATCTTGCTTAAATCTGTTGATCATAAGTAAGGCTACATTTTAGTCAAAGGTATTTGTAGTAAAAGTCACGGACACGTCATGGGCAGTAAACAAAAATTCACCACCTGTGACCTGTCCATGACTTTTACTAAAAATACCCGTGACTAAAACTTGCAGGGGGCTGCCCGGGGGTTGAAGCCAGCACACAAAGCCACCTGGCCACGCTTCCGCCTAGCATCTGAGCGAGGGGGATGTCACCGCTTCTGGGGAGCCCCCCAGGTAAGCTCTGCCCAGAGCCCGCCTCACCCCATCCCGTGCCCCAATCCCCTTCCCCCTCCTACACCCAGACTCTGCTGCTGGAGAGGAGAGGGTGCAGGGGCCCAAGACTGCCCCAGTGGCCGGTGCAACTGGCGCAGGGGCTGCCTGAGCTGCCATGACTTCTGTGACTTCCGTGACAAACTGACAGCCTTAATATAAGTGCTTATCTTCTTAGGGAGGGTGTTTTTTTGGGGGGTGGGTGGGGAGTGGCATATTCCTTCACAGATAATTTTTAAGGAGCATGAGCTACGTTTTCTTTTAAGAAATAAAAATACTTGATTGGTTGCTTCTCTATATGGTTGAGCTAGCTTCTGATTTTATTTTTATATTGAACTGGGCTTTTAGACAGTAGCCAGAGGTACTTAGGACCTAAGGGTTAGCATCTTTTTCTGTCCTAAATCTAAAATAATATAGTTGAAGTGAATTGAGTTCTCTTTATAGTATTTGAAAGTTGTTGTATATTGATGTTTGTAGGTTTCTGTACTATGGGAGAAGTTGTTGAAGTGGTGGTATCTATTCCACATATGTTTATTTAATGGCTATAAAAGTTATGACCTAATATATTGTTTTGTTTGCAGCTACATCAAAATGCTGCATAAGCAACATCTTTCATACCTTGTTGGAATTTTACATGATGACAGTTCCTCAGTGTTACAATATTTTTATTTCAGAGTGGTAGCCATGTTAGTCTGTATCAGCAAAAAGAAAAAGGAGTACTTGTGGCACCTTAGAGACTAATATTTTTATTGTGTTTTTTTGTTGTTTCCTTACAGTTCAACTTTGTGGGAAAACTTTTGGGTCCACGTGGCAATTCACTGAAACGTTTACAGGAAGAAACATTGACAAAAATGTCTATATTGGGAAAAGGCTCCATGAGGGACAAAGCCAAGGTAAACCAAATAGCTGAAACATTTTAGTGCATAGTATACCATGGTACGTGGCTTCCTTTAGTCTTCCCAGCACAGTTTGGGAAAGTGGAAAAAGCCCAGAACCACCAGAAAATGAATATAAAACAAAGCATATGTGAGCCAGATTCAGATGTGGTCTGTTTTTCCATATGAACCCTCAGATTCTGCAGTGAACTCTATGCAAGCAAACCTCTAAACGTGTGAAGTCAGTGGGGCTCAGCACGGGCTTTTGGTTCTGCCCGCCACAAAACTCATCTCACTATTGGGGCCTAAGTCATGAACTTTCCAGAATGTTAAATGTCTGAGGAAATAATTGAATCACAGACAGACCTAAAACTTGTAACGTGAATAGCCATTCAGAGACATTTGAAATAAAGACAATTATTTCATGTTAAACAAATGTAACAATAGAAGAGAAAAGGGGGAAGTTATTTAAAATCAAACTGTCTCAAAGAATGCAGGAAGGAAAATTAGACCACTGGCATATTGTGATGGAGTGCCTCCCAAGAAAATCATGAGATACTATGATGATGGCCTTCAGAAGTGCGTAGGTAGATGGTGATGTCAACTACACTTAAGTGTGGTTGTTAGGGTTGCCTGTTAGGAACATTTTTCCTTAATCAAAAAAAAATCAATGTGTAAAATATTAATATTCCCATGCAATATAGTTTGCATAGTCTGTTTAAATACAACTTTTGATGCATTTTATTTGCAGGGGGTTATATTATGTATAGTTTTTATTACAGTAGCACTTTGAGATGTGTGGCTTCTTATTAGTATCTTATTTATTAAACACACTGTGCAAATGGGCAGTAAAAATACATTCTCTAGCTCAAAAAGTTCAAAATTTAGCTATGTCAAAATGTAACAGATGGATGAGACAAATGGGCGTGGGGAGATGAATGAAAGGGTGAGGCCAGGTTTACTAGGAAAATATGTATTAAAATATTGGCTTACTGATTTGGTTCTGACATTTGGCAAATTTTCTTCATTCTCTCTCTCCATTTTCTCATGGAGCAGATGCCATCTTGGCATTCTTTTTGTTCATTGGTTTGTGCATTTTTTGTTATGTATCAGTATTATAATATCAACAGATTTCCTGGGGCAAGGTTTAGCTGATCTATAATTCCCTCTCCTGGCTTTACATTGTTACAACAAAAATATTGTTGGTCTTATATTTATACAAAGGCCATTTTGGTTAATTTCACAGCAAAAGCATTTTGTTTTTTGTTGTAAAGGGAAAGTCCTAAGCCAAAAGGTTCAGATCCAAAATTATATCTCCGAGTTTGTGGGAAGGATGTCTGAATCAGGCATTTAGTTCAGGCTCATTTCTATTTTAAGAAAAACTGATATTTATAATCTAGATTTCCAGGGTCAGGGCCTGTTATATTAATTTAAATGGAATGTATGTGCCAAAAGTGTTCACATAACCCAGTTGCTGTCCAATATTAAACAGTGTTAAATAAGATCAGGAGTTTGGTATACAGAGACCTCAGTCTGCTTAGTATCATGGTAAACACACCATTAAAAATCCATGTAACCTTTATTAAAGATATAGAGAAGAAGGAAAAACAGCTTGAAATATAAAGTTGTACAGTTGTATTTCAACAGGCCATTATGCTGGTGCAACCCTTATATACATGGATATTGCATTTTGTAATACATTTTATTATTCTTGTGTACTTACATAGCATTCATTTTTATAAGTGTACAATGTGTCTTTTTAGTGATTTAGACTTGCATGATAAATTCTGGTTTTTTTTAAATGGTATGGTTTTAGTGATTTCCTTCCTACAAAAACAATGTTTCCCTTCTTTGGGCATAGGTACAAATCTGATTTTTGTAGTAGGTCAAAAACTGATCCTCAGAGAAATCTAACTGTAGAGGTGGCATTTAGTAAATGAGTGTCACTTAGGGAGTTGCATTCCAAAAATATGAACACAAACACAATATTTCTTCTTCATATTTGATATAGAAATGTCTCTCAAGAGTGCGTGTCCTATAATTATCTTATGGATTTCACCCTTTCCTTTGAATCATCTGCTGTTGGTTGCTGTCAGATAATCATCATCCAGACCTGGTCTGGCGATTCCTGTATAGTAGTATTCCTACTAATGATGCCACCAGCCAGAGGTACTAGACTTTCATTTTCATGATCAGCAAATTCAAATGAAAAAAAATCAGGGATGTGTGTATACTATCACTGATAACAAAGTCCTGGAGGACAAAATTAGGAGTTTTGCTCTCATTTCTTAGACATTCATGATGTTTAGCAATATTACATACATTTAACAAAAGTACATACTTTTTGTTGAGTAGAGTGTTCTGAAAGATCAGCTGGTGGGATGGCAATTTTTACCTAAATGTTCTCTATGGTAGTATATTACCGAAGTCAGAATTTTTGAACCTTTTGCTGCTGATCACAACTTTCCAACCTGTCAAATAATGGTAGATTAAAGATGGAAGATCCTTAAATCTGTTTTTGTGGTTTTTGTTTTTTTTTAAAGGAGGGTAAAATAATATTTACCTTCCTTTGTAAAGTATTTTAAAATCTGTGTATGAAAAGCACTAGAAGTGTTACGTGCTAAACCAGTTTGTATTTATTTATCAATCAGATTAATGAGTTCAATGTTTACAATTTTAAATATTTTCTATATTAAATGTAATACAGTGCTCTCATCCAATAACCAGTGGCCAGTATTGACAATGCTGAAGAGATTAAATAGTAAAGACTGATTATGAAATCTGCACTGAATTTAAGATATCTGCAAGAGGAAGAGCTTAACTTCTGAGATTACATTTTTATTTTTCTGAGGTATAATTTAAAAATACAGATTACATTGTGTGCAAGGAAAAAGCACTTAGCAGTGGGTGAGTGGTTATAGTCCTGATCTGAGCAATGTAGGTTGTTTTATTTCAAGGGTCTAATACATCAATTATGTTTTTCTGAAAGGTCTAATACATCCAAGCACTATGCACACTACTGTTATCAGTTCCAATTATTAAGTTTTTAAATCCTTTAGCCAACAAGTTTCCTAGGGATGAAATTTAGCATATGAGCTCTCTGTATGAGGAAACTTTGCTTACTGTGATTTTAAACAAACTTTGTTGAAATCTACTTAATCACGTTATTAAAATTAGGCTGATTAAATCCCTTTTGTTTTGTACTTTGAACCTGCTACCACTCAAAGAATCCTAGATATTTTCCATCTTTCTTCTAAATCAAGTCATATAGTGTTATGCAGGATTATTCACTATCATGTTTTCCAGTGGTATGTTCACTCTTAAATTATTCAAGAGTTTCTGCTGTTTCCCACGGGAGACTATTATACAGTCTAATCATTCTCAGTTAAGTTTGTTTGTGATATCCAGCTTAAATTCCTCAATTTTTAATTTAATTCATGGTGCTCTCACCTGTACCCTTTGGACCACGCTAAATGACTCATAAGCAGAAATTTTCTTTAGCATTTTGAGCAGTCTGATTTGTTGAACTAGCTTAAAAGGACCCCATCCCCTTTTTTTTTTAAGTTCTTAGCTAGAATGTTGTATTCATTGAGGGAGGTTTTTACTTTCTATTTTTGTGGTCCTTTCATCACTTGTATTGACAAGATGATGGTTAAGGCTGACAAGATTCAGCCAACTAATTATGATGTGTTAATTTTCTTGCTCTGAGTGCTCTATCAATAATCAGATTGCTTTGCTTTTCCAAACTATTTTGCAATATTCATATATTGTGTAAATTTGACAACATAAAGATTACCTACAATAAGCTAGAACTGATTGTCATAACTTTAACTCATAATTATGACACAGAAGGAACAAATAAGAAAGCTTTAATCTGTCATTAAAACTACTATTTGTAGACCTATTAAAAGAGAGATGTTTCAGCGCTATTCATTGCTTGTTTAAATAGAATAAATGTCAGGAATAGCATACTTTTTAGAGCCTCAGATATTTGACAGAACATTTTTTCAAATCAAATTATATTGAATACTTAGATTAACAGAATGTTTTACTGCTTGTCTAATAGCACAATGAAACCATACTTAGGCTGTTAGCAGTGCCTTTTGTTTTGGGATTTTAAAACACACTGTTGTTTTTCCAATGCTTATTAAAAAGTCATCAAAACAAATTTCAGGCATAATTATGATTTTTAAATCGATGACGTCCTTTAAGCCTCTAAGCATTTCCAGAAATTTCTGTTTCCAGAAATTTGAGCATACACAGATTGAACTGAGTGCTCATCCACTTAATGAAGATTATGCACTCTCTGCAGCAAGCCTAGAATTAGGTTGGAGCAAGAGGAATAAATAGAACAAACCCCCCAATGTTGAAACAGTAAATAGGACAAAGATTTTTTTTTCATGTTGCTCACAAATACTGCTAGTTTATTTCAATCAAGTCAAAACAATGGAAACAATTCTGTCTGTTAGAGGAACCAGTAATTGTCTCAAGGTAGAAATCTTATCTATTAATTTTCTCTTGAGTAATATATACTTCATAAAACATTCTTTGATAGGCAAAATAGCAATATTGTAAAGTTTCATTGACTCTGAGTACAGTAGAGAATATTAATTTATAATTTCCAGTTATGTTTCCATTTAGTATTTGAAGCAAAAAGTGAATGAACTATATGTATATGGCAAACATCTCAAATACAAGTTCATTTTACTTTTCTTTTTCTCTCTTTTTATGATTATATTTGTTACAGTGAAATTTTCTTTCCTTCCCAGGAAGAAGAGTTGAGAAAAAGTGGGGAAGCAAAATACTTCCATCTAAATGATGACCTGCATGTTCTAATTGAAGTATTTGCCCCACCAGCAGAGGCATATGCCAGAATGGGACATGCTTTGGAAGAAATCAAGAAGTTCCTTATCCCTGTTAGTACTGTAGTCTTATACTATTATTTACTAATTCCGCCTCTTTAATGTGCAATCTAACCTAAACCCCTCTCTTAGGTTTTAAAGGATGTGTACTATAACTCATTTGAGAGATCATTTGCACTAGATGTGAATGAATAATTGTGATATTCCCATGTAAAATAAAACATTTTGATATGTGTATATTAATAGGAAGGCAGCATGATCATTAGTGGGTAGGACACTGGACTGGGAATCAGGAAACCTGTATTCTATTCCCGGCTCTGACATTTAATGTGCTGTGTGACTTTGGTCAAGTCAGACCAGCTCACTGTGCCTCAGTTTCCCCATATGTAAAATGGGGACTTATACCTTCCTTTGAAAAGCACTTTTAGATGTATGGATGAAAACCGTTATATGTGAGCTAAGTTATTTATTACTGGTGGTATGTCTGCTTCCCAATAAGTCATCCTACTTATATTTTTGATTTAGCTACTTCTGTTTTAAAATTGAATGTAATTTAGAGTCAAAAATACATTGTCAAAACAAATTAGGTAGAAATTGAATTGATTTTAAACTTCAGTTTTATAATCAGGTTTGTCAATATAGCTTTAAAGGTACTTTTGGTTTCTTAGAGTAGTAAAACACAAGGAGATTCAGATGGCCCTGGTAACTTGGGTTTCTTCATGTAGGCTGTTAAGGAAGTCCTTAGAAAGTATGGGAAATATGCAGACACATGATTTTGGTTGCTTTTAGGTGGTGTAAGATGCAGGTGCGAGCAAATTTGCACTTTAATTCAAAAAGTGGAAATCATAAAAAAAAATAAATGTCCAATTTCAAATGACAACTGGGTGAAGGCAAATTAGACATGGTTACCTTATCTGCAAATAAGGGTACAATATTAACAGTTATAGGTAAAATGCCATAGATAATAATAGCTAGATAATAAAATGGTTATTTATCTAAACATTGTTCTTATTTTGCTAGATCAAATTATGTTTAAGTTAAGTTATAATGGATTTCGGTAAACATATGCATGAACTTTAAGTTTTCAAATAATTACAAGACAAAATATTTTGAAAAAATCAGTTCCTCTCCTTTACTTTCCTGATAAGATCTTAATTCAGGTGATGTTTCCTTTGGTACAGATTATTGTGTTATGTGTTTAGAGAGTACCTGAACTGTTGCAGGAAAACACTGAACTCTTATATCAGATCTTAGTAGATAAAGAGCCTTCTTTAGAGATACAACCCACACAGCATTCTTACTCTTGGATTTTTTTTTCCAAGTGTGAGCTATGGGAACTTACTTAATTTATTTGTCATCACTGAGAGTCTTCCTTGAAGTTTCATCACTTGCTATTGTTATGTATTTGATTTTGTTCTTAAGTGCAGGTGAGGCAGAGTTTGCTCCCACTTTCAGTCCTCAGCATTGAGGTTTGATACACCTACATGCTGTCTTTTTTTTAATTGAGCCTGTTATGATAGGGATGCTACTAAAACTGTGCATATCTAAAGTGCATAGAGAGTGTTAGTGTTCTGTGATGCATGTAGAAGACAAAATTTACAATGTGAGTGACTCACTGCCACCGCATAGTGGAGATAAGCTCTTTGCCTGTCTAAGGTAATGAGATATTCTGACAAAAGTTGGCTTCTGGTGGATGTTGTTTAATGTTTATGATTATGAAGCTTGAAAGGAGTCACTCAAGCACGTCTATGTAGCTCAGTAGTTCTCTCTCTTCTGCACCACTGGGGTACAAGCACAAATTCCAGTGCCCTATTGGAACTTAGAGCCACAGCAGAGTGAACATCTTAAATGTCAGAGAGACACTGGTGGTGCCTGGAGTTGGGGAGATTGTACTGTTACTCCAGAATGCAGTGGTTTTGTTACCCAGAATTTGATCAAGCTAATTGCAACCATATTGTGTGCATTCAGCCACAATGAATGAATGAAATATAGAACACTACATAGTTAAAGTTTAATTTGAATAAGCAGGGCTTCCAGAGGCAAGGTCAAAAGTTAGCTGCAGGGTTGCAGTTTTCGCTAATCAGAATGGGAGGAGATAGAACAAATTGAGACTGAAATAAAATAAGTGGATGGGGACCTTGAGTTAGGGTGCCTTTGATATAGAAGCTTATTATGACTAAGATTGTTAGGAATGTTTTGTTGATGAGTAGTTTGTTAATGTTAGGAGAACTGATGACCCAGTAGGGGTCACTATAAGGTATGTGTTTTGTAAAAAATAGTTCTCAAAAGACTATATAATAGAGTGTACTTTAGAGTGAGCTCTCTGAAGCTATCTTGAGAGACTTTCCTGACACCATACTCCCCGGTAGGGAAGCTACCAACCATCACGGACCTGCTGCTAACTACTCAATACCATCTCAGATTCTGTGTAATTGCTTGGGATGTTCTAAACTTAGTCCTTGTGTGTGCGCTTAAATCTAAGAAATAGTAGTTTTAGATCAGAGCACCCTTGTATCAATTTTTCATCAGCCGGAAGTGCTCTGTTCCCATTGATTTATTCCTGATACCACCTAGAGTGAAATTGTGAAGTTACCACTGCTTTGCGTTCTGAAAACCCTGGGTAACAGTACGTTGGTGACATACCTTGGAGGAGGCACCATGTGCAAAAATAAATGAAAATTCAGTGTCTTTGAAATCGGTGCAACTCAGCAGTGGATCCATACCTTGAAGTGCCTCTAGTGTGGAGGAGATTTGTTTTTTGTCACGTAAGGCCTAGATGCAGTATGGATGTCACTGGGTGTATGGAACAGCATATAGTTTCCAGTTTACTTTTGTTGTCTGATCTATTGGTTAAGTATTATTTAGAGTTTGCAATTTAACATGATGTGTTATTGCGCTGGTCAGCTACCTGTACATTAGTCACAATATTAGAGTGAGGGCCCTGGTGTATCAGAGAGAGACTCGCACTTAGGGAAAACAATTTCTGATTTCGTAATACACCTCTACCCCGATATAACGTGACCCGATATAACACAAATTTGGATATAACACGGTAAAGCAGCGCTCGGGGGGCTGCACGCTCCAGCAGATCAAAACAAGTTCGATATAATGCGGTTTCACCTATAACACGGTAAGATTTTTTGGCTCCCGGGGACAGCGTTATATCGGAGTAGAGGTGTAGTTTTATTAGCACAATGAGCAATATCACAAACACTACAACTCAGCAAAATAGATAATGCCGAATTCAGCATTCATGTACTCACATCATTCTTTGGGGGAGCCCAATAGTAGGTGAGATGACCCACAAGTTGTCCTTGGACTTGTAGATTCCCGGAAATATCGCAGGGGTCCACAGGTAGAGTACTAACTTTATAATAGGTTATGACAACACTCCCTATTCCTCATGCATATGCAATAGGGATTTCAACCTCTTTTCCTTACCTATACTACCTCACCCTACTAATGTTGGGGTGCTCTTCTCCCATAGGTTACTAGGCCATTTACCTCAAGCTCATTAGCATATATTTTTAGTTACCATGGCATTATTATCTGCTGATGCTTCTGATTTAAAATATTAAAAGCTGGTCCAAACAGGTATGTTGTGGTTACCTGTCAGCAGTTTAGGATCAGTTACTTAATGCAGCACTCTATCTTGTGACAACTTATGATATAGGGTCACTTACTGGTTAGTTGGTTATGTCAAATCTTTAGACCTTAGGCCTCAGTTAGTTTAGCTAAGCTATTGTTTTTTGTGTTAGTGCATTACTCCATACCTATACCTTGCCTAACGTATGTCTGCATATCTATAGCAATAACTGGCGACAGTTCAATGCTCTAAATGTGGGGTACTCCTTGGAGCATCTGTTCCTCTTGGTTGGTAGTACCTTCCTGTGCTTGCCCTTCCATATGTTTCTAAGGTGAGAGACTGTCTTTGAATGTTGGCTGACTTCCAGTATGTTAGGGTACGTCTACACTACGGGATTATTCCGAATTTACATAAACCGGTTTTGTAAAACAGATTGTATAAAATCCGCGCGCAGCAACACACACAACAAATCGGTGTGTGCGCCCACGTCCGAGGCTAGCGCCGATTTCTGGAGCATTGCACTGTGGGTAGCTATTCGTAGCTATCCCATAGTTCCCGCAGCCTCCTTGAGATCCCAGTGCATGTGCCAAAAAAAAAAAAAAATGGTGGGTGGTGGGTAAAAAAAATGTAAATCCTCCTCCTTCCACTGGGCAAAGCAGACAAAGATTTTTTTTTTTTTTTTTTTTTTTGGATCTGGAAGATGCATGGCATGGGCAATCATGGAGCCTGTTTTTTTTTTTTTTTGTCTGTCACTGTGATGTGTACTAGATGCCACACAGAGGCGATTCAGCAGTGGCACACAGCTGCATGCTTTTGCTTTTGCATGATAGCAGCGATGGTTATCAGCCATATTGTACCATCTACCATACCATAAATTGGTAATAAGGATGGGGCATGGCCACCAGTGCACTTGCACTGTTCCATTTGCTGCATAAGTGCCCTGGCTGCTGCTCTTAGCAGGGGCAAAAAAAAAAATTGGAATGACTCCTGAGTCAATCCCTCCTTTTGGTATCTAAAAATAGAATCAGTCCTGCCTAGAATATGGGCAAGTGTACTAGAGAACCACTGTATCAGAGAACCAGAGAGCACAGCTGCTCTGTGTCAGATCCTGCATAGATTATGGCAACAACCCCACCTGTTCATTCCATTCTTCCCCAGCAAAGAATGCAGGAATACTTGTTAGTGAGAAATGAGTGGAAGGCAGCCTCCAGTTGCTATGATGATACATAGGAGGACAAGGAGTGTGGAGGAGAGGAGCCCAGCCAGGGGCAAAAAATCTTTTTTTTACACATGAAGGGGGGGGCTTGATGAGCTCAGCCCCTGTTGCTATGATGATGATGGTTATCAGCCATATTGTACCATCAGGCCAGGCGCTTGATCGACCTGACGACGATGCTAGTACATGGTTACCAGGCCTTTTGCACTGCCCCATGTGCCAATAGATGTTGGTGTGAGTGCTGCACCATCGCGTCTATCTGCAGCATTCAGTAAAGATAGGGTGACATGACAGGATTGTTTTCCTTTCACTTGGGGGGGGGGGGGGGGAAATGCCTAGCCTAGCATGCCCTGACCACCACTGGACACTGTTTTTGACCCTAGAAGATTTGAGCTCAGCCAAGAATGCAAATGCTTTTCAGAGACTGCAGGAACTGTGGGATAGCTGAGTCCTCCAGTCCATGAGCGTCCATTTGATTCTTTGGCTTTCCGTCGCTTTGCCGCGCGCAGCAGCGCTGAGTCCCTGCTATGGCGTCTGTCTGGAGATATTTAAAAATGATTTTTTTTTTGCGTCTCTGTAACGGAGCGCTGATAGAACAGATTTGCTGCCCTTACAGCGATCACATCCGCATGGTCCGTGCTGCTTTTTTTTTTTTTTTTTTTTTCGCATCATCACCACACGTGCTGATCGAGCTCCACGCTGGGCAAACAGGAAATATTCAAATGTATAGGCTCTCGAGGGCAATGCCGCCGATCAGCAGCCACACTAACCCTAATCCGATATGTTTAATATACCGATACTAGCGTTACTCTCTAGGGAGGAGTACAGAAACCGGTTTAAAGAGCCATTAAATAGTGTGGACGGTTGTGGCGTTAAATCGGTTTTACGCTCCTAAAACCGGTTTAAACGCCTAGTGTAGACCAGGCTTTAGAGATTCTGCATCTGGCGACTCTAAAAGTTCAGACTCTGTAAAGGACTGTGCCTCAGCAGCGCTACAATAGCATTGTGTATACTTGTGAAATTCTTAGCTGTAATGGCAGCCTGCCTGAATGGTTTCTTTTCTTGATGGCTGGCTGATCAGGCAGACCAGCATGGAAGGAACCACTTGGATTTATCTGTACGTATTTATAAAGTACCTTATCATCACAGTGTCTAAACACTATACTAAATTTGTGTCAAATCTTGGATGAATGGGAGACCACACAGCGGAACTTTGCACTTAGAGAGTTTGCTCTCTCCAAGAACAGTTACTCTTGAATATTCCAGAGATGAGAGCAATCAGTCATGCTGTCCTAAATAGATCTCATGTCTAAATGAACAACCTGAACATCATGTTCTAGATAAATAAGAAGGCACCAGATTATAATCCCCTGTGTCAGAAAGTCATACAGATATGCCATACTTGCAAGGTATTTTGGATTGCCACTAATCCAAACATAAGGACATAATTACATTTAGTTAACAGACGATAAACTCTATTTCTTGAATCAGTAGTGATGGATGAAATATTCTTCGAGTGGGAGACAATGGAGGTAGATATTGTTGACTAATCTAATGAACAAGAAACTATTTGCACCTGGCACCAACAGAAGTCTGCTTGATAAGAAACACGATTTCCATCCACTGGCGAAGAAGGTATTTCCCACTGGTACATCTGGAGCAAAGGCATTCATTAACCTCAGTGGAGAAGTTGTTCTATGAGTCTACTAGCACCTTAAGGGATGAGACTGATATGCTTTTCAACTCAGCAGTGGCTGATCCTATCATGCTGAGTATGGAAAGATGAAGACTGAGAACCAGAGCAACCTTTCTCCTTTCATCCCTAATTACGTGGTTTATTTTTTTCATAGCAGATTGCAAGAGATGGGATTGAACCTTGCCTGTGCTGAGCTCAGGTAGTACAAAATGACCTTTTGTTAGATCTGGGGTCAAGCCCATGTTGTCTTAAGTCCTCTTGGCTTTTCAAAAGGAGTCTAACAGAAGGACTAAAAATCTACATTTTAAAAACTGAGTAGTCATTTTGGGTAGCACAAGAGAGAAGCTGTCCACCTCCTAAAATCCAATCAAGTTTGTTTTTGTTCAGAAGCAGTGGATAACCTAATTGTAGTTTATTTGCTACAAAGCCTAGTGTGGCTTTCTTGGCAAATTGAGCTATCACTTGTCTTTCAGGAAAAATAATTGCCTTCAGATGCTCTGGTTATAACCTGAAGCTTGCAAACATTATTCTTTTTCTTAAAATCAAATCAAACTCTGGCTTGCAACTGCTGTAACTGCTGCTGCTAAGTTTGCAAGGCTCTAGAAGTTGCTAAGTAGACTATTGTGGCTTGGCTGGAAAAGTAAATTGTTTACTTTTCATTCTGGCACAGAGGACTGCCTTTCAATCCCAGTTCCCTCAGCCTCTCCTCATAAGTCATGTGCTCCAGCCCCCTAATCATTTTTGTTGCCCACCGCTGGACTCTTTCCAATTTTTCCACATCCTCCTTGTTGTGTGGGGCCCAAAACTGGACACAGTACTCCAGGTGTCGAATAGAGGGGAATGATCACGTCCCTTGATCTGCTGGCAGTGCCCCTACTTATACAGCCCAGGGCTCAAGAGCAACCCTACAATAACAAACCAGTGTGTGCAGCCGAGCTCTGACATACAATCCCCCAATAACAACGCATTGGGATCAGCCCCAGCAACCCTACAATAACGCTTGCAGTCCCTGGGAAGGGACCCCAGCAAGGGAGAAGGCCCCAGCATTAGGTTTCCTGGCAGGTCAGGTAGATAAACGCTCACAAGTGCCTTAAGCTTTAGTTAGAATAATGGGGGTGCGGGGAGAGGTTTGCAGACAGTTGTGCTTTAGTTTTGTTGTGCTAAAACCACTAGACCTGGTTTTAAGACCAGTCCCCAGATCTGTTTAAAGCTCTCGCTGCCCTGCACACTGCTGCGGGCAGGTCAGTAAAGGCGGATTGTTTGTTTAAAAAAAAAAAAAAGTAACTCACTAGTACCGAAAACCCCAGGACAAACCTCTCTGCTCTCAAGTCCTTATACATCCATGATCCAAGCATTAGCAGAGAAAATTGGTAGAAATGATGATGTTCATCCCTAAGCATAATCAGCAATATTCGTCTCTACAGTTTCAACACTTTCTCCCCAGAAATTGTCTTTGTGGCTGAAATCAAGGCCTAATTCATTCCCCTCTGACTTCAGGTTTTGGACTATTGTACCAATTGTGTCTTCTCCTTCTGCTCTGCTCATGTCTTCTCGTTCCCCTTCTCTTAGCAGCTGAGATCTCTTTTCTGCTTTCCCACTCAACTGCTCTGATCTCCCTCCACCCTGACTGGGAGGGCAGTATCTTTGTGCCTGTTATCACTTATCCCACTCCCAGCATTTCTTCATGTCTTTGTCAGGCAGAAAGGAAACCCGACACTCTTCACTTGCCCAGATAACATTGACTATTTCATTATTTGTATTACTGTAGCTCACAGGAAGATTCTTCTCAGTCTTTGTTGCATAATGTAAGGTATTGCCCTTCATTCTGTCTCTGCCAGCTGTGCTATTAATCATTATGCTTTATATTTTGAGGTATCATTTGAGATATCTACTCTCCAGGAGTACAATTAATAGTGCAGATGGTATCTTATTTAAAAAAATGAAAATGTATATACCTGTAGTTCTGTTCTTTGAAGATTTCAATTCACCTTTCTTACTGCACTTTCAAGAACTGACTGAAAGCTGTTTAGGAGGCAGTGGCATTGGCACAGGCTACTGCCTCTTCATTATTATTTTTTTTTTTTTACCTTAAAGGCACTGACATTTGGAAGGATTAATATGGGAGCCTTATGCTCATCTGTCAGTGCCTTGATGGATTAAGAATGTGAATTATAAGCTTCTCTTATGTTGAAAATACAAGAACCAAGAAAGAGAGTCCTGTGAAATATAATTTAAAAAAAAACAGATTATAGATTAGTATTTTACCCTTTCAATTTGCCTTTTAAAATAAATGGACTATAGAGAACTTCCTACGTATACAAGTATACCCATGATTCTTGTTTTGTTTCCAGAATAAAGTCTCTAAAAAAACAATGATAGATTAACTGAATTAAGGTCAAAAGGGAACATCAGATCATCTAGTGAGTCTGGCCAATCTTCCCTCCCAGTTACACCTGAGTGAAGCCCAATAACTTCTTCCTGAAAGGCATCCGGTCTTGATTTGAAGACCTCAAGAGATGGAGAATTCCACCATTTCCCTTGTTAGTTTATTCCAATAATTAATCACCTTAATTGTTTAAAGTCTGTGCCTAATTTGAATTTGTCTGGCTTCACTTCCAGTTATGGATTCTTGTTATGCTTTTCTTTGCTACATTAAATAACTCTTTAGAATCCTGTATTTTCTCCCCGTGATTATATGCTGTAATCAAGTCACCTCTCAACCTTCTTTTTGATAGCTAAACAGCTTGAGCTCTTTAAGCCTCTCACTGTAAGGTAATTCTCCAACCCAATCACTTTCTACACCCTCTCCAATTTTTTGATATCCATAAAACCAGAACTGTGTACATAGTATTCCAGTGTTGTCTCACCAATCCCATGTACAGAGGTAAAACAATCTCCTTTTTCCTATTCACTACTTCTCTGTTTATACATCCAAGGATCATATTCTCCCTTTTTGCATTGCACTGTGAGTGCATGTTGAGTTGTTTGTCCACTATAATCCCTAAATCCTTTCTAGTCACTGCTTTCCAGGATACAGTTCCTCATTCTGTAGCTATGGTCTGCATTCCTTGTTCCTAGTTGTACAACTTTGTATTTGGCCATATTAAAATGTATTTTGTTTGAATGGCTCAGTTTACTAAACGATCCAGATCTTTCTGTATGATGGGAGGTCTTTGTGTCCTCTGCAAATTTTATCAGCAGTAGTTTTATATTTACTACTGATGAAAATTTTGAATAGCATTGGACCTGGTATCAATCCCAACAGAGCCCCACTAGAAACATTCCCATTTGATGATGGTTCTCCATTGACTACTTTGAGATCTGTCACTTCTAAATCTATCTTGAACCGTTTTAGTGTGCTTTGTTGATAATGTGTAGTGCTAATATTTTAACCTGAATATTGTGCAGTACTATAAACTGTAGTACAGCTATGCAGTTATGTTCATAAACCAAACATGTAATCTCAAAGAATAAAATTGGGTTTGTTTGATAAGATCTGCTTATTTGCTGGCATTACTTGTAGTCCTATTGTTTATCAACTGAATCCCATATCAGTTTTTCCTTTATTTTAACCAGGATTTATGTCAGGCTAATCAGCCTACAATTACCCATGTCAGCAGGTTATCTGAACACTTGAAATTAAATACTTCTTTCTACCTTTTCTGCATCATTATGAACAATTTTACCATCTCTGTCTAGTAATGAGCCTATACCATTGCTAGGATTTCTTTATTCCCAATAAAATAAGGTGCCACAGGATTCTTTGCTGCTTTTACAGAACCAGACTAACACAGCTACCTCTCTGATACTTTATTCCCAATATATTTTAAAAGTAGTCCTGATTGTTCTTAGCTCTGCCAGCCATGAATTTTTCCCTGATGTCTTTAGCTTCCCATATCAATTTTCTAACTGCAGCTTCTAATTGATGTTGATTTTTTTGTTTTCCCCTTTTCACCCACTTGTTATATAGTATTCTTTCGATTTCTAATTGCTGCCTTCACTTTGTTAATGAACTAGGCTGAACTTTTAGCCAAAGTTGTTCTCATTTTTTATTGTAGAATCATAGCTTTTTGTCCACCTAATAAACTTGTTCATAAAGAACTTCATATTTTAATTTACACTTCAATTGACACCTTCCTTCCTAATTTGCATAGAATTTTCCTCAGCTTGGGGAATTATCCCTTTTAGAGTACTGTGTGTGCATGCGTGTGTGTATATGTACACACACACACACACGGTGATATTACCCAGGGTACAATCTGGACGGATTGACAGCTGTGTCCCCTCAATTCTTCTACCTGGGGTGCCCTTTACAGGGCTTCGCTGTGAGCGCAACTGCTTCTAGTGTGCCCCCACACAGCTTCCAGCATGTAAATCACCTCCAGCAATACTCTATAAGTACTATAGCCAACCAGCTAGCCAGCCATCAACTACATTACAGAGCAGCACCAGCAAATTCCAGTCCCAGACTTCCCCCAGAAATGTGTGTCTTGTACTGCCCAGTACCCTCCAGGACAATACAAACTCATATAAAATCTGTCGTTTCATTAATAACAAGTCAGGATTGGATACAAAGAAATAAAAGATAAGAACACACAAAATGCCCAACTTAACAAGCAAGTGAATTCAAATCAAAGATTTCTCTCACAACATGCTAAACAGTCTTATTGGCTGGAATCCTTTCAGCCAGGATCCCTCCTCTGGTTTAGTATTGATTTCCTTGTCCTTAGGTTGTGCTGATGCCATGAGTAGAGATGAAGGGAGCGATCATTTGGGGAGTCTGTTCCTCATTTTTATCATTTTCCTCCTTTTTGAGTGTTAAACTGTTTCATATTAAGATGACAGAAGACATGGGGATAGGGCAGCCATTTCTGATGCCTGTTTCCTGTATGTATGTATGTACACACTATGTTAGACCATGTTGTGCAGGTTCTTTTCCCCACTGGAACGAAGGGAAAAAACTCACACAACATTGATTGAACGTAGCTAACACTTTGTCTGATTGGATAACAAAGCCTCTTGTTACGTGTCATCAAGATTCTACAGTAACTTATTTTACTTTTATTCTAATCAGTGAAGCAAAACTCTACTATCATGCTGCTACTGACACATGTAGTATGGAATGGTAATTCAGTAACATTCAAGATAAAGCTCAGTCTGACATGGTGAGGCAAAAACATGGAATACCACCATTTTATTTTTTTTTATTCTGTTTTATCAGTGCATATTCTATTTTCTGTAAAGTCCAGTATGGGTTTTTTGTTAAAAAATGGAAGTCAATATTTTTTGTAAGATGGGATATTTAACTAAATATTTATCCTAAAACCATATATCCAGTGCATTGTTGTCACTACTTTTTAACTTGTTCTTGGATATACATTTTCATGTTCCTATCAAGTGTTATTTTTAAGTTATTAAAAAAAACCACAGAAACTCAGTTCAGATACATTCAGTGAAATGCCTGATCCTGCATCCATTGATGTTAAGGGCAAAACTCACTGAATTCAATGGCTGTAGGATCAGTATATTAAATTAACTAGAAAACTGTAATAGCATAAATTTGAACAATGGTGGAAAAATAGTAGGAGCTATAGGAAAAACAGCATCCTGAAAAGTATGGTTTGAAAATGTATTTCAACAGCTTTTCGTGGGATATTTTCAGATGTTTATAAAGAATGCTACATACTGTATGTTACTGAGGGTTTATAATAATTAGGGCCTGTTCTTAGATTCCTTTTTGAGAGTTTTGCATGATTGGGTCCTTGAGAATAATTTCTTGCAGGGGCTCAAGAAGCCCACCAAACTTCATGAACTCTTTATAAATATTTGGAGAAATGAGAAGTATTTTGACAGATCTTCCTAGAGTTTGGCAACCCATTTTCAGTATATCTGTCTTTTTTGTGACATCCCTGTTAGAATATATATATTTTTAAATGTAATGATCATCTGCAGTAGGGGAAACAAAAGAGAAATTGAGGAGTTAAATAAAAAGGAGACCATTTGGATGCCACTAAGAAAAGGCAGAACCAATTTCATGTAATGTAGATCCGTATTCACAAGCTATGATCAGGAAGTACCATATTAGTAAAAGACCCTAAGAAGGGAAAACTTGTCGTGGTGGGATTGATTGACCTAACATAGTGTGTACATATATACATACAGGAAACAGGCATCCGAAATGGATGCCCTATCCCCATGTCTTCTGTCATCTTAATATGAAACAGTTTAACACTATGTTAATCAGACTTTCCAGTGTTCTGTATTTATTCTTTATTACAACCATCCTTTTCATACAGCTGTTGCTGAAGTACAATTCTGCCTACACACAAATCTAAGGACAGATTTTGGCCCTTACTGTGGAATAGTTACTTTCATAATGTAGGGGAAATACACCAAACAAGTTAAGTGCAAAACTGCAGGTGCTGGGAATTCATTATAAATGCAGTTAGCTTTAGTTCTGTCCTGCTTCTATAATATAGCACTAGTGGATAAGTAACCAAAAAAAAAAAAAAGGTGGGGGGTAAATCAAAGGTTCCAGAAACAATAAGAGAAACTAAGACTGAAAATGAGAAACAGTGCCATGTAAGTTGTTGCCATGGCTGCTCCTTGCTATAGATTTGGGCTATAATAGCATACAGAGAGGCAGACATAGGGAGACCTCAAAAAGGTTGCATGAGGCTAAATTCATTGTTTAAGATGCACTCAAATACTGTGTTACTGAGTTGCATACAAGTACTAACGGAGATGTCTGGAAAGAGAATTAAGCCCTGATATTGCAAGGTTCTGAGCAGCTGCTATGAGCTTCTGAGGGCCCTCAACAGCCATTGACTGCAGTGTGAGTTCACAATACTCGGGACCTTTCAGGACTGGGCTAACTAACTTTAACTGAAGCTGATGGCACTCAGAAATGTTATGTATCCCATGTGTAGTAAATTGTTGTGTGGATATATAGGTAGGTAGATCAATAGATTAAAGCCTGCTATAGCTGTGCATGGGTTTGGTTGGTATCAAAACATCATATGAAATAAAAAGTACCCCCGCTGCATTTTATTGGGCTTGCAATTACTAAAAACTGTTTATAAACTTATTAAATATGGAGGAAATTCTTTTCAATTATGAGTACGTTTTAAAAATAACTACTTTTTACAGGGTCCACAGAAAATCAAAGTTCTGTGATCTGTACAGCAGTAATAAAAACTATGGGCCAGATTGCACCCGGACCCTACATGGATGCTCAGCTGTGTGTGTGGGTGAGAGGGGAAGGTACTAGAAATTCTCCTCTCCTTCCCCACCTTTTGAATCTCTTTTTAGCATCAGACTTTCATTCTCTTTCCAAATATTTCTTTATGGCCCTCATTACTACACAATGGGTTACTATTATCCCTGTGACAGCTGGGGAACTGAGGCCTTACCCAAGGTCACACAGGAAATCAATGGCAGAGGCAATGCCAAGAATACAAACCTGGTCTGTCAGGGACACCAAAGCACCTTCACTAAGACCATCCTACCATGATGCAGTTCCTGCTCCACTTTCCCACACTCCATGCTCCGCTGACAGTGGGGCCTTGCTGAGCTGGGCCTCCTTGGGCACAAAAGGGGCTGAGGAGGAGGCAGGCTCATGGCCTGCCCACTGCTCAGATGCAGGAGGTGAGAAGCGTGGCTACTACCCTGAAGGGATGGGGCTGTGGGTGTTTTAACCCTGTGTGGCTGGGATTATGCTCCCATCAGGTCCAGTGCCTCCTGGTGCTCCTGCTGAGATAGCCCTGTTCTACATACCTACCAACATGTGACAGTGGGTAAAAGCAGATAATTGTGTAGGGACCCATTTCATTACAGAGACCTGCAGTGGCAACAGCTCGAAAGAACCTCTTTCTTCTTCACCTTTTTCCAGGACCTGGGGCAGCTCCTCATCCCCGCAAGTGGCTCCCTGTTCCTGGTATTGCTGGCGGAGGCAAGGTGCGGCCAGGCAACTCTACAGGCACACTGCCTCCATCCACAGGCACCACCCCCTGCAGCTCCCATTGGCCGTGGAGTCGGCATTTGGGCAGGGGTGACAGAAGCATCGTGCTCCCTCGCACTATCAGTGGCCGTGAGAGCCTGATGCCATCTCCCAGCCCATTTCCCGCCTTTTTCCCTCACTCCCTCAAGCCATCTTGGCTTACCCTGCCCAGTGACTAGTGTTCCTGCCTCCATCCCTCCTCCCTGAGCATTGACTCCGTGGCTCCCAGGGGCACCTGTAGCAGACTGAGCTGGCAGCGTACTGCCCGGCGACTAGTGATACTGCCTCCGTGGCTGACTCTGCTCGGTGACTACTGATGCTGCCTCATCTCCTCCCCCCAACCCGCCCGCGGGCAATCTTTTTCTTGGTTTACACTACAGATACAGAGATTAGTTTGAGGAAAAAAAATTGACCAGTCATTAATTTACTGTATTTACCAGCAGGAAAGAGCAGCACCTATTCTTTCTTTCCTCTTTTGAAAAATAAAACATTGTGGTAGACAAGGTAACTTTTAAATACAACACCACCGAAGAGTTGATAAAACAAGAAGTGAACAGGATTTTTGAAGAAGAAAGCTCCTAAGATAAATTATTTAACCACAAATTGCACAACTAACTGTTCTTCTTACACAAAGCAAACAGGTATTTGGGAGCAGCATGGTTGACAGAGCAGAGAGGTCATTCTTGTACCATTAGTTTCATTGGAACAAAAATATTACTGATACTTTTTATTCTCTATTTGCAGCATAAATTTAAAGTTCTCTTTGAGTGATTGTACATGTGCAGTCCGCTACTGGTGAACGTGTGCCCCCTTCACAGTGGCTGGAAATTTCCCCTCAACAATACCTGTTGGGGGCAGCTAGGCACCTTCTCCTGCTGCATGCTGCATGCCGCATGCCATTGGTATCAGTATAAAAGGCCCATCTGACCCTGAGCCCCCTCAGTTCCTTCTTACTGCCTGTGACGGTCACTGGAACTGCTCTCCTTGCTTTTGCAAGTACTCTCAGTTGACTGTATTCTGGTATTTTATTGTAAATAGTTGAGTGTTTATAATGATCTGGAAGCTACATGGCTACATCCCAGAGAACAAACTTGGAACAAGTTTGATAGGTCTTACTAAAGAGTAGAAGGACCTCCATCAGGGATGCCTGTCTGTCAAAATGCCTGTCTTTGCAAGGTACACCTTCATGTGTACTGCTTCCTTCATATAAGTCTTTTGTGTTTTATTAGACTTCCATTGAAAGAGATTTTTGAGATGCTATTCCCATGGCTGAAAAATCAAGGCCTGCTAAATAACTTATTTTCCTGCCTGACAATGCTCCATTTTTTTTTAATTAAAACTCTGCAGACTAGTCACCTCTGCTTTCTTCAGTGGGGGACTTTGGCCAATGCATCCTACTTACTGTGCTCATCCAGTGCTTCCTTAATGTTCTTCATTGTCCACCTTGTGTATAATTTGGTATTTTGTAGCTAAGGGATTCCTATCTACAATTCCCATCCATCATGACTTGGCATACATTAGGTGAAGAAATAGACATGTTATGTTCAAATTGTCTTTCTGTACTCTGTCAATCAGAATGAAACACCGCTCACCCCATGGAAATAATTGAAATGTGAGTATTAATCTAAGATCTTATTGCAGTAAAATCTTTGCTGCTTACACACGTTTAAAGTATTAACAGTTTACTGAAGCAGTTGTTTTACAAAGAACAAGGTCCTGGAAATAAAACTATCTCACAGAAGGCATCTATGAAAGGGCACAAAAAGGTTTGTCTTTAACTATGTCTACACTACCACTTACGTTGGCAAAACTTTTGTGTCTCAGGGGTGTGGATATTTTACCCACCTGAGCAGCATATATTACATCGGCATAAGCACTAGAGTCCACCGCGCTATAACGGCGGGAGAGCTATGTCGCCGTTCTGTGGGGGTGGATTAATTATGTCAACAGGATTGCTCTCTCCCGTCAGCATAGAGCGACTACGCGAGAGATCTTATTGCATCAGTACAGCTGCGTCGCTGTAAGCTCTCTAGTGTAGACCTAGCCTTACTTACCGATTGGTTGTTGCAGCCTTCGTGCTTGAACGGAGAGTGAAGTGCAACCTATCCTCTCTGAATTAACACCCCAAGGGTATACAGAGATGCTTAACAGGTAACATTGCTGTTTAGTACCTGTGTTTCAACCGAAAGGCTGCCTTCTTGAATGAAGTATGAGGGAAAATCCAAGCCTTTTGTTTAAAAAAAAAAAAACTTAACAATTGAGGGGAGGCACAAAGTCTGACAGATGAGTGCCAGTGTTCTTAGAAAAAGCAGCAGAGAGTCCTGTGGCACCTTAGACTAAGAGATTTTTTTTTTTGATGAGTGGGTGAATACCCACACTGGCCGGATGCAAGTAGTGGAAATTTCCAGGGCAGGTGTATATATGCAAGCAAGAAGCAAGCTAGAGATAACGAGGTTAGTTCAATCAGGGAGGATGAGGCCCTGTTCTAGCAGTTGAGGTGTGAAAACCAAGGGAGGAGAAACTGGTTCTGTAGTTGGCAAGCCATTCACAGTCTTTGTTTAATCCTGAGCTGATGGTGTCAAATTTGCAGATGAACTGAAGCTCAGCAGTTTCTCTTTGAAGTCTGGTCCTGAAGTTTTTTTGCTGCAGGATGGCCACCTTAAGATCTGCTATTGTGTGGCCAGGGTTGAAGTGTTCTCCTCCAGGTTTTTTGTATATTGCCATTCTAATATCTGATTTGTGTCCATTTATCCTTTTCCGTAGAGACTGTCCAGTTTGGCTGATGTACATAGCAGAGGGCATTGCTGGCATATGATGGCGTATATTACATTGGGTGACGTGCAGGTGAAATGAACGTGATGGGTGTGGCTGATCTGGGTAGGTTCTGTGATGGTGTCGCTGGTGTAGATATGTGGGCAGAGTTGGCATCGAGGTTTGTTGCATGGATTGGTTCCTGAGCTAGAGTTACTATGGTGCGGTGCAGTTTACTGTGTGAGAATGCTTCAGGTTGGCAAGCTGTCTGTGGGCGAGGACTGGCCTGCCACCCAAGGCCTGTGAAAGTGTGGAATCATTGTCCAGGATGGGTTGTAGATCCCTGATGATGCGTTGGAGGGTATGTGATGGCCAGTGGAGTCCTGTTGGTTTCTTTCTTGGGTTTGTCTTGCAGCAGGAGGCTTCTGCGCATCTGGCTCTGTGTTGATCTGTTTCCTTATTTCCTCGTGCAGGTACTGTAGTTTTGAGAATGCTTGATGGAGATTTTGTAGGTGTTGGTCTCTGTCTGAGGGGTTAGAGCAGATGCGGTTGTACCTCAGTGCTTGGCTGTAGACAATGGATCTTGTGGTATGCCCGGGATGGAAGCTGGAGGCATGAAGGTAGGCATAGCGGTCGGTAGGTTTTCGGTATAGGGTGGTGTTAATGTGACGTCACTATTTTTGCCGTGTGGTGTCTAGAAGTGGACCTCCCGGTAGATTGGTCCAGGCTGAGATTGATGGTGGGGTGGAAGCTGTTGAAATCGGTGGATTTTTTCAGAGTCTCCTTCCCATGGGTCCAGATGATGAAGATGTCATCAATGTAGCGTAGGTAGAGAAGGGGCGTGAGTGGATGGGAGCTGAGGAAGCGTTGTTCCAGGTTGGCCATAAAAATATTGGCATATTGTGGGGCCATGCGGGTGCCCATAGCGGTGCCACTGATCTGGAGATATATATTGTCATCAAATTTGAAATAGTTGTGTGTGAGGATAAAGGCACAGAGCTCAGCAACCTTAGAGTGGCATGAATCCTTTTGTTTGTTCAATTTCTGTGCTTCATAGCAAAGTGCATGAGGCAACATTTGATATTTCTTTGGTTGCATTCACATTGATAGATGGGATAAAATTCCACTGCCATCATGAGAGAGATTTCCTATCTTCCTTAATTAGAATTGTAACTATTGACAGTGTTTGAATAAAACTCTTCCACTTTGGTGGAAAAGGCATAGACACAATGTAGTTGTTTCTTGAACTAAACAAGAGTGAAATGATGTGAGAACCAGCACTTATTGCTGGTACATGGAGGAGCCTGTTAAAAATAGTCTTTTGAATACAATCTTTTTCTTGGTTTACACTAAAACTGCAATCCTTGGCTCATTTATACTAAATGGAATTTGATGATAAAGAAATTCAGCTCTGAGTTCACATTAGCTCACAACATCAGTTTCATTCTATGTAGCATACAGGATTTGGAGGATAGCTTATAGTATTTCAAGGTCTGCATGTGTTTGAGAAATGTTCTACTAACTCTGTATAAATAACTGTTATGAATTCTGCAGTCTTCCTGTGAGTAGCTCTGTTGAGGAGAGCAAATAAATCTAGTGTGTCCTCAGTTTACTTATACAAGTCTATTCTAGATTTTTCAAAGGAAAATATTTTCAGCACTGACTATGTTTATTATTTGGATAAAATTACTCATATATATGGAAGAAATTCATAGAATCAGAATGTAAGGATGGAAATAAGCTTTTGGGGCAGGTCATTTAATCTACCCTCCACTAGCACAGGATTTCTCCCAGTGGCACATGGGCCTGCAGTCAAAATGCTTTCGGCTGAAAATTCATCAGATCTGAGAAGCTGAAATGAAGTGATGGGATTTTCACCACTTCGTAGTGGAATGTGATTCCACCATCAGATCTTGCCTGATACTCATTCTAAATTGTTAAGAGACATATATAGTGTTTTGGTAATTTGTTTCCGCTAGTCAGTAAACCCAGCACCCTTTTTTTTTTTTTTGTGTGGAAAATATGCTGGAGGTAATGGGCAACCTCAGAGAGGAAAACAGGATTTGAGCAAAAATATAATTAAAAACATCATGTTTTATTTGAAGGTTCTAATCATATTTTAGGTTAAATTGGAGTTTCTATTGCCACATTTTTCTGTATTGTTGTTTCTAAAGGATTTTCAACAAAAATCATCTAGAATATTATGAAAAATACTTTTTTAGAAGCAGTTCTTGTGATAAGTATTTCCTGTGTTGGTTGAATAGATTTCTACTCCTCCCTTCTGTCTAGGACTACAATGATGAAATCAGACAGGCACAGCTTCAAGAATTAACATATTTGAATGGTGGTTCAGAAAATGCAGAAGTTCCAGTTGTACGTGGAAAACCACCAATACGAGCACGAGGAGTACCAGTCCCTGCTTTGGCCAGGTAGGTACCTCAAAATACCGCACCGTTTTATTTAAACGTACATTTCGGCTCAGTCTTGAATCAAGTCTGATTATCCAGAGCGTATGGCAAGGTATTATGTAAGAAAAACAAGAATGGCAAAGCAACTCTTTACCATATGATTTCTATTTACATGGGTACCAAAATGTGAGGAAATTGTCTCGGTTCTGCAGCAAGATTCACATTGGTTCATAGAATCATAGACTATCAGGGTTGGAAGAAACCTCAGGAGGTCATCTAGTCCAACCCCCTGCTCAAAGCAGGACCAACCCCAACTAAATCATCCTAGCCAGGGCTTTGTCAAGCCAGGCCTTAAAAACATCTAAGGAAGGAGATTCCACCATCTCCCTAGGTAACCCATTCCAGTGCTTCACCACCCTCCTAGTGAAATAGTTTTTCCTAATATCCAACCTAGACCTCCCCCACTGCAACTTGTGACCATTGTTCCTTGTTTTGTCATCTGCCACCACTGAGAACAGTCTAGCTCCATCCTCTTTGGAATCCCCTTTCAGGTAGTTGAAAGCAGCTATCAAATCCCCCCTCACTCTTCTCTTTTGCAGACTAAATAAGCCCAGTTCCCTTAGCCTCTCCTCATAAGTCATGTGTCCTAGCCCACTAATCATTTTCATTACCCTCCACTGGATTCTCTCCAATTTGTCCACATCCTTTCTGTAGAGGTGGGCCCAAAACTGGACACAATACTCCAGATGTGGCCTCACCTGTGCGGGAGGAGGAGGAAAAGGAGAAGGAGGGGTGGGAGATGAGGGGTGCTTGGCTGCTGGTGGGTGTAGAGCACCCACTAATTTTTCTCCATCTGTGCTCCAGCTCCGGAGCACCCACGGAGTTGGCATCTATGATCCCCAGGTCCTTTTCTGCAGAACTGCCGCTTAGCCAGTAGGTCCCCAGCCTGTAGCAGTGCATGGGATTCTTCCGTCCTAAGTGCAGGACTCTGCACTTGTCCTTGCTGAACCTAATCAGATTTCTTTTGGCCCAATCCTCCAACTTGTCTAGGTCCCTCTGGACTGTATCCCTACCTTCCAGCATATCTTCCTCTCCCCCCCAGTTTAGTGTCATCTGTGAACTTGCTGAAGGTGCAATCCATCCCATCATCCACATCATTAATGAAGATGTTGAACAAAACCGGCCCCAGGACTGATCCCTCGGGCACTCCACTTGATACCGGCTGCCAACTAGATATTGAGCCGTTGATCACTACCCATTGAGCCCGACAAATTAGCCAGCTTTCTATCCACCTTACAGTCCATTCATCCAAACCATACTTTTTTAACTTGCTGGCAAGAATACCATAGGAGACCATATCAAAAGCTTTGCTAAAGTAAAGATATATCACGTCCACTGCTTTCCCCATATCCACAGAGCCAATTCTTTCATCATAGAAGGCAGTCAGGTTGGTCAGGCATGACTTGTCCTTGGTGAATCCATGTTGTCTGTTCCCGATCACCTTCCTCTCCTCCAAGTGCTTCAAAATGGATTCTTTGAGGACCTGCTCCATGATTTTCCAGGGACTGAGATGAGGCTGACTGGTCTGTAGAATCCTCAGATTCTCCTTCTTCCCTTTTTAAAAGATGGGCACTATATTTGCCTTTTTCCAATTGTCCTGGACCTCCCCCGATCACCACAAGTTTTCAGAGATAATGGCCAATGGCTCTGCAGTCACATAAGCCAACTCCCTCAGCACACTTGGATGCATTAGATCCGGACCCGTGGACTTGTGCATTGCCAGTTTTTCTAAATAGCCCTTAACCTGTTCTTTCACCACTGAGGGCTGCTCACCTCCTCCTTATACTTTGCTGCCCAGTGCAGCAGTCTGGGAGGTGACCTTATCTGTGAAGACTCAGGCAAAAAAAGCATTAAGTGCTTCAGCTTTTTCCAAGTAATCTGTCACTAGGTTGCCTCCTCCATTCAGTAAGGGTCCCACACTTTCCCTGATCGTCTTGTTGCTAACATACCTGTAGAAACCCTTCTTGTTATCCTTCACATCTCTTGCTAACTGCAACTCCAACTGTGCTTTGGCCTTCCTGATTACACATGTTGATATACACACATTGTGGTTTGAATTAGCCAGCATATGTCTTGTGAACTCTTAGCAAGGGTGACATGATGCCTGTGTTGAGAAAAGATAACTCTGCAATACGGAGTGTTACCCTGGATGTTCAGTTACATAAGGGACCAATCAAGTTTTGTTTTAGTTATAAATAGGACTTCTGATTTTTCATTTTACTAATAAAATGCCTGTTATCCAAAATAAAAAGTGTTTAGCCAATGAAGGCCAGTATAGCACTGGAAATGGTTACTTGTAATTTGTGTATACTGAGTTGTACTGCAGAATGTGGGGGTTTGATTTCGGAACCACACTAATGTGTTACACATTAATTGATCTGAGTAGGCCCTGATGGTGTGCATGAAAGGTTCCCTATCCTGATTCAAAGTAATGTTGTTTGAAACAGTATTATGTTATAGTGCACTAGGAAACTTTACAATGTACTACATTTTTAATTTTAACATTATTGTGATAACTCGGCATGATCAGAAGCTAAAAATATAAGTTCACATAGGTGTTTTGAAGCTTGAGTTTAGGTTGGGACCCATCTCTCACTTCTAAAAAAGCCACATGTCCAAATCCTTCAGATTGAATTCGAGTATTTAACAAGCATTTTTGTTAGATGGAGAAAAGGGGAGAAATATGCTTCCTCTTCTATAGTGCTCTCCTCTGCTACAAGACCAGTTTTATGCCTTTGTTATCAACCCTCTGCATACCCATTTCTTGAAGTACAGAAGTGACAGCTCAGGATATTTTCCTCCAAGTCCTTTGAAACCCTAGTGTGTGTTGGGTGATGGAGGGGGTAAAAAAAAGTAGTGCAGGGCATTTACGTTATAACACAGATCTTAGTTTCTATGGAGAAAACTGTTGCTACTGTGTAAATTAAGCCATTTTCCTTCTACCAGATCTGTCATTTTTATTTACACTAAATTCTAACTCACAGGTTAGCTTCAAAATTAAGTTCAAAATACAGTCCTGAGGCTAACCTAACACACGAAAACAGATGTTTTTTGGAGGAAAAATGTCTGGAGAACTGAGACAATCTGGAAAGATGACCAAATTATTCATCTCATTTAACAATGCAGATTGAGTCTGTCAATTTTTAAGCATTTACATTATCTAGAATGGTGATATTCTGTATCAGAGCCTTGTTCCTTCAAGATTATAGGTTTTTTTTGCCGTCCTGGCTTATTGTATTGGAGGAATTATTTGCTTTTGTACAGTTTCCTAAATTATCTATTGGAAGATACATATGGTCTACTTTGCTTTTCAATTTTAAGATCATTCAAACAGTGATAAAACTGTCATGACGTCCCACTTCCTTAGCATTGTATATGTTATTCACCAAGATTAGGAAGTCCATGGTGCTTAATTCTTTTTTTGGTTGTTTTTTGTTTTGTTTTTTAAAGAAAGGAGCCTCTACATCCCTCCATTTTGCATGCGTAATATTTTCATTACAATATTTTAAGTGTATATCTTAGATAAATCAATCAATGTATTAGCATGAAAATCCTTTGATAAAGGCTTAGATAACCCATGTTTTTGCTGAAGTCTTAACAATGATATTTCTATTTCCATAAAATATATTTGAATTGTTATTATAAAATTAAGGTACCAGTTGCAAACATCTTGGTTATCCTGTAGATCTTTCTTGCAATATTATTCTGGTTGTCAGGAATTTTCCCCTGGTTTGGGTTATATCTTTGTTTTTTTTCTCCAGCTAATGTGCTTCTCTAATTTTTCTCCATATGATCTATTGATGGGTGTTCCATAGTGTTCAGATTTAGATCCACTTATATTTGCATCTGAAAGGTTTTTGTGTGCTAATTCCTGCAAACATCATTTCGGTTATTTGTAGAAAACTTAGATTTATACTTCTCAGGGTCTGTCTTTACATTTCTCACTTTCTCAGTGACACCTCTAACAAGTGCACGCTAAACTTAGTTCTCGTCACAAAGACTTTTGGTTCTGTCATGTACTTTTCTACTCTACTAATATTTAGAGAGAAATTTTTCATTTACCTTAGAACACCTTTTTCTGTGATACAGAATTTGATCATTAACTTGGACTAATTTGTTTCTGGTTTTGTATTGAATCTTAAGAGATCTTTAGTTACCATTTTTTCTGTAAGCTTCTATCCTTTCCAATTTGCAATCACCCAATCTTTTTTAATTCTTATAACAGCCATGCAATTCTGTTTAAATGTCTGCTAGATACCTGTGAGTTTGAGTTCAACTTAAAGGTGATCTGCCAAGGAAAAAAATGGGGTTTGTGTCTTCTGATCCCTGTTTGATGTATGATATAAAGGAGCCCTGAAATGAGTTCCTTTTTTTTGTTTGTTGTTTTAAAGTTGTGGGTTTTTTATGTTAAAAATTGAAGTCTTGTCTCATCTGATGGCTTGAGAACCAATGAAATGGTAATATATCAGTAATCAAGAGAATGTAAATTGAACAATTGTGAGGGCAAGAGACTTTTACTCAGACTTTCTAAAAACCCTGTGCGTGTGAGAGAGTGTGCCTACCTGTTTAACTTGAAATGGCTAACATTTTGATTTAAGGAAGCCTTTGTTAAAGGCTTTAACATCCAGCCTCATAAATAATGATGCAAACAAACAAGCATCCCTGAGATCTCCCAGAAGTCTTCCAACAAAATCAGAGAAGACAAAAAATTACATTCCTGATATTTCTAAGAAAACATAGAAGCAGAAAAGTTAATGATTTAAAAAAAAAAACACCTATCAATCGTATACCTCAAATGACATGAAGATTACAATTCCAATACTTTTAAATCCATTGTGGATATAATGTAAGATCTCAAACCCCAGTAACCTCTTTATGTAATATGATATAACAAACACCTTTCTGCCCAGAATCTTTTTTTCAATTCCTTTGCTTATGTTTATTTTCCTATTTACAGGTTAAAGTATTGGGTTTTCACCTGTTATATTTTCACCACATGGTGGAATTCTCTCTCCTTATTCACTGTTTCATTTTAAGGACATGACAGAATACCTTGGTCTTTTTCAGTTTCTGTACTTTATATATATCTGTTGTACAGTACCTGGTAATTGGTCACATTTTTATTTATTAGATGCCAACTGTGTGCTTGAGTGCTGCACAGGGAAAGATCTATTTTTTTCCCTATGGATTTTATATTCTAAATCTGGCAGACAATATAGCTTGTCAAAAGTGCCTTTTCTTACATATATAAAATTCCAGTATACACTTTATACAGAAGTTTCAGAATATAGAGATCAGTACATTTGTTATCCTTTGTAAATTGCCAAACATTAGATTGTCATAAATGTATGTCAGTTAAGTTCCTAGTAACTTCCTTGACAAGAGTACTTTTTTCATAGAGCATTCCTTTGCTTAGAACTAGGACTCTCCCAGTCATATTGCCTCTGTTCTTGTGTATTCTATATAAGTTTTTATACTGTGTGTGTGTGTGTGTGTGTGTGTGTGTGTGCAGACAGACAGATAGATAATATATGAAAAAAGGAGATCCCTCCCTCCCTATTGTGGCTTTGTACAGAAAGTTTGCCTACTCCTGAGGGAGAAAAAGAGGAAATAGAAAATAAGACTTAATTGTCACAGAAGAGTTTTCCTTCCTTCCCAACTTGAGCTTTTAGGTATTCACTTTCCTTCCTTCCGTTGATCTTGAATCTAGTGCTAATTCCTTTTTCTTGTCCCCGTCCCCCCCTTGTTTCTCTGCCTACCTGGTAATGACAGGAGGAAAGAAGCAGTACTACAAAGTGGTGGGGCTTACATTGCTAAACATCTCTTACCCTTTAGATATTATACATCTATTCTGAGTATGCATCAGAAAGGAAGGGACAAAGGGACTCTGTCATCGTGGGTGTCTCAGCTGTCATTTCTTTGGGGAAGAGGAGGGAAGAAGAATCTTAACGGTTTAACTTTAACATGCTACTAGCTAGCATGTAGATCCAGCCGTTCTCCTACTGTGATGCTACTTCAGCTTCTTCCATCTCCCATGCTGCTGTTCCTTCCCTTCCTCTATCCCCACACCTACTCACCTGCAGGAACCCAACACGCTCTAAAATTTAAAAATTATTCAACAGTGAGTGGGCCAGTGTCACCTCCCTACAGTTGTATTAATTCACGTGATTGTAACTAGAGCCCTGCAAATCCTCAGATGTCTGCTTTATATCTGCAGATATCCACAGATGCAGATATCAGCGGACCATTTTTGCAGATTGCAGATGGATGTGGATCCAAATTTTATATTTAAAGCCCTGTACATCTGCAGATATCCACAGATCATTTTTGCGGCTCAGATGTGAATACAAATTTTCTATCTGCGCAGGCTCTAATTGTAACATCTCCCTTGGAATCAATATGATTTTCGGTATCTTCTTATTTAAAAATGCATGCATTGTCAATGATCATATAAATTGCAGATACAATTTTTGTAAGTGTGTAGTGAGTAATGTTGATAGTCTCATGGACTCTAGCTAGTGTCTCTCTCCAAGGGCCTCTTGCAAACCTGAAAACCGCATTTTTTTTTTCCCCAAGTGTAAAGTAATTAGCTTATTTTAAACTTAAAACATGACTCTTCAGAATTAAACAGCTTGCTGATGAATTTCCTACCCCAAAAATATGGGAAAAATATAACTTTACTGGACACTACTCCTCAATTTACCTGAGTGAGTGGAACTCCTTACCTGAGGAGGTTGTGAAGGCTAGGACCATAACAATGTTTAAAAGGGAACTGGATAAATTCATGGTGGCTAAGTCCATAAATGGCTATTAGCCAGGATGGGTAAAGAATGGTGTCCCTAGCCTCTGTTCGGCAGAGGATGGAGATGGATGGCAGGAGAGAGATCATTTGATCATTGCCTGTTAGGTTCACTCCCTCTGGGGCACCTGGCATTGGCCACTGTCGGTAGACAGATACTGGGCTAGACGGACCTTTGGTCTGACCCGGTACAGCCATTCTTATGTTCTTAATTTACCTGTTGCCCTGATTCTTTTTTTTTTTAAAGCTCTTGACATTGTTGCTAAGGGAATTGTTTTTGTGACTCACCTGGTTTTCCGGTGGGGTTGAGTAATTTCACCTACGTTGAATGCTTGTACCCACCAATGCTAATCCATTTAGCCATTTGGTTTCTTTCTACTTATTTTGATCAAATTTGCAGTCAAAATTGTAATACTTCAGGAATTCATGCAAGCAATTGATGGGAGTTACAGTAGAATATTTAATTGGGTTTTGAGGATCTCATACAAGACCACAAGAAACTATTCTGACTAATATTCCCCTGGAAAATATAAGTCGTCATTTCAACTACTTCCTTAAAGGTGGACGAGCATACAGTAACTTTTGTGCAATTATGGTATAGGAAGAAACATTGTGACTTCCAATTTTTATACCTTTTTTCCTCCTTTGGAGTATTAATATCATATAGAAAATCTCCAAAATTATCCACCTACAATTCAGTGGCTCCAATTCCTTGATGGAATTATGTGCTTGCAGGAGTTATGTTGGTCCTACTACAGAAAATTCCTAGAATTGTGGCATCTAAGAATGCAGCTATTATCAAATCTTTTCACCCCATATAATGCCTTTTCTTAGCCCTCCTTATAGTCTCCTTATGTTTTGGGATAGCTTATTTGGGAAAATGACACAAGTTTCCAATTAATATAGATCAGAAGCTCTATTCATATATCATGTTAAAACCCTGTTACTTACCTTTGTGTGCAGGCTGGGGTCCTCAAGGCTTCATTATTGCAACTCGGTCTGGGGCTAAATATAACAGTCACACAAATTCTACAGCTAGTTTAGAATGCTGCAGCCTGCCTCAGTCATAATTGACATAGGATCTTGTCACTCCTATAATGTGCTCACAAATTCCTCATTAATTTTCAGACCAAATTTAAACTCCCAATCCTAATCTATAATATTCTGAATTAATTGGAAATTATAAAGACTGCCTTTTTGTCCACAATCCACTGAGGCAGTGTACTCCATAGGGATGTTGAAGCTTGAGAGATAAGATTCAGGAGCTGTAAGACAGTGTGTTCTCTAAGGCTTTATTGCAGTTACCAGAGGATGAGGGATTGAGTATGAGCCTAACTGTGTTCAGCTCAAAATGAAGGCCGCCTTTTTGATAGTTTTTATTCCAGCAATGACATGTATTTAAAACAAAACAAAACAAAATGAGAAGGCAGAGGTGCTAATTACTTACTTGTTTTTGGCACGTGGATAGCAAGGTGCTAAGATATCAATGTTGCTGTAGAAATGTGATGAGAGAATTAAATATTAATATATTTACTAAATGCCACCTCTATAGTTACATTTCTCTGAGGTTCAGTTTCAGACCTACTACAAAAATAAGATTTGTATCTGTGCCTATGGAAGGGAAACGTTTTTTTAGAAAGGAAATCACTAAAGCCATACCATTTTTAAAAAAACGGAATCTATCATGTAAGTATAAATCACTAAAGATATATTGTACACTTATAAAAATGAATGTTATTTAGGTATACAAGTTGATAAAAAGTATTACAAAGTGCTATATTCATGTATATAAGGGTTGTAGGAAAAGAGTTCTATATTTGAAAATACTATTGTCATGTAATTGTACCATTGGGCTGTGTAGGTATTGGGGGCAGTGATATGGTTCATGGTATTTTTACCATGAATAAGTCACACAATCTTTACTAAGGGAGATGCTTCCACCTATGATTGACAAGGAGATGACCAAAGAAGAAAAGTCTCTTTCCAAAAGGGATTGCTGCTCCTAACGGTAGGAGAACCAGTATCCATTCCACATCAGAAAGGAGCTATTGTATAGCCTTCCTCCAAAGAACCTTCTTTTTAGTTCAGCAGATGGAAGAAACAAAATGTAAAATGTTGAATTAAGAGGGTTTTTGCCAGCTAATTTCTACATTTGCCTGCGTCCAGCTATGGAATATTTTGTGCCTGAATTATGTGAGACGAGACCTCCAGTTCAACATGCAATCAGCTGCTAAGTCTAGTGAAGTGTGGTACCATCACCTTCAAGTAAACAGAGAACGTCCACACAAACTGCTGACAGGATCCCCCCATAAAAAGTAAAACCTTTCACATGGAACACTCCTTGCTGTTCCACCATCTGGCATTTTTCCAAGGATGCTCCTGTTCCTGTCACTGGTTTCCTTACCTGCCTGACAGCGTGCTCTCTAAAATTTTACCTTCTAGTACTGGACCAGGGAGCCTACTTACAAGGCCTTCAGGAAAGTCTGAACCTGTGCCTCTCCTGTCTCCACCTCTCACACACTCAGTCTAAGCACAAAGGTCAAAACCATAACATTTTTTTAAATCCAAATGTAAAGTCACTTCTTCAGTCTTCCTTTTCTGCCAAGCAATACCCAGTGTATATAGTTAAAACATAAAATATTTCATCATCCTCACATTCGTACATCATCCTGCTTATTTCCAGCCTGTCTTGGGGGAGGGATATTCTGTCCTTCCAAAGCTATGCCAGTTCACTCAGTGCCTCCCCCAGACTGAACTGGCAGCTCCAGGATGCTGCCTCCTGGGTCCAAGTACCCATCGTCGTCCTCTTCTATGTATGCTGGGTCCTGTTTCTGTACAGTGGTGAGTGCCCAGGTGAGAAGCCTGTGCTTCTTTGATGTAAATGGGACTTCTTTTAAACCATGTTATGATTTTCCCCTGAAAGTTTACATTTATGAGATAGTAAAGTCTTATCTGTCCAGGAAGTCTGTGATGATTGGAGAAAGTCAAACAATTGCATCCATCACCACTCTCAATTTATTCATTTATTTTCACAAAATGCCTGTGAGTTAAGGCTTTTTTATTCCTATTTTGTAGATAGGGAACTGAGGCAGAGAGAAATCAAACCACTTGCCCAAAGGAATTCTGAAAATTTGTATCAGAACTCATCTCCCCCGAGCGCCAGTCTCGTGCCTCACCACCAACCTTCTGCAACAAGGGATGAGATGGAATTTGTGGGGAAGAGATATTTAATTTCACTAAATGAAACGTTAGCAATTCTTTAACTTCAGTAACTGAGAGTTTCAGTAAAGGAGGCTGCTGAGTATATTGAACACCTCTTCCCTGTAAGATAAGATCAGATAACTTACAGTAAGCTTGCTCTGAGATATAAAAGAGTTTATCCAGAAAATATCTGGGAGTATTTCTAATATTTCTTAGGTTAAAAAAACACAGCAGAAGAATGTCTTTAAGAATTATGAAACTTGATAACTGCTACCTTAAATTTTCTTTCATCCGTGTTGGCATTTTTTCATTGGAGTTACCTCTACTAGAAATAGTAGGAGAAATCAACTGTTTATTGCCAATTTCCATTAATTTACTTTCACCTTGACAAAGTGGTCCTGAGATTTCTGCCTAAAGTTTGTTCCAAGGAAAACTTCTAGCCTTCACATTAATCAAGTAGTATCCCTGGCTTTTTCCTGCCTCAAACCAAAATGTGACAAAGAAATGATCCTGCATTCATCTCAGCTGGTCTGAGCCCTTAAATTTTACCTGAAAATGATTGAATAAGTCCGATCAACTAGATTGTTTCAGAAAGAGGGGTGAATCTCCTTCCTTGGTTTAGGTAAACACAAAATGTCTAAGGAGTTTTCACACCATTTTCGTTGCCCAGATTGGCCCTAGGGACCATCCCAGGCCTTTCCCATCACTTGGCCTCTGGTCTCTGACATCTGTCCCCAGGACATAACACTGCCGGAGCAAATGGACTCACTGCCCACTGACAGTAGTACTGATATTTCAAAGGAGACCCACAAGTCCAAGCAACAATGCAAGACTCCTCAGAAATTAAACAAATGTTGTTAGTAAGTTTAGTTAACAGGCTGGTTATAAGTATTTAGAATTGTCTGTTATATAAATGATGTTTAAGTGTTGTCAACAAACACAAAAAAGGAACTCAAGCGAATTGTCCCCTAGGTGTGGTAAGTCTCTCTTTCTTCAGCGGGCTTCTGGTAGATTGTGGCCCCAGAAGTTTTGGCTACTAACAGTAAGGTGGCTGTGTTTCTTTTTGAAATCTGAGAGCACAGTTGAAAACGACATCTGAAGAATGTGCTGTGCTTCTTGAAGATGATAAATTAGAGATATCCGGAGCTGTGAGAGGACTCTACATATAGATCACAGAGTATATCATCAGAATAGACCATTAGATCATGTAGTCTGACCTTCTGTAAATCCCAAGCCATTACATTTCACTCAGTTACCCCTGTATTGAGCTCAATATTTTATTTGACTAAAGCATATCTTTTTCCAGAAAGGCATTTATTCTTAATTTAAAGATGTCAAGACATGGAGAATTTACCATTTCCATGTATCGGGCGTGAACACCCTTGTAACATGAACATGTAAGACATACTGATTTTCAGCTAGAAACTGCACAAGTGGCAGCAATTCCAGAGTGTGGGCAAGGTAGAATGGCTTGGTAGGATTGGATGTTTTGAACTATGGGCATTAATTGGATAAGGAACTATTTGAAGAGCCCCTGGGTGCCAGATAATCTTAGACTCATTTGAACTGACATGCATTAGAAATTATGCAGGGAAGGATTTATCCCTCTTAGTGCTCTGGGAGCGAATATGCCTCTTTGAATTAATTAAACAAGGTTTGACTATTATGAATATAATTCATAATATTAAATAGAACACATTGACAAAACTTCTGGCTTAAAGCTGTTTGTAATAATGCCGTGGCAGCTGGTAATAGTTTAACAATGGCTGTCCATATTTTATTCCCACAATGGGATTTCAATGGTTATATTAAAAGTTAGTGCATCTTTGCTATTATTTCTCATGAAAATAGCATCTTGTGATATCAGGAGATGCTGTTCTGAGATCTCAGTTATAAATTTAATCTATAATGGTTTAACCGTACGGTTCAGTAATGCGCAACAGTTTAGGCCTGGAAGTAAATAGTACATAGTAATAGGTGTCAACAATTGAGAACTATTAATAGGGATATTTGAAGGGGGATAAATAGGGTATACTTTTAATTCATTGGAATAAATGGATTTTTCTGTGGTACAGAAGAAGTAAATTGTAAAAATTTGGACTTTCCCTCCTAAGTAGACAGTTTGCATCTATTGCAGCCAGTTGAAACAGAAGGGGATGTTTAGGTTGAATTTATTAATTTCATTTCCCTCATTGTATGGGTAGAATATTCTTTATCCAGTCTATATGTTCCTAGTGGCAGATTCTTGCTGAGAACAGTTTCTAAAAAGAGACAGTGCAGATTTAAAAAAGGAAGAGCAATACATATCATGAATTGATCCTATCAAATAAAGTGTTTCAAGAAAATCAGAGTAGTTACCAAAGCTATCTGCCCCAATTAGAAAAGGGCTAAATTCGTCCAAGAGACTAAATAAAACAGGAGAAAAAGATGAAGGTAATCTTAAATGCATGGAAAAATCTCATTGGTGAGAAGCAAATACTTCAGACAAATCAGTTTATCCTCTAGTGCATAAAGAAGCTGAGAAGAATGGGAACAAAAGTGCATCTTTCCCCTTTTTTGCTGCTCCACGGCAATGAAAATACTCTTTTCAGCTGATGAAACAGAGACTGAGATGGACCTAATTTTATTTCATCTCTAACCCTAGTAAACAGTGTAACATGGTGCTGAGAGAGAGACTATATTTACTCAGAATGTCTTTCAAAGTGTTAGAAATACTCTTCGTACAAACAGTGGGGGAAAAAGCAATAAGTATACAAATAGTTAATTTTAATTAATTTTGCCTTGAATTTATTTATCAAATTTGTAAGGTGAGTAACGCATACTCCAGGCTAGCAGCGCTAAATCGACATGGCTAGCTCAAATTAGGCTTGGTGCCTCGTAGCAGGTACATGGCTAGCTCACCAAGTCGACATGGCTCACTTGCTTCCGGGCTGGTGGACCAGAGCTGCCCATTCTCTGGCTCACCACACAAGAAATGACCCGCTCTCTCTGTTCATTTGCTTGTCTGGGCACTTTGAATCTGACGAGAAATTGAAATGACACCTGACTTTGAGCATTCTGTCCTCAGCAGAGTCGAGGCAAGAGTCCCCAGACTGAAGAAGGAAAGAGGTCCCCAGCATGGACAGACAATCAGCAGATGGTGTGGGGCCCTGCATGGGGCGAGAGCCTGTCTCCAGACTCCAGAGGCGGAATGCAGGCGGAGAGCTCTTGGAAGCGGTGATGAACAGAAATGGAAGTGCAAAGATCCAGCAAAGCGCCAGGAAATGATCAAAGTGAAAACGAAAAGATGAAGAGAAAAGCGGGCAAAAAGCAAGTCAGGGTGCGACCGAACCGAAAAGCCAGAAGCCCAGACATGCCATTCTAGGTGGGTCTGCCACTGGCGCTCCTGCCATCTGCCGGTGCCCCCCGGATGGAATAGTGGTGCAGGACGGAGTGAGGGTAATGGGTTCTCTGGGGCGTGGAATGAGGGATGGAATGGGGAGGGTGCTGGAGCGACAGCGAACCCACTCCGCATTTGGGCAGCTCCCTGGAGGCCTTCTGGAGCATCAGATCCCTCTTCCTCACCCTCCAGTCCCTACTCCCACCCTCATCCCAGGGAAGACCCTCACAGAGATCCCTTAATAAGTCAACCAACATTTAGAAAGGAAAACAGGTAAAAAAAATAAAAAATAAAAAATAAAAAAAATAAAAATAAATTTTTAAAAAAAAAAAATATAAAACTAATATAAAAACATAAAATTACAAATCAAACTATAAAAAAAAGCTCTCAGGAAAAAAAAAAAAAAGCATAATCCTCTGGGGGAGAATAAAACTGAGAGTCTCCGTCTCTGGGGGTGCTCACAAAAATCCACAGACAGGAAAGCAGGTCTCAGCCCAGTGGCCGATCCACCTCCTGGGGCTATCCCTAGCATGGTCCCCCTCTGTGCAGCTTAGCATCGGTCTCTCTGTCTCGCTGACCCTAGCATGCATGTCATTCTCAGCATCGCCTGCTCTGGGTAATCTCTGTGAGGCTCTTACTGTGCTGTGTCTAATTGTGACTGCTAGACTTTTATTTAATGGAAGAATGACCCTGCATTAACAGCCACTACTTACAGCGTTCTGGAGGCTGCAGAGGAAGTGCATACAGTGATCTGGGACTGCACTGAGGGGAGGGGCTGGAAAACTTTCCTTGCTTCTTTTATTGCCTTTGCGGGAGGGCACAGCTATCCATTAACTGTTAAAGACTCTACTGTAAGGGGGCTAGGACAGGACTGGCTGCGAGCTCAGCTGCAAGCTCGCAACCACTGGCGCCTCAGGACTGCAACTCCGAACACTGCCAAGCGATTCTCTCTGTAAGGGCCCTGAAAGGCTGTCAGACTAAGTGCCCTGTATCCTCTTGTTCACCTTCGAACACTAGACTCTGTGAGCACACTGTTCAACTATGCTGACTTTGTTCAAATCTCTTGCCTACTTTCACCAAACATCCTCATTCCTCTTTCTTTCACTGCTCATCTACATCTAGGCCACAGGGCAGGCAACAGTAAAGAAAAAAAAAAGACTAGGACTGACCCACAGGCTGGCTGGATGGCCTACCAGCGAAGAGAGAAGGCAGCAGAGCAGAGACAGTGAGAGACAGCAGCAGCTCAGCAGAGGCGATCGAACGGGAGCGCAGGAGAGACAGTGGCAGCAGGCTGCGCCAGCAGGAGCGCTTGGGAGGATGAAGACTAATGAGACGCGGCGCGCAGCGTTCTGGGCACCGCAGGGGAGGGGAAGCAGGAGAGAGCCCTGCGCTGCAGGCCTCCTGCTGCGAACCGTCGCCACGTCCCCCACCCCCTGGCACCGCCCCAAGGGGAGGTAGGGGGGGGCGTGAGAACTGAGACTGCACGCAGCAGAAGCGCAAGAACACCGCACTGTACGCTCACACCTCTGCCCAGTTCTTCCTCTTCACAGACACCCAACACCAAATCCAAGTCCCAACCCCCATAACATTTAACATTATTAAAGCGGTTTGTTGTCTTAACTGTTCCGTCTGTTTTTCAGTGTGTCTGCTCGTTAGAAGACTGTTGTGATTGGGCATTTGTCGTTGCAGACTGGGCCAACATTACCACTGTGCAGACAGGGGGGCAGCAGGGCCAGGTAGACTGCACAGACAGCAGTCACTGCAGAGTCAGGTGTGGTGGTGGCAAACTGGTGCCCAGTTGTGGTGTGTGCTGGGGTGTCCAGGTCCCTGTGCTGCTGTGTCAGTCCTTTGGCCTGCAGCTTCCTTGCCATGCGCCGCCGAGCCTGGCCTCCGCCGCCCCTAGCCCAGAGCCCCTCCCCCCCCCCCCCCCCCAGGGACCCTCATCCCTCACCCCCACACCCCCACCCCCCCCCTCCTCCAAAGCCCAAGCCCACAGCCCCCACCCACCCCCACGCCCAAACCCACCCTCCCCCCCCCCCACCCCTTCCTGCAAACCACCCACCCACCCTACCACCCCACCCAAACCACAGACCCCACCCCAACCCACCCTGCCACGGAGCAGTGTAGCTGTGGTGTATGATTGAACAAGCACCTGTGACAACTGTACACCAGAAGCCAGCTCACATGTTTCTGTACATCAACCCAGGAACAGCCATGCAAAGTCAACGAAAGATTGATTATTAATTACTGTTCAATTAATTTTGATTTTAAATTTTTGAAGGAAAAGGGGGAAGAAGAGAGTTGTTTGTGAGCTCAGAACTCACTCGACACATAACACACACACACATGATCAGGCTCTCTCAAATCAACAGTCACAGTCATCAAGACATGCTCTCTTGAAGGAAACTAGCTAGCACAAGCCATAGCTTTCACAGCCTCGGCTGCTGAGCGCTTCCCGCTGGGGGTGTCTCTGATCTCGAACAGGCAGGCTGGCTGACTTTGCCTCAACCTCCCATAGGGCCAAAGCCTCCTGCTCCCTCCACCTCAAAGAGCACACACACAGCAAGCACACAGCTAGGATATTCTTTTCGCTGATGTCCGATAAGAGTGAGTAAGCTCCCCCATCTCCTTGAGGAGCGTCCGAAGCACACTCCATGACCATTCTCTGTCTGGGCGCCATTCTCGAAGAGTTGCTCACACTCAGAAGCAAGAGTTCCTTTTCTCTTCATGAGCCAGGCTTATTAGGAGGGGGCAGTCCCCGAGGATCAGGCCGGGGCACTGCCCACCCACTGTAGGCATCTGCACATCCAAGACCAACCGTTATTCCGGGAAGAGGGAAGGAACTCGAGTGCCTGAGCGTTTGAGACCACGCGCCACCGGCCACCCGCCACGATGTTGAGGCCACCCCCCGAAGATGTTGGGTCAACTTCCAGCACCAGCAAAATTGAAAACCTCAGAAAAGTAGCCTAAATGGCTGGCTGGGCTGGTGCTGCCCAGGGGGTGGAGTGTGGATAGGTGAGGCCCATCACCACAGAGCCCCATCAGCCAAGGCCATCCACGGGACGACCATCACGTTTGCGACGAGCCACCTGTTGAGAGTCGAGACCTTTGAGAGTTTTTGCTCACGATTTGTGCATCACCCACGGCCCCAGCAGCCCCCCCCAAGCGTGGTGCGCGCCAAAGTGGTGTCTGGTAGCCGTGGGGGGGCTCTCTGGTGGCGGGTTTCCCCAGAGCACACTTGCACTGCTGCTGCTGCCAGGCAGGGCTGCTCGCATCCGTGTGGGCGGCGGCAGGGGGGGAGGGACAAGTCAGTCACACAGTGCAAGGAGTGATCTTACGCATCCTGAAATTACTGTTTCCTCCTGCCTCCCCAGCCTGCAGCAGTCCAGTCCAGTCGCTTGCTTGTTTCCCCCAGAATCGCTGCCCCACACCCCACCCTTGACCCATTTTGCACCACATCTCCAGCGCGCTCAGCGTGCCTTCTGGAGAGGGCTTCTCTCTCCTCTCTCACCTCACCATGCTGCCTCGCCTTCTTCTCAGCATCTGACTGAAGAGGTGGAGGTGGAGGGTAAGGTGCGAGAGAGAGTGACAACGCCATAAGTACAGCGAGATGATCTCTCCATGCCATGCTGCGTGCAGTGGCGGGTGGGCGGCGGCTGTAACCGACCCAGGCCGATCGCGATTTCGATTGCTTCTGGGAGGGAGGGGGGAGGGTGATTCGTCAATGACGACAGTATCCCAAAACCGCTCGACTTTTTTTTTCCCCCAGGCAGGCAGCAGCTCTACACAGCATTCCAAGGGGCAGGGGGGATCATGGGGGATGGGGATAGCTTCTTCCAGTGCACCGCACGAGTCGCGCCCGGCCCTAATAATAATATGGAGTCAGAATTAGTGTATTTAGTGTGGATACACAAATTCGACTTCATAAGGTCGAATCCACAAATTCGACTTAAGTAGATTCGAAATAGTCTTGTAGTGTAGACAAGGCCTGAGTCTTTATATAGTACTATTCCTTCTTTTTGTGTCTGTATCCAAATAGGGATCTTTTTGCTTTCTATTGTTCGTATAATTAATAGTACTTGAATACTTTGTACTTTGAATACTACTTAGAATCCATATTGTAGCCGTCTTTCAATATTTTGTACAAAAAATCCCACTCTTCCTCTTTAATATGTTTAATGATGATATCAGTTTAAAAAGTTACTGAATTGTATAAATGAGAAGAACTAGTCTGTGACCTTCAAACCAATTTTGAAAGTAATACTTTTTCCCATTTTTTCATTATCCTTCAAATCTAGTAAAAGAAAATAGGAAATATAATCAAGAAATAATATGTAAAGAATAAGGATCCTGGAAAAATGGTTCCCAGAAGAGGTTTCTTTTCAATTAAGATAATAATGAAGATGCTAGTTTCTTCCTATATGTCACACTTTCACATATGATGCAGTGTGATGGGTGTTAAATGACAATCCTGTATCCAGCTTATATGGTTTTATTTAAGAACATGTTCTTCTTCATGTGATGGTCTTTATTGTATTCCACTGAGGGTTTACACATGCACACAGAACTGGAGATTTTGAAAGTAGTAGTGACTGTTGATCCATGCATGCACCCTTGGCTCATTTCATGGTTTCACCTGAGGTCATAAAGGGTGGGACGGACCGACTGTGTCTCCAGTTCCTTCTCAGTGCCGCATGGTCCAGGTCAGAACTATTAGTGTCCTTTTGGATGTGATGTCATCCTCTTCCAGTCCTGCTTTGAGTACTCCACAAGAGCAACAGTCATCCTGATTGCCCCCTGCTGGCCCAGAAAGTTCTGGTTTCCCAAACTCCTCTGTATGTCCCACCCATCCCCCAATTCCCATCCCTACTTTCCACAAGCTACTGATGCAGCACAATGGCAGGATCTATCCCAAAGCCCAGATGCTTCACTTCAGAGCATGGTATTTGGATGGGCATCTTCTCTAGAACAGGCATGTTTGTCAGATGTACAAAACAATCTCTTGAGCACCGGGAAAGAGTCCAAAAGGCGTTCCTACTGGGCCAAATGGAAACACTTAGTCTCCTGGGTCCAACAGAAGGAGTTTTCTCCAGAAGCAATGGAGATTCTCCTCCTTTAAGACTACCTCCTGTCTTTGAAGACATCGGTTCTAGTCCTGTACTCTCTTAAGGTGCAGCTGGCAACAATTAGCACCTTCCACCTCCCTCCTCCCCAGAAGGACATTCTGTCTTTACACATACACTGATTGCTAGGTTTTGGAAAGGCCTCATCAGAACCTTTCCACCCGTTGACCCATCGCTCCCCAGTGAGACCGCTATCTTTTTCTCTCAGCATTAACAAAATCCATCATTCAAGCTTGACTTTGTGCTCTCTGTCCCTCTTTTCAATGAAAGTCACCTTCCTTTTTGTTGTCACTTCGGAGAGAAGGGTAGGTGAACCTGGGGCCATGATGGTGGACCTTTCTTTCACCACTTTCCATAAAGATAGTCTCCTTGCACCTGCATCTCAAATTTCTGCCAAAGGTTGTCTCCCAGTATGATCTCAATCAGCCCATTCACTTACCTGCTTTCTTTCCAAAGCCAGATGCCTCAGAATAGGAACGACGACTCCACTCCCTCAGTGTCCATCGGGCCTTGTCCTTCTACCTGCGACTGATCAGGAAATCTCCTCGACTGTTTGTTGTAGTAGCTGAAAGAGTTATAGGTTAGGCAATCTCTACACAGAGACTCTCCAAGTGGATTTCAGGATGCATTTTACACTCCATCAGTTATAGGGATTGCTGTAACCCTCTGGGTGTGGACCCATTCTACAAGAGCCTAGGCTTGGACCATCGCCTTCCTCCATGATGTGCCACTCTGGGACATATGTAGAGTGGCCACATGGAGTTCAGTGCATACCTTTGCTATGCATTATGTCTCAGTAGTGGGTGCCTCCTTCAGCACAACAGTCCTCTGCTCAACCATTCCATCTTCATCCTCGTACCCTCTCTCTACTGAGGTACTGCCTGTTAATCACCTTCAGTGGAATACATCACTCAGATAATAAGAGGTGGTTACCCACCTGTAATTGGAGGTTCTTCAAGCTATGTGGTCCCTATCTGTATTCCACTTCCTGCCCTCCTTCCTCTCTGCTGCAGGTCTGTTGGATTTGCAGTGGCGAAGGAACTTGAGACACTGTTGGTCCGCCCCGCCCTTTATCACCTCGGTCGAAACCCTGAGGTGAGCCAAGGGCGCATGCGTAGACTAACAGACAGTATTACTTTCAAAATCTCCAACTTCGGATGCATCATGTGCATGCGTAAAACAGTCAGTGGAATATGGATAGGGACCACACATCTCAAAAAACCTCTAGTTACAGGTAAGTAACCTCCTCGTTCCTGAGTGCAAATTAAATAGAGAAGACAAGTATCAGAGGGGTAGCCGTGTTAGTCTGGATCTGTAAAAGCAGCAAAGAGTCCTGTAGCACCTTATAGACGAACTTATGTCTGATAGTCTATAAGGTGCCACAGGACTCTTTGCTGCTTTTATAAAGAAGACAGTGAACTTTAATAAAATTTGCCTTTAAACTTCAGTCAGTAACTAAAAAACATATCCCAAGGAAATAAAACCCCTTAAAAATACAACATTCATCCTAAGATGAGTTTAAGAGGAGTCATTTTTTAGTCAGCCTCTAAAAGTTGTACCACTGGGTCAACCTAATAGTTAAACAACCACAAACATAAAGAAAAACCTTTTAAAAGTAATGTTGAAGGTCTGGTTGAATTCGCAGAACTAAGGAAAATTAGGTAAACCTATTGGACTCATGTTGTGATTAGTAATTACAAGACTCTTAGAACAGTATATGATCAGATGTAAGGTACTGCAATAGCTCGGTACAAAAGCTAAGGATGACATTTCAGCATTAACAGTGCTTTCAGGAGTAATACAGACATGTAATACTAATGTTCTGTAATTTTTATTCAGTGACAAATATACTATGCTGAAATCTGAAATGCCTTTTTGGTAAGACTCAAGCAATTAAATACATTAATCGTGATTAATCATGTTGTTAAACAATAATAGAATACCATTGTTTAAATATTTTTGGATGTTTTCTACATTTTCAAATATATAGATTTCAATTACAACACCAAATACTAAGTGTACAGTACTCACTTTATATTTATTTTTATTACAATTATTTGCACTGTAAAAAACAAGAAATAATATTTTTAAATTCACCTTATACAAGTATTGTAATGCAATCACTTTACCATGAAAGTTGAACTTACACATGTAAAATTATGTACAAAAAACAACTGCATTCAAAAATAAAACAATGTAAAACTTTAGAGCCTACCAGCAGAAGGTTCATTTTCTTTTTTGGTGGTTCGGGTTCTGTAGTTTCCACATCGGAGCATTGCTCTTTTTAGACTTCTGAAAGCATGCTCCACGCCTCATCCCTCTCAGATTTTGGAAGGCACTTCAGAGTCTTAAACCTTGGGTCGAGTACTGTAGCTGTCTTTAGAAATCTCACATTGGTACCTTCTTTGCATTTTGTCAAATCTGCAGAGAAAATGTTCTTAAAACAAGCAACATGTGCTGGGTCATCATCCGAGACTGCTATAATACGAAATATGTGGCAGAATGTGGGTAAAACAGAGCAGGAAACATACCATTCTCCCCCAAGGAGTACGGTAAAAAATTTAATTTACACAATTTTTTAACGAGCATCGTCAGCATGGAAGCACCTCTGAAATGGTGGCCGAAGCATGGAGGGGTATACGAATGTTTAGCATATCTGGCACGTGAATATCTTGCAACGCCGGCTACACAAGTGCCATGCAAACGCCTTTTCTCACTTTCTGATGACGTAAATAAGAAGCGGGCAACATTATCTCATGTAAATGTAAACAAACTTCTTTGTCTTAGCGATTGGCTGAACAAGAAGCAGGACTAAGTGGACTTGTAGACTCTAAAGTTTTATATTGTTTTGTTTTTGAGTGCAGTTATGTAACAAAAATAATTACATTTGTAAGTTACACTTTCACGATAAAGAGATTGAACCTATGGTACTTGTATGAGGTGAACTGAAAAATACTATTTCTTTTTATTTTTTTTGTTATAAATATTTACACTGTAAAAATGATCGTGAGTACTATACACTTTGTATTCTGTGTTGTAATATAAACCAATATACTTGAAAATGTAAAAAAAAATCCAAAAATATTTTATAAATTTCAATTGGTATTCTATAGCACAGTGCGATTAAAACTGTGATTAACAGCGATTATTTTTTTTATCTCTATTACTTTTTTTGAGTTAATCGTGTGAGTTGACTGCGGTTAATCAACAGCCCTACTTTTTAGGTTTTTCTTGTCTCTTTAGATAATAGGAGATGTATTTAAATAAATTCAGGCAAATATCCTCAGCATTAGAGTAAATAACAAATATGTAGAAAACATCTTATATTTCTGGTAAAGTGTTCTAATTTTATTTGTGAGAATTTAATTTAGGTTTTTTCTACTGTAATTCATACACTTGAGAGTTGATCAACTATCAGCTTCAGTTAGAGAACAAATAAATAGTTATTGATGATAATTGCAGTTGTTGAAATTAAGTATGTATTTCCAGAGACTCATTAGTGGTATTTGCATACTAATTCCAAATAAAATGTACCTTATTCTAACATGGTTAATTTACCTTCCTGACATTATTTTATGGCTATTTGCAAATGGGATTACCACTATAACATATTTTCTGTTTTTATTTTAAAAAAATAACGGACAAATATTCAGTATATTAGCTTCTAATATTCTTCTTAATGGACATTCAACATTATAGTTTTAAAATGTAACTTTTTATTGAAAACTTTTGGCAACAATCACATAGTCCTTGAATTCAAGAGGCCGCAGGGGTCTTACCCTTTGTGTGCTCCCAGGGGTTGTAGAGCATGACAAAGGGAGTAGGGCGGGAGTGGAGCCTGCAGAGCTAGCTGAGCATACTGAGGAGACAGGCTGCACCTATACTAAAGGAGGTGATTCACTGCTCAGAAATGGAAGAAGTAGAATAATGGAGATCCCAGTAATGGAGAACTTTCCTTGCTGCCACTGGGAAGTTCTAGAAGAGCAAAAGACGGAATGCTGCTTCTTAGCCACAAGTCTCTAGTGGACTTCTTCAAGTTTATCAAATTCCTGGAGGTTGGTATTAAAGAATGTGCTCATGAGCAGTCTAGGGACAGCACCTTCATAGCAAATACAGCACACTCCCTGTTCTAGCGATTGCATTGCCACTGGACTGTGAGGGTTCTCTCGTCATTCATATAAGTCTGTGACTGTTAGGTTTAGTTCTCCTCAGGAGTGGCCCTAGCCATTTTGCAAGCCAGGACAGAAGATGTTTTCACGTTGACCTTGTGTTCCCTCCATTGAATGGCCGAGGGGAGGGGGTAAGCTGGCTAATCAGTATGGCACCAGCTCCCAGAAAACAAAAGAAAAACAGCTGAGCAGTACAGTGCCACTTGGAAGAAGGCACCCAGGATGACTGCTTTGCTTGCCCATGCCTAGAATTGGTCTTGGCTATTAAGTATCTGGTAAAATGTACAGCCCCAGTGTGTAGGTCCATGAATAGCTATGATCACGTGCAGACTGGAGATGAAGCTAAGAAGAAAGGGCAGGTATAACAAAATCAAAAGAAATGTAATAGGGCTTGTCAAATAATATTCAGCAAAAATGTAAATGATTTTTTCTCTGGTATTTGAATAACGTCTGAGTTATTTAATTCATAGTTAGATACTATTTGGCAATTATGTTGTTCTACAACTTTTGAAATGCATTGAATACATTTACCAGATATTTATCTCTGTTGTTCAGTCAGATCTAGTATTAATTACATTGTCAATCAACTGCTATTTGATAAATTTTCAAAAAACATACCAATAAAATACAGTTCATATTAAAAACTACATGGCTGTTTCTCTGTTTAATTGCAAAAGACTTGGTGTACCAGGGAAGAGGTGAAACAGATGTATTTCATTTTAGATATGTCATAAGGCATGCTGGCACTTTTAAGTGAGGTTCAGGGTTCAACTTTGCTCTGGCATGAAGGGAGTAGTAGCTGCTTGTGGGCCTTTCTACGGAGAACACATGGAGAACGAAAGGGGTTGCTGGTGGATCTTTCCAGTAAGGGGAAGAGCCAGACCTGTTGTAGGTGCTTATGGAGAATCTGAAACTCAGTGGTTAACCATGCCTGAGGAGAAGGCTTGGACATCAGGGTTGTTCTGCGTAAGTGTCTGATTTTTTTTTCTGTTTGAGATTTGCTTAAACCAGATATTCCAGGAGTGCTACTTTCTAGGGAGTCAGTAGTTTTATTGTCATTGAACCAGACCCCAGAATCAGGAGGGGTAAGCATTGTCTGGAGTGGACTGGGGAAGCAGCTCTAGTTTACAAGTTACCATGTATTGAGTACATTTTTCAAATCCTTCCTAAAGGTAGCTTCTATAATTGCATTCAGTAGGAAGGATGGTTTAATTGACAGGGTGCTGTGCTGAGACTCAAGTCTGGGTTTCCCCCCAACACCTAACGCAAGCTTTGTGTGACTTTGGGCAAGTCGCTTAGGGAAAAGGACTTCTCTTCTTCCAGTGGGATGTTGTGAAGATAGAAATCCATTAATGATTATGAAGTGCTCAGGTACTAGAATGATGAGGATTATACAAATATTATTATTTGTTGAATTACTAGACAAATAATAATGGGGTCATTGACCAGGACCCCATTGTGCTAAGTGCTATACAAGCACAGAACAAAAATGATGGTTCCTACCCCAAAGAGTTTACAATCTAAGACAAGAGACAACAGATGGATATAGACAGATAGATGGGAATACAAGGTAACAATGAGACAGTATTGGTCAGTATGATAAGCAGTGATAGCAGTAGTTTAACAGTTGTACAAATTTTTGTAGGCCTCATGGCAAAGGAGAATTTGAAGGAGGATAATGAGGTATCTCTGCAGGTGTTTACTAGGACAGTGATTCTCAACCACGGGTATGTGAACCCCTGGGGGTACACAGAGGTCTTCCAAGGAGTACATCAACTCATCTAGATATTTGCCTAGTTTTACAACAGGCTACATAAAAAGCACTAGCGAAGTCAGTACAAACTAAAATTTCATACAGATAGTGATTTGTTTATACTGCTCTATATACTATACACTGAAATGTAAATGAAATATTTATATTCCAATTGATGTATTTTACAATTATAAAGTAAAAATGAGAAAGTAAGCAATTTTTCAGTAATAGTGTTCTGTGACACTTTTGTATTTTTATGTCTGATTTTGTAAGCAAGTCCTTTTTAAGTGAGGTGAAATTTGGGGGTTCACAAGACAAATCAGACTCCTGAAAGGGGTACGGTAGTCTGGAAAGGTTGAGAGTCACTAGACTAGGAGTTCTTCCCAAAGGTGTGGGGTGGAATCAGAGAAAGCACAACACAGCTTTTTTGAAAAATTAATAAGGAGGCAGTGGAAACCTATGTCATAGGCTGATCAGAGGTAAGAGTCAAGGTTTTGATAAAAGCAGCAAAGAGTCCTGTGGCACCTTATAGACTAACAGACATTTTGGAGCATGAGCTTTCGTGGGTGAATACCCACTTCGTCGGATGCAAGGTTTTGATAGTGAATGAGACATGATAGATATGGTTGGATTAGGCCTTGAAGGGCCTTGAAAGTGAAGACAAGCAGTTTGTTTAAAGAGAGAAAGAAGAGGAAGCTGATGAAGGGATGCAAAGAGAGGTTTGCCCATGGTCAAAGAGATGGATAGGAGAATGATCTCTGCAGCAGGATACTGAATTGATGTGAGTGGAGCAAGATTACATTTGTCACAGCCAGAGAAAATGATGTTAAAATAATCAAGATGTGAGGTGATGAGAGCCTGGACAAGAATTTAAAGTGTGTGGGTGGATAGGAAAATTTGTATCTTAGAGATGTTATGCAGAAGCCATCTGCAAAATTGAGATATAGTCTAGATGTGAAGAACATAAGAACAGTCATACTTGGTCAGACCAAAGGTCCCTCTGGCCCAGTATCCTGTCTTCTGACAGTTGCCAATGCCAGGTGCCCCAGAGGGAATGAACAGAACAGGTAATCATTGAGTGGTCCATCCCCCATTGCCCGTTCCCAATGCTCCTCTGCCATGTACATTGGCCAAACTGGACAGTCTCTATGCAAAAGAATAAATGAACACAAATCTGACATCAGGAATTATAACATTCAGTATCCAGTTGGAGAACACTTCAATCTCTCTGGACACTCAATAACCGACTTAAAAGTGGCAATTCTTCAACAACAAAAACTTCAAAAACAGACTCCAGTGAGAAACTGCAGATCTGTAATTAATTTAAAACTAGACATCATCAAATTAGGCCTGAATGAAGACTGAGAGTGGATGGGTCACTACAAAAACTAATTTCCCCCTGCTGATACTGACACCTTCTTGTCAACTGTTTGAAATGGTCCACCTTGTTTACATTGGCCTCATTAGCACTACCAACGTGATTTCCATCCCTTCTTGTCAACTGTTGAGAATAGCCGACTTCCACCTTAAATGAATTGGCTCATTAGCACTGACACCTCCCCACTTGGTAAGGCAACTCCCATCTTTTCATATGCTGTGTATTTATACCTCCCTGCTATATTTTCCACTTCATGCATCTGATGAAGTGGGTTTTAGCCCATGGAAACTTATGCCCAGATAAATTTGTTAATCTTTAAGGTGCCACAAGGACTTCTCGTTATAGAGGCTAGAGACACCATCCCTGCCCATCCTGGCCAACAGCCATTGATGGGACTATCCTCCATGAATTTATCTAGTTCTTTTTTGAACCCTGTTATAGTCTTGGCCTTCACAACATCCTCAGGAAAAGAGGTCCACAGGTTGGCTGACCTAGAGAGAGGTCTGAGTCAAAGATGATATTCAGATTACGGGCCTGACTGACAGGCACGATGGTGGTATTTCAACAGTGATCAAGAAAGGAAACAGAGGGGAAAAGAGAGGGAAGATTAAGAGCTCTGTTTTAGCCATATTGAACTTGAACTGATGGCTAGGCCTCTGCAAGAAGATAACAGAGAGACAGGCCAAGATTTTAGTTTTCATAGAATCATAGAAGATTAGGGTTGGAAGAGACCACAGGAGGTCATCTAATCCAACCCCTGCTCAAAGCAGGACCAACCCCAACTAAATCATTCCAGCAAGGGCTTTGTCAAGATGGGCCTTAAAAACCTGTAAGGAGGTTTTTCCACCACCTCCCTAGGTAACCCCATTCCAGTGCTTCACTACCCTGCTAGTGAAATAGTTTTTCCGAATATTCAACCTAGACCTCTCCAACTGAAACTTGAGACCATTGCTCCTTGTTCTGTCATCCGCCACCACTAAGAACAGCCTAGCTCTATCCTCTTTGGAACCTCCCTTCAAGTAGTTGAAGGTTGCTATCAAATCTCCCCTCACTCATCTCTTCTACAGACTAAATAAGCCAAGTTCCCTCAGCCTCTCCTCGTAAGTCATGTGCCCCAGCCCCCTAATCATTTTCATTGCCCTCCACTGGACTCTCTCCAGTTTATCCACATTCTTTCTTATCCACATCCACATCCTTCCCAAAACTGGACTCAATACTCCAGGTGTGGCCTCACCAGTGCTGAATAGAGGGGAATAATCACTTCCCTCGATTTGCTAGCAGTGCTCCTACTAATGCAGCCTGATATGCTGTTAGCCTTCTCGGCAACAAGGGCATACTGTTGACTCATGTCCAGTTTCTCATCCACTGTAATCCCCAGGTCCTTTTCTTGCTAAGTGACAATTCTGCAGAAAAGGAGGGGATTACAGTGGACAAGAAACTGGATATGAGTCAACAGTGTTTTTAGAGATAGTTTTTAGAGACAGGCTTTGAGTAGAGAATTAGATCTGTGAGTCATCAGCATAGCGATGGTAGTTGAATTTGTGTTTGCGGATGAGATTACCCAAAAAAAGGTGTAGAGGGAGAGTTGGAGGAAGGGGATCAAAGACAAAGACCTGTAGAACCCCCATTGAAAATTGGTAGGGAGGATGGAGAGAATCCTCCAAAGGGCATGCTGACATGCTTCTTCGACCATGGGATGCCGTTCTGGGAAGAAGTTCTGCTGGGAAGAGATTGGGCCCACCTCACCAAGAAGAGGAAGAATATTTTTGCGCACCAGCTAGCCAACATAATGAAGAGGACTTTAAACGAGGTTCAGTTGGGGTAGGTGACAAAAGCCCACAGATAAGTATAAAAAATTATCTTAACAGAGGGTTAGATGCAGGGGGCGGGGATTACAATAGGGTTGAAGGCAATGAGTGGGAGAATCTGATTAATGTTTTAGATGCCTATATACAAATGCAAGGAGTATGGGGAATAAACAGGAAGAACTTGATGGATTAGTACATAAGCTAAATTATGATTTAATTGTCATTGCAGAGACTTGGTGAGATAAGTCTCATGACTGGAGTATTTATATAGAGGGGTATGGCTAGTTCAGAAAGGACAGTAAGGGGGAAAAGGGAGGAGTGGTTGCATTATACATAAAGAATAGATACACTTCTCATGAGGTCCACAAGGGGATGAGTGACAGACCAGTTGAGAGTCTCTGGGTAAAGATAAAAGGGTTAAAAATAGGAGTGAAGTCCTGGTTTGGGGGGTCTGCTCTAGACCACCAGATCAGGAAGGCAAGGTGGATGAGGCATTTGTAACAACTGTAGAATTTGGTCAGTTAATAAACTTTTTAAATAGTTTACTTTCTCATCAAAGAATCCTGTAGGGTTTTTTTTTCCTCTCCCCATCTACCACCTCCACTTCCCTGCATGTATCTGCCTGGTCTCTTGCACCCCTGATTACTTCTCTCTCCTGAACTACATCATTAAGGAAACTTCTGGCTCTGGCACTGCAGCTGGCTCTTGTTCTATATCTACTGTTATCTCCTGGCACTGACCCTGCTGGTGACCTCAAGCTCTTCTCCTTTTCTTTGCATCCTTTAGTGGAAAGTGCTAGGTTTGCTTTTTCTCCTTTAATGCCACTTCTGCAGGTAGTCAGACACATCACTGCAAACCCTGTAGAAGCAGCTATAAAGCAGGAGCTTCAGCTAGCAGCTTGTGACCAGTAAGTACTCAGCAGGCCACACCAGTTACTCATACTGTTCATTGTATTGTTCAAAATGTTTTGCCCTTTGCTATCCTGATGAATTATTATGAGTAATTTCATATGTATCTACTCTGATTATGATCAAACTTTGCACTTCTAAGTTTCTCAGCCAGTGCCACAATTTTTCATACATTAATATATTCAGCAGTGATGTAAGGCAATATTAAAACAATTGTACAGATAAGAAACGTGAGGTGCAGAGTGGTTCTGTTGTTTAATCAAGGTTACACAGGAAGTGTGTATAGATCCCAGATCACCAATATGTTATCCACAAGACAAGCCTGGCCCTCCTTATTTTATATCATATCAGATGAGTCTAAACCTTTCTGCCCAAGTCAGGCTTGTCTAGAATCTATTCTCTCTAATAGCCGGGTTGTAATTGCAAGGGTCACTCTTGCTTCTCTACTTCTTTTGGATGAATTACAGAGTATATTTATCTCTCTGATAGAGAATGGAGTGTATTGTTTTGTTGATGTTACTCTAGATGTATTACAAGATGTGGGCAGTAGAGTGAATCAGAATACCAAGTCCACATTTTAAATCTTTTCTGTGGAAGAAATAAGATGTTTGTCTAGGTCTTTCTGCTAGCATTTCAAAGGTCATCCATCATCGATTTTAATACACAAACTAAGCAAAGAAGGTAATAGTTTGTAAGCTAACCACTATCTTTTTTTTTTTTACATTTAAGAGACATACAGATTTTTATATAGGTTTTTCCTCATTTTTTTTGCTCTTGTATCATATCCTCAAATATAAATCCTATAGAGTAAGAAAAGGAGTTTGACTAAAGCTTTATGTGTAGACTAAGTACTTCTGAAGAATTGACTTGCTATCTGTATTTCACACCTATTGATTGTTTATCCAGCACATCATAACATCTTTACCTTCAGCAACTACGCTTTTCTGTTGGATTTTATCCTACAATGGAGAAGGGTTTATTTGCCACAGAAGTGCAGCTTCTGTGTCAGCAGCTACACTTCTGTGACAAAGATCTGGGTAACTTCTCCCCACCCTCATTCACTCCACTTGAACAATTAAAAACATCCCAGACACTAAATCACAAAAGCAAGGAAATGAAAAGATAAGCCACCAAGCAATACAAAGCTGTACTCCTCCACACATCAGCAAACATCTTACCACTACCATAAACCACATACGTGGGCAAGTGTATTCTCTAATGTAACCACTTCTCTTACCCCAAAGGCTTTATAGGTTAAAACCAGCACCTTGAACACCACCTGAATTTTATATAGCAATCTTATAAAACTCTTGAAGTAGGGATGTTATATGCTCCCTGCTTGAAGTACTGATAATCAAGTAGGTGGCTGTGTTTTGCAAGTTTAATGTGTTTCTATAGCTCTCACCACAGTACAAGTGCACAGCTATGGCTACATATTTTAATGTAGTTTCCATAGGGCCAGAAAGGGAAGAAAATCAACTGCTGTCCCCACCTAGTCTCTTCTTTCATCATGTTCCATGAACCATGCAGAGAAGTGGATATTAGAAAACACTATTCCACTAGGAGGGTGGTGAAGCACTGGAATGGGTTACCTAGGTAGGTGCTGGAATCACCATCCTTAGAGGTTTTTAAGGCCATGCTTGACAAAGCCTTGGCTGGGATGATTTAGTTGGTGTTGGTCCTGCTTTGAGCAAGGGATTGGACTAGATGACCTCCTGAGGTCTCTTCCAACCCTAATATTCTATGATTCTAAGTCTTTACAGGGTCTGAAGGGAGATGGGTCTGATTTCTCTGTGCATGGATCTAAGGGACATGATGTAACTAATAATAGCTTCAAGATAATCCTTTATTTCTTGGGATGGTATTTCCACATCTCAAGTTAAATTTGTTGTGCAATTGACTGATTACTATAATTTCACTAGGAGGCTTCCACGTACACTACCAGCAGAAACCTTCACAAGACATTAGTGAAAAATCACCTACATGCAACTTGTGCCTTTGGTAGTACTGTCATACTAAGCATAACTGAATCAAAATGTGAAATACAAATGCCAAACTCCAAATCGCTCTTTTGTAAAGAAACATTCTTTAAACATTCTTTAAACATTCTTCTTAGCGAGCTGTAGCAGTGATCACTGGTGCAAAATTGACAAGTTACTGGGAAAAACCTTGCAGAGGGAAGACCAAGAGTAAGAATACGGTATTTAATAAAATTATCTTCTTGTTCATAGGGGCCGTGGAGGAGTGCCACCCCCACCAGCAGGTGTACCAAGAGGGGCACCAGCTCCCAGGGGAGTACCTTCCAGTAGAGGTCCAGTCAGTCGTGGTCGTGGACTTCTAGCCCCCCGAGCAAGAGGAGTACCTCTACCTGCAGGCTACCGGCCTCTGCCACCACCTCCAGCGCAGGAGACATATGGAGAATATGTAAGTGAAACCTTTCACCTACTTGTTGGTACCACCAAGCATAATCTTCATTATTCTAGTCACAGAAGATTGTGACTGTCATTTTAGAATTCAGTAGAACATCTTTAATCTGCACTTTACTGAACCCCACACCTGAAATCTGCACCAGATTTGGTGGTCTCTCAGCACTTTTAGAAAGATTTAACAGTGTACTGGATATCATATTCTTAAATTTTAGTATCTTTACAAAATACTCTATTACACTTTTCTATCATACCTTAAGATATAAATAAATCTAACCTGCAGTTGACAAATGAATAAAGTTATTCTTTTAATGAATTAGCCACTTTTTTCTTGTTTTACTAACCTATAACACTCAAAACTATGTAATGGGTCAGTTGTCTAGTTGTAAGTGTGAATTAATGAAGTTCTACTTAATAAGTTTAAGAAAAATGTTAAATTTTAGGTTCCAGTGCAAGTGGTTTAAAAACCATGCAGTCAGCCATATACTTCTTTTTCCTTATTTATAGGAATCAGGTTGTGTTATGTTTAAGCAGTTGAAAAAACTTCCATATGCTCAAAATATAATATAAAAATCTTATGAGAGATTTAAAAGAATTCTGGCTCTTGAAAGCTGAGTTGTAAGTCTCACATGTTCTATGAGAAAATAATGTTTTAATTTGTTTACAGTATAGGCGTTAAACATTTTAAATAAAAGATAGATGTTTGAGTTCAGGCATATTCTAAATTAGTTTATTTTTAATGTAGTATTCAACAGGTGCATGGCAAAGACTGTTAAAGAACAAACTTAATTTTGACTAAATACACAAAGCTAATGGTTTGAAAAAAATAGCTCATTAATCCATTAATTGTACAAATAAAAATGGGTTCAGTATTAAAGACATTACAGAAATTTGAAGGTAGATAGGTCAAGGGATTTTTGTGTTTGTTTGTTTATGAAAAGCTTTTGCACTCTGATGATATATTAGGTGATATCTGAGTTCAGGCCTACAGATTGGTCTGAGGATGTGAGTGTTTTATATCTCACAAGTGACCGCTCTGTAGTGGGAGTCTCATGTGGTCTTCCTTTGCCAGAAACAGCATATCTGATGGATTAGATCTTCAGTCTATATCACCCTTGCCCCCCTTTTCCTCCATCCACCACAAAAAAAAACCCACTTTCCTTTATATCACATAATCATAAATATGTGCCTGTAGTTTCTTGTAATTTTCTTAGGCCTGTGTAAAGAAAGAGAGTTGAATGTAGGCATTGGTTTAGTATCAATTGAATGATCAACAAAAAGGATTCTTAATAGGTTAATATAATTAATTAGCCCATATGACAAAGCATGTCCTGTTGCCATACCTGATAACACCTAACTGAAGGTTGATTGTGTCAAGGTGAGCAATGCATTCAGTAACTTATAATGTCTTTTAAATGTTCCTCATTAAATCTGTTCTCACAAACTATTCCCAAGGCATACTCTTCATTGCTGTTGGCAATATATGTTAGAAAATAAATTGGTGTTTGTTAATTAATACATACCTATTGCCTTTATCTGTAGCTGCATGTAGTATGGTAATGATTGGTAGGCTTGTCAGTATACTGAGGTACACCTAGCTTTGAAAAGAGAATTATTAGAAAACAATAACAAAGAAAATGAATAAGACACAAAGTAACTTTTAAATGAAATGTTCTCCAATACTATATAATTTGTCTTACAATAGAAAATGTTTGCGCTAGAATGGAAACACCATTTAAAACCATATTTTATACAATAGAGCCTGCTGTTTCATTTTTAACATTACAATATATTCCCAGACATAAACTGTGCTGTGATGAAGTTACAGTTGATTACATTTCTGTAGCTACAGGGTAAAAACATTAGAGAACTGTTCTGTTATGCCAAAACCATGATTTACACACCCAGGAGCTTCAGCGTTAAAAATAAACTTAAAAGAAATGAAAACATATTAAGGAATAGAAATGCACAGTTAAGGCGCTCAAACAGCCTTAACTCTGTCATGTAGTGACACTATGCAATATAGTTGCAATTATGATTAGTACATTTTAGTGTTTGTAGTCCAATATTAGGTTAAATTGAAGATGCATCATTTTTTTTGCCTCTCGGTGTTAGTGCAGATAGAAGTAAAGGTTGGTGTTCCTTAACTGTGCATTTTACTGACTTTGAATTGCTAATGTTTCTTTTTGAGATAATTACATCCCTGTAATGTTTTACCCTTTATTTACTGTTATATACTTAACCTTAACTCCATCATCTTCAAGTAATAGTCCACGTGTATTCTGCTTCTGGGTGCATATGCCCCATGTGTGAGATTAGATTCTTTAGACCAGCGATATCTGTTGGGACTGTGCCTAGGGCCTAGGTGCCCCACCACAGGACCTGGGCCGGCTCCAGACCCCAGCGCGCCAAGCAGGCGCGTGGGGCGGCATTTGGCTCCGGCGGACCTTCCGCAGTCATGCCTGCGGGAGGTCCACCGGAGCCCCGGGACGAGCGGACCTGCCGCAGGCATGACTGCGGAGGGTCCCCTCTTCCCGCGGCTCTGCTTGAGCTCCCGCAGGCATGACTGCGGCGGGTGCGTTGGTCCCGCAGCTCGGATGGAGCTCCCGCAGGCATGCCTGCGGATGCTCCACCAGAGCCACGGGACCGTCCGCAGCCACTTCTGCCCCAGCCGCGGGACCGGGGAAGGGCGGCGCGAGCGGCGCGGTGCGCCGCCCTGCTTGGGGCAGCGGAATTTCTAGAGCCGCCCCTGCACAGGACATAAAAAACAGCAGGCCCAGTCATCCCTTGGTTCCTTCTTACTGCCTGTGGCAATGAGATATAATTCCTGCAGTGTCTGATTGTCCTCAGTCCACCAGGTTTCTTTGATGACTATTATATCAATATCCTCCTTTATCACGAGGCATTCTAGTTCACCCATCTTATTATTTAGACTTCTAGCATTTATGTACAAGCACTTTAAAAACTTGTCACTGTTTATTTGTCTGCCCTTTTCTGACGTGTCCAATTCTTTTTTATGTGAATGTGTCTCCTCTGATCTGGCCCTTACATTATCCTCTTCCATCCTCTCCTCCTGACTAAAGCCTAGATAATCTCTATCAACAGACTCTCTTCTAAGAGAAGTCTCTGTCTGATCCACATGCTCCTCTGCGGCAGTCGGCTTTCCCCCATCTCCTAGTTTAAAAACTGCTCTGCAACCTTTTTAATGTTAAGTGCTAGCATCTGAATAGTGGGTGGGGAAAGTCAGATATGTTCCCCTATCAGGAATAGTATAGATTTGGAGCAGCATAAGGGTGAGAAATAGGATGTCCTCATTTATATTGAAGGTTAGTAACACCCTAGAGTAGGCTGAACTGGATGGCCCCAACCCCTTATGGTGAAGATATGAACAGTCTACTGCTACAGATGATTGTGAATATTATACTAGCTGTGCTGGGAAGGGAGGATGGCTGTGCTCTTGCAGTCCTTACAAGATTTTTTGTAATACACACACACACCATCACCTGGGGTTGGAGATCTACAAGATGTGGATGGGAAGAAGGTCATTTCTTTTGGATGTTCAAGGAGCTTCTAGGAACTGGGACAGTGCGTAACTGCCACTATCTCAAGGATGTGTTATATAAAGGATCAGTTTTTAAGGGAAGGAGCTTGTGTACGTTACCAGAGGATAAGAGATCAGTTACTCAAAGCAGTTATGTAACTTGCAAAGAATTTTTTTTAAGTGCATTATGTCCTTTTTCTTCTTGATGCAGAAAGAGGCCTGATAGGTTTGATTGAGTTTTAGGATTTTTCTGTTTGCTTTCTTTCTGAGAAATATCAAGGATGACAATTCTGGTATCTCTTGGTTTTGCGGCAAGGCCTCGGGGTATGGCTCTCCTATGATTAAAAAAAACCATGGCACCGAGTGTCAGGACCCAGGTCAGCTGACTCAGGCTTGCGAGGTCCAGGGTATAGAGCTATAAAATTGCAGTGTATATGTTCAGGCTTGGGCTGGACCCCATCCTCTAAGACCCTCCCTTCTGAATCTCAGAGCCCGGGCTCCAGCCCAAGCCTGAACGTCTGCATTGCAATTTTTAGACCCGCAGCCCAAGCCCTGCTAGCCCAAGTCAGCTGACCCTGGGCTCTGAGATATGGTGCTACATTTTTTTTTAAATTCAGTGTAGATGTACTCTGAGACTTTCTCACCCTGCTACAATTTTGTTACACTTTAGCCTGAGCCGTGCAAGCCTGAGTCAGATAACCCAGGCCAACTGTGGCCATGCCTGTGGGTCTTCTATTGCAGTGTAGACATACCCAGGGAGGTCAAAAGACAGGTTATTCGTGAGTTTTTGAACAGCTTATGAGAAGGGGTGAAAGAGATGGATTTTGAAGTAAACGCGTATTTTATCCAAAATACTACGCCATTCTAGGTACACTTGGCGCTAGGGGGCTGGACTAGATGGTCTCTTGAGATCCCTTCCAACCTTACATTTCTGTGATTCTATAAACTCCTCTAGATAGTTGTTTTGTCTCAAAAAAGGAAATCTACAATGAAATAGTGTGTATATGAGCAAATTCCAGGCAAAGATTGTTTTCAGCCCAGTGAGGGCCTTGTAACACACAATGTAGGGCAGCTGGTTGTGGATGAGGATTTCATTTCTAATCTTAGTTGTTTGTGATGGTCTGCTGTTTCTTCACATACAATTCAGTCATAGAGAAGTGGTATTCTGTTAAGTGTACTTAATATGCAACTGATTGACAAGCTCAAAAGTGGATTCGATTTGGATTCCTTACCAGGTAGTATAAACCTCAGTGCGACCTCTCTACTGGCTCAGTCAGAGAGTAATAATTTCAATTTACCTGTCAAAGAGGTGGCCTTGAATATTGAGTTTTAAGTGCTGGCTTAGTGGTTGTACATGGTTTCATACTATTAAATTGATTTATTGATGTATATGGCCTCCAGTCTGTTTAAGACTTGCATCTTTAGGAGGTACAGTGTTACAGAAAAGCAATCTGTGCACTTTCCTATAACTACAATCAAAACATGTCCTGTTCATGATTTCTTAACTGGAGGATGGCAAAAGACTTTATCTGGAACACTGCTTCAATTAGTAAGTTAGAGTAACCTCTTTCCAAGGCAGTTAATAAAGATGTTTATGCGTGTTTATTGAGGAAAAGAATATTCTCCTGAACATTGGGCCAAATTAGGCTGACAAAAAACCAAGACATTATGTGTGTGTGCATGTGTTTGTGTGCACACGTGATTTAGTCAACTGACTTTATTCCATTATAATAAGAAACAGTAATTATTTCTAATAAGTAGCTAATGGAATGGAGATGATTTCATATTTTTCTAGACTTCTCTCAATAAGCAGAAGATAGATATTTTGTAGCAATATACCTATAACTCGTTTTCATACCGTTTAGTTTTCTCTGAAACAATGACTGTGGTTACAGAAATAAACTTACATGTTTACCATAATTTACTTTTCTTATAAATATTCAGAGTTTTACTACCTTTTTTGCCATTAGCCCCTTACCACAATATTTAAAGATTTTCTAAACTTCTTCAGTAATAATTTGCAAGGGACTATACCCAAGTGCCATTGTTTTGAGAATAGATTTTAAATGTTACTGATGTTCTGATTTATAGAATTTTTAAAATGATTTATTCCAAATGAAATATTTGACTTCAAGAATTATATAAAGACTTTATATAATGATTGCATGGCAAGTGACTATTTTAATCACTGCTCATATGTGTTGAAATGGGCAGGATATACATTCAAGATAATGTTTTGTTTTTAGACAAGTGGTAATTACGGATTGGGTTTTGAATTTAAACTTAGAACCAGTGGTTCATGAGCGTAGGGAAATTCTGCACTGTAAACCAGAGAATCCCAGAAGTCCTGCCATCCACAGTCAGAGTGTTGTAATTTATCTGAAATGTAGTCTTTCTTTGGGAAGCCAATGATTAGTTCTAAGGGTTCCTTCCAGTCTGTGAGAATTAGTGACAGAGCTTTAATTATGTGTCTGGCTATTTTATTGATGCTTTTTGTGTTAGCCTTCAGACAAGGTTTGCGCTGATGGCAGATTTTCCTAATGCAGTGCCTAATTGCATAATTTCTGGCAGTTAACTAATCTCTAAGATGCTTCAATTAGCTTGGTTTCCTAATAGGAAATTTAATTAAGATGGAGAGTATACCAGATAGAGGTTTAGGGATCCTTTCTAATTTTAAATAAAAGGTAATATTTCTACAAATCCTTTGAACTATTTTACAATTCTGGGCCAAGGTGTTTGTTTATTTTTTTAAGTGCCTGAAGTTAGGTTCCTATGTCCATATTTAGGCACCTAAATAAGTGACCTGATTTTCAGAATTGCTGAGTCTTCAGCAGTTTCCATTAATGTAAATGTAAGCATTCCCCATTTTAAAGTAACTTGCATTAAAATTATTATAAGAACATTGTTTTCATGGAGTTTTGTTTAGCCTCATTCTCATTGGCCAGCCAAACATTGGTAGTTTTCTGATTCAATCACAACAGAGTTCTAACCAGGTTTTTATTGTACAGGATTTTCAAATTTAGTCTCCTGGAAAAGACGTTGACCTACCTGTGTTTCCATGAGGAGGAGGTTATCTCAATCACATTGATTCTTTGTTCCTCCAGTTCTGCCTCTTTCCATGTGAATGAACACTGTAACCCCCAGTCTTCTTCCTGTCTTATTACAGCATGTAGTGTGGCAAGAAGTTGGTTCAGCAACTGCAATTGTTTTTAGGCTTACATTTTTGCTTCTCAGCTCAAAATGAGTTTAGACCAATGAAAAAAGGCTTACCAATTACTAGCTCCATACTTCACTGTTCACAGTATGAGCAGCCCCCACTCCCACAGCAGTAGTTTTCAGCAGATCCCTTAATGTCAGCTCTTACAATAGTACTGTAGACTCGGTGCTCTGGGATTGCAGCATACAGAATAGCCCATGAGACCTAGCGGCAGACCTCAGAGAAGGAGATATAGATTCAGTGAATGGTATGAGAAACTAGACCTTGGGACTGGTAAAGGATTTCAGACTCCCTCTCTCTTGTATATCATACTCTGTTAGTTCTAAATGTGCTATCTGGCTGCCTACAGAATGATGGAGGCCCTACTCTGCCAAATATCATCTCCTCAGATCACCCTTTGGGCAGGAGATTCCCACTTTTTCAATAGACCGTTTTTCCTGTGGCATCCAATGTACTTTTTGCCATGGTCCCCCAGTAGACGTCGCAGATGTGTAGGCTGTGGTTCTAATACCTTTAGCCTGTCTCTCCTCTCTTGACCTTTCTCAGAGTGTAAACTAATTGATATTTGGGCCAGGAAAATAGGATTTTTAAAACCTCCCCATACAGTTTCTCAGGAGGACTTAGGCTACCTTATTAAACTTTTATTTTTGGCCATGAAGTTGAGTAAGCCCAAAGAAAAGTTGGATTTTTAAGGACGGGAACATGTCTGCGTGAGTAAAGTCCAAGGAAAAGCTTTACTTCTTCACCTGTTTGTATAGAAACTCATGACTGCCAGTGCTATTTTGCAGTTTTTAAATTGATTCGCCTAAAAAACAATAACAACCACCTTCAAACCATATTAACTTCTCATCCAGCTTTTCCAGCAAATGGATTCGTGTTCTCCGCCCCCAAAAAATATATTCTGTATTTATGGTATGGACACACATCCTTCTCTTGAGTCTAATATTTCCCTCTGTGTCCAAATGAATAGAGAAGTAATGGGTGTTTTTTGACCTCAAGATGGCTCAGTTTACAATGCTTGCCCACTGCTATATTTCTCAATAAGCCATTTTTTGGCTTACAGAGGTAAAGCTGGAGAAAAAACACTTTATGTTTCTCTCCCTAACTCAGTCAAGAAAAGTTTTATTTATTACCTACATTCCAATCAAAAGTGAACTAGACTAGAGGTGGAAAAAAGAGACATGAAATCTGCAATAAAGAGCCTACGATCTAAGTGTATTTTGGCCACTAACACCCTTAATGATGTGACTCAAGTTCGCCTTAGATTCTGGCCAACATCCTTAATAGTTTTGCAGTTGCATGAAGTGCTCTCTGGGTTAAACTTTAAAAATCATAGAAATATAGGGCTGGAAGGGACCTCAAGAGGTCATCAAGTCCAGCCCCCTGCACTGAGGCAGGACCAAGTTAACCTAGACTACCCATCCCTGACAAGTGTTTGTCCATATTGTTCTTAAAAACCCTGAATGATGGACATTCCATGACCTTCCTTGGAAGTCTATTCCACAACTAATATACCCTTATATTTAGAAAGATTTTCCTAATATCTAACCTCAATTTCTCTTGCTGCAGATTAATCCCACTACTTCTTGTTCTGTCTTCAGTGGACATGGAAACAAGTAATCACCATCTTCTTTATAACAGCCCTTAACATTTTTGAAGAATGTTATCAGCTCCCCCCTCAGTCTTCTTTTCTGAAGACTAAACTTACCCAGTTTTTTCAACCTTTCCTTACAGGTCAGGTTTTCTAAACCTTTTATCATTTTTGTTGCTCTCCTCTAGACTCTTGCCAGTTTGTCCACGTCCTTCCTAAATTGTGATGCCCAAAATTGGACACAGTACTCCAGCTGAGGCCTCACCAGTGCTGAAGTAGAGCAGGACAGTTGCTTCCCATGTCTTACATACGACACTCCTGTTAATACACCCTGGGATAATATTAGCCTTTTTCACAGCTGCATCACTCTGTTGACTTATATTCAGTTTGTGATCCATTATAACTCCCACTTCCTTTTCAGCAATACTACAACCTAGCCAGTTATCCCCCATTTTGTTGCTGTGCATTTGAGTTTTCCTTCCTAAAAGTGAAGCACTTTGCACTAGAATTTTATATTGTTGATTTAAGACCAATTCTCTAATTTCCAAGGTTGTTTTGAATTCTAATCCTCTCCTCCAAAGTGCATACAACCCCTGCTAGCTTGGTGTCATCCACTAGTTTTATAAGCATACTCTCTACTCCACTATCCAAGTCATTAATGAAAATATTGAGTAGTATCAGACCGATGACTGACGCCTGCAGGACCCTACTAGTTACGCCCTCTCAGTTTGACAGTGAGCCATTGGTAACTCCTCTTTCAACTATTAGTCACCCACCTTATAGTAATTACATCTAGACCACATTCCCCTACTTTGCTTATGAGAAAATGTTCGTTTCTTCCCTTCAAGGCTCCTACATTTCCAAGGGTGTGCTTAATTCTACCCACAGATTTGTCTGTGAAGTCCTCTCTCCATTTACAAGATTTCCAATCTGTGCACCTCACGTTATCTCAACCACAATATCTTATCTAAAAGAAGGCATAGTTCTCAGCATTTCATGGTAAAGCACTGGCTGAAGTATTCATTTCAGGAGAACACCCATTCCTTTCATAAACCAGGCAACAACCTCAGATATGTCTAGCTGTAATGCTTTCTGACATCCTGGGGTTGGCCCTTACATAATTTGTGGAGTTGGATTGGAAAGGAATTGATTCCTTACACACCCCAGGAACTTTCATCACTCCAAAACAAAACAAAAGTTCTTTTGAGGAAATCGAGCAGCTACTTTTGCATTCTTTCTCCCTTCTCTTTTCCTTGTGCTCCTGTATTCATTCTCTCCCAAACACTTGTGCCCCCTCCTTAAGAAAAGAACCAATTATTGATCTACCATTGCCCACGTTTCAAAAGTTAAGGCTATCATTTCTTTTCCCCAAGATTAGCAGGGTCACAGAGTGCACTGAAATTACTTCATCATAAGGCAGAAGTTGAGGAGCACTACTCTCTTCTGGATTTAAAATGGTGCAGCTAGTTTGTGAAACAACAGAAGTTTTGGATGAGATTCCCTCCACCACCCTATTAGCCACTGACTCAGAGGAATCACTTGATGTTTATAGAGTTGAATGGTGATTATTTATACATCTTTGTTGCTTGAACCCATCAGGAAAAAGATCTTGGAGAGTTCTGAAGATGTTGCAGCAGTGAGCAAAACAAAGCAAAAGTGAAAAAGGAAGAAGGAAAAAAAGAAAGAGAGAGAATAAGAGATTGAATATATATAATCCATATATTATATCAATGGTAAATCCACATCCATGTCTCCATCTGTGTCTATGTTCCTCACCTAAAAAAAAAGATTCTAGAAAAAAAGAAGAAAAGAGCAAAAGAGCAACTAAAAATGATTAGGGTTGAGAGAGGGTCCAGATTAGAGAAGATTAAAAGAGCAGAGACTAGGGAGGCTAGGGAGAGAGAAGAGGGGGAATATGGGATAGGTATGAAAAATTGAGAGTGATTAAAAAAAAGGAGAATAAAAAAGATATATTTATTTATATTATTATAGAGAACTAGGGGTCAAAAAAAAAATTAATAAGCAGCAGGTAAAAAAAAAATAAAAAAATCTTCTTTCTTCTGCACGCACAGTCAACTTGTGAAACTTACCTGAGGAGGAGGTTGTGAAGGAGAGGACTATAACAATGTTAAAAGGGAACTGATAAATTCATGTTGGCTAAGGCTAATAATGCTATGGCCAAGGATGGATAAAGAAAGGATGTGTCCCCTCTGCTGTTCCAGAGGATGGGATGGAGATGGCAGAGAGAGAGATTCACTTGATCATTGCCTGTTAGGTTCACTCCCTCTGGGGCACCTGGCATTGGCCACTGTCGGTAAACAGATACTGGGCTAGATGGACCTTTGGTCTGATCCGGTACGGCCATTCTTATGTTCTTATGTTTATGTTCTTATTCTTTGCAATGGACAGTTGCTGTTACCAATACCACTTTCCTGACCTTTGTTCTTGCCTCAACTACAAGTACATTGGCCAACTGGTTAATATAAGTCAGTTCCAAAGAAATGGATATTAAGTATGCTTCAGAGATGTCTTATGTGAGAAGAGCTGCCTGGTCTCATCTCAGAAAATCTCCCATCTTGGAATTCTAAGATACTCTGCATGGAGAAGTGATTCTTTTACAGGAAATTATTCTAAAGATTGAAATTTACAGAAAACTAGCCAATAATCATTCTGTTACTTTTCCAGTTCATGGTTTGACATCCAAAATACACAAAAGTTTTTAAGATGGTTGTACTACTTACAGATTAGTATTTACTTGTTTTGGGGATATATGCAGTGCAGTACACTTTAAAATGATCTTCTGTTTATAGGAATAAAATTGGTGAAAGTAGATTTTCTAGGCTGGCCTGATAGACTAATGACAATTAGTGTGTGCACCACAGGTTAAGAACCACTGACTTAGAGGGTACAAGATGAGAGACTGTGATTCTTTGCCTCTGATATGGTGGGAGTAACTAGTGATTCTGAAGCAAACTCTCTGGCCGTTTCTGGAGTACCATTGATTGGCTCCAGAAGGAAACGTAACACCTTCCTTGGCCAGACAGAAAGGTATTGCATCTAGAGGGAGGCAAATGTAAGTTGGAAATATCATCTTCTTTGGGGCTCAGAGGGAACTCAAAACCACTTACTACTAAAAAATGGTTTCCATGCACCAAATAAAAAAATATGGACTACACTGAAGTTTCCTTAAGCAAATGCTTGAATTGTATGTATAAATAAACTCAATACAAAATTAACATGAAAGATAACATCTGTTATGAATATATTTTCTGTATATTATAATAAATTATTTAATATAACAACCCTCGTAAATAATACCTTCTTACAAAGAGAACTTTAAAGTATACAGATCTCTTGCAGCAAAGTTATCGCTTCAGTAGTTTTTTATTGTATAATGCAGCAAAATGGTGCTTACATATCTTTTATTTAAATTATTATGAAATTTTACAATAATGCAGGTTGCCAAATGGCAATGGGTGTTGCTCACTGATGTTATAAATATGATTAAAGGAGACTCTGTTTTGGAAACAAATGGTGGTCTAATTTTTCTATATATTCAAATTTGTGGAGATTTATCTAAAATTAAAACTATAAATTTACATGCCAGATGGCCCAAGATAAATATTCAGCATTTAAAAGCTCTCCTAACACAAAATACTAACACGAAGAAGTCAAATCTAATTAAGGGCAAGCTTTAAAACATACTTGAACCACCCATGCCAGATTGCTGTTTAAAGGGAATCATGGGTTGTAAGAGAATTTGTAGGATTTGAATATCTTACCTGCTGTTTTGGTGCGATAATAAATTCTGAGTAGTTCTTAGACATCTTCTATTTTTGTAGAATGAGTTATCTTGTTGGTTGGTTTTCAAGGTAATTTATTTGATAAATTTAAATACTAGGCTGCAAATGAGGAACTGGTGACACATTATCTAAATAGATTATGGAGAATGCAACGAAACAGGTTGTATGCTGTTAAACCAGAGAGGGGCTACCAATATGAAATGGAAAAAGCAATATTGATATTTCCAGTAAGAAAGGAGGGTGTACTACTAACAATATAAAAGAGCTAAGAAACACAGTATTACTGGTGTGAATGGAAGAACTGATAAGCAATAAGGAGTGACTGCTTCAATGAAAATATAGCCTGTAGGAAATCATGATACTGTAAAGCAGTAAAATTAAACTCTGCTCCAGACAACCTGGAAAGGGTGAAGTGTTAAAACACAGGTTTATGGTGTGATTAAAATGTTCCATAGTGTTAAAAAGATTTGAATATTCAAGGTTGCAATAAGTAAGCATGATGAAGGTAGCATGAAGGCATTGGATGATTGTTCTGAAAACTATATTTCATTGATGGCATAATGGACAAAGCAGTACATAAAGGGATATTACTATCCGCAACTATTCCTTTAGAGAATAAACCTTAAGACAATTTTTCAACAAGAAATAATCCGAAGTACACAAAAAGTTAGAAATTTGAAGAACATTAATTATTTTGTGCTTTGGCCATCAGTCACCTGATCTGAATCCATTAGAAGGATATCCGATAACAACAAGGAACTGAGGCAGCTTTTTATGGACATATGGAAGGCACTGTTTTCTATTTGCAAGTATCATATGCAAAATAGTCCAAAGAAACTTTTGTGCATGATAAAATAATTTGGTAGACACAATATTTTGGAAAGAGAAAAAAACAATAGATTTTTTTCCCCCTAAGAGTTTTTGTACACTTTTGAAAGTGACTGAAATCAGGAACCCAGTTTCATGACTTGCAAATTCTATTTAAACTATTAATTTTGTCATCCTGATATTACTACTGCATATTTAAATATTAGCAATACATCAGACGGCAATCACAGTACAGCAGCTGTTTATAATTTTCATCTCATTGTAAGTACATAGGCCACTGTATTTCTACCTTTGAATTACATCACAAAGTCAAAGAATCATACTTTTACTTTGCAGAGGATAGATTTGTTTTTTGCAAGTGCAATAGCATTCCAGTGAAGCGGCAGTTCTTCGAGGGGCTCTGCATATTCCTGCTTATGGGTATAGGGCCAACTGGTGGAGCCTAACAATAGAACCTTCTGCAGGCAGTGCCCATTAGAGTACATGTGCACCACACTCGTACTATCCCTCAGTGTTTCTGAATGTTTTGGGGGCAAATCTGTGCCCTCTGCTGCCTAAATTCTTTCCAACTGTTGCACCAGGGTTCTTGTCTTCCTGGCATTGGACGAAAACATTAGGTGTTATAAGTGCCTGGGATAAGCAGGGCCAGCTCCAGGCACCAGCACAGCAAGCAGGTGCTTGGGGCAGCCAACGGAAAGGGCCTCTCGGAGCGAAAGCCCCGCTGCTGAATTGCTGCCGAAGAATGAAGCGGTGGCGGTAGAGCTGCTGCCAAAGTGCTGCCAATCGTGGCTTTTTTTTTTCCACTGCTTGGGGCGGCAAAAACACTGGAGCCAGCCCTGGGGACAAGGCCACTCTCCTTCTGGACATTCTGCTTGCTGGACTTTCATGCCCAGAACACACAAAGCCAGGCAGAACCAGACCTCTGTGCGTTTGCTTAAAGAAGTTCTTGCCACTAAGCTATCCAGATCTGGAGGGTCATTGGATCTGAAGACTAAGTGTTTCTAATCTGGTGGCTTTCTCCAGCAAGGCTAAGTTGTCTAAGTGTTCCCACTCTTTGGTATCTTTGCCAGTGCCAGCTCTCAATCCTTCAGAAAAAGCTGTCAAGTCTCTGAAGGCATCATTGGTAGAAAAGGGCTGACCGCTTAGGAACCTAGAGCCATTTCGGTTCCAATTGTATTGGTTCAAAAGAAGCAGTTGAGGGAGAAGGCGGTCACTGTTAGCAGTGCCAGATCCTGTATGAGAGACTTATTGGATCTGTCCACTTCTCCCATAGCTTCTGTGGTTCCAACTTCGAAATCCAAATTGGGCTCTGCTTAAAGTCCAGTGCTGTGAAGCTGAGTATTTCTCCAGATCTGGTGCCTTTCAGTCCTGTGATGCCAGTTCCATCCTCCACTCTTGTTCTGGGACAGTCCTTAGATCCAAAGAGGATGTTAACAATGGTTGCTGATGTGCATCTTCCTGCATCTGTGCATTCCTCAGATCCAACTGACAGGAAGTTTGTAATGAGGAAGAGGCAGTCTTCTTCAGTTCTGTGGTCTGCTTCTTCACCTGCAAAGAGGAGAAGAGCAGAGAAGGTTGTTAGTTTTTCTCTGGGATCCATCTGTGCCGCTGCCTCCTCCTCCTCCAATTCCAACAGGATCTTCAGGCAGGTCTTTCTCACCTTATGTCTGTCTTCACCCTGTGGTTACATAGCTGTGTCTGGTGTGATACATAGCAGATCTGAGGTCAGATCCCATTTTAGAGGAGACTACAGGAAGGAAACTTGTTTTGTCCCAGGTTATGCCTCCTTATGCTTTTGCTTCTCCTTCTGTGGAAATGTTTCCAGATCCTAGCTACTAAAGAGACCTGTTGGGTTCCACCACAAGAATTTTTGGGTTATCCTCCTTATAGATAGAGAATTGATGTTTCATCCAATAAGGATATGGTGGCTCAACAGTCTTTGGATCTATTTCCTCCAGATCCATCAGCAGCTCAGATAGTCGTACCTGATATGCTTTCTGAAGAAGAGGATGAGAAGATACAAATGGATACTGACTGTAGTAAGTGCAGGCCCTGATAAAGGCCCAGTATGAGGCCTGAGGCCTGAACTAAAGTAATGAACAAGACTTAGCTAAAAAGCAAAGTGAGGCTGTGAGCTGAAGGCCGGCTCAGTTCACAGAAGCTGGCAGGAAAAGGGCTGACGCTGCATAAACATATATTCACCTAGCATACCGAAGTATAAACACAGCATTAGAACACACTATACTGAAACATTCCATAGATAATAAAAGGACAGGCCGACCCATCCCAATGACAGGGGCAAAAGGGTAAAATGATGGATAGAGTTGTTTTGATCAAACCAACATGTACAAGGTAGAAGGCGGCACCTAAATACGTAGAAAGGTGGAACCTTGCTGCGTAGAGGGGTGGCCCCTCAATACGTCAGGTGTGATGTGTAACTTGTTTGTATCTGTGTATAAGAATGCATTCCTGGGGCGGTGTCTTTGTCCAGACTAGGGGGCAGTGGAAAATCCCGCCACTGACTGAGCTGAGTCCATTGCAAAGAGGCACTTTCTCGTAGTATGCCCTGAGTTAGGCTAATAAACCTACAGGGAACTGCAATTGTGTCCGAGGTTGCAATAAACCTAGCCGACGTGGCTTTGCATCTTACTGGACTCTGTGGTTATTGGGGGTTCTCGTCGGGTCTGCTGTGTCAGCTATCTTCGAAGAGCTGGGGCAGCTCACAAAGGGAACACACGCACGCAGCCGAGTGATATCAACATTGGAGAAAGCAGAGCTCCACACCGGTACCACTCTGACAACACTGACTTTAATCCTGATTTGTCACCAGATGAGCATGTTAGGTGTAGCTTCTGCTTCTTCCCCTTCTGAGGATGCTTTGCAATTCCATGACCTCATAGATCACATGGTAGCCACATTAAACTTACTTTTGGTGACTGTGGAGGCAGCCTCCCATCCAGTGTTTGATTTTCTTGGGGCTACCTCCACCAATAGGCTGTCACTTCCTATCCTGGATGTTTTTTTGCAGCCTCCTAAGATTGTTTGGTCAACTCCTGCTTGCTGTCAGCCTATTTCCAAGAAAGCAGACAAACTGCATCAGCTTCCTCATGAAGGGTTTTCTTTCTTTTATATGCATGCTCTGCCAAATTTGTTGATTGTGGCTGCTTCCAGTAATAGGCTTAGGTCTGGCCAAACTCACTCCACTCCTGCTGATAGGCAAAAGAGAAATATTGATGCACTCTGAATCAGTGACTTGTTCTCTTTGTTATTTACCACTCTCCCAGTTTTTGTGTCATCTGCAAACCTTATCAGTGATGATTTTGTTTGTTCTACCAGCTCATTGATAAAGATGTTAAACAGCATAGGGCCAAGAACTGACCCCACTGGAAATAGACCCGCTTGATGACAATTCACCATTTACATTTTTTTAATTCATTTAATGTGTGCCATGCTAATTTTATATTCTAGTTTCTTAATCAAAATGTCATACGGGACCAAGTCAAACCCCTTAAAGACGTCTAAGTGTATTTTGTCAACATATTACCTTTATTAACCAAACTTGTAATCTCATCAAAAAAAAATACCAAGTTAGTTTGACAGGATCTATTTTCCATAAACCCATGTTGACTTGCATTAACTACATTACTCTCCTTTAATTCTTTATTAATCAAGTCCCATATCAGCTGCTGCATTATTTTGCTCAGGACCAATGTCAGGCTCACAGGCTGATAATTACCTGTCATCATCCCATTTATCTTTTTACAAATTGGCACAGCAATAGTTTTCTTCCAGTCTTATGGAAGTTCCTCAGTGCTCCAAGATGTGTTGAAAATCAATATTAACAGCCCAGCAAGCTCCTTAGCCAGCTTTTTGAAACTCTTGGATGCAAGTTGTTTGGACTTGCTGATTTTAAAATGTCTAACTTTAGTAACTTCTGTTTAACATCCTCCTGAGACATTAGTAGAATGCTATTTTGACCTAGAGTGCCATGCCCCCTCCCTTTCCCTCACTCAGTCATTCCTAAATAGCTTATAATCATTGATTTTAACATTCCACTCATGCAAATCATCCCACCAGCTTTCAGTAATATGACTAAATCAACTTCATGGTCATAAATGAGTATTTCCAGTTCCTCATGTTTGTTGCCCAGGCTCCTAGTATTAATGTACAAGCAATTTAAGAATTTCTTCTCGTCGTGTCCTTTGGTTCCTTGATTAATTTTGTTCTCAGCATCTCAAATTAGAGTGGCTAATTACCAGGCACTGATGGCCCATTATGAATTCTACCTGTGGAAAAGGATGGTTTTCTTTGTTCAAGATAAAAAAAGGCTTTTCTGATGCCATTTTGACAGAAGGACAGAACATGTCAAAGCATGTCTTTAAAGCATTGTTTGATGCATTACACTCTTCTGACAGAGCCTTGGTGTCTGTAGTTACCTTGAGGAGGCATGCTTGGCTCGATTCCTCTTCTCTGGCAGCAGACACTAGAATTAAAGTGTCAAGTATCAGAGCGGTAGCCGTGTTACTCTGGATCTGTAAAAGCAACAAAGAGTCCTTTGGCACCTTATAGACTAACAGGCGTATTGGAGCATGAGCTTTCGTGGGTGAATACCCACTTCATCGGATGACATGCATCCGGCGAGCTCAATACGTCTGTTAGTCTACAAACTCTCCACAGCTTTTTTTGTAGAATGAATGAAAGTGGAAGATGTCCCCTTCAAAGGGAATTGTCTTTTCTGCAATAAGACTGATGTATTGTTGTTTAAAGGACTCTAGAGCCACTGCTTGTTTGCTAGGTCTTTAGCCCTCAATCAGAAGACCTTCTGCTTCTTTTTTTTCAATATCAGTAGAAATATTACTCTCCGTCATCTGTTTATTTTTCTACAAATCTGATGTCGGCAACTGCACCAGCAACCTCCATCTTCATTTGAGACCAAGCATAAAATGAGGCCTTTCAGATGTAGACCTTTGAGACAATCTGTTCCCTCTTCATCTTCCTTTAACACCAGGTCTCACATTTGGTGTGAGGCTTGACAGTCATGGTCCTATCAGCAAGTATCCATCTCTTCTTTTATTTGGGGACAGACTAGCCCAATTCATCCGCAGTTCATCAGAGGCTGATTTCATAGGATGTATGGGTACTAAAATTACAGTCAGAGGCTATGCTGTTCAGTTTGCATGGCTGTCCCTATCCTTCCCTTTTCAGGTAACCTTCTCACAACGTTATTCTACATATGGAAGCTCAAAAGCTGCTCTAGACAGGAGCTGTTAAAGAGGTACGAAAACATCTGTGGGGTTAGGGTTCCATTCAAGTTATTTCCTGGTATAGAAAAAGAAAGGTGGGGGTTTCTGCCTAATTTTAGATTTAAGAAAACTTAACAGATCCTCCCAGACATTCCGATTACATATGTTAAACCTGGCCTCCATAATTCCTTCATTTACAATTATGGATTGGTTTATCACTCTCTGTTTAAAGGATGCTTATTTTCATCTCTGTCCAGCATAGTCATTGACAATACCTGCATTTCATGGTGTTGGGGTGCCATTTCCAATACAAAGTGTTCCTGCTTGGCCTCTCCACAGCACCAAGAATCTTTTCAAAGTGCCTTTCTATGGTAGTGGTACATCTGAGAAAATAGGGTATTTTTGTTTACCCATATTTGGATGATTGGTGGCTAAAAGCTGCTACATCACATTTACAATCTCCCTCTTTTCACATCTGGGTCTGCTTCTCAATGTCATCCTATCATATCTTTGTTCAACTCAGAGAATTATTTTTATAGGTTCTAAACTGGAGTCAGTAGCAGGGAAGGCTTTTCTTCCAGAGGACAGGTTTCTACAAATAGAACAAGTGGTTTTCCAAATTTGAGCCTGCCAATCCCAGAAAGTGATCGCCTTCCAAAGTCTTATGGATTCTGAATTCACTGAATTGGTAAACAGACAAATCATGTTCTTTGAGGTGTTCTGTTCAGTCCCCCTTCATCGGTCACCACAATGTCCGATGTATCCAACAGTGGATTGGGAGCCCATTTTGAGGCTGGATTACAATCCAGAGTCACTGGTATTTTCATTAAAAGAGCTTGTTCATAATGTGTTGTATTAAGAACTATTTGTTTGGCCTTCAGATCTTTCCTTCATATAAAAGAAAAGGTTGTTCACGTATCAACAGACAATACAATCGCTACAACAGACAATACAATCAACAGACAATACATGAACAAACCAAAGGAGTCCTCATTCTTTCCAGTTATGTGGTGAAACAGTCAGATTATGAGATTTATGCATGCTTTGAGATCTATCTGGTTGTCCTGAATTTAGAAGGGGAAAGCAGTGTGCTAGCAGATTGTCAGCAGGAACAGTTCTCAAATTCATGAGTGGTCCCCGAAGGATTGAGTAACATGAGACATCTTTTCCTGTTGGGATCGGCCTGAGGTAGACCTGTTTGTAAAAAGATCAATAAAAAGTGTCCTCTCCTCTGTTCAAGAGCAGAGAGGGAGAGTCCTTCTACACTGGGTAAGAGTATGCCCTTCCCCCTTTCCATTGATTCAGAAAGTGGTGAAGGGGAAACATCAGGACAGGGCAAAAAGTATATTTGATTGCCACAGCTTAGCCGAGACAGTAGTAGCATAAGCTTTTTCTTCAGCTATTAGTCAGACTGTACCTGTGTCTTCCTTTGGCTCCAGATCTCTTATCACAGCAACTGGTCAGGATCCTTCATCCAGATCCTCAGTCGCTTCATCTTACTACCTGGTATTGGACCTTGGCTAGTCTTGAACAGTAATATTCCTCTTTGGTTCAAAATGTACTGCTTAATTCTAGAAAATTGTCTACTAGAAATATTACTATTTAGAATGGGCTACATTTTGTTGCATGAATGCAGGAAAATTTGATTGTCCAGTTTCATCTTCAGACCCTGTATTTTGGAATATTTAATGCACTTAAAATCTGAAGGATTATCTGATTCTTTCTTAAAGATTCACCTGGCAGCTGTTTCACTTTACCATGCTTTGATTGATGGTAGATCACTCTTTGCATGTTATTCTGTTAAAAGGTTTATGAAGGGATATTTAATGTGTATCGTCCTTTAAAGTATCCAGTCCCATGCTGAGATCTTAATCTGGTTTTATCTATGCTTATGAGGGTACCTTTTTAACCTCTGGTAGAGTATTCTTTATTTTGTGTATCTATTAAAGAGATCTTCATTATTGTTATAACGCCAGCCAGAAGGGTGAGCAAACTCTATCCCTGACGGCTGACTTGCCAGTTATAGTTTTTCGTAAAGTTAAGATAATTATTTGATCTGATCCCTATGTTTTGCCAAAAGTGGTGTCCAAGTTTCCTATCAACCAGACAATTTTACCAGTGTTTTTCCCCAGAACCTCACACTAATAAAGGGAAATCTGTGTTATGTACTTTATATGCTAGAAGTGTTCTTCCATGTTATTTAAATATAACAGAGTTTTCAAAGTTCTTCTAGGTTTTTTGTTTGTTATGCTAAGAAAAATAGGGATCAGTGTGTCTGCTCAGACTATTTCCAGATGGGTTAAATTATATGTGATTTAGTGCTACAAATTAGCAGAAAATCCTGTGCTTTCTGTGTTGTATGGTCTCATTCTGCATGGCTGTAGAGGCATCTTTTGCTTGTCTTAGACATGTTCCAGATAGGAACTGCTACCTAGAAGTCAGTGCATGCATTCACTCAATGTTATGCTCTGGATCTGGCTTCAAGAGTAAATGCCAAATTTGGTAGAGCAGTGCTTCAGTCATTATTTAATTTTGACTTTGTTCCCACCTCCTGGGTTTTCAGCACTGCTTGTCAAACTGCCCGTAGCAGATAATATGCAGAGCCCCTCGAAGAAGAAATGAAGGTTACTTTGTTGTAATACAAGTTCTTCAATATGACTGCATATTCACACTTCCCTCCTATCTCCCCCTCTTTCTCAGAGTCCTATTATGGTCACTCTGAGTTAGCAATGGAAGGAATTGACAGTGTAGAGGGCCAGTGTCCCCTTGTAAAGCTTTTGGAAATGCCAAAGGAAAGAGGCAAGGCATGTGCTCTTTAACGCACACTGCTTGGAGGAGGTTCTCCGGTTAGGCGCCACCCGGTGGCACAATACCTGTAAGTGTGAATATGTAATCATCTCAAGGAACTGTGAGTTATAGGGAAGTAACCTTCATTTATCATTCTTTGCATTCTGTAAAGTGAACACATCAAAACAGAATAGTCCAATACCTGTTCAGAGACTGGAAGGTTCAATGAAACCCAAAGCTAGTAAATAATACTAACTTTTTGGAAGAAGATTATATTTAAAGAGAAGTTATCCAGATACTAAATATAGTAACAAACACAGCCACCAACCAGGATGGGATAGGAAATGGTAGTATTGGCCATGCCAGTTACACCCTATTAAGGCAATTGGGCTAGCAACTTATGGAACCAAGCCTCTCTGTGAACTCTAAGTTGAACCTGCCATACTTAGCCAGCATTCTGTCTTCCTTGTGGTGAAGTCAGTTTGCTAGCACTGTTTCGTACTTGGGGCACATTTTGGCATTGTTCCTTTTAAGAAGGTTTAGATATGCTGGATCTCAAGCAAAAGCCACTTTTCTTTTCTTTGTTTTATGACCCTTCTCTTACCTCACACCCCTCTGGGCCAACTGTTCAGCAAAACATTCCCTCCTAATGTAGCCAATATGTAACTAATGAGTTGATTTCCAAAATTCCTTAGGACTCTCCTTTGGTGGAAGCTCCCAACCAATATAATATAGGAAGTTCATTTTTATCCTCTTTCCCCAGCCATTGTGATCATCACAGATACATCCAGTTTGAGTTGGAGAGCTTATCTCCGAAGCTGAGAGTTCAAAATTGGTAGAATCTGGGGGAGGAGACCAAGTGCCATATACATGTAGTATATATTAGGTTGCCTCAAATCCTTTCTGGCATTGAATAAGGGCTATGTTGTTAATATGATAGCTAAATATTACATTAATAAATAATGAGGTGCTAGTTAACAATAATGCCAGGAAGCAATGGCTGTGTCAGATGGAAGTCTGGCTCATCAAGTGCAACTCAGCAGATCTGACTGACAGAGAATATGGCAACAGACTCTCAGTTGCTGGCTGCAGGAACAGTGTGAGTGTTCCTTGAAACAGACAGTGATGGATAGACTATCACAGACACATTCTTGCTGAACTGGAGCAAGAGATTCTTTGATGCCGTTCCAACAGTTCCAATGGTAATAAAAAGATGCAAGACATTCTCCAAAATCATACTAGTTGCCCTAGTTGAGCTAGACAGTATTGGTACATGAAGTTCCTAGGTCTTCTACATTCATCATCAGACCTGCTATCACAGGAAGACTATTTTCTCTATTTTACAAATTTGGAGTCACTTCATCTCCATTGCTTTGATCATAAGACATTGACTACTTCTGATGTGGAATGCTCTGTGGAAATAGAGCAGGCTCTGCTACATTCTAGAAAGGCATCTGTGTTGAATTGTTCATCTCAGAAGATGTTTTCTCAAAGGTAATCAGATAATGTCTCCATGACCCATGCCCATATAATTGATTTTGAAATATTTATTGTACTTGGTGTTTAAGTCTCCCCTTGTATTAGATGCACCTTGGTAGAATACATCTATAATCTTACTATATTATCTCCCAGTGGAGTTTCTATTGTTTTCAGTCATCAAAAGATTCCTAAAAGGATCTGGTGTTTTCCCATCAGAGTTGAGAACCTCTTCCATCAAGGAACCTTAGTGTTGTGCTGACAAGATTGTAGAGTTGGAGATCTTATGACAGTGTTCTTTATTCCACTTGACACTAAAAGCACCGTTTTTAGACACAATTACATCTACAAGAGAGTTACCCTGTATTTTTATCTCGGATTTATTCCAAATCTGATGTCTTAATTTCATCTGAATCAGATCATCAGTCTCCCAAGTATCTTTTCAAAGCTTACCTGGGGGAACTAGGCTTATATACCTTCTATGGCTAGAGAGGGCTTTGAGTTATTTGGGTAAAATTGAGGCCTTTAAAATATCAACAATTTTGTAACCTCGGGGGATCAATGTGAAGGGAATGTCATTTCCAGTCAGCATCTGTTTAAATGGATTAGGCTTTGCATTGAGTCATGTTGTAAATTATCTAATGTGTCAGATCTTTACAGTTCTAGATTTCACTCTACCAGGCATAAGCCCATATCACGGGGGTACCTCTGTATTCTTTTCAATATAAACATCTGGAAGGGTCCTGCCTGGACTTCTGTATAAACTTTCATACAACACTGCTCTCTCAATCTGGGATCTAGGTCTGATGCTGGTTTTGGGAGGGCAGTTCTACAATTCTTGTTTAATTAGATCTCTGCCCTCCTTCATGGGGTTATGCCATTTACTAAAATCCCACAAGTGGGACTATGCAGAGGCTACTTCAAGAAGTACAAATGGTTACTTACGTTAGTAACTCTGGTTCTTAAGGGTGTTGTCTCTGCATAATTGCACTGCCTGTCAGCCTCTCTCTTCTTCAGAATTATACTCTTACAGGATTCTTGAGTTTAGGGAAAAGAACTAAGGCAACTGGATTTGCATAGCCTTTTTATAACTTTGGGTCCAAAGTTTGTTGCCACAAAAGGTCCCGAACTGACATTGCTTTCTTGAAGGTCTGTGGCTCCAGACATACCACAGGTGTGAATATGCAGAGGCAGCACCCTTGAAGAACCACAGTTACTTTGTGGTAAGTAGCCATTTTTATTCAACATGCTAATATCTCTTAAAAGTGCAAAATTGGTTGCCACCAAGATCTCAAACTTAAATCCAAAGTAACTACATAAATCTTAGATCTTAGATTTATATTGCCTCTTAGATAGAATTGGTGTGTATTAAGTATATTAAGATTTTATAGTTCCATGGTTTACATCTTGTTGCATGAATTTAGATTTCAGTGGATAGTGTTGTTCACATTTATAATTAACATATTTCTTTCAGGTTGTGAAGTGTGTTCTTTACATTTTAACATTACTTTTCTATTATATTTTTCAGGAGTATGATGATGGATATGGCACTGCTTATGATGAGCAGGGCTACGACTCCTATGATAACAGCTATAGCACCCAGGCACAAAGGTAAGTATCGAGTCCCACTGTATTTATAGCAGAAAACTCCTACAATCAAAGAGTCCTGTGGGACCTTATAGACTAACAGACGTATTGGAGCATGAACTTTCATGGGTGAATACCCACTTCATCCGACGAAGTGGGTATTCACCCACGAAAGCTCATGCTCCAATACGTCTGTTAGTCTATAAGGTGCCACAGGACTCTTTGCTGCTTTTACAGATCCAGACTAACACGGCTACCCCTCTGATATCCTACAATCAAGTAGCTAATTTTACTTTCAGTACCAATGAATTCCTTTTATATGTAATTTTAAACAGCATAAATATTATGCAAGAGGATTGTTAGCAACAATCTGCAGTCTTATATTGTTCTCTGCTATCAGGTATGTACAAAAGACAAATTGCCACCAAAAGGGGTCGAATGGAACCCAGTAAACAAGGAGAAGAGATATTGAAAAAATGGCAAATTTTACTAGATGACATTATTCAGAAACTTGGTTGACAGTGGCATTATAAAGTGCCTGAACAGTATATACTTGAAAGAAAAGGAATTTTTACTCACTTTTTAGCTTGTTGGAACTTGGCTTCGAAAAATTTCAAGAATCAAAGGATAACATGTGTAACTCATTCAGTACACATAGATTTTGATAAAACAAGGTTAGGGAACTTTTTATTTGATTGATTTGGTTTATTTGGTTGAGCTCATTGTGCTGACCATGCTGAGTATGCAGATATTCTGGTTTTATGTTCCTGCATTCATTATCCATGATGATTGACTTTAAAAGATTTTTCTCATGGGTAAGATGCCCTTTACAATATTTCTAAGGCTAGGGAGTGTGCTGCTCAAACTGACAATATATCTCACCTACCAGTAAACAAGTTAAAGACAACTTTTACTTAAATGCATTATAACAGTGCAGCAAAATCTAAAAAACTAAAGAACCCTGATTTCACAACACAGTTGAGGAGGAAAAACACTTTCCCAGCTGGCAACTGAGGAATATTTTGCCATTCTGTTTGTCAGGAATGATTTAAGTCTTTGTGAGGGAAGAAAGCTCTCAAAACCAGGCAAACTGCTCAAAGTGAAAAATTTATGGAAAGTTTTAATTTCACTGTTTTCACTTAGATTGTTTTTTTATGATGTTTTTGACAACCAGAAAAGAGTAGTCTTTATTCATGGTGTCTCCCACCTGAAAAGGTTTTGTAAATTTCTAAAAACTGATGTGCATACCAGAAGCAATAAGAACTCTGGAGGATGTGTCTACCTTGCATACTACCTTTAGAAAATAGCAGCAGTTAACATGATCTTTTTAGTAAATATACTGGTCAAAAAAGTCTTCAAATTTTTACTTTTAATATTGGCAGTTCTATTTTGCTTTGTTGCTTTTAATATTAGTAATAGGTTTTATTTGCTGTTGCAGCCTATGCTTTCAGATAGCACAATGAAAATACTGGACTAGACTAAAACTTAAAAAATGATTATTTGAATTTGTTTTCCTTTTTGTCAGGTTTTAAACAAGATCTGTTATGAACTTTTTTTTTTATCTTTTACAAATTTTGGTGGTCCTCTGAATGATGATGAGCAAAAATCAAATGAAACACAACATGTAATTCATATGTAAAGTACTGATTACTAGCCATAATGTGTTATTATTGAGTGTCACCAGGGTAGAACTACTTTATTAGGTAGTTGTTTTATGTTGCATCTGGGATATTGTTCCAGTTATGTTCACTAGACTCCAAATTTGATAAACTTTTAAAAAGAATTACTTATTCACTTGCTTATTTTGCTGTTTTTATAAACAATAGGGGTAGTTCATGGTGAAAGGGAAGGGGGTATGAATTTGCTTGATGAAATATTGCTCACACAATCCCAGCTCACATTTTTTGCAAAGATATTTCAGAATTTCATTAGCCAAACCATCTGAGCAACACAGAACAATTTTTAATCTGATGATCAAAGAACAGAACATATTGTAATGTCATTTGTAACTACTAAGAGATGCTTATAACACTGGAATATATCTAAATGTCGTTGGTGTTACACACATTATGTGAAACAAAAGAGAATTGTGATGCTATAGTATCGTAAAAATTTTTTTTGATACTTTCCCCTCATTATAAGGGGAAAAAATCTTGACATATTTGAATGAATAGGTCCACATGTTTAAAATGGGTCACTTTTTGATTAGCATGTAAAAGCAAGGTTTGCTTGTTTTAAGTACCCCTAAAATAATGTTAAAGCAAATATTAGGTTAATCGGCCTCTTTAAACTCAGTCAACAGTTAGGACTACATTTTCCTTTTTTCTAGTACTATGGGTACGTGGCATGCTTAAAAAGTTCATACTGATTTTAAAATATTGCAGATTTCAGAGATATTCCGTGTACTTAAAATGAGGAATGCCACTAGAACTGGAAATATCTCTAGAAACAGACTAAAGTTTTGAAATGTATCCCACTGTATATATGCTTCTACTACTCAGGGGAAATTAAAGATGCTTCATCTATTTGCTGTTGTTCAGTCTTCGGATTCCTAATTTGCAAAATAATGACTTTTTAGTTTATTTGTTGTACATCTCAGAGTAGTGGTATTTTTGGTATTCTAGGTTGTCAGATAGTTTTCTTATGTGAAACAAAATAGTACAGTGCTAGTTAAAGAGAATGTTCTTGCAGTAGAATGAATAGCCCACTGTCCCACCCAAGTCCATCTCAAATGTGAAGTGCAGTAATAAATTTTTGTAGTTTGTTCTCCATTTTGGGGCATCCAGTGCAACTGGATAGAGCTCTCCCCTAGCACTGCACCATTTGATACTTTCACATCCTCCTTACTGTCTCCCCAGGATATCTGTAGCTGATAGGGGTTGAAGGGAATTATATGACATTCAGATACCATGGTCTAAATATTGTGGGTGGGTGGGTAGTTGAATCTTCACTTGCCTTCATGAAAAGCTGCTCTTCCTCTCTATACAACCTAACCTTCCCTTCTCTCCAGCCACCAATACTGTTATATAGTAGCCAACCTCCAACTAGGAGACTGAAAGTGATGCCCATTTTAAGTTTTATTAATGGCATTTTGTTTGGTAGTCAGACGTCATCACTGAGAATCACTTTTGTATGACTGCTGGTACCTATCAACCTTGGGTTTTATTTAAAAACCTTTCACTCTAATACCAGAGAGAAGAAGATTAAATCTGAGATTTCTCTCCAATTCTTACACATAGTAGTGTCCCAGCAATCAAGTACAATATCTGTGGGGAGTGTTTCCATTTTGGATACTAAAATGTTGCATCGTCTACAAATAATTTGTTTATAGAGTAAATCCACAAATAATTGAGTGCATTTTGGTGGGCTTTCAAAGGAACTATCTTTGGCAATTATGATAGTCTTCAAATAGATAACTCTGAAGTGTGCTGGATTTAGCCAGCCAGCTTCATTGACTTCTTCTTCTTGACGTGATGAAATTCCCATGCAGCACTTAACATTTAGGGGATAATATTAGATAGAAATTACACCCATACAAATTAGTAAGGCTAATTGAACAAATAATGCTAAAGCAGTCCAGTCATAGTAAGAAAGATAAAATGAGTTTATGAAACATTGTTGCTTAGCTTTTGAAAATTGAGAATAGTAAACATTTGTGAAATTGTCAGTCAGCCAGCTCTACCTAAAGACCAGAGTATAATGGAAACTGTCAAAAGCTATGAACGCTCATGGTAGATTTTCAGTGCCAAGCTAAGGAAAGCAAAAAGACTAAAATTAATGTTGCCATATGCCATGCAATATAGCTTTTCTGCAGGCAACTTTTACATTATGCATTTAGTAATTTCTTCATGAAAGCTGCACTACATAGATACATAATAATTTAACATATACTGCTGTATATAGCACAAATGATCTGTTTAAATATAAATTGAACTGCAGAAGTTAAATACTGCTAAAACAATAACCCCCCATATTATTGTATTCATTTGTGCTTGGCACACAAGTGTCGTTTTTACCAGCTTCACTCGTGTGTGTGTGTGTATGTGTATGTATATGATATTTATGAAACAAAGTTGAATTACAAATAATACTTCTCAAAACCATACATCCGGCAATAATCTTTTACTTGGATTTATGGTCAAAAGAAGTTGCTGTTTTAATGGCCTAATGTTAATACTAGAACATATTATCATGAAAATCCACAGTTTAGAATATAATAGAGAAAAAAAGGAGAATTTTAACAGGGAATTATTTCAGATCTATAGACCAGAGTTTAAACATGTTCACTCTGAAGACAAATTACATTAAAATATTAAATCTCTAAAACATTAAAGAAAAAATTAGGCCAATGGCCTTTATGCCTTGGAAGCTTCATACATGATCTACACAAGTGTTTGCAAAGACAATAATAGGGCAAAGGCAAACTACTGGTAATAAATCAATTGCCACTGTCAGCTCACTATTTAATGTTCTCTAGAATACATAAGATTTATCACTGAGGAATTGTAGAGTAATGGTAGTATATGGAAACAAAGTCCACTAGGGAGATGTACTACATCATTCAGATTTAGCACTGCCATCTGCTTAATAGCATTGAGATGACTACAGAGGTACTTATGATCAACCATTCATAGCAGTGACAGATGCTGCAGAGAATTAACATGCCTGAGAATGAGGATTGTTACTAAAATTCAGATTATGTGACAAGCTTGCTGAAAAAGGGTATATGTCTGTTACCTGTCCAATAGCACTAAAGGTTTACTATCTACTTTACAGTTTTCTGTCAGGAGAGAATGATTAATGCTTGTAAACAAAAGAAAATGCTTAATTTTTCTCAGATTTCAAACCTCTTAAAATTTATAGCACTATTTCAATTTTCCCTATGTCTCCTAGAAACTTCAAAAAAAAATTTGTAGAATCGTTTGTTGATATATGTGATATGGATACAATGATTTCTTCCTCTTAGAAGGTTCTTCCTGGGTGCCATATACATAATATTCCAACCTGCGGTGGAAATTTGTCAAGAAAAGAATTAATAATTTAAACTGTGAAAGCCATAGAGAGTAAACTAGTTTGCATAAACCTACATGGTAGAAGTCTAAATAATAAGATGGGTGAACTAGAGTGCCTTGTGATAAAGGAGGATATTGATATAATAGGCATCACAGACACCTGGTGGACTGAGAGCAATCAATGGGACACAATCATTCCAGGTTACAAAATATATAAGAAGGACAGAACAGGTCGTGCAGGGGGAGGAGTGGCACTATCTGTGAAAGAAAATGTAGATTCAAATGAAGTAAAAATCTTAAGCGAATCCACATGTTCCATAGAATCTCTATGGATAGAAATTTCATGTTCTAATAAAAATATAACATTAGGGATCTATTATCGACCACCTGACCAGGACAGTAATAGTGATGATGAAATGCTAAGGGAAATTAGAGAGGCTATCAAAATTAAGAACCCAATAATAATGGGGGATTACAATTATCCCCATACTGACTGGGAACATTTCACTTCAGGATGAAATGCAGAGATAAAATTTCTCAATACTTTAAATGACTGCTTCATGGAGCAGCTGGTATGGGAACCCACAAGGGGAGAGGCAACTCTAGATTTAATCCTGAGTGGAGCGCAGGAGCTGGTCCAAGAGGTAACTATAGCAGGACTGCTTGGAAATAGTGACCATAATACAATAGCATTCAACATCCATGTGGTGGAAAGAACACCTCAACAGCCCAACACTGTGGCATTTAATTTCAAAAGGGGGAACTATACAAAAATGAGGGGGTTAGTTAAACAAAAGTTAAGATATAGTGACTAAAGCCCTGCAAGTTGCATGAGCCCTTTTTAAAGCCCACCATAATAGACTCCGCAAATTAAGAAACACAGTAAAAAAACTAAAAAAGATCCACCGTGGCTTAACAACCATGTAAAAGAAGCAGTGAGAGAGAAAAAGACTTCCTTTAAAAAGTGGAAGTCAAATCCTAGTGAGGCAAATAGAAAGGAGCACAAACACTGCCAACTTAAGTGCCAGAGTGTAATAAGAAAAGCCAAAGAGGAGTTTGAAGAACGGCTAGCCAAAAACTCCAAAGGTAATAACAAACTGTTTTTTAAGTACATCAGAAGCAGGAAGCCTGCTAAACAACCATTGGGGCCCCTTGACGATCGAAATACAAAAGGAGCACTTAAAGATGATAAAGTCATTGCGGAGAAACTAAATGGATTCTTTGCTTCAGTCTTTATGGCTGAGGATGTTAGGGAGATTCCCAAACCTGAGCCGGCTTTTGTAGGTGACAAATCTGAGGAACTGTCACAGATTGAAGTGTCACTAGAGGAGGTTTTGGAATTAATTGATAAACTCAACATTAACAAGTCACCGGGACCAGATGGCATTCACCCAAGAGTTCTGAAAGAACTCAAATGTGAAGTTGCGGAACTATTAACTAAGGTTTGTAACCTGTCCTTTAAATCGGCTTCTGTACCCAATGACTGGAAGTTAGCTAATGTAACGCCAATCTTTAAAAAGGGCTCTAGAGGTGATCCCGGTAATTACAGACCGGTAAGTCTAACATCGGTACCAGGCAAATTAGTCGAAACAATAGTTAAAAATAAAATTGTCAGACACATAGAAAAACATAAACTGTTGAGCAATAGTCAACATGGTTTCTGTAAAGGGAAATTGTGTCTTGCTAATCTATTAGGGTTCTTTGAAGGGGTCAACAAACATGTGGACAAGGGGGATCTAGTGGACATAGTGTACTTAGATTTCCAGAAAGTCTTTGACAAGGTCCATCACCAAAGGCTCTTACGTAAATTAAGCTGTCATGGGATAAAAGGGAAGGTCCTTTCATGGATTGAGAACTGGTTAAAAAACAGAGAACAAAGGCTAGGAATTAATGGTAAATTCTCAGAATGGAGAGGGGTAACTAGTGGTGTTCCCCAAGGGTCAGTCCTAGGACCAAACCTATTCAATTTATTCATAAATGATCTGGAGAAAGGGGTAAACAGTGAGGTGGCAAAGTTTGCAGATGATACTAAACTGCTCAAGATAGTTAAGACCAAAGCAGATTGTGAAGAACTTCAAAAAGATCTCACTAAACTAAGTGATTGGGCAACAAAATGGCAAATGAAATGTAATGTGGGTAAATGTAAAGTAATGCACATTGGGAAAAATAACCCCAACTATACATACAATGTGATGGGGGCTAATTTAGCTACAACGAGTAAGGAAAAAGATCTTGGAGTCATCGTGGATAGTTCTCTGAAGATGTCCACGCAGTGTGCAGAGACGGTCAAAAAAGCAAACAGGATGTTAGGAATCATTAAAAAGGGGATAGAGAATAAGACTGAGAATATATTATTGCCCTTATATAAATCCATGGTACGCCCACATCTCGAATACTGTGTACAGATGTGGTCTCCTCACCTCAAAAAAGATATTCTAGCACTAGAAAAGGTTCATTAAAGGGCAACTAAAATGATTAGGGGGTTGGAGAGGGTCCCATACGAGGAAAGATTAAAGAGGCTAGGACTCTTCAGCTTGGAAAAGAGGAGACTAAGAGGGGATATGATAGAGGTATATAAAATCATGAGTGATGTGGAGAAAGTGGATAAGGAAGAGTTATTTACTTATTCCCACAATACAAGAACTAGGGGTCACCAAATGAAATTAATAGGCAGCAGGTTTAAAACAAATAAAAGGAAGTTCTTCTTCACGCAGCGCACAGTCAACTTGTGGAGCTCCTTACCTGAGGAGGTTGTGAAGGCTAGGACTATAACAATGTTTAAAAGGGAACTGGATAAATTCATGTTGGCTAAGTCCATAAATGGCTATTAGCCAGGATGGGTAAAGAATGGTGTCCCTAGCCTCTGTTTGTCAAAGGATGAAGATGGATGGCAGGAGAGAGAGCACTTGATCATGCCTGTTAGGTTCACTCCCTCTGGGGCACCTGGCATTGGCCACTGCCGGTAGACAGATACTGGGCTAGATGGACCTTTGGTCTGACCTGGTACGGCCATTCTTATGTTCTTATGTTCATATGGCTTTTTCATAGAATCATAGGATTGGAAGGGATCTTGAGAGGTCATCTAGTCCAGTCCCCTGCACTCATGGGAAGAATAAATATTATCTAGACCATCCCTTACAGGGTTTTGTCTAACATGCTCTTAAAAATCTCCAGTGATGGAGATTCCGCAACTTCCCTAAGCAATTTATTCCAGTGCTTAACTCCCTGGACAGTTAGGAAGTTTTTCAGCCAAAACCTCCCTTGCTTCAATTGAAGCCCATTGATTCTTCTGTTATCCTCAGTGGTTAAGAAGAACAGTTTTTCTCTCTCCTTGTAACAACTTTTTATGTACGTGAACACTGTTATGTCTCCTCTGTCTTCTCTTTTCCAGACTAAACAAACCCAATTTTTTTCAATCTTCCCTCATAGGTCATGTTTTCTAGACTTTTAGTCATTTTTGTTGCTCTACTCTGGACTTTCTTCAATTTGTCCACATCTTTCCTGTAATGTGGTGCCCAGAACTGGACACAATGCTCCAGCTGAGGCCTAATCAGCGCGGAGTAGAGCGGAAGAATTACATCTCGTGTCTTGCTTACATCACTCCAGCTAATACATCCCAGAATGATGTTCGCTTTTTTTGCAACAGTGTTACACTGTTGACTCACATTTAACTTGTGATTCACTATGCCCCCCAGAACCTTTTCCTCAGTACTCCTTCCTAGGCAGTCATTTCCCATTTTGTATGTGTGCAACTGATTGTTCCTTCCTAAGTGGAGTACTTTGCATTTGTCCTTAATGAATTTCATCCTATTTACTTCAGACCATTTCTCCAGTTTGTCCAGATCATTTTGAACTATGCAAGTGCATGCAGGCACTGAAACGTTTAAAAAATACAACTAAAATGTATTCAATGAGAAGAAATTTTAATTAATTTTAAATTTCAAATCCTTGGATTTTGTTGCCTTAAAAGGAGATAAGATGGCCAGGCATGATATTTTACCAGTTTTACAAATTTTGTAAATGTAGTAGATCTTAGATCCTAGATTCCCAGTAAATGTTAATGTCTTCAAATCAGTCCTTCAAGCCACAAGGACATTTTTAAGAAAGAATGTATCATATTTTGTGTTTCACCATAATGCTTTGTTTCATTCTGATGGTAGATACTACACAGATAGTAACTACTGCTGTGTCTATACAGCATTGCATTTTGGAGAATGGACCAGTGTTGATAAGTGAAAGTAGTTCACATTGGAAAACATAATCTCAACTATACATACAAAATGATGGGGCCTACTTGGCTGTTACCACTCAAGAAAGAGATCTTGGAGTCATCGTGGACAGATCTCTGAAAACATCCACTTAATGTGCAGCAGTCAAAAAACAAACAAACAAAACCCTAACAGAATGTTAGGAAATATTAGTAAAGGGTTAGAAAATAGACAAAAAAATCATAATTCCACTATGCAAATCCATGGTATGCCCACGCCTTGAATAGTGCGCACAGTTTTGGTCGCCCCATCTCAAGAAAGATATATTAGAAGTAGAAAAAGTACAGAGAAGGGCAACAAAAATTATTAGGGGTATGGAACAGCTTGCGTATGAAAAGAGATTTAAAAGACTGGGACTATTCACATTAGAGAAAAGAAGACTAAGGGGCTATGATAGAGGTCTGTAAAATGGTGAATGGTGTGGAGAAGGTGAATAAGAAAGTATTTTTTACTCCTTCCATAGCACAAGATCCAGGGGTCACCCAATGAAATTAATAGGCAGTAGGTTTAAAACAAACATAAGAAAGCACTTATTCAGACAGCCCAAATCAACCTGTGGAACTCATTGTCATGGGATGTTGTGAAGGTCAAAATTATAAATGGGTTAAAAAAAGAATTAGGTGAGTTCATGGAGGATAGGTCCATCAATGGCTATTAGCCAAGATAATCAGGGATGCATCCCATGCTTTGGGTGTCCCTAAACCTCTGGCTGGCAGACCATGTGACTGGATTACAGAGGATGGATCACTTTAATTGCCCTATTCTGTTAATGCCCTCTGAAGAACCTGGCACCAGCCACTTTTGGAAGACAGGATACTGGGCTAGATGGACCACTTGCCATTCTTACATTCCTATTTTAAACAGATTGAGTTCTTTGAATCTGTCACTATAAGGTTTGTTTTCTAATCCTTTAAGTATTCCAGGAGCAGTCTTACCAGTGCCAAATACAGAGGTAAAACAACCTCTCTACTCTTCTGCCAAGATTCCCCTGTTAATGCATCCCAGGATAGCATTAGCCCTTTTGGCCACCGTGTTGCACTGGGAGCTTGTGTGTGGCTCATTATCTACCATGACCCCTAAATCTTTTTCAGAGTCACTGCTTCCCAGGATAGAGTCCCCCCATCCTGTAAGTATGACTGTCATAATAATTATAATGCATATTGCTTGCTTCAGCCCAGTTTACCAAGCAATGCATATCGCTCTGAATCATTATTTCTTCTTCTTCATTCTTTACCACTCCCCTAATTTTTGTGTTCCCCGCAAACTTTATCAGTGATGATTGTATAGGGTGGTCCACATCTTTATAGACAGAGTCTGTCAGACCACATTCCCACCACCACCAAATCACAGTCATGAAGACCTCCTTCCATTCAGTTTGTGACCGCTTAGCATGCATATAGCAACTACAGCATTTGCTTAAATTGAAAAGTAAAGTAATACAGTCCATGCAATGAAAATGTTTCAGCATCCTTGCCTTAAGCAGTAGCCTCTTCCCACCCCTCCCCCCCACCCTCTTCATCTAGTAGATTTAGATATTAGAAATATAAATCATCCTTTTCATTCCCCTGCTGATATAGGATCGTACCATCCGGTATGTTTACTACCGTACTTTTCAGTCTACTTTTAAATGTCCATACTTCATGAACTGCGCAGAGGGTGAACATTCCATTTCACTAAGTTTTATAAGATTTAAAAATTTGTTTCATTTCAGATTGGAATGAAACCTGAAAATTTTGAAATTCCCCTCTAAGGACAACTCAAAAAATGTTTAAGAATGATGGGAACATTTTTATTTGATTCTGACTTTTTAAAATGTGTTATAATATACAATGCAAAATATAAAAAAAAATGAAAAGTCATTTCAAAATGAAAAATCTAAATGTTTCATTTAGACAGTGATTGTTATAAATTTCTTTTTTATTTTTCCTAAATGAAATTTTAGTAAAATCAGCATGACTTTCCAAGGCATTTTTATTTCAAAGGAATTGCTTTTTACCTCAGAAAACAATTCCATCAAAGTTTTTCCTGACCAGCTATAGTTTTCACCTCAACCATTTGAATGTCCTTGGAAACAATTTTGCAACTTAATATACGTCAGGAAGATTGTTCCTGATAATCTGTACTTGAATGCATAGCTGCCACTAAGCATAAAATCAGAAAAATGTTTCTTAGGCTGGTAAGCAGCAATGTCTTTGTGTTTTGGGAATTTTAATTTTAAAGTTTCATTAATGCATTGATTTGCAGATGATGGTATTTCAAAGTTGTACTAAAATTTAATTGCTGACATTTTGTTTGTGGGGCTCAGTGTTTTAAATTTACATTGTTAGGCGTCAGCAATCATGCATTTTCAGGGTGTATAAATATGGATTATATGCAAAACAGTGTCTGTTATAGCTTTTCAACGTGTAATTTTCTGCATCTTACTGCTGGTAGCAGAATATGTTTCAGTCTCTGATGTATTCAGAAATCGATCGATCCTATCTATAACAGTTTGATTTCCTGTGTTAGGTTAAATGGCTAGTATCTTGCAATTTGTTGATTACAGAGCACCTGGGGCACATTTATGTATTGAAATTATATAATTTATTACAAAGCAACCCTCTAAAAGAATTATCACAAGCATACCGCATACGGCCTTTGGAGGCCAGGGTAGCAGAACTGGAGGAGCAACAGGAGGCAGAGAGGTATGTTGATGAGGCTTTCCGGGACACTGTAGAATTGTCCCACCTCTGGTCAGACAGCCCCTGCGCTGTTGAGAAGGATGAAAGGCCCAGGGAAGCAGAGCAGTCAACGGGAGCAGAGAGAAACCTTCCCATAGTTGGGATCCTCCTTCCAGATGATGTTGGGGTATCCTCTCACACTGAGGTTACCTTTCTGGGGGAGGGAACTCCAGTCATTAGGAAAAGGCAGGTGTTAGTAATGGGAGATTCGATCATTAGAAACATAGATAGCTGGGTTTGTGATGACCGGGAGAACCGTATGGTGACTTGCCTGCCTGGTGCGAAGGTTGCGGATCTCTCGAGGCATCTAGATAGACTTATGTGTAGTGCTGGGGAGGAGCCGGTGGTCGTCATACATGTAGGTACCAATAACATACGGAAGGGTAGGAGAGACATCCTGGATGCCAAATTTAGGCTGCTAAGAAAGAGACTGGAATCTAGGACCTCTATGGTAGCATTCTCAGAAATCATTCCTGTTCCATGCACAGGGCCAGGTAGGCAGGCAGAGCTTCAGAGTTTCAATGTGTGGATGAGACTATGGTGTAGAGAGGAGGGGGTTAGATTTATTAGGAACTGGGGAAACTTTTGGGATAGGGGAAGCCAATGCAGGAAGGATGCGCTCCACCTAAACCAAAGTGGATCCAGTCTGCTAGCACTTAACATTAAAAAGGTTGTAGAGCAGTTTTTAAATTAGGAGTTGGGGGAAAGCCGATTGCTGCAGAAGAGCACGTGGATTGGACAGAGACTTCTCTTAGAGGAGAGTATATTGATAGAGATTCTCTAGGTTTTAGTCAGGAGGAGAGGATGGAAGAGGATAAAGTTTGGGCCATACCAGACGAGAAACATTCACATAAAAAAGAATCTGGCACATCAGAAAAGGGCAGACAAATAAACAGGGACAAGTTTTTAAAGTGCTTGTACACAAATGCTAGAAGTCTAAATAATAAGATGGGTGAACTAGAGTACCTTGTGATAAAGGAGGATATTGATATAATAGGCATCACAGAAACCTGGTGGACTGAGAGCAATCAATGGGACACAATCATTCCGGGTTACAAAATATATCGGAAGGATAGAACAGGTCGTGCAGGGGGAAGAGTGGCACTGTATGTGAAAGATAAAAATCTTAAGCGAATCCACATGTTCCATAGAATCTCTATGGTTAGAAATTTCATGCTCTAATAAAAATATAACATTAGGGATCTATTATCGACCACCTGACCAGGACAGTAATAGTGATGATGAAATGCTAAGGGAAATTAGAGAGGCTATCAAAATTAAGAACCCAATAATAGTGGGGGATTTCAGTTATCCCCATATTGACTGGGAACATTTCCTTCAGGATGAAATGCAGAGATAAAATTTCTCGATACTTTGAATGACTGCTTCATGGAGCAGCTGGTATGGGAACCCACAAGGGGAGAGGCAACTCTAGATTTAATTCTGAGTGGAGCGCAGGAGCTGGTCCAAGAGGTAACTATAGCAGGACTGCTTGGAAATAGTGACCATAATACAATAGCATTCAACATCCCTGTGGTGGGAAGAACATCTCAACAGCCCAACACTGTGGCATTTAATTTCAAAAGGGGGAACTATGCAAAAGTGAGGGGGTTAGTTAAACAGAAGTTAAAAGGTACAGTGACTAAAGTGAAATCCCTGCAAGCTGCATGGGTGCTTTTTAAAGACACCATAATAGACGCCCAACTTCAATGTATACCTCAAATTAAGATTGCAATAAAAGAACTAAAAAAGATCCACCATGGCTTAACAACCATGTAAAAGAAGCAGTGAGAGATAAAAAGACTTCCTTTAAAAAGTGGAAGTGAAATCCTAGTGAGGCAAATAGAAAGGAGCATAAACACTGCCAAATTAAGTGCAAGAGTGTTATAAGAAAAGACAAAGAGGAGTTTGAAGAACGGCTAGCCAAAAACTCCATAGGTAATAACAAAATGTTTTTTAAGTACATCAGAAGCAGGAAGCCTCCTAAACAACCAGTGTGGCCCCTGGACGATGAAGATACAAAAGGAGCACTTAAAGATGATAAAGTAATTGCGGAGAAACTAAATGAATTATTTGCTTCAGTCTTCACAGCTGAGGATGTTAGGGAGATTCCCAAACCTGAGCCATCCTTTGTAGGTGACAAATCTGAGGAATTGTCACAGATTGAAGTGTCACTAGAGGAAGTTTTGGAATTAATTGGTAAACTTAACAGTAACAAGTCACCTGGACCAGATGACATTCACCCAGGACTTCTGAAAGAACTCAAATGTGAAATTGCGGAATTATTAACTATGGTTTGTAACCTGTCCTTTAAATCGGCTTCTGTACCCAGTGACTGGAAGTTAGCTAATGTAATGCCAATATGTAAAAAGGGCTCTAGAGGTGATCCCAGCAATTACAGACCAGTGAGTCTAACATCAGTACCGGGCAAATTAGTTGAAACAATAGTAAAGAATAAAATTGTCAGACACATAGAAGAACATAAATTGTTGGGCAAAAGTCAACATGGTTTCTGTAAAGGGAAATCATGTCTTACTAATCTATTAGAGTTCTTTGAAGGGGTCAACAAACGTGAACAAGTGGGAATCCAGTGGACATAGTGTACTTAGATTTCCAGAAAACCTTTGCAAGGTCCCTCACCAAAGGCTCTTATGTAAATTAAGTTGTCATGGCGTAAGAGGGAAGATCCTTTCATGGATTGAGAACTAATTAAAAGACAGGGAACAAAGGGTAGGGATAAAGGGTAAATTTTCAGAACAGAGAGGGGTATCTGGTAGTGTTCCCCAAGGGCCAATCCTAGGACCAATCCTATTCAACTTATTCATAAATGATCTGGAGAAAGGGGTAAACAGTGAGGTGGCAAAGTTTGCAGATAATACTAAACTGCTCAAGATACTTAAGACCAAAGCAGACTGTGAAGAACTTCAAAAAGATCTCACAAATCTAAGTGATTGGGCAACAAAATGGCAAATGAAATTTAATGTGCATAAATGTAAAGTAATGCACATTGGAAAAAATAATCCCAACTATACATACAATATGATGGGGGCTAATTTAGCTACAACGAGTAAGGAAAGAGATCTTGGAATCATCGTGGATAGTTCTCTGAAGATGTCCACGCAGTGTGCAGCGGCAATCAAAAAAGCAAACAGGATGTTAGGAATCATTCAAAAAGGGATAGAGAATAAGACGGAGAATATCTTATTGCCCTTATATAAATCCACGATACACCCACATCTTGAATACTGCGTACAGATGTGGTCTCCTTATCTCAAAAAAGATATACTGGCATTAGAAAAGGTTTAGAGAAGGGCAACTAAAATGATTAGGGGTTTGGAACAGGTCCCATATGAGGAGAGATTAAAGAGGTTAGGACTTTTCATCTTGGAAAAGAGGAGACTAAGGGAGGATATGATAGAGGTATATAAAATCATGAGTGGTGTGGAAAAAGTGAATAAGGAAAAGTTATTTACTTGTTCCCATAATATAAGAACTAGGGGCCACCAAATGAAATTAATGGGCAGCAGGTTTAAAACAAATAAAAGGAAGTTCTTCTTTACACAGCACATAGGGAACCTGTGGAACTCCTTGCCTGAGGAGGTTGTGAAGGCTAGGACTATAACAGGGTTTAAAAGAGAACTAGATAAATTCATAATGGTTAAGTCCATTAATGGCTATTAGCTAGGATGGGTATGGAATGGTGTCCCTAGCCTCTGTTTGTCAGAGGGTGGAGATGGATGGCAGGAGAGTGATCACTTGATCATTACCTATTAGGTTCACTCCTTCTGGGACACCTGGCATTGGTCACTGTTGGTAGACAGGATGCTGGACTGGATGGACCTTTGGTCTGACCCAGTATGGCCATTCTTATGTTCATGGATAGTACTGTAGCTTCTAATTGAAAATGAGTCTGCTGTATCTTGTGACTTGCTTTTAAGGCAGCAAAGAGTCTTGTGGCACCTTATAGACTAACAGACATTTTGGAGCATGAGCTTTCGTGGGTGAATACCCACTTTGTTTGATGCTTTTAAGGGTGTGTCTGCACTTTGAACTCAAGGACAAATACTTGCTCTAGCTCTCGTTGAGCTAATAGCCGAAAGATATACTAGTCACCCTAAGTTGTGCCCATCTGACACCAGAGGCACTTACTCAAGAGCATTGCTGTGGTTATAATATATTTTTAGCTGACTAGCTCAATGAGAGCTAGCACAAATATGTCTTCTCAGCCTTGGTATCACACCCCTAACTTGTACTTTAAGTTCTGTTGACTTTCAATTGCACTTAGGGCCTAAATCCAAGGGTATAGCATCACCTAATCCCTAGGCTGCCACTTAGAGGAATCCTCAACCCTAAGTTAGGCACCCATGCGCCACATACAATGCATGAGGCGAGTTAGGCACTGAAGGACAGGATCCTTACAGACTAAGCGGGGAGCTGTCCAAGCTACCTAGTAGTGAAATGCAGAGGAAAGAAATCACTTTCCTGGTGTTAAGCACCTAAGCCAGGTGAGTTGCTTAGAAAACCCATGCCTTAGCAGACAAAACCCAGACTTTTCTTGCAAAGAAATGTCCTCCTCCTCACCCCATTTTCATTATAGCCAATAGCCTAGTGGTTAGGACTCTCATCTCAGATGTGCAAGACCTAGTTTCAAACCCTTGCTGTGCCAGATTTGGAGCAGGGCCTTGAATCCACATTTCTGCTGAACACCCTAACCACTAGGCTATAGTGTTAGTCTCTCTTTAGTCCAGTGAATAGTTAATGATTTATGTAAAGTGGAGCAGTTTCAACAGGGGGAATTGAGAACCCACCTTCCAGATACTCAATAACCTGATGGTTAGGGCATTCACCTGGATGTTTGAGAGCTGGGTTCCAAGACCCTGTTCTAAATCAAGACGAGCAGGGATTTGAACTTGGGTTTCCCACTTCCCAGGTGCATGTCCTAACTCAGGGATAGGCAACCTATGGCACGCGAGCTGATTTTCAGTGGCACTCACACTGCCTGGGTTCTGGCCACCGGTCTGGGGGGGTCTGCATTTTAATTTAATTTTAAATGGAGCTTCTCAAACATTTTAAAAACCTTATTTTCTTTACATACAACAATAGTTTAGTTATATATTATAGACTTATAGAAAGAGACCTTCTAAAAACTTTAAAATCAATTACAGGCACGCAAAACCTTAAATTAGAGTGAATAAATGAAGACTCAGCAAACCACATCTGACCCCTGCCCTAACTCCTAGGCTGCAACACACTCTCTCCCTCCCAACCTGCTCACCCCTAGCTGTCTTTTGAGACAGGTGTGGAGTCTTAACCATGGTTGAGGAATGCCTGCAAGATAGGCAGGGGAATGCCTACTTTGAGAATCCCACTTTAGGGCCACTGGGCTTTGGCTTCAGAGAGGGCTTCAAGCAGGTTGTTAGATGTGGGGTAACAGGTCTGACTGCAGAATCGGAAGCATCTGTGAGGTGCAGTGGCAGCTGGACTGTGGTTTTGAGAATGGCAGTGGTGCCCAGATGATGGACTAGGGCACCTAAATACCTTTTTGGGGATCTAGCCATAGATTCCTAAATAACTTATGTGCTTTTGAAAATTTTGCCCCAAATCTAGTAAATTATTTGAGGTTAAGAAAAGTGTTTGATGCTTTGCAAAATGATTAATCTGCAAATTTAGTGAACATTATAAAATGTAGAGCAGTTGGAATGCTACAAAGGGATAAACTTCCAAATTATTGCATAGGAAGTTAGCAGAGACTAATGATGATGGAAGTCATGAGGCTAACATACCATATGATATTTCAGAAAATAGGGGAAAGAGGGGTAATCAAACAAATGGTAGTCCAAGGTGCAAATCAGGGAGCTACTAAATAAAATAAATACTAGGAGTATTTTTAGTTAGCATTAGTGATACTGAATAGACAGTTTTATAAGCCTGAAAATTCAACTGTTGGAAAAAAACAGCCTGTATGCTTTAAAGGATTTAAGTAATACTCCCTGAACTTTGTTTTAGGATTTTTCTAAAAATAAATAAAATAAATCAATTTGGAGAACTGCTATAGACGTTTTTTATTTGCTGTAATTATAATACAAATACAAGAACATTAAGGTCATATTTTAAGTATTCAGGAAATGCAAAAAAAAGTTCTGATTGCAAACTTAACTCATTCATATTGCACAAATTCTTCAGTTTTGCCCAGATACAGTTTTTTGAACCTCTGTCTGAATTATCACCATGCAGGTAAGGTGGAAGAGAATCAATAGGACATAGGAATTTCTCCTTTGCTTACTGGAGAGCTGAAATCATTAGGAAAGGATAGTTGAAGTGTGACCTCTACTTTAGAAAGATGTTAATAAGCTAGTAATCTTAAAATGTGAGATCTTCAGGATTTATACATTGCTGATATTATTTATAATAGTAACTAATTAAAAAAGCATTGTGGATTAAAAATATCTTTTTAGTTACACGAACAACTTGAACTAACTGCAAAATATTTTGACACAAAAGATAAGAGAGCTGAAGTTTAGAAAACTGCCAAAGATGAATCTAGAGCAAGTAATTTTCAGTTCAGCAAGTAACAAGACACTTTTGTGAAGAGAGAAATCTTGGAGTACAGCTTTTCTTTAAGCACATGGGCCCGGAACCACAGAAGATCTTAAGTGCCTAGAAAATCACTGGAACAGTAATGGTACCCACAAAGGCTAGATTAGGTGCCTACGCTCCCTATACAATGAAAAGAAGAAATAGGCACATACGGGTGGGATCCACGGAAGCCAGCACACTAGGCAGGGTGCTCCCTACACTAGCCAATAGGAGATGCTGACCAGAAGGGTGTGTTCTAAGCCACACCCCTATCAAGGAGTTATGTGCGTGAGTCGGGGCTGCATACTTAGTCATTGGGCCAGGGAGAGAGAGAGAATGAATGACTGTATAGACTGGGGTTAGGATACCCATGTGGGAGATCCAGTGTCTCTGCTCCAGTGACTCTAATTCTTTGTCCAAAATGGAATATCTTCAACAGGAGAAACTGAGCATCTCCACAGCAGAATATGGCATTGCCCAGTGGTTTGGGCACTCGCCTGAGAGCTGAGATCCCCGTGTTCAAAACCTTTCTCCCTATCTGGCAGAAGTGAGAATTTAACCTCTCTCTCCCCCACAGCCTGGGTGAGTGACGTAAGCACAGGGCTAAAAATTATAAGGGCTGTGAGCATGCCTACCAAATTGGGCCTCTCAGGCAAGATACATGGGTGAATATCTGTCTTTCCCTGATTTGTAGATCGCGCTGAGGCTTAGGTGTGAGAGAGGCATCCAGACACGTAGAGTGAGGCAGCAGCATGCACTCCCAGAAGCAGAAACTTAAGTGACTAGGGAACTTTTACAATGACAATTTAGGCACAAGTGAATTTGCGTGTCTACTGGGCTACACGGCAGCCAAGCAGCTTTCTGGATTGCAATGGTGCCTAAAACTGGGGCTTAAAAGTCTAAGTCCGTTTGTGGATCTGGACTTTGGATACTATGGTTGTGATCTCCTAGTCAGTTGTTTGTGGGTAAGTTTTCAAACCACTGAGCTATACAACTCCCACTATCAGAGGGAATTATTTGGCTAAGTCTCTCTCTGCACATCTCTTCAAAAATGTACTGTTTGATGTTAAAATGATTGGTTGACTTGTTATAGAAAAACAAATAATGGTTATAAGAACGGGCTTTAATGAGCCATCTGCCTATTCCTGTTCTTTGAAAGTTCATGTGTTCCCAATAAAGTGATACTATATTAAAAGTAAAGTGTCCAATTTAACTTTCTTAGCTTCAAGCACCAGATGCTGCCCTGTGAAAGAAAAAAGTGCTGAATCTAAAAGTTCAGTTCAATCTCTAAATGCTACAAAAAATGCACCAGAATTTCTACCAAGACCACATTTTTTCAAAGATAAAGTGGTTTGCATATTTGCATTCAACATGTTGATGGTTTTCACTAGAGCTGGATGAAATTTTGCAGTTTTACTTTCTGACCCTTTTGAACGCTTTCTTTTCAGAAATAGTCGCGTCTCTTTTTAGATGCAGTGATTCAAATAAATTTTCATTTGGGAGAAAAAAAACGCAGCAAATTGGAAAGGGCTGGAGGAGTTGCCAAAGCTATAAAAAAAAATTATGCAACTTCACTTATGAGCAGAGGCAGAGCTGGTTTATGTCATCTTTGGGAAATTGTCTTTTATAGGTTGTTAGGCAAGTGGGTGAAAGTCTGGGAGTTGAGAGAGTTGAAAAAATTATATAGTTTATACACACAAAATTTACACTCTCTTGATTTCAGATCAGAGGGTGCAGAGAAGACCCTTATATTCATCTAATAGGGGAAGTGTGGCATCGTGCCCTCAAGGGGTTTATTCGCTTTACAATGGATGGATCATGTGAGATGACAGTGTGATTCATTGCAAAAGTGCATGTTCGGTCCCTCTGTAATGGCAGGCTCACTAAAGAATAACAGACTACTGAGTTTCTCCTTAAGTTAGCTCCAGTAGTAAAGGTCTGTGTTGTGGTGCTGTATGTCCAAGGTTCAGACCTTGGTTTATCACTCATGCAATGTACATTAGGTACAGCTAACTGGTGTCCAAAACTTGGCATTTCCTTTCTTTTATGAATTTGTATTGGGTACATGTTATGCTTAACCAAGTTTGATTGCATAGTTTCTGTTTATGGAATATTTTAATGGAGGGAAGCCTCACCAATAGCTGCAACTGCAACTTTTAGACTGTGTACAATGCCAAATAGGGATAGCGAGGGGGCTAAAGTGGCCACAGCTCCTATTGCCCTGGTCAGCATTTTATTCAAAATGGATGCTGTGCAAGTGGGAATAACCTCACAATCAATTTTAGATAACATGCAAAGATGGGGAAATGGCAAAACCCACTATCCTGCACTGCCCACATAACACATGTATTATCAGAAGCTATGTGTGGATAACAGAGCAGTGTCGGCCATTATTACCCTTTAGAACAAATGACCTATTTTAGTTGTGTCCCTTCAGAGTCTAATGGAACCAGAATGGCAGATTGCTATAAGCAAAAATATTCATACCTTGGTAGGCCTTTGATCTTGTATGCTTAGCTGTCGATTCAGTAGCTCCTCATTACCTCCTTCCTGGTTTAGCTTTCTCAGGTCACCAGCATGTACAGATGTCCTGTGACTGAGTAGGAGAGAAGGCTGCTATTGAGGGAGGAATTTGGTCATGGTATGTCTTCCTCTGCAGCATGGGGCACGTATAAAGCCAGTTGCCTACTGACAGTCTGATAGGGACTAGTGTCAATCACCTCTACTTCATATGTCCTTTCTGCTGCCCTTCTCAACATTTTGTACAGCATTAATATTTTGAAGTGAGAAATAAGACTCCCAAGTAGGAACACCTTGTCTACAGCCGCTGAAGAAAAAAATGAAAGCCTTTTAATGTTCACTTTGTAATATTTGTGGGCATCATTGTAGGGCAGCAGTTATGTGGTTCTAGTCAGAAACCAAGGGAGAGCACAAATTTTATTGCTATATTCAAAAATTTCTAAAATAGTTACATCCGATAACAATATAGCAGTTCTTCAAGATCTAACAGCCTACACTGGTAGGTGTGTTTTGTGTGTATTTTGACTCTCAAACATTTTAATAGCAGCATCTGACGACTGTAATTAATACTCGAGTATTAAAAATCCTGGACTTCATATACTATGCTGAACAATAAATTAAGGCCACAATGGTTATTAAAGGCAGGACTGATGGCACCGCCTATCACCAAGATTGTCTGACACTTTGCATTATCAGACCCTGTTTTCAGTTCCTTATGACACTGCCAAACTTTAACAGTTTGGGTTGACATTTTCCATGCTGAGGGTGTGTCAGGCTGAATTATTTAGAAAAATTTCAGATAAAAGTTCAGCTGTTTTCAAGAATGAGAGTGAGGAAAAATAAATTTCCACTGCAAGACTCCGATTCAGCCCCAGAGCAGGTTTGTCATCGGCACTGAAGAAAGCAAGCTGGGGTTGTGTGGTAAAAATAGTATGTGATCATGTAATTCAAGAGTGTGACAATGCATATGGACATGGGCCTGAACTAAGTTTTCCAGAAGCAACCTGAATTGTCACATTTCCTAAATTTTTGAGTGCTTGACTTGCAACCTTAATGTTCTTTTAACATGGCGGGTGGGGAGGGGGAGAGGGATCGGGAGGGTGGTAATAATATCTAAACTTTATTTTTAGTGAGTCATGCACCAGCAGCTATCTTTGATCATCTGTACCAGTCCATATGCTTGGCTAAAGTTCATCTCTGTCAACAGAGTAAGACAATATGCTGAAACATTTTCAGTGATGTCATCTTGTTTGTATGACAGGCGTGTTGGTTTAACCTGGGCAGTCATTTCTCACTCCAGCAGATGGAAAACATTGTATCTTTAACACAGAAGACATAAGAAAATGGTACCTCCCATCCGCCTGATCCTACCTTTATGACAGAACACAGTACCACATACATGTCTGGTTGCAGTGTCCATAAGAGGCACTGATGATCCAGAAGAGCACAAGAAGCTCAGAAGGAGCTCCAACCCTAGGATGTTCAAGGCAATAAACCAGATGTGAGGATTCCCCCGCAGGAAAATCCAGGGCACATTTCCCACAATTCACTGATGGGAAAATATCTTAATATAAGGACCAGTCACACAGGAAGATCTAACTCACTTTAGGTTTATGACATAACTATTGAGAGGGCAAGACATGGGAAGAGGGTTTGTCAGACATCGTCATAACAGTGGTGGCAGACCAAATAAAACAATTGTTTTGACAGGCCATTTGCTCCCTAGTTCGCTTGTTCTGTGCTGTCAGTCTGTAGCAGGCCAAACAAGAGAGTCCACATACACAGAGTGTGTCTACACTCCAGCATAGAGGTATACATTTCAGCTCAAGGAGACATACCTATGATCAATACCCGCTCTGATCAAGCTAAAGTGCTAAAAATTGAGTGTAGCCACAGTGGTGCAAGTGGCAGTGGTAGCCTCCCAGATACATACCTGTCCAAGATGCTAGGCCCATACTTAGGTGGCTAGCTCTTCCAGCCACTTGCACTGCTGTGGCTACACTCTATTTTCAGCAAGTTAGCTCAGTCAGCGCTAGTGTGGTATGTCTCCTTGAGCAGGAATTTACTGGACATAAGCTCTTTTAAAAAACAAATTAAAATTTTCCTGCCCCTGGCTTTCCTCAACTACTCTTTCTAAAGCTATCCTGACCTTACCCCATAGGGTTCAGCCTCAAAGCCTCTAAACAAACAAACACAGCATTGATACTGGAAAATAACAAGCAAAAGCAAAAAACAATGGATTACTTGTCACTTCTTCCACCATGCCTTGCACTAGCCCAGAACTACCAACTGGCTTCCTATGAACTACACTTCAAAGCAACCTCTAGGCACTGACTAGGAAAAAGGGCTTCCAGAATATTCTTCTCTTTGCACTCCAGTGACCAGCCCTATCAGAGTTAACAGTCTGGGTTTCTCCCCAAAATATGAACTGCCATTCTGAGACTACTTCCTCTCCCTCAGCAGTCATGCCCCTGTAATATGGTCTGTTAGAGAATACCTTGATATGTGGTAGTACTGACCCTGGAGGATTCTTTCATCAGCCTTACAGGGTCATTATATCCCAATTCATCAACAATAATATATTTTTAGAGTACACCCATGTATACTATGCAAAAATATGGAATATGTTCACTGTCTGGTGTTGATGTAGCGGTACTGATCCTCTGATTGTCCACATAGCAAATATCCTTACAAGATGGGCTGGACTTGGGAATGAATGCCAGCCCTTCACAAGTCCACTCTTCTGGAGATAACTGTCACTTAGGGAACATCCAGCCATCTCCAGCAATAACAGGCTGTAGTTAAGGCCAGCAATCAAGCTGCCATTTCTCTTTGAGGCATGAGCTTGGTCCTGAAAGCCCTTACTAAACTGTTGTTTGTATCTGAATGAAAAATCACTCTGTAGCTATGGTCTACCATCGTTTTATTTTTAGAAGCAGTCTGCACAGCAAAAAGAATTGGAGAACTTAGGCCCTGTTCAACACAATCATCTACACTTATAAATTCAGTTTATTAGAGAGACATTCTTCACACTGCACCAGGAAAGGACAGGCTGTTGCAGGTCCACATTATGTACCATGTTGTTTAATTGGCTAAAACAGTTCATCCAAGTGGCTTACTTGTGTGGTGATAAGGAAGTGACAGAATCTCTCAAAGCTCACTCTGCTTGATCAGTGGTGACTTCTTAAACAGAGAAATTAGACACTATCCTCTTGGCAATATGTAAACTACTTACTTGGGCCTCACTTCACACTCTCTCTAAGCATTATCGGATTAATGTCCAGACCTCAGCAATTAGGAGCAGCATACTGAGGTCTATTGTTGGATGCTAATCCCTGCATACTGTTGTGTACATACTGCTTTGTGAGGTTCCAAGTTTTTAGGTTGGCACAGAAAATCAAAGAGAATGGGAATTTTTTCTTACCTGATAATTTAATTTTCTTCATTTTATTTCAGGCTCTCCCTTCCCTTCAGCTCTAAGATACTACACTTGTGCTATTGAAATCCTGGTAGTTACATACACACAAACAGATGTAGATATTAGATATATTAATGTACAGAAGCGTCTGGTAGATAGTTAAAATTCCAGTGGCAGTCAGACTAGATTCAGAATTAAAGTTCATAGAATATCAGGGTTGGAAGGGACCTCAGGAGGGCATCTAGTCCAACCCCCTGCTCAGAACAGACAGATTTTTACCCCAGATCCCTAAATGGCCCCCTTGAGGATTGAATTCATAACCCTGAGTTTAGCAGGCCAATGCTCAAACCACTGAGCTATCCCTCCCCCAATTACATGAAGTTACATATTGTTGAGAAAATATGGCCTTAGTGCTTTCAAAGCTTCAGCCAACATGGGTGAGCAATACACTTTTAATTAGGGCCCTATCAAATTCACGATCCATTTTGGTCAATTTCACAGTCCTAGGATTTTAAAAAATCATAAATTCCATGATTTCAGCTATTTAAATCTGTAATTTCACGGTCTTGTAATTGTAGGGGTCCTGACCGAAAAGGGAGTTATGTAAGGGTTGCAAGGTTATTGTAGTGGAGGTTGCAGAACTGCTGCCCTTACTTCTGTGCTGCTGCTGGCAGTAGCGCTGCCTTCCGAGCTGGAGAGCAGCAGCTGCTGGCTTGGATCCCAGCTCTGAAGGCAGAGCCGCCTTCAGCAGCAGTGCAGAAGTAAGGCTGGCATGGTATGGTATTGCCACCCTTACTTCTGCACTGTTGCCTGCAGAGCTGGGCCCTCAGTCAGCAGCTGCCACTCTCCAACTGCCCAGCTGTAAAGACAGCAGCGCAGAAGCAAGGGTGGCATGGTATGATATTGCCACCCTTACTTCTGCACTTCTGTTGGCGGGGAGCTGCCTTCAGAGCTGGGTACCCGGCTCTGAAGGCAGTGCAGAAATAAGGGTAGCAATACCATCCCCTTCCCCCCTAAAATAACCTTGTAACCCCCCTGCAGCACCCATTTAGGTCAGGAATCCCAATTTGAGAAACACTGGTCTCCCCCATGAAGTCTGTACAGTATAGGGTAAAAGCACACAAAAGACCAGATTTCAGGAGAGGAGACCAGATTTCACAGTCTGTGACATGTTTTTCATGGCCGAGAATTTGGCAGGGCCCTATTTATAATCAGAGCAGACATTACCAAAAAAGTTTCAGAGTACTGTCTCCATCTGCTGGTAGGAAGGAGCTATTCTCAGACATCTGGGCAAGCGTAGAAAATCTCAGAAAGAGAAAATTGTCAGGAAAGAAAATGTTCTTATTTTAAAAAATTTCAGCAATACTGAAATATTGACAAAGCAGGTTTCAGATTTCCCCCTCCCACTCCAGTGCTCTTGATTTAGACCACTTAAAAACAAATACGAACTTTAGGCAATCTTTGACCAGCATCTTTAAATGCTGAAGCACTTGTTGCTCTAACATATGTGAAAAAGACGTGCATCCAGGTTGTTTACAAATTCAGAGAATTAAACTTTTTTATTTAGTTAATTATTTTATATTTTAATGCTTTTGAAAGTGTTTGAGAGTTTTGGAAACCAAAGATCCCTTTATTTGCATAACAGGCTTATCATGGGCCCTCTGCATAGGTGTAAATTATACCCGTTGTGAGGAATGTGATGGCCATAAAAATAGAAATTACTTGATTGTTTCAGTTGATGAATTAAAACATTTAATTTGAAAGGAAGCTTAAGTTCTAATAGAGCAGACTCTTTGTAAAATGCGCTCAGCTTTGTCAATAGTAAATATCTATAAGTAAATATCTATAAAAGGAAAGTTATCAAAAACTAAATGTTTCGCTCCTGGATGAGACAGTTCTTCTGTAGGTGATTTTAGCACCTTCATATTTTATATGAGATGCTTCCAAAGAGGATGGATATATACTAATAAATCCAGGAAAATACGGGGTGTTAGCTTTTGAATTCAAGCATTGCTTAGACTCTGCAGTTATAGGCACTAGAGGTAGAGCTCCATATTTTTTCTCAAATACACAATAACCAGAAATAAAACAAAAAAAGATATATAAAATGAAAACAAAAAACAAAAAGACGAAGCTTCTCACCAGCCATGGGAGATTCAGTGGCCAGCGTCAGCACCCATATGTGCAAGCAGTGAACTAATTGGATCACTTCCACCATACGAAGTGCACCAGCCTAGGGAAGGGCCTGCCAGGGTCACATGCATTCATGGTGCATGGATACTGTGCGTCCTGAGGTAGGGCTGGCAGGAGGATTTAGCAGCCTCACGAAGAGTGCAGGAGAGAGACAGATACCTGAGTGAGGCAGCCATTGTGGTGAGGGAGCTAGGGAGAGCGGGTGCTCAACCTCTCCTGAGCACGACCATCAAGGGAGTCGTGGCACTGCAGTTTTCCCCTCCTTCCATGGGATGGAGTGATGAGTCCTGGCTGAGCACTAGGCATCACTGCAGAGGAGTCTGCGCACGGGTTGAGTATTGAGATGATGGTGCCTGGACCTCAGGCAGAGGTTGGAGGAGTCGAGGCAAGTGGGGGGGGGGTCTAAGGCTCAGAGGGGCAAGGGTTGGGGGGGCAGGTGGAGTCAGGGTTGTTGGGGGGAGAGGTGTTCTATTAATGCAGATGTTATAAAGAGTCCCAAGGAATCAAAGGTGTTACCGTGGCCCTGGCAATGTCCAACATTAACAGTGTTAAGATTCAGGATTTTGTATACAGAGCCCTGCTTAGAACCATTGACAAACACATCATTAAAATTCCTTTTAATCTTTAATCTAAAATACAGAAAAGAGAGAAATCAGTTAAAGCATTTAACATATAAAGTATTAAGTAAATTTTATTCTAACAACAACCCGTGTTCCCTTTCCCTTTAGCTGGAAAGAGTTTTTAAAAGGAAACCCTCCCCTCACCCTACCCCATATTACAGTCTTTTCGGTGGTATTTAAAATGATAATAACTGTCCTTTCTAGGGAAATGAGGAAAAGTTAGTTGAAATGGGCTGGAGCTATTATTGTTGCTGTTGTTATTTGAAGTCCAGTCCTGTTTTCTAGAAGACAAAGCAAGCCAAACACACACAAAAGGGGAAAGAAGAGAACAGCAAAGATAGAAAATGCAGCCTCTGTCTCTGGTGCTGACTCACTTGCAGCCTCACTGCTGGAGAAACATGGGCACAGCATGTGATCTTATTAGCCATATTGAGACCTGGCAAACTTGTACCAGTGTTGGGCTGTTCAGGGAATTGCATTTAGCTGCCTTTTTCTGGTCAAAGGCTCACAGCAGTGTTGCAAAATATACAGTCTTGGCCAGCTAAGCCAGACTCCTCTTAGATACAAGAAAAAGGAGAGAGAGAGGAAAGAAAAGAAATAAGGTGGGGAAGGAAAAGGACACATGGAGAGGGGGATGGCAAAGTCTCACTTCCCAGGTGGTGTTTGGAGACTTAGCTGGAGCCAGGGGAGTGGCAATGAAATTTGGCTCCCTCTCTCTGGCCCAACCTGGTCAGGACATTTCTCAAGACAAAAAAGGTCAGGGGTCCAATGAAACTGTGGGAGTGACAGTTGTCATGGTGAAGCTCCCTTCTTCCCCCTTTCTAGTTCTTCAGTCAGCCAGTATTTGCTTCTGTTCTTCCCCAAAAAGGATTTTTCTTAAAAAAAAAACAAAAAACGGAGTGATAGATGGAATAGCCCATTCTCTCATTATTTTGTTCATTAATTAGACCTCATATTGAACACACCAATTTTTGTTCCTTGATTTCTGGTCCAACACTTCTCTTGTTTACCAGACATGATGTTAACTCAGTCCTTGAGTTATATCAATAGGCCTTTTTGTTTGGACTAATTTAGTCTTTTTATGTCCCTTTTGCACCTTTTTTCCATTAATATTTGTCCTTATAAGTTAACATGACATTTTATAAACTGTCATGTCTTACAATTAAGTTTACAATGCATATACATTTGTAGGCCCAGTTATTACAACGAAGGGCAAGGGGGGCGGATTGTGAGGGTTTGGGGATAAAACAAAGTAACTGAAATTCCCAAAAAATAAAATGAAAAAAATATAAAAATAAAGAATTTCACATGGCTCCAATTATAGGAAGGCCTGCGATAGATAGGTAGTCTTACCGGTTTTCTGTTTTCTCCTTTCCTCAGTCCTGCCTACAGCCATTTACACAAAATATGTTCACTGTGTTACAAACATATTGCCCTCTTGTGTAAAATTTCATATTTGTTTATAGACTCTCAAGTTCAGACAGAAGTCAGTCATGCAAGGGTTTAGCAGCATTACTTTGTTATAGAGCCTGAGAGGAGAGGGTGCAGGGAAGAGAGAGCGCATTGCATTTCATTGAGCAACTTTGAGCACTTTACAATATTATTTGACCTGATTATTAATGCTGAACAGTCTGTCAGGTAATAAAGTTAAATTTTGATGTACTTATAATGCAAATAAGTGATTTTCTCCCTTCCAGTGTTTATTGGTTTTGCAGTTTACATGCCATAAAATGTGTGTCATTTTTTGTTTAATAGACATTTTAGGTCTGTGAAATGAAACACTGCAAAAGTAATTCTGACAGGATTGACAGGCACAGGGATGGGGCTCAGCTGCTATAGACCTCTAGACTTGATGACAGTCTTACAATAAATAATCGGATGCTGTGTGAAATGATAGAGAATGTCAATTTAAAGTTCTTGATTGTCAAAACTAAGATTGTTTTATCACTGAACTGTTGCAGGACAAGTTTATGCTACTTTGTATGCTTCACATTTTTGTCCTTAATATACAGGTCTGTGTCACGTGGGCTGACAAACCATAGATGAGAATTTTAGCTCTTATATAGGTCTTCAGAATTTCACAGTGCAGACACTACTAGAATTTTTAGTTCAGGAAGCTTTAGACAAGCAATAATAGAGACTCATTCACTGCTCTTATTGTTTTGTATTTGCATATTTTTACACTTTTGGCCCAGGTATTTTCCAAAATTTGACAACTCTATTTCATTACCTGTCTCAGCTCTGTAGTTCTCTCTGCAAGTTAAATGCACCTGCAATACATGTATTGTTTACTCTGTACATAAAAAGATTATGTGAGAGCCTGGCATTTACCTCTACCTGCGAACTCCTGTTAAAACTACAAATTGTTTTGTCTTGACTTGGATTTTATTTTGTGTTAGTTAGCACTTGTTAGCCAAAATAAGATAAGAACACAGCTTTTTTTCCTAGTGAAGACAAGACTTTGGTTGTAGCAGTTTGTAATTTAGCTACTTTCCAAATAGCCATGTATTCCATACTGGCTCTGGATTTATCTGGCTACTAGGTACCAAACTATCACAATCACCCATTTTGTATTTTAAATGGTGTTTCTTATTTGTTGCTTAGTGTCCTGCAAACATCCCATAGGCCAGGTGTCGGTCAGCAACCTTTTAGAAGTGGTGTGCCGAGTCTTCATTTATTCACTCTGATTTAAGGTTTCGTGTGCCAGTAATACATTTTAACATTTTTAGGCCCCTCTCTATAAGTCTGTAACATATAACTAAACTATTTGTGTATGTAAAGTAAATAAGGTTTTTAAAATGTTTAAGAAGCTTCATTTAAAATTAAATTAAAATGCAGAGCCCTCCAGACTGGTGGCCAGGGCCTGGGCAATGTGAGTGCCACTGAAAATCAGCTCGCGTGCTGCCTTCGACACGTGTGCCATAGGTTGCCTATCCCTGCCGTAGACATTTGATCACATGTAAAATATTTTTCTAAAGCAATAATCAAGCAAAAGGTTATACATAGTTACAAATGTATGGACCATAAAACCATGGTGGGATGTTGTCCCTGTAAAATAAGCTAGGGCACGAAGCAGCTGCGCAGCGCAGTGTCAAGATTTAGATGATTTTGTATGCCTTCTGGCAGAAACGTAGGCACCGACAGCGCCAGGTGACAGCTAAACAATGGTTTTTTGAATGTCACTGCCACCTCAGTGTAGGACTTTGGCACCTAAAAAGGCAAAGTGCCTAAGTCCCTTGTGAATCTAGTCCATCATGTTTTAAGACATGTTGCTTAACACTACATTTCTAATAGCATTACTTATGTTGTCTGTCTTTTTTTTCATACAGTGGAACAGATTACTATGATTATGGACATGGACTTAGTGAGGAAACATATGATTCGTATGGTGAGTAGCTTTGTATTTGGAATTATCAGTGTATTTTAAAGAACTTTGAAAAAAAATCAATTTAACCCAAAAAGAATTTTCATGAAGAATGCTGCAATCCTGCATCAGGATGCACTTGCATCGACTGTTGTGCTGGTCTTGAGTCCCATTGTTACAGATGTTGAAGATTTATGGTTACTGAGACATATTTGTTGGGAGGTTCTTTTGTTTTGTTTTGTTTGTTTTTTGTAATTTTGTTTGCTTATCTTTGCCATATAATAGTAAAAATAAGCACTAAGAGCTAGATTTTCCACCCTTACTCCTATTTACTACATTCCCCCAAATCAATGGGATTATTTTCAGCGTATAATAATATTTAGTGTGAGTGAGGGTGGCAAAGAATTGGGCCATAAGGCCTCAGTTCAGCAGAGTACCTAAGCATATGCTTAATGTAAAACATGTGCTTAAGACTCATTGAAGTCAGTGGGACTTGAGCATATGCTTAAGTTCTTTGCTGAATCAGGGTTGAATTGAGCACATTTCACACTTAGTTTGTGGTCTTTTGGTATATAAATTCATGTCCAAGCTCCTGTTCTGTAATCTCAAGCAGGTAGTAATTATATAAAAGTTATGAAGTATTTTAGGTATGCAATAAACACAAGGGTACTGGAATATTTGTCTGAAGGCAAGACAACGCATGATAAAGCAAAAAGCATATGCCACAACGATAGGATTCATTTTTTCAAATCAGAAGTGCAGTGGTGATAGGTTTAATTAAAGGAATCTGTTATGGATTAGAAGCATAAAGCATGTTAAAAGGCACCTTTACTTCATACCTCTGGCTAGAGATCAGAGAAATGCAGTTTTCAATCAGTCAGGAAGCTCAAAAACTCATGAATTGCCAGTGACTGGTGCAAGTGAATCATGACTGTGGTTAATGGATGTTATGACATTTTTTAGAACATAACTGAAAACCATTTCCTGGTGTATCTTTTGAAGTGCATTTTACGATGTCTCCTCCCTGAAGCAATGATGACCTCAGCTAAGATTTGTTTGTCATAACAAACACTTTGAACATATAGGTTTGCCACATGTCATCTACTGGAATTGATGCAAGTAACTTGAGGGAAAGTAATTGATTAGATGAGTGCATCAAAAGAGGAGGTCACTTCAAGCAATTTTTGCCCCTCACAGTTCTTTAAATTGGTCTCTGTGGACCGCATTGCTTAAATCATTGTATATTTCAGCATTAAAGTTAACTGTTTGGCAGTAGGGGTCTGATTTCTCCGAGTATCTCACTAAGGGAAAAACCAATAGTGATAAAGCTTACAACCTGCTTAATGCAGGACACAAGATGTAACATTTTGTAGCATTACAATATTTAAGGTAAAAAAATTAAAATTTTCTCATTAAATCTTGTGTTACTTAAAACTGATAGCTTGTTATTTGTCAGGGCAAACTTGTTTACCAGAAGTTTAGTACAAAATATTAAGTGTACACCATCATATTTCGAGATTTGCAGAAAGATTGTTAGCACCTTGGGGAGGGACCGTGTCTTCCTATGTGTTTCTATGTCTAACACATTAGAACTCTGATTTGATCCATTATTATTGTTAATAATACAGTTCAGTGTGTGTTGTGTGTTTATTCATTTTGTTGTTACAAGCGAGGCAAGCAATTTCCTTTGCTCTTTGAAGATTATTAAAAAAAAATCCAGCTCTGTAGATCTTGCACTTTACAGGAAATGTATTTGTTTCTGTGAAATCCACTGTTATCTGAAATGCTGTGTTAGGTTGTGTTTTCACAAGGGAAGCCACAAGTGTTCATAGTGGAATTATGAAACTTTTCACTTGTAGCTTTCTAATTCAAAGTAATCCTAAATTGGTAGTGACCAAAAGAAGTTGGGTGGGGGAGGAGAGATTTATAGCTGTTCCGTAGCCTACATAGATGGTCATGTTCTTACACCAGGTCCTGTTAGTATAAGTACTTCTTTGTAGCCTCATTACAGGCCATACTGAATATCATAGGTGCCTAAACACATTCTCACCCCCAGCTAATGCCAGTCAGAACTGAGGCATTTTGGAAGAGCAGTATGGGGAAGTTCACCAGTTCTTTTGCTAAATATTAGACTTCATTCTCTACAACTGTCAGTGCAAAAGCACTGAACTCCAAAATTAAACTAAAAAAATTATAAGTAAAAACAAACACTGCCACAATGATCATTAGGAAAGATCTAACTATGATTGCTTTTCCTTGTTTCAGGGCAAGAAGAATGGACCAACTCAAGACACAAGGCACCTTCAGCACGGACAACAAAGGGAATCTACAGAGACCAGCCATATGCCAGATACTGATTGTACTGTCTGATGTTGTGAAATATCCAATCTCCACCAGTCCTGTATACTGTTCCAAGTAATTTTTTTCTATAAACAATCCCTTTTTAGTAAATCAAAGTGCTTAAAAATTGAACGGCTGGACTGAACTTAAACTATTTTGTTGAAAGAACAACCTGGACAGAAAGATATGTAAAACAAGGAACTTTGTTATTTCCAGACTGTATTTGAAAAATAGGTGATCAAAAAAAAATAACCTCTGATTAACTAGTGTTAAACAAAAACTAGGTTTACTAAATATGTTAATCCATTCTTTTAACATAAGCGTAACCTTTTATTTTAAAGGTTTTCAGCAATTTAGTTCTTTTAGTTTTATTTTTCAACCATTTTGCTAGTTTTTTCTCTTGCAAACATGCGTAAAAAGGGAAGCAAATTACAAATGCAAATAATGTGGTATTTTGTAACTCGAGTCTTGAAATGTTCTGTAGTGTTAAGCAAAGTTTACTCTTGCTTGATACTAAATAAACTTTTGAAAGAAAATCAGTGTGTGTGAGAGTAATTTTATGCTTTAGTTTATTTTATAATAAACCTTCATAAATAGTAGTAAACAGGGAGAAATTCATCTAACAATGATCAACATAAAAGGCTCATACTAAACACTGTACAGCTTTTTTTTTTAAAAAATGGTATAAACCTAAATGTACATTTATATACTCACAATAGATTTAAATGCTGTTTAAATATCCAAATGGTATGGATCTGCTTGAATGCCACATATAAAAAAAATAATCTTGGTTAAAAATGGTTTAAAATAGCTAATGAATTTTCTGAAAAAGATGTGACTAGTTTTCATCTTGTTGAGCATTTTTTCACTAGTGCAACTTTGGAATTTTTATGAGAATTTTGGTACCTTAATGACCACCTCGCTCCGTGCTGGAAGCAATAAACACAAAGCTTTTAAAGACTTTCTGACTTGACTAATTGAGGTCGCTTTCGTCAGAGGCAGAGGATGTGTAACCCTTAAAACGGTCTTCATTTGCAAAGGTAAATAAATCAAATAAGATTTTAATCTCACTTAATTTATCTTAATATAACCAATAAAATCAGGGAGTATACAAATTAGAAAGTTTCATTTTAGATTTTAGAAAGGCTTTAAGCTCACCTAAATTCTCATTTTAAAAAGTTTAATTTGTTTTAGTAATCTAAAAAGCCTTAGCTCAGTCAGTTTAATTTGGACAAATTATTCCCTATTAAACAAATGTAAAACCTCATAACTAGTAGTTTGTAATACCTTATTTTTCCATAAATTCTAGTAACTGAGAACAGTGCTTAAACATTACAAATGTTTTCAAAAGCTTTTCCTTGAAGATTCAGTTTGTCTTTTTAATTATAGTTTAATTTGAATTGTTTGTTTGTAGTTTATATTTTAAAGTCTTCTTCTGTATTTAGTAAACAGATCTTTTCTCTTGTCAGGAAACACTAAACGTCTTGGGGAGCCAAGAGAACAAAAACCTACATATGTTGATGCTTTGGTATGTACCTATTCATATACTTTAAACTCTCTGATCAATGATGTACCAGAGAAAAGAATTTTAAGCGCCTAAGTCAAAACCCATAAAAACCAATGGAAAGACTGCCAATGACTTAGCAAGGCTCTGGGCTAATCTTTAAATAATCACTAAGGGCAGTGATTGTTTTGAATTCTGAAGTTACTTTAAGAGTCTGCCAAAAAGAAAAATACCTTTTTTTTCAGGCAGTCTGACATGTAAAGCTCAATATTGAACTGTCCCATTGTGCCCCTAGCTGTTGTTGGATTCTTTCTATTCTTCAGATTAAGAATTAACTTTGAAATATGAATTTCAGCTAACTAGGTGAAGGAGTTGCTGACCTAATAGAGGAATGTAGAAGGAAATTAGTATAATTTTATGCCATCAGTCCCCCACAGAGAACTTCAATCCTGATAGAAAGTCATGTTGACAGTTTCTGTCAGAGAGGTCCCAATCTATAATTTTTCTGAGAATAACTTTGTGGGGAATAGTTTGATAGGAAAAATAAAATTGGTACAGGATGACTTGGTGAACCAAAATGAACATTTCTGCACAAGAAACATGTTGAATCTGGTGAAAGAGAAAGTCAAATCCCTTAAAAGTGTATTTACAGAGCTGTGAATCTACTGCTGTGCATGTTTGCTGTGGATTACTGTTTCTAATGAAGTTAGTCAGATACTAGGTTAAAAAATAATTCACCCAGATTTTTGTGCTGTGCTATAAAAAAAAATGACTGAAACTAGGACAGAAACTTTTAACCTTTGAGGGGGTTATTTCCTACTTTGAATGGTAATTCTAGATACTAATCCCATAAGAAACATTTAAATTCCAGGTTAATTGATTAATAAACGGCTCCTCAAGCTTTCGGCAACTTAGTGCCTTTAATTTGTAGTATAAATGGAGCTATATATTTTTAAATAATGCATACATAGTTACTGTTTAACACAGTAACATTAGGAGGTCTCTTCATTTGCATATACAAAATCTGCATTTGCACATGCAAAGTTTGCTGGAACAAATTCAAGACTTAGTTTAAGATTTAGCCAAAAGGCCCCATAAGGCTTGTAAAAGTTAAAAAGTTCAGCTGAGACTTCTATCTGCCTTGGCAAGAATAACTGCAGAGATCCAAAATTCGTGAGCAAGGCTGACTCTTAGAGCTGCTGCCATACCTAGGCGCAATAGAGTGGGGGTATATTGAAGCTGTCTTCTCTGAATGTTCTTAGCTTTCTGGGTCAAACACTTAATTACTACGTTAACATGATTTTGTCCATACCCTCAAAATGGCTTTTAAAAAAAATAGTTTCAGTGTAAGAGTTAAGGTTGCATAAAAAGTCTGATGTTAATCTATATGCAATTTTTGAACCAATCAAATGAAAACTGCAGCCCTTACACTCTTCGGCCCAATTTTAGTTAATGGCTCTTATTATGATCTTATCGAAATCTACACAGACTTCTACACAGAAGAACCGTTGTGAATAGTGACCATAGCAGCACTGTATTTTAAAAATATTTGGACAGGGAATATTTTTATAATTTATGTCCATATTTTTTATCTTTCTCCAAGGATTTGATTGCGCATCTTTTTTTTGTCAAAAACAAAAAATTGAAACTACATTGAAGCAGAATTTTAGACACTTTTATAGGTTCAGTATTTGCAGTATAAATCTTTTCTCAACACTTTCTAAAATAGCACACTTTGACCTTCTGTTCCTCTATTATATCTCCAGCTTTCTTTGGAATAATGGAATAACCTACCAAGGAAGGTAGTTTAGATATTAGATAATCCTGTTTCAGTGTGACAAACTTAATTACTAAGGAGAACTAGTTCATTCAGTGTAGAATTTCATGTTCTCACATTTCTTGGTCAATCACTACATATCGCCAGAGTCAAATCCAATAGCATAAGTGAATAATATCTTAACAATTGATTAATCATATAATTATTAATTGTTCCATATTGCACGCAGGCTTTATTGTCATCTTTGTACTAAATTTAAACCATTAGCTCCTTTTTTGCATTCTTTTCCATAAATCTACATACATTTATTGTATTTCCAATTGCCTGTTTCCACTGCCTGTAATCTGATGGTCTCCAGAGAGTCAGTAATAATTATTTGTTTCCAGATGTACATAAACGTATTTTGTTTTCCTCTTTTCCAGGGACTTCTGTCGTGATTATTATGGACTGCTTAGACTATTATATTCACCAATGTGCCTAGTCAACGATGAAATCAGCTTTGGAATTTGAAAATGCAGTTCTGTTTCCCTTCAGTATTTTACGTACTGTAATACTAAAGTGTATCATATTATATCCTTTATTTTTAACAACTGCTATAAAAGCCCTTAATTGTTTAATGACTTAACAATGTTATTTATGTAGAAGTCAATAAAGAATCTCCATTTAAATCTCCAGTACAAAGCCATAATGCATCCTTATGTTCCTTCAGTGACTTTGTAATTCCTACACAGCAGCTATGAGCGAACCTTGTGTGGAGTTTTATGACTAGACCCACAGTTCACTTTTGGATGTGCTTTATCTACTGCATGGACAAGTAAACATAAAAACAAGTGTGCTACACAGAAGCTATTGTATTGCTCATAGGCTAAGTGTAAACAGAGGTGCCTGAAGTAAGACTGATTAATAGAGAGAGAACAAACCCAATTTCAATTTCCTTCAATAATTTGTTTATAGAACATGAAGGTCATAATCACTGTGGACAGTATTATATTGGTTTCAGAGTGGTAGCCATGTTAGTCTGTATTAGCAAAAACAACAAGGAATCCTTGTGGCACCTTAGAGACTAAAAAAATTTATCTGGGCATAAACTTTCGTGGGCTAGAACCCACTTCATCAGATGCATCAGTGTTTTTGTATTATATTGTTCATTCTCTTTCACTTACTCCATGGTATATTGTGATTATAATTTTACATCTACTGAAGTATCTTCTCTACTCTTATAATATAAGGTCACATCTTTTCCAGTGAAAGGAATTTCAATCTAGTTTTTATGTCTTGATAAATTTGCATTCTTGTTCCTGGTAGACCTGTTTCCTCAATGCTTTTTCATTTTTATATTAGACCTTATTGTGATAATTTGTAACACAAATATACTTCTGGTAATTTAACCTGTTCTTACTGCAAATCCAACTGCTTTCCACCCATGCTTCAGAAATTTACTTCCATCAAATGCATTTTCCTTTCTGATAGTTATTGAAACTCAACAAATTCAGCCAGTGTGCATGCTGGTTAATCCATTTCGATACTGAGGCCAGACTTTTCTTTTTTAGCTAAGTGTATATTTTCAAGGCAAACGTACTTTTTTTGCAAAATAAAGGAATATCACTATGCATAAGTGTCTTCTGTTCAAACTCCTCATCTCCATCCACACACATTGAGATGTTTTATTACCATTTAGTGGCTGTTGAAGACTGTCTTTAAGGGTTTTTATATGGAGGTGGGAAAATTGATTTCAGATCTTAGAGTATTCTTCACATTGATTTCTCAAAGCTACCTTAAGCAAAAGGAGTATCATTTAGTTCTTTTCTCCTTTGGTTGTTTGGAAGGAGCTTCAGGTGTAGTAAAAAAGGATAGTCTTCCTGTTTCTTCTTTACCACTTAGCTATATCACCTTAAAGTTTCAGTTATTTAAAATTATATTTTACATCCAAGAATTTTCCCTTTTACTCTGTTTCACTCTACTACAACTGCACTGCTGTAGCTCCTTCCAGAAGACCTGCAAGTGATTTAAAAATAAACAAGCCTCCAGCCCTTCAAATGAAGTAGGTAATCACTGCATAGGGATGAGTTCACATCACACCAAAATGCAGGCATCTCTGCTGTGAGATAGCAACTGTTTAACTTTTCATAGCAAATTCTATCCAGATATGTAAGACTGGAAAATGAATACATTTATCTGACTCTGGAGAGGGAATTTAGAGAGCAGAGGGCAATTTCTTTAATTGTAATTTGGTCAGGAGGACACTGGGATTAGTCACACAGTGATCTCTTACAAATAAGGTATCAGATTTTCAGTTCTGAGTCTTATCTAATTAAACTGCATCTCTATCAGCACAGCTTCCAAATATCATGGTGGGAAATGACGTTAGCACTGACTCAGAGGGAAAAGTGTCCAGTACTAAATTACCAAAGCTATTTCCAGCATCTCTGGTATTTTCTTAGCATTTCCTACATAAGTACTGGCCTGGCCTAACTCTGATTGCCTTGAGGAATCTGATCACAGCACAAGATGGTCTGACTGCAGGCTATGTAATTCATATGCACACAGGCAACTTGGTTAAGATTGTCCTAAATTTAATACCTATATCTACATACCAAGTAGACTTCCATATTTGTGTGACAAACTACTAGTGTTAAATTCTGGCCCCAGAGATGGCAATGAGCATTTTGCCATTGATGTCAGTGGGGCCAGGATTTCATCCTTGGGGCTAGACCCATACATGGGATTTAGGCTCACCCTTGGAATGCCTAACTTTAGATTCCCTGCTGCCTACTGGAATCCACAGCTCCAAGTTAGGGGCCCAGTCTCCTTACGCAATGCACGGGGAAAGCAGGGCCCTGAGAATGGGATCCACAGAACGCCAGCATGCTGAGCTCAGAGCAGTCCAAGATTAGCCAATAGGAAATTGAAGAGAGGAGTGTAGCCTAAACTGCACCTTCCTCCCCTGGGACTTAGTTGCCTATCCCCAGCTGGGATTCACCGCAGTGGACCCTCTCCTGGAGTTAGGTGTGTCAGCCAATTCTTACAAATCAAAAGGAGCAGCCACCACCACCACTGCTCCTCCTCCTCCATTAGTGCCTAGGGTACTCATGTGGGAGAGCTTGAGTCAAGTCCCTGTGCTATATCAGGTAGTGAGGGGATTTGAACCTGGGTCTCTTGTCTTTAGTGCAAGTGGTCTTACCACTGGGCAAAGGGGAGCACCACCTCCTCTAGCTACAGTTTATGTCAAGCCTCATCCAGTTGCTCTGCTCTAGGACAGCCTCTGAGCATGTTTACCAGATTGGGGTTTGTTGGGCAATGCCGATTTTGAGGATCCCACTGGGGCTTAGATGTGAGCTGGGTATCAGGACATAGGCCACTCGCCGATTTTAGGCACCGACAGGGTTAGGTGGCAGCTGTACAAGGGAGTTGAGGTTCTAAATTTTGGATTTAGGCACCTTAATCCCTTTGTAGATCTGGCCCTTGGTCCCAATGTGCATTTCACAAGAGGTTATACATGTGTATGGGCAGCAGCAGTGTGCCTGGGACTGTGCTTCAGCTCTCACCAAGAGACGGTGGGCCTGATTTGCTGTCCTGTTAACCAGCTTTATACCACATCTCAGTGGGAAAACATAAAGGTGGTATAAGAGAGTGGGGAACCTGACCATCTCTAGCAGTGGATGTTTTACTCTCCATGTTGTCTTGCCAGTAATTATGCTGGTGGTTTTTCTGAGGCGAGCATCTCCCCATTAGGGGCTGATGCTCATGATGTTTATAACTGAGCCACAAGAAACAATTCCTGGAAATCTGAGCGTCATTAATAGATGAAATACTAATTTCCAATGGCAATGTGAATTGGGATAAGCCTGAAGTCATAGCTATTACTGCTTTTCAATTTGGAGCTCTTAATCTGTACAGCTGAAGCAATTATATATTCAGAAAAAAAGGGATAAAATGAATCTATATGCAATAATAAATCAGATCAAATTTGACGTTGATAGTTGGGAGTAGATTAAACTCTTTACAGGGGGAAATAAATTTAGTAAAATGAAAAATTCTTTGCCCTCCTATTTTCCCCCCTCATCCTTTTTTCCCCTCTCTTTCTGTTCTGCTTAGGATCTTATACCATGCTCACCATTATTTTGTACTAAGCTGGCTATCTTAAAATAGAAGCACCCAGGACGACGATCATCCAAGAAATTTGGCCATGTGCTCAGGCAGACTTTTTGCAAACGGAGAGTTGAGAGGATGTTGCAGACAAACCCTTATTTTAAAAATGCTTAGAAACCTTATCCTACAGCAAACAGAAAGCTGACTCAATATGTAGTTTTACTCTGAACTACCAAATTGTTCATTGGAAAACATTAAGAATGTATGGCACAGTGACACAGCGTTAATAAAAATGGCAAATTATGGAACACGTTTAACAGGCACCTCAAATCTTCTGCCAAACTCCTTGTAGGATCAAAATAATTTAGCTTAATGAAGGCTTATGCCAAAAAAATTTCAGAACTCTCTTTTAGTATATTAAACAGTGAAAATTACTCTTGTCCTTTCAAGATAGAAAGTTACCCTAGACTCCTTATGCTAGATAAACAAGCTTCTGGTTTTATTTCTGCCAGTCAGAGACAAAAATCAAACTTCAATCAGTTTGTACAGGTCAGTTTGTGCTGTTGCAAACCTGAACATTTTTTTTCACAGATCGTTTTTTTTATATTAATAGTATTATATAGATGTGTGGAACACAAATATAGGCTAGTAATTTTAACGGACAGTGAGATGTACTTTACGCAAATAAGATATTTAAGGTGAAATCCTGGCCCCAGTGAAGTCAATGGAAGTTTTACCATTAACTTCAATGGAGCCAGCATCTCACTCTTGAACTTAAATTACTAACTACTGTATACAGAATAGCCCACTTAAGAGAACCTACTGACTTATTAGTAATTAGCTTCCATCTCCTGCAAAGTCCTGTGTGGTCTGGTTGATAGCAGTTTGTCTTATTAGTGATGATTTGTTTGTTGAAAGACCCCCAAGTCGGTGTCTTCATTCCCAAATCTTCCTTGGGATAATTAATTTCACATTTTTCCCTTCTGTGTTTTCCCAGTTGTTATATTGCCTCATTATCTGTTGAATTAAGAATTATAGTGGTGGTATCCTGTCCTGTGTTAGTAGGAGACAAGATATACAAGGCATCTCCTTGAGAACCATATTGGCTTCTTATGAATGATTAATAGAATGGTTCCTGGTTTAGTTAAGTATTTCCCCATGGCATGACCATATGTGGCCTGCTCAACAATCCTTTTCTTATGTAAAATAGCTATTCTTGCTTAAGATCGCTCATTTCTGTCTCCCATGCATGCAGCTGCTAGGGCATCAAAATATTACCTGAAGCCAGATTACCCTTTGGGTTTTTTGCTCAGCTGTGCTGCCGTGTTTGTATGGCAATATTTTGCTCTATTTGTTTAAGAATTCCATTCAGAGTGCCTAAATATAGAGTTCAAAGCAAATGACAAGTCTAAAATGAGCTGAATGCTACCTTGCTGTATGCATTTTGAGAATGGTCATTTGTACGTACATTCTGAGATGATGCGCCAGATTGTCAGTTTGTGAAAATTAATTTGGCTCCTCTGATGTTTCAGCTTTTTACACCTACTGAGAATTTGGCCTGAAGTATATCAAAAAGCTAATATGTTTTCAGCAGTGGTATTCCCTTGGACACTACATTTTTTCTACTGGGGGACCTCAGAAGTATTCTACCCATTAGTAAATTACAGGACAACATCTACTGACTCAGCTGACTAGCAAAAGATTGCTACTTAATAAACGGAAAGCATCTGAAGGTTGATGAAAGAGTATATTGAGGGAGAAGAGTACATGAGCCTGAGTGAGTTATTCCATTTCAGTGACCAACAAGATGCATGTCAGGGACTGTGGGGAAGTTTCTTGTTGTTTTTTGTGATTGTAATTTGGACTTTCATGTTTAATTGATCATGACTGGCATTGTAACACTGGTTTTGTAAAAAAACAAACAAAAAAAATGATGGTGTCTTTGAAGAAATTAAAGGAGGAGAAAAACACGGTTATATCCTTTTCATAGGACACTCCCCCTCCCCAAATCATTAGGTTCTAACAACCCTTATTTACCATGGGTCTGCTCTGCAGTGGAAATTAAGATTTGGGAAGTGAAAGGCACTGCATCACAATACAAATTCCTGAGCTCTCTAGTCCCTGTAGACAATGGTTTTATATATTTATTTTATTTAAATTAACAGATTTTATTGGGCAACCACATGATAGCTGCTCATTTTCAAAGTGTCAGCCCTCTTGTTACCATCTGTCTAGTAAGATCATTTGTCAGCATTATGTGTTGGTATCTATCTTAGGTACTTATAGGGCACCTGTTATCATGGTATCTGAGCACCTCACATTCTTTATTTATCATCACAACACCCCAGTGAGGTTGGGAAGTGCTATTACCCCCATTTTGCACATGGAGGATTAAGAGGCTCAGTGACTTGCCTGAAGTCAAGGGGAGGTTTGTAGCAGTGCAGGGGACGTGAACTGAGGTCTTCTAAGTCGTAGGTTGACATTTTAATCTCCTTTTCCGTAGCTCAGGGCTACATGTCATCAGGGTCACTTGCATTAGAGCAATAACTCATTCAGTATGGTGTAAGGCATAAACTGAAAGATTTATAAGTGCCACAATTGAAAAATCGGGGTATGAACTTCTGACTAATGTTTATCTACTTTTTAAAAAAATATATTTTGATAGGTACCTTTCGGAAGTGCCAAAAAAAAAGTATTTGAGTGATTTGCTGCTTTGGATTATACCACTGGTCCATCAGGTCTGGCAGCCTGCCCCCAACAGTGCCCAATACTTGTCACATCAGACAAAAGGGAAACCCCCTCAATATACCTAGCCAATCGTGCAGTTCTGTATAGCTGAGTAAGTAATAGCCCATTTTTGGTATGCCATTATCCCAGAGTCAGTCCTTTGAGGGAAAGCCCAGTTATCTAGGCACTAGCTGCCTACTTGGTGTCCAGAGTAAATTCAGTGCTAGCGTGACGTAATGCTATCGTTCCAATGGGAACCGGAGACTTCACACTTACACAGGACTTATCATTTGAGGATCTCACTAACCTTCACAAAACACTTTTGAAGTAAATCAGTGGTAATACATTTTGACCATTTCACTCCCTACTGGAAGGCAGCCAGCTCCAGGTTGGAAGTTAGCAGCTGTATTACAGTGCCCAGCAACACTGCACAAGTTCAGGACAGGAAAAGTAATTGAAACCGCAGAGGGTATTTAGGCAGGCATGATGTAATTACCTTTAATTGGATCTGGGCAACGTCCCAGCATCAACACCCTATTTGGAGAGAGTGCCATGGGCTCTCTAATGAATACAAGTTGTCGGGTTCTTGGTTTCATCAAAGACAGAGAAGGGCTGATTCCCAGTTACTCTAAGGCTCGTTTATACCATTCTAGCAGCATTAAAGTAGGCAGAAATGTCTTCCTGAGATGAGCTGTTGTACAGAGGCTATTCCTGGCCAGTGTTCAGCTGGTACAAAGGCTCTATACCAGTCCTTCTCACAGTCGCATGCATACATGATGTACCAAGGCCATGGGATAGTGTGGCCAGAATGTGCTACACTCCAGCTATTCTTTGCTTCCCTGAGGACTTATAGAACAAAGTGTATGTTAGAATAGCCTTGAGGCTTCTCTAACTTACACTCACTGCCAAGCCAGTGTCTACATGGCCTTGTAATTTGGAGAGTGCAAAGGAGGCTTAAATCTACCTTTGCTCCCACCAAACCAAATCCCCAATCTCAGGAATGGAGTAACTAAGAAACAGGCCCAGAGTTCAGATGACGCATTTGCAGTGCAAATCCATAATTAGCCCATGTTGTTAAATAGGCCACTTAATAGGATGTGTGTCTGTGTGTCCATGTGTCCTATCAAGAGATTACTCAAAAGACATACAAGTCCCTTGCATGATGTAAATTTTTCAAATCCAAATTTAGGGTTTTGGAGTTGTTGTTTTTTAGAAATTCCATTAGATTGAAGAGAATATGGGAGGGATATAATACTCTGGTATAAAAACCTGAGTCTGTTATTTTCCAAAGCAGTTGAGAAGAGAGCGTAGAAAACTCAGCTCAACTTTCAAGGCAATCGAAACAGCCAAGGTCTTTCAATTAAAGCTGCTGCAACCACTCTGAAGACTTGCCTTTTCAGTATTTGAAAGGATCAGCTCATTTGCATTGTTCAACTGTTTATAAACTACTCAAAAGGGATTTAAAAGGCAAGGGGAAAAAATTCTGACATTAGAGCCTCAGGATCTCCTGCAGTTTTCTGTACTGCCATTGTAATGTGACAAGTGGCTAGCACAAACGATGACTGCTGAGTTACATAAGTCCAGGAACTGCTGTAGTGTGCCAAAAAGACGGTCAGGAGGTTAGGGATCTGTAGTTCAACCCCAGAAATTTAAAGCTTAGTTGTCTAGTTTTGTGCAGCACATTAACAGGAATGTGTATAGTGATTATGAGCTTTATGCCTTGGGAAGGAGAGTGCGAAAGTCCTGTAAGTGTAATAGGTCATTACTATGAATGACCTAATCAAGCTCCATAGTACTCATTCAATTTAATGAGCAGTTCAGTAGCCATAGGATCAAGACTCAACCAAAGAATTGGAAGTAATGAATAGGGCCCTACCAAATTCATGGTCCATATTGGTCACTTTCATGGTCATAGTATTTTAAAAATCATAAATGTCATGATTTCAGCTATTTAAATCTGAAATGCCACAGTATTGTAATTGTAGGAATCCTGCCCAAAAAGGGAGTTGGGGGAGGGGGCAAAGTTATTGTGGGGGGGTTGCAGTACTGCTGCTCTTCTGCAGTGGTAGCGCTGCCTACAGAGCTAGGCAGCTGGAAAGTGTTGGCTGCTGGCCGGGAGCCCAGCTCTGAAGGCAGAGTCACTGCCAGCAGCAGAGCAGAAGTAAGGATGGCATGGTATGGTATTGCCACCTTTACTTCTGCACTGCTGCCTGCAGAGCTGGGCCCTTGGTTGGCAGCCGACACTCTCCAGCCGCCCAGCTCTGAAGGTGGCAGCGCAGAAGTAAGGGTGGCATTGAATGATATTCCCACTCTTACTTCTGCACTGCTGCTGGTGGTGGCTCTGCCTTCAGAGCTGGGCACCTGGCTAACAACCACCGCTCTCCAGCCGCCCAGTTCTGAAGGTGGCAGCGCAGAAGTAAGGGTGGCAATACTGTGGCCCCCATAAAATAACCTGGCAACTCCCTTTTGGGTCAGGACTCACAATCTGAGAAACCCTGGTCTCCCCCATGAAATCAGTATAGTACAGGGTAAGAGCACACAAAAGACCAGATTTCACAGGGCGGGAGACCAGATTTCACGGTCCATGAAGTGTTTTTCATGGCAGTGAATCAAGGAGGGCCCTAGAAATGAATGACAATGTGGTACCAGCAGCTACGGGATGTGGCTTCCATTGGAACCCCGGGTGGGAGTGGGTGTGCAGCTGTGTAGAAAGCTGCAGACACTGAATTTGGTACAATGACATTGTTGCTTAAGATGAAAAGCAAGCTCTGCCAACAGGGCTACCTCCTGTGCAATCCCACTGAATTTAGTGGTGTGACTGTGGGCCAGTATCTGCCCCAGAGTTGAATTCTGTTACCTGAAAGCTCATCGTCTGCTTTTGCATCACTCAGTGTTTCCTCCGAGAGTTTCTTTCGTATTACGAAGTGCCGCCAGACCATGCAAATGCCATTGGTTGCATGGTTCTTTACAGCTATACGGAAGGTCCCTGCCTTAGAGCTTACACTCCAACTAGTTGGTGGTCCCCATGTAATTCTTAGAGGACAGGGACCACCACCCAAATAGCTGCAATCTTAGAAGCAAAGGAATAGGATATAGAAGGTCTGTGTAGGAGATTATTGAGGCCCACTGGCGAGTAAGTACCCGCTACCCAGGCTGTAATTATTCCAAGGCTAGTGGATTGTAATAATATGATGCTGTCACTTTTAACTAGGATACAGGATACTCTTCAGGGGCAAGGCTGCTGTTGCTTGGTTATGTTGGCAAACTCTCTGCTACTTGTTAAGATCAGCATTGGGAAGGGAGTCAGACTGTAAGACACAAAAGCAGAATGGCACCACAAGGTGACAAGGTGGGGTACTCAGTTGTAGGGATTTGTCATGGGATTATTACACCTCTCCAAGGTAAGTCTGTCTAGCAATATTAGAATACTGGGTGCCATTGTCTGACTATTGATCTTAGGCTACCAAGATGAGCTATATAAGAATAGTTCATATTCCTAAAGCACTTTGTAAAGGAGTTCCCTGAACTGCAGCCAGCTCTGGGGTGGAACACAGAAGCTGTTTACAAGCACAAAGCAACAGTACACTGGAATCGAGGGAGAGTACAGAATACTGTATCTAATCAAAATATAATGCAGGGGATCAGAACTTCAGTCTGTAATCTTATCTATTAGCTGCCCCCTCCAACACAAGCCTGTAGAACCATGGTTGGGTGCTGGATCGATGCTGAGAAGGGGATGAGGATCACCTCCTTATTCACCGCCTGTTTCCTTCAGCCTACTGGGTCCTGAGCACTGATTTTGTGATCAGATGTGATCACAGCCCAAGGTGGCCTGGTGGCACAGAAACATCACTCAGGCAGAGGACAGCACTCCACTGACACCACATCAGATGGCCCCTGGCCCACTAGGGCTCTCTAAACGAGTGGTCGAGTCGATACGGTGTCACACGGTGCAAGTTAAACACTGAAGAGACGTGCCCCGAGACCTTGTCTCAGGTAAATATTCTGCCAAGAAGGCCCTGCAGTAAGTAACGAGAGTCACTAAATCAGACAATAGTCCAAGTGGGATCCACAGGCTTTTAATGTAACAGAGTCTGTGACCTGAAGAGACAGTTCAGGTCGCAGCCTGGGAAAGGCTCCAAGAAGTTTCTAACAAGATTCTTCAGGTTATAAAGTGCCAGCTGGGAGAGCCTGATCAATATGCTCCTCAGCCAGCTTAGCATTGAGCAGAACTCCAGAGTTCTGGCTCTCAGCAGTGGCCTGCTCCTCGCATCTAGAGACTGATCACTCCCGGGCAAGGCTGATGGCAGCCCGGAGGATCTGCACCTTGCAGCTGCTGACAAGCTGCTTAAACTGTGACTATAGAAAGGCATTTGGTTTCTCCCCCTCCCCACACAGCTGGGAGGCACATCGCTTACACATGATCTCACTTTATAGGAGAAAAACCCAAATCCGTGGCCCTGACCCTTGCAGTGAAATGCGCGTCTCAGACCCTGTCTGCTCTGTAATAGCTTTTCTATCTTTACTTCGCAGCTCTGCGTGTCTGACCTGGTTTGTAAATAGATGTTCTACAGCAATAGACATCACCAGGTGAGGGGGAGTGGACACAATTGCTTAAGCATCTCAACTTTCTCTCCTAGCAACATGTATGTACTTGAGTTTCCATCTGCATTCACATACAGAGACACCTTGCTCGGCACAGCATCCGTGTTCAGCAAGAGCACTTAAGCACGTGCTTAACTTCAAGCCTGAATTGGGGTTTCAGAAGTGCCCAGGTGACTTAGAGGCACAAGCCTCATAGATTTTTTCAATAAGACTTGTGCTCCTCAGTCACTTAGATGCTTTCAAAAACCCCACCCGGCATACCTATGTTCCAGGGAAATCAATGGGACTTAAACATGGGCTTAAAGTTAATCACATGCCTAAGTGCTTTCCTCAGTCGGGACTTTCCTTATTAGCCTGCACAAATTAACGTCCACTTCATTCCTTCCCTCTGCTTACATTTTACTAAATAAAAAACAACCCCTTCCCCAACAACACACACACACACGCACACACACATGATAACAAATATACAGCTTATATGCAATAAATTTTCATAGGAGAGAGATGATCCCTCTGTGTCCATCCCCCTGCCCAGCATCACTGGCATTCACTGACTATAACACAAGAGTTCTCTTTTGAGATGCCAAATGGAGCACAGGGTATGTGGTCATGCTGGTAATCAAATGGCTCCTCAATAAACGGTGGTGCTTATTAATCTGCAGCTCTTTTGGTCTATTACAGATACGTCGTAGAGAGCAGGCAGCATTTTCAATTACACCCAGGCATTTATTTTTCAATGAGTTTTTTACTATTAAAACTCCCAGCTAACTGCAATATATTATTTACTCTCTTTTGAGTACCTGCAACATTTCACATTCTCTGGGCAGAACAGAGCGCCACCTTATTTCATGTATCTTTAAACGTATTGTTCCCATTAGCTCTATGTAATAGGCTTTAAAATTTAAAAAGCCTCAGCTGTATTTTAAGACAGGCCTCCTGAGCCATCTGTATCTTTCAACAATGGTCAGAATTGTAAGTACCTGACTGTATGTATTGTGGGCTGATTAGGGTAAAAGAAGCGGTTAGAGGCAAAAAGGCATCCTTTAAAACCTGGAAGTCAAATCCTAGTGAGAAAAGTAGACAGGAACACAAACTCTGGTAAGTCAAGGGTAAAAGTATAAATAGCCAGGCCAAAAAAGAATTTGAAGAGCAACTACTTAAAGAAAAAGACAAAAACTAACAGCCAAAAGGGGGGGGAAAGTACATCAAAAGCAGGAAGCCTGCCAAACTGCAAACATCAAAAGCAGGAAACATGCCACTGGATGATTCAGGTACCAAAGGAGTATTCAAGGAAGATAAAGCCGTTGCAGAGAAACTAAATGAATTCTTTGCATTAGTCGTCACTGAAAAGAGTGTTAGGGAGATTCCCACACCTGAGCATTCTTTCTAAGTGACAAATCTGAGGAACTGTCCCAGATTGAGGTGTCCATAGAAGAGGTTTTGGAAGAAATTCATAAATTAAACAGTAATAAGTTACCAGGACTAGATGGTATTCACCCAAAAGTTTTGAAGGAACTCAAATATAAAATTGCAGAACTACTAACTGTGGCATGTAATCTATCACTTAAATCAACTTCTGTACCAGATGATTGGAGGATAGCTAATGTGATGCCAATTTTTTAAAAAGGCTCCAGAGGTGATCCTGGCAATTATAACTTTAATACCAGGCAAATTGGTTAAAACTATAATAAAGGACAGAATTATCAGACACGAAGATTAACATGATTTGTTGGGGAAAAGTCAATACGGCTTCTGTAAAGGGAAATCATGCCACACCAATCTATTAGAATTCATTGACGGGGAGTTAGCAAACATGCACAATGGGGATCCGGTGGATATAGTGTACTTGGACTTTCAGAAAGTCTTTGACAAGCTTCCTCACCAAAGGCTCTTAAGCAAAGTAAGCTGTCACGGTATAAGAGGAAATGACCTCTCATGGATCAGTAACTGGTTAAAAGACAAGAAACAAAGGGTAGAATAAATGGTCAGTTTTCAGAATGAGAAGAGGTAAACAGTGGTGTCCCCAGGGTGGATAGTGGGATGGCAAGTTTGCAGACAATACAAAATTACTCAAGATAGTTAAGTTCAAAGCAGACAGTGAAGAGTTACAAAGGGATCTCACAAAACTGGATGACGAGGCAACAAAATGGCAGATGAAATTCATATTGATAAATGCAAAGTAACGTACACTGGAAAACGTATTCCCAACTCTACATAAAAATAACGGGGTCTAAATTTGGGCAATTTGGAGAAAATTCAGAAATGGGCGTGTGTTGGAGTCACTTGACTTGTAGTAACCAAGGCTGGTAGATACCAGAGTCTGGCTGGGGTGTAACAAGCAAGCGACTGGAAGCTGAGCACTGAGCCAGAGCTGCTTAAGGTACAGACACTCAGTGTATGCTTGCCTGCTGACTCCAGGCTGTGAGCCACAGCGAGAGAGCATTTAAGGCACCTGGGGTTACAGGGCAGGTGGCGGCACAACCCCTCACTGGTCTGGATTGCACCCCAGAATATGCCCGTCCCATGACTTTCAATAGGTCTTGAGTTTGTAACTCACCTAGGCGTGATTGAAAATCCCACCCAATCACCTATTATTTTGCAGCCCTTCCCAAAAATCAGGTAAATGCTTTCAGATTATAGATTCATTAAGAGAGTTGACAATGCCTTTTAGTGTCATTTGTATGCAAGCAGAGTCAGGATGAGCTCTACCCTGACATCTGGTGGTAAATTATGAGGAGTGGGCAAAGGAATTTCAAGAATGTGCATTGGAGTGGGGAAAGGAATTTCAGGAATGTGCATTTGCATTGGCAAACCCACTCCACTTAGCATAGAAGACAGCAGCCTGGGATGGTTATTTTCACAGCTGTGGGATCCCCAATTTCTTTGTTATTGGGGCAGGAGGAATAAAATGTTGTCACCCTGATTAAGTAAATGAGGAACTACAAAACTGTCTTATGATAAAGGGTTTCATTATCAACTAAATAGCACTTGCCACAAGGGACATGGGTTCCAAAACCCAGTGAATTGAGAGAGGCTGGGGACAGGTATCTGTACCTGGTGGTGCAGGCTCCTTGTGTGAGCTGGAAGCACCAGCCCCACCTATGCCTCTCTCCATTGTGGAATATCAGAATTGATTTTTGATTCCCTTAAGAAACTAGATACAGGTTACTGAGCTGAACTCACTTTGGGCTACTGGTGCACTAGCACTGGGGCTCCCCTACTGTGAGCTGAAATCACTAAAGAGCTGAAGTCACTAAAGAGCTGGAATTGCTGAGCTGAGAGCACTGAGTACTGTGCTAACTAGTGGGGGAGCCTGAAGCTATACTGCAGAGCAGAGTGGAGCAGTTTGTGGAGCCACGGAGTGAGTGGAGCCGAGCAGTTTGCGGGGATGGCTGGTGGACCAGAGCAGCTGGCAGAGCGGAGCAGCTATGGGACGGGTGGAGCGGCCCACGGAGCGAGCGGAGCCGAGCAGTTTGTGGGGATGGCTGGAGGAGCAGTTCGTGGAAAAGGCGGGAGCAGAACCCCATGGACCACGTAAGGTGCCCCTTTCCACCCAGGCTGGGGGTGGGGACAGGGACCTCTGCAGATAGACTCTCGAACTCTGGGGCTGCACTGACCCAGGACAGAGACTTTTGGATTGTGGGATTGTTGGGACTGTGGGTGATCTTTGGGTTGCTGGACTCTAGGGACATTTGGGATATTGGACTTTGGAGTCTTGGGGTGATTTGGGGTTTGCTGGACTCATGAGCCCAGGGAGAAGGACACGGCCCAATTTCCTGGGGTGGGTCTTTGCTCACGGTTTAATCTATGAACGCTAATTGAGGTGTTTTCCCAATTTAATACTTGTGTTTATCTCATGTAATTAAACCTCTTCTACTACACCGAGACTCTGTGCTTGCAAGAGGGGGAGTATTGCCTCTTCGAGGTGCCCAGGGGTGTGTGTAAGATTTTCCCAGGTCACTGAGTGGGGGCTCGAGCTGGTTTTGCATTACGCTGTAGGGAAGGGACCCCTATGTATTGAACCCGGCCCTTGCTGCTATCGTTTCGGCCCGGCAGAAGGGTTACATGTACATGCCTTGTATTCTGGCATTAGTTGTAATTAGGGCCTCTGATTTTAGCTTTTAACCGATTGACACTAATAAAACACGCCTGATACAGAAAACATAATCTGTTGTTTATCTAATAAATGCAGGGAAAACATTGGGAATAGTTATGCAGGTCATGCCAGCTTCACCCCTTTCCCAGTGCAGTTTGTTTACAGAAGCAATGTCCCTGCCCCCTGGCTTGTATCTAAAGTAGGGTGACCAGGGAAAATATCGGGGGACCGCCACGAGGGGGGGGGAGGGCTTTTTTTTTTTTTTTTACACTCACCTGTCTGGGAGTTTGGCGGCAATTCAACGGAGAGCCCTTCAGTCACAGACGGTCTTCAGCAGTGGGTAACAAACCTGGCCACCAAAGACAGAAGCACCCGCCGCCAAAATACTGCCGAAGACCGTCCGCAACTGAAGGACTCTCTGCCGAATTGCCGCTGAAGACCAGGAAACAAAATATCAGGACAAATGGCATCCCAACTGTACTCTGGTCGGGACGCGGGACAAAGTCCTCAAAATTGGGACAGTCCTGATTTTATCGGGACATCTGGTCATCCTAATCTAAAGGCTTATCTACTCAGGGCAGGGATGTGCAATACGGGAGTGGAGATTATTTCTAAAATGCACTAACGTGTTGCATATTAAATGGTCTGCGAAGACCCTGCTGGTGTGCGATAAAGGTTCCCTAGTGCGCTTCAAACTAGTGGTGTTTGCAACACTTCAACCTCCCTGGCCACAAAATAGCAGATGTAAAGGTAGCCATCTTACAGCAAAAATACTTCAGGACCAGACTCCAAAGAGAAACTGCTGAGCTTCAGTTCATTTGCAAATTTGACACCATCAGCTCAGGATTAAACAAAGACTGTAAATGGCTTGCCAACTACAAAAGCAGTTTCTCCTCACTTGGTGTCCTAGCAGAGGACCTCACCCTCCCTGATTGAACTAACCTCGTTATCTCCAGACTGATTCTTGCCTGCATATTTATATCTGCTTCTGGAAATTTCCATTACATGCATCTGACGAAGTGGATATTCACCCACGAAAGCTCATGCTCCAAAACGTCTGTTAGTCTTAAAGGTGCCACAGGGCTCTCTGTTGCTTTTTATGGATCCAAAGTAACATGGCTTCCCCCTCATACATGTTTATAACAGTGATTTCTGGATCTAGGCAAGCGCTGCTTAGATATTCCCTCTCGCCTTTTACATTAGCTGATGAATTAATTGGCTGTATCGGAATTCCCTCATGTTAGGACCCATCACCTACTGAGCCCTCTGGCAAGATTAGTTATTTGCCTTTGGGGTTTTCCTATAACTGCACTCATCTCTGACCCAAGGCTTTTCCATCTGAGAAGCAAATGAACCATATTGTTAAACCATTTAATGTCCATCGAGAGGGCAGCATTTATTAGCCTGGTTGAAGTCTCTGTTACCTCAGTAGGTTGCACAGCTCTTGATTCATATTTGGATCATTGTCCTTCTGTTTTTGTAAACAACCCAGATGATTAGCTCTGTATAGCTCAGCTTGGACCAAATGTAGCTCCAGAACTAAAAAAAAAGGTAGCAGCAGTTTTGACACCAGAACTGCACTCGCTGCAGCAAAAGCAGCCATCTTTCAAGTAAGACACAAAAACAAAGACCTCACCACTTGTGGATTTGAGAGATCCCATGGCACTTCCACAAGAACAGGGAATTTAGCTCCCATCGGTTCAGAAACTCCAACTTGGGGTCATTACTGTGGATTTTTTTCTGGTGAAATTCCTGCTGCAGTTCCAACAGCAGACGTTATTTTTCACTTCCTGTCAAACTCTTACATGGCACTGCTGTGTGTTGGTCAATAGTTGGTGCATTCTGCCCCAGGAATGGCTGCATTTCTGCAGTGGCTGAAGCAATTCCTGGTTCTCAAGCCTTTGAGATCCATTGGAGTGATGAGCTCTTGTCCGTCACTAGGGCTTTAAAATTCCTTTTCTCTCCTGTCTGCAGATTGAAGAGCCTTGATTGGGCTATAGGTTGGGATTACCCGCAAATTATTATATCTTCACAGACGAGCAGTTCCCCAAAAGCATTTAGCAGTCTCTTCTGCATCAGATTTGTATTGCTACCAAATCCCATTGTGAACGTTTGATACTAAATCCATCTCTATGTACTACAGGTCAAAAGTATATGCAATTAGGTTCTTGTTGATTACAACAACGCAAATACTTGTCGTTTCCCAGATGTCTTGGAAATGACTCATCCTGCCTCTGCTTAGCAGTAGGGTGCCGTATGTTTAATTGGAATTTGCCTTTTCTTATTTTTATTTTGAAACGAAAAGGGCAGATTTTCAGATGGTGTAGCTCCTTGGACATTGGTGGAGCTATCCGGATTTCCATCAGTTGTGGATCTGACCCTTAGTGTATAATGCACACACATTATACAATGCAAATGACTATCTCAAACAATGTGTGTCTGCTGGACAATGAGTGCAGAATTACTGCCATGACAGTCCACTGCTTGCACTTGCTATGGAATCCAGGCAATGACACAGGTGGCCCACACTGAATTGGCAATGAGCAGGCACAGGGCCAGATTAATTTTTTGTCGGGCCCCCTTGGGAATGAAGAGGCCAGGGGCAAGAGCACAGGGGGAAGGGTGGATTTGATTTAAATCATGATTTAAACCACTAGTCAGGAAGCCTCAATTTAATCATGGTTTTCAACATAGAAGTGCATTCTTATTGGTTGTTATAACCTTAATCCATATTCTTCGCAACTCAGAGATTGAGGCAGGTTTCATTGTTAGAAGGTACACACTATACATTTTTAAACAGTGATTTATTTTGAAAACTTTTCAGATGAGTTTTACAGCTATATTGGAAAATGAATGATTGGTTGGTTATTTCTTTTACCAAAGATAATTGAAGTAGATATTTATGAAGTCATTGGAAGGTGAACTAGCTCCAATTCAACGGGTTAATCATTAATATCTGGAGGATTTTCTTGCCAGACTGTATTAGGAAAACCTCACCGGACAGACATTTAAATTGTTTTATTTAACTAAAACAACAACGTTCTGTATTCTGGATTTTTTTTCTGCAACAGCAAACATAATATTTTAAGAAAAAAGCGTATGTCCCTCGCATCTCACATTTATCTCCAGACTTCTTCTTCTTGTCCAGATCTATTCCACCCCCAACAATCTTCTATTCATTGTACTTTTTGAAAATTTTCACTTTTAAAGAGAGGTGAGGGATTGACTCTGTGTACACAAATTTGCAGAGAGACAATAGAGGTGAGGTCTGTTATTTATTTTTTTATTTTAAAACATTTTTGCTGTTAACAAGCATGTTATCTCTGGAGACACAAATTCTGAGAACTGCAAAACTAAGCATCTCTGATGGTATCTTCTAGACTGAGCACTGAGTCCCATTGGGTAGATAAAAAGATTAACCTAAATAATCTATAGAGAAGCCTGTTGAACCCCATAAGATTGGGTCCCTAATTCATGAACTATTAGAACTCATTTACAAAACTTTTCTTAAACATTACATGAGTATATTGTCTCATACTATAGAATTAGAATGTATAATCCCTATTCCATGATGAGATAGAATGTATCTTAATTAAAACTATCTTTTGATAGTTGTTTTCCTCAAAAATCCAATTTTAAATTTAAAAAAATCAGATTTTTTATTTTTTTTTAAAAAGTCATTGATTTGTATCCACTCTGACAGCGGGGCATGGCATGGGTGGGGGAGGGTTAGTCCCCAGCTGGAGTGAGTCACAGGCCAGGGGCAAGATGAGCATAGTGGGGCATGGAGGGAGGATTAGTCCCTGGTGACTGGAGCAAGGCAGGGGCTGGAGGCAAAAGCACAGCAGGGCAGGAGCTAGGGTTGGTCCCTGGAGCAGCAGGTTTAAAACAAACACAAGGAAGTTCTTCTTCACGCAGTGCACAGTCGACTTGTGGAACTCCTTGCCTGAGGAGGTTGTGAAGGCTAGGACTATAACAGCGTCTAAAAGAGAACTGGATAAATCCATGGAGGTTAAGTCCATAAATGGCTATTAGCCAGGATGGGTAAGGAATGGTGTCCCTAGCCTCTGTTTGTCAGAGGATGGAGATGGATGGCAGGAGAGAGATCACTTGATCATTACCTGTTAGGTTCACTCCCTCTGGGGCACCTGGCATTGGCCACTGTCGGTAGACAGGATACTGGGCTAAATGGACCTTTGGTCTGATCCGGTACGGCCGTTCTTATGAGCAAGGAAAGGATGGGGGGGTAAACTGCAAGCGCAGCAGGGCTTGGTGGGGGGGTGGTAAACAGGATCCCCCCACCCCTGCCCACATAGAGTGGAGGGATACTGTTTACCCCTTCTTCCTGGTTCTAGCCCATTCTCTTAGTCTCTCTCTGCACTGAGCTGAGGGTGGGGGTGCACTGAACACAGGACTGGGGGTTCAGGATCTGGGAGGGAGTTAGGGTGCAGGAGCAAACTGGGGGTTGGGGTGCAGGGTCTGGCCAGGAACTAGGGTGAGGGAGGGGGCTCAGGGTTGGGGCAGGAGGTTGGGGTGTGGAGCACTTACATGGGGCAGCTCCCATTTGGTGCGAGGGGTGCAGGTGGGAATGTGGGAGGGGGTGCAGGAGCCCCCATTTGGTGCTCAGGGTGGGAGTGGGGATGTGGGAGGGGTGCAGGAGTCAGGGCATGGGGTGTGGGTGGGCTGGGTATGTGGGGGTGGAGGAAGCGCTGGGAGCAGGAAGGGGAGAGGGAGCGGCAGGAACACAGCATGCCTGGGAGAAGACGTGGGGGAGGGGGAGCTTGGCTGCTGGCAGAACCTGCCCTGCAGCAGAAGCCAGCAGGACCCAGCTTCTGGCCACCGCCCCCGTGGGAGAGCACGGTGGGCAGGGGGCAGAGAAAAGTGGGCCGGGCTGGGTCCCCTTTGGACCATGGGCGTGGTGCCATGGTAAATCCGATACTGAGCAGGCACCCTCCAGGTTGTCCCCTTCCGGCATAGGAACTGGCCCAGTGGTGAGCTGTCTGCATTATTTCACTCCTGCGCTGCTGGCTCAGATAGTTATGCCTCTTGAGTTATTTATTTTCCTTTTTGCAAATCTCACTAGACACTAAGGGTATGTCTACACTACGGGAGTATTCCGATTTTACAGAAACCGGTTTTTTAAAACAGATTGTATAAAGTCGAGTGCACGCGGCCACACTAAGCACATTCATTCGACAGTGTGCGTCCATGTACCCAGGCTAGCATCGCTTTCCGGAGCGTTGCACTGCGGGTAGCTATCCCGTATCTATCCCATAGTTCCCGCAGTCTCCCCTGCCCATTGGAATTCTGGGTTGAGATCCCAATGCATGATGGGGCCAAAACAGTGTCACAGGTGATTCTGGGTAAATGTCGTCACTCAATCCTTCCTCCGTGACAGCAACGGCAGACAATCATTTCGCGCCCTTTTTCCCTGGATTGCCCTGGTAGACGCCATAGCATGACAACCATGGAGCCTGTTTAGCCTTTTGTCACTGTCACCATATGTGTACTGGATGCTGCTGACAGATGCGGTACTGCAGTGCTACACAGCGGCATTCATTTGCCTTTGCAAGGTAGCAGAGATGGTTACCAGCCCTATATCACCATCTGCAATTGGAAATTGGCGATGACGGTTATCAATCCTTTTGTACCGTCTGCTGCTGTCATGGGTGCTCCTGGTTGGCCTCGCTGAGGTCGGCCGGGGGCGCATGGACAAAAATGGGAATGACTCCCCAGGTCATTCCCTTCTTTATGTTTTGTCTAAAAATAGAGTCAGTCTTGCCTAGAATATGGGGCAAGTCTACTAGAGAACCAGAGAGCACAGCTGCTCCGGGTCAGAGCCCCAGAAATCCCACAGAAATGAGGAGCTGCATGCAATTCTAGGGGGTGCCCCTGCAACAACCCCACTCATTGCTTCCCTCCTCCCACACCCCTCCTGGGCTACCGTGGCAGTGTCCCCCCATTTGTGTGATGAAGTAATAAAGAATGCAGGAATAAGAAACACTGACTTTTTAGTGAGATAAAATGAGGGGGAGGCAGCCTCCCGCTGCTATGATAGTCCAGGCAGTACAGATTCTTCATTAGACATGAAAGGGGGGGGCTGATGGAGCTCAGCCCCCAGTTGCTATGATGAGGATGGTTTTCAATCCTTTTGCACCGTCCGCCGGGAATGACCGGGAGTCATTCCCATTGTTGCCCAGGTGCCCCCGGCCGACCTCACCGAGGCCAGCCAGGAGCACTCACGGGATGATGAGGATGGTTTTCCACCATTTTTTACTGTCTGCCATCAGGAAAGTAAGGGGAGAGGATGCTGCTATTCAGCGCCGCAGCACTGCGTCTACCAGCAGCATGCAGTAGACATACGGTGACATTGAAAAAAGGCGAGAAATGATTTTTTACCCCTTTTCTTTCACGGGGGGAGGGGGGTAAATTGACGACATATACCCTGAACCACCCGGGACAACGTTTTTGACCCTTCAAGCATTGGGAGCTCAGCCAAGAATGCAAATGCTTTTCGGAGACTGCAGGGACTGTGGGATAGCTGGAGTCCTCAGTCTCCCCTCCCTCCCTCCATGAGCGTCCATTTGATTCTTTGGCTTTCCGTTACGTTTGTCACGCAGCACTGTGTTGAGTCCCTGCTGTGGCCTCTGTCTGGAGATTTTTTCAAATGCTTTGCATTTCGTCTTCTGGAACGGAGCTCTGATACAACAGATTTGTCTCTCCATAAAGCGATCAGATCCAGTATCTCCCATACAGTCCATGCTGATCAGAGCTCCACGCTGGGCAAACAGGAAATGGAATTCAAAAGTTCGCGGGGCTTTTCCTGTCTACCTGGCCAGTGCATCCGACTCCAGATTGCTGTCCAGAGCGGTCACAATGGTGCTCCGTGGGATAGCTCCTGGAGGCCAATACTGTCAAATTGCGGCCACACTAACCCTATTCTGAAATGGCAATACCGATTTGAGCGCTACTCCCCTCATCGGGGAGGAGTACAGATATTGATATTAAGAGCCCTTTATATCGATATAAAGGGCTTAGTTGTGTGGACGGGTGCAGGGTTAATTTGGTTTAACGCTGCTAAATTCGGTATAAACCCGTACTGTAGACCAGGCCTAAGTTACCAGAGCTGGTGGAGCTCTACATTCAGCCAAGCTATCAGGAATTCATTTCTTAGACACACACACTACTCAGCCCAGAAGATTCTTGTCAAGGGACTCTTTATGCACATTGGGTTGTCTCTATAATCTTCATCATCACCCTTCTGCATGAGAAGAGCACCTCTGTAGCACCCAGGAACTGTCTTCGGAGGGGTAGCAACTGTGTCCATAACTTGAGCTAGTTCAGCTCATGCCAAGTCATGTGGTGTGGGTTATGCCTCAGAAACCAGACTTGGGAGTCTTTATGTGGTAATATTTGGCTTTGGAGAAGGAGATTGAGGGCTTATTCTGAGAATAAGACTGAGAATATATTATTGCCCTTATATAAATCCATGGTACGCCCACATCTCGAATACTGTGTACAGATGTGGTCTCCTCACCTCAAAAAAGATATTCTAGCACTAGAAAAGGTTCAGAAAAGAGCAACTAAAATGATTAGGGGTTTAGAGAGGGTCCCATATGAGGAAAGATTAAAGAGGCTAGGACTCTTCAGTTTGGAAAAGAGGAGACTAAGGGGGGACATGATAGAGGTATATAAAATCATGAGTGATGTTGAGAAAGTGGATAAGGAAAAGTTATTTACTTATTCCCATAATACAAGAACTAGGGGTCACCAAATGAAATTAATAGGCAGCAGGTTTAAAACAAATAAAAGGAAGTTCTTCTTCACGCAGCGCACAGTCAACTTGTGGAACTCCTTACCTGAGGAGGTTGTGAAGGCTAGGACTATAACAATGTTTAAAAGGGGACTGGATAAATTCATGTTGGCTAAGTCCATAAATGGCTATTAGCCAGGATGGGTAAGAATGGTGTCCCTAGCCTCTGTTCGTCAGAGGATGGAGATGGATGGCAGGAGAGAGATCACTTGATCATTGCCTGTTAGGTTCACTCCCTCAGGGGCACCTGGCATTGGCCACTGTCGGTAGACAGATACTGGGCTAGATGGACCTTTGGTCTGACCCGGTACGGCCTTTCTTATGTTATGTTCTTATGTTCTTATATTCTTGCTACATGGGGACACTCAAGAAAGTTAATCCAAATGAACAAATTGTGACTTTAAAGTGAATTAGTTAAACCATGTTTGTGGACACTCATTCCTGCGTGGACACTCATTCCCAATGAAAGTGGCCTTTATTCAGCTGATTTTAATTTTCTTTGGAAGTAAAAGCAGACAGAAGAGCAGTGCGAGAATGCCAAGGTTTCCTTCTTTGCTAATGTTGATGCTTCTTTTGCTTTTGGTCTGTGGTGGTTTATCCCACTTTCCTAGGTTTGGGATTTGAAAGATTCCAAGAGAAATGCAGTTAGCTGAATTCTACATGGCTTCCAGGCCAAACCCTAGCTGGACTGAGGCTATGAAATCTGCAACCAGGTCTCTGTTACAGATGTTTCATCCCACGCTAACTCCAACAGCTAGGACAGGCCATTTCCCTGTTGCTGCTCCTTCCACTCCTATGTACACCATTGGGTCCATTGTGTACCCCATCCGTTTTTGGGATGTCGCTTTGGAGATTTGCCAAATAAATGTACACTCCTAAGCCCTGTTCATCTCTGGGATGAGAGGGCATCGTGAGTCTCTCTCAGTTGTTCTGAAAAGTTTTCAGTAATCATTTTGGATACTTATCTGAGGGAACTCTGAATAGTTTGTAATCTGCCCATCACTCGGAGTAAAAATGACCCTTGACTAGTAGCCTGATCCGTCAGAATGATACTGTGGAAATGAAAAAAGTAGAACATAATAGAACAGAGACGGTCTTGTCTAATATTTAGTGAAACTGCACTCTAGAGTCCAAAGAGAATTAAAAACAAAAACAAAACTCTTGAGTGGAATAAGTGCTCAGCCGGAGTGCACAACCAGAGACTTCCCAGGAACAGCCCAACAGCAGGACCTCACAGGTGCCCGCACTCAAAGGTGCAAATGTAACATTACGAACTCCCTGGCTGAGTGTGTCCCAAGGAAATGACACATTTGAGCAACTGCTGAAAACGCTGAGTTCACTTTTCCAAGTTCCAGCTTTTCTGCACCTCATGGCACTAGGAACCTGCCTGAAGCAGCAAAGCCTCTGATCCACCAAGAGGGCATGAAATCAGTGTGATTGCCGGTACCCTTCCTGCTTAGAGCGTGCTGCACTGTGTCTCTGGGGCAGCATTCCCACCTGTGGAAGGCTCTGTGCCTCCCTGTTTTGGCATTCAGGAGCCTGCCTCAGCAGCTCTTTCAGTACTCTAGTAATAGTATTTGTTACCCAGTCCTGTGTCCTTCCATCTATGTAAGGACACTAAATGCACTCGATTCCCATGAGTTGAGGGTGCTCAGCTCCTAGTAGGGGGTGCTTAGAACATAGCAGGATCAGGCAGCAGATTTTGGATGCCTCCATTTTCAGGTTTCCAATCTGGAACACCATGAGCCTGATATTCAGAGGTGCTGAGCCCCAGCAGCTCGCACTGATCTAAGGTGACTGGATGTCCTGATTTTATAAGGACAGTCCCGATCTTCAGGGCGTTTTTTTAGATATAGTGGCCTGTTACTGCCTCCACCTCTCCCAATTTTTCGCACTTGCTATCTGGTCACCCTACACTGACCTCATCTGGAGTGCTGCATGCTTGAGTCCAAAATGTGCCAAGGTGGGCACCCAAAAATTGAGCTACCCCAAATCAGTGGCTACTTTGGAAATGTTTTGCTCTAGTGACTGGGAGAGCCTGGCTATCCTCTAGGAACAAACCTGGTGGGCCAGGTTCTGATACCCTTACTCAGACTGAGTAGCACCTCCAAGTGGTCTCACTGACTTCACAGAGTGACCTACTATTCACCCTGAGTAAGGATAGCAGAATCTAGCCCTAACAGCATAAGCATTCCAGAAAAAAAAAAGTGTAGGACATGCACTACTCTGCTACTTTCAATGAAGAGCTCAGCAAAAACAATCGCAGGAGGGCTCCCGATGAAAAGGTTTCCCCCTCTTTAAAATTCCAGGCATTGTTCATTAGTTAGCATGTTCACAGAGCCATCTGCACAAACTAATAGATATGTTGTCTTCCAGTCACGGAGAACAGCACGGCAGAGAGCGAGCGAACAGAATCGCTCGCTTTTCCTTTCAGTGGGACTGAAAGCTGTACTTAGCAAACCCAATTCTTTGGGTCCTTTTAATAAAATGACAGTAATTTGACAGTAATAAACATTAGGCTGTCACTATAATGCAGCAGTTTGCAAATAACATTGACATTATCTTATGCTTGGTGTCAGACTGTGGGGCCCCTTTATCAGCTGATTAATGGGAAAATTGGATAAAATCCTTTCAATCTGACAAAAGCAGCTAAGATTGCATTAGGATGAGGCGTCTTTTTTTCCCTCTGTTCCTTTTAAACAGTGGCGCTTGTTTTGTTTGTTTGGCTGTCGTCTTTATTTATTTATTTTAATTTAATTTGGGCTTTTATGCAAGGCTGCCACATGTTAAACATAAATGGTTACATCACCCAACATCCCGAAAGCCTCCAGAAGTGTCATTTTGAGTCAAAAGCAGAAGTTTTTCTTTGTTCCCTAGAAAGATAATTTCTGAAACAAATAAGGGGTTAAGGGAATCTCCAGCTTTAACTCTGGCTTCTTCCCTTCCATAGACCCCCAGCCATTTCTACATGCTAGAGATAGCTTTCCACCAATGAGCTGTCTTCCCTGACTTATTCCAGGGAATTATTAAAGCAGAAATTCACTAGTGTTCATTTGCCGTATCAAGGACTTTCCCACAGCTGCTCATTACCATGAGCCAGTCAGTCTGTCATTAAAAAGTTCTAATCCCCATGTCCTCCTCAATTATCCATTTCCCCCCTCCTTCATTCACGATTTCCTTGGCCAGAGTGGGTTGGTTTTTTTTTTTAAAGATAAAAGCCCTGCTCCCCTAAAATTTTGCATAGCAACATTTTGTAACAGTGCATTATGCGAAAACCTTTTCATGCCATTTATTATGTTGATCATATGCTGCATAATGCATGTATCTGCAAATGGGAGATGGATTTGTAAAGTGGCTTGATTTCAAAAAGGAACCGGGATACAGAAGGCTAGATGGAGAGCAGGGGCGGCAGGTTTGTATAATTTTTAGTGGTGCCCAGAATGGATCCAAGTCCCGCCCCCACCCCCACACCCGCCTAAGGCTCTGGGAGGGGGTTGGGGTGCAGGCTCTGGGAGGAGCTCTAGGCTCTGGGAGGGAGTTTGGGTGTGAGAGGGGGTGCAGGGTGCAGGCTTGGGGAGGGAGTTTGGGTGCAGGAGGGGTGAGGGGTCGGGTTCTGGGAGGGAGTTTGGGTGCAGGGTTCAGGCTCTGGGCTGGGGCAGGGGGAGTTGGCATGCAGGAGGAGGTGGGGAGTCATGCGCTGGGAGGGAGTTTGGGTGTGGGGTGCAGGCTCTAGGCTGTGGCAGGGCTTTGGGGTGCAGGAGGGGGTGAGGCGCTCACCTTGGGCGGCTCCCGAAAGCGACCTGCACACCCCTCTGGCAGCGGCTCCTAGTCAGGGGGGCTAGGGGTCTCTGTGCACCACTGCCCACAGGAACCGCCCCTGCAGCTCCCATTGGTCACAGTTCCAATGGCAGAGTCGGCGCTAGGGGTGGGGGCAGCATGTGGAGAAACCCCCTCCCCCAAGGGGCCACAGGGACATGCTGGCCACTTCCAGGAGTGACACGTCGTGCAGAACAAGGGCCAGCAGGAAGACATTTTAGATGCACTTCGCTGCCAGTGGTGGTGGTGGGGGTCTGCAGGCCCTTTTAAATCACCTGGGGGCAGCAGGCGGGGCCGGGAGATGCTCCAGGGGAGGCACGCGGGGGCGGCAAGCAGGGCTGGGGGAGAGACCTGGCCCCAGACATTGGTGGAGCTGGGGCCCTGTTCTCTGAATATTCCTGGAGCGTGGGCACCACGGGCCCATACAACTTGCCGCCCCTGATATAGAGTTTGCTCTCAGCCCGGGGAAGGGGCAGTGCATGTAGCTACATCACCCCAACAGGTGCTCCAGGAAGGACTTGTGACTCAGAGGCACCCCTGAGTCGTAAATCCTCCCACTCGCCTGTGGAGATGGGGAATGAGGGCGTTCATTGTGTTGGCCCATTACCCCACGCACCATCCTCCTGCCATCTCAAGTCCTCCGCTCCCACTTACTTGCAGGAGAGGAATATCAGGCACCCACAACCTCTGCTCTCCCCTTCCCCCACCTTCATGCTCAGAATCAGCTTAAGGCTTTGTTAGCCCTGCAGGAGAGCAGCATGGTGCCTCATGTCCGCTTCCTCTCAAGTGCGGCCAGCTAGGGCCCTAATTTAGCACCTCACACAGACTTTGTGAGCTAACATTGAGCTACCTGCTTTCAAGGGGGCATTAGGAATCCGTCCCATTCTGCCTATTTTGCTTGTGCTGTAATACGATTGGAATATTAGTAGGACCCCTCCCCTCCCCTCCCAATTCCCATATGAGTGAATCACAGATATTGTGCATCCACTGACTGACTAATTCAGGGCTCCATCTTGCGAGGACCAACTACCCCCAACACCATTGGCTTAGTCCTGCCTCCAGTCAGGCCTGCCGACTGGGGGGAGGGGCAAAGGGGGTAATTGCCATGGGGCCCGGATGATTTAAAAGGGCCTGGGGACCCCCCCACCTGCTGCAGCAGTAGCAGCAGTGGCAGCTGGGAGCCCCGGGCCCTTTTAAATCACCGGTGGGCCACAGGGCTCCTAGGTGTGCGCGGGGTGGTACCGGTGGTGGCGGTGAAGGCAGGCGGGCGGGCATGTGGAAGCCCTGTCCGTGCTGGAAGAGTGCACCCAACAGCACAGCACTGCCTAAAGGTCAGGTGGACCGTGTCTGCGTGGGCCCGGCTTGTGTGTGCGTGCACCAGCCGTCGCACGTGGTCCAGCTCCGTGCCCATGTGGTGACGCCATGCCGGGCCAGCAGCAGCGTGAGGCCCGGCTCCAGCCCGCCCTGCACGATGCACGGCGGCAGCGCATTGACTGTTCTGCCCTGGGGCCCGGTGGGCCTGTCTCCAGCGATGGATAATGACACTTACAGAGCCCTTTTCAGGTATGCATCTCACAGCGCCTTGCAAAGGGAAACAAGTTTTACCCTGATTTTACAGCTGAGAGACCCAGAGATATTAAGTAACTTGGGCTAAGGCCATGCAGGAACTCAGTGGCAGAGCCAAAAATAGAACTCAGGTCTGACGACTCCAGTCCACTGACATCAGCAGTGCAGGACAGAGACCATGATTTAATTGGGAGTTGATGGTGTTCAGTCTTCCAACGAGGCACCCAGCACCTCCTAAGATTGGGCCAGCAATGACTGTTGGAGTCAATGTTTTCATGGGCTGGTTTTGTCACGCAGTCTGTGATGAACTTCCCAAGCTAGAGTTAATTTAATGTACTACTTAATGCCACATCATAATGTCTTTCCTTACTTAGGTGGCTTGTGTAATTTAGTCTGTTTTCTCAGCCTACCACTGACCTTTATTCAGCTACAATTTAATGTGTCGAACTTGGTAATAGCTAATGGGGGATATATATCACCTCGCTGCAGCTTCTCCCTCAAACAAGAGGTATGGGTGAGCCTGGAGCGCTAAAGCGAGGGGCCATTTCAAGTATATTTTGTCCTCTCCCCAAGTAGAAAATAACATTAAAAGTGCAACCAAGTTTTCATTCATCTCCCCCAAAATGCTATGGTGGAGAAATGTGTTACACCTGGGGAGCAAGGGTGTACAATGGGCATCTCTCCAGAGCTGGGCTGCATTTGAGGAGAACATTAGGGGATCAGAAGGATAGGGAACCAGCAGGATGTGTGTCGTGGGGTGGATAGCCACTCTAAGGGGAGTGAGGGCTTCTTTAAGGAGAACAAGCTGGTCTAGTCCCACCCATAAGTAATTAATTGCCTAGGTAGCTGGTGGACAGCTAAGTGGCTACCAAAGCTATTAAAAGCTTACCAGAGCTCAGTTAGGGGAGAGTGCTCCTGGGGAGAGGAGGCTCCCAAGGGAAAGGGACTTCCCAGATAGCTACAGGAGGAGCTGTGTGCTACTGGGAGAAGAGCTGCAGTGATCTGGAAGGTCCTGCAGATACCCTGGCTCCAGGGAAGGACTCAAGGGCGAGAGTGCATTGTGGGTAAAGGGCTGGTTTGTGGAACAGATAACCACGGAGTCTGTTCCTCTGCTAAGAAGCCTGGGTGTCTATCCATCTGTGAACTTTCCGTTACTAACCAGAGCCTTGGAAGTGGGGGCTCAAGTTATCACAACACAACTCATGGTCCACACCCTGAGCACAGAGCCAGGAACAGAAGCATCTTCACATAAACATTTTGCCCAGTTTCTGGTGGGATGGGTCCTCCTATGATCCAGGTGCCCCTTGTGTATGAAGGTTTGGCAGCCACGGGAAGGAGGTTGAGCTGGTTGAAATTTTCTCATCCAAACAGTGGTTGGTTGGTTGGCTTTTTTTGGGGGGGGGCGGAATGGAATCACTTTTTAACAGAATGCACATTTTTGTTTCTGTTCAGCTATTCTGATTTTTTGACAACCCCCCAAAAAAACTGGAGGGGGGGACAACTGCTTTTTGAAATCCAAAGGGTTCTTTTTTCCTTCCATTTCTTTTCCACTGGAAAAAAAAAAGCGGAGAATGGAAAAAAAAACTTTTAAACTAATTAATATTCAGCTTTTGTTCCATCATAAAACCAGACTTTTTTGAAATAAAATAAATGTCTGATTGCACTCAACTTTTGGGGGGAAAAATATATATCATTTTCCAATGGATGTAACTGGGACGGTATTCACCTGGGGCTTTTGTGCTTGTATACTTCAGAATCATCCTGTTTAGCCTGGTGAGTCAGATCAGCTTGGGAATAGCTTCCCTCAACTGCTTGCCTTCAAAATGTTATGCTTTTATTGCCTATGAATAAATCTCACAATGAATCAAAACAACAATAACTGGTTCAAGGGCCCACAGCCAGGGTGCTGGTCCCTGTAACCTGCCTCACATCTGTGTCTGCATCTGCAACTAGAATAGTCAGACGATGGTTTGTTCTCCTGGGCAATACCATGTAGGAAGGACATTTCTGAGAAGCTTCCTAGCACATCTGTGTACTAGCACATTCCTTTATGATTTATATTTAACTCTGGCCCTGCTTGCATCTTTCCTTTCTTACCTTAGCCCCCTTCTTTGCAGGGGCAGCTCTATGTTTTTTGCCACTCCAAGCACGGCAGGCAAGCGGCTTTCGGAGGCATGCCTGCGGGCGGTCCACTGGTCAAGAGGATTCAGCGGCATGCCTGAGGGAGGTCCACCGGTGCCGCGCCATCGGCATCCCCGCCACTGAAGCCACGGGACCAGTGGACCTCCTGCAGGCGCGCCGCCGAAAGCCGCCTGCCTGCCGCCCTCACAGCGACCGGCAGGCCACCCCCTGCGGCTTGCTGCCCCAGGCACGCGCTTGCTGCACTGGTGCCTGGAGCCGCCCCTGCGTCTTTGCCAATGAAAGCTGCTTCCCATTTGCTACCCTTATGCCTGAGATGATCTTCCTAGGCCAATGTATCTTTCAGCTCTTTCCTTGAGACTCATCTTTTCTGCAAAGCCTGCAAATGCCAACATATGGTAATAAAAACACTGTCACTGAATTGCTAGCTCCGTCTGCCGTATTTAGCAAAGATGTATATTGCATCCAAAAAGAAAACTGCTTTAAAAGAATATCATTAAAGTTGCAAAGTTAAGCACTCAACTATTAGGAAATACCAGAATCAAGGGTGCCCGTGCAACCTTAATTCAACCTTCTGTGTCTTCATTAGGATACAGCCTTTAATTACATAATCACATACTGTTTTTCCTGCAGGGCCCCGTGCCATGTTCAGTGAACAAGATGAACCTGCTGCGTGAACAAATCAGGTTGTGGAGCGAAGGAGGCTGTTATCTGTAGGGGGCATCTTCTTTGTTGCACAAGTTGGAAGGTGTGTATTGAATGAGGCAGGGCGGGGGGGTCTCCTGGTTTAGGCAGCTAATGCCTCAATGACAAATGTATACCTTCCCCAACGCAGCGTTTCTATGTGATGCTGGGCAAGTCACATAGGTGGATAGAGGTTAGAACCATTAGATCCACAGCATAGAGCTCTGCCACTTGAGCTAACAGAGTAAATAATAGCAGTAGTAGGTTGTCATCCTGTATGTGGGCCAGCCACTAGAGGGAAATGAGGCACACACTTTGCCAGAGGATTTATTGGATATTTCCTGACAGCAGAGGAATGCTGTGACTCAGGAACCCTCGGCTCCAGTCCAGGTTCTGAGGGGAGTGTAGTCTAGTGGTTATAAACTCTTCTGCCCAAGTCCCTTTCAGCCTAGCCTTGTTGAACTTCCAGACACAGTCTCACATCACTGACACCTGCTTCAGCTGCTCATCCCTGTCTTAGTCCCCATCCCCTCTCAGCTCCGCATCGCAGTTCCCCATCCCCACCCCCTCTCCGCATTTCAGGCATGTCTTTTCCTCCACCCTGGACTCCTTGTCCTGTTCCCTCATCCTCCTGCTTTCTTGCCCCCTCATCCCAATTTCCCCCTCGGCTCCTCCCTGCACCCAGCTTTTTGTCTCAGTTATCTCCACCACTTGTCTAACCCTCCCCCTCATGACATTTCCCAGGTCCAACTCCTCACCCTCTGCACTTCAGTAATGTTGTTTCAACCTTCTCCACCCTTCTCCTCCATGCTGCCAATACACCAGACTGAGGCCACAGGACAGATGGTCTCCCTGATCTCAGTTCTGATGCCACACAGTGGCCCCTGGAAGATGGGAAGAGCAATAGCAAGGAAACTCCTGTTTTATCTTGGAACTTTTGAAAGAAAGAAAGAAAGAAAGAAAGAAAGAAAGAAAGAAAGAAAGAAAGAAAGTCACTCTGAGGCAGAATCGCAGCATGGAAAATGTCAACCCAATCAGTTAAGGTTGGCCAACCTTTACAAAAGCTTTTGCTTCCTACACAGCCAATAAATAAAGTCATTAAAGGACTTACCCCATTATAGCTTCAATAAATTGCACAGCTTTCATTGGCTTCATTGGACAGGGCCTAAGTTAGCATCATCTTCTAGTTCTTCTGGTAGGATGTGTTCTCCATCTGTTTAGATTGAAAGCTCTGCCAGTATGGATCACATCTTGTTTCATAGCTAGCCGAGACAGAGCCAAGCTTAAGTAATAACCCTGGTTTCCAAATGGACAAAGTCAGTCCACTAATTGTTTTTGAGGTGACCTCATTTTCATCCCTGGATAGGAGATGCTTACAAAAAAAACCAACAACAACCCCGCTCCCCACACCCATTTGAATGCACCCACAAAACCCTGTATTTGTGGGCAATAATGCAGCAGCCATACACTTTGTGAGACAATTTATGGTCCAAGTAGAAAAGTTGGCTTATATTGGTCTTAGAATCAGAGAATCATAGAATATCATGGTTGGAAGGGACCTCAGGAGGTCATCTAGTCCAACCCTCTGCTCAAAGCAGGACCAATTCCCAACTAAATCATCCCAGCCAGGGCTTTGTCAAGTCTGACCTTAAAAACCTCTAAGGAAGGAGATTCCACCATCTCCCTAGGTAACCCATTCCAGTGCTTCACCACTCTCCTAGTGAAAAAGTTTTTCCTAATATCCAACCTAACCCTCCCCCCGCACTGCAACTTCAGATATGAAGAAGCATCAACTCTATTCAGACCTTGTTCTGTCATCTTCTACCACTGAGAACAGTCTCGATCCATCCTCTTTGGAACCCCCTTTCAGGTAGCTGAAAACAGCTATCAAATCCCCCCTCATTCTTCTCTTCTTCAGACTAAACAATCCCAGTTCCCTCAGCCTCTCCTCATAAGTCATGTGCTCCAGCCCCCTAATCATTTTTGTTGCCCTCTGCTGGACTCTTTCCAATTTTTTTTTATCTTGCATAGACATTATTCACCGCACTTGTGCAGATACGTCGAACTTGACTTCAACATTGAGAAAGTGCTGCAAATAACTAAATTTCACAGGCATAAGTAGTTTTTAATTAAAAATTATTTTGAGTAAGTGCTGGGTAGAGATTTCTGATCATATGATTAAAGATCAGCAAAATCTTAATGCCATTAAAAAGATAGACTAAAATCCTAGCTCTGCTAAAATGAGTGATAACTCCCATTGCCTTCAATGGGGTCAGAAATTCTTCTATAGTGACAGGGATGACAATGTATACCTTATTGAAGAGAATTACAAAATTTGCCCCTAGATCACAAGAAACCTATAATATAATGGCTTCATTTCAACTGTCTCTGCAAAGAAATGTCTGAGCATCACTTTTAATTTATTGTAGAGGTCAACTAATAGTATCTCTGATATTAAAATAACTTTCTGAGCCAGCAATATGCAACTAAATATCTCTAAAAATCAATAGCAGGGATAACTGTTATTGATTAATTTAATTAAACAGATTACATTCAAATATTCACTATAAACATTCACTTGATACTAGTTATCAGATCACATGCAGAGGCCAGGTGAAGGTTCTGAAAGTGCCTAACGAACACATCAAACAAAGGTTTCAGAGTAGCAGCCGTGTTAGTCTGTATCCGCAAAAAAAACAGGAGTACTTGTGGCACCTTAAAGACTAACAAATTTATTTAAGCATGAGCTTTCGCTGTAGCTCACGAAAGCTCATGCTTAAATACATTTGTTAGTCTTTAAGGTGCCACAAGTACATCAAACAAAGTAAACTGAATACCGAGAGTTCTGGGCATGACTTACACATTATAATAAAGTAAATATGTGGCTATTAGAGGCCCTATTGATCCGTAGTACCTAAATATTGCATCAGGATTAACAAGGGTAGTAAATCAAATATGGAAAATAATAGCACATTAATCTAAGCAACAGCAATGGACTGCTAAGCTTAGTGTATATTTCAAAGTCACTTAATAGAGCACTGTTTTATTCTGGCCACGAATTTGCTATAAAGAGGGAGAGAAACCTGCAGCAGTGGGTTTGGGGGATATGTGAAACTGCTGACACGCTCCTGCTGTTCAGTATCCTGAGAAGATGTGGGCAAAATAAGGAAAACTAGTTTTGCAAAAAGTTCTGTAATTTCCAAGTTGTTTTCATTTCACAGGGTTACAAAGAAGCCAGTTTTCACATGGAAAAAAAAGTGGAACATTTTAATTGGATTTTGTTTTTCAAATTTATTTACATTTAGTGAAATAGATATTAATGAGTTTGGGGTACCAAAAACTGGATTGTGAGGTACAGCCCTGCACTGACTTTGACTAGCTTGCATTAGGAATACATGGTCCAATGGACAGACATCAGAAGTCCTAGATTCTGTTCCTGGCTTCGACGCTGATCTGCTCTGTGACCTTGGGCAACTCACATTACTTCTCTGTGCTTCTGTTCCCCCCACACCCTTTGGGAAAAAGCCGTCATTTACTATGTCTTTGTACACATCCTGGCACTCTGAGGTCCCATTTGTGGTTGTACCCACTAGGCTCCACTGCAGTACAACTAAATAGTAAAAATGACAGACTGTGATGGTTTGGGGGACTGTCTGTACAACTTAGGAATCTTGTTAGCTATTGTGGGTGCATTATATGTAGCTGTGTCAGACTGCAGATTTTGTTTTGGAAGTGGGGTTCTTTATCTTCTCTGTTTCCTCTTTACCTCCATGTTGGACTGAAATGCCCTCAGAGTAGTGGTATGGAGCTGACAATAGAAGGTCATTAAATTTGGATGGTCCTCTATTGAACTACAAACGTCCTGGACAATGGACTGCCGCCTATCTTAGAGAACTGGTTTAGCAGGGAGACGTTGCCTAGCAACAAAGCCCCCTGGAGGAACTCTGTTGTTGAGGCACCTAACTATGAAACTGGAAGGTTATGAAGGGCAGTAGCTGCTCTATTTTTCTCTCTTTTTGGCCATTTTTTTTGCCAGCTTAAGACAAGGGAAGCTGCTGTAGCAGTTGGCTGAGCTTGGGCGGGATGGGGTGGGGGGAAGGGCACTGCCTACCTCAATTGAGATGGTTCCCCAAGGACTCCCAAGGGAAAGGTGTGCTGGACAGGAGGAATATGTGTAGGGTTTGTTGCTTTCATATAGATCTTTTGTGCATTTCTCAGGTGATTAAGTAAAGAGCAACAGTGCTGTGCAGTGTCCGTGTGTCATATGCTGTACCTACCGCATCTTCCTTGAGAGACTTAAATAGTCTGACATGAAAGCAGCTGAATTTTGCTGAGAAGGGATGTGAATGCACCGCACACTCCCTTACAAAAGGGAAGAAGATGGAAACCTGAATCCACCCTGAGCCCTGCAAAATTACTTTTGCTCATAATGTGGCAGCTTTGTCATCTTTTGCAGTGACTACACGGGTGATAACAAACACCTTCTACGCTCAGCCCAGTCTAACTCTCCAATTGATTTTTCCCAGCCTTGTGTGCTTGTTTAATAAGAAAAATGGTGCTCGAAACTGAGTCTGATCATCTTAAAGATGTTATTTACTTTTTGAAAGGTGAGCTGGATTATGATTAATACAGTGAATAGCTAAAATCTAATAGAGTCGATGCTTCTTCATATCTTACTGTGGCCAAGTACTTGTGGGGAGAAGAAAGAAACAATGAACTGAATTAAACACCTTTTGGGTTTCATGTTTGCGTAAGGGCTTTTGAGTTAGTTAGTTAGTTAGTTAGTTACGCTGCCTTGCAGCTGTTCAACCAGAGTATCGGAAGCTGTGGTGTTGAACTTAGCCAAGTCAGATGGAGCTATCCAGTGCATGCTGCCCCTTTCCCCCTGACAACTTCTCGCCTAGTGGGAGTTCTCTTTGATTCTTTGACCCCTGGCATGGGATTGGTCACCTGAGTCAGAGGACACTGTCTTCTTCTCTGACTCCATGAGTGAACCTTTGCACAGAGGGAATTAGTGGAGGCTCAGTAGCAACCCCCCCTGCTTTTCCCTGAGTCCTCTGAGTGAATCGGGATGGTTCAGGGGGCAGGGAGATCATTTCAGCTGCAGAGGTTAGGGATGAAGAGATGCTGGCACAGGGACCAGATTGGCAAAGTTCATGACTCTCAAAATCCCCAACCTCCATGCCCCTTATCTCTTTTCATGCACCACTTGAGGCTACCCCAGTACCCTGCACTGCCTTCCCCCTTCCTATGCATCCCTCTATGCCTCTTTCTGTCCCCACCCCTGGTTCATTGCAGCCAGTTTACAGATTCCTCCTCCTGCCCAGGTCCCTTCCATGCCACCCTAGCCCCCAAATTCCTTTCAAACAAGTTGTGATCATCTTTGGTATTTACCCATTTTTCCCTCCTTTTCATATCTTTGAAACAAAGAGATGATTTTATACACCCCCCTTCCCTAGCCACTTGGGGAGAGTGACCAGCCTCTTGTTCTTATGATTAGCTACAGGCTAGGGGTTGATAGCCAAGCTCCGCCTTGCAGAATGTGATAGACCCCTTTTTAATACACCAGTTGTCCCATAGGCCCCTCTTCTCCCATGACCCACCATCCCTATGGGGGCGTAAATGGGTGTAGCTCCATCGCAGTCAGCGGGTCAGACCCCCAGCTGGTTTAAATACATGCAGCTCCATTGGAATCAATGGGCCATGTCACAGAGTGGCTGGGGAAAGGGCCTCCAGGGAGAAAGCCACGCTGAGCTAAAAAAGTGCACAAGAAACCTGCCATAGGTCCTGACGTAGGAGGGACTGAAAGGCAAAGGGGAAAATTCCCCAGCAGCTGTAGCCCAAGGTGGGCTGAAGAACTATCGTGTGTTTTTGCATATGTTAGGGACATAAAACTGCTTGGAAAGAGACTCTGGGAGTGGCCGCAAGTCCTTTGTCGGCTGGGGACAAGCCAGCACATTACAAGCCGGATCCCCAGCTGGAGTAAATCAGCACAGCTCCATTGGAGTTAATGGGCCAGATCCCCATTGACTCTGACGGAGTTAGGCTGATGTACCCTAGCTGAGGCTCTGGCCCCAGGCTCTCTCTCTCTTTTTCAGATTGCGTAACAATCCTTGTGGCTTCTGCAGCGATTGCTTTGAGGGCTGGATAACAGCAGGGAAGTGTTTAATGTGTTTTTAGTTGTTTTTTAATGCAACTTAGCGGCTGGAAATAAGGAGGGCACACTACGTGACCAACCTGTTCTTCACGTGGTCCAGGGATCACCAATGGCCTATGAAGCACAGTGTAGGCACTTCTGGCTAGGAGTTAAATCTCTCTCCAGGGCTAGGGGCTCGAGGGAGTCTGTCTCTGGCAAGAGCAGCTGTACAATCAATTTGGTGTGGCTGTTCCTGTCAGATCAAATGAAGTTGTATACAAGGCCCACCTTTACTGGAATTAGTTTCCTTCCCAATTCTGCTGACTCTTAAAGAAACAATGCCCTTAATGAGCCTGTATCCCCCTCTGTGAAAGCACGGGGTGCATTTCTCATGGGGTTCAGAACTGGCACTCGTTAGCAAACCATGTTTTGCTTGGGTCCTTGTAATCAAGCTCCGCAGAGGTAACCCTCTGGGCTCAATCAGGGAGAGAGATGCTACCTTTGGTGTTCTTGAATGCCACTTAGATTCAGTGTTATTATGTGGGGACATCTTACATTCCGAATACAACTCAAAGGGACCAAAATGGATAGAAAATTACTTCCAGTGAATAGTCATAATTTCTTGTTCAACCAAAAGAAAATAAAAGAGCTGTAGGTATTAGTGAGTCACGGGAGAATTTACCTACAGATTGGCTTGTTTTGTTGCATCGGTCTAAAATGACACTACTTTTGACAATAATTTTAATGAGAGCATACACTCCGCACATTCAGAAGGGGAGCAGAATCAAATTCTACCATCCTAAAAGGCTGTTCAGATTTAATTTTTCACATTGACACACTGAGGTCACACTGAGGACTCCAGAGTCCTCACATCCAGGCTATGTCTAAATCTTGCAGATTCTTTCTACATAGCATCTCTAAGATCTGGCTTTTCCTGTCCATCCACACAGCTACAGCTCCCATCCAGGCTCATCATCTGACGGCTTGATTACTACAACATCCTCCTCTGACCTTGGCAAATGCAATCTCACCCCACCTGTATCCAGGCAGAGTGCTGCTGGAAAGACCATTTCCCAAGCTTGTCACTTTGACCATGTCAGCCCTCTCTTTGCATTGCTGCACTGGCTCACTCTTTATCGTATCAAACATAAACTGCAAGTCTTCATCAAGGCCCTTCCTGGCTTAGCTCATCCTACCTCTCATCCCTCATACACTATCAAGATGTCGACTCCAACAGCCGATCAGTCCAGAATGCCAACTTCCGCTGTTAAAGTTTCATGCTGACCAGTATTGTCTCATTGTTTCCTTGTACTTCCCTACCTTATATTTAGATTGTCAGTGCTTGAGACAGGGACAATCTTTGTTCAGTGTTTACACAGCACCTAGTGCCATGGAATTCAGGTCCAGGACTGGAGTCCTAGGGACTATATTAATACAAATAATAATGATAATAAAATATGATAGATACGAGTGCTAGAAGGATAATGAGTAATGCTATTGAAAGCAAACATAAAAATATTCAGAACACAGCTCCTACCTCAAACTGGGCTCAAGGTCTTATTAATATAGTTAGGGCCAGAAGGAGCCATTAGAATCCTCTAGTCTGACCTGCCTAATAAAGACCTTAGACTGTCGACCAGTGATTTCTGCATTAAACTACAAGCCGCTAGGCTGACCTAGAGCATCTCTTTTAGAAACCTCATCACCTGGATGATCTAAAATTAGTCAGAGATGAGCTTGAGCCACCAATTCTGGATTTGGAGCGGAAGATTCCAATAGTCTGAGGTGTTTCGATCCATAATTTTACTTCAGGTCCACCTCTGTTTCAAACTGAATTGACTGGACAAAGCAATATACACCAGGGAACAATTCTAGGTCATCAGTGATGGAGCAAGTGACCTAATCTGCCTGTATGTTCAGCCCTTAAGCACCTCTGTGATTTCTCACACACTGCCTCCCATGTATGGGTAAAACTTCCTGTCAAAATCTGTAAAGGTTTTCTATTCAGCCTGGTTTGTTTTGTTAGCACGTTCTTCCACTCACTCCCCTCCTATTTGTCTGACTTGTCCTGTTGGACGTGTAGATTCTGAACTGTCTGGGTAGAGATCGGTCTCTTCAATTTGTCTGTACAATACCTAGTTCTCTGGAGCCCTGATAGCGGTACCTGTTATACCAATAATAACTACTGGTTCTGTCTCATCTTTAACCCCTGTGGTGCTAAGAAAAACAATTCGGAAACTGCCTTAAAAAGCATTAAGCATGTAACAAAGTGACAAAGCCCAGGAGATTGCAAGTTAAGGCCAAAGCTCTGCTTTAAATGTAGGCTGTCTTGCTGAACAGTTCAAGTTAAGGACAAAGCGTCAGCCTATATTTGCCATCTTCGGTTAGCTTGTGTCACAATCTTCATGTTCTTTAGATACTGTTTACTTAGACATGCAATAAAAGTCACTTTTGTCTACCAAGGAGAAGCTTTGTTTATTTTTTTTAAAGTGACCTTATTCCTGGTGAAAAGTCTGACAGAAAGCTCCGGAGACTGGGATAGTTTATGCATGTATGCTAGACACAACACGGGCAGCAGCAGACCAAGCTTCCCTCAGGTCCCACTCTTCATCTGGACCGTGATCTGGAATGCCCAGCTATAGAGGGAGAGGATGGTTCATTCTTCTAGCCCATTCAATCTTTGGCCTCTCAGCTGAGGTTTCTAATGAGGCAGGCATTATTGATCTGCTCCAAGTGGGATTTCCTAAGGAAACCATACTGACTTTTGCATTGCAGAGAGGTTCCTGGAAAACTGTCTGATACCAACCTGGTCTGGATGCGAACCAGTGATCAGAAGAGGAGATATGATATGCAGTTTTCATCTACAATCCCATGAGTCAATCTTAGCACTACATGCAGGTAGTGCTAAATGTTCCTTAAGTGTAATCTTCAGGCCATTAGAGAACTTCTAGGCCTGGTGTTACACACCTGACTAGGGCACAGCTGTCAGCAAGAACTATTTGTCTTGCCTGGAACAGAGACTCTTGGACATTCAGAGCAGATGCAGGGTCCCTGGAAACCACTTTTCCAATGCAGTATCTCCTTGAAGACCACATGAGCTGTGGTGCTGTCTGTTGACTTTATGGTGGCTGTCAAATGGGTCCTGCAAGAAAGAGGACATTGTCAGACAGAGCCTTTGGGACCAGCTGCTTTTCTGCTCTTGCTGCCTGGAGTTTTCGGCATGCTCGTTGCATCGAGGAAAACAGGGTTGGGGAAATAAGAGTTGTCACTGCAAACAGCAGTGCAGCCTGGCAGAAAAACATTGCCTGCATGTATAGCAGCTCTTACAGGATGTGGTCTTGCAATAGGCTATAAAATTAGAGCAGGCTGAAAGGTTCTGAATTTTGAAATTGACAAAATTTTGAAAATTTGAAGGAAAAAAAATGGAAAAAAATTCTTTGTTTTGTTTTTGCAAAAGATGTTCCCTGGTTTTGACCATCCTTAGAGCTGGGTGAAATTTACTGAATTTTTAAAATTTGACATTTTCATTGTTTCATAATAAAAGGGGCAAGAAAATTTCCAGAGGAATTTTCTGAGGTTTCCCCCTTGTTTTTGAAAAACTCTATTTAAAATGGAACCCAACACTGACAAAGCTATCTTCATCCCTCCCCCACCTCACAATATTTTTAAGTGTCTGAGCATTTAAAATGTGTATCACAATTCCCAAGCCCGTCCTGAAAACTAACAATAGGGATGGCTTTGATATCACATTGTGGTTGCGTTGGCTTGAGTGAGCATAACCTGTAAGCAGCAGCTCAGCACCTAAGGTGTCTAGTCAAGAAAAGACTCACAGCAAAAAACCATCCCCGACTTTGGTGGTGACAAAAATAACTTCACCGCCACTAAGACCAAGTCTTTCTCCAAGCTCTAGCTGCCTCACTACAGCAATCTTTTCATAGTGTTGTCTGATGACTGCCAGTACTATTATAGCTACATATTCCCTTTACTGTTAAAGACCCTTTACTGAAAACCATAGCATTACTAAGAAATAGCAAGAGCCAAACCGAGAAATTCAGCCCTCCCACCACTTTTCCCACTTTATGGTGGGATATTGCCAGTGTAGCAGGCAGCGCTGGACTCTATCCCAAAAATGATTAATAAGACAGAGAACCTTTATTTTCCAAAAGGCAAGATTTACTACCGGAGGAAGAGGGAAAAAATCCTTTTGAAAATCCCTATGTTTGAATCAGGTGCACTGAAGGTTGAAAGTCAGCTTTGGAGGAGTTACGGTATGAGCCATACAGAAACGTGACATTCAAACTTCCCCCCACAACAGATAAGTATGCCAAGCTGTACAATGTGCTACAGCACAGAAGGTCTTGCACAGCTTCCTTGTAATATCCATGGCACTGCACCCAGTAGATTGATGAGTTAAACAAGCTATCTCGATTTCTGAGTAGGTGTGTAATCAGAACGGAAATGTGGTGGAAAGGCTTCTATTCATGCTACACTGGATTTCACGCGCCATAAAGACACTTTGCAGTGGCTTTTTTCTCCAGATCAGTGCTGAAACTTCATTCCTGCTAATGCCTGACATTAAAAAAAAAGCATATTATATGAAATGTGGGCTTGGTCTTCCTACCAGCTAAATGAACTGACTGAGATAGAGGGGAAAAAAACCACCACAAATAACACCAAAAATATAATTTCCCCTTGGAAATGTCAGTAACAGCTTATTCCTGGGAGGTGGGAGAAATTGACATTGAAGCACTAAATACAAAAAAAAAAAAAAAAAAAAAAGATTCCTTTGCAACAGCAGTAGCTAAACACGGATATTGTATATATGTATTGCCCGCTCCCCTCTACATCTCTGCCCATAATGCATTTAGAAAATTGCCATCTGATAATGGCTAGCCAGGTGGTGAGTTGTGTTTGCTGCTACCGATTTGCTAAAAATGGCACACACAGCTGGTCAGTGCTAAAAACATCCTGCTGTTTTTGTTCCTCCGTCCTTCTAGTACCTGCCTCCTGCCTTAGGCATGCAGAAGAGACACTGGTTCAAGCCAAGTCATGTTTATATATCGAGTTAGTTAAACTGGGGGGGGTACTCTTATTTCAGTTTAAACCAGGGTTTGTTTCAGGCTAACTTACATCGGTTAGAAACAGGTTCAAGCTAAATCAGAAGAAATCATTCTTACACCAGAGTGTGTGTGTCCTTACAGGGATTTGCACTCGCTTAACTAAATTGGTTTAAGTTAAACCAATACAATTTCTCTTTGTACACAGAGGCTACGTTTCATCCACCTGTCATGTCTCACCTTTTAGGTTATAAGGTCTTCAAGGCAGGAGATGTCATTTCTTATGCTTGTGTAGTAGCCAGCTCAGTGGGGTCTGGTTGAAGCATCTAGGTGCTACTGCGATATAAATGTTAAACACCATTACTATTCATAATACACTTATTGAAATCAATGGGAGAAAAAAAACCCTATTGACTTGCATTGGAGCAAATTCAGGTTCATCTATAGTTTTCAGTTTTCTAATAATTTGTTTCACCGACACTAATGATTAAAATGTCTCTCAGAGTTTAGATTAACAGAAGGGAATGTAGACACAGGGGGTAAGAACCCACGTGTGTGGGTAAATTGGATTCACAAGAATACATTAGCAAGCTCCTGTCTGCTTTTGCAGATGAGAGCTAGACCACAAGGATGCTCCACAATCGCTGAGATACTCCCACAACTCCTGATTACTCAGGCCCCTTCCTGGATTTAATTCTTGGAATGAGATATGGAGTTTCATTGACAGCCAAGAAGATATTAACAGGGAAGGCAGAAGGCCATCAGGCATAGTACTGTGTAAGGTGATACATGCCTATTTAACTGGGTCAGTGGCCGGTCTAGTCAAGAGCCCCGTCTTGGACAAGGGCCTTTACCAGACGCTGCTGAAGAAGGTGCACAAGATCCCATAACACACAATTACATAGCAGCTACTCTGAGAAACTTTCCTCACCTGATGGAGTTAGTGGTAGGTTTATGCCCTCAAGCATAAGGCTTTATGTCCCTCATGAATTTCAATCCCCTGGCACCCATGTGGATGATCTTCTTATCCCTATAAATGTCTATTCTGTTTTGAGAAGGACTATCTGATAGACTTCTGCTCTCCTGCCCATGGAGATGTTCTAACTGCCCCCTCCCCACTTAGAGCGACATGGTGTTACTTTCACATCCTTCGTGGTACCCATCTGCTGCAAAATGGTTGCTAAGGAACCTCTTCTGCAAATAACACAGCACTCCTTCCCCACACTTGTTCCTCTTTCTTGTCTCTGTCTCTTACACAACAGCAAAGGCAGCACAATGCAGTTGTTTCTACAATCCTTCACCACTGAAGCACCTGCTGCCTGTCTAAATGGCAGCCCCCTAATGTGATCAGTCCCCTCTATCCTAACACTGATTGCTACAGTACAATTTCTCTGTGCTCATTTCATAGGTTACTTTTACTTTATTCAGTGGCCATTGATTTTCAGGCCTTTAAATCCCAGCTATCTGTGCATGTATCTAGAGCCTAAGAGAGAGAAACAGACACACAACACCCCTCTCTCCCCCAAGTTTGCTTTCCTATAATAGCTGTGATTTGTGGCTCATGAATCAACACATCCCTGGAGGGAAATAGAGGAGCATGTGTCAGCTCCTCCTCTTACATTAATAATTATTGGTGCTGAATTAATTATACACCTTTCAGCATCTTTTGAAAAGTCAGAGGTTGAAGACAGGGAATTAAAAAATGTGTGAGGACAGCAGAGTCTGCCGGCTTGTGACAATAAACTGATATGCAGCACTGCAGTTAGCAAAGATTCCTTATCTATACAGAGAACCAAAACATTCAGAGAGCACCCTGCTATGAATAATCTCCTGATACCGCTCAGCCATGCAGATGTAAGTGGAAATGAACTAAGAGAGGCTGAACTTATTACAGCTTAATTGAAATGGACTTAAACTCGGTGAGTCAAAATTTCTCATTGAGGTCTTTTTTTTTTTCCCTCACAGTTACATTTCTACTGTAGCAGTTCCATTTCCCTCATCCAGTTAGTTGAGCTGTTGATGAGGTGATATGGGTTCTAATGTATCATGGAATCAAAATCTTTGAGGTGAAGTTATTGACTTGTGGAAAGGAGTGTGTAGCAGGCTGACCATCCTGGAGCATGTCTCTCTGGCTTTCTTCTGACAGTTTTGGGAGTTCAGGACTTGGGCCTCTGGCCAGATTCCTGTAAAGTCCTACCCCTAAAACAAACTGTCTTCTATCTCCTGAGCATGGTCCTTGCAGTGCCACTACCCTACTGCACCTGCTCATGGGCCAAAGGACTTCAGTCTCCAAGGCAATGAAGCGAGCACTGTTCACCAGCACTAAGCTGACAGCCACACAAAAAAGAAAAAAAGGCATCCAGGTGAGGTGGGCATTAAGGGAAGGTAATTTGCTTGTACCCTGGAAGGCATTTTCTGTAAGTGTCAATACCATGATCTGTTGTTTCTGTGCCTGGACAAATACAATAATTACTGCATAATTCAAGAAGTGACTGACATCCCTAAGAATGTTTCACCCCTGCCAGCAATTGAACAAAGGGGCAGTCAGTAAGGGACTAAGCCAGGCTTCGAGTGGGACAGTCATTTATTTATTTATATTTATAAAAATTGAGGTGAGGTGTGCCCACTCCAAGCTTTGGGTGGCTCTGATCACACTTACAATTCATAACAATACCCGCCCACACACACACATCAAATCATATAAGTGTTCTGCTAGTGCCCTACAGTCACAAGTATCAGGGTGTAGCCGTTTTAGTCCGTATCCACAAAAACAACAAGGAGTCCGATGGCACCTTAAAGACTAACAGATTTATTTGGGCATAAGCTTTAGTGGGTAAAAAACCTCACTTCTTCAGCTGCATGAAGTGAAAATTACAGATGCAGGCATTATATAATGTCACATGAAGAGAAGGGAGTTACCTCACAAGTGGAGAACCAGTGTTGACTGGGCCAATTCGATCAGGGTGGATGTGGTCCACTCCCAACAACAGATGAGGAGGTCTCAATTCCAGGAGAGGCAAAGCTGCTTTTGTAATGAGCCAGCCACTCCCAGTCCCTATTCAAGCCCAAGTTATGGTCTTAAATTTGCAAATGAATTTTAGTTCTGCTGTTTCTCTTTGAAGTCTGTTTCGGAAGTTTCTTTTTTCAAGAATAGTGACTTTAAAATCTGTTATAGAATGTCCAGGGAGATTGAAGTGTTCTCCTACTGGCTTTTGTATGTTACCATTCCTGAGGTCCGATTTGTGTCCATTTATTCTTTTATGTAGGGACTGTCCGGTTTGGCCAATGCACATGGCAGACAGGAATTGCTGGCACATATCACATTAGTAGACGTGCAGGTGAATGAGCCCTGGATGGTGTGGCTGATGTGGGTGGGTCTCTGATGGTGTCGCTAGAGTAGATATGGGGACAGAGTAGGCAACGAGGTTTGCTACAGGGATTGGCTCCTGGGTTGGTGTTTCTGTGGTGTGGGATGTAGATGCTGGTGAGTATTTGCTTCAGATTGGGGGGCTGTCTGTAATCAAGGACTGACCTGCCCCCCTCCCCCAAGGTCTGTGCGAGTGAAGGATCATTTTCCAGGATAGGTTGGAGATTGTTGATAATACACTGGAGAGGTTTTAGCTGGGGGCTGTACATGATGGCCAGTGGTGTTCTGTTATTTTCCTTGTTGGGCCTGTCCTGTAGTAGGTGATTTCTGGGTACCCATCTCGCCCTGTCAATCTGTTTCCTCACTTCCCCAGGTGGGTATTGTAGTTCTAAGATTGCTTGATAAAGATCTTGCAGGTGTTTGTCTCTGTCTGAGGGATTGGAGCAAATTCAGTTGTATCTTAGGGCCTGGCTGTAGACAATGGAAGTGACTCTGGTCCCCAAAACATCCTTCCTACCTGCTAATATGTAACTCGAACCTAACTTCATCTTGCCCCTCCTCAAATGCCCGAGGACCAATGATGAGCTTTGTAGAATGTCCTTAGACCGTAGTCCATTCCGTGCTTTGCTGCACATTGGGCTATCCACATTTGCCATCCTTGCCCGTCAACCGCCCTTCCCTCCAAATCTTCCCATTTCATGTTGAGGTGCTTGTTGTCATTCAGAACGGTTCATTTCCACGTCATTCACAGTCTTCCTCGCTTTCTTCTTGTGTTTTCTGGCTTCCATTCAAGGGCGGTATTTGGTAAGCATTCTTTTCCCATTCTCAGCACATGTCCCAGCCACTGATGTCTTCTTTTGTAGATTTGTGAGAGGGTGCCTTGTCCAGTAATTGTCCAGTATGTCCTAGAGGTGAGCAAATTTGGTGGACAAAGCAGGGAAACTGCTCCAGAGTCAAGTAGCCCTCACAGAGATGCACAGATAGCCAATCCTTGTCATTTATATCAGGGGAACTTCCACTTAGTGCCATTGCTGAGTGCAGCTGCAGAACAAGGTCGAGCAAGACAGATGGTCTCTCAAGTAACATTTATTTTTAAGGCCAATACCAACAACTTGGATTCCCTGCAGAGGCTTACAAGTAACCAGTGCAGCTCCTGGAGCACCTTTTTTAAGAGCTCCCAGCATAATGTTCTGCTTAATAAGCAGGATGCCATTGAGTAACTTTGGCATCTGAATGGTCCCAAGGTGTAGCCCCACTGCTTTCATCAAAACCATCTAATCCCAATGCACCAAAAGTAGGTGTGGCAAGATCTACATCCAAAAGTGAAATGGTGTAGCAAGGTCTACATCCACATCATCCTTCTCATGATTTGAACATCCTGGCTGCATCTTGATTACTGTCATTTCAATAGAAGAGTAGCCTGGTTTTCTTGGGCTGATTATATTTATCCATTGCAGGCAAAAACCCTTCTTTGTGGTGTGTTCCTCATGAGGCAACACTATGAGAATAACAGGCTTCTGCAGAAGCGGCAGCAGTCCCTCATTCTTGAAGACAACATTAAATATCTTCAGCAATAACACTAACCAAGCTTTTTGTTTGAGATGCCTTTAGCCCATACTCACAATTGTTGACCTGTCTGAGCACAGATTCGCTCCATATTTTATATCAGAGGGGTAGCCATGTGTAACAGGGTGACCACCCACTCCAGCCTGGAAGGGGTTGGAAAAGCCCTGCAGAGGGCAAGGTAAAACCCTGGCTGATAGGGGGAAGTGGATGCAGCTGGGGCCACGCCCCAAACTGAGCAACAGGGCCTTATAAGAAGGCAGGACCAAACAGTCTCTCTCTGTTTGTAGAGGGAGATGGGCCTGGCTGCAGGGAGTTAGAGACAAAGTACCTGAGTGGAGCAGGGCTGGGGAAAGGCAGAGGACCTGGGGAGCTCTGGCCTAGGAAAGCCCCAGGCTGCGGTCTAGCATTGGGCTAAAAGGTACTAAGGGTTGCAGAGGGCAGCCCAGGGGTAGGCCAAGGCAGCAGGTCCAAACCTCTTTGCCTATGATGAGTGGCTGATACTGTTGCCGACCCAAGGGGGGCAACAACGGGGTTTGTTGCCTGGTGTGCGTCGCACTAATTAACACACCAGGGTGGAGAAGTAAACCAAGTTTATTTGAGCCCAAATAAGGTGCAAGGGAGAAATAGCAATCTCAAATCCTGCACACACACACGCAGGCGGGGTTCCAGTATTTATACCCCCTTTGTTTTTCTTTATCTGTACTTTTGCACTGTGGGGGCTACTTTCTCATGCATATAACCTTAATTACAGCATCTGCTTTCCGCCTATCTTATCTAGTATTGGCTGCATTTAGTGCTAACCGGCCTTGCAGCTGCCAGCAGTCAGCACATAGCACAGGAGGTTACAAAAGTTGAGTAAGGCTAACAAAAGCACTTAACATAAAGGTACTTTGGTTCACACAGGCCCAAAGCCATTCTCCTGAGTTACCTAAATTTATACCTAGTGACACCAACAATACTGCAGTCTGCCCCAGTGAACAGGGGCTAGATGGAGACTAGGCAGTAGCCAAAACTGAGGCAAGGTGGGGATAGTGGGTGGGGGTTCCCCAGGAGGGGAGACCCTGAGAGAAAGGGGTTACTACCAAGGGGGGTAGCACCCCAGATAAAGGGGCACCGGGTCCAGGGAGGGACACGGGGGCCAGAGGACAGGCAGATCACTGGCCTGTAGAAAGTGCTCCAGAGCTGGAACGAGCTAATTCCCCGGAGTCACCAGCAGGAGGCGCCGCAGGGGTGAGTCTGCTTCATCTATACCATGTTAGTCTGGATCTGTAAAAAGCAACAAAGAGTCCTGTGGCACCTTAAAGACGAACAGATGTATTGGAGCATGAGCTTTCATGGGTGAATGCCCACTTTGTCAGACCCATGTACATGGGCATTCACCCACAAAAGCTTATGCTCCAATACATCTTTTATTCTTTACGGTGCCACTGCTGAAGAAAGAAGTGTGTATTCACCCATGCAGCTGCTGCAAAAAACATCTTCTATAAGGTGGTGCAGGATTCTCTTTTGCTTGCTACAGAACCAGACTAACACGGCTACCCCTCTGATACTTGACAGGACTCTTTGTTGCTTTTTCCATATTTCATGTATATTGGAAACAACAGTTACATTTAGTGGCAGTGAGGGTTGCAGCAGGACACATCCCATCAACCCAAAGACTTTAGAATCATGGTAATAAGTTAAGATGAAAGACTTGTGCATTCCTTTCCACCTTCATTTTGCCCATGACACAGCCCCGAATGCAGTCCAACACCCCATGCAGCTTTCACATCCATCTCCAGCACAGATCAAAAAGCAGTACAAATCCCAGCTTCATCAAAATTGCCCTCTAATGTAAAATTTTCAGAACACCCTCATATGCTTTCTTATTGATTATATCAACAGAGCAGCTCTACTGCTATCACACATTCCATCCATTTGGGAAGTTATTCTGCTTTCACACAGCTCTCTCTTCTTCCCCTGGCCCCATTACTCAGTACACCCCTTCTAGATGAGGTTAGGAGTCCTACCAACAGCCTCCTTCATTAAACAACTCAGACTCATCTGCAGATAACAGTCTACACTGCGTACTGAACGAGGCAAGGATCCTGTGAAAAAGTAGTATGTGATCATGTAGTTAAAAACTGCATAACCCCAACTTGGAGTTTACCATCTTCTGGAATTCTGAACTAAGCCTCTGGGAGTCCTGCCCTATGAACTACAACAATAATGGCTACTAGAGCCCTCTGACACCATTTCCCAGCATGCTTGGAGTCAAAGATGGGGGCAGAATGGTCCAGAAACTCCCCCGAGGCCATCAAGGAGGCTTCAGCATGAGGTGAGATGGACAAACAGTTTTCTAAGCCAATGATGAGTAGAGCCCTAGAAATCTGTGGATATCTGCTTTATATCCACTGATGAGGTTTGTAGATTGTGGATGGATGTGGATCCAAATTTTATATCTAGAGCCCTGCAAATCTGTGGATATCCACAGACCATGTTTGTGGCTCATGGATCGGTTGCGGATATATATTTTGTATCCGGGCAGGGCTCTAATGATGAGTCTGGGCTGCCCCGCCCCTCAGTGGGAGGGAACAGCCTGACTCCAAGAAAATGAGTCTAGTTTCAGTTTCAGCTGTGTGAGTTTGGGAGCTGAGAGAGAAGCAGAATAGCTCAGGGGGTTTCTGATTAATTCCCATCGAGGGAGTCTATAGAGGGAACTGCTGTGGGATTTAGAGAATGGATTAGGCAGTCTCAGCCAAGCAGAGACCAGTGTCCAGAGTCGAAGAGACCCGACCGAGAAGCAGCTACTGAGAGCCAGACGAGACGCCCACAGGACTCTGGACCAGGAGAGCGTCCTGTCCCATTCAGGGGCATAGATGTTGTAAGAGGAACCTTGTTTTTGTTTAAGCCAGCCAGCATTCACAGCACTGAAACACTCATTAACAGATTTTAAAAGGGATTGAGCCAAAGCCCAGGGGCTACACAAATAAGATCAAATTGGCATTGATGTTAAAAAGAATGGAATACCAACAGGGCAAAAAGGTAAGACTTTACACAGAGCAGCTTAGTAAAAAGGCCTGTGTGGGCAGATGAAGACAAAAAGTTTATACAACCATAAATAATGGCAGCTACCTCACATGAAGCCACGATAAATAATGCTAGAAGAGAGGATGGATAAAACAGATGCAATGTCTCTATATAGTCTGCACTTACACTTTGATGTAAAAAGAGCTGAACTTTGTTTGGCAACCCCCAACATTTCACTTTCTGGTAGAGAGAGCAAACCTCAGGAATTTTAATCATAAGTGAAAGATTCAGAGAATTGTGAGTGGCTGGAATCAATAATGAAAGAACTAGGCAACCTTAACTATAGTTAGCAGTTTCAGAAGAAAACACACAGCAATTTCCTTATTAAATCAGACCAAGGTCTATCTGGCCTAGTATCCTGTCTTCGAGTGCCAGACTCTTCAGAGGATGTGCAAGAACTCTGCAGTAGGCAGTTATGGGATAACTTATCTCCTGATAAAGTTTCCTCCAAATTTCCATTATTCAAAGGTTGGCTTATGGCATGATGAATGACCGTTGAAGAACATAAGAACTGCAATAGTAGTCAGACCAATGGTCCATCTAGCCTAGTATTCTGTCTTCCAACAGTGACCAGTGCCAGATGCTTCAGAAGGAGTGACAGAACAGGGCATGTAGCAAGTGATCCATCCCCTCTTATCCACACCCAGATTCTGGCAAACAGATGCTAGGGACACCCAGAGCATGGGGTTGCATCCCTGACCATCTTGGCTAATAGCCATGGATGGACCTATCCTCCATGAACTTAGCTAATTCTTTTTTTTTAATCTAGTTATATTTTTGCCTTCACAACATCTCCCACAATCTAGTTCCACAGGTTGACTGTGTGTTGTATGAAGAAGTACTTCCTTATGCTTGTTTTAAATGTTCTGCCTATTAATTTCATGGTGTGACCCCTGGTCCTTGTGTTATGTGAAGACATAAATAACACTTCCTTATTCACTTTCTCCACATCATTCATTATTTTATAGATCTGTCATATTCACCCTTAATCATTCCTTTTCTAAGATGAATAGTCCATCTTTTAATCTCTCCTTGAGTGGAAGGTGTTCCATACCCCCTAATAATTTCTGTTACAGAGAAGGGTACCTTTTCCAATTCTAATATATCTTTTTTGCGATAGGGTGACAAGAACTGCATGTAGCCTTCAAGGTGTGGGCGTACCATGGATTTGTATAGTGGCATTATGATATTTTCTGTTGTATTATCTATCCCTTCCTAATTATTCTTAACATTCTGTTCGCTTTTTTGACTGCTACTGCACAACGAACAGATGTTTTCAGAGAACTATCCACAATGACTCCAAGATTGTTTTCTTGAGTATAATCCCCCTCTTTAAAAATAATCCCAACTATTATATATATTGGGATTATTTTTCTTTCCCAATGTGAATTACTTTGCACTTGTCAACATTGAATTGTATTTGTTATTTGGTTGCTCCAGTTTTGTGAGATCCCTTTGTAACTCTTCACAGTCTGCTTTGGATTTAACTATCTTGAGTAATTTAGTATCATCTGAAAACTTTGCCATTTCAATATTTACCCTTTTCCAGATAATTTATGAATATGTTGAACAGTATAGGTACCATTACTGATCATTGGTGAACTCCACTATTTACTTCTCTCTGTTGTGAAAAGTAACCATTTATTCTTATCATTTGTTTCCTGTCTTTTAAGCAGTTACTGATCCATGAGAGGACCTTCCCTCTTATCCCCTGGCCATTTACTTTTTCTTTAGTGTGGAACCTTGCCAAAAGCTTTCTGAAAGTCCAAGTACCTGGTAACCACTGAATCACCTTTGTCCACATGTTTGTTGACCCTCCTCTAAGAATTCTAATAGATTGGTGAAGCATGACTTCCCTTTACAAAAGTTGTGTTGACTCTTCCCCAGCAAATCATGTTTATCTGATCATTCTGTTCTTTACTATAGTTTCAACCAATTTGTCTGGTACTGAAGTTATGCCAGGATCTCCTCTAGAGCCTTTTTTTAATGGCATAATATTAGCTATCCTCCAGTCAGCTGTTACAGAAACTGATTTAAGTGATCAGTGAGTAGTTCTCCAATTTCATATTTGAGTTCTTCTAGAACTTTGGTGAATACCATCTGATCCTGGTGATTTATTACTGTTCAGTTTATCAATTTGTTCCACAACCTTCTTTACTGACACCTCTAGCTAGGACAGTTCCTCAGATTTTCACCTAAAAAGAATGGCTCAGATGTGCGAACTTTCTTCACATCCTCTGTAGTGAAGGCTGATGGAAAGAATTCATTTAGCTTCTCTGCTTGTCTTCCTTGAATTTTTCTTTAGCACTTTGATCATCCAGTGGCCCCACTGGTTGGTTGGCAGTTTTCCTTCCTCTGATTTTTTTTTTTTTGCTGTTAGTTTCTGTGTCTTTTGCTAGTTGCTCTTGAAATTCTTTTTTCAACTGCCTAATTATACTTTTACACTTGGCTTGCCAGAGTTTATGCGCTTTTCTATTTTCCTCAGTAGGATTTGACTTCAAAAATTAAAGGATGCCTTTTGGCTCTAATTTCCTCTTTTACTCTCCTGTTTAGCCATGGTGGCATATTTTCTGGGGTTTTTTGTTTTGTTTTGGGGTAAACATTTTGTTTACATCTCCGTTATTGTGTTTTTAAATAGTTTCCATGCAGGTTGCAGACATTTCATTTTTGTGACTATTCTTTTTAATATTAATTTAACTAGTTTCTACATTTTTTAAAGTTCAGTGCTACTGTGGTGGGTTTCTTTGGCATGTAAATTTACCTTATTGCTGATCAGAAAAATTTTGTTCCAACAGTTTTCTATCAGAAAATGCCATTTTGATTAAACCAATTTTTGTGAAATTGTATTGATTTTATGAAATTTTGTTTTGAAAAAAATTGCAAAAAATCCAATTCTGACATTTTCAGAAGAAGTTTTAATTTTTCATTTCAAAATGACTTTTTTTACATTTACTTAATTTTATATTTAAAAACATTCAAAGGAAAAGGCTAGAAAGCTAAACAAAACATTTCAATTAACCCAAAATGATTTTTTTCAGGCCTTTGTTTCACAAAAACAAAACAAAACAGGATATTTTTTTCATCCCACTTTGGGATGAAAAAGATGTTGAAATCTTGAAATTTTTTTGCAGGATGGAAACTTCTTTTTCCAACCAGCGCTATAGTTTACATCCCTTCTAAAACTCATGTTTGGGAAAAAAAAACAAACAAACCTATACTGTTATAACTCTTGTGACAAAGCTCTGTCCTTGTCCCCATGGGTCCTGCATTTCCTGATGGATTTCACTAGCCTCAGAGGCTCACTGTGACCCTCCCCTTAACCCTTCTCTCTTTAGAGACAAGGGTCACAGTCTACTGAGCCATTTTCATCATAAGCCAGTGAGGGAGGTGAGGAGAAGCAACCCTCCCTTGCAAGTCTCTGTTGTCTCCCAGTCTCAGTGATTAATCAGGGGGGCACTGGGAGGTGGGGTGGGGGGGAGCCAGGCTTCAGCCCAGGGACCCTAATAGTATTAGCTATGGTAGCTGACCTTTTAGGAACAAGACACGTAGAATTCCCTGGGCTACTTCCCCACAGCAGCCCCCACTTCCTCAAGCTCCACTTCACCCTTAACTCAGGGTCTCCTACCATGTACCTAGTATGGTGTATACAGCTCAGTCTCTCCAACAGCACAACTTCTCACAGCTCCTGACATGCACACCCACCTGACTGGGAGGCTTTTTAACTAGTTCCAGCCAGCCCCTGATTGGCTTCAGGTGTCCCAATCAACCTAGCAATCTCCACTGCCTTCTGGAAAGATCTTAATTGGCCCCAGGTGTCTTAATTGACCTGGAGCAACTGCCATTTACTTATCCTGGTACCAGGGATTTGTTTAACCTGGGGCTAATATATCTATCTCCCATTACTTTTCTATAGCCATCTGGCCTTGTCCCGTCACACTCTACATAATCATGTTGTCCTCATATATCTCTGATCCTTTTTTGAATCCTGCTAATCTCTTGGCCTCAATAATAGGAGCATTGATTGGCTTGCCCCAGGGTTGTGTTTCAATCCTGAGGAGGCTACTTTAGGGGATGGGGGGAAAAAAAAAATTGGTCCTGCTAGTGAAGGCAGGGGGCTGGACTAGATGATCTTTCAAGGTCCCTTCCAGTTCTAGAAGGTTGGTATATCTCCAATTATTACATTGCATATACTGTGGCAATGAGTTCCACTAGCACATTCTTCATTACATAAAAACTGGTTCCAAGCAAATTACATTAATGGGCCCAGTACTTCAAGTTGCCATATTCAGTGAGGTTTGAAGGTGCTCAGCACCTCATGGGGATTTACAAATCAGAGACAGTTCTGCATGCAATTGCTCATACAGTTGCCTTCAATGTGTGTTTCTGGCAGCCAGAGTTTCCTGGGTGATTAACTTTCCAATGTTTCACCTTTTTAGATTTCAACGCTGTGAGCTGTTGACTTAATAGGATAATCACAAGATGTCCCCAAACTGAATTCCACCAACTTATATGACTTTGTAACACTTCTTATTTGACTGCAGAACTTCCCCATATAACAAAGGGACCGACAACAACAAAAGGACTCAAACAATCACTCAAGAAGGAAAGTGAAAGTAGGGCATTAAAGTAGGGAATTGAAAAGGAAGTTGCAACTGACAAGAAAGTAGATTAAATTTGAAATGATTTTTTTAATGCATTTATACAAAAGGACATCAAAATACCTCACCTGAGATTAGCTGTATATTCATCCTCCTAAGTGACTTCAGGATGAGTAAATGAGAGAGACAGTATTTTTTTAAAACTAACACAACACACAAGAAACCTGTGCTTGCGCAGCCAAATGGGACTCGGACTGAAAGGAGAAGAGACAAGTATTTCTTGGCCTATCAAAACCAATTAAGGAGAACTTGCTAAGCAAAGTTCCTGCAATTTAGAAGTAAGGAATCATGAGATGAGTATTAAAAATGGATCAAAATGCCCCAGAACTACACAGGGCATATGGAAACAGATGGTTTATATGACATCGATCCAAGTTGCAGTCTCTCTCTCAACAGGCCATGTCACAGCATTGAACTATGTGGATTTATGAAACGTTGCTGGATTTTTTCCCCTCTGAACTTGGGCACTATTCACCCCGAGTGGCAAAGGGAGGTGACAATGGAGACACCACCATCTGCTGAACCACAGGTGGATTCGCTCCCCCTGGGACTCATGTCATGTTTCCATGCATTGAGGCTGAGAATCACTGTGACTTGGCCTCAGAGACCCGGGTGCCATTTCCAGCTATGCCCGGGAGGTGAGGTAAGTCACTTCATCTCTTAGATTGCATGAAGAAGAGACTGTCTCACACGGGGTGTTTGTTAGTGCCTAAAAACAGGGGTCCTGATCTCAGTTGGGGTATCTAGGTGCTGCTGCAAAATAGGCGAAACAGAGCATCCCCCCAGATGCTCAGGCCCAGCCAGCAGTGCCCAGTTTTCAAACCAGTCTGGTTGCCTCTGTGGTGGGGAGATTTCAGTCACCTTGCAGAGTCCCAGCCTTCCTGTGGTGGATGCCCTTCAGCAGGGTCTGTGCCAGGGAGTGAATTTACAAATTAGCCAGTGGGCCAAATGGTTCCAAGGTTTTCATTTGCCTGCGTGTATATTGGGTGACTGGTCAACGTTCTCCTTTATGTGCTACTGTATTTTAGCCAGGGGACTTATCATGTGCAATGTAGGAACAGTTTTCAACTGTCAGATTTACTCCACGTCCGACTCATATTTGTCTTCCTACCAACAATCCTGACCCTTTGACATCCCACCTGACTTGCAGGAAGGGAATGCCTGTATTTTTCTGGAGCTCAATATCCCTTAATGGAATTCACTCTGCAGGGCAAGGAATCCCCTGTAAGACAGTCAGGATTGTAAAGGCTTAGGACTGTACCTAGTCAAAACTAATTTTTATCAAGGAGCAATGTCTCATGCACGTGGTGATAATACTGTGCTCATGATGTGTTCATCCACACCTGCCCAGCAGTTGAACACTACATAAGAACATAAGAATGACCATACTGGGTCAGACCAAAGGTCCATCTAGCCCAGCATCCTGTCTTCTGACAGTGGCCAATGCCAGGTGCCCCAGAGGGAATGAACGGAACAAGTAATCATCCCTTGTCACTCACTCCCAGCTTCTGGCAAAGCATGGGATTTTTGTGGAACTTTGAACATCTCAGCCTTAAAAATATTTTGTAAAAACCAGATAGCTCTAAGAATGCCCCTCTCTAACTTAGACAGCCATAAAACAAAGGAAAGAGATGAACAGTTAGTGAGAAAGGTCGATGAATAGATTTATCTCCCCTTATCCATTAATTTCTGGTTCTCAAAGAATGTACTAACCTCTCATTATTTAGGAAGCAGGCAACTGGGGGTCAGGAGCCCTGGGTTCTATTCACAACTCTACTGCTGTAGAAAAATCACTTTGATGCTCTTAAAAATCTCTCTTTAACCTTTCCATAACTCAGTTTTCCTATCTATAAAATAGGGATTATCACACAGTGCTTATCCAGTTGTCTAAAGTGCCTTAAGCTCCTTAGAGGGAAGGCATTATATATGCAAAGTATTGTTAATGTTTAGTATTTGTACATAGCTTTAACTTGCTTAGATCTTTTAATAAATGTGTCAGCACACCACGTGGTACACCAAAGATGGCTTTGAAGACTTATACCAATGATAGATTACTGCATCTCCACTGAATTGATCCGAGTTACTTCTGATTTCCAGGAAGTTGAAGAAAAGACACAGTCCCAGCAATTTTGAGTTGTTTTTTTTTTATTTGCACTCCAACTTTTTTTCCTGACAAAATTTCAGACACAATAAAATGACAATAAATACAGATCTTACATTAAATGGTACTTATACAGCCTAGAAAATTACAATCTGAAAGCAATTTTGGATTTTCGCCTCTCTTTATGATGATACAGTATATGCCAGTTTGTGCACATTCCACTGTTTGAACCATCAAAAAAGCTTGTAAATCCAGATTACATTTTAAAAATATTCATCTAGTCCTGGAATTTAAACCAGAGTAAGGGCAAAATGCCTCCCTCCACCTCCAAATTATCTTATCATCTTTACTGACATATACATTTTTTCCACTGACTTTTATTGACAACCAGTTTTGATGGGTTCTCTTTTTCACTGGCATCCAATACATTTAATGACAGCTGGCAACCCAGTGTTGACATAGTGATAGGATCTGATATGACCACCAGTACTTAAAAGTAAACTTTATTTTGGATGTGATAGCTGTTATCAGCTTAGGCAAAAATCCAGTCCTGATGCCTACCAGACCTAGGAGCAGAATATCAAACTCCTGAAGTCTGTACTCAGTTTTCATTCAGGGAAACTCTCAAAAGGAGGGATTTTCCCCTTCCTCATCCCACTTATCCGTCTAGGTACTTAGCTGGCACTCATTGCTGTAACATCCCCAGTTGATAGATGAAGCACTCAGACACAGGGCAGATTCCGTAATTTGTCCAAGATCGCACAGGATATCTACGTCTGAGTCAAGAAATAAAACCAAGTTTCTCAAACCCCAGTTTGACCCCTATCGAGTAGACCAGGGGTTCTCAACCATTTTCTTTCTGAGCCCCCTCCCCCCAACATGCTATAAAAACTCCAGGGCCCACTTGTGCCACAACTGTTTCTCTGCATATAAAAGCCAGGGCTGGCATTAGGGGGTAGTGAGCAAAGCAATTGCCCAGGGGCATCATGCCACAGGAGGCCCCCTAAAGCTAAGTTCTCAGACTTCGGCTCCAGCCCCAGGTGGCAGGGCTCGGGGCCCCGGGCTTTGGCTTTGGCTTTCTGCCCTGGGCCCCAGTGAGTCCAATGCCAGCCCTGCTTGGTGGATCCCCTGAAACCTGCCTGTGCCCCCCCAAGAGGGGCCCAGACTCCTGGTTGAGAACAGCTACACTAGACCATCCTTCCTCCACCCCTGCACCCGTGCAGCAGCATCTGATGACACAAATAGCTCATAAGGGTTAAGATGCCCCCCAGGAAAGGCACCACAATGGGCTGCGATAGGCATTCTTTTGCTGCCCCTACCTTGCAACCTCTTGTGTAGATGGCATGTTGGGGATGTGTCAGGAGCTGAATGAGGCATGGCTGTAGTACATGCTGCTACAGCTATTCTGGACTGTGCTGCAGCCCAGAAGTAGCCCTGAGGAGGCTGACATAACTTAGAGCAGCCTTGCACATAACTTAGTGCTACGCCAGGCACTGTTTCAGCTCCCAGAGCAGCCCCAGTATTGGGATGTCACAAAGGTGCCTTCAAGTTATATTTCCCCTGGTCTGTCCCTCTGTGCTACACCTCCTGGAGGCAGAGCACAGAATCTCAGTCCAGGAATTGAAGGACTGACTACTAATGTAGTGGGGACTGTAGAATTAGGTATTTTATTTATACAGAAAGCGCTTGTACAACTATATATAAAATGTCCTCTCTAATTCAACACTACAGTCTGTTCTTTATGGTATTTATATAGCCTGCCTGAATCACTCTAATATCTGATCACCTCATGATCTATTTATCCTCACAACTCCCCTGTGAGGCCAGGCAGAGCCATGTCCATATTTTACAGATGGGGAATTGAGGCACAGAGAGACTAAAGTGACCTGCCCACGGTCACTGAGGAAGTCTGTGGCAGAGCAGAGAACCGAAGCTGGATCTCTTGGCTAGTACCCCAACCACCAGACCATCCTTTTACCCTCTTCTGCTTAGCCTGCCCCATTCCCTGGGACAGGCCCAGCAGAGCACTGACACACACGTGTATTTCTGCAGCAAGTTAATGCCTCTTCTTTTTTGCTAGGCACAGACTCCTAGCAACCAGACCAGGTGCTATTCCCACTAGGGCTGCCCCCGGAGGAGGAGTGGGAGGGGGAATTTGCCCCAGGCTCTGGGCCCCACAGGGGACCCCCACGAGAATATAGTATTCTATAGTATTGCAACTTTTTTTTTATGGAAGGAGTCCCTGAAATTGCTTTGCCCCAGGCCCCCTGAATCCTCTGGGCGGCCCTGATTCCCATTGTAGATAATGGCAGTTATTCTTTATATTGCTGTAACACTCCAAATGTGCTATCAGCTTTCTAAACATAGAGTGGCAGGGAGGGAGGGGGGGGGCCTGGGGGCCTGGGGGGGGGGGGGGGGCCTGCCGGGCCCCCCCCGCCGCCCGCTGCGCCCCCCCTGCCCCGACCCGCGCCCCCCGCGCCCCCCCCGCCCGGCGCGACCGCCAGCCCAGCCGCCGCGCGGTGGGGGCGGGGCCCCGCGGCGGTGGGGGGCGCGGGGTGGCGAGGCCGGAGGGTCCCGGAGGAAACCCCGACTGCCGAGACCGAAGCCGCGAGCTGGGCCCGGGTGCGGTCCCGCAGCGGCGGCCAGGTCGCCAGCTCGGGTTCGAGCAGAAGGGCCCACCCGACGCCACGGGAGAGGGAGAAGAAGAGAAGCGCCCCGCCCCCCGCCCGTTTTTTTCGGCCCCCCTGGGAGTGAAGGACCCCCCCAGGGCCCCGAAAAAACTGGGGGGGGGCCCTGAGCCTCGGGTCCTGGGGGCTGCCCCCTCTTGCCCCCGGGCGGCCCTGCATAGAGGAAGGCTAAACCCCTGCCCAGAGGAGCATACGCTCTAACACGACAGACAGATGAAAGCTGGGAGGAAAAAGGATAAAACATACACATAAATGTCCCGGTCCAACAGAGCACTTAGGTATGTGTGTAACTTTAAGCACATGTATTATCCTGTTGAGGGCAGAGAATTGGTAACATACTGGGGTAGAACTCAGAAGTCTGGTGTTGTTGGCCTGGGTCTGCCACGGATCTGTTGGGTGAATGTGGCCAAGTCATGGCTCTCTTTGTGTCTCAGTTTCCCCATCTTTAAAATAGGGCTAAAAACACTGATTTCCTTTGTACAGCACTTTGAAATCTATTGATGGGCAGCGCCATGTCATTTTCAATCACTTGTCAGTGCATCATCAGTGGGAATTCCCATGTGCTTAAAGTTAAGCACATGCCTAAGTGCTTTGCTGGATTGGGGCCAAAGGAACATGGATGAAGACAGGCACATGGTTTGCTAGTTACTTGTTTGGTGGAGTTTTTTTCATTGATTTAAAACTTAAACACACTAAGATCTCCTCCTCCATCCTCCTCCTTCCCTATTTCAGCCCTCTCCCCTTGCTCCCATGCCAATTCTCAGTTTCAGTTTAAGTACCCTTGTGCCCCAATCCTTCTTGCAGATGAGAAGTTTCTGATCTGAGCCTGGTTTGTACATATGGAGCCCAGTTCTGATTTGGTGACAGTGATGTACATCTGGTGTAATATCATGCAAATCAATTTACTTTAGATTTACATTGGGCCAGCTGCAGTGCCCAGTGAAGTCCACAGAAAGATTTGCAATGACCCCAGTGAATCTTGCCCTCTAATACCACAATTTGGCCGAATAAATCATGATTTTTTACTGAAATTTGTACCAGGCCTGTGGCTAATTGGCCATTCTTAATAGCTTCTCACCTATCATAAAGCAGAGGAACATGGCTAAAGTCCATCACTTCCAGGAGTAGGCCACAGCCAAATCAAAGCTTCTGTGATGCTTTCACAATGGAAGATGATGGCTATCTAGTATGAAACACTCCTTCAAAGTCTCTTTGAGGAGAGTCAACCGGCCAGCATCCAGTCGTATTTAACTGGTGCCAGAGAACAATAATAATAACAATAATGCTCTGTCCTTCACACTAGAGGACATGACTTCCTTTCACTTTAAACCTATGCTGATTGCATGCTATTCGCACAGTCAGCAATTTCCAAGTCTAACCCTCTGGGTGTCTTGCATGAGTACAAATGCATGACTGAGCTAGTTGGAAATGCTCATATCAATGGTTTTAGTAGGTGCTTGTGCCACACCAAATGGTGGGGGAAAATCACACTGATATGTATTACCAAATAGACAGATTCTTTTATTGCTGCTTCATCTCCCTTTGCAGTCTCCACTTTATGTCTGAGTGGAACACAGCTGCTTTGGGAGGTTGTCAGCCATATGAATTATTCCTTGACATTGGGCAGGAGGTTTAAGTACATAATGTGAATCACTTGATTGATGGCCTCTTTGATTAACTGTGCAGTCAGGGTCCCTGCTGTGCTGAAATCCTGTGGCTGCAGCAGCCCTGGCTGGCTGGAGGATTCAGGGTCAGTTAGACTGTAATCAAATTTGGCAGCCGGCTCAACTGCCACATTGCTTCTTCCTCTTCCAATGCCTCCCCTTGCCATTCCTTTAAGAGCTCAGTCATCCCTTCCTCTATACACACACTGCTTTACATAGCAAGAAGGATCATTTTTGCCTTTTGTAAGCTGCCATATTTTGCTTTCTGTGACACTGGTGTAACTCTGGATTAAGGCAATGTAAGTCAATAGAGTTACTTTGCATTTAAAACAGCAAAATATAGCCCGGCACTTGAATGCTAGGGATGGTCAACAATTTTCCATCCAAACTGTTTTTCAATAGAAAATTGGGTTCAAGATTAAACAACACTTTTTGTAAAAGGTGTCTGCTTTTGGTGGAAAATTTCAACTTCTTCTTGAAAGACGAAACCTACGAAAAGTTAAATGTTTTGGCCAAAAATCAAAATTTTAATTCAGAAATATCAAAATGTGTGAATACCATGAATCACTCCGACAACCCAGCCAGTGGCAGATCCTTGTGCAGAATGGAAGATGTAGTCTGGTCAGGGACCCCAGCCCAAATGATGAGAATAGGGGTGTGAAACAACCAAACTACAATGCCCTTGAGGCAAGGCGGCAATGCCGGTGGATGCAATTTAACAAAATGTTTCATTTTGGTTCCACAAGCTGAACTCTTTGGATGCGGGTTGACCATCAAATATTGTGTTTCTGTTTTCCTAATGGAAACTTTTAGTTTTCAGATGAAAGTTTTGGTGTTTGTGATGAAAAATCAAAAATATCTGGAGGGCAGGAAAAAACCATTTTCTGACCAGGTGTATTTAATACCTCTCTACGTCTGTGACACAGAGATGACTTATTGTTACTCATGGCTGAGTATGTCCCATGGCCCTGATACAGCAGAAGCAGCAAAGATCTGGGCCTTCCTCAATGATTAGCAGAAAAGAATAATCTGATGCAGGGAGAACTAAAGTCTTGGTCCTATTCCCTTTAAATTAGTTTTTTGACTTCAGAGGGAGCAGATTGAAACCCAAAGTGTGCAGCTCGTTCTGTTTAGGAGGAGAGTTATATCCTCTGCTGTGTTTTCTAGAAGAAGGACCCAGATACATACACCCTTTGGTGCCTCCATTATTGTATATCAGTAGCTATGTTGGAAGGGCATTATTCCACCAGCAGAAAAATAGTAACAGCAAGAAACACCTTAGTTAATTGTTTCCCAGGCACAAACGCTGAAATAAAGAACAAGCTGCTTAACGAACATCAGTGGAAAGTTGGGAGCAGTCGTTGTGGCTCCACAAGAGCAAAACAATTTGCTGGGTAGACTGGCCTATATTTGTGGCTCTCTTGCTCAAACGAAAATGATGCTTGGAGTGGCTCAGGCAAGATCGCCCTGAAGGATGCCACATTTAGTAAAGAGAGAGCGGCATCTCTGCTAAGAGTACAGCAAGAGGCATATAAGCCTCGAGCCTCAGCTGGTTGAAATCAAGGGCACTGCATTGATTGACATTCCTTGCAAACATGGCTGTACATGTGTCATTGAACATATTTAGGACACGCTTCAAGGATGCCACCAACACAACTTCCATGGCGAGTGATAATATGGACGCCAGTGGAAAAAGAAAAAGAGGGTGACCTAAGGAAACATTACGCAGAACAATAGAGAAAGTGGCCAAATCCATCAGCATGACACTCAGAAGCCTGAACAGAGCGGACAAGACCAAAATAAATGGCAGAAGGGTGCAGGAGGGTACAGGATGGGTAAGAAGAGGTATAATGATCTCCAACACTCTGATGAGCAAAGGGGAGTTAGATCAGGCAGATCTGGTTTGGGGGACCAGTAAAGGGATGCTCTCTCCACAGTTTTGCGCCCTTTCCCTGATCCTACAGATAGTCCACTGAGAGTGCACATTGGAGATCAGGCTCCATGCATGGAAAGAGATGCAATCAGGATCACGGGAACTCTCTGTGACAATGCTTTTTATGGAGGCAGGGTGCCTTGGTGGTTGGGAAGGGAAGAAAGCAATGACATCATGGTTATGAAAGGTGTAAAGAACATAAACCATGCAGAAGCACCAGGCTTCTGCGTGGATAGCCTTGGCCTCCATGGCTCCATTTTGCTCTTGGAGATTTACAGATTTAGGGAGGCCCAACCCCTCGAGGACGAGGATGCAGAGGTGGGACAAAGGTGAAGAACTGAGACAATCCTGTCAGGTTTCAAGCCATTGGTCCCTGAGAATCAAGGTATTTCAGATATGCATTTAGATCACTTAGCCACGCCTTCCTTTAGTTACCCGGAAGATAATCCTAGTGATAACTTTGTAGCCAGCTCATTCAAGGAAGAAGGGGAATCTTGTGGCTAAAGTATGGGCCTAGGAACTGCGAAACGTGGATTCTACTCGTGCATCTGACATAAACATCTTTCTCCCTAGAGGAGTCATGCGAACGCTCTGTGCCTCAGTTTCCTCCTCTGTAAAATACCTAACATGGGGGCTGTGAACTAATAACTGTCGGTAAACACTTGGATGAAAGATGCTGCAAGGAGACAAAATATTATCTGTTTCCTTATTGAATTATATCAAACCTGACTGCAGTTGAGTGAATCTACCCTATGCATGCGGACAGAATGGGGGGCTCTGTGAGAGGTGCCTGTGGAGCACCAGGGGAGAATATCTGAGAAACAGCTGGAGAGGCTGCAATCCAAACCCACCCTGTAGCTGTCAAAACAGGAACAAGGGCAGGAGAGTCCAAATGGTGAAGCGGGGGTTGGAAAGAGCAGGATAAGCGACAGTCAGCCGCCCTTTCAAATAATATAAACAATCTGGCAAGGGGGCGGGGGAGTGGGAGTTGAGCAGAAGCAAATTAAAAGGATAATTAGAGGAGAACACAAATGTGGAGTTGCCGAGTATATTTCAGCCCATGGAGCTGGGAATTTCAGGTGTATTCACAGCAGACGGATGGTGAAAAGAAAAAAAAAACAATCAGTCCTTTCGCATTGATATTGGGGTATTCGGGGTGGGGGGAATAACGAGAAGACAGGCTTAATAAACAGTTATTTTGGTTGTGTCTTTGCATATCATGAAAAGGGTTCACAGAAACCGTGGACACAAGCTACAGTACTTCCATTGTAAAGAGTCTCTATGCTATGGGCCATTAATAAGACCAGTCTAAAAGGTTCTCAGCCATCCATCACACCAGTCATCATTTTTATTTCTCATTACGTTAGGGTTGTAGGGTAGTCTTCTTATCATAAGTACTAAGGTCCCTAAGTGCCTTAAAATTTAATTAAGGAAAATAACAATTAAACAAATAAGCCATTATGCTTTATATCCCAAATGGAGAAGGAAAGGGAGGAATAAAAATTCCTGCCCCTCACAACCTCCAAATGTAAAATATTAAACACTTCAATAAACACAACAGGAAGGAAACACAGCAGTGTTTCCAGTGTGAAGGAGGAGCCACTTAAGCCGAGGTTTTCCCAAAGTGACTAGTGATTTTGCCTGCCTCCATTTTCAGGAGCTCAACTTGAGAGAGACCCTAAAAGGGTCTTATTTTCAGAAGGTGGGTGGGTGCTCGGTACTTTTTTGACAAGCCAGACCCTGAGGGTGTCTCAACCTGGGCACTGAAGTTCCCTGTGTCTCTGGGCCCAATCTTGTACCCATTGCATCCAATGACAGGACTCCAGTTGACTTATATGAGGGTAAGATCAGAATGCTTTGGGCCCTGATCCGGTGAGCATGGAAGCACCTGTGCAACTTTTCACATGTGAGTAGTCGATAAGGTGGCTACAGTTATGCACGTGCTTCATTATTTATGGGATCAGTGCTATGGATGTTACAAATGAGAGTAACAGCCATTCAAACTGATTTTTGTTTTGTTTTTAAAGGAACCAACTTTTTTTTAAATTGAAGATCAGAACGGCTTCAGACAGTTTTGTTACACACTGATCACATGTATAATGTGCACTGTCCTAAAAGCTATTTTCAAATGTTTACTATAAATCCTACTTTTGGGACTTAATAATAATAAAATAGAAAGAGTAAAGGTATGAAAGAAATGAAAAGTGAAAATTGGGTTTATTCTCATTTAGTTTCTTCTACTAAGAGTATAATTAATTGGGGGAAGGGGAAGAGATATTAGCATTACATTTTTGTTGTGTTTGCTATTGCTGAGGTATTGGGATCTGGATATAAGGGATGGAATCAGTTTACTTGTATGTGCATTTTTAAGGATAGTCATAGATTTTAAAGCCAAAAGTGACCATTATGATTGTCTAGTCTAACCTCCTGCCTAACACTAGCAATACTCAATATTGTGAAGGGTACCCAGAAACCAGAAATTCTGTCCCTTATTGATCTCAGGTCACCTGCTCTCAGCAGACCTCTTCCACATTGCTTCACCACTCACTAATCATGCTGCTACTGGCTCCCCCATCCTACCTCCTACTTCAGACTGAGCAGGGTAAGTTTATGATGCAGCGAGCTGCATTAGCCACCATTAGAACTGATGGACATTTCACAGGGCAAAGCTGTAGTCAACAGCTTTTCCTCTTGGCTCCACTCCCGCAAGCCTGAGGCAGTCATTCCGTGCCTACGTGTTCATGCAGAAGAGTTTCTGTAGGCCTGGTGCGAGGCAGCCAGAGTCACACACTTCTTGTCTTTCTGCCAGTTGAGGTGTGTGTGTCTGATTCTGTCAGAATCGCTGCCCCTTTTATCCCATGTGTGCTGCCCAGTGTGGGAACTGAGATAGCCCTATGGTTCTATACAAAGATGAGATGGAATTTGGTGGGCAACACTGACTTCATTGATTTACATGACAAACTAGTTACCATCAGGGAAATCGTACACCCCTGAGCACAAACCTTGCCATTCATTTACCTCTCAGATTGGGCCTCTCATGGTAACAGTCTGGTGGGTGTAAGAACCCCGTCCAGGCCCCAAAAGAGTGACAGGGAGCCTGAGAACTCCATTACCATCACCTGGTACTTCCCGGAGAAGACATGGTCAAGTGGAGGGAGGAACCCAGAAGAAAGAATGCAGTTCAGACAGGTGAGCAGACCTAGTGGAGAAGATGGGTAGAAGTCTTCTCCTGAGAGGAGATGCTGGACAAGGACTCAGGAAAAGGAGAAAAGGAGGTATGCAGAATCCAGGACTAGCTTGGGACCTGCCAAGGAGCAGCATTCAAGGGAAGCAACCCTGTGAGTCAATGTCTTGAGAGAAGGACAGAGAGTCAGAGTAAAGAGGAGGAAAGGCTGAAACTACAAACCCAGAGTGGTTGAGGTAGCTCCAATGCCATTTGTAGTTTGGACTCTATTGTTGTTGGAAGGTGGACTGAAGGAAAATCCTAGAAAGAAAAGACAAGATTTTGTGGGACATTATATTTGCTTTCATACAAGTGGAGGACATTATTTGGAACTTGAAAGACATTATTGTCCCAGAGTCACAATTACACTCCATTTTTTATGGGAAGGAATTAAGTTGCTTTCCATTTCATGGAACATCTTACTCCCGTCCCAGTGGTAGATATGCTGGAGCAGGGTTTCTCAAACAGGGGTCACCACTTCTGTAGAAAACCCCCCGACGGGCCGGGCCAGTGGGTTTACCTGCCCCGTCCGCATGTCCGGCCAATTGCGGCTCCTACTGGCCACGGATTGCTGCTCCGGGCCAATGATATCTGCTGGAAGTGGCGGCCAGTGGAGCACATGACTTATGAGGAGAGGCTGAGGGAACTGGGATTGTTTAGCCTGCAGAAGAGAAGAATGAGGGGGGATTTGATAGCTGCTTTCATCTACCTGAAAGGGGATTCCAAAGAGGATGGAGCTAGACTGTTCTCAGTGGTGGCAGAGGACAGAACAAGGAGTAATGGTCTCAAGTTGCAGTGGGGGAGGTTTAGGTTGGATATTAGGAAAAAGTTTTTCACTAGGAGGGTGGTGAAGCACTGGAATGGGTTACCTAGGGAGGTGGTGGAATCTCCTTCCTTAGAGGTTTTTAAGGTCAGGCTTGACAAAGCCCTGGCTGGGATGATTTAGTTGGGGATTGGTCCTGCTTTGAGCAGGGGGTTGGACTAGATGATCTCTTGAGTTCCCTTCCAACCCTGATAGTCTATGATTCTATGATTCTCTACCTTACCAACTACTGTGACCAGCAAGTGGGAAGAGGAGAGGGAAGACTAAGCAAGTGTAATTTTCTCCAGGGCTGGACTCACTGTCTGAGGAAGGCAGTACCTTTGGCAGAAATCGCCGTAGATGGTGAATCGGGGCGATGGCTCCGGCCCTCATGGTTTGAGGGGCACCATGGGCCAGCGCAATTGGTCGGTGCCATATGGGTGGTGGGTGAACCGCTGGCTGGGGGAGGCTACCCCTAACCCTGCCCCTTCCACCCAAGGGAGAGCGCGCTGGGAGGGAGAGTGCGTGTCATCGTCGTTGCAGCCTACTCATCCCCGGAGCACCGGGAGGGAGAGTGTGTGATGCCACACCCTCTAGCGCTGGGGAGGCGGGCGGCATGACCCCGGCCCCCTGGAGCCCAGCAGCGCCACCAAATTGGGACCCTGGGGGATGGAGTGTGAGCAGGGCCAAGCCTGGCTCTTTGGGGAGGCACCGTCCCCGGCATGGTCGGTCCCTGAAGTGCCATCACTTCCAACCCAGTCCCCGCACTCCCCTAGAGATGGCCCTGCCTAGTGGATTGAAGATTTTATTCCCCAGTATGATTTTGTGCATGGTTATATATTTTGATGTGAATTTTTTACCTCTGGACATGTCATGTGCATTTCGAAGTGAATGCGATTACTTGCTCAAGTAAGATTTTTCTCTTATAAAAGGATTCCTGTAAGTACAGTGGCCACCATGGTACATAATCCTTAATGAACATGATGGGTGAATACACTCCGGGACCGTTCAATGCAATATGGTGACCCCTTTAGTCCTGGAATTCTTACAGTCCATTCTGGTAAGAAAATAAAATTATAGTTAAGGATCTTGAGGATTACAGTAATTAGAATTCTTTTTTTTTCCTGCTTGTGTATTAGTAAAGAGAATAGTTCATATAGAAATCTTTACTCAAGATATTATAAACAAATCAAGAGAATACAGTCATCTGCATAGCTTAACTTGGTATCTTTCCGTGTCTGAAAAATAAGGAAATACTAGTTAGTGTCTTTATTATCTACTAACACTTTGTAACTAGAAAAATATGACGGTCAATTAAAGTTTGAAAGAAAAGTTTTCTTTTCTAAATGGAAGGATCATATTTCATGTGGGATCAACATTGGTGTTAGAATAGCAGAAATTTACTGCGTCACGTCCCTGCAGTGAAAGTTTGTGGCTAGATTAATGTTCCTTTAGCTGGCACTAAATCAATTTCATACATATGCTCGTATTTTCACCAGACTGACACCCTGCAAAGGCTGATGTTTTGTAGGAGCAGTAGAAAAATCAGAGGATTTTGCTCAAGCCATATATATATATATATATATATATATATATATATATATATATATATATATATATATATATATATATATATATATATATATATATATATAGATATATATATTAGTCCATGATATGCTTCATGCTTTGTTTTCTACAAAAAAAGTCTTGACTTTTCAGTCAATGTTAGCCAAGTCACTCCACATTATTCATGGCTTGAAATCCACTTGTTATCAGCATGCCTTCAATAAAGCTGAGGACCATCTATAGTTACCTATGTAATCTGAATGAAATTGGAGTTTGCTGATTCTTGATCCAGTAAGTTGAAATAGCTCTTTGTAGATATAAATGCACACTAAAAAAGTTAACAGAAGGAAACCACATGGATAAGACTGTCATGTCTATTATAAATACCTTCTATGTAACAGTGACCTGCATCACAGTTAAATACATCCATGGTAATCAGGGCCGGCTCCAGTGTTTTTGCTGCCCTAAGCGGCAAAAAAAAAAAAGCCACAATTGTCGGCACTTCGTCGGCAGGTCCTTCCCTCCGAGAGGGACCGAGGGACTCGCCACCGAATTGCTGCTGAAGAGCCCGACCTGCCGCCCCTTTCCGTTGGCCGCCCCAAGCACCTGCTTGCTGCGCTGGTGCCTGGAGCTGGCCCTGATGGTAATTCCCACTACATCAGTGAGAGAAGGTCAGTCACCATTAAAAAAGGGACAATGGAGAAGAACATAAGAACAGCCGTACTGGGTCAGACCAATGGTCCATCTAGCCCAGTATCCTGTCTTCCATCAGTGCCGATGCCAGATGCCTGAGAGATAATGAACAGAACAGGGCAATTACTGAGTGATCCATCTCCCATTGTCAAGTCCCAGCTTCTGGCACTCAGAGGCTTGGGATCATCCAGAACATGGTGTTGCATCGCTGATGGGATTTTCAAAAGCATAATGAAGTTAAGCACTCAAGTTCCACAGTAGGTCAGTGGGCACTGGGCACCTCACTCCCTTACGTGCTTTTGAAAATCTCAGCCATTGGGCCAGAACCTTAGCTGGTGTAAATCAGGGTAATTTAATTGAAGTCAATGGAGCTATATCTCAGTTGACATCAGCTCACAGAGAAAAGTGCTACTTTGCATGAGCAAGGCTGACAGAATCTGATCCTAAACAAAGGGCCTGATTTGCTTCCTGCTGGAATAAAGCAGGAATAAGCCCTCTGAACTCAATGCAGTTACAATGGCAGAAAGCCAGTGTAAGCAAGAAGAGAATCAGATCTGGTATTCACCGATTGCTAGAAGTACGGAGATTAGGCATTATCAAGCCATTTCCAATAGTAAGTACAGGGCTGTTCAGTGGAACACTGCAGATACTGGGGTAACCATATAAATGTATCTCAGCTAAAATTGTATATTTTCCAGTCTCACCAGTGTACAGGGAAGAAGATGGAGTAGTTTATATGTGTCTGTAGGAAAATCAGTGGTCAATGCTGGCTTTTTAGGGATGACACATATTTGACATGATGTATTTATCTACAGGATCAAATGGCTGGAAGAAGAAGCTAGACAAATTCAGACTGGAAATAAGGTGAAAATTAACAGTGAGGGCAAATAACCACTGGAATAACTTGCCAAGGATTGTGGTGGACTCTTCGTCACTGGCAATTTTTAAATCAAGACTGGATTTTTTGCCCCCTAGAAGATGTGATCTAGTTCAAACAAGAATTTGTTCAGGGAAGTTCTACAGCCTGTGTTATACAGGAGCTCAGATGAGATGATCACAGTGGTCCCTTCTAATCTGAAAATCTGCTCATATGACTCTCATCACTGTAAGATTTGATCACCTCCCCGTCATCGCTGGAGTGTAGCCTCACGCTGTTCCTGTGAGGTAGGGGAGCATCATCCCAATGTTATAGATGACAGGTCGAGGTGCAGGGCAGGCGAAATGATTTGCACAAGCTCACATGCATACTCTGTGGATGAGTTAGCAATTGAACCCAGGTTTCCTGACTCCGTGGCCAGTGAGTTGTTCCGTAGACCATCCTTCCCCTGATTAGTTCCTTTGAGGTGTACTGATTTACACCTGCTCACACAATGGCCATTATATTTTTAAGCTCCGTTCAGAAATCATAGAATCCTCCTATTTTGCTTTGGAGGAGGTATCTTGTTTAACAGCCTGCACGTCTTCATATGTCTTTTGTTACTCATTTTTTCAACTCTTTGTAACATGGTGATGGATATGTTTGTAGCAGGATAGTACACAATTAAAGAATAATTACCAGGAGGGGACTTTTTTTCTGACATTTGAAGCAGCAAAATTATAAAGTAAGAGTTGGGTCAAGAAGGAGTCTATCTATCCATTAAGCATTTATCCTCATAAATTGATTGAACGACTTGCTTTCAGCTATGGGTAGCAGCACTGAGTGGAAACAGGGGCCTTTTACATATGCATTCATTCTGGAAAAATCAAAGTGAAAACTAATCAGAGAATTACAAAATATGGTTCAGTTTTTAAACAATTTCTTTTTAAAAAACAATTGTTATTTAATTTCCAGTACAAGGCAAATTACCCAGGACCACAATCATAAATAAAAAGCTGACTTTACAGAAGGCCCGAAAGATTGTACAGCCCTGATAGATGGCTGATTTCTTTCCATCTATCCTTCTGTTAGCAATGTGCATGCAACAACTAGTATTCTGCCTTACTTAGCTCCACATGCTTTATTGGTCTGAGGAAGGGTTTTCAAAATCACCGGGGGGAAGGGAACCTCTAAACCTTGACAGCTACACAATACAGTGCTTTTGTTTTGTAGGTTTTTATTTTGCAATATGTGTTGTGTGTTGCATCCATTCATTCTTCAACTGTGCTGTGCTTTGATGTTTTATAATCTAACAATATAAGAAAATAAATGTTGAGCATTATATTAGTTTCAGCCTTCCTTCTTTGTTTTTAAAATGTTCAGTGTTTTATTTCCTGTTACTCCCTCTTTTTAAACTGTTGTTACCATCTCAGACCCTTTTCCCCTTGTTCCCCAGACTCTTTTCTTTTTGCTAATTTTCTTAAATTTTTGTCTGCTCTGTGTCACATTTAATTTAATGCAGTATTCATAACCATGGCAAAATGAACATTCATCCATTGTTTTCATGTGCATGGTTTGCAGCAGTTTTCATAAATAAGGATTTAATTAAAGTTGCTCATTTGTAATTAAAAATAAGAGAAAAATTTCAAAAAGCAATTATAATGGGCCAAATTCTGCTCTTAGGTTATGCACTGTAACTCCACTGAATTCACTGGATTTACTCCAAATTGACACCTGTGAGAGAGAGCAACATTTGGACCAATAGATACAGTAGTAGTAATAATAATAATAATAAAGCAATGAGCTGGTAGCTAGCTTACAGGCAATAATAAGTCACTCAATAGTCTCATTTTAAAAAGCTTACATGCCCTCACCTTCTTTGTCAGTGTGTTTCGAAGGTTCATTATTCGATCTTTCCAGGATTTCTATTTTAGAATGCTAATGAACAATCAAACACACAGTCTCAGGACCCTACCGCAACCTTTCTAAATAGGCACATGCACACTGGAAAGGCAGCAATCCTGTGCAGCATCACGAGGGCTGGCAGGTACCCCCATGCCCGTGAATGCCCTGTGAACTTTGGATCCACAGCTGGTGTATATCAACTTAGCTCCATTGGAGTCAATGGGCAATGAACTCAGTGGAGTGACACTGAATTACAAGAAGCAAGAATTTGGCCCAGTTATCCCTACTAGGGATAAACTACGCCAAGTTGTCTGTAGGACGTGAACTATGGCTCCTGTTTGTAAGTCCAGCCCTGGATTATTCCTTTGTAAAGATGCTCTTGAAGGCAGCCCGGGAAGCAGCCTTTCTGCAGGTTCGGTAGTGAGGACAGCTCCTGCCCTGTGCACTCTCTGTTGGTCCCTGGGTCTTGGGTGGGCACTTTGTGACAAAGTGTGACTGTATGCACAGAAATAGCACTCTGGGAAATTGGACTGGGGCCCTTCAGGGCCAAAAGCATAAACCGGTATAAGCATAAAGGTATAAACATGAGCTGGTATGAGGCTCTTAAAGGGATATTATAAGAGCTGAAGGGTACAAAATGTTTCTGGAGCCACCTAGCTGGGCCCGTAGGACCTGATCCACAGTTCATTGAAGTCTATGGAGCCTCTCACTCATAAGTGGGCTTTGGATCAGGCCCATAACTAGCCTATACGATGTTGCAAATAGTCCTCCCACCTCTCCTCCCTCCTATTTGTTACGCTTCCTTGTTGTGTCATGCCTTAGATTAGCATGTAAGATTTTGGGGGCAGGGACTGTGTTTTCCTATGTGCCTAGCTTAATGGGACTCAGATTCCTGATTGGGTCCTCTGAGTACTATCACATTATGGGGGAGGGGTAGCTCAGTGATTTGCGCATTGGCCTGCTAAACCCAGGGTTGTAAATTCAATCCTTGAAGGGGCCTTTTAGGGATCTGTCTGGGGATTGGTCCTGCTTTGACCTCCTGAGGTCCCTTCCAACCCTGATACTCTATGTTATAGCATAATATTTGAGCAAATAGTTGAGGCTTTACCCTACTCCCAGAAAGGCTGTGAGGTGGCAGATAACAGTGCAGTATGCTCAGCCCACAGGAATTGCCAGCTTCTTATACAGTATGGTGAGGGGAAATTGATGGCTGGAACAATTGTTTATGATACGACTTTGCCTGGCTGAATGGAACAATACAGATTCCAGTAAGAAACTTCCAGCACTGCCTGTCTGTGTGGATGCCTGTATATCCAGTCACAATGAGATGAAACAAAGGTAGGAAATGCCGGGCTTCTACTGTTAATTGAATTGTCTCATTAGATTGACCTCCCACTTGGTAAGGCAACTCCCATCTTTCCATGTGCTGTGTATTTATACCTGCTACTGTATGTTCCACTCCAGGCATCTGATGAAGTGGGTTCTAGCCCACAAAATCTTATGCGCAAATAAATTTGTTAGTCTCTAAAGTGGCACAAGGACTCCTCATTGTTTTTACTGATACAGACTAACACAGCTACTGCTCTGAAACCTAGGCTTCTAGTAGGGGACAATTATCACTCCAGTCGTTCATAGAAGATCATGGTTGGAAGGGACTGTAGAAGGTCATCTAGTCCAACTCCCAGACAGATTTTTACCTCAGTTCCCTAAATGGCCCCTTTTGAGGATTGAACTCACAACCCTGGGTTCAGCAGCTCAATGCTCAAACCACTAAGCTATACCTCCTGGTTCTCAGCTCTTTTTTCCCTATCATCCCTCCTCCATCTTAAGACCCCCTCTCCCTTCCACCTAGGGACTCCCCTCTTATTTAACTATATGGTAAGGGAAGTCACAACCCCCCTATTAAGAATTCCTGCACTACTCAGATTACCTACAGCATTAGGGAAGTCATGCAGGCTGGCAGCCAAATCTTCACGACATCTGGGGCTCTGACACTTGCCAATATCCCCAAAATGATTAGTTAAGTTCTCCCCTGGTACACTGACATCACCACAGTTAAACTGGTGTTAGAGAGAGCAGGATCTAATTCAACATCTTGAAAGGCAGTGACCCATTTGGAGAGGAGTTTATTAAATAAAGTCCCACCTACCCATCCTAGCAACATCCAATAGCTCTAACTATAATACTTTGCTATTTAACTCCTCTGGTTAAGGAAGAAAGGATGGTCTTGTGACTAGCAGGTTTAGGAGCCAAGAGATGTAGATTCCAGTCCTAGCTCTGCCTCTAATTCAATATGGAGCCTAGAGCAAGACCTGCTTTGTGCCTCAGTTTCCCCATGAGTACTATGAAGTAGAGTTGGGTGAAAATGGGTTTCTGGTCCTGTGAATGTTTTTGAGCGATTAATTTCCGCCATCTCCCCCCCTCCCCATCTTAAATTGGGTTGAAAATTCAAAATCTCAAAAATATTTGCACACCCCCCCCCAAAAAAAGGATTTTTTTAAAATTTTGTTTTGATAGTTTGGAGATGTTTAGTTTCAGTTTCATCCTCTCTTCCTTTAATCCCTTCAGCCTAGTGAGCTTAAATTTTGAAACAAAAAGTCACTTCAAACTGGAAAACCAAAATATTTCATTTTTAAAATGTCAAATCATTTTGTTTGGACAACTTTGAAACTTTTGTTTTACTCCTTTTTTTTTTTTTTTGTCGGGCAGTTTGTGGAACCTGACCCTGTTTTGCAGTTTTGGTTTAAAAGAATCAACATTTTTCAATGAAAATAACAATTTGTAGAAAAATGCTCAACTGGCTCAACTACAGAGGTCGTAGTAATTATACAGCTCATAGGAGCGTTGTGAAACTTGCTTCATGCATTCAGGGCTGTAAAGTGCTTTGAGATCCTTAGATGGTGAGTCTATGGAAGTGTCAAGTATTATTAATAATCTCAGAATCCATAACTCTTTTTTCCTGTAGAGAGTTAGCCCTTCCAAATTATTGATACATAAGATTTCTTGGTATCTTTTGAAACCTGTGACTGAAACAATCATAGGGACACCTCTTCAGCTGGTGTAAAATTTCATAGCTCCAGCAACAGCAGCAGATGTTCTGGCCCCAGCTGAGGATTTAATGGCTCATTTTTAGCTTTGTCTCCTATTCCTATTTGGTATTCCAGCAAAACCTCTCCTTTAAGGTTTATAGCTAATGAACTAAAACAACTTCATTTCCCATAGCCTGCAGCTTCATCAAATGGGGTGGAATCAAACCCAGCACAATGCTTAAAATCAAAGCTTAGAAGCATGCAGTGGTTGGATGGCTCAGGGGACGGCAAAGAGTCTAGAGAGTCCTTTGTGAGATAAAACCAGGTTGATAGTGCCTGTGACTGAATGTTCAATTTAAAATATACATATATAGTTCTGTTTTGAGCCCTGCAAAAAGGAAAGCATTATTGCCTAGTGGATAGAGCCCAGAGTTGTAGCACAGGAGATCTCAATTACTGGCTCTACTGCTGGGTGATAGTTAGAAAGTCATATCATTCCCCGTGCCTCTGTTTCCCCTTTTGTAAATACGCATTATGATACAGACCTCCATTGTACAGAGCCTTGAGAACTGATGAAAAGCACTACATAAGAAGTCAGTATTATTATTAATTTTTGGGGGATGAAATTGTGTTCCTGTTTCTCAGCCAGCTCCTGGGTTAAATCTTTGCCAGATGAAATTCAATGACAAGGTTCCCATTGACTTCAGTGGAACCAGGATTTCACCCCAGGTGTAACATCCAGGAATCAGGCAGGTCAAAGGGCAGCCCCAATCCACGGTCAGAGTTCACATAAGGGGTGCGATTGGCAGGGGATCCAATGCTAGGGAAAATATGGTAAGGCAGCTGGTGTGGTCAGGTGAGGTGGCAGGGTCAATGCATCCAAGTACTAACTAGCAGGTGACCTGCTGCTCAGACAAGAACAGCACTGAAGTAGAAAGTTTATATAGAGTCACCAAGCAATCCGGGTCAAGACCATGCTGCCAATCAGGAAACAGGTTGCGGAACCCTAGAAACTGGCCCTCCCAAGTCTGTGAATTCCCTGGTACTCTAACACATTGGTGTGGTAGGACAGCCAAAGCTGCTCCCCAAAAACCCAGCCCACCTGGGTTTGAGATGAGAGTTTGAGACTAGTGTCAAGACACCTTCTTTCTATTGAAGATTGAATCTGGAACCTGTAGAGCTGAAAGTGTAACTCTTTACAGTTTGAGCTAAATGCCAAAGTTCTCCCATATAGCAACAGTAGCCAACTCAGCCTCTGAATGAAGCACAATAGGGGATATGTAACACATGCTGAACAGTGGGATATACAGGCAGTCATTATCACAATCAGCACTTACCTTTACTGGCAGTCTGATGAGGGGGCATGGAGTCTGAACAGCTCTATAGTATTTTTGCTCAGTGAATATAAACCCTTAGTGGGGATCTGTGCACAGAGTTAGGAGACGGGAACTCCCGAGTTCCAGTACCAGCTCTTAAATTAAGTACTTTGTTCTATTACATACATTTAGTAATATTAATTTATGTAATAATAAAAAGATCATTATGAAAAAAGTCAACAAATCATAGTTATAACAGACAACACAAGGTTTCTGATACATTTAGGAGTAAAAATGAGTGGCATATATTTTAATGAGGTACACTGAAGCAGCATGTCTGAAGTCGTATGCATTTACACGCTTCCTCCCTGCCTGTCATCTTAGTTTCAATTGGACAAGTTATTATTCCTAAAAAATTGTTGTTAATAATGATGAAAAGCACTGTCTTGCGGAATTATCCAATCCTGCCCAGAGAGAGCTGCATTTTAGCAACTGCTGAACTGAAATAATCTTTTTATATATCCTCTAGGCTGAAATAACCCATGAATGTATATTTTATACTGCGATGAGCACTCTGGGATCCTTCAGAATAACAGGTGCTAATGTAAGTTACAGTATAATATTCATAGCGACAAAACAGTAGCAGTAACATTTACCCCAATTGTAAGTAGATGAGAGGTGATTAGAACTACACTGTAATAATGCTTTGAAACTTGCAATAGTGATAAGAAAAAATTCCTACCAAGCATTTGAAATTAAAGATATTAATCTAATCCTCTTTCCTATTGCCTCCTTATATTTTAAGTGCCAGATGCTCTGGTCTGCCAAATTCACTTTCTGCTGGTTACTCAGTGTAAACTGAATTTAAAATAACAGAGATCAGGATTGAGAATTCCTCCTGTGCAGGGGAATTTTCCACTAGCATAAAGCTAGCTGTGCCACAGCCTGTGCATATCTGCTGTATAAGGACTGGAGGAGGAGGCATGTTGGAGAGGGGGCATCGGCAGAGAAAGGCATTGCTCTGCATGATTCTTCACAACCTGCAAGTCCCACTGGGATCTCACGCCATTGATGTAAGTTAAACACTTTCACTTTTAGGTGTTGGCACTTAAAGGTGAAAAAATGTGACTTCTAAAAAAGAAAAGTAACTCTTTTATAAAGCAAAATATTCTTTCTCTCTTTTTAATTCTGCAGCCCCCCACACTTTTCAAGGGGATAAAAGTAAAAAAAGTGGAGGGCAGGTGGGTATTTTTCCACAATTTGAAATGAAATTGTTTTGAAAATCTTGAGAGAGTTTTCCCTAAAATTTTAGAATTTTTTTAACGTGGAAATCATTTTTGTGTGTGAAGAAAGCTGTTTTGATGAAATCCCATTTTTCAAAACAAAAAACAAACAAACAAACACAGACACACACACACACACACAAAAAAAACACTTTCCCCTGAACATTTTTCAGAGAGTTCTATTTAGCACCATTCACCCCAAGATCTTGAATGGCTTAATGAATGTTATGCAAACCTTACAACACCCTGTGAAGTAGGCCGGTAGTAGTAAGTGTGAGCATTCTGATTGGCTGGATGAGGTGTTTGATGATATCATAGGGAAACACCACCGATGAGAATGTAATTGAAGGAGCACAAGGTGAACCAGTAGAGTCTGGTCATCATGGAAAAAACCTGCAGCCACAATGGGTAAAATGTTCAAAAAGTGACGGCTGCAAAACTGTCCTTGGCAAAGCGCCCCCTTTAGGAGCTCTGTGGGGAAGAGCAAGTGTGTGGGTCCAATTGCCCCCAACTCCACGAGCACCGCAGGATGTGTCAATCTAGTGGAGCTGGTGCTCAACCCTCTGACCACAGTCAGCAAATGAGGTTAAAGAAAAGCCCAAAGGAAAAGAATGAAGCTGCCTACAGGTTTTCTCTCAGGATAGTGGGCTCTGTTACATCAGAGGGTCTTGGAAGTATCAAAGTTCACTGGGTCTCCAGTTTAAGTCTCAGTCTCTTGCTCCTTCTTTGTGGGGGGAATCTCTCTGTGTCTTCCTTTTGCTAGGGCAGAGGCTCTGTGGGCTGTCAGACCTCTCTTTGGGAGCTGGGGAGCTCAACAGTCTGCTCCCTTCCCAGGATTGCCCCACCTGATTCTGAGTGGAGTTCTCACCTTTTATCTTCTCCAACCCTGGCATGGTTTACAGGTGCAGAGGGGCGACGCCACTCCAGGCCAAAGCATCACCTTAGCCCCTCTATGCTGGAATGGAGTTTATATGCCCTGTCACAGTGCCTAAATCCCCTTTCAAAAGGGACTTCGGAGTGTAGCTGCCTTGAAAGTCAATGAAAGTTAAACTCCTAAATCATTCTGGGAAAAAAAAATGGGACTTAGGCTCCTAAATCACTTAGCCATATTTGAAAATGTTACCCAATGTATCTTTGCAGTCCTATTCCTGCCTGACATAATCCATGCAGGAACCAGAGCCACCCAGAATATGGATAAATTGGTCTTTCTATGTTAACATGAAACCATTGTGGGGAGGAAGGAGTACAGAAGCAAAGAATGGCAGGATTTGGCTCTCTAAAGTATGCATTTATTTGTGATTATCTATAGATTTCTACATATCCCTGTGTATAGAGATGCAGAGTTTAGTAGAATTTGTTTGCATCTATTTGACTTACTGCAGTGCTAGTCTCATCTCCTATCCAATATAAAACTGTCAGTTTGTCTGTTACGCGAGGACACCATTTATTTTTTCACTTGTGCATGGTTAAATCATGAATGATTTTCAAACAGCCTTTAAATCTCTCTTTCTCCAGTTCTTTGGATTCACAGAACCTGTGTTGGGAATGGCCCAGGAAAACCTTTTCATTCTGCAACAATTTTCATCCATTGCCATTAAACGATCATTCCTTTCAGAGGTATGCAGACAAAGAGAAGTTAAGAGATAAAGTTTCTCATTTCCCAGAGCCCAAGTACAATACACCTAATGCTGACTCCAAAAAGGCTTTTAATAAAGCTTTGTGGGATTAGAAAAGGGGTAAAAAAGAAGTCTGATTATATCAGAATCGATTAAGTCTGCTGTAATACTCATTCTCCGTTGACTGACTTTTATCTTGGAATGAGTTTCCATGAAACAGGGTTTAAAACAAAGTCTAGGAGCTTTTAATAAGTGAAACCTCAAAATTGCAACTGTTCTTCTTTGATTTTTACAGAAAATGAAAAAAAAAATATGGCAGGAGAAAAAAATGCAAGCTAGTAAAGCCATTATTTTGGCATTTTTATCACTGTATAAAGCACGGCTTGGGTTTCTTAATATTCCCTGATCTATATCCCCCCCGCCCCGCCCCCGTTTGCATTCTCAGATGTAGGTCAGCCTTTCAAAGTGAGGTTGCTAATTCTGTTCAGAGGCTGAGTGCTATTTAACTCGCATTTTCACAGGAGGCAGGAGGTGTTTCATTGTTGTCCGGAACATGACAGTACAATGCACCTCTCATAAAAAATACATTTTCTCATATAATGAAACTCAAATTCCCAGGCGGTGGTGGTGGGGGGGAAACCAATCCTCCCCACCCCCCTAAGCAACAAAGAAGCCTCCCTTTCACCAAACCATTTGGCTTTGAATGATGGACAAATGAAGGGGATTTGTCAGTTGCATAAAAGCTGGTCCTCGTTCTCAATAGAGAATTCATTTAAAAACATGTACCAATGTGATTTACCATGTAGGACAACCTTCCTCCCCTCCCCCCGCTATTTATTGCAGGAACATAGGAAAGGCCAGACTGGTTCAGATCAGTGGCCCCTTTTGCCTGATATCCTGTCTCCAGTGACCACTACCAAATGCTTCAGGGTGCAAAGGCCTGCCTGTTTGGCAGTGAGGAGAAGGCTGGCCGATAGGCAGAAATTTCTTTCTACCTGCCATCAGTGAGATAATTGACTGACACCCTGATGCATGATGGACAGGTCCTATTGTTTAAAAAGGTAAATACCACGCGTCTGATTCAAAGCCTATTGAAGTGAATGGGAATCTTTCCATTGACTCCAATAGTCACTGGATAGAGCCCTAAGTTAAATGAGTTGCTGTGTGCTCTTCTTTCTCTTGCAGTTTTCTTCTCTCTCTCTTCCTCCTTCCCCCTTGCTGCTGGGCCCCATGGTATCTAGGTACCAGTTCTACATTTGCTGGAGCAGTAGAAGCAGCATCAGCAGAGGGCTTTGGGACCCTCTTTGTGGTAATTGCAGCATGAGTGTCTTCCTTGAAGAAGCCCTAGTGGTGTTTACTTCCTTTCCATTCTGTCCTTCCTGGAAGCTCTCAGAATCATTGGAGATGGAAAGCATAGCCCTGTTTTCCTCCTACAGTGTTTATAGCATTTGGAAGTTGGCAGATGTGGTTTTAATCATTCTAAAGCAGGGATGGCCAAAGTGCTTGTGGGGAACATGGCCAAATGTGCCCCCCCGAGTTTTGTAATGTGGCTGCCCTCATCTAGATGACCCTGATAAAGCCCATAGGGAATAACCTGAGGGCACCTGGATCACAATGGAGCAGTACATACTGCTGTGTGTAGTATCTTTCGGATGCACCTTCATAATAAGCATGCAAGTGTCTGCAATCTGCTCCATTTACATAATGTATGTGCAGTCCTGGCAAGTTACCAATCAGTTTGGTTCTAATTAGGGCAAAGGTCTAGACCCCCCACTTCGTGGCATGGTTGCCAAGTCCTAGTTAAAAAATAAAAATTGGTCTGAGTGCCTATTTCCTTCACATGCTCTAATGTAACTCTCTGCAATGCAGGTCCGTGGATCATTTAGTAGGATGATGCCCCATTATTGCAAGAATTTAAAAGGATGCTATCTACCAACCTCAAATGCAATCAGTTGGTCCTTAGATGATGTATCCTTAACTATGTGTGTACATATTTCCCATTAACTTTAATAGGGGCTAAGCATTAAAAGAGAGGTTATTTAAGCCTCTAGTGTCTCCTTCTAGAATAATCAAGTGGTTAAAACATTGGCCTTAAACCCCAATAGGTGTGAGCCTCTGCAGGTTTGAATCCCATTTCTGGTAGAGGTGTACTGCTTTTCCTTGACCAACCGGCACAAAAATTCAGGTTGCTGCTTCTCTTTTCTGTCTTAGATGGTTTAGACACTACAAATCCTGCATCTTGGCTGGGGATTAGACTAGCTGACCTTTGTGGTCCTTTCTAACCCTATGATTTACACTGATTTTCTCTTCCCAGTTCATGTAAGCTCTGGCTTTTTATAGTGAACCATTTAGGAGATGCTCATTGCCCCTAAACACTATGGTGACTAGACACACTGGAGTAACTAGGGCAACATTCTCTGATGGTGTAATTCCACTGATGTCAACAAAACAATTTGGTCCATTGAGAGAGAGGATGAAACAAAAATCAGCCCTGGTGTCAGGACATGCATCTCCATAAACATCAGAGAGGTTGTGCCTGCTTATGTGAGGGTTGATTTTTGATAATAGTGTATAACATGGTAGAGCTGGGGAGGGGGAGAATAATGTGACCTGTTTCCTCCTGAGGCAACAGTGCAATTCAGTGTGAGGTGGTTTCTCATGGCTGTGCCATTAGCAGTCAGTTGGTGTCCTGACGTACAGCAAAGCTCACTTTTCATCTAGGGTCACCCAGGGCAATGGGCTAGAAAAACCTCTGTGACAATTCCAGGAAAAGTAATGGGAAAACACTCCATGCCATAAAAAAGAGAAAGGTGGAGGAAAACCAATAAGAAAATACTTACTGTACCAAAGTGGCAGCATGGGGAGGTGAAGTGAGTCAGAGGGAAGGTGAGGATTTTCTTACCACAGACATTTTTCATCTGTCCCTCTCTCCACACAAATAGGCTTGTGTGTCTCTGTAACGCAGGAGTTCATGGCTCACACTGTACAGCAACCACAGTCACTGGGACCTCATGGCAACCCAAGGGGTAGACCTCAAGTCCACCTACTCTGAAAGCCCAGGCCCCTACTACTTGCACTAATGGATGATATTCAGCTGTGAGAGACACAAGGAGGTGGATTTATAGACTACTCAGCTCCCACTGAAGTTACTGGTTAAACCCTATTTGCCACAGGCGGTATCAGAATGTAACCCCCTAATCCCAGCTGAATTTAGCCCAGGATACATAATGTCCTCTCCCCATCGCCCGTGAGAACTGTATTGATTGTAGTTTCTCTACTAGATATTCAGCAGGTTGTGATGAGCTCAAAGAATTCAGAGAGGAAAATCATCTTTGCTGGATGTTTTTCCCTTCCAGGAAATGCACATTGAAACATACCATCCCCTCTATTTCCACGAGAGAAATTGATATTTGGGGGAGGGATCATTCACCTGTAGTAATAGAATTTATTGTTTGTATTTTGTATAATTTAGAATAAAAAATAAAGAATAATGGATAATAATGTAGCATGTGTTCAGTAATAGACCTTTGAGGTCACCAATTTGCTGTAGGTTTAGCATTTTATAATAAGTAAAAGAATGCCCTGATTGTTTTCTTTTGCATTGCAATTTGGTCTTCCTGTTCAAAATGTTTTGTGTAAATTAATTCTGTTTTGTGTGTGAATGAGGAATGTGTGTGTTAAGAGATAAGCGTGAAGGCCACCGCTGAACCAGATGTACAAGGTAGGAACTGGAGACAGACACAAGGGCGCCAGGAGGCTGCAACACACCCCTATTAAAATGTCAAAAAAGAGCAAATTAATGACTCTAAAAATAAGACAGGCCCCTGTCAATGGGAACAAAATAGCTTTGATCAACCCCAGCATGGGATAACTCCCTAAAAATGTCATTAAAAAAACAAAATAAAAAATAAGAAAAACAATTTAAAAAAAACCCAAGCACTCGTCAAACAACAATTGATCACAGCATGACGTTGCAGAACTCATTGGTCTCAATGAAGGAAAATCACTATATAAACAGGGTGCCTTGACATGAAACTTTGGGTTCATCCTGCCAAGACTTTCCCAGAGCATCGTGTCGCGACTGATGGAACCCGGCTCCTCCCTACCCGTGATCAACCTAGCTGGCCACTAGATGGAGCCGGACTCTGAACTGGTAACTATAACATCGATGGTCGGGACAGCGTGTGTGTGTGTGATGTGATTGGATGCATATGCTAATTGTTGTGTCTTCAATAAATACGGCGTATTGCCTTTTCCCCTGAAAAAAATCCCATGTGCTTCTTATAAGCATAACATTTTTGGTGGAGAATTGCCAAACCTGTCCTGGACATTGAACTCTAATGGCCATATTTTCACCATTTTGTAATGAAGTTGCATCCACAACAACGTAAATGCATTGCCACAACAGTTGTTGCACAACTGTACATGCAAAGTGTGCACTCATGAACACAGTCAGGTACTATTTGCCAAGCTGCTTAGAAGAGTAGTTGTGCTGTGGTTGCCGCAGCAAGAAAGGGCTGGCAACTCTGTGTAACAGGGCACTGGCTGTGCCTCCACAAGGCACATTTATTTAAGTGGCACCAATTTGCAAAAATTCCTGTTTGCATGTGCACTTCCCCATTTTGTAGGTGAAAATGTGTGATTTGCTCAAGCCTGTGCATTCTTAAGTAGCAAACTTGGAGAATCGGGGATGACTTTTTTTCATAATATATTTGACTTTTCCAACCTGATTTAGCATAAGTTGGAGGGGAAAGGAATGGAGTAACAGAAAGGAATGGAATGGAGAAACAGAAAATAATGGAGTAACAGAAAGAACCAGCTAAGTAGCTTGACCTTCAGGCAAGCAAGTAAAAGTTGTCTTGCAATTTCAATTTGACATATCCACTACAGGTGTCTATTAAAGAGTTGACTAATCCTCCAGAGGGCAAGGAGTGATGAAAAGAGAGAGCATGCTGGAGATCAAGAACTGTTGGATTCATAAAAGCCTCTGTCTGCTTTTCTAATACAAACACAGACTGCAACAGATGGCACTTGAGGTCTGTTGCATGACCTCTTGTTCTGTCAGTGAGATTGGAAATCCCAACTGTGATTAGCACATCTCGTAGTCCTCATCTCTAATGAACATTGGCTCCCTAGGGAGAACATAATACCTGAGAAACTGACATTGTGGAGCTAACCTATCAGGACAGGTCCAAATTATTATCCTTCATCTTCTCCCCCAATTATTTCATGTTGCATGGATCTTCTTTCCTGGTCCTACCCTGACCCTTAGCCGTTAGCACAATAATGATGTACTTAAAGGCCTAAAGACTACAGCACAGAGAAAAGTCAATTATAACTGAAGAAAAGTTGCAAGGAGAAGGGCAAGGCATGGATATTTCTGCTTTACCGTTAACCCATCAGAAAAATCCACTAAGCAAAGAATGCTGCAAGCAATGGAATCACACCAAAAACACTTCGGTGGTGCACACTGATCTAAGGCTGAGTGGTTCTATCTCCATTTCTGTAATTTCAGACTTCATTTCAGCTACGTTATTCCTCCTCCGCCTGACTATGTTTTTGTATATTTCCCCTGTCTCTTCTCTGAAGAGGTGATTGTTGTGAATAGTGGAGAAGGTTGAGTGCCTAACTGAAATAAAGGAAAATTAGTTTTTAAGGAGAGTAAATTGGATGGAATAGGACCCTTAAGGATAACAAGCTGGCAATAATTCAGTGTACTCTTCCTGTGCTGCTCTTGTTTATTAAATATTCTTATTGACTTCTGCTTCTTAGAACTCTATGTTCTGTAGTGTACTAAATTACAGTAACTGAATATTCTGTCTGCATATGCTGACTGGTCATTTGAGAGATGAGTGTACTTAAGAGAGAAATATTTTCCTTTAGTCCTTATATCTTTGAAATGCCAATTATAAAGTGCACTTCTGTGTAGAGGCTTTAGTTTTTTTCCAAATGAGCTTTTATGATATATTTGTGTAGTGAGGCGGCCTGGCTCCCGACGGCCCCTGAGAGGGAGGAACCGGAACAGCCACCTCAGTGGGCGGAGCCACCGCCGCCTGTTCCCGCCCCCCGGAAGTCAAGGGGCGGGACAGGAAGTATAAAAGCTCGGCCTCAACACTCAGTTGGAGCCCAGCGGCCGGAGAGGACGGACGCTCCTGTTCAGGCTCCTGCCGGACCGAGCCTGCCCCGAGCCAGGTACCCGGACGCGGACGGATCGAGCCTCCCTCGAGCCAGGTAACCGGACGCGGACGGACCGAGCCTCCCTCGAGCCAGGTACCCCGAGGTGGACTGGCCGAGCCTGCCCCAAGCCCGGTACCCCGAGGAGCTGCCCAAGCGTTCCCATGACCCGAGTCCGGAGGAGCAGCCCGACCTAGAGAGCCCTCAGCACGCCGAGGAGCCCATGGTGTGGGACCCCGCTGCAGAGCCCAGCGAGGAGCAGGTACCCATGGAGGGGGAGATGGGAAGTAGCCCGGGGGTAGCTGACCCCAGTCTGGCTACGACAGAGGAAGAGCCGATGTCGGTGTGTTTCGGTCAGGACCCCACCGACACTGCAGCGGATCCACGCCGCTGCTAGGGCCCCGGGCTGGGGCACAGTGGAGTGGGTGGGCCTGTGTCCCCCCTGCCACCCCACTCACGGGTGGCAGACTCCCCCTCACACCAGCGCTCAGGCCTAGAAGCCTGCACGCACCTGCTGTTGCTCAGCTCCTGTCCAAGGACCTGAGCCCTGAACTATTATTATTGCTCAGCTCCTGATGCAAGGACCTGAGCCCTGAACTGTTATTGCTACTCAGCTCCTGATACAAGGACCTGAGCCCTGAACTATCATTGCTGCTCAGCCCCTGCTGTAAGGACCTGAGCCTAGAACTGCTGTGTTGCTGCCCCGCCCTGACTAAGGGCCTGGGCTTCCTGACTTTGTTAGTGCTCAGCTCCTGCTATAAGGACCTGAGCCTTGAACTATTGTTTATTACCCGCCCTGACTAAGGGCCTGGGCTTCCGGAACTATTGCCATAGCTCAGCTCCTGAGACAAGGACCTGAGCCCCTGGGACTATTGTTTGTTGCCCCACCCTGACCTAGGCTGGGGCTTACTGACTATTGTTGCTCAGCTCCTGATGCAAGGACCTGAGCCCTGAACTATTATTGTTGCTCAGCTCCTGCTGTAAGGAGCTGAGCCTAGAACGGCTGTGTTTGGTGCCCCGCCCTGATTGAGGGCCGGGGCTTAGCTTGTTAACTTTGTTACTGCTCAGCTTGCAGGGGGATCTGAGCTCCCTGGATTCTTGGGTGCTGCCCCGCCCTGAGCTAGGGCTTGGGGCTTACTGACTTTGTAACTGCTCAGCTCCGGCTGCCAGGACCGGAGCCTAGAACTGGTTCGCTGCCCCGGCCTGAAGGAGGGCCGTGGCTTATTGACTTTATGGGTGCTCAGCCTGCGGAAAGGGTCTGAGCCTAGACCTAGTGTCTGCTGTCCCGCCCTGACTGAGGGCTGGGACTCATTGCAGTAACTGTGTGCCTTCTGTTCCGCCCCTGCTTGAGGGGCAGAACCCCAAAACCTTCAGAACCCGGAGACTGATTGGGGCCGTGTAGTGAGGCGGCCCTGGCTCCCGACGGCCCCTGAGAGGGCACGGCCCCAACCTCGGACTATTACAATTTGGCACTGTAGCTTTTCTGTATTTCCTAAGGAGGACCCTCTGAATTCTCTCAATTTACTCTTCCCCCCTCCCCAGTCAGGGGTAGAATTAGGGGGGGAAAGTTGTTGGTACTCTTCCAAGCTCCACCCACAAAATAAACTCCACCCACATAAGAGTTCCACCAACTTGAGCTTGGCTCTAGCTCACTGGGGCCTGAGTTTGCTCATGGGCCTTGCTAGGCTTCTTGGGATCAGCTCTTTCTTGTGTGAGGGAAACATTTAAGTGGCGATATTTCAGGGCACTCACCTATCATCAGTGCCACCTGTTGGCTGGGTGCGGTGCTGCAATCTTTACTGCTCCTGGCACCCCCGGTAGGTTATTGACCTTGCTTGGTAGGTCTTCAGTGGCTCGGCCCTCCAACCAGGTGACACAGTCTACAAAGGACAAACCCCTTCCGGGATAACAAAAGTCCAGCTGAAAGTCTAGACAAACATCCAAACAAATGATTCTTCTCTTCCTGTTGGCTTACTCTTCAGTGTGCTTTCTAGGCTCGGTTCTCAGCCCCTTCTGAGCTATCTTTAAGTCCCTGACTGCCCTTTAATAGAGAATTTACTCCCAGGCTGCTTTCCCTGGAGTGCCTCTTGCAGTCCCTCTTGCAGTGTATCATGATACACTGAAGTTCCCAGCTCTTTACCCCGCCCCTGGGCCCTGCAGAGTTCTTTGCTCCTTTAGCTGAGCACTGCCCCCAAGACTTTCTCCCTGGAGACTCTTTATCTTCACAAGTTCGCACTGCCCCAGCTCTTCAGCCACGTCACCTCTCAAGTTCAGTCCCCTTCCAAGGTTGCAAAATGTTCAATAAAACTGTCTGCCCTGACTAGGGTCTTCAGTCCTGTGTCCGGGCCCCTTAAACACCAGGCCTTTACTTTGGCTTTTAAACTAGTCAAGCCCCCCTTTCTTCAGGGCTCAGGCCACTCCAGCACTCCTTAGCTCACTACTCCAGGTCCCAAACCAGAGACCCTCTAAACTGCTGCATTTCCTGAGTGTCTTCATCTCTTTCCATTGCCTTAGGGCTGGAGCTCTCAGCTCCTCTGGTTCCTAGGTTTAGCTAATGCAGCCCGTCGGGTTCCCTTTGGCTAGTGCAGAGCACCCTTCCTTGTCTCTCTAGCCCCAGCCAGGAACTGACCTGCTTAGGCCCTGCAACTTCTTTTATCTGAGCCTGCTGGGCTCTGATTTGCTGCTTCCTGGAGGCCCGAACTCTGCTGCTTCTTCCTGAGGTGGGGTGTCGTAGGACCCTGGGGCTTCCAGCAGAGGTCCTCAAAGTGCCTGGTACACCCCGTCACAGGTGTCATCTCTCAAACACCACCCACCTTTGACACCGAAAGGAGACGTCATTCGCAGTAAGCGGTGCAGAGCTGTGAGCCTCCCTTTTCTTTCTGATAGGTGGAATGAAATAGTTGACAGTGCTGACATTTAACTGATAATCACTAGGCACCTGAGTTAATGCCTCCCTGAGATGAATGAGGCAAGCCAGACCTATTGTTCCAGGCTCTTCGCAGACTCCCATAGACATTAGTTACACTTGGTTAACATTTTTGAGGTTTTCTTCACAGTCATAACAGCTACAGACTTCCTTTTAAAAAAACGAAAGCTGAGATTGTGGAGAACAAGAGAGCAGCTTTGGAAAGACAATGGTGCATTGTGTTGCCATGTACTGCCTTAATCTGGGCTGTGCACCCAGCACCTAGTTGTTCTTAATAGCTTTAAATGGGAGACCTAGGGGAATTTATCCATGCAGGGCTTGATCCCTCACCACTCAGGTGGGGACTGTCACAGGCTTTAGTGCTGGGTGAAAAATGATCAGAAGGAGAGTTTCTCTTCACCTGTTCTAGGTGTTTGCCTGTTTGAGAACCACTTGTATTGTTGCATGGAATAAAAAGGTGCATGTCAAGTGGGATCTCCCCTAACCCTTCATTGTTTAATCTGCCCTTATCAAATCCCCTCTTCTCCTTTCCAAACTATTGACATCATCCTAAAAGATGTAGGTGCATGGAACCACTCACATAAAGAGAGATTTTCCTTCTCAAGTCCTAAGGGGCTCCAGAGTCAAATCCTGCCATCATTGAAATGGTAGTTTTGCCACTAACTTCACTGGGGCCAGGATTTCACCCTTAGCATGCGCGTGCGCGAGCACACACACACAGAACTACCCATCTAAGCACTTGTACAGCTCCCACTGTTGGACTTTGTACCACCAGGGCCCATGAGAATAAATGAGGGCCTATAAGTACATTGCTCCACTTCCACACTTGTGGATGAGTTTGTATTGCTTGCTATATTGATAAAACAGGCTTGGGATTTTCTTCAGCCTTCTCAACCAATGGAGACCCTCAGCTGCAATTTACAGTATTCACAGAAACATTGCATTTTAGCATCAGAGTTTCCATGAGAAATATAATTGTGAATTGTGAACCTAGACTGTTCCAGAGTGAGATTATTTAATGCATTTAGGTGCCTATGGATGCAGATAGGACCTAGTATGATTTTCAGTTGCATCTAGGTGTCTAAGGGTTTCTCTACACAGGGACACTTAGGAAAGCTGATTTATATTAACTAAAGGTGTGAATAAAGTGAATTAGTCAAACTGCATTAACCTCCTGTGTGGAAATGCTCCTTCAGAAGTAAAATGGCTTAATTTGGTTCAGTTTAATTCACTTTGCAAGTGAATTAAACTGAACCAAATTAAGGTGACTTTAATTCTGAAGGAGAGTGTCCACATAGGGGGTTAATACAGTTTAACTAATCCACTTTAAATTCACACTTTTTGGTTTGTTTGAATTAATTTTCCTGAGGGTATATCTTCACTACCTGCTGGATTGGCAGGCAGCGATCGATCCAGCGGGGACCGATTTATCGCGTCTAGTCTAGACGTGATAAATCAAATCCCAGAGTGCTCTCCCGTCGACTTCTCTACTCCAGCACCGCGAGAGGTACAAGCAGAATTGACGGGGGAGCAGCAGCAGTCGACTCACCACAGTGAAGACACTGTTAAGTCGATCTAAGTATGTCGACTTCAGCTACGTTATTCACGTAGCTGAAATTGTATAACTTAGATTGATCCCGCCCCCCCACGAGTGTAGACCAGGGCTGAGTGTCTTTGTGTGGACAAACTAACTCCTGTTCACTTAATTAGTTAGGTGTCTAGGTGCTTTCTAAATACACATGCATAGCGACAGTACTGAATTCATTCCATTAGGATGACTCTCCAGGCCACTATGACCCCTGCAAAGCAAAGCAACATTCTCATGATAAATGCTCTTTGCTAAATACCCCAAAGGATGTCATTTTGCTGTATCATATGAGGAACAAACATTTCCTTGGGGAGGTTCAGTTTCTTGCATTTATGCCCCAGAATTATTCAAAGCAGAAGCTCCGCAGTGATGCCAACAGTTGGAACATAAAAAGCCAGAGAGTTATAAAAATCTGTTCACTGGGGCGGGGGGTGGGGGAATCCAATTTACTTCACTTGTTAGCACTACAGATTGTTTTCCTCCCTTTGTGTTAATTGTTAAAAACTGAGATTGCCAGAGGGCCTGGGAACAGCCCGTGGGAACAAATGGAAAGATTCCCATGGACTTCAGCGGGTTTCATATCAGGACAACAGAAAGGAAACCTTGGTCTAGACTCTAGATGTGTTCCATCTGACACTGGTTTGCTGTGTGTGCAGCCTCGGGCAAGTCACCTAACTTCTCTGCCTCAGGGGCTCTATCTGTTAAGAAGGAAGATCTACCGGACCAAACACTGCACACATGGACAGAAAATGGGCCTAACACTACTTCTCTGTTGCAAATATGGCTTGAAAGGGCTTCATTCAGTCATGTGGTGAAAGAACATAAGAACGGTCATACTGGGTCAAACCAAAGGACCATTTAGCTCAGCATCCTATCTTCTGACTATGGTCAATGCCAGGTGCTTCAGAGGGTAGGACAAGAACAGGCAATCATCAAGGGATCCATCCCCTGTCGCTTATTCCCAGCTTCTGGCAAAACAGAGGCTAGGGACACCATCCCTGCCTGTCCTGGCTAATAGCCATTGATGAACCTATCCTCCATGAACTTGTCTAGTTCTTTTTTGAATCCTTTTATAGTCTTAGCCTTCACAACATCCTCTGGCAAGGAGTTCTACAGGTTGACTGTACATTGTGTGATGAAATATTTCCTTTTTTTTGTTTTAAACCTGCTGCCTATTAATTTCATTTGGTGACCCCCTAGTTCTTGTGTTATGAGAAGGAGTAAATAACACTTCCTTATTTACTTTCTTCATAGCTGTCATGATGCTATAGACCTCTGTCATATCCACCCTTAATTGTTTCTTTTCCAAACTGAAAAGTCCCAGTCTAATTAATCTCTCCTCATATGGAAAGGATGGAAGTGCTGCAGGAGTGCAAGCTACTGCTAATAATGCCTATGGCAATAGCATTACAAACCAGGGCTCTAGAAGCCTCTGCTTCTTCACCAATGCCACTTATCCACTGGGATCTTAGTGAGGAAGGCAGACTGCTCTTACTGTTAGCATTTGGGGCTCAGTGTTGAGCCATTTTACATGCTCACACCAGGAATCAAGGTGGTGTAAGGTACCACTCACTCCCTGATTCGGGCTACCCACACTGGCACTCTGCACCGGGGAGAGTACAGCCTCCCTGGGGTCTCTACTCTCCCTCCTGAAGGCTGGGAACTGGCCACGCTGGGTTCTGGTTCCAGGGCTGCTCTTGGGCAGCATGGCTATGCACTGCCCTGTGCTCAGTCAGGGTGAGTGGTGAAGCCACGGTCTTGCCCTTATTTCTTGTGAATTACTCATAGTTTGTCACTAGTGTGCAGGGTGCTTCTACAAACCTTCCATGTCTTGTCAGAACGAGCCTGCTTTGACGCGTTACCAGTTTGAACAGAGTCATGCACGAAGTGAGGAAGCCAGAGGATGGACCAATCACACAATTTGTCAAGAGTGAAGATCTTTCTTTAGGTAAGGTCCTAAGACAGGGACAGCAAATGCACTGTGAGTCAGGACTGCTGGGGAAGTAGGCATTAACTGGTAAATCTGCTTGTATGTCCCTGACTCCAGCCAGTGCAGTTTGTTCTTGATCAGGGGGCAGTGACCAGAGGTTTGGGGGCCAGTGAAAAAGATGATGTCTTGATCTTCTTCTGCTTTAATGTGTCTGTTGTGCGAGGACATACAATCCGAATCAATATAATTTGTACGTTTCTGTATGGGGAGACTTTGGCAAACCAGTAAAGTGCTTGAAACCACTATGGCTGATTGTTAAAGGCGACCTAGTCAGCAAGCTGTAAATTGGCCATTCAGCAGTCTCAGCTTGACGAAGGCAGGAGGGGAGGGGGTTTTGGGTGCCACAGAAAGGGCAGCTTGACCCCACATCCTTCCTGATAAGAATTGTGTTGAGGTTGCTGATACATTTTAGAAGAGCAGGTTGTGCCTCAGGAATGTCTCTTGGGGTCTCAAGGCTGCAGGCTCTGGAAAAACCCCACCTGGTTAATCAACAATCAGAAGGAGCCTCTTGCTTGATCATTGAAATACTTACTTAACAAGGTTTCTTTAAGGGACATGTCATTCTATTACTAATGTATAAATAAGGGGACTCATCTGGGGACTCTTTGGGATTGGTCTCTTCCTCTAGATGCATCTTCTGTTCCCCAGCAGCAGACGAGCTGCCTCTGTGTCACTCAAAAGCCACACTCGGCTTTGGTAATTATCAAGGGTTGGGGGTGTTTTACTAACTTGTTGCGGACGTGTGTAAGTGCTTGAGACTAGTAAAGTTTAGCTTTAAGTGAAAGCACTCTTGTGTTGTCCTGTTTGTGCCAGCCATCTATCGGTCGGACGGCCGTGTCTTCCCTGATTTATTTCCTGACACCTCCTCGCACAGAGTAAAAGTTACCAAGAGCTTTGAGTTGAAAGAACCCTGGGTAATATTTCCTGATCATTATTAGCCTAGTGATGTAAATGTACAGTACACTGTGCCTGAGGGTAACTATGCTAAACCAATACCTCCCTATCCATTGTATTTCTCATATGCCCCTCACCTGGGTATCTGGCCATCGATAAATAACAGGGCCGTTGCCCTGCAATGCAGCATAAAGAATAAAAGCACAGACAGGTTCAGACGGATGCAATATATTAATAGATCAGACACTTGTGAGGTCTTCCTGGCTGGAGTAGTTCATGGACCAGATGGACTTTGAGGAGTGGTTTGCAGTGAGGGCTTAGGATGTGACTCCTTGGGTGGGATGGGAGGTGGGAAAGCCCACCTTTTGAAGGAGATTTAGCACAAATGTGACACTGCCTGAAACAGAGAATCTGTTGCTTGGGCAGCACCAGGCTAGAGAGCTGATATTTGGTGGATTGTGGGAAGCCAAGAAAAGTATAATGAATCAAAATAATAATAATAATAATAATATAATAAATAATTAACAAAGGTTTCAAACCCACAGCTGACACGTGTTTCAGAGAGTCAGTTGCATGCAGGTCAAGGCTATCTCTGGAGTGGGACTCCTGGTGCCAGCTGAAGATTCCAAGAGAGGGTGTTATTCACAAGGGGGTGGATCTGTCCTTTATCAATATCTCCAGCACACTCAGTGCAAACAAGCTTCTCTGCCATCTGTATAGGCATCTTGTTGCCTGAACAAACATTAAAAGAAAATCCTACTTCCCACTGATTTCCTGCTCTTGGCACACAAAGGTTCAAAACAATGAAAGCGCCACATGGTCAAAAAGAAAGTGGGAGTGAGATACTGGACCATGCACAGTGCCACCCCGCTGTTTGCTAACTCCATGAGTGAGGACAACAAATACTAAGGGAAGATGAGGTCTTCTGAACCTCAGGTCATGGGGATGCAGAACTGGAATGGAGCCCTGGGACATCAAGTCCAGTCTTCTCCTGTAACAGGCAGCCCTATCATCTAATCCCATTCATAAATGTTATCGTGTGCCAGCTTCATGCTAGTTCAGATGTTTGCCCCCACTACTCCTATTGGGAGTTTGTTCCAGAATCTCCCTCCTCTGATGGTTAGAACCCAACTTCCAACCTAAATGTACTCATGGCCAGTGTATACCAATTCATTCTTGTGCTAGCATTGTCCTCTAACTTAAATAGCTCATTGCCCTTCCTGGTGTTCAACTCCCCGCCCCCCTCAATGTATTTACAGTGAGCAATCATATTCCCTCTTAACCTTCATTGTGCTAGGCTAAACCAGCCCAGCTCATTAGTCTCATCTCTCTGGCAGAGGGGAGCAATCGTGGGTGGCTCCTTTCACCCCATGATCCCAAAGCACATTGAAGAGATAGGTAACCATTATCCCCATTGAACAGATGGGGAAACTGAGGCACAGAGTGGGCATGTGACTTGCCAAAGGGCATACAGCAAGCCAGTGGCAGGGTGGGAAAAAGAGCTTAGGAATGCTAACTTCTATTCAGTGCTGTCACCTCTCGAGCACAGACCCTGTCATGACACAATGGTCTCCATACTAGAGTTCTTCTGGTGGCTCCATTTGGTCCTGCACTTGCAAATGATCAGCCCTCGGGCAGATAGAGTTACGTTTCCCCTCCACCCCCCCCACATTTTTGCTCTTCAATACAGAACTCACCATGTGTGGAGCCAAGTATCCTCAGATCCCAAAGGGACCTGAGGGGACTCAGCCCCTTGTGTGATCAGTCCCACCTGCATAAGGGGAGCAGTGAGGCTTGGCAATGGAGAATAATCTCCCTGGGTTAAAGGCAGTAAACGGGGTAGCTTGCAGGGCTTTTGTGTTCCTGGGCTTGGTGATAGGTGAACAGTTCACTGTAGTGCTAATCAGCAGCATCAGCCTACATAGAACCTGTTGGTCAGTTCTTCCCCACCCTCCCCGGAAGCACCTGAGTGACTCGAGCTGATGGCGGTAGAAAGTTTGGGCTGCTGATGCTTCGGCATCACCACCTGGATTCTAGGCTGAGTTTCCACTGGAAGCCCTGCAAAGCGAGAGCCTATGGGAGTTACTGCACAGTGGAGCCTGAGGGGCCACTGATTGGCTCCTGCCAGTATGTAAACCAGGGAGACATTACAGGGAGCTGTCTGAGCAATGATGCAGGCTATCTGCTTGCTTCTGCTCCATACCTTGCCTTACTGTGAACATTAGACTCCAGTACTTGCACCCTGTCTGTAACCTGCTGCCTCACCCTAACTTCTTGATATCCTGAAGTGGCTCGACCCTGACTCTGCGACTCTTCTCCTGCCTGCAACTCAGTGCCTGACCCCAACTTCCTGGTATCCTGACCCAGCTCGACCCCAACTCCACTACACACACCCCTGCAACTTGGTAACTGATATGGTGTCCTCTGAGAGTTGGCTTCCTTTTAATACTGTGTAGCGTGCATAGCTAGGGGGTCATAAAAACTCAGTTTCCCTCTGTGAATGAGAAGCACCCCCCCATTTGACGAACGCCGGGTCTCATACAAATGAGAGTGGGCAGCCTGAAATTTAGTAGGTTAGATCTCAGCTGCTGTCAATTAAAGTTGACTCTGATGGTAATGGAGATACGCTGTTGAACACCGGTGGAGGATCTGGCCTGGATCTGCTCATTCTTGTGTGTGCTGAATTTTGTGCAGTCGAGTTTGGTGCTTTCATCTTCCTGTGCTGAAGGAAGATTGCCAGGACCCGTGCTGCGCACAAGGGTTGCAGGCCAGAAGCAAAGCCCTTAGTTGACAAAACATCAAGGCACTATGTACACTGCAGCTGGCAGGTGTCATTCCCAGCTGGGGTAGACCTACCTGGTGTAGCTCTGCTTGAACAAGGGCTCTAAAAATAGCAGTGAGACTGCAGCAGTACAGGTGGAGGCTTGGGCTAGCCACCTGGGTACAATCCTGATCCCAGGTCCTAGCTATGCACTTGGGTGGCTACCCTAAGCCACTGCAGCCACACTGATATTCTTAGGGTGATACCTCGAGCACAGCTAGCACAGATAAGCTACCCAAGTTGGCAATTACTCTTCTCACCTGCAGTGGAGACCTACCCTTGGAAAAAAAATGAGCTTGTTTAAAACGTGTCCGCTAAGACATTTTCATTGACACACTTTCAAACACCACTTGGCAGCCAAGTGTAGGAAGGGTTTTTTAACACCTTTAAAAGCATGTTAATTGGTCATGGTCAACCCCAGGGGAGAGTCTTGAGATTCACCACAATCAGCAGTTAACTCCCACGATGGCTGCCAACTTGTCCAGTTCCCGTGATTGAGCCCGGGACCTTAAAGCAAGAGTCTCTACAGCTCGTGCTCAGATCCTAAGCTGTGCAGTGCTGACACAGCCATATTCTGTGTGGGTAAAGCATGGAGGGGGACACACAATGACTGGGGAATTACAGCTATACTGGGCAGTACCACACTTACGAGCAACACTCATTCAAAACAAGTTAGCTAACACCTTCTAAATAAACACCTTGTTCCCGAGACGAGGCAGCGCCTGAGGGACAACAAACAGGCCATGTAGAAACACACCAGCAATTCAGGCCTGTTTTCCAGGAATAAATTAAAATGTGAAATCTTTAAAAGCTTCTCAGAAATGGCTTTGAAGACCACAAATTGCACAATGCCTCAGCCAAGCCCCTACTCATCCACTGTAGAGTTTTCATAATACTGTATCTCTATCAGCAGTTTATTTATTTTTTTAATCAAAATTGCCTGGTCTTCCAGCTAAAAAAAAGGCCAGGACTCTCGGCATTTATGGGAATTCTGCTTGCACAGGAATTCAGGACTGGGCTCTGTATGTACTCCTCATTGTTATGGTGCAATTATCGTACTTATCTAGCTTAACTAAAATACAGAATCCAGGCAGAGAATTTTCAAATAAAACCAACTTAACTTTATATTTAGGGAGAATAAGGCAAGCCTGCTATGCAATTAATGACAATGCAATTCCATTATGCTGTTCTTTTGACAAACTCTTAAGCTCCATCGTCCTGGTTTATGATGTCACCAAGACACACTGAAAGAATTATAGCTTGTAATGCATGGCTGGATATCCTTCACCCTTGGAAATCCTGTTTGGATTTGTTTATGTATTACATTTTGCTGATGCGATGATATCACTATAGGGCTTAATATGTCTAGATCTATTGTTAAAGGGCTTGAATATATAATGCAATGGACTAAATTGTACCTTCATTTAAGTCTGGGTAACCTCATTGTCTGCAGCAGAAGATGCATGCTTGTTTCTGAGGGCAGAATTTGACCATATTGACTGTTATTTATTATTCTATAAATTGCAAGCGGCTCTGGGGGTTATGCAAGGTAGGAAGAATTGGGTGAAGGAGCGCTGTTTTAAGAAGAGATTTTGAAAGCGGCGGGAGGGAATCTGGTGGATGAGAATCGGGAAACTCTTCTAGGAACTCCAGGCAGCAGGAAAGGAGCAGAGCATGGGGCATGATGAAGAGAAAAGAAAAGCAAGAAGACTGGGAAGAGTATAGGGGATGGGAAGAGGAGCAGTGGAGAATGACAGCAGACATTTGGGCGAGGGCAAGATTATGTACACCGTTGCCTGCCGTGCTGACTAATATTGTCGTTTTATTTCCTTATACTCCACATCTGTCTGTTGTCTCTTGTCTTATACTTAGATTTTAAGCATCTTGAGGCAGGTCTCATCTTTGTTCTGTGTTCATACAGCACCTAATCCATGACTAGAGCACTGTGATGGGACAGAGAGGCCCCACGCCAGCAGAGCAGGGGTAAAGGAGAGCCTCTGGGCCCCGATAGCCCCTCCCTGCTATACCTGCAGCCAATGGCAAGCCTGGAGGTGGAATAAAAAGACAGGGCCTGGTTCAGTTCAGGGCTGGCTGGCCAGGAAATAGGATGGAATTCTGCCTGAAGGAAATGGCTCATGTGGAGAAACACCTGCTAGCTGGAGCAGCTGCTGGGGAGAGGCAGCGAGAGCCCAAGGAGCGAGACATACTCAAAGCAGAGACTGGTTGGGAACCAAGGCTAAGGAAAGGGCAGGAATGTCGCCTTGTCCCCGGATGGCTGGGGCTGGCCTAGTAATGAGTTATGTTTGCTTTGTAGAACACTTTGGGGCTGAGCCCCTCAACCCTGCCTAGAAGGGGATAAAACTGGAGGGATTAGTTGCTAGAGGGCCAGATCCTGCCTCAATAGACCCTGCAGATAGACTTTCTCCCCACCCCGCAGGAGACCTGCAGCCACACTGGGGGACCTGGAAAGTCCACAAGGGGCTGCTGTTCCAGCCAGACCCCCGCAGGCTCATAGTATAACTAATAATAAGCTGAGTCAGTGAACACTGGAATTATAGTGTAGTCCGGTGGATAGTGCAATCGACTGGGACTTAGAAGATCCTGGCTCTACATGGGTGTGATCTTGGCCAAGTAATTTTGCCTTTCCTTGTCCTCTTGCCCATGTCTGGGACTGTCTTTTACTTACTTTGTACAGTGTCTAGCACAAGGGGGCCCTGATCTCGCCTGGGGCTTCTCGGTACCACCATAATACAAATCATTAACAGTAATAGATTGCACTGTAGTGCCGCTTCATCTTCTGCCTTTATTTTTCCGTGGCATGCATGGGAAGGAATGAAAATCAACAAAATAGTCCCAAGTCAGATTGCAGCTCTTGAGCACTGACACCATATGGATGCTTAGTACTTGTTTCATTTGCACGGTGACCTCAGTACTCTACTGGCACTAATTATTGCACACCCTTTCCTTACACTGTGACTTCTGGGGCCACAGCTGTGATATAAATAGCCAACTAATGACAAGCTGCATGTTGCTCAGGAGACCTTGTGTTAGTTTACAGCATCTCTCTGATTATTATTTTTTCTTAATAGAGAGGAGATAAAATACAGATCTTGAGAGCGAGACGTGGGATTCGTAATTTGCTCAATTTTTTCCAAGAGCTAATGCATGATGAAATATTTATATTCTTTTCTCTGACTGCAGCATTTCGAATGTGCTAGGTTGTTTATGGCTGTGTTTAAGAACCAAAGGGGAAGGAGTGTTGGAGCACTCAGCGGCAGGCTTTCCACGTCAAGATTTAAACCAGCACTGCCACAACCAGTGCAAACCTATGTTCACATGATGTTAAGGGTCTGAGTTACACCATAAAGGTTACAAAATTCAGAGTTTATCAACCGGTGGAATTCTTTGCAGGGAGAGGTCAACAAGTCAAATACTGTGACTGGATATTAAAGCTATGGGCCATTAAAGCAGCATGTGTAACTGTGCTAGGTGAAATAATGAGGATATCTCATATGTCAGGATGCTAAACACTGTCTTCAGAGGCTCAGAAAGGAATCCAACCCACAGCTCCCCCATACACAGCACTGCACAATTACCTGGGCCTTTTATGAGTAAGTTTCACCTGAGTCACAAAGTATTGACCACAACTGAAGGAAGGATACCACAGTAATGGGGCCAGTGGGCTGATTCTGGCCAGAGACTACAGTAGATAAGATCACTGACTCGAAGCTAGCCATAGTATGGCTTAGGATAGTGTATCAGCCTTCACGGTGACATTATGGTGGGTTTGACTGACTTTAAATAAATGTAGCCGCTGCTTCTGAGAGATAGAAAATGTATAATTGTGTGTGTGAAGGAGTTTTATACATTTGCATTACATTTTAATGCAAACAAAGCTTTTATTCCAGGTCAGTTTCCTTATTTTAAAACAGATATTTGAGCTTCTGTTCTGGCTTTTACCGATATTACCTGTGTGGGGGAGTAGAGCGGAATCTGAAGACACTCCACCATAGAGGCAGACCCTGGAGGAATTTCCCTCCAGGAATATTCTCAAAGCAGGAACCATGTGACACTCTTTCACAACATACGTATGCTCTTCCTCCAATACTGGCCTGGCTCTGACGGCTGCTGCAGGAAGTAAATGGAACTGCTTCCTTTGGGGTGTCTATTGCTACTATATATACCTAACCCCCCACTCAGTTTTAGGTGGCTGAGAGCCCAGCAACCAAGACTGAGAAGGCAAGGAGGGTCTCTCCTTACAGTCTCTCTTCTCTTGTGCACCCATGCAGTCCTAGTCACAATCAAGACCCTCCATGATTCATAAACTATCTAATTCTTTTTTATCTCTCTCTTAAATCAAAGACTTTTGTTTCATTGTCTCCAGCAGTGTGAAGGTCAAAGACTAGTGGTGCATACTTGAATAATTCTTTATACCAGTGCCCTCTTCAAGATCATATCCCTTTGCCATATGTCACTGGTTTACACCCCTGCCTTCTTACAATTACAGGAGGGAGATCTGACCACCCCTCACTCTAACCCATGTGGATGTCTGAAACACTCTCTGGCAGCCCATGGGTAGTTAAAATTGGAACTTGATTTTCAGATAATGGGCTTTCTCTCTCTTTGTAACGAGACCAGAGGCCCCACTGCAGAGAGAGAGAAAGAGAGTTTTAGAGAGGGCTATGATGAAAAAGAGCACATTAGAATACCGAATATGGTACACAGTGCATTTGAGTGTAAAACTTATACTCTAACACTGTGATTCTCAATTTATTATACATTGTGGGCTGCATATGCGATTCTGGAAGACTCCAGGCCAATCCTGGAGGGTTGGCACCTTACCAGCCGGCAGCCCGCACCCCTCTGTTCCGGGCAGCTGAACTTGGCGGATCCCGGCATGCAGGCCTGCCTTTAGCACACAGCTGAGCTGGGTCTCAGCTGTGTGCTAATTGGGCTGCATGTGGCCCGCGTGCTGCGGGTTGAGAACCGCTGCCCTAGTACGTGAATTAGGTTCTTCTCAAACAATTGTCAAAAATACCACCAACAAAAGAGCATCTAATATGAAAAAGAAGCTCAAATATCTGTTTTAAAATAAGGAAACTGACCTGGAATAAAAGCCACATCATGTATTGAAAGAAATGCAAGGAATGAAAACATTTTTCCCCATTGAGAATATGGGATTTGATGACTTTCACAATGTATACCAAAAGCCGCATGGTCCATTATCACTGCCTGGCTCTAGGTTTTTTTTGCACATTTTGAAAAATGGAACATGTCCTCACTAGCCTAATCTCATTTTACTTGAGTTCTTGTTCGTTTCTACAGGTGCCCCAAATGCTACAGTAGGTAAATTCAAGATTAATTGACATACACAGGTATCATGTGAAAATGCAGAGGATCAAATCCTAGAGTCCTTACGTTTAGCTATGTCGACACTTATAGCGGTGTGTAGAATATGTACACGGCATGCCCCTTGCACAGATATAAATAGAAGTTTAGACGGTGAGGCATTGCGAGGGACCAGTAGAGTAAAACCATCCCTGAATCCTTAGGATATGTACCTTACTTGTCTCTTTACACACCCAAGCAGCACCTTCCCCAGCTACACGGCTATTTTTAGCAGGGTAGTGACCCACTGCCACAGGCTCTGGCAGTGGGGCGTTTCCCGCACTGCTGGGGCCTTTCACTGCTGCATGTAGCTACACACTGCAGTGTGGACACAGCTTGCTTTTCACTGCCATGTGTGGCTACACATACCCTAGATGCTACTGCCAGTATAGATAAGCCTTAGAGATCTGGGTTAACACTGATAATAATTTGTAGTAACAAACATTTATATCACACCAGCATCTAAAGACCGCAAACAGGTGGGACCCATTGTGCTAGGTGATGTACTGTAGCAGGGTGGTCTCCTGCTCCTGCCCCGAGAAAGCTGGACTGGTAGAACAACACACCCACACCCCTCCCAGTGGAGGGGATCTTGGGGGTGGGGGGTGTAGCGGGGTGGACCCCTGCTCCTGCCCTGAAGGGTTAAAAACAGCCCTGGGCGAGGGCTGTGACTGGAGAAAGCAGCTTTTGGGCTGGGCTGCTTGGGGGAAGTGGCTGCAGCTGGGCCCATGCCCCAAACAGACTCAGCTGGCCCTATAAAGGCAGAGAAGCCAGAGGCAGACAGGCAGTCTCCCTCTGCCTGTAGAGGGAGAAGGGCTTGGCAGCAGGGAGCTAGAGACAGGGTACCTGAGTGGAGCAGGGCTGGGGAAAGGCAGAGGAGCTGGAGAGCTCCAGCCTGGAAAGCCGCCGGCTGTGGCCTAGTACAAGGTCAACAGGTACTGGGGGTTGCAGGGGGCAGCCTAGGGCTAGGCCAAGGCAGCAGGTCCAAACCCTCCTTGCCAGTGATGAGTGGCTGATGCTGCAGTCTGCCCCAGGGTGTGGAGGCTAGACAATGACTGGCAGTAGCCATATACTGAGGCGAGGTGGGGATAGCAGGTGGGGGTTCCCGGGGATGGGGAGACCCTAAGACTGAGGGGTTACTGCCAGGGGGCAGCACTCCAGTTAAAGGGGCACTGGGGTCCAGGGAGGGACCTGGGGGCCAGAGAAAAAGCAAATCACTGGCCTGCAGAGGGTGCTCCGGAGGCTGGAGAGCTAATTCGCAGAAGTCACCAGCAGGAGGCGCCACAGGGGTGAGTCCGCTCCTCTACATGTACAAATATAAACAGTTCCTGGCCTGACTTCTATTCACAGCTCCTATTTCTTTAACTCTAATGAGAAGTGCTGGTGCTCTCAAAAATGGGCCATGTATTGAGGGTCCTAAATGTGGAGTTAGGTGCTTCACTTTAGGCACCCAGGTATGCAAACGTGTTAGCCTTGGCCTGTCGTCATTCATTGTGCCCTAATTGAAAAATTCTCAAAACAGATAACAGGCTACAACTGTCTGCAGATTGCAAACACCAAGAGGGAGAGGAATTATTTAGGATATTACAAGGGGTTATGTGATGAGGAATAGGCAGAAATGCCATTCTCAGTTTCTTAGACTGTTGGGTGCTGCGGATTTGCTACAGTTTTTCCTCACCCTAGGATCTAATCCTGCTCCAGTTGAAATTGATGTCAAAACTCCTGTTGATTTCCGTGGGGGCAGAAACAAGCCCCTAGTTACCCAATACACTGCACTATGATTGCACAGCTGAGATATATGTACAACCAGAAAACTGTAATGTGCAAATCCCGGTAACAGCCAATTAAATTGAAGAGTTCTGCTTAATTGGATCTGGTTACATTTTTTTGTTTAATGAAATGTGATGAAACTTAAAAAAAAGGGGAAAAAAATCAAACTGAGCATCAGGAAAACTTCCTAATATTTATTGGACAGTACTTGGGATATTAAAAATTAGACTGGACAAAATTGTAGGGAACAATTCTGCATTGTGAAAATAAGAGACTGAAATAGTTAATAGGTTTTTTCCATCTCTGCCTTCTGTGATATTTAGTGGCCTTGGATCTGATCAGTATCCACAGAGCTTAATATTTAATGCTGACATCTTTTGCACAGTGTTGCAGAAACACAGTATTGCTTGAGAGTCGTATTGCTCAAAACAGGCTTTTGAAAGAGCTAGTGCAATGTTAGTATCAATCCTTCTACAGAATCCAATTCTGTCTTTCCTATGCATATACCAATGCTAAGGCGTGTGATGTAGGGTGTCACGCTAGCTATATCTCTGTGGCTCCAGGAAGATTGGGGACTATGCTCTGGGCAGGGGAAGCTTGGAGGGAGAGAATGACAGAGAGAAGGTCAGGCCTGGGGGGGGAGCTCAAAGGGAGAAGGTAAAGGAGAGACAGGTGGAAGTGGAAAGAGGGCAAACTTGAGAAGGAAACAAGGAGAAACTAAGAGGAGCCAGACTTCAGAAGGGGACAGAGGAAACTTGGCTGCGGGGTGGGGGAGATATGGAGTAAACCTGAGCAAGCAAGGAAAGGGGAATTGAATGCAGGGGAAACAAGAGGAGGGCAAATAATGGATTTGACTGGGAGGAAGAGAGAGGAATTGAAGGATCTGATGGCAGGGTGTATGTAAATAAGACAATGAATATTCATGTGATATGCAAAATATGACATTGCACTGTTTGCATAACATCTTCAGCTTTCTGAAGCTGCAGCCATGAGAGGTGAGAGGGACAGCGGGAATTTGCCCACTCAAGGCCGAAGAGTGTTAGCAGAGCTGTGTGTGGAATGCTAGGTAGTATCAGCTGGGGGACACCATGCCTGACTCTAGACAGTGCCAGGCAGTCCTCAGTCTTTTGTCAGCTTAATGGCTATGTGGCAAGTAACCAAAACAAAGGTGCCCAGTTAGATTTTGTTACTCTATTATAGCTGATGGCGTAAACCTCTTGAGGACTGTTAGTCCAGTAAGCAAATGGCATGAAACCTTTTAAGAAACCACACTGCAGTAAGCCCATTTTCTTCCTTGATGAGCAGGTGTGACTCTGTGTGTGTGTTGGGGGGCAGTTTACAGGTCCTCTTCTGTTGTGACCAAAAAAGGATGTGAGTTGTTATAGCCACCAACTACAGAATTTTGGCTCATTAGCTCAAGCAGTAGCAGCACATGCTGTTTGCTCTAAAGCTCCGGAGTTCAGTCCGCAGTGTGTCAGGCAAAATGGTGGCCATCACACAGGCAAGTAAGTTTCCAAACACTTTGTAAATAAATTAATGTCTAATGTACACTAATGACACTTATGGCATGTGGCGAATGTCGACATGAAACTCTGTGCTGGAAGGAGGGTCATGCTCATTTCTACCTGTGGTGGAGGGCAGACTTGGAAAGGTCCCTTTTCCACCTTGTATGCTGGTATCAACGACCCTGTTGGATTTCAGCCATCCAACTCAAGAGCTACTTCTAGGGACTAGGACTACTCAATGGGAGCCCTCCTCTTAGAGATCCTGATCTATTGGATGAGTATTGCAACCATAGGGCAATGCAAGAACTGTGCATTGTCCTCCAAGCCCTACCCCACAATATCTGGCAAGCCCATTGTGCTTTAACTTCAATGCAATATATGTTTTAGGAATTGTAACTTTTTAACTTGTAAATTTTTTTCTCTCTCCTTCTTTTTCCTTTTCAAAAGCACATTCAATGCTCGTGAAAAATGCTGGCCTGATAGCCCCAAAGACTGGATTCCTTTCTTCATTCACAAAACAGGTTCAACATGTGCAGTAGTAATTCAAGTCCTACCAAACTGCTCTGCTCATGTGCCTGTATCATGACCAAAGGCATAATTTTCAGTGCAGTGAGCAGAATTCAATGAAACATTGGGCACCTAGATTTTAGCTTTTGTGCTGAGACTGCCCACAAGGGTATAAACCAGAGCCAACAGTGGTGGAGTTTCTGTTATGTGGAGATTTGGGGTAGGATTTTCAAAAAACACTCAATATTGGCTTTATCTTGCTCCTTTTCAGTCAATAAAATGGGAGTTTTATCTTTGACTTCCATGGAAGCAGAGCTAGACCAATGCGGAGTGATTTGGAAAATCCTGTCCTTGGGGCACATTGCAACTCCCAATGAAGTCAATGGACAGATTCCATTAGGAGTAGCGGAACTGATCTCACGTCCACTAAGTTCAGTGTCTCCTTCCACATACCTCACTAAACAACCATCAGATGGTAAGAAATAGAACTGGGCAAAAAAATTTTGACTGAACAAAAATTCGGTGAAAAATGTAATACTGAAAAACTTCACAGATTTGTCAGCCTCGCTGAAGTGTTCATGTAGAAAACAAAACACAATTCTAAGAAAATGAAGTGTTTCAGTATTTCAGTTCAAACCTGCTTTTTGTTTAAAAACAATTATTTCAATTTCATTTTTAAAAGATCAAAACATTAAAAATGCTTGAAACTGGAAAAGAAGATTTAGTTTTTGGTCAAATGACGTTTCGTTTGACCAGATATGAATTTTTACTTTCGGATTCACTGAATTTTCATTTTCAATGTGACCCCAAAATTTTTTCCCCAGGAATTACCAATGAACCAAAAACTGAGCTCTAGTTACAAATGCTCTGAGCCTCTTCAGGAAGCTCATTGAGATGCTCCAGCTGGGTACTGCTAATGACATTTTCTTTTAATTGATAGTAGCTATTTGTTATGACAATCGGTGTGTTTGGAACAGAAGCCTGCTCGGTTTTCATAGCCAAATGGAATACTGAGTGAGAGAATGGGACTCCTACTCCTAAATGTAAACATTCTGGGGAAAGTAACAGGACTCAAGGGCTAACATACAACATGGAGAACACTTCCTGAACAAGAGGATTGGATGGTGTCTGCCATGTCAAACAAACAGAAAACAGAAGTGCCAGTACAAAGTACTGTGTGTAATGGGCTAAGTGTCCTTGGTACATGTGACTTGGTGAATTCTGCAATCCATAGTTCATTGCCTCCTGAATTATTTTCAGATAGTTGAGCATCTCTCTGTTCTACTTTCTTTTGTCCTCTCTCCTATCTGATTTGATCCTTTTGAGTGTATCTGAGTGATAAAAAAGGGCATCAGAGCAGCAAACTGAGCTATAGAAAATTCCTAAGAAAGGAGGGACTTTTCACAACTGAAGTTCTTCAGATGCTTTCGGCATGGTAGTTGTAAAAGCACAAGTGCTGCCTCTTTCCTTGAGGATGCTGAGTGATGACCCACAGTGTTGCAGTCATCTCTCTTCTTCTAAAAGGCTGGAGCCTTCTCTTTAACAATGCTCAATATCAGGATGCTTTGCCCTCGTTATCTTAGCTGAAACTTCACTCTTATGCTTTAACACGTGCTGTCCTCTAACATTCACAATTCTGGAAAGAAGGTAACTTTCAAGGAAAATGTATAAAATTCCATTGGCAAATCATATTCTCTATTAATGGAAGGAAAATAGACTCTCAGACCAAAACCCAAAAAATTTCCAAACAATGAGGAAAAGAGACGCTTTTGACTTAGAGAGACAAGGTGGGTGAGGGAATATCTTTTATTGTACTAACTTCTGTTGGTGAGTGAGACAAGCTTTTAAGCTTTACATACAGCTCCACAAGACATCAGGTGGGCTGGTAGTGCTTTCTGATCATTGAATGCTACAGCCTGGTTTAATTTTCTCTTCAGCATGACTTGGTAATAACATGCACCTAATGGAAACCCATCACCAAAATGTTTAGTCATCCTCCCGTTGCATAAAAGATGAAGCTAATCATGTTTTAAAGAGACTAAATATTAGAAGGAAATAAAAAAGGTTCGTTATGTCTTAGTCAGGAATATTAAACATCTGTGACCTGGGAGATGGAAAGCAGAGATTGAGTTTGATGTCTGAGTGGAAACCCTGCAATAAAAACAATTAAGGAATTAATGTAAAAGGATTCAGCATTTTTTAATATCATTGACCTTTGAAACCCACTGAATCTTTTACTTTTTCAGATTGCAAAGTACCTTTAAAAGCCCATCTGGGAAAATGACAATTTAGAAAATGGAAAATGCATTCATTTGCCTTGGTTCACAACATTACCCAAGAGATAGTATTTCTGTGCTCCCATTTCCTAGTCACAAAGCCTCATAAAGCTGTAGCTCCCAGACAGTCACTGTCTTCAGTAGATATGTCTAGGAGCCCAGGGTATTTTGCCTTGTGCTACCTTCCTTTTCTGCCTGACCCCCTGCCCCAAATTGGATTAGGTCTATCATGCTTAGGGGCAAAGAGTGGCATGTTAATCATCCCCATACTAACATCAACAAAACTGATAAGTGCTAGAGAATTGCAAAAGCAGCTTTTAAGACAGCCAGTGGACAATATTTTGAGTCAGCATGATGTAATGGTATCTACCGGCACCAAGTAAGCTAATCAAATAGTAGATAACGATTGTTCCGAAGTAATGCTGGGCTACATAGCAGAAGAGTTTGTGGGTCAGATTCTCAGATGGTGTAAATTGGTGTCATTCCATGGTGTATGTGTTTGTTTTTTTTTAATGAAGCAATGCTGCTTTTCACCAGCTGGGATTCTGGGCCTGATTCTGTAACTCTGTCTTTCAAAGCAGCAAAGAGTCCTGTGGCACCTTATAGACGAACAGAAGTTTTGGAGCATGAGCTTTTGTGGGTGAATACCCACTTCATCGGATGCATGTAGTGGAAATTTCCAGGGGCAGGTATATATATGCAAGCAAGAAGCAGGCTAGAGATAACGAGGTTAGTTCAATCAGGGAGGATGAGGCCCTCTTCTAGCAGCTGAGGTGTGAAAACCAAGGGAGGAGAAACTGGTTCTGTAGTTGGCAAGTCATTCACAGTCTTTGTTTAATCCTGAGCTGATGGTGTCAAATTTGGAGATGAACTGAAGCTCAGCAGTTTCTCTTTGAAATCTGGTCCTGAAGTTTTTTTTGCTGCAGGATGGCTACCTTTAGATCTGCTATTGTGTGTCCAGGGAGACTGAAGTGTTCTCCTATAGGTTTTTGTATATAGCCATTCCTAATATCTGATTTGTGTCCATTTATCCTTTTCCGTAGGGACTGTCCAGTTTGGCCGATGTACATAGCAGAGGGGCATTGCTGGCATATGATGGCATATATTACATTGGTGGATGTGCAGGTGAATGAACTGGTGATGGTGTGGCTGTATCCTTTTCCTTAGGGACTGTGTCTTTCAGTATCCATTGAGAACAGGAAAATCTAGGCTGACTAGGAAGGAAAAAATCTGTAACTATTCCAACTGCTCAGTACAGTGGCACCCCAGATATCTGAAGTACTAGCAGGACACCAGAAGTTCCACGGTGTGATGGCAAGCACTGAAAGACACATGGCTAAATGAAGGGGTATGTTATTGGGCTGGCAGAAAGTGGAGGTGACCTAACTAGTTGACTTTTAAGGTGAAACAATGACAGTTCTTATTTGGGCCTTTAGAGAGGACAGTCCAGCAGAGGGTTAGGGCTCCTCAGGCCAAGTGCCTGGGGTGCCCTCTCCACTCCAGTCTCTGCTAGAGATAAATAGGAGCTTGTAGGTTTCCAGGCGAGGGTCAGTTAGTGGTGCGTCTTCTTCAGGCCCCTCTGCACTGGTTCCCTGACCAGTCTCTGCTGCTTCATCACAGGTTCTGCACAGACCTGACTGGCGTTATGATGTTTGCCAGTCACAGTTTGTTGATGCATGGTTTGGGCTCTGAATGTGGTTCGCTGACAGTCTCCCCTGTATTCGATATCCTTACTGCTCCGTTTGCCATGAGGCTACTGCTTCTCCAGGTGTGAGGTTACTTCCTGAGCCATAGTATTCCCTACTGGCCAGGGGAAGGGGATGTGTTTTGTGTCTTGCCTGGAGGCCCATAGATCAGTGGGGAGAGAATGGTAGCAGGGGTGAAAGTAGAAATAGGGACTTACTGGTACAGGGCTGGGTTGGAGCCAGCTCTGGCCCCCAGAAGGGGTGGGGCCTCGGGTGGAAGGGGCAGGGATGGGGGGGGTCAGAGCCAGCCCCAGCCTGCCCTGTACTGGTAAGTGTCCTCCCCCCGCCAGGGTAGCAGTGGCAGCGGGAGGCTCTGGCAGCAGTTTAAAGGGCCCAGGGCTCGGTTGCTGCTACTGCCCCAGGCTCTTTAAATAGCCATGGGAACCCCGCCATTATTCCAGGGTTCTGGGGGCTATTTAAAGGGCCCAGGACTCCACTGTTTCTACCACCCCAGCCCTTTAAATAGCCCCCAGAGCCCTGGGGTAGCGGCGGGGCTCCCAAGGCTATTTAAAGGGTCCAGGGCAGTAGAGGCAGTGGGAGCCCCATCCCTTTAAATAACCCCCAGAGCCCCACTGCCGCTACCCCAGGGCTCCAGCAGTGGGGCTCTGGCGGCAATTTAAAGGGTCTGGGGGCCCCAGACCCTTTAAATTGTCACCTGGGGAAGCCGGGCCGCCCCGGCTCTTGCTGGTATTCCGTACTGGGGCGTACTGACTTACTTTCACCTCTGAATGGTAAGTTCCTGATTAGCCGGCCTTCTTGCTGGGCTCCCAGCTCCTTACTCCTCCACTGTCTATGTTGTTCAACATTCTGCAATCTTCTTTTCCAATGCCACCTTGTGTGAATTAATTCCCATGCCTCCTGTGTCTAACTATTCTAGATTCCAAGTCCTCATCCTAAGGATCCCACCAAACTGCCTACATCTGTGATATCATTTTCTTACACTCCCCCTCATGCTCATCCCCATCCTCTCACTTTTCTGCTCTTCTCTTATGCATCTTTCAGCTTTTCACCTATGATATATTTAAGACTGTGCTGGAATTGCAAGCTATCAGTTTAAGAAGGGGAAGGGGTGGTCCTATCCCTGCTTGCAGGCAAGAGAGCTCTGCAGGGATGCATGTGATCAGAGTCAGTCTGGAAAGAGCCAGCCTAGAACAGAGCGGGGTGAGGGTCTGCTTCTCTGCCTAAGGGAGCAGCCTGCTTTCTCTCTCTCAGGGTTTGGTTACTGTGTTGTTGTTGTTCTGGATTCTATGAATTAAAGGAATTACATACTGCAGTCTTCCAGCAATACTATTTTATGTTTTTATCTAACTTCTCTCTTTGTATAGCATGAACTTAACAGCATCTTCTCCCTTCATGCTGGTGGCTACGCTTGGCACAACTGCCAGTGTCTTCTTCCAAGTGCCCCTCCTCCCTGTAACATGAACAATAAAACTGGAGTCAGAGGGTCCATGTTCAGATCTGTTCCTAGTTCATACCCAAGACAAGGCGTACTGGGACTTTTAGTCCAGAGAGACTCGGAGAATTGTAGCCTTGGAAATAGTGCACACTGGGAAAGGGTGTATTAGCAAAATAATGAGCTCCTTGCTCCAAAATAAAAGCTTGGCAAGGGAAGAAACAAGACCGATTGAGGAGCTATCTACCTGGATGGAATATGGCCTGCTGTTGGGTCTCAGTCAATTTCAAAGAGCCTGGGAAGATGCCTAGAGAGACAACCAAGGAAGTGAGGAAGATATGTTGATGAAGGGACATTGGGGATAGAAAGCCTGTTTGGGAGACCTAGTGAGGACATGAGCTGTGTGAAGAAGCTTAGTAGTAAACGAACCGCTTGTGAGCCCCTGAACTGAGGGTGGTGAGTCTCTGCATGGAGGGGTAACAGTTCTGGACTTGTCCTTTAACTTCAAGGAGAAGACTTTTGGAGTTTGACTGGATAGTTGAATTGCACAGTCACTGAGGGAATGGCAGTTTCACCATGAAGGAGGAATAAGTCACTGCTCCACTGTCTTATTCTACATTTTGTAAGCTGGTGGACACACTGATTACACTGTGTCAATGTTTAGAAAATATTGCTATCATTAATAAGTGAGGTCTATTAGAATGCAAAGAGTCTCCAAAGGAAATTGGTGAGGGACCCTAAGCAGTAAATATGAGACCCATTTTACGCTATAAGTGCTCATAGAAGAGACAACTGAGCTACCAAAAGCATCAAACTGTGAGGTTTCCTTTTCCTCTTAGAAATGTGAGTGAATTCACTTTCCATGAAAGTGACAGACTGGTTCACCAAACACAGTATGAGCCATTCACAGATAGTTCATTGACTTCTGTGAGACCATTTGTGATATATGGTTTTATTCAATATGAATAATAAGATCACAATTTGGCCCTATATGAACTGCTCAGGATTACACAGGAAGCTTATGGCAGGTCCAAGACACAAAGCCAATCTGTGGAGTGCTTCTCTAGTTCATTACCCACAAACGTTTTGTCAAATCACCTAGGTTTTGTCTTTTTAAAGGATTCGCAAATCCAGAATTTCACACAGTGTGAAGCCAATAAATTGCTTAGATTGCCTCTGGATTTGTAAAGAAAAAAAATTGCACGTGGAAAACATGGGCCAAATTCTTCTCTAACCTCAGATATAGCTGAGTTGTTCCAGTAGAATTTAGCCATCTTCATATAAGGGTAGAAGAAAATACTTGTATGTGTGAAGGAATTTTCACTGCTATTTTTCAATCAGTACAATGAATATAAATAAATTCAGTAAATTTGGGGTTCTTTGATGCTATCCATCTCTTTAAATGATCCGGGACAGTTTTTCTCCCTGTCAGACTGCAGAAAATTGACATCCCAATGGGACTACTCAATGGGACTGCTGAATTAGACCCTCTATGAATAATGATCACATAACACACAAGTGAACTCATTGTATTTGTTTGTTGCTCACTTTTGTATTAGCTGACCATCCCCAATGCACATACTTATATCCGTGTGCACGTATCACATTTTCAGTAACTTTCAAGAAACTTGAGAATGAAAAATGTTCCCTACAAGGCTATAAAAGAAATATTAGCGACAGTTTGAACCACAAGGGATAAACAAAATGATGTACTGTGACTGACACATCAAATATAACAATCAGGGCTTATGCTGGCTACAGAGTTAAATTTACAGTGAAAGTAATACATAATTGTATGACACTGTTCAATCATGTAAAATATTACAATTAATGTCACTGTACAAAGAACTCCTATAAATTAGTGGTCAAATTATTAACAGTTAATAATTCAGCTAAAATCAGTGGGTAAGATGAGGGATTGTTATACCTGTGCATCCTCTCCTGAATTCATGAGGGGTATTGCCTGAACATAGCTGTGCATAATTTTGCCTGATATTAGCAAATTAACTTTCTTCATTGTAATTGCTTGGGAAGCATTTCCTAAATTAGGAGAGGTGCAGGAATTTTCTTGTCTATGTAGTGCCTCCCATAATAGGGCACTGATCATGGGTTCCTATATAAGTAATAATAGTGGCATATTATAGGCACAGTTCATAGTCATTTCCTGGCTACAACTAACTGCTGTTCATGTTTTCCCTTTTGTGATCTAGTTAATTTACATAAAACTATTTTAAACAGCAGCAATGAAATTATTTCTTAATGGTAAAGAACGAATGGAAATGACCCAGTTTACCTGAAATGTGATTTCCCCCAAGCAATAGCTGACACCAGCAAGTCTTGCTTCAGACTGGGGCTAAAAAACAGCACTTTACACAAATGAAAGCAATTCAAAATGAATGGCTGTGAATGTAAAAGTAAAATAATGTAAGAAATGGGAAGCCTCACTTTGACTTTTTTTTTTAAATCAATGTTCAGAACCTGAGTTTTGCTGTATTCCTGGGGTGATTTAGATTTAGATATTTCTACTTTTTCAACCTTCATTGATGTTACTTCTGATGGCCAAGATTCACAGCATTTTGCAATATGTGGCTGTTTCAACTTGTGTTTTAACTGAATTATCGGAACAAAGTAAGGGCCAGATTATGATACAATTACTGATTTATTTTTTAATAGTACCTTACATTATAAACAGTCCCATTGAAGTGTGTGTGTGTGTGTGTATGTGGCAACTCTGAAGTAAAGTGCTCATAATTGTGAGTGAGGATCTCAAAATCTCCCCCCTGAATTATAACAACAGTGAGCACTTCAATTGTACCTTATACAGATTTAGCTACTACATCCCTGCGTGAACCATGGTCTGAATGAGCTCCCCCTGGCCATTAATGAACAAGGGGAAAGACCATATAAGGTGAGTATATTTGCACAAAGACACCTACTTAGGGGAATTAGCTCAAGTGGTAGAGCGCTTGTTTTGCATGCAAAAGGCAGCAGGATCAATGCCTACATTCTCCAGTGGCAAGGGAGTGACAGTACCTTCTCCTGGGGATGGGGGATAGCTCAATGGTTTGAGCATTGGCCTGCTCAACCCAGGGTTAGGAGTTTAATCCTTGAGGGTTCCATTTAGGGAACTGGGGTAAAAATCTGTCTGGAGGTCAGGCCTGCTTTCAGCAGGGGGTTGGACTAGATGACCTCCTGAGGTCCTTTCCAGCCCTGATATTCTATAATACTTTCCCTAGATCAGCAGAGAACAATAAATTTTGGCTATTTGGGGTTAAAATTCCCTTTAGTTTTGAACACAGGGGTAATGCAATGTTACCCCAATTGTATGACTAAAAGGCAGCAGAACTATACTTAACATGCCCTAATTGAGGGGGGTCACCCTAAATTGAACCTCACTTGCTAAGCAAGCAGTAGTAATGCCTCTATTCTCTATCAAATATAGCAGCCTGCTCCCTTCTTGCTGCTAATGGAATTGCTCCTTTAGCTCAAATGGTAGTGGCTGTGCTTTGGTAGCTTAAAAAAGCCCTCAGTTCTGTCCCCACTGACAACTGTGATGGTTATATATATATGCGTTCATGGTGTATTACATGTACACAGTAGATCACCTTATTTTTATATGTGAACGGACATTGCTGCTTTGAGTGCAGCATTTCAGACTCTGAGACCAATTCTGGTGTTGGCACGGTACAAAAAACACTAGAAACTGATGAAATTTCTTTCTGTCATCACAATATTTAAATAATCACATGGAGATCTTAAAATTAACCACGATTCAGTTTCTCCTGGCTGCTGTGAAAGAAAGTGTGGAAGGTGAAATGAAATAATAATACACTCTCTAGAGGAGGCAGCTTTTACCCTGAGAGGAAACAATGTGAAAATCTAGCCAGAGGATGACAACTAACTGGATATAAGATGTTACGGGAAAATTGAGTTTAGATGGTTTTGGAGATCCATTTCCATTGTGTATAAGTGCAGATAACACACCACTCAACTGGCAGGTCTGAGAGTCCCCAGGCTTTATAATGAATAGTATGGGAGGTGATTTTCCACTAATGTGTGGTATTAAGAAATGCTGAGACCACAACATGATGGAGTCTCCTGGAGCAACCTCACCCTCAAGCTAACCTTGGGCAATACTTTGAATTGGTGGGAGACAAAAGAGCAAAGCATTTTTGTACATCAGTGGTGTTTCAGAGAGTGACTTAGTTACACCTGGAATACTGTCTTTATTTGAACTTTTACCATAAAGTCATTATGGAGATAGGGAAGAGGGCAGAATGAGAGATGCTTTTACATTTTCATTTTTGAAAGGGAAAAGCTGTGTTGATGCCTTTCAATGTGCCCCTACCCTCTAAAACTATTCTTACTCTGCAGAAATGATCCAAAATTATCTAGTTCACAAGAGTTCCTGCGATGTCTTGGCTCACTGCTGTAAAACAGTGCAGTGTGTTTTAAAGCCAGTCTTTGGTTTCAATAACTTTTATCACGCCATGGTTTGATGATGTAGCCAAAGATGAGAGAGTAAAAATCTGTCCAGGGCAGGTTTTGGAGTGTATGAGGGTCTTTTATGGAGTATGAATTTTCCATCATAATTACAATGTAATTAATCTGTATATACTATAGCTTCCAAAACAAACACTTTAAGAGGAACTTAAACTTGAGTGTCAGATAAAAAATCCCACAAGGATTCTGTAGAATCCTTTATTTTTATTTATTAATGTTATTTTTAGGAATAACATTAGAAACACAGGAAATTCGGAGTTAAAAAGAGTTTAAAAGAAACCCAAATATGTAAAAGCAGGGACATTGACAGATAAGCCACCCAAACCACCATATCCTGCCCTGTAGTGCCATTCTATCTTTGCTCCTTTCATACCTAAGTTGCATTGTGAAAACCTTTGCTTATACTATTAAAAGATTACAGGATTGGACCCCTTCATTATGAAGTGTGTTTATTTTGGGATCAAGAACTTCTGCAAAGGAATTTAAGAAGTTCACTGACCATGGCTTCTTCCCATCATTCTTCTCTTCAGATAAGGGCTTTAAGAAGCCTTCAGTTCATGGAAACTGAAATCTCAAATTTTGAGAAGAGCCATTCCTTGTCACAAATCTGTTCATGTAGGACTTCACAGGTGTTTCTATGCCGCATGCCATTGTCTGTCAAAACTTCATGGGGATGGTGAGAATAAAACTCTGATGCTACTGCTTTAGAATAGGGTTTACAACTAATGTACCTCTCAGTAAGTTACAATATGGCCAAATCAGAGAATCGTCCAAGATCTGCAAATTTCAAGGAAGGCAGATTAGAATCAGTATCCAAACTCGCCCCGTGTCTCTGGTTCCAGAAGGGGCCTATTTCATTAAGCTAGTTTGGATGGAGACGAGGTCAGTGAAAATGGTGCAAGGAAAGCTCCTGAGATTTTTGGCACTCTCAGATCTGAACCTAAAGCCTACCCAATCTTCCCCGTCAAACAGGAGCTCCAGAGTTCAGTGTAACTCAAATCTGGGTCTGAATGTTGCCTCCTTGAACCATTTGTAGTTTAATTAGATCATTTCCTATGTTCTTCTCTAGATGTGACCATGGCTATCATAGTGTAAAGGTTGTGTAGTACATACATACCCAGTTAGTCTGGTGTAATAAACGACTGGCAGTGTAATCCTTTGCTTATTTTGATCAGCCACTTAAAACAAACAAACAAAAGCAAAACGAACCTCTGTTCAGGAACACAATTACAACTCAACATAAGAGTTAAATGGGAAGCCAAGTTACTTTAATGCCTCTTTTCATCTTCTGGAATCTATTGCTCATACTTTTATGTATCTTTCCATCCTCCCTTTGCCCTCATGACACATTTCCAGCCGGGTGCTTTGTAACCTCGACAGCACTGCTGTGCATAGCAGCATAAACTTCTGTTATGCTTCCCCTCCCTCCTCTCACTCCACCACATCTTGGAAAAAACCCTAGGCGATTGCCTAAAATAAGGCAGGTTTTTCCTTTTTGACAGATCAAATTCTGAGTAAATGTTGAAAGCTCTATTTGACAAAAATACTCAATTTGAGAAATGTTGCAGTGAAAGACATGTATTTAGAATCAGCTGACTAAGAGCACAAGGCATTTAGGTTTAGATTTTAAATAGGCCTGGACTTAGTTATGAATTGTCTGGAAACAATCTTCTTTCAGATGCTTCTCTGTTTCTGTTCATCTCATTGTTGCTGAGTGACTTTTTGAGTTTCTCTCTTGATTGCTGTTTGGTCATTTTGTGCTTCTCCAATCTCTCAGGGCAGAGATACTCAAAAATTGGTGCTTAAATAAGCGGTCTCTTTTTCAAATTGCTGGGCACCCATGAACTTGGGTGGGAGCTGCTGGGTACTCAACACTTGTACTCAGATCTAAAAATAATGGACTAGCTTCATGCACCCAGTTTTAAAACTCTTGTACTTGCTCTCTAGAGAGTCTCCTTTAGCCTATTTACCGTAAGCGGCAAGCATAATGCGATACAACATGACTCTTAGGGCCAGATCCTGTGAGGGACAGAACTCCCTCAGCACCTTGTAGAAATGGCTCCTTCGCTGTAAAAGTAGGTGGAGGTTGGTGTGTGTGACAGATCTCACAACAAACACACTACCGTAAAGCATGGGCTATACTGTATTCTGCCTCCATGTCCTGTTACAGAGTGAATGTATGTGTGTATGGGGGGAAGGGGGAATGAGATGGCTTTTTGGAAGGAGCAGGTGTTTACACATAACTTTCCTATCTATTGGCTTTTTTCTCCCTTTCTCTTTACACCTCTCCCCCAGCTCTTTCTGGAAGAAGGCAGTGGGGGAAGAGCACACTTTGTTTTATGGATGAAAAAACCTAAACTTCGTACCAGAAGCTTTTACTGAAAACAATTAAAAAACAAAACAACTTCAAATGGGGAAAAGCTATCTTTTCTGCCCAGTCCTCCTGCCCACCTTCTGTTATTTCTATTCTGCTTTCTCTACATTGGGGCCCAGTTGAATGTATTTAATTTTTCTACAAATGAAGCATCAAGTTCTTTTATTTAAAAAAACAACAACTGTATCAACTGGCACAATGCAATGGTGCCACACAGACTCTATCAGTCAGAGTGAGGAGAGAACAAAAGATAGATACAGTTAAGAGAAGAAATGGTGAGGATGAACATTTTCCCCTTCCATTCAGAGAACTGATAACTAAATAAAATGTGTCACTCTTCATATCTTTCTTACCCTAAAGAGTGTCTGGCTTGACTAGTACAGAGACCTTCCTTTTGGAAGGTGTGGGTAAGCCAACCTGAAACAGGCAGAAAATCAACATCTCAGTAATTCATTTTCAATTGCTCATTTATATCAATAAAAAGCTACTGTAAACACAATGCAAATTTCATTAGTTACACACCAGAATAGCTGAGGATGTCTTCATGAATATACAAAAAAGATCCCCCTGACACATACCATTTATGCTCTTTTGGTTTCAGAAGGAGCAGTGCAAGAAGCATGACTGGATTTCCCTACATTAGCTTGAGTGGAGAAAACATCTTCATATTGGGATTTTTGTTTTTAGTTTTTAAAAGCAAAATATGATGTGTAAGGATAAAGTCACTCTGACTGCAATATGCAATGGAAATAAATTATATCACATATCATGCTTCCAGATTTCCTGCCATATTTAACAAGCTCAGCACTGACAAACATGTATTAGTATGAGATGAAGAGCTGACAGGAAAGGAACTGTGGAAACCAAATGGCTTGTGAATATTTTTTTCCACCGTCGTTGCTGCTGTTCTCAGAGATTAAATTTTTAATCTGAAGTCATCTCCTCTTATCTCTTTAGCCAAATTTATTCTACAATAAAATCTTCATAAATTATGAAACAGAATGTTCCTCTTCCTTGCAAGGCAATTGTACTAGACTGTAAAAAAAACAGAAGGACAAAGTAAACTTTTGTTTAATGAAGAGTAACTAGTGATTTTTCTGGAAGAAATTTACAAGCCATTAATGCCTTAATCACTCGATTCTGTGTGCACTGAGGATAGGATAAATAAACTAATTAAAGGTTAACAGCCCAATCGTGCTGCTAATAGAGTCAATGGTAAAACTCCCATTGACTTCAATGGGCACTGGGTATTTTCAGTGTTTTGTACATGTCACAAAACCTGTTTAATATCAAATCAGTATCTTGAGGACACCACATGTTAAACTCAGTGATGTGTTAATATAGGGCTCGATCATTTCATTCTTAATTCTCTGTTAGGACCTGAGCCAACGCCCCACTGCAGTCTAGATGAGTCTTTCTATTGACTTCAATGAGCTTTGGATCAAACAAAAGGCAAGGTTTGTGAATTGGGTAAGGCCAGGCAACAGAGTGTCCTGTTCTTAAACAATACAGCAGAAGGCAGCGGTGAGAACTTTCTGGGGTGCCCCAAAGGGTCTGTTTTGATCCAAATGCCTCCTAGATTGATACAAGAACAGCCAGTCAAATATTTTTTCCATAGGTTTGCTTAAAATTGTTGGTGTTTTTCTTTGTGTTGTGTTCAGGGCATGCATCCCTCTTGCTGCCAGACCTTGGGCCTTCTCTTCTTGCAAGGGACAACCCCATAGCTCTGCTGCTCTGAGATGGCTCCCTGGCTTCAGCATCTCTGATTCGCAGGGTGGCTCCTTCAGCAGGCGCAAAGGAGCCTGAACTCCTCTTGGAGACATACTCTCTTGGGAGCTAGGCAGTCAGGAGACATTTGCAGCGACCCAAGACAGCCTTTACGAAAGAAGCCAGCATTTGTTAGTCAACTGAAATATCGTATTTAGGGACGCCAAATTAGAATGGTAAAGCAAAGCCTACATGCCTGTGCCAGCTTGCAGCACTGCCTGCCTCACCCAAATGGCCAGCATTCAGCAGCCCCTGCCATTGTGCAGCTGGCTCTTACAAAAGTCCACTCCAGTCATGCTGTTTTCACATGTCCTGCCCCCTCGGCCATCAGTCATTAAATGTTAAGGGCCTGGTCAGTGGTTTCCCGTTGCAGCTCCAAAGTTACTCCATTCATACACTGACAGTTCTTTATAAAACCATTCAGACCCCCCCCAACCCCATTATGCTTACTTGACACTCAGCCCCGGTCGCTTCACTGTTTACCCTCTGAACCAGGTAAAAATGTATCCCCTGTGGAGAACAACTAGAGCTGGACACATTTTTTTGGACATTTGCTGAAAAATGCAGGTTTGGGTTGACCAAAACTGTTCGTGAACTTGACTCTAATTCTCCAAATACTTTTGGACAATTTTTTTAAAGCTAGATTCACAAGGGAATTTAGATGCCATGAACAAAACAACCAGAGGAGGAGGTGATGTCATGTCCCCTTTTTTTTCCAGTAGCCCAGTGATTACATCACTCTCATGGGATGCAGGAGACCCAGGTTCAAAGCCTCTGGAGCAAGGACTTGAATGCAGATCCCCGAATGAGTGTCCTAACTGCTGGGTTGTTGGATATAAGGAGGTACCAGCCCTTGTCCTCTGTTAACTTAGCCCTTCATTTCCTTTGCTTTTATTTAAAAAGATGGTTTAAAAATACCCAGAAATGAAACATTTCATTTTGAGTCAAATAAAAACATTTTGTTTGACCCTAAGTGATTTTTTTGTTGACTTTTTCAATTTGCTGAAAAAATTCAATTCCGGTTGAACCACATTGTTTTGTTTTTGGAACTGTGAGCAAACCCAGCAATCAGTTATTCATCCAGCTCTCATAACAATACAAAAGTGAGTGGGGAAACTGAGTCACACACGCTTTTCATAAAACAATACAGACATTTCCCATGTTCTCCACAAAACCATATTAAACAATATCCCGTAGGGCATGTATCCCTCTTGATACTCTCCCAAACGTCCCCTCTTGTTGAAAAAAGGGGCGTTATTCTTTACTCCATCCCCTGGAGGCCAAATCTACCACAGCAGCAAATCTGGTGTCACACATTTTCCCTCTCACTTCAGTTTCTGTAGTGAAACAACATGACCCTGAGTTGGTGAACATAAAGGCAGGTGTCAGTAGAGGTGTCAGTGGTAACAATTACTCGAGCTCATAGCTATCCTACGACAATGGTAAAGAATCACAGAAAGAGTCACTTTGAATACTGACCAAGGAGCTTGATTAGAATAAGTAAATCAGAGGAGATACTGATTTTGAAATTTCACCATCTCTCTTTTTTTACTTCACTGCAGAACTTCTGCCTACAAGTCCCATCTATCACCCTCCACCCCCCACCCCCTGCTTTGCTTCCAGCTCCAGTTCAGAGCCTCACTAATAGCCACTCAGAACTGTGAGCTGACAACTACAACTGGATGCGGAGTTTCACTTTTCCTACAACTACAGGTAGTTGAGAATCTTCCACATCAGATGGAATATCCTGTTAATGTTCACATCCCCTCACAAGCAGCATCTCCACTATTGCATAAGAGCACATTGTGGCGTAACTCAGTACTGTTGCTTTGACTGGCACATTTTTCCATACGCAAAGTGCAAAGTCCAATATGAATGCCTTGTTAGAGATAATGGGAAATGTAACACAGCGTGCACTCGCCACTGCGGCGCCTCCTGCTGGTTAATCAGGAATTAGCTCATCCCAGCCTCATAGCACCTCCTGCTGGCTGGTGTTTCCTTACCAGTACCTACTTCCTAGTCAATCTCCACCACTATACTTCAGGCCCCGCATCCCTCACCGGCCCACAGTGCCCTTTCTCTTGGGTACTGCCCCATAGCAGTGCCCCCACACTCAGGGTCCTCCCTTCCCTGGGGAACCCCCATCCCCTAATCCCACCTCATCTCAGTGACTCACTGCCAGTCTTCATCTAGCCCCTTCCCTCAGGGGCAAACTGCAGTCTGAAGTGGCCACTCATCATCAGCCAGGGGATTGGACCTGTTGCCGCTTCCTCCCCTGTCTGCCTCCCCACAGCTCTAGTACCTCTTCCAATACTGAGAGCAAAGCCTCGGCCTGGGGGTTTGCCAGGCTGGAGTTCCCCCAGCTCCTCCTGCCCTTCCCCAGCACTGCGCTGTCCAAGGTACTCTTTGCTCTTTCCTGCAGCCAGGTCCCTCTCTCTCTCTCTGCCCTCTTTTATACAGGCTTGGCCAGCTCTGATTGGCTGCCTCCCGCCTCTTCCTGATTGACTCTCAGCCCCAGCCCTCCCCAAGAGCTGGCTTTTAACCCTTTCAGAGCCAGCGTGGGGTGACCGCCCCGCTACAAGGAACAATTGAACCAAAGACAGCAAAAATGAAGTCTTTGTCTTATCCATGCATCAATGCTGCCTATCAAATTACTTCTTTGAACAGGCAAATTCCACAGAAATGTAAAGGCACATTACAGAACAAAGCAATGTCAAAAAAAGCACATAGCAACACTCACTACATCACCCATTGCCTTAAAATGACCACTCCAGGATATTTATTTTGATACTGATTCTCAGGTGTTGGGCAGGTTGGTAGGATATATGGACATTCTAAACAACACATTCCAAAACTTACTAGTTTGGAGCCAGCTCCATGGAGTGTGAAATTTTGTGACCCTTGCAAACTACTTTGTGGGTTTGCTGTGTTCACAAAATGCAGGCTTACAAGCCTCTTTCCCCTCTTTGTATTGTGATAGCACCTAGGAGCCCCAAGTCATGGACCTAGATCCATTGTGCTTGGTGCTGTACACACTTAAATCCATTCCTCTCCGCTTCCAAGCTGATTCAACTTTTAAAAAAGGGATTTTTTTCTAGCTTATGCAAATCCTATCCTATGTGCAGTGGTCACCATGGATAAAAGGAAACATTTGCCAACAGTTACCTCATGATGGTATCTAAGATACTGCAGTATTGCTCTATATTTAGAACAGGAAAACTGTATTTCAGATGCAGTGTCGGAAGTGTCAGGGTTTTACCTGTAACTACGGCGTTAGGGATAGAAGAATGTAAAGCTAGACTGTCACAAATGGGTTTCATGTTGTGGGGCCCGAGCCTGAGCTGGTATAAACCAATATCGCTCCAGTGATGTCAATGATACTACAGGGATTGACTCTAGCTGAAGATCTGGCCTATAGAAATGACTTTTAAAAAATATTATTAGAATATCTCGGCTGGTTCCCCTCCCACCTCTCCGCACCCTTCCTTTGTGGAAAGTCAGCGTGATAACATTCAAGTCAGTCAAATTTCCCATGTTCAGCTGGGTTAGAAATTAAGCAAAACACATTTACCCACCCCTGCTTGTGAGATTCTCCAGAGTCTTCCTCCTCATTCCCCACTTCAGCCGCTCATTCCATATTACAAAGCAGCTGGATTGCTACCTGCTGTGAGAGTGAATGTACTCTTGATCAGAAAGTAGCAATCATTGAATACATCATGTACAATGACATCTGGGAGGGCACTGTTCTGCATTCTGCCCAATGAAGCATGTTGGAACACCTGTTTCCTATTGTGAAACTGTTTACAATTGCTGCCGGAGAAGTCGGTGCTGAAACAGCATCATTAAGTCAAGTTATCCTGCTCAGCCACCTGTTGAAAAAGAGAGAGGAATCTATTAAGGCAATCCCAGACCTCAGTTGTGCCCAGAATGACATTAAACACGTGTCTGTAGGCTTTCATAGATGAGAATCTCTGTTAAATTTAGGGTGATGGGAGGGGAACAGAAACACTACAGTATACACAGGATATCTCTTATAAGAACGAGGTTTCCCTGCTGGGAATAGCTCTACAGCTATGGATAAGGGAATGAAGCAAAAATGTCTTGGAAGTAGTGAACTTGTTCATGGATGTTACTCAAAGTATTGGCATGAGCCTGAGTGATGCTTCATCAGCACATTGCTTATGCATTCAGCTACTGTTGTACTGAGAGGAATTACTTTGGTAGTGCCGATGGGGAGGAGGAAGATTCAGATAGGGACAGCTGGAAAGGGAGAGGAACAGGGCATCAGTTGAGAGCGGACTGTGATGTGTATGAATCTGTTGTCAGGTGCTCTTAGGAAAGGGTGGGGGTATAAGTATTTAAAGCTCCATATAGTAGAATTGCTGCCTGTCAAGCCAGGCAGAACATGCCTCAGTGTATTGGACAACAGCTTCCTGCATGTCAAAGTCTGGCTTCTTTAGTCCCAGCTGATGCCTTGGTTTTCTCCTTCTTTGCCTCCATCTGCTACCGAATGTCCTGGAAGCACATTTTGCAATCCCTCTTAAGAAAGTTCACCTCTTGAAGTGACAGTAAAATAACACATAGCTCAAGCAGCAAAACATGTTCAAAAACTACACAGGTAGATGAGTGGGAGGAATCTGCCTCTGGGCCACTGACGGCTCCTAGCTGGGAACTGGGTTCTGAGTAGTAGAGGAGACGAGGCCAGGAGATGGGGTAGGACTCGTATAATCTGAAAGGAGGACATGCCATGCCAAGCAAATGTTTTATATTCCCTGTGTGACTGCACAGGAGGTGGGAGACCAGCCAATGGCAGCCTGGGTATACAGGGAGTGGGGGGAGGAGGCAGAATTATGGATCCAATGAGATATGTGCAGGGACTGCCATTTCTTTTGTGTCTTTGCCTTTGCTAGGAACCATGGCAACACTCTCTGCTCTTCCACAGTGTTGCTTTCTCAATGAATGTTATGATGGGCTGGCAGCTTTCTAAAGGCCCCCAGACCTGGAGGGTATGTGCTTCAATTTGGCTTGACTTTGGGGGAATAAGTGCTTAGTCACTTTGTCTTGGGGTTGCAGTTGTGCTAGGGGCTGTACATACGTATGATAAGAAACAGTGCCTGCTCGAAAGAGTTTGCAGTCCAGATGAGAAATCAGATGGCGGCGCGTGGAGCATCTGTGACGGGTTCACATGGAATAGTCACTCTCCATGGTGTGATGGTCACCTCAGCCATGCAGAGTTTCTGCTTCCAGGCTGGCATAGGAACAAACATGGCCAAACACTGTTCTTGCAGAATTCCTCTAGCTCTAGTGTTGACATCAGACGCCTGATGTGTATATATAGCCAGAGACATTGATTTACCAAGACAGCAGATCAACGGAATGCCTTCCCTAGCTGGTGACTAAGGGAGTATATGATATCTGTGTCTATAATTAGAGACCTTTTTACCTTCCAGATATTATGGTCTGCTTTTTGCCAAAAGACACCACACAGTTACCCTCATTATTTCTATTCTAATTGTAGTGGAAATTGTTGATCTTGGATACCGCTGTCTGTTGGAATGTGCTAATGTGGTCCAGGGGACCACTTTAGAAAGAGAGAGATTAATTGTGTAGGGTTGCACAAGGGGTGTGCCTAGAAATTTGATATAAAAATAAGAAATGTTATGCTATCACTTGCTGTATTTATAAAACAACAAAATTTGGATGTCAGATGCACCATAAAAAACACAAGAAACCAATCCCCCTCAAATATTTTGGCTCTGAATTCTATAATCCAGTAATTCTTCCACAAGAAGATGCCAATACTGCAGATGAAATAGCAATAATAGACAAGATTTAACACTTACTGTGGCCCCATTTTCTACAAACACCCCAAGAAAAAGTTTCTGTTCTGAAAAGTTTACAGTTTAAATAGACAAAACAGACACAGGAAGGATTATTCCTATTTTACAGGAGAGGTTACATCTCACTTGCCCAAGGTTACACAGGAAGTATATGACAGAGGTGGTTCTAGATCCCAGCTTTGGGCCTAGAAACTAGATCTGTGGAATCTCCAGCCTGTGCCTTAACCCCATGTCCATCCTTCTTCGACACTGATTAGGAAATACAAACCTCTCAAGATAGTTAATGGGCCACATAAATGTGATATAGCTGGTAATGGTAATTTTGCTGTCTAGATTGTTGTGGCAAAGGAGCCCATGAATAAAAGTACAGTAAGGAGAATGAAAGAGACAAAGAAACAATAAATAAAATAAAGATGGGAAGTGAAGAATAACAGGAAATAAAAAAGAAGAATGGCAATAATACATAGAACCCCCTCCTTCTGTAGGTATGTACTAACCCAGCAACTTGATATGGTCCATCACTTTACACAAACAGTGCATGTGAGAAGTTTCTACAAATCACCCGAAAACAAGTAAATTTCATCTGAATAGCAGGATGAAGTTTCTAACATCAAGATCTATTGCAATGTGGAATGATCTTACAAGGAAGGTGGTGGTGAAGTTATTGCTTGAGACATTTCAAGAGGATAGTGGCCAAAACACTAGGAAAACATAACTGTCGAGAGCAATGTTCCCTTGGCAGGTAGATAGACTGGCTGACCTACAAGGGATCTCCCAATCTCTGTCTTCTGTGATTATATTTACAGCTTTCCTGCCTTGTTTTTCCCCACACATATATTTGAAGGCTATAAATATGTTGCTATTTAATGGATATAGCAAAAAATCCACTGCCACTCAGTGGAACACCAGTCATATTTCAAAGCTGTGCTGTGACACATGCACCCAGCTGAGACACAAGGGGGGGTACAAACGTGTTTGAAAAATGGGGAAGGTACAAAAGCAGTATGGGGAGATTTTGTTTCCCTTTTAAGACTATGACAAAAAATGTTGGTGGGAGAAGAGGGAAGGTCAGGGCCCAACTGACCATTTCAAAGGGACCCAGGTACCTTTTGACCACTCTCTAATCTGTTTACCTCTTTGTGAATACCCAAAGAAGGGAGAGTGAATAAAATCAGTTCAGTGGGATCCCAGAAGGAATGGAGAGGCCCAAATCGGAGCAAAGCAGTGATGTAATCTAACCTCCACCCCACACTTCAGAATGTATATACCTTAATATCTGCCATTTGGTACATCCCAAAGTCAGACTAGAGAATCCTGCTCTGCTAAAATATCTCTGAAATTCAAGGTTCAATGTCATCCCTAAAAGGCTGGTTGCTAGCAGCCACCAGTAGTAGAAGGACTGAAGTTCAGCAGAGGTGGTTAAATCTTTCCAACTCACAAAAGGCCTAGGTACCTAACTGCCATGTTAGCCACCTAAATCACAGAATCAGGCCCCACTAGGATTCACAAAACTCCTGCTCAGCTGCCCTCAAACTCTGTAGGCACTGAAAATGGCTAAGTTTGTGCCGTGAAAGTTCCCTAGGTGCCTATGTTTCTGCCCTTGAGCATACGCACTACAGCCTCAGGCAGCAGGTATCCAGCTGCCTAAGCTCCAGAGCAGTGCAGGAGATGGGGGAAGATAGATGTTCCTCTGCCGCACGCTATGTCTACACTACGGCTGTAAGTCGAGCTACGCTACACAACTCCAGCTACGTGAATAATGTAGCTGGAGTTGACGTACCTTAGGTCGAGTTACTGCAGGGTATACACAATGGAAGGTCGACGGGAGAACCTCACCTGTCAACTTACCTTACTCTTCTCCTTGGGGGTAGCGTATAGGGGTTGACTGGAGAGTGATCTGCTGTCGATTTGGTGGGTCTTCACTAGACCCGCTAAATCAACCTCTGGTGGGATAGATCTCAGAGTGTCGATCCCGGTTGTACTGCAGACATAGCCTAAGTTGCATGCGAAGCCCAACATGTTAAGCGTGCGCAGACCTTGCCTACTGGCTCAACTCTGTAGGTGAGTTCATGAAAAACAGAGGGGTGTGGGGCACTAACTGGACAGGTGGCAGATCTCACTTCAAATCCCTTCTCCCCCTCAGGTGTGGGGCAGACTTGAACCAAAGCTCTCCCACCTCCCAAACACTGGCTAGAATATGTGAAGGAGGGCTGCTGCCATTGCCACCTCCTTGTAAAAATGGCTCAGGCACTTAACGCCAAGCAAGAGTTTACAGCTGAGAAGCCCAAGCAGAGGGAAGTGCCTTATTGCAGCCCAGACTTAGGCACCTATCTCTGAGATAAGGGTGGGGCTTAGCCCACACCCTGCTCCCTGGCACCTCCCATTGGGCGGCAAAGGTGAGGAGCCGCCTAAAATGCCATTCTTATGCCCCTATTTCTCCCCATTCATTGTGTGGGGAGCCAGGGCACTCAGCTCAGGCCTTGTGAATCCCAGTGATTTTCTAGGTGCCTAGAAGTTAGGCGTGGGGATGCTGGCCAAACTCCTTTGTGAATCTAGCCCTTGTTATTTAAATATATCTTATGCATTTATACGTGTATTTGATAGTTATGTATCGGCTAGAGCTGCAAGAAATTATTTGCAAAAATCCATTCATGTCCTGCATGGGAGTTCAGTCTGAGCCCGATTATGCCTTTTTCTGGTCATAAACATTCCCAGATGTGGGCGTTTGGTCACCTACAAGTGATGGAGGAATGGCTGCTCTCTGTACGAATAGCTGTGTTCTCATATGCATTTATAACACAGTGCTCCAGGTTTTGAGAGGATCGCACTTGGATCTAAAAGCATGACTCGCTATTGCTTTAGTTTAGTAGCTCACAACCCTTAACTCAAAGTCTGACTCATAAGCCTCAGTACATGTGAACTAGCCACATGAGTTTTCCTTAGTCACCTGTTTAAGAATCATCCAATCAGGCAGCAAAAACAATACCATGTGATTGAGGTGCCAGTCTTGCACTATGAGTAGTAAAGCAAATAATGGAAGTGAACAGTTTGACAGCAACCCACAGGTGGAGAAATATTTATCCCATATACTTAGTAAATCATCATCATAGAATAATAGAATCATAGGACTGGAAGGGACCTTGAGAGGTCATCTAGTCCAGTCCCCTGCACTCATGGCAGGACTAAGTATTATCTGGACCATTCCTGACAAGCGTTTGTCTAACCTGCTCTTAAAAATCTCCAGTGATGGAGATTCCACAACCTCCCTAGGCAATTTATCCCAGTGCTTAACCACTCTGACAGTGGAGAAGTTTTTTCTAATGTCCAATTTAAGCTGCCCTTGCTGCAATTTAAGCCCATTGTCCTATTCTCAGAAGTTAAGGAGAAAATTTTTTTCTCCGTCCGCCTTGTACCAACCTTTTATGTACTTTCTATGTAAATCTTAGATCAAAAATGTAAAATCTCAAATTTCAACAAATGGGATTAAAATGTCACAGTTTGTTCCCCTGCTTCCTTCACTAACTGTGATATTCTTGATATGAGTGGCAGAAAAAGAGTATTTCAGGAATGTTAAATGAGTAAAGTCTATTGCAGATAGCATTGTGTAGCTTGTGGGCAAATGATTGCACTGGTGCAGGCTCAGCACTCCATATATTTGCTACACAATACAGATTCAGGGTCTATGTGTGTGCATCACCCAGCACAAGGAGGCCCTGACATGGTTTGGGATCCTTAGGCGCTATTTTAATGTCAATAATAATTTACGTACTTATACTATACAGCTCACTATGTTATGTGAAAGCCCAGGTCGCTCTCTGAAATATTTTCCAGATTGCTGCATAAGTGAATTTAATGAATTGCAGTTGATTTTCTAAATCTGACCTTGTTTCTTTTATTTCTCGGTAGGACTAAATTTGGGGAGAGAGGGAGTAGGTCAGAATTCTGAATCCTAGCCTATAAAGACATGCAGATAAGGCACATTAAACACACCAAACCACAAATCATTGTGACTGTGGCAATACTACAGAAGTTGTCTAATTATTTTGGCCTGGCTTATTAAGCACATTTGAAAATTGGCTGAATTGCTTGATTTGGTAAAAAATTACATGCTACATTTAATCAGCCCTCCTTTAAGGAACAAATGTCATTAAACACCACTTAATTAGCTGTTCCTACATCCCCACTGTGTGAAAAATTGTATCCTTGACGACTACAAAACATTTTTAAGGTCAAATGTGGTGAATAAAAATATCATTGAATGCCCTCTGGTAATAGACTACATAAAAGTGCAGCTCATTTCCATTAATTGAAAAGATTAGTTCTGTATCACAGTTAATCAGAATTTGATGGCTGCTCTGTAAAGATTGAGCAGACCCAGTGTGGCTAAGTTTACAATTTTTTTTAGTTGTTTATAAGCAGGCTGATTTGTTACGGTGCATAGAAATAAAAATGTCCTCTTGTGCTGTTAACTTCGAATGCTGCCATATATTAGGCCAGGGCAGATTGAGAGACAGGCTCGGAGGAGGAGGGACAGACCCTGGAAAGAGGGAAATTGATCAACTCACCGAAATCAATAAAATAATTCTCTCTCTTCCTCAATTTTTTTTTTTTGCTCATGTGGTTAATCCCCTTCCGCTGTCCACACACTGAATGAGATCAGAGATCCACCCTCCCACCTCACCTTTTCCCCACTATCTTCCCTTTTCCACCTCACGTAATCTATATGTCTGGTACTCTCTCCTGATTATTTTACACAGATCTCTGGCACTTGTTTTACTCTTGTTCAAAAAGTATGTCAAGAGCCAGATTTTTGGCAAGCTGTGGCGTAACAGTCCATTAATCTCCATCACTGGCTCCATCCTCTAATGCAGTGGTGGGCAACCTGCAGTCCGTGGGCCACACGCGGCCCATCAGGGTAATCCACTGGCGGGCCGGGAGACAGTTAGTTAACATTGATCGTCCACAGGCACGGCTGCCCGCCGCTCCCAGTGGCCATGGTTCGCTGTTCCCAGCACTGCTGTAATGCATAAATCAAAGAGGAAAGAAAGGATAGGTCATTAGAATCTGGTAACACGTCCAGATTTTATTTTTAAGTAGGAAGCTAAGGCAGGTGCTGTAGCCTGTGACTAAACTATTGTTGTGTTCTAGGCAAACTGTGAGATGGATGCCAGGCTAGCTCCTGGCAGAGAATCTCAGCATAGATCATAGTGGCTTTGCAAGGAAACAATTTTCCTTGGCTCATCTGGCTGAACCGATACTACCTGGGGACCACAGCGATACCAGATCTAACCTTGGTGCAGACATACACAATCATGCACACACAGCAAGCCAATTTCTGATCTGCAACACATCCCCAGAACTCCCGTTGAAATCAGTGAGTTCATTATAGATACCTCGGCACAGAATTTGTCCTGAAAGGCCTGATACTCAGTTGCTATGTTCCAATGCTTGCAGCAGGGATGGAGATGGGGACGGTGGTGGTGGGAGGGTGGAGGAGATGGTTTAGCACTCCAGGTATTTGGGGAGGGGGGGCATACAGGGGCCTACCTGCACTGTGGTATAAAATAGAGCAGTCATAGGGCTGTTCTAACATACACTGTGCTTCTCCTGCTCCCCAGGACATTAGAGAACATCCATAGTTCACCTGCTCCAAGCCATCACTATGATGGAGGCTGGAAGCAGGGCTGGGCTACCAGTTCTCACAGCAGTTGGACAGGCTGTCTACCCAGGGTGGATTCTCATGGGACTGTTTCTACTCACTTTAAAGCCCTTAACAGATAAATCTATCAAGATGGTTCCTGTTTCTAGATTCTGCATGAAGCCAGGCTCAATTTGACTAATAATGGCAAGAATGTGGTCCCAGCAACTGCCTCCCAGCCTGAAATCGGCCTCTTCCTTGGGCAGGATAGCCTCAAAAATAGGGGTGAGAAAGGCCAGTTAAACCCTGTCCATTAACATGTGAATTGTGGAGAGGAGTGATACTGGGCAGTAGCTGGTGGCATCACTTGGTGGTCTCCCCTGTTTGAGGAGTGCACATTTCCCCTTTTAATGTAGGGCAGTAAATAGGTCTGCCAACCATGCTTCTCCCTTTGGCCCCTAATTCTTGAGGAATTCAGGATAAAATGCCATCCTTGCAAACAGCTTTTCTGCTTTTAGTGGCCATAAGTGCCTGGTATATTGCTTCTGTAGCATATGGGGGTGATAGCGGTGACGTGTGGGGAGGGGCTTTGTTGGATATTTAGGGCACGCTTAGAATGCTGCATTGGCCGTGATTTAGTGAAGATGCTCTAAGCCAGTGGTTCTCAAACTTTGTATTGGTGACCCCTTTCATATAGCAAGCCTCTGAGTACGACCCCCCCCTTATAAATTAAAAACACTCTTTTATATATTTAACACCATTATAAATGCTGGCTGCAAAGCAAGGTTTGGGGTGGAGGCTGACAGGTCTCGACCCCCCATGTAATAAACTCATGACCCCCGGCTCTAAGCTGATGGGAGAGAGCTCTGCCATCATCTTAGTTCATCCACTTCCCCGAAAAGTGATAGTTAGATTGGTGGGAAAAGCTCTTCCGCTGACATAGCGCTGTCTACATGGGATGGTTAGGTCAGTGTAACTACATCACTAAGGAGTGTGGATTTTTCAAACACCTGAGCAACGTAGTTATACCAATATAGGTCTGAAGTGTTGTCCAGATGTTAGGAAGAGCTCTTTCTCAACCATTATCTAGTCTATTGTCAATGTTGGCTTTCGAATTACGGCAAAGGTGTGAGGTGAAAGCATTGGCCGCCATTTTCAATTGAAGGTGTTTTACTGTGTCAACAACCCCAACCCTACAGAGGAGTCCCCAGACTTTATGGCTGCAATCAGTGAAGTCAAGACCTTCCCCTGTCTCATTCCATCTCTTCAGGTGGGCAGAGTCCAATGACTGGAGTAGTGCTTTTTCTGTATCTGGATCACCACTCTTCTCAGACCCTCTGGAGAGTGCTTCTGTCTCCAGCTGCCAGCAAGGAACATGGTGGTGGTTGCCTTTGTAAATGACAATGCAGAAGAAGAAGGGGAGAAGCGGCTATTCGGAGTGCTATATATCACAACTGTATTGGGAACTGGGGCTGGGAAGAAAGGAGGAGGGGCTGCACAGAATAGTTCTGAAAATCCTTCACTTCTTTGCTGCTGGTAAACAAAAATAGGTGCAAAAGTGTTTGGTGCAAAAATTTCCTCTAGGTGAAACCCGGAGATTCAGCTCAGAGCTGGAAGATGTGTGAGGCCCAGACACAGAGATTGGGGCAATAAAATGTGAAACGGGACAAGGCATTTCAGGCATTTATTCTGAAACCTCAGCTGTGGTCTGACCTTTCAAGGACCAAGCCAAACAAACCAAGTTCTCCAAATGGCATTACACATAAAAAAGGACAAAAGCACAGTGTTTCTTACCTCAGTCGATGCCGCCCCAAGCATGGCAGGCAGGCTGCCTTCGGTGGCTTGCCTGCGGGAGGCCTGCCGGTCCCATGGATTCGTCCGCAATTCGGTGGCGGATACACCGAATCTGCGGGACCGGGGACCTCCCGCAGGCAAGCTGCATTTTCTTCAGGCTGGACTGCATAACTTGGCATAACTCTGTTGCAGTCACTTTCACTTCCTTGTTCTCATACACTAGCACCAGGGTGGGGTTTTTTTTGGGGGGGGGGTTCCAAAGGCTGTGCATTGTTACAAAGAGATCTCACAAAACGTGGTGACTGGGCAGATGAAATTCAATGTTGATAAATGCACATTGGGAAACATAATCCCAACTATACGTATAATATGTTGGGATCTAAATTATCTAAATCTCTCAAGAAAAAGATCTTGGAGTCATTGTGGATAGTTCTCTGAAATCATCCGCTCAATTTGCAGCGGCAGTCAAAATTGCTAACAGAATGTTGGGAATCATTAAGAAAGGAATAGATAATAAGATTGAAAATGTCATATTGCCTCTATATAAATCCATGGTACACCCACATCTTGAATAAAACATGCATATCTGGTTGCCCCATCTAAATATATATAATATACTGCAATTGGAAAAGATACAGAAAAGGGCAACAAAAATGATTAGGGGTATGGAAGAGAGGATTGGGACTTTTCATCTTGGAAAAAAGATAACTAATGGGGGATATGACAGAGGTTTATAAAATCATGACTGGGGTAGAGAAAGCAAATACGGAAGTGTTATTTACTCCTTCTCATAACACAAGAATTAGGGGTCACCAAATGAAATTAATAGGCAGCAGGTTTAAAGCAAACAAATGGAAGTATTTCTTCACACTGCACAGTCAACCTGTGGAACTCTTTGCCAGAGGATGTTGTGAATGTCAAGACTGTAACAGGGTTAAAAAAAGAACTAGAAAAGTTCATGGAGGATAGATCCATTAATGGATATTAGGGAGGATAGGTAGGGTGGCAAAATCATGCTCTGAAGTATCCCTAGCCTCTGTTTGCCAGAAGCTGGGAATGGGTGACAAGGGATGGATCACTTTATGATCACCTGGTCTTTTCATTCCCTCTGAAGCACCTGTCATTGACCACTGTTGGAAGACAGGATACTGCACTTGATGGATCATTGTTGGTCTGACCCAGTATGGCCATTCTTATGTTATGTTCCCAGTGCTGCAGAGAAAATGTAAAGTCTAGAAATTAATTCAATGAAATAATAAAGCTCTGCAGTTCACATTGTACTTTGTAACCTCATGCGAAGTTTCTTTTGGTAATCCATACAGAGTACTGTTCACTATCAAAATACTGAAGAAGCATCATTATGTTTGGTATGGTGCATAACACAGGTAAAATATTGTACAAATCCTATTATATGAAAAAAATAAAACCTAACTTCTGAGTCTTAACCATGTGGCAGTGTCCCATTAATGGAGATCTTCTAGACTCTTCTAATCTTCCTTTCAACAATCTCGTCTCAAAAGAAGTTCTCATTAGTAAATGTATTTCTTTGACTTAAATTAAATGAGAGTATTTTGAAGTCTCTGTCCTTACCCATCACTTTAATCTGAAGACCTTGTACTTTTTTTCAGTCTCCATTAGGAGATCACTTAATGAAATGGAGTTTAGCTTAAAAGAAATAGATTTTTTCCTACTTGGATATTTCTTTTAAAAAATAAAAGGGGCATTTATCCTAATTTGCTTGCACTTCTGCTTTTCTGACTATTTATCATGGGAAATTCACAGAAGGGTTGCTCCATACTTTGCTAAATGCAACCATAGAATTTAGGCTTAGAGCGATGCAGTCTCTGTGGCTTCCTTGATAAAAAACGATCTATTTAATTAATTTATCCAAATAGTTTTATTAGCACTAGAGATATATGGGCAATTATGAAGGCTACCTGGTTAGGTTAAAATAGGAGCCTGTCATAAACAGATAGTTAAGGGTTAAGGACTCTTTTACCAGTAAAGGGTTAACAAGCTCAGTAACCTGATGAACACCTGACCAGAGGACCAATCAAGGGACAAGATAATTTCAAATCTCTGTGGAGGGAAGTCTTTGTCTGTGTCCTTTGTTTGGATTGCTGTTCTCTTTTTGGATCTAAGAGAGGCCAGACATATCTTCAAGCTCTCCAAGTTTTCCTGAAGTATTTTCTTCTATTCAGTATAGTGAGTATTAGAAAGGCGGTTTAGTCTTATAATTAATTTCTACATTTGCAATTGTGTGTTTGCTGAAGAAATATCTTTATTTCTGTTTGCTGTTACTTTGATTATTCTGAGAAAGGAGGGTGGGGGGAAAGCCTCTCCAGGTTTATAGCTAGACCCTGTATATTTTCCATCTTGGTGTTATAGAGATAGTGTACTTTCTTTCTTTCTTTTAATAAAATCCTTTTCTTTTTAGAGCTTGATTGATTTCTTCCCTTGTTTGGATTTTCAGGGGAAGGGAAGGGGGATAGGGAATCCCTCTTTGTTTGATTCAAGGAGTTTGAATCAAGGTATATTTCCCAAGGACCAGTGGAAGGGAAGGGGGATAGGGAATCCCTCTTTGTATTAAAATTCAAGGAGTTTGGATCTGTGTTCCCCAGGGAAGTTTGGGGGAACAGGGAGTGTGCTAGACACTGGAATTTCTAGCTGGTGGCAGTGTACCAGATCTAAGCTAGGATTTTAGTTTAGAGGAGTCCATGCAGGTCCCCATCTTGTGGACGCTAAAGTTCAAAGTGGGGAACAAACCAATGACAGAGCCTTAGGAGATTTTCACCACTTTTGTTTTTTTAGGGAAAGTTTGGTTAAAGACTCTCCTGCATCCCTGAAAATGAGACAGGCCACGAGAAGGGTAAAATAGGTCACAAGGTTTTGCTTCAAGAAGGTTTGATACCCATGCTAACTGGAAGAGTCCAATGGCCTGGTGGAAGTCTCACAGGTTTGGATAGTTTAGGTAAACTTCCATTTGCTCATTGGATACTTGTCCTCTTGGGTGACTTGTTCATGGGCACCAAGGTTCCGAGTTGCCTAAATTTTCACAATTGTATTTCTAAGTAGGTGCTATCACACTGAAATAAAAGACTTATATCCACTGATGATGCTGACAAGTGTGACAGGGTGACCTTGGAAGCTGAGATGGTATTTCTCATAAGTGATTTTTTTTTAAAGAACGACGGTTCATATGTAATGACCAAAAGTATATACAATCAGCTCTGTGAAATGAGCTGCTGGCCACAGTTCAGTTTCTAGGGGAGAAGAACTCTATATTATTATGTACTTGTATTGCAATAGCACTTAGAAGCCCCATCATGGACCAGGACCCTGTTGTCCTAGTTGCTGTATAAACACATAACAAAAAGATGACCCGCCCCCTTGACTGGCACTCATCCTCAGCAGAGAGGCCAAATAGTGAATGGACATGAAGAATGAATCACCCCGAGTGTTCATCCCTCCAGGTCATGGTGAAGGCATGTTGATGTACTGTGAGGAAAGCTTACACTGGTATTATCCATGTTGTCCCTGTTCGATGATTAAATACTAGCACTCTTCACTTTCCAGAGATGTCAATCCAGCACCTTCCACTAGAGCTAAATTAGAATTTAACAAACAAACAAGCCGGAATGTGTTATTGAGTTAATTTTCACACAAAAAGTTAAAGAAAAAAGTCCTCTATGTTTGTATCTCTTTACATATTTGACACATAGCCAGACAGATTTGACATATAGAACTCTGCCAATGTGGGTTGATTTAGTGGATGAAAAGTCCAGGCATTTGGTTAAGTAACTGAAATTTAAAGACTAGCCACTTGATCAGCACCTAGGTGAGATTCTCCAATCTGATCCAGCTGTGGTTGTCATGTGACCAGAGAACAGCAGATAGGCTATATTTGACAGCAGTTCTAGCTCATTCTCACATCATAAGAGACAGTTCCTGCTACAAGATCTTATAAGCTAATTTTTAAACCAGATTCAACAAGTGCATACAATAATTATGACCACCTTTTTACACAGACTACGTGTGGATGTAATTTGTAGGGACCAGGGTTTGGGGTGACTTTGTAGTTAAATGAACATATCCACAGCAGGTCTCCAGCTTGCCTGCCTCAGAGGTGATTCATCCCTAGGGAAGGGCAAAGTGTTTCCACTGCTGTCTACATTCAAGGAGGCCAGGCATAGTCTTCATTCCCTTTGGTGGCTCCATAGTAGCTTCATTAGAGGGGTCTGCTAAGGGGATGCGTCGAGGTGGACATTCACATTCACCCCTATGCAAAGGGCCCATCTGCCATGCAACACAGAACTTAGGTTGTGCATTGGCCTTGTGCAGGGCCTCTTCATGGGATGTATTTAAACACGAGTCAACAAATTGCCCCGCTGCCTTAATCATGCAGCCTTCCTGGTGGCCTGTGGAGTATATGTCTGCATGCCCGGGCATCAGGCAGCACGTAGCTTCTTTAGTCTAGGCTGGCACTGAAGGTCCTGTACCCTGCTTTATCTAGCCCATTAACAATAATGTTTAATGGAACTGTAACAGCTTAGAAGACAGTGCTTTATCACTTAAGCCCCAAAGGCATTTGGTATGGAAAAATACAAGCAAAATGTGATCTTTGGCTCACTCTGGGGTCTAATGGGCATTATGAAACCCTGTGAAACATATTTGCCTTGTGATAAGCAAACTAACACTCCTTTTCAATATTATTACCGGGTTACTTCCTGAGAGCAATTATTTCTTACTAATTCTATACAACAGACAGATTTTTCAGTGGCAAGCATAGTTGATTTATCTTTGTTTTATGTTAAGGATTGCAGTAGGTTTAAAGACTGGTTTATTTTGGCTGTATTAATATGGGCAACATCACTTGGTCTAATGATTAAGTATTCATTACTGGCTATAAATTACTCTTTCTTTGCTCTAGATAATAACAGACTTTTTTTTCACCCCGCTATATGTGAATTATGAAAGATAGTTATTTCTTTAATCTCCAGCATATCTTGCTTTGAAAAGGTTTATGCATTTAATTATCCTGGTTCAGGGAAGAAGTGATCTTTTTAAGACAAACTAGGATGAATGAATAGCTGCTGTCAGAAATCTCTTGTTTTTAACATACCTTTATAAGAAAAAATCAAATCAGAGATCTATATTTTGCCTTATTGTCATAAAAGTAAAATTCAAGTGGATGTACAAATATATTTGAATGAGACAATGAAAACAATAATATATATATAGATTCAGTATCCACTGCTGAAAAGAGAAGATATACTTTATCCTTTCATGGTTTTTTTTTTATAAGGATAGACTTCATGTTAAAACGTTAGACTAGGCTGCAGAAGACCCTGGGTTCAGTTCCTGGTTGGGCACGTCATATATTCTCTATGCCTCAATTTTCCATAATTAAAATTGAGATGATAATACTTCCGTACCTCCCAGGGATGTTATGAGTTTGAATTCATTAACATTTGTGAGGTGTTTAGTTATTGCCTGTGTGAGTGGTTGGACAGATATTGTCAACAAGTTCAAGATGACATTTTGGCAATGGATTTTTTTTATTATAGCAGATAAAATGTTCAAGGTTTTTTTGTGCTGCGACTTGACGTATATCCAGAAATGCGTCCTGATGCTGCCTCCTGGGTTGTGCCCCATGATAGTGTCCATTCTTTTTCTTACCTGAAAAATGAATTTGTCCATTTTAAAATCACATATGTTCACCCCTGGGCAGAATCCCTCAGTGACAAGGCAACAGTCACAGTCTTTTTCCCGTGACTTTAATGCCTGGGAAAGTGAGGGGTCTTTGCCTGAACAACCCTGATGTTCAAAAAACATGTAGGGTCCATTCGTGGTTTACCAATGTTCCTCCAGTTTGATGCTGTCTTTGAGTCACAGGCTCACACCAGCCAAACATTTTGAAAATAAAATAATATATAAGAGATTGTTACAGAATACATAAGAACAGCCATACTCCATCAGACCAATGGTCCACCTAGGCCAGAATCCAGTTTTCTGATAGTGGCCAATGCCAGTTGCTTCAGAGTCAATGAACAGAACCTAACCACCACTATAAATTCACTACTTTAGCTGCACACCAAGGACTTTCCATCGAACATGGAGGTTAATTGATGCAGCTAGTCCTAACATGACATGCCCATTCTAGAATTCAAAGAAGACCATTATGCAAATACTGTAGGTAACATACTGTTCTATTAAAATTCCAGATGTCAGCTTTGCTAAAGGAAGCCATCGACACGTCACGATTTTGTAAAAACATTTTTCTTGCAGATCCATTTAAGATGCAACATTACGTTGCCCTTTGTGACAGGTAATGCAATATTACATTAAGTATAAATAAATCAAAACCAGATGTATTTGCTTGAATTACTAGGACCCCTAATGGCATTTCAGAGGAAAATAAGCCAAAATCCATGGCTAGCGAGTGTCTCTGGTTACTCCAGCATTGCATCTCTGCTGTCCTCTTATACCTGGGGTATATGAGTAAAATTTTAAGAAATGTAAAGTTTGTGTGTGTCGGGTAGCTCACAAAGAGTTTCTCCTCCCCACTTGCTCATCCCATGAGAAGGCCGATCACAACTGCACTCCCTATACAAGGGTAAAATGGAACCCCAAGTGGGACAAGGCCAATTCACCACTCCCCTGTACTGACCTGCCGAATGGGACCAGCCTGTAGCATGTGAGGATGCTCAAAGTCATTCTACCTCCCTGAGGTAGTACAGAGCTCTCTCTGAGGCAACGCAGTCCCATACCAAACCAAACACAAGCTGGTGACTCTCAGCTGTGATTCAGCCAAGAAAGGTTTTCGTATAAATTCTGCTGGCTTTAAACCTTATCAACTACTTTCTGTCCAAAACTGATTTTTTCTTTTTCAGTAAAAAGGAGAGCATGAGTTAGATAAAAATAGCTGTCTTTAAACCAATGTGATAACCTGACAAAATGAATTTGCTAATAGATAACCAGCATGTTTGGTTTTCTACTTGCCTTTGGGTGGACACCTGTAATTAGTAGGAAGATATCTGTTTCGGGACTACTGTATTCCCCTAAGAAATAAGAAAAATGCAGTTAAAAATGATGGATCTCTTTTAGGACTGGTGCAAATGGTTTGAACTGTAATACTTAAACTTGATGATTTAGACCAGCAGAATACTGAAGCTGCATAAAATGAACCCCATTTTGAATCTGCTGTTTTGTTAGCAACTGAAATGATAAGTATGAAAGTCTTCATAATCCACTCGTTTATTATGGTCTCAGAGTTTTGGAAGGACTCTTGTTTCTCCATCAATGTTATTAGTAGTAATAATAATAATTATTATTATAATTAGTAGTAGTAGTGTGGTAACAGAGAATGTTCTGCTTCTTTGTTGCTCCATTAGCTCTTGAAAAGTAATAGATGAAGGGGAGGAAATAATAGATGGGGAATAAATTACGGACATTCAAAATATATGGGACAGAAGATCAGGTCCTCAGCTTGTGTATGTTGGCATAGCCCCATTGTCACGACCCAATGTTCTGTTAGTCTATAAGGTGCCACAGGACTCCTTGTCACTTTCTCCTTGAATGTGCCTTATAACTGTCTCCCTAGACAAACTGTTCCAAAGGCTGACTTGGAACTCTTTTACTTAGAGCATGGAAAACTCTGAGAAACACTGTAATTAGACAAAAATCCCAGTCTTTAACAGGTGTAAATCAGTGGAGCTACCCCAATTCCCATCAGCTGAAGGTCTGGCCCTATTAGTTTACATTCATGAGGGTGACCACATGGAGACCTTTTCTGCCATTTTGCATGTATTGCTCCAATACATCATCAAAGGACCATTCCCATGATAATGTATTGCTGTGCTTATGCCATTAAAGTGACTTTGCCTGGGGACACATTTAAGCAATGCATCTTTAGACAGATGAACTGTAACAGCAATGGCCTCCACACCTGTCGTATGAAGAAGACTATGGAGAAGAATGAGAGATGGATAGAATGGAAGGACAGTGGACGAATCTGTGCAGCTATCAAGCTGGATATGGAATAATGGGAGGAGATGCATGGGAGGTGACTTTAAAAGGAAAGTTAGATTAGGAGTATCAAAGGCTGTCATAAAAAGAGCATACAGGCACTTTTATCTAGTGAGGTGAGCTTAGGTGAGGCTAACATCTCGAGGTTCTATGGAAAACTTTTGCGTATATTAAAGTGGTAGACATGAGATGTGTTCCACATGGTTGAAGAAATGTTTGATATGAGAGCTCTATTGAGACTAAGCTAATGCACTCAACTGTCACCCCAGGAGACTGGGGTTCACATCTGGCTCCGATGAACTCAGTTTGGCATGGCAGACTACTTTTCTCTGATGAGTTTGTCTGTATCATGAAACTGCTGTGCAGCACAGCAGTTCAAGGCAATTAACAGTCTCTGTTCACCAGAGGTCTGGGAAGGAAGCTGCTTGGTGCTGGATTTAAGTGCATTGGTAGAGATGAGTGGGAGATGTTTGCAAATGCACTACTCCAGTTGTTCTCGTTTCTAGCAAGTGTTATCAATGTTCTACTTTGAGAACTGACAGTTCTCTCTCAACATTTAAGGAAGAGAGAAAAGGAGAGCTTCCCTTAAAGTTTTAACATTAGCAGTGGTCTGAGCAAAGAAAGCATTCAGGTGGCCTGCTATTTTTCCATTAAAACTCCCTTTTAAAGGCTGAGGAGTCAGACGGATGAGAACAAGAGCACTAAGCCTATCAGTAATATGCTTAGCTTTGCCTTACCTGTATGTATTTTGTGAATCTCTTTTTCCTTTCCTTTCAGATAAGACCCTTAAGTGACCTATATTCTGTAGATCACATCTGTTAGTCCAGAGAAAGCATCACCAAGACACACACATTGCGTGATGCCCCTTATAGAAACATATGACAGTAGACTACAGACCTGCTGTATAATATTAGTCAATTTTAAAATAAGACAACCCTGAGCTAGATTTTTTTTGGGGGGGTCTGCTTAATTGAAGCATGAGACAGAGGGCCTAATTCTCATCTCGCACCAGTGTAAATCAAAAGTGAATCCACTGACGTTGATAGAGTTATGCCACTGTCAAAGGAAAGCCAGTTCAGAATCAGGGCCTAATGTTCAGCATGTCTCATTTAAACATACATACATGCCCACTTCCTCTTTTCTGCCAGAGAAGAGTAGTTTGTGACGAGCTATTTTTCACCACCTGTTTATTTACAAGGAAGGGAATCCTTACAACTGTTGTAAACCACCTGTATGGTGTGAAATCCAGGGAAACAGCTAGCGCTTGAAAGCCTTTCATCTGATCAGACTTCAGTATTCTGCTGAGTTTATACACTGAGCAAGCTGCTCTACAAGAAGAGGTTAAAAACAAACAATCCAGAACCGTTTCACCGACAGAGGAAAAGTGCATCAGGAGCTAATGTACGGGAATGTGATATAGTGGTTGGTATTTGAAGATCATTCAGGTTCTCCTATTTATCCCTGTCCATACTATGTATAAAATCTGGATACAACAATGTGCCCTTTAATGTAATATTCTGGATAACTAGCCTGTGTAACTCACTGCTACAGCAGCAAAGAGTCCTGTGGCACCTTATAGACTAACAGACGTATTAGAGCATGAGCTTTCGTGGGCGAATACCCACTTCGTTGGATGCTGCATCCGACAAAGTAGGTATTCACCCACGAAGGCTCATGCTCTAATACGTCTGTAAGTCTATAAGGTGCCACAAGACTCTTTGCTGCTTTTACAGATCCAGACTAACATGGCTACCCCTCTGATACTTCACTGCTACAGGAAAGTATTGGGCCAAGGAGCTTAGTAGATTTTAAGAAAAGGATTAGACCTTGATGTAAACAAGAATAGCAACAGCTATTATAATAACTAGAATACAATTGTGATGGCTATCCATCCTCATTTTCACGGTATAGTGTGATCAGCTAATGTCAGGAAGAATTGTGCCCTAGTGTAATATATTGAATAATTAGATTCATTATGGTGGCTTTACACCTTTCTCTGAAGCATCTGGCATTGGCCACTGTCAGAGTCTGGGGATTACATTAGATGGTCCATTGATCTGTTTCTATGTGACAATTCCTTTGTGCCTACAAATCAATGCAGTGCATCTGCAAAAGCCAATAGTGTGGGTGTAAACAAAACAGGATTAAATCTAGAGAATCAGGCTTTCAGTGTCAGATTTCTCTCCATGTGTGACATGGCAAGGTAACATCAATAATATATAACAATAAATTAATAGCACTTAGCACTAATGTAGCACTTATTATCACAGCATCTCTGAATGCTTTGAGATGAATACATAAATAAATTCCCATAACACTTTCTTTGAGGCAGGTGTGCCTTTACACAGATATCTTCAGATTTTTCTCAAACTCAAAAACCAAAATATTTTGGCTGAAAACTGGGAGTAGGAGCACCTCATGGGAGTGGTAGCTTTCTCTTCGTGCCCCATTTCCCCTCTATGAGCTAGGATCACCACTTGGACTACACCTCCCATAATGCACCACAGTCAGTACAGAATTGCTTATCAAGGGAGTTAATGATGCATTATGGGAGATGCATTCCAGTTGGGGATCCCTCCCATGAAGGAGAATGAAGACAGGAGAGGCATAGCACAAATCCCCTTAGTGGCTGAAGTTTTCTATTTTCTGGTTGAAATTTTCTGGTGGAAAAACATTTCTCCATGGAAAGTGGACACTTTTTGCAAAAAAAAATTGTGTAGAAAACCCAATATTCTGCCAAATAGCAGTTTTCACCAGCTCTAGTACTGAGTGCTTTGAAAAATGTGACCTTAAGTGTCACAATGGGAGCTGATGAGTGCCGCGTGCCCTAAAATTTACAGCATTCTCAAACTGTGGGTCAGGACCCCAAAGTGGGTCACAACCCCATTTTAATGGGGTCAACAGGGCTGGCATTAGACTTGCTGGGGCCCGAGCCCAGAGCCAAAGCCCAAACCCTACCACCCAGGGCCAAAGCCCAAGTCCCACCACCTGGGGTCAAAGCCAAAGCCCAAGGGCTTCAGCCTTGGGTGTCAGGGAACAGGTTACAAGCCCCTCTCCTGGGGCAGAAGTCCTTGGGCTCCAGTTTTGGCCCCATCAGGCTTTGGAATTGTCCAGCCCACTCCCAGGGCAGCGGGGCTTGGTCGGGCTCAGGCTTCATTCCCCTCTCCTGGGTTGCATAGTCATTTTTGTTGTCAGAATGGGGTCACGGTGCAATCAAATTTGAGAACCCCTCTGCTAAAGGTTATATGCAAGTCAACTATGGAGCTGGAGGATAGAACAGAGGAGTCTTCTGAACTCACTGTCACTTCCTCTAACCTCTAGGAAGGTAAAGGAACTGAGGCAGTTGGTTGTTCATGTTCCATAAAGTAGTAACAGAGCAGATTCCACAGCACATCAGGATACATATGGAAAGGAAAACGTCAGGGAACGTCTATATTTAAATCTTCACTCTCTGAGCTTGTTTTAGTCTATGCCATGTAGGAAACTTCAGAAAACCCTAATGAAAGGGTAGCAGGGCAAATTCCAGAGCCCATAAAATGTTATTTCCTTTTCTATTTCTATGGCCAATGAAGAGGCAGATTCTAGAAAGCTCTTAGAAGTTTATTCAAAATCAAAAAACTAAATCAAAACCAAAAAAAAGGAAACCCAACAACAACAGTTTCTGGTTTATCCATTGTGGGATTTTAAAAAATATTTGTATATGTTTATATTTTATTCTTCTACTGGACTGTTTTGATTATCCTTCCATACCACCCTTATATGATTTTTTGTTCCCATTCTTCAAATGAAATGGTTGTCATTATAGTCATTAAAGATACTGCAATTTTAGCTAATGTGTTATTGTGAAGTGCAAGTCACAGCAATGAGCATGAGCTCAAACAGAATTGCACCATGGCCCAGACTCCAACATATTCTTATATGCTTTCCTGAAGTGTTTCCCTATTCAGTACAATACTTAAGCATGTGCTTAAGTGTCCTCTTAAACAGAGGGCTGAATCTGTCTGGATCTGTTGCTTTTTACAGATCCAGGCTAACACGGCTACCCCTCTGATACTCTTAAATAGAGAGATTTTCCTAGATGCCTATCTCGAAAGAGCGAAATTATTTATTTACACAGGCAGAACTCTCACTGATTTCAGGAATACACCCTTCTCAATAGGTAATATGCACATAGCTAACAAAGCAAAAAAATTCTGCGCCAGTTAAGCATGTACCTACCTACATAAGAGAGACTTCTGCAAATTTCAATGCTTGGGGACTTCTTGGTGCATAGCAACATTGCATCAAATATTGTCTACCGGGTATGTACTTGCATATGGCAATTTTGTATATACTTATATAAAACAATACTGCACCAAGTACCTATATTTTCCCCTGTATATAGTTCTACACTTTGAACCCGCATACTTAATTATTTTATCTGTACAGATGACTATATAAGCAGTCTTAAATAGCTATTTAAATGTCAATTTATGTAAATAATTCGATTCTATATGGATTCTTATACCATCGCCACAGTGTTTGAGCACCTTCCAATAGCGCATTAAGTGGCATGACTAACATCTGTCACATGTGAGATGTTTAGTTCCAGTGTCTTTGCCAAGTTTTAATTGGGGTTATTGCATTCTGCCCACTAAATTCAACTTGCAGTTTGAATATGGTGTTTTTCACATTATGCCTTATATTGTTGTGTAATGATGCTGTACCCTGGTAACTGGCACCTTCCACTAGCATTATAGCAGTGGGTGAAATGATTCTTGAACTAAAGCACTCTGGGATCCTTGCAAAGCAAAGGGGCTCTAGAAATGTAAATTGATACTTAAGCAAATCATTTGTTATATATTGCATGGTGCAGCATTTTCCGGCCTCATCTTTCCTTAGCATTCCCTGCTCTTCCTTGCAGTTCTTTTTTTCCACAACAGCCCAGCTATTGTCTTTTTCAGATGTGGCCCATTAATTCTTCTGTACAAATTCATGCACAGTCAGCTCTCCAGTGCTAATGACCAGAGAGAAATAATGGCTAATGCCCATCAAGAAAGATGTCTGTTCTTTAGCTGCTTCTTGATTTATTGACGTCTCTGTTCACATTTCTGCATGTCTACTTTTTACAGAGTGGGGAAAAAAATTCTCCTTAGAATCCCAAGTATTTTGGCAGTTGGCCTAAGAATACAATCCATTTCTGGACTGCATAAAACGATGGACAGACTTCCTAATATTTCTAAGTAACTCAGTCATCAGAACCCTGGGGGCATGTCTCCACAGCATTTTGGAGAGGCCTCCCAACCTGGGTGGACAGACTAGGGCTAGCAGGGCCTGTGCTACTGCTCTGAAAACAGCTGTATAGGTTGCATTTTGAAATTGCGGCTCGGGCTGGATGAAGTGTCAGAAGGGGGATGGGCTTCAGAACCCAAGCCCCAGCCCAAGCTGCATCTCAAAGCACATTCTATAAAGCTGTATTCAGAGTGCTAGTGTGAGCATGAGGCTCTCTCCAAAATGCTGTATAGACTTTCCCTAAGAGTGAAAGGCAATTGGTCTCTGGGCAAATAAAACACCGCAAGAAAATTCTAACAGGCCTAGAACAGAGCTCATTAAAAAGTTAAAGAGCCCATGGCACATTTCACAAGTGTTAGCGGTGGCAGCTTTGCTACCCTGGTGAGAGTCCAGACCCCAGGGATGCAGGGAGGTATCAGTCCCTGTGCTCCTTAAGCCTTTGTGTGAAGTGGGGGATGTGCTCCTTGCAGGGCTTTCCACCACCATGCACTTGTGCAAGGACCAGACACTCTGACCCTGAAGGAAGATGCACCCTGCGCAGTCATCAAGCACACCAGGCTGCCCGGGGTAGCCCAAACCCTCCCTGACCTCCCACTGGGGCCAAATTCTGGGTGCAACATTGGCCCATCAATTCTGTGACTAAATGATGCAAGTTTCCATCACAGCTCAGCACAAAAGGTCCAGCCCTGAGAAGGGAATGAGAGTTCCATATGAAATCAATCTGCAGAGCAGAGGAAGCTGGTTTTCACTTGGACAGGAAAGTTAGTTTAAAGTGACCTCCTCTGGAATAGCTTTGTTTTAGGATAGTGAGTAAGTGAAAAGCTACTAGCCTCTGCTGGAGGCGACCACTGACTAATGAGGGGCAGGGACCTTAGTGTCACAACTGTTGTTTTTCCTTGAAAACCCATGGGGTCAAATCCTCAGCTGGTGCAAATCTGCATTGGCATCAATGGAGCTACACCAATATACACCAGCTGGCGATCTGGCTCAGTAGATCTTCACATGCACGCTGTAGGTTGATCATTGTAGCTCTAGATCAGTGGGTCTCAAACTTTTTTTACTGGTGGTCACATAGCAAGCCTGAGTGTGACCCCCGCCTCTTATGAATTAAAAACACTATTTAATATATTTAGCACCATTATAAATGCTGGAGGCAAAGTGGGGCTTGGGGTGGAGGCTGACAACTCGCGACCCTCCATGTAATAACCTAGAAAGTTGGGTTTGATTATCTTCATTTATACATGAGGAAACTGTAGGTAAAGTAACATGCAAAGTCCACAGGAAGTCAGCGATAGCTCGGCATAGAACTCAGACCTCCTGACTCCTAGAACCCCAGTAGATCACGCCACTACCCTAGCTAAAGGTGAAATTTCATATTGGCAACCTGTCTATTGCAGGTATTACCCCATTGCTATGGTGTCTGAGCACCTCACAATCGCTAATGTGTTTATTCTCACAACACCTCTATCAGGTAGAGAAGCCCTATTATCCCCTTTGTATGAACAATGAACTGAAACACAGAGAAACTAAGTGATTTGCCCAAGGTCATATAGGAAGCCTTTTGACAGAGTAGGGAATTAAAGCCAGGTCTTCCAAGTCTCTGGCTAACACCCTAACTACTGGTTCATAAGTTCAAGAGAAAAGGCAACAAATATAGACAATTAAAACTGTCTACAAATACCTGAGAGATAACGATAGAAAGGAGGTGAGATCCTGTTGCCAAGAATGGCATAACCAGTAACAATTGCTTCTGTAAAGTAAAAATGAAACCTTTCTGCTAAACATCAAGAAAAAACTCTTGTCTACCATCTGTTAGGCACTGGAACAAACTATCCTGGAAGCTACTTGTAACCACCTGATGAATTACATGCATTGAAGCCTTCAGAGTAGAGCTGTCAGAAAATAAGTCAGCCAAACACTTGAGGGATTAGAGTAGAGGAAATCCACTCTTTGTTCAAAAGCATGGACCTAGTAGGTCTTTCTCAAACTGAATGGGTCTGCTCCTGCTCCCACTGAAATCGATAAAGTTTTGCCATTTCAGTGGGATTGGGCCTATTGGTTGAGATTTAAGGTGAGCGGCATAGGAGCTATGAGAACAGCCTTTCTGTTAGTCACTGGCCTCTGGAGACACTGGACCCAAGACTGGCCATCTATTGAAGGCTGGGTCAGAGACTAGGCCACAATGATCTGTGCAGAAAACTCAAACAGGACTGGAAAGCACCATAATGTGTCCCTCAAGAAACTTCCATGGGGGGTAATTCCTTAGCCTGTAACTTTTGAGCCCATTAAATATTGGAATACTGTGATGGCACATGTACAATACCCCCAAACGCACACACTCGTCCCCAGGGCCATGCCTATGTTCTGCTGCTGGTGTTAGCAGTCAGTTCTTCTCCCAGATGAACATTTTTCTAAGTTTCTACAGCAAAGTAACTGGTTAAGAAATATTACACCCATCTTCAGTCCACTGGTGCTGAAATGTTATTTTCAGATTTTTGATTGTTCACATGCCAGAGATGTAAACGACAAGAAAGGCGAAGAATATTTGAGGGAGAAAGGTTGCTGATCCTCTGTCCATGTCACATTCATCGCCAGTTGCACTTAGGTCCCTCGTATACATTCATCTGGCAGATGGTACCTTGGAAGCCAAACTTGCCATAGTATAAAATTACAGAGGGTCTTTTTTTTGTTTGTTTGTTTTTTTGGAGATACCTCTTTGTGCCCTGTTAGGATCTAGATATTCAGGCCTGTCTGTAAAGGTCTATACTTTAAGAATTCAGGTGTATTCTTATCACTTAGCTAGTTATAGAGGTATAAAAGAAAGAATCAAAATCACTGACTGCCGGTGTAAGGGCCTTTTCTCACTGTGACAGTCTAAGGCCCTGTTCTTAGGTAAGTAAGGCCTTTGGCTAAGCAGCAGAGGCAGCCATAAGCTGGGAAGTGAATGGTCACATCCTTACATTCCAAACTAGTCACACTGAAATAAGGCAATCTGGGGCTGTTAGAAAGGTGATCTGATCTATCACCTCTGTTGCAGTCTGCATTGCATGGAAAAGCTGCCAGAGGGCAGACTATTCAGAGAAGTAGCCAGCTTGCTGGAGGTAATCTGGGTTTGGGCTTTCACGCAGATGTGTGAGTTTGATTCAGCATACTTCACTTCATCAAGGGCCTTGCCCCCACTGACATGACTAGGCCCCAGACAACTCTTTTGATTCAACACATGCTGATGAAAACATACCACAGTAATCTTCAGCCTCAGTCACAACAGTCAACAACAGTGATACTCCTGTGTCTGAGGCTACTGCTCTCTGTCTTAGGTCCTTCTTTGCCCCCCATGCCTACAGCTTCTCCCCATCTTTAATGTAATTTTAATCACAGCATTCCTGTGGGAACTGAGGCCCAGATCCTCAAAGGTATATAGACTCCTAATTTCCATGGAAATCAATGCAAGTTGGGATCCTAAATACCTTTGTGGATCCAGGCCTAGCTGACTTGCCTAGGGTTATACAGGAAATCTGTAACAGAGCGGGTAATTGAACCATGGTCTCCTAAGTCATAGGCTAGTCCCCTAACCACTGGATTGTTTTCCTCTCTATTACTATGGAACACTGTGTATATATATATATAGTTACATGAAAAATAAACTATATTAGGGCTGGATGAATGTTGACAATGAACATTTCCCATATATATATATGAGAATCAGTCCCAAGATGTTTACATTAGAGCTGGGTGAATGGTGGTGATGAAAATTCCCCATGTGAATGTATATACATCATGCCATTCTCATCATGCCATTCCTTCTTTGGTGGCGGAGATCAGAGGAGGTAGGGAGCCAAAGGTAGCTTTAAGCCAGTATTGTTTATTTCCTCTTCTTGGGCAGACCAGGGTTCTGCTCAGCCCCGGTATAAGTTACAGCAGCCTCAAGGTTGCTCTAACTTATTCTGTTCCCCATGTGCCTCCCCCATGGAATCTGGAAAGCAAAGAACAGTTGCTGTGCAGTGCACTCTAGTCATACCTGTCTATGTACTCTTTACACTGTGGGCTAGCAGTGTGGAGCCAGCGTTAAACCCCATAGCAGCTCCACAACTGTCATGGAGATACACAAGTATTCCCAGTAGTCTGGTTTGCTCACTTTAAGGCACCTTTATGCTGCCAGAGGGGCATAAAGGTGCCTATGTGTAACTAAGAATCAGGCCCACTATTTTCTACCCAGCAAACCATCTGAATTACAGCAATGAGAGAACAGGTAATTATTTAGCAAATAGAGAATTAGATTCAAGAAGAACACATTACACCATATTAATGAAGAAGCAGGTAATGCAGATTTAACCATTTTAATTGACACAGAAAGCTGCTCTGTGAACATTTCACAAAATCATATTTCTTCGTGCAGTTTCAAGTTTGTGAAGTGGGGTCTCTTAATTATAGGCTGAGCACAAGCCGTCTGCACATTCCTGTTAAGTTAAAATCAGATATAATGAGCCTTCAAAAAAATCAGCGCTCAGGAACATGATTGTATATTTATACATTTTTGCTTGTTTTCACTTCACTGTTATATTTAGGCACTGTGTGGTGGGTCTTTTCAGTATGATTTTGGCTTTCTTTCATAGTGCTTGCGGGGATGTTTTGGATATACTGGTGTACAAAGAAAGGGGTTATTTAAATTTTAGTTCTATTCAGGCAAATTAAAGTTAGAAAAATAGGCAGACTTTTTAACAGGGAGGGTGTTTACTCCCGGAACAAACGACCAAGGGCAGTGGTGGACTCTCCATCTCTCGATGTTTTCAAATCAAGACTGCAAACTTTTCTAAAATATTTGCTTCCATTCAAAGAAGAATTATTTCAGTGATGTTCTGTGGCTTGTGTTATGCGGGAGGTCAGGCTAGATGATCACAGTTGTCCCTTCTGACCTTACAATCTATGAACTATTGGCTTTAGTCACACACAAATGATTGGGTAATTGTGTGAAACTCTTTGGCCTGTGTTATGCAGGAGGTCAGACTGTATGATCTAATAGTCCTTTCTGCTCTTAAAATCTATGAATCCTTGGCTTTTGAGGCACAGTCTTTAGTAAGTCCACAGAACTAGATTTTTCAAGTGCTCACCACCCATAATTGGGGCCAGGCTTTAAAAGATCTGCTCTCCCAAAACACTGAGCATTTTTTTTTTAAATTGGGGCACTTGCTATATCAAATGGAGAGCAACGTTCTTCTGAAAATCTGGCTCCAATTATGGACACTAAATTCTTTGGAAGGTCTACCATCTGAGGACTTCTGATGATGCAAAATAAGTCAGTATAGAAACTGAAAAAAGGCTGCATACCCAGGGACCACAAAATAGGAGGCCCATTCTTATTTAGGATAGGAACGAGGAAGGTGCTCAGATACTACAGTGATGAGCAGCCTAAAAAAGAGGAGCCTGAAAAGAATAGATGGTCTGTGCCATGCAGAATGAAATATCTGTTTGTAGCACAAAGGAAGTGAGCCTAATGCAAAACCTCACTCTATGCAGAGAACAAGAGAACCAGGAGAGGAAGAGAACATCTTGGATATAATATTACTGAAGGGTGAGGAAGAACAGAGCTCCAGTCTGAAGTAGTTAGAGAATTCTCTTGCATTTCTTTCACTAGCCTTGTTATGGATCATTATTTGGTAAGCTGATGAAGACAAAATACCCAGTAGGTTGCAGCAGGTGGCCCTAAACTAGCAAGGCAGCATTGCATGATGGTGACAAATCATCTGGACAACACTAAGGAAACCAAATTATATTCATTCATTGTCTATGCCAATGAGCCCTCTGGGGAAGTGTGCATAGAGATAGAGAAAATTGTCTGGGACCTGAGGAGTAGACTAGGGAGGACATAGATTGGGTGAAGACATTTCTATATTTTGTCCTTGCTCGAGCAAATTGCATCTCAGAAGAGGGGCAGGGAGTCAAAAACTGAGAGGATTAATAGTTGCAAAGGTGATATTGGAGAGAGAGAAAAGGCAAAAAGATTGAGATATTGAAGCAGAAGGACAGAGAAGATGAAGAAAAAATAAGTGAAAAAACAGGGGAGAGGTCAATGAAAGAAGAAAGACTGGTAAATACAGGCGATGGAGAGAAAGTGGAGAAAAGTGCCTGAAAAGAAAAATGTAAATGTGCAGTAAGAGAGGGAGGGAGGTGTGAGAGAGGGTTGGAGAGAGACACACATGTAGGTACAACCATGAATTGATAACTGCATGACACCAGCTGTGAGGTTGCTGAGACCTACAGACATGAGCAGGGGGACGGACATCAAGGTGCAAGAGGGAGAAGGGGACATTCCTCCTGCTTCCGTCCCAGAGAAAGAGTTGGAGAATACAATAAGATGTGGTGAGTGACTGAGAGTCAGCTATGCAGCCGGGCTTAGTAAACATGTTTATATCATTTGACATTAATAACAGAAAACTGCCTATAAAAGTGATAAAGAAAATATGTGTTATCCTGTAGAATGCCAGCTTTATGCTATCTAGTGTCCCCGCTGGTGTATTTTTATCTAATTCCAGGGCTGGTCACAGTGAGTTCTGCTTCATATTTCTAATATACATTACACTACCGGGAAATAAAGCAGACACCGGTTAAATTCATTGCTGCAGATGGCACAAGTTTCAGTGCCATGCTTTATATTACTATAAAACCAAGAAGAACTAGCTATTGTACATACGAAAAACAATACAAAACAAGCAACCCTCAAACCTCTAAGGCATAGGATGGTTCAGGGGGTTGGTTACAGATGGTGAAGTCTTTTAACCTCTAGGTTAGCTAGTTTCAAATACAGCCTTGATGTGCAAAGACCAAAAGCAATTACCCTCTGAAAGCCAGTTGGTGGCCTCTGTGTATTAAATTGGTGGTCTCAACCCAGAATCTAGTGTATAAGCATCACCATTGCAAGAAGAACCATTGTCATAACTCAGTTGTCATGTGAACATGCCACCTGAATGCTTCAGGAATGAAAGCCCTGGAGACTTATGAATGGTTTGGTAATTGGGATGGGGCCAACACATAGCAGCATGGAGACACCTCATAGTTCCAGATACTTTGAAGACTTCCTCCACTAATGTAGTTGGAATAATGGAATACATGTACAGTAGCTATTTGTTCCCCAGGTCAGAAATCATAACAGTGTTCACAGAATCATAGAATATCAGCGTTGGAAGGGACCTCAGCAGGAGGTTTGTTTGAATGTGCAATAGGTTCCCAAGGATAGTGGTAGAAGCTTTACAGCTTAGCATTTATAATAGGGCTGGAAGGTCCACTCTGGGGTGCAGTCCGACATTAGCATGGGCTAAAAGACCCAATGGGTCCTTTCCAGCTTTAATTTATGTGATTTGCACAGACAGAATGTGACAATTTGCATCTCTTTAAATGGGTGAATATGCTGAAATATAACACACTCAATACGTCTTATTGTTATTTATACAGTGCCATAGGAAGATCACTTACATTCTTGACATTCTTGCTTTGAAGAGCTTTTATTGTTATTAAGCCATAGCATTGGCAGAGATCCAGACAGTGCTGTAGGTAGGTAGGGGATGGATTAAAAGCTCAAGCCCAGGGAAGGGGTAGAAGTTGCTTTCGGTGTGTTTTGTTTCACTTTTGAGTTTGGTTGAGAGACTCCTGGGAGAAGCCCTGGGGCCACTGTTCTGACTGAGGCATGGAATGGAAAAAGAGACCTGGAGGGGTGGGAAGATGGCAGATTGATGCCTAGTGTTGTGTGGGACACTGTCTCTGTGAGATGTTCATACTCTGGCAGGGTAAAGTGACCTGGCAGGAGGGCTGAGCCATGAGAAGATCACTAGAGCAAGTGTTGGCAGGAGGCGCTAGGTGATGAGTGAGCTGGTATGCCAGGCCCAGCCCATGAGGGGGCTTGCCTGTGGTGAGTGCACTCTTCTACAGACAAGATTTACACACCTCTGGAAATCAGACCCTTTAGTTCTGTGTCTTAGTTTGTCCATCTGCAAAACATACATACAATTTATTGCCCTTGGATGTTTTAAGTATTAACTTGTGTTTACAAAGTTCTTTGACACCCTCTGGGTGAAAGGTATTAGAGGGTGCCTCACTTTCTTTATTAGCTGTTATTGTGATTAGCAAATGAGAGAATTACAGCAGCAAATTCTAGTTCCTTCTTTCAGCAGTTGAGACAGACAAAAGACAAAGAAAAGATCTCTATTTTCTTTCCTGGGCAGCAGAGAGAAAGTGTGAGGCACATCTACAATAATTTTCAATTTGAGGAAGGTAGTGACCTGAATCTGGCTAATATAATGAGAAAATTTGATTCATACTGAATCTCGAAAAGGAACATGACCTACAAATTTAAACAAAAGGAAAATTAAGAAGCCATGTATGTCTTCAGAAGCCGAGGGATTCCATTTACCAGCCTATGGCCAAAAGTTAAAAACCTTTCAGGGAGACATGAGAATGTGGACATTTAGAAGAATCAATAGCAGGCAGAGTGATATGCTGAATTGCAGACAGCGTAGACAGAAAGAGATTCTTATGACAAGAGGAACTGATGGTAGTTGCAGATGAGGTGAGTAGATGGAATGACTGGAGAACATCCTGAAATAATTTTGTACATATGAGGTCACAGATAGGGACATTAGCTTGTTTCTCACTACACCCTTCGTAATTTTCCATCAACCCAGTCATGTCCACCCCAGCTTTTCTCCTTCCCGGGCTAATGCTGCTGTTGTACGTGGGATATATAATTAGTGCTAAGCCCTAGAGGATGAATGCTGTAAAACCTCAGATCACCATTTCTGAGATTTCATGTAGCACTCACAGTAATCCTTCCATGCCAGGACTTGACACAAGGACGTGCAGATCCCAAATCTACAGTGCTACTACTTAAGCGAGAGAATAATCATCATAAGGTAGCAGTTAGCAACAGCCTTGTGATCACCAGCTCCTAGCAGCAAAACCTGCAACCCCTTACTTCCGCTAACCCCACTTTCTACACCCTCAGGCTGAGATTTCCAAACCTAACCAAAGCTTTAGCCAAACTGCTCCCAATGGTTTTAGTGGGAGTTGTGCAGCTGAAGGCTATAATAGGCTCTGGAAGAAAAAAAAACACCCCAGGGTTGCCACCTCTCAGGTACAAAAAGCCAGGACATCTGGGATGGTCCTGAGCCCATGAAGCTGGATAGCTAGCTGTGTGCATTCTTACAGATTTCCCAGGAAAGCTACTACAAGGGATTATAGGCCTCGAACCCAGACCCACAATTAGTGCTCACCTGAGTCACTGGAGAAAGGGAGTAGAGAAGTGCTAGCTCACAAAGACCCCACTCATGGAGCTCCTCATTGGGGGAGATTTCCAGCCCCACTGATTGTCTGGGACATGTTACCTAAGCCAGAAAGAGGCCCAGGAAGTTGTCTGAGTAACTAGGTGAATCCCTGGCTGGCTGCTACTATGGACCCTGCCTACTTATCTGACTCTTGATTCCTACCTCCCAGCCTGTTCCTGCCCTCCTCATCCCAGACGCCCATCCACTCTTGGTCCCTGCTTCTACCCCCTACCCCTCACGCTGACTCTGGCTTTGACCTCTGGCTCTGACCTTTGACGTGGCACCTGACTCCGACCCCAGCTCTGGGTCCAGGCTCCTGACTGTAACCAGGAGACCTGACCACCCGCACCTCCTGTCCCTACAGCTACCTCAAAAATGGGAACCTCTTGTGTAAACCCGGACAGTTGGCAACCCTGGTCAGCAGAGGGCAATGCCACTACAACTTGACAAACTCACGGAATGTAATGATGAAATGAATGTCTGACCTAGCACCTCTTCCCAGCGATGCCGCATGTATCACAGCATATGTGTGTGGATATATATATAAGAGCTTGGATTAAAGCCCAGAATCAGGAAACCTGGTCCAAAACCACAGAGAGATGAAAGAACATAGGTGCCTTTCATGCAGATGAGTAAGAGGCTGTTAATCTTTCTGCTTAAAGAAAGGTAAAAGCCTTTCTGTAAATATTCTTTGAAGCTTATCTGAAAAAAAAAAAGCTGGCGAATGTTTGAACTGATTTGAAAAACAGAGGCAGAAGAGGCATTGCAGAGAATCCTTGTAGTTGCATTTCTCCTTTCTGTGTGATCCAATCTTGTTCAGAATGTTACTCATCTGACCTGCAAACCTCTGTGAAAAAAAGAATATAAATAGTAAGAAACATGCAGCAGTAAAGGGCGAGGAAAAGTCAAATGCTTTTCAGAAGTCTCTCTTTAGGAAATCAAGTGGTACTTTCAAGTGGTGCTTTACATTCTACTTCACATTGTCGGTCTGGGTGGCAAGTGGGAGAGCTCGGAATAAAAGCTTTCTCCAAATTGTTAAAATGCTTTGATTGTTTGTTTAAAAGCCAAACTGGATTTCTAAGAGCTATTTTGTCTTGCACTGTAGACACTCCTCTACATTCAGTGTTCTACAATAGAAGAGAAATACAGTCATCAGTGCTACATAGCGAGCCACCTGGCAAGAATACGATCGTTTCTATGTGACAATCAATGCAAAGAAAGGGGACGTGACAATTTGTGGAGTGAGTGGTGTTGCAAGCTTGGGAAAGGGAAGAACCACGCTCACTACATGTCAAAGGAGGGGTTTTAGGAATGAGAAACCATTGTTACTCTCATCAATGGTGCTAGAAATCTCTGGCACTGTAGAAGCTTAGTTCAATGGCATCATGCAATTCAATAAAACTTTGTTGATCTGATAAGTTCTACAAGTGTTGCCAGAATATAAAAGAGATGAAACCAATGGGTATTTGTCAGAGATTGATACAATCTCCTCAGGTCAGAGATTGATACAATCTCCTCAGGTCAGACCTCCAGGGTGAAACTCTACCGGCAGTAGAGTCAATGACAAAACTCCCCTTGACTTCAGTGGAGCCAAGATTTCACCCCTGGCGTTTGGGGCTTTATCCCAGATCCTTTATTGTTTAAATCTGAGTAATTTGCAAGAAAATATAAGTGCCTGTATTTGCACAAAAGATGAAATGTTAACTTTAGGGCTGGCCAGTAAGAACCAGTAATCCAATAATTATGGAGGTATTGATATTGATGTCATGGTGACACTGTGGATCTGTACATAACATTGACCTAAAATTTCTCTGTTTCACACCTCTGTGATTTAATTTCATCTCTTCACTTAGCACAATAACACAATTATATACATACATCTTGGGTGAGGCTCTATGTCTCAGTGTCCCCATCTATAAAATGGTGATAATGATACTGTAAAAGCAGCAAAGAATCCTGTGGCACCTTATAGACTAACAGACGTTTTGCAGCATGAGCTTTCGTGGGTGAATGCCCACTTCATCGGATGCAAGAGTGGAAATTTCCAGGGGCAGGTAAATATAAGCAAGCAAGAAGCAAGCTAGAGATAATGAGGTTAGATCAATCAGGGAGGATGAGGCCCTGTTCTAGTAGTTGAGGTGTGAAAACCAAGGGAGGAGAAACTGGTTCTGTAGTTGGCAAGCCATTCACAGTCTTTGTTTAATCCTAAACTGATGGTGTCAAATTTTCAAACGAACTGAAGCTCAGCAGTTTCTCTTAGAAGTCTGGTCCTAAAGTTTTTTTGCTGGAGGATGGCCACCTTAAGATCTGCTATTGTGTGGCCAGGGAGGTTGAAGTGTTCTCCTACAGGTTTTTGTGTATTTTGTTCAACTGCAAATTTGACACCATCAGCTCAGGATTAAACAAAGACTGTGAATGGCTTGCCAACTACAGAACCAGTTCAAATTCACCAGTGGGGTCTTCTAGGCTCCTTAGTAGGACGCAAATGCCTTTTGGGGGCTCCTTAAACTCAGCTCCTACATTGAAGAGGAAAACACAAATGGTAATTTCTCACAAACCTACCAAAAGGAGCTGTCACTCAGAGTAGATTGCGCAGATCTTGATAATATGATTGTCCTTTTCTTTTCTAATGTAATGGCTGTCCTTTTGACTAACACAATAGGAACTGAACCAGGGAACCTCAAGAGCTAAAAACACAACACGTTAGCCCTTGAGATAAACCTGGCTACATAGGGCTGTAACACACTTATAATCTCGGTGAACTGGGCACAGAGGGGACCTGTAACACACTCACTAGTTGTTTACACTTACATGCTGTGAGATAGTGAACAATATTGATTTAACAGTATTATCAAAGTCAGCAAAAATTCCATCTTCCATTTTTGGTCCTAGGAGATCCAAAAGTCAGCTTAGTTAGCAACCTCGCATCCAAGTGAGTTCGGAAAATGTGTGCTTCCATGTTTGGTCCCATCTAGAACAATTTCCGAGCATGCTTCCTTAAACTGAAATAAAACTGAAATTGGAGTTTTTCATGTAAAAGTGCAACCAACCATTTGTGTAATGACACTGAAGAGATATTGACCTGGTTCCTGGACTCTTTTGTTGCATTATAGTACTTTGAAAGGTTTAAAGGGAAATTGATGGCGACAGATATTTTTTTAAATGTCGCGTCGCTCTAAAAATGGATTTTCATCCTTTAATAGACTCACTCTGATATCTTAAATGTTACAGAGCTGCTCAATGACAGTATTTAATTTTCTATTCAGAATTTTCTAAACTCTAAGTGTGTAGATGTCCTCCAGAAAGATAATGTTCTGACAATGCATTTCACAAATAAATTATCTAGAATTAAATGGGAAGCAAGTGGTTGGAGTACATTGTTCATAACTGAAACAACCTTTCACCAGGATTGTTTTTTTAAAGAAAAAATTACCATGATTCTGCTGCCAGCTTTCTGAATAATGCTAAAAACCAAACTGCTATACTGATAAATATTCCGTTAGGACTCAGTCATAGTCTTATTGACATAAATAGCAAAGCTCCCATTAACTTAAGTCAGACAAAAATGAAAGAACTAACATAATGAATTACTACTGCATAGATTCCAACAGTAGAAATGGACATTCTCTCTTTTAAAAAAAAGAAATCTATGATTGTGTGCACTTTAGAGGTGGTGAAAGTTTGGTGTTTCCCACCAAAACAAGAAAACTTGGAAGACATTCATTCAGGTTGAACAAAACACTTCAAATTGGGGGAGGGATAGCTCAGTAGTTTGAGCATTGCCTACCTAAAACTAGGGTTGTGAGTTCAATCTTTAAGGGGGCCACTTAACGATATGGGGCAGAAATTTGTCTGGGGAGTAGTCCTCCCTTGAGCAGGGGGCTGGACTAGATGAGGTCCCTTCCAGCCCTGATATTCTAAGAAATGCTGTTTCAAAACAAAATGGAATGTTTCCAAAATTTGGATGCCCTGTTTGAGAATCTCTGCTGTACCTCTGCCTTTCTAGGGTTCCAGAGTTTTGTTTTGTTTTAACCCTAACAGTCTTGAAAAGTAATATGCACTGAAACCACCCATAAGAGTCTTGTTTTGCCATCACAAAGGGGCATTTTTCTAATGCACATGTGCTTTACAAACATGCACATTGTGCTTTACAAAACACTGACTAAAGTATGATCCTGGTCCTGGAGAACCTGCAAGTAGAGCTGAGTGAAAATCAGAATTTCCATCCAGTAGGAAATGATGATATTTCAACACTGAAACAATGAAAACTTTGGGAAAAAAATGATTTGAAAATGTTGAAACAAAACATTTCCTTGTTATTGGTCAAATTCTGATGTTTTGACATGCCTGAATTGAAACATTTTTTTTCAATATGTTAAATCTAATTGAAACATTTTGACTCAGTTTGACATTAATTGCATCTGCCTTGGATGCCGTGGTTACTTTTGGGAGTGGAGTAAGTGTGCTTCATATGTGCCTAGTCTTCACAAAGGCTGAACTACATCTCTCAAAATGCACTGCAGCCATGTGATTCCCATGATTCACCACAAGGCTTAGGAACAGGGGAGTCCATGGTTCATCATGGGCGATGTCTGGAGAGGGAACCTGGCCCATAGGAAAGAATGGGGGCATGAGGCACCAGAACTACTTCTGCCGTAAGGCACTGAAGCACCATAGGCAGATTAAGTTTAATGTCCAACTGACTCAAACCTAAATGTTTTGTTTCATTTTGACAAACTGAAATATTTTGATTTGGCTTGAACCAACTGGAAACAAAATATGTGATTGTGAATTTCCCAATGCAAAATTGATTTAAAAAATCAGTAAAATCTATTTTTTTCCGAAGGAATTTTTTTGTGTGTGTGTGTGTGCTGAAACTGCATTTTCTGTCAAAAAAAATCATTTTGATGGGAAATTCCTGACTATCTCTACTTGAAGTGTCACTCAAACAGATAGGGCAACCATTCCAATGGTGTGTGTGTGTCGGGGGTATGGGGAGAGAGAATGTAAATGGTTTCTTTGATGAATCAGGCACAATAACTTGTTCCAGTATCTTCTTTGGAATGTTTGCTGAGCTTAATATAATTACCCAATAGGATCTCAGCAGGAACTAATGTTTGACCTTTATTCTTAACAGGAATGAACTGGGTTAGAATAATGTTTTCCTGTAGTTACATTTGCTGCAATACCAACATATTTTTTCATGGGTGGTGTTTTTTTTTTTAAGGAAGTAAAACCAAAGCCTGGAGCTCTGGATTCTTTCTTATCTCTTGTGCTATCACTTCTTGGTACTTTCTTGTTATTAATTACACAGGCCTTCATTTTGCTAGCACATTTTTAATATCAAAGGATGAAGCGGGGATAAGCCGTTTAAACTGAACGAGATTAAATGACATGAAACCTGAACAATCATAATTGGATTTAACATGAATGCAAGTGCTTATCCTAATTGTTCACTTTTCAAAGCCAGTATAAAAAACCACCACCATGACTCTGTGGGATTCTCACTTATGTGCTATCCTGGTGGCTTTCTATGTCAGATTTTCCAGCTGTGCAAATGTATTTAGCAGTTAACAAACACAAGATAGATGGAAGAGGAAAAACTCCTTACGTTTAGTATTCAATTACATTTGAGACTGAAGAATTTCTGTCAACTGAGCCTTACAGAGTCTTCAGACTCACCGGTTTAACCCTACGGTAGGCAAATGAACTCATGCAGGTGATTTCTATAGCACAATTTGAAGTTGAAAACAGTTGTACCTGTGGGAATGTTTACAATGCAATAACAGCCCTATGGCACCGAGTCTCAGAGCCCAGGTCAACCGTCTTGGACTCATGGGGCTAAAAATAGCAGTGCAAGTGTTCAGGCTCAGACAGGAGCCCGCTTTCTGAGACTCTTAGGTTTCAGAGCCTGGGCTCCAGCCTGAGCTTGGATGCCTACGCTATATTTTTAGCCCCACAGCCTCAGCCCTGTGATCCCAAGTCAACTGAGACTTGGTGCCACATTGTCTTTATTGCAGTGTACAAATGCCCTGCAAAACAGCAATATTTATGTGATGCTGGGTATTAGGGTCTTTCCTTCCAGCAGTTTATGTTAATTACAGAAGAGTCTCAACAAGTGGCTTTGGCTGAATGCAGGTGTCTAAAATTGTCTTCACCTATGTAATCCTTTCTATCCCCTTTATACTTCATCCTTGTGGTCCCATGCTGTATACTGTCATAGCTGGACATCTAGCTTCAGTGAGGTGTCCAGAACTGAGTACTGCCCTCCACATACTCATTTGGAAAGTGATAGCAAAACAAGCATGGCCTTATGAACAAGCAAACATCCTACTAACCTTCTTCAATGCTGTTACACATTAGCCCAAGAATTGTTAATGTTGAGCCTCTCAGTAAACCCAGGTCCTTCTTCTCTGCAGTTTAATTAATTCAATCTTTTTCAATATACCTCTCTTGCGGTGTTATTTATTTCCTAATATACCTCTTTGGCTCAAGCTCATCCCTGGGGTAACTGCATTCACATCATGGCCCATTAAATTTAATATTCTATTTTGGAGACCATTCATCTAATATGTCAGGATTATCCTGTGAAGGAACCACATCCCTCAGTGTCTTAATTATCCTGCCTGTTTTAATGTTCTTTGCATTTTCACAGAACTGACATGTTATAGTCTTTACTAAATACTTAATAAAACCATGAAAGGGTCTCAGGGTCCGTACTGAGCCACCCTTAACTTTGACCCTCTATTTTCTATTTACCAGACAGCTGTTTGTCCATCTTAATTATTATTTAACTCCTATATAGAATGAACACACAATCTACCATATGGAGAATGTGATGTGAGAATGGTAGGTTTTGGCAATCACAGCATCAGTATAGCATTCACTAGCAGAGCTGGTTGAAAAAGGTAAGTATAGTTCAGGAATACTTGTGAAAGAAATGGATTTTTTGAACTTTATTTTTAAAAAAATTATTAAAAAATGGAAAATGGAAAATTTACAGCAAACTTTTTGAAAATTTGCAATATATGTTGCTAATTTAATTTCATTTTAGTGAGAAACTCGTTTCCCTTCTCCCCCACTCTCTCTCACTTCTTTAATTCTGGGGGGAATGGAGGGGAGTGAAATAGATGACAATTTCCCACCAAAACAAATTGAACAATTTCAAAACAAATCTAAAAAGGTCAACATTTTTTAAATTGCAGGTTTTCACTGAAAATTTTAAAAAAATGACCATTTTAATTTTCATTTTGGTTGAAAAGGAACTTTCAGTGTGGAAAACATTTGGCCATTTTTAGCCATTGCTACTGATCCTACTGTGTACTTCATGACGTGAAGCTTCACATTCACATTAGAGATGGGCTTTATTTCTCCTTCTCACCAGTATCTGCATTAATCAGATTAATCACGAAGGAGGCGTGAGGTGCATAAAATCTCCGAGCTGGAACAGCTGTTGTGTGCTACTGCTGACCCACCTACTGGACGGAAGCTTGCAAACACCAGAAACTCCTGCTTCTCATACTGTCCCACCTGAGATCACTCGACCTAGTGAATCCTCCCTTCAGCATCCATGGAAGAGTGGGGTGTTAGAGAGCAGTGCTTCTCCTTGCCAGGGAGTGGGCCCTTTCCTTACCCCATGATGTTAAGATCAGTGTGCTGGGGATTTTCCAAGGCAGCTAGAGGATTTCTGGGAATTTGGGGGAGAGTCTAATGGTATGCAGGGTGCACCACTACTGCACCACTACCAATGGCACTAGCTAGTGCTCTTAGGCCAGGGATCGGCAACCTTTGGCATGAGGCCCACACCGCTTCCCACAGCCCCAGTTGGCCTGGAATGGTGAACCGCAGGCAAGGGGAGCTGCTATAGGCTGAACCTGCGGACGCTGCAGGTAAACAAACCATCCTGGCCTGCCAGCAGCTTTCCCTGATGGGCCATGTGCCAAAGGTTGCCGATCCCTGTCTTGGGCTATGTTGACCCTTACAGCAGGCTGTAAACTAAACTATAGGCAGTACACAAGTAGCTACATTCCTCAGTGAAAAGCTCTTCCAGGGGAGATGAATCCAGGAGGCAGTGCAAAAAGGCTCCAGCAGATCTCTGCTGCCAGCACCTTTCCCCTCTGCCTCAGTCTTTCTCCATTTCCAGAGCTTTTCTCTGCGGTGGGGAAAGGCTCCAGCAGTGGGGTGGCAAGGGAACACTAAGCTGCTAAAAATAGCAGATTAGCTGTGGAAAGCCCTGCTTGGGTGTGTAGAGAGCCCATGTAGGGTACATAGCTGGGGGTTCAGGTGCATAGGGAACTCCATTCTAATCACCTAAGCTATGCCTCACCATCTACACTACTATTTATGCCCAGGCTAGCTGGGTGTGCAGTGTCAGTACACTACATACTACCAGAAGTGTAGATGTACCCTTAGTTGCCTGCTTTTACTACCACCTATCACTATATTGGTGGGCAGTTTCTGGGAGTTTACTATTTTTAGGTTGTTCAAAACTCTGTTTTTAAGCTTTGGGAATTTCCGCATTGATATCTGCAGAATATGTTTGACACTAAATTCTAATATACACTGAACTGGACACACAGACATAGGTGTAGGAAGAGTAGTAGAAGAGAGCCTGAGACATAAGTAGTAGTCAAAGCTTTACTGATATAAAGCAAAGACAAGCAGTGAGTAAGAGGCAGGACCTACTTACAGAATCTGGCAAGAACAGGTGGTGACCCCAACGTGAGGACGGGCTCGCTTACTTACCAGATCAGTGGGCATGGGTCACCAGTGTGGTTAGATGTTCAGCTACCTATATGTGTTTTCTCTGTGTTCTCCCTGAGTGCTGCCCCAGCTCTGTGCAGACAGCTGGCACAGCAGACCTTGAGTGAACCGCCCAATGACCACAAGATCCGTTAAGGTATGAAGGCACCAGGCCAGGTTTATTGTCGATAAAGTACGGTAATAGCACCTGGCACACTCTATGAGGATACTAATACATGTATGCCCGTGGCAATGGATGCAGCTCAGTAAATGGCAGGACTTTCCATTTCCGCCTTGGCTGGACAAAGATACTCCCTCTGAGATACATCTTTATACCCCAATACAAACAAGTTATGTACTACCCCTCTGACACAGTTACTGCCCCTTGACACAGCTAGTTATCACCTATCACCTTGTACATGTTGGTTCGATCAAAACCTATCTGTTACGTACTGTTATCCTGACCTTATCTTTTAGGATGGGTCAGTGCGTTCCTGTTATCCATGGGGAATGTTTTTGTACCATCCTTGATACCGGGGTGTGTTTGTGTGAGTACTCTGTGCTTAGCACTTAGAAATGTGTATTTTTGCAATATCAGCCCTGTTCTTGCCAGATTCTGTGAGCAGGCCCTGCCTCTTGCTCAGAGCTTGTCTTTGCTTTATATCAGTAAAGCTTTGACTACAACTTTAGCCCAGGCCTCAGGCCTAATACCACGCCTCTGATACAAGGGCTTATCTCAGGCTCTCTTCCTACTATATCTGCATTTGAAAATGTGGGTCTTTGGGCCAGATCCTCAGCTACACTGACGTGCAACAACTGAAGTGCCGACTCCTTGAGACCTACCAAACAAATTTTAATATAAAGGAAGGCTTTTCCTTCTCGTCTCTGTGTACAGCCCAGCACACTCAACGGGGGACTGAATGGAGCAGGACCTGAGATTTAATTTCTTGCCCTTTCTGGAACCTATAGATACTAAAATAGACTCAGAGGAATTTGGCTTTGTGGAAGCTCAAGACTGAGATGTTTATTTAGATGAACATTGATGAATATCCCTTTGACACAACATAACGGAGTGGTGGTGGTGGGGAGGGTGGGGTTTGCTCATATTTATTAGCATTGGTCATTTAAGAAAACCAGCTGCCAAGCAATTGGGTGTCTATGCGAACAGAGGTCCTGGGGTCCCATCCTGGTTTGCTTGGCACATCAGCCACAGAGAGAATGAGTCTGATTTTTGAAACATTCAAATTAAAACCAGTCCTAAGCAAAACAAGAGCATGGCTGTGCACTGGCTTTCGGAGAGAGAGCTGCAGAGAGGTTGTGGCATTGTTCCACTCTGTCTGCTTTATGGAGAGAATCCTGATGAGCACACACAATATTTATTTTGAGGAGGTGCAAATAATAAAGGCAGACTCCTCCCCTCACATCCTTTCTGCAGTGGGAGCTAGGAAGGGGTTGGGTGATTTCTGTGTCTAAAGCTGCCACTGCTGCAGTATTCTTTCCGTCTGTGTTTCTGTGCCATATAAAATATGTATTCCCTAACTGCTGTTAGGGCTGTCTGGTCCCCTATTCAAACTGTGCTGAAACGAGATCAGTTGCATACTAATCTGACATGATTCTATCCATTGCCTATGCCACCCAGAGAACTACACCGCCTCCCCCTGCCTTTCCCAGAATTGACTCAGGGGTGCCAGAGAAATGGCAGCAGAAAATGAGGTTTGTGGAGGGTGCAGGGGAATCTTGAAAGCCCTGTTTTTCCAAATAGATTTCTAGCACTTTGTGGTTTCAGCAGGGATGTGGGAAAGATCCCAAGCATAGCTTTTCTTGTCGCATTTCAATCAGCATAAACCAGGGAACACAGAGACACATGAAGGGAGAGAGGGAGACGGGGAAAAAAGTTCTTTCCAAGCCTAGCTGAACTTCAAAAAAGGTTTGGTGAGAAGAACTGGCGATATCCACGTCAGCTCCTATTTCAATTATCCATTCCTAATTAAAATATCACCATCCTCTCAGTGCACAATACTTTGTCACTGGCAGTTTCAAAGGATAACTAGAGGTATAAATTAGCTTCAGTCTTCCTTGTACAATCAATGAGCAATGTCATAGTCCATCAGAAAAAGGATGCATCCAATTATGGGCCTGATGATACAATTTGTCTGAATAAGGAATATTATTATTTATATTGGAGAGCTAACTGAGTGTGCTAGGAGATGTACATTTGATATACATAGTAAAAGAAAGTTCTTGTCCCAGTGACCTCACAACCAGAGCACTGGGTGAGCGCTACAAAATTGAGAAATGGGCAAGACAAAGAATGGAAGAGGAGTAAAGTGACTTGTTCAAGGTCACACAGCAGGTCGGTGGCAGAGCCCAGGTGTGCTGAGTCCCACCCCAATACTCTGGACAAGATGCCACACTGCATAAGTAAAGGTTGTATGACTTGATCTTGAGGGCCATGCTGTGTTCTCCTTTAAGTCAGTGGGAGCAGGATCAGGGGACGACAAAGTATGGATCTGATTTTGTGTGGTATCTCTATCTAATGTAGTGATGTACCTACAGTATATTAATTTTTATGTAATGCCTATCACTCTGTCAGTGGGAGCTGAGGGTGCCCATCACCTCTGAGGATTAGAGCCTGTGGAGTGTTGAATACAAATCAATATTGGGTCCACTGCTTGCATTGAAGTGAATAGGAGTTTTGTCAATGGTTTTGTAAGAGCAAGCCTTGGTGATTATATTTGCAGTAAACTTCTCTTACAGGTGATTAACAGGTGCAAAAACAAGTGCAAGGGGAGGGGAAAAAAGAGTAAAATAAAAAATTCTACATTGGGGGAAAAATTAGCAGGATGTTTAAATTTCCCTAGTTTGAATCTACATCGTGGTTATGGTCTTGGACTCATGGCATTTTGTCTAATTATATGACTGAATATGAGAAAATGAGAATCTAAGAGAAATGATGCTCACTCAAGCCTAGGGATAGGATCCAGGCAGCTCAAGAACACAGTTTTCAAAAACAAGGAAATTTGGGATCTGGCTCATGGTTTTTGGAGTAGCAGTGTGATATTTACCTAAATGCTTTCCTCTCAAGGGGAATGAGCAGAAGCTAACAAGCTAATGAGCATTTATTCCACTGGGAAATTTGGAAGACTGCTGGCACTAAATCCATTAGAGATTTATATGCAGATAATCTTTCAACAAGTTAAAAAAAACCCAAGATTTATTTGGATTATCACCCTATCAGGATCATTCTTGCCAGCAGCTCTGTGATTGCCTCTCTCAGTCCCTAAACGTTGTACCTCCAAGCCCCATTACTGTTAATCATTTGATATAAATTTCAGGAGGGGCACATGCAATATACAATCACCATGTAGTGGTGGTTGGTTGTGTATCCCTGGATGCATCATTTCAAAATGAAATGGAAAATGGATTAGCAGCACAGTTTACTCCTAAATAGAGCTGGTCAAAGAAAATGATTTTTATATGCATTGAAGCAGCACTTAGATACATACAAGAAACATCCATATGTTAAAAATTTGACAGCATTAGAGCTGTGTCGTAGTTTATGCAACCTTGGTGTTATCAATAAATTATGGAAGAAGGATGGCAATAGGTAACTGTTGATCAGAATTTTATTGGCTTAGGTAGAGAAAAAGAAGTATGATTATTGACCTTCAATAATGTATTTGCTAGCTTTTCAGGGCCTGAGGAAAATGTTATTGAAGTTGATCAGTGCAGCATTAACTAACTTTAAATAACTTTTTATTCTATAGGAATTATTTTTTTTGTTTTACTATCCTGTCTAAAGGCCCCAACTGAAATCAGAGACCCTGTTGTGCTAGGGTCTGTACAAACACATAGTGAGAGACAGTCCCAGCCCTGAAGAGCTTGCAGGCTAAATAGTAAAACTAATTTGCTAATATTTTCATAAATAAAAGTGATCATCCTGGATCACTTTGATCCAGGAAGACATATTGAGTGAGATTTTAAAAGCACATAAGTAACTTAGGAGCAAAAGTCTTGTTGAATTTTTTTTTGTTAAATGGCTTTTGAAAATATCATATCCTTAGAGCCCCGACCAGGGTTATTCTATCTACTACCCAAGATCCACAAACCCGGAAATCTTGGACGCCCCATCATCTCGGGCATCGGAACTCTCACTGAAGGACTGTCTGGATATGTGGTCTCTCTACTCAGACCCTATGCCACCAGCACTCCCAGCTATCTCCGTGACACCACTGATTTCCTGAGGAAACTACAATGCATTGGTGACCTTCCAGAAAACACCATCCTAGCCACCATGGAAGTAGAGGCTCTCTACACAAACATCCCACACACTGATGGAATACAAGCTGTCAGGAACAGTATCCCTGATGATGCCACAGCACAACTGGTTGCTGAGCTCTGTGCCTTTATCCTCACACACAACTATTTCAAATTTGATGACAATATATATCTCCAGATCAGTGGCACCGCTATGGGCACCTGCATGGCCCCACAATATGCCAATATTTTTATGGCCGACCTGGAACAACGCTTCCTCAGCTCCCATCCACTCACGCCCCTTCTCTACCTACGCTACATTGATGACATCTTCATCATCTGGACCCATGGGAAGGAGACTCTGGAAAAATTCCACCACGATTTCAACAGCTTCCACCCCTCCATCAACCTCAGCCTGGACCAATCTACACGGGAGGTCCACTTCCTAGACACCACGGTGCAAATAAGTGATGGTCACATTAACACCACCCTATACCAAAAACCTACCGACCGCTATGCCTACCTTCATGCCTCCAGCTTCCATCCCGGACACACCACAAGATCCATTGTCTACAGCCAAGCACTGAGATACAACCGTATCTGCTCTAACCCCGCAGACAGAGACCAACACCTACAAAATCTCCACCAAGCATTCTCAAAACTACAGTACCCGCACGAGGAAATAAGGAAACAGATCAACAGAGCCAGACATGTACCCAGAAGCCTCCTACTGCAAGACAAACCCAAGAAAGAAACCAACAGGACTCCACTGGCCATCACATACAGTCCCCAGCTAAAGCCCCTCCAACGCATCATCAGGGACCTACAACCCATCCTGGACAATGATCCCACACTTTCACAGGCCTTGGGTGGCAGGCCAGTCCTTGCCCACAGACAACCTGCCAACCTGAAGCATATTCTCACCAGTAACTGCACACCGCACCATAGTAACTCTAGCTCAGGAACCAATCCATGCAACAAACCTCAATGCCAACTCTGCCCACATATCTACACCAGCGACACCATCACAGGACCTAACCAGATTAGCCACACCATCATCGGTTCATTCACCTGCACGTCCACCAATGTAATATACGCCATCATATGCCAGCAATGCCCCTCTGCTATGTACATCGGCCAAACTGGACAGTCTCTAAGGAAAAGGATAAATGGACATAAATCAGATATCAGGAATGGCAATATACAAAAACCTGTAGGAGAACACTTCAATCTCCCTGGACACACAATAGCAGATCTTAAGGTGGCCAATCTGCAGCAAAAAAACTTCAGGACCAGACTTCAAAGAGAAACTGCTGAGCTTCAGTTCATCTGCAAATTTGACACCATCAGCTCAGGATTAAACAAAGACTGTGAATGGCTTGCCAACTACAGAACCAGTTTCTCCTCCCTTGGTTTTCACACCTCAACTGCTAGAAGAGGGCCTCATCCTCCCTGATTGAACTAACCTCGTTATCTCTAGCTTGCTTCTTGCTTGCATATATATACCTGCCCCTGGAAATTTCCACTACTTGCATCCAATGAAGTGGGTATTCACCCACGAAAGCTCATGCTGCAAAACGTCTGTTAGTCTATAAGGTGCCACAGGATTCTTTGCTGCTTATCATTAATTATGTTATTTATGTTTATTCAAAACACTGCTGGGCATTTGAGAAAGTGTTTGCGAATCCTGAAAGTTTCATGAACTTTAGTATGAAAGATATTTTTAGAAATAATTATTTTAGTTATTTTCTTTTTTATGTAATCAAAGCTGGGGTCAGAAACGATACTTTGTATTTCAGTAGGTGAATAAGAGAGGGCATGCAAAAATATACAAAACAGTAAATGGTATAGAGATCAGACACTGCTATTTATCCTTCATCATAGGATGAAAACAAGGGGAAATAAAACTAAAAAGAAGCAAATTTAAAATTGATACAAATAAATATTTTTCCGACTCAATGCACAGTTTGCCTGTGGGACTCATTGCAACAAGATACAGTAGAACCTCAGAGTTAGGAACACCTCGGGAATGGAGGTTGTTGTAACTCTGAAATGTTTGTAACTCTGAACAAAATGTTATGGTTATTCTTTCAGAAATTTATAACTGAGCATTGAGTTAATACAGCTTTGAAACTTTGCAGAAGAAAAATGCTGCTTTCCTTTTTTTTTAGTAGTTTACATTTAACACAGTACTGTACTGTGTTTGCTTTTTTCTTTTGTCTCTTCTGCTGCCTAATTGTTCCAGATGAGGTGTGTGTTGACTGGTCAGTTTGTAACTCTGGTGTTCATTACCATGATGTTCTACTGTATCAACACCTTGAAGGGTTCGGCCTGCAGTCCTCCTGTATTAATATCAAACTCTGCCGCTTATGTATGAAGATTGGATGTCCAGATTGACATTGTTGCATTCATCAGTTGCCTTCAATATTGTTGATCCTGAGGTATTGTTAACTTGCTGGCAGACAATAGCAGAAGAGGGAGGTGGGTCTATTCATACCTTGATGAGGATTTGCAGAGAGTTGAGTTGGTCAATTACTCTTCGTTAGACTTTCTGTGGCCTTGCTCTGACTTTCTGGGCTTACTGCAAGACCCTAACTCTTTACCAAGGTTTCTGGGGAGACTGGAATAAGGACTGACATTTGTATGGGATGAGGGTGTTGTTTGGACTTATATTGTGGTTGGCTATTTTTTTGGCATGGGGCCGAGAGGCAGCTGCTGGCTTTAATTTTGATTTGGTTTTTAATTTTTGGCAAAGATGCCAGATCCATGGATAGGCTTTTTTCAATATAGCAATGCATTTATGATACATTGAGAGCAGTAATACGTAAGTAACAACAACTGGCATCTGCAAAGAAACTCTGGGGCCAGGTGGCTTATTATGACTCAGTGACCTTTCAGTCTGAGAGATCTCTACCTCTCATTAGTTATTTCAAACCTCTGCAGCTGAGTTACAACAAACATGGGAACCTTAGCCAGAGTCAGATCCTGCAACCTTTACTCATGGGAGTAATCCTCTGTCAGGTGGGTAATCCCTTGCATTCCAGGAATTTACCACTTGGATGAATTTTGCTCAGGTGGAAAAAGGCTGGTGGATTAGCCCCTTGGTTAGTGAATTAGTGTAGTAATTCAGCACAGTGTTACAGATGCTCAGCAACTCAAACCGTGCCTGTAGTGGCCCTCCTCGTAATCTGCTCTCCTTTCGTTTGCTGATTTCTTCTCTGAAACACTGTCCTTTCTCAAGCTGGTCGCTCTCCATCTTGGACTCATGCAGATGGCTGCACTGATAAATAGCAGTAACCATCCTTCTCATGACATCATCAAGGAAAGCTCTTGACTGCAAACTTTCATGACTTATCAGACTACAGATCAAATAAGAAAAGGCATCTCGGATTTCAAGGCGTGGAGTAAATGAGCACAGAGGCTATTGGTGGGAGCCGCAAAGGTATTAAGGCTATTTGTAGGTGCCACTGTGAGCCAGAAAACTCTCACTTGGCTGCCACCTACCCTTGTAGGAGCCGCAAGTAGCTCAACATCTAAGTTTTTGCAGTAAAAGTACACTAGGCACCTGTGTTTTTGCCTCTGGGCAAGCACACTGCTGCCTCACTCTAGGTGTCTGGGCCCCTATCTCCCACGTAAAGAGCAAGTCATGAACCAGGGGAAGATAAGGGTTTTGATGTAGGGCTCAATGTGGTAGGTGTGCTCAGAGGCTGCTTACTAGATTGGGTCCTGCAGCTGAGTTCCAGTAAAACAGCCAGGGGGTTGGAGTCAGTGATGAGAACACAGGTCTCCCTTGTGACCTTTAGCACAGTGGCTAAGGTAACTCACTCAGAATGTGAAGCATCCCTAGTTCAAGTTCCCACTCTACCTAATTAGATGGCAATGGAATAGTCTGAGATGGGCTTACCTTAATCTCTCCAAGTGAAGTGGCTCCACTTTAATGGAATAATTAAATATTAATTGGGACAGAGAGAATGAGAATGACTCCGTTTCCATCAGTGATAATAGAAATTTACAGATAAACAAAGTAAGAAAAATGCTGCTTGAGAGCTAAAGTTTGAGTTCAAGAAACTTTGTATATTTTGACATGTGATGGTGACAATTTGTGTTTTAACTGTTATAAAGCTTTAACTTTTTGAATCTTAACATTTATTGTAATTTAATAAGGATCTATCCCCCATTGCCTGCCCCCCATAATTTCTCACGACTGTAAAATTTTAAATAAACTTTACAACGTACTTGCAATTAATAATTTTGCACAACTGTGAAAACTTAAATCAATAATTGAAAAATATGCTTAAAAATAACCCTTGATATTATTTGTCGAAATTATAAAAAAAATAAAAATTGAATTCTGCCAAGCCTATGTATCCTGTACTAGCTGAAAGATCTTTAAGAGCAGTCCCGTTGCAATAGTTTGATCTGGAGGATCGAGAGGCATGACAGGGGCTGACCAGGTTGATATCACAAAGTAACTGTTGCAATCATCATGCTAAACACAACTGAAAAAAGTCCATCAAAGACATCTGAGCCTCGAAGCACTCCTGAATTGTGGAACTCATTGACAGGGGATGGGCAGACCCCCCACCCCCAGTCATGAGGGTAAAGCATCATCCTGCCGTCTCTCTATACACTAGATCCTGCTCCTATTGAGGTGAAAGGCAAGAGTCCCGTTTGTTTCAGTGGAATGGGAGCAGGGCACTTATGCTTTTGAATCAACTTCCATTACTTCCATCCTATCTAGAATAAGTTACAAGGGACTCTGTCAGCCAAATGTGTTGGGAAAACAGGCACCATGCTGTCCTGTCCCAATGAAAAAGAGAGACAGAGCCAAGTGTCAGCTGCATTCTGACGGCTCCACAACGCAAGCTGCCTTGCTATCTTTCCCTCAGTTTGGAAGCGATTACTTTGACACTGATTTTGACTTGGGACATAGCTGACAACTGAGAAACTAGATGCGGTCAAGTAAACAATGGATCTCAGTAACTACTCAGCCTAAGGTCTGGTCTACACTACAGAACTATATTGGTATAACTACTTCACTCAGGAGTTTGAAAAATCCACACCCCGAGCAACATAGTTATACTGACTTAACTCCCCATGTAGACAGTGCTGTGTTGGCAGGAGAGCTTTGTCCACGGACATAGCTATTGCCTCTCGGGGAGGTAAATTAACTACGCAAGTGGGAGAGCTCTCTCCTGTTGGCTTAGTGCGTCTTCATTAAAGCACTACAGGAGTGCAGCTGCACCAATCCCGCAGTGTTTTAAGTGTAGACGTGACCTAAGTGTCTGGATGTAATTAGTGGGTGCCGTGTGTCTGAGTAGGGAGGAAGTTACCCAATTTCTCTCCAGATGTTATCTGGCAAACTAGAGGGAGCAGGCAAGTACTCAAGTGCTTTGGCTACTGGGATAATTTACGACATTGGACCAACTGCTGCTGGCTTTACTCAAGCAATGTAGACATTTTCTGGTGGGTTTGCCTCAATAATGACATAGGGTGTGTCTCCACTGCAATCAGGAGTGTGACTGTAGCGCATGTAAGCAAACCCAAGCTAGCTTTGATCTAAATAGCTTGAATAACAATAGCCATGAATCAGAAGCAGCACAGGCTAGCCACTCAAGTACATACCCAGGGTCCCCATGTGGGCTTGTACAGCCTGCGCTGCTGTGTCTTCACTGATATTGTTATTCAAAGTAGCCAGATAAAACCTTGGGGTACATCGACCTCTGCTGCAGTGATACCTCTGATTGCAGTGCAGACATACCCCTAAGAATTAGGCCAGTACTACTTGGTATATATAAGGCACTTTAATCCAAGGATCTCAAAACACATTACAGATATTAAGCCTCACCAACCCCTATTTTTACATTTTATGGATGAATAAACTGAAGAACAGAAAGCAAAAGGAGCTTGTCCAAAGTCACATAAAAATACAGTGTTAGATATGGGAACAGAACCCAGGAGTCCTGATGGCCCATCTTCCTATGCTAAATTTGGACCATACTCTTGATGAATCAATTACATACGTTATTGTAAGGAAATACGCACTGTTTTCCATTATGGTAAGTTTGCATGTTCTGAAGAATTCAGATCACATACTGATTGTAGAAAAAAATGTTTCACAGAAGTGTGTAGTTTTGATGCAGTAATTTTTATGCAGCAATTTCCCTGTGTTTCTTCACTGCTTCCCTGACAAACAAGTAGAATAACATAACATGTAAATTATGCAGAACCTATTAGAGGAACTGAACTCCCCAAATGCTAATTACAACAAAAAGAAAATTAAAAGTTTAACAGGAGTGCAGTAAAAAGAGGACTGTAAATGGTCTAAACATATTCAAATATAACGCTTAATTGCCACTGAGCAGGTTTAAGTTAGATAGCTAACAAGCTAAACACTTTTGGTGACAGGAAATTAATGTAATGACGCAGCAAAAGTCTATTTTATTTGGTATTTTATATGTGTTATATGACAATTTAATTAAATGTTGAAGTAATCCAGGCAAATAATTCCCTAGTGAAATAAACCAAGAATGACCAACTTCCTTTTCTTCAGAGGACTGATGCAGGGGAACACTTAACGAATTTACATTTTATGACTCTATAATCTAAACTTTTACCTCAGAATTAATGAGATAGACTGAATTACCTGGGGCTACTTTTTCCCTATGCAAATGTGTTGTAAATCGGTACTTGGTGTCAGGAATGGATTGAAGTCATGAAACAGCTCTGGATAGTGTGATGTTGTATTTGTATTTTGTATTTTTACAAAAACATGTTGCTGAATATTAATGTAAAAGATAGTTGAAATAAGAGTCAGGGTTATTAGTCCAGATCAGTTTACTGGGTGAACTCTGGAAACATTCCGAGCAATACGTTAAATGTGTCATTGAAGGCACTGCAAAAACTTACATCCTGATAGGAAAAAACTGCCTGCAATTAATCTTAAATAAGGTGCCGCCTCCCAAAATGAATTAAATAGGTCTGATGACATTTGCTTTAATAAACATCGCCCTAGCATCCTCCCAGCTAAGCCACTGATCTGTCAATTGACTTCAATAGGAGCTGTACTGGACCCAACTCTTAAAAGTCCAGGAATTTCTGCTTGCAATCCATACTATTTCTATTATTACTACTGATAATAATTTAAGGCCCAAATGTATAAAGTGTTGAGGACCTCCTGGGAATTTAAGCCCTTTCAGGATTGTGCCCAGTGTTTAATGGCTGGGCTGGGGGCAGTTAGAGCATGAGGGATGGTATGATAGGATAACGGGTTTAGTCAATAGGTCAATAACGTGCCACACTGGTAATTAGTACAAAGGGTCAATGTTGGGATATTGTTAGCCTTTTCCAGAGGGTCTGGCTGGAGAGTCTTGCCCACATGCTCGGGGTTCAGCTGATCGCCATATTTGGGGTCGGGAAGGAATTTTCCTCCAGGGTAGATTGGCAGTGGCCCTGGAGGTTTTTCGCCTTCCTCCGAAGCATGGGGCAGGGGTCGCTTGCTGGTGGATTATCTGCTGCTTGAAGTCTTTAAATCATGATTTGGAGCATTCAACAGCAGAGTCAAGGGAGAGAATTAGTTCAGGAGTGGGTGGATCGGCTTATGTGGCCTGCATCTTGCAGGAGGTCAGACTAGATGATCATAATGGTCCCTTCTGATCTTGAATTCTATGATTCTATGAGGCTGAGGCATAGCATGGGGTGTGTATACTACTAATTGTTTGGATTACAGTAGCACCTAGATGTACCAGTTGAGATCTGGACCCTGTTGTGCTAAGCATTCTACAGGCACATGGTACGAAACAGACACAGGCCAGATGAGTTTACAATCTACATAGACAAGTCAAAGGGGAAACAAATGGAAGAAGTGACTAGACTGGGGCAAGAACCCAGGTCACATAAATCAGTAGCTTAGCCACTAGACAACAATGCATCTCTGATTGTTACTGTTCAGATTTTGCTCATCTTTGACTGGAAGCTGTTCAGGGCAGGAACCATGATGATTCCCTCTATGTTTCTACACCACTCAGCACAATGGAGCCTCATTCCTGACTGGGTCTCTCAGAGTTTGTCTATGCTGCAGTTAGACACCCGTGGCTGGCCTGTGCCAGCTGACTTGAGCTTGTGGCGCTTGGGCTAAGGGGCTGTTGAACTGCAGCATACATGTTTGGGCTTGGGCTGCAGTCTGAGCTCCAAGACCCTCCCACCTTGCCATGTCCTAGAACTAAGCTTCAGCAATTAAACAGCCCCTTAGCCCAAGTCAGCTAGCACAGGTGAGCTGTGGATTTTTAACTGCAGTGTAGACATACCCTGAGGGCTGCCCAAATGAGGAAGCTCTGGATACAACCAAGATCTGCACTGTGTATGTCTCTAAAAATCAAGAGGATCCATTTTAAAGTCCACTCATCATTTCAATGGCCACCATTGCAAATAACTCGTCGTAATGGGATGAAATCAAATCACACAAACCAGTGAACAAACATACACTGCTGTGTTCTGAACACGCTGAGAGTGTCACAGAAGCCTGGTTGGGAGGGAATTACAATAATGAAGCCATTAATGTAGGCGGATCATTGCTGCAGAAATAAGGGACCGTGTACAAATTCCACAACTGAAAAACATTTCCACACTACATCTGACTCACACGGAAAGGGAGTGGTTAAAATTGATGTCAAGATTAACCTTACTTTCTGCGTCCAAACAAGTTCTTAGTACTTGGTGACATGAAAAAAAAAAGAAAGAAAGATGTATATAAAGAAACATATCAGCAACTTCTATCAACAGGCAAAGCTACTGTTGAAGGGCTGGAAGACAATGTAGCTGAGATGCATTTGGATTGTTGCCGCTGGAGTCTGGACAGTTCCACATCAGGAATGAATGCAGGACCTCTGAATCCAAAGGCACAGGCCTCTCCTGCATGAGTTAAAGGACTAGCGCTTTTAACTTGGCGACAATAGCTAAATCATCAGAGGGGTAGCCATGTTAGTCTGGATCTGTAAAAGCAGCAAAAAGTCCTGTGGCACTTTATAGACTAACAGACGTATTGGAGCGTGAGCTTTCGTGGGTGAATACCCACTTCGTCGGATGCATGTAGATGGAAGTGGGTATTCACCCATGAAAGCTCATGCTCCAATACGTCTGTTAGTCTATAAGGTGACACAGTACTCTTCGCTGCTTTAGCTAAATCATGGATCTCTTACAGAGCCCCCACTATAAAACAGTGTATATTACACCAATAGTTTTCAAACTTTTTCCTGGGGACCCAGTTGAAGAAAATTGTTGATACCTGCGAGGCAACGGAGCTGGGAATGAGACGCTTGGGGTGTGAGAGAGGCTCAGGGCTGGGCCAGAGGGTTGGGGTGTGCGGGTGAGGGCTGCAGGGTGGGGCCAGGAATGAGGGGTTCAGGGTGTAGGAGGGGGGTCTGGGCTGGGGAGGCGGTTGGGATGCGGGAGGGGGTCAGAGCTCTGGGCTGGGGGTGCAGACTCTGGGGTGGGGCCAGGGATGAAGTGTTTGGGGTGCAGGAGTGGTTTTGGGTTTGGGGAGGAGCTCAGAGTTGGGGTAGGGGGTTGGGGTGCAGGAGGGGGTCAGGGCTCTGGGCTAAGGGTGCAGGCTCTGGGGTGGGCCAGGGATGAGGGGTTTGGGGTACCGGAAGGGGTTCTGGGTTTTGGGGGGCTCAGGGCTGGGGCAGAGGATTGGGGTGTGGGGTTGGGGTGCGGACTTACCTCTGGCAACTCCCAGTCAGCAGTGGAGCTGGGGTGCAGAGGCAGGCTTACTGCGCATCCTGGTACCGCAGACCGCACTGCGCTTGAAGCAGCCAGCAGCAGGTCCAGCTCCCAGGCGGAGGCACGAAAGTGGCTCTGCGTGGCTCTCACCCGCAGGCACCACTCTCTGTGATGTTGCACTCTATATGATTTTATGAAAATATGCTAATGTAACTGGAATACGCTTCATGCATAAGGTCTCTTGTAAGGTATCATTACAAAGCTCATAATCTACCGAGTGTGATCATCCTATTTGTATAAATGTATCACTCTTGTATCTGAACCTAGAAATATGAAATATAACTCTGATGGCCTATTGTAATTATGCAAAGTGTGGGCCATTAATGGTGATTTGGAATCTTGAGGACAATTGACTGCAGATGGCTCTGTTTTACCTGTAAGTCTTCCTGTATACATGTGTGCTGGCAACGGGTAATGAAGTCTTACAGAGACATGTGATCATGTCACCTGAACTGAAATCCATCTTTAACCTGGTGCTTTTCCATTGAGACGGGGGGGCAGGTGGGCGGGGAATGGGACCCAGAGGGACAAAGGATTCCCGCCTTATGCAAAAGATATATAAATGGGTGGAACAAACCAAAGTGGAGAGCCATCATGAAGAATCCCGTAGCTACCACCTGAGCTGGAACAAGAGCTGTACCAGGGGAAAGAATTGTGCCCAGGCCTGGAAGGTTTCCAGTCTGAGGAAAAAAACTTACTGAAGCATCTCTGAGGGTGAGATTATCTTTATTCAGTTTGATTAGACATAGATTTGCATGTTTTATTTTATTTTGCTTGGTGACTTACTTTGTTCTGTCTGTTACTACTTGGAACCACTTAAATCCTACTTTCTGTATTTAATAAAATCACTTTTTACTTATTAATTAACTCAGAGTATGTATTAATACCTGGGGGCAAACAGCTGTGCATCTCTCTCTATCAGTGTTCTGGAGGGTGAACAATTTATACGGGGTAAAACAAATTTATTTGGGTTTAGACCCCATTGGGAGTTGGGCATCTGAGTGTTAAAGACAAGAACACTTCTGTGAGCTGCTTTCAGGTAAGACTACAGCTGTTAGGGGACGTGATTCAGACCTGGGTCTGGGTTTGCAGCAGGCTAGTGAGTCTGGCTCATACCAGGCAGGGCACTGAAATCCTAAGCTGACAAAGCAGGGGCAGAAGTAGTCTTGGCACATCAATTGGCAGCTCCCAAGATGGGTTCTGTGATCCAACCCATCACACCCTCCCCCGCAGCTCCAGTGCAGAGCCAGTGCTCGGGGTGGGGGCTGTGCACGGAGCCCTGTGCCCCCCCCCCCCTCCGCTTAAGAGCCAGACCCGCTGCTGGCCGCTTCCGGGATGCAGTGCAGTGTCGGAACAAGTAGCTGGGCAGCAACACCAATAGGACCTTTATCATCCCCACTGGCGGTGCTGACCAGAGCGACCCAGTGCCTTACATGCTGCAACCCAATACTGGGTCATGACCCGCAATTTGAAAAATGCTGTATTACACATACAGCTATAAGGCGGTAAGAGACACTGACTTTGAGATGTTCATGGATCTTGAAATATATAGTTTTTTATTATCTGATAAATGATACTTTATCTGTGTCTTGTTAGAATTCTCTCAGGGTTTTCTTCTTTATCTTGTCTCGGCCAAAGGCCTGGTCTACACTTAAAAGTTAGAGTGACGTCGCCACGTTGGTCAGGGTGTGAAAAATCCACACCTCTGACCGAAATAAGCATGCCAACTTAACTCTCAGTGTAGACACAGCTATGTTGACGGAAGAATGCTTCCATCGATATAGCTACCATTGCTCAGAGAGGTGTCATTCCTGCACCAAATTAAAAACCCCTTCTGTCAGCGTAGGTTGCATCTACACTTTGGGGTTATGCCAACATAGCTATGGCACTGTACCCAGGCTGGTACAGTCTAGGGTAGTGTACCGAAGACAGCCCCAAAGATTCTATCTGAGTCTCCTACTCTGTTAAAGGTCGGTTGTGTCTGGCAAACTTTTCCCACCAGATAGTCCAGAGTTTCTTTCTTGGCAATATGAAAAGTAATGTGTAACATCTATGCAAGTATCTTATTTGCTGATTAAACTTCTTTCATCAGGACCATACTTGGTTTTCCACACTCTCATACTATCATTTTATGGAAGCCACATGAGCCATTTAAAACTAGACTGGACAAAATTTATATACTATATGGCACCGTACTGCTCTGGAGTGGGATGGACTACATAATCTACTAGGTTTTTCCATCTCTGATTTTTATGGCCTATTTTAAGGAGACTTTTAGCATCTTCCTTTTTAGATAATAGCCAGGCTTTACAAATAGACTCATTTGTCAAGTGGGTGAAAAAAAACAGAGAAAGAGTGCACCCAGTCTGTATTGCTTCAGTTTTGTGAATTGTTCCCTAACACTTTGATATGCTAAAACAATCAAATAGTGACTAAATGAAAGAGGAGGTGATCCTGATGTATTTAAAATTATTAGATTTCTATATAATATAGTCTCCAAAGAACAATCCATCTAAAGGGAGCTGCATATAGGTACTAAATATTCTGCTTTTTAAAAGCATTTCACTTGAAAGAAGGCTGGAGCTAATGGAAGGAAGCATCTTGGAAGTAGCTAAAAGGCAGAGGAGATTAATAGAGTTTCCTGAATTAAATGTCTCAATAATTTGCAGGGAAATTCTCCAGTACTGAAAATATCAAGAATAATAGACAACTGGAGAATAACCCCCCAGACAAAATGTATCTAAAAAGTTCATATATTGGACTAGATGTCTCACAAAAAATAGACAATTGCAGCAGGATGTGGTAAGAATTTGTCTCTGATGGGCAAGGCAATGAGGAATGATAGGACAGATAAACTTGTTGCCTGTGAGAACGCACTGAACGATCTGGAACTAATAGTGCAGAACTGGTGAAAATTCCCACGGCTATAAAACAGCAAGGGCATGAGAGTTAAGATAGCGTTGTAGAAGGACACCTGTTTAGTCTGTTGGCACTAACAGAATCTGTGAAAACATTAGGAACTAAGCAAATGGTGTAAATCAATTAACCTTCCCCACTCTCCCACTGAATCAAAATAGGATAATCCTGCCAGATTATCATTGTATGTTCTACTCTAAATAGTATGCCAGGAGACTATGGATTTAGATACCAAAGCAATTCAGTAGTGATTCATGCAAAAGCTGATTAACGTATAGGACACACAACTGGGGAAGTATATTGAAGCAGAGTATAAACTAGCTCAAGGGACACAGAATTATTTCTAAAGAGAGGGGATTAAAAATAGATCTGAGGTAATCATTTGCAACAAATAATTTCTTATGATCTTTTCTCTCTCCTCTCCTGGCTCATGAACAGATTACAAAATTCTCTTGTTTGTTCTTCAGTATATTATTCTTGGTTTGGTGAACAGTTTGTTGCCAGGTTTCAGAGTAGCAGCCGTGTTAGTCTGTATCCGCAAGAAAAGAACAGGAGTACTTGGGGCACCTAAGAGACTAACAAATTTATTTCAGCATGAGCTTTCGTGGGCTACAGCCCACTTCTTCGGATGCATAGAATGGAACACACAGACAGAAGATATTTATGTTCTCTGTATGTATAAACAAACATCTTCTGTCTGTGTGTTCCATTCTATGCATCCGAAGAAGTGGGCTGTAGCCCAAAAAAGCTTATGCTGAAATAAGTTTGCTGCCAGTACTCATCATTTTTGCCAGGTGTGTTAGCACCTTTAGTGGTATCATGTTTTCTGTGTTCCTTGAAGAGATAATTTAGGTGACAATCCAGCACACCGGGAATCTGTTTAGGGATTACATGGCCCCCTAAATGTCAAGGTAGTGCCCTAACCACTCGGCTAAACATTATGAAGGAGCACCTCCCTTCTGCTCTCCCTGGCCATTTTGTCTAAGCTTGCCTGTAGGGGCCCGCTCCTGTAAGTGAAGTCTAAGCATGTTTACCAGATCAGGCCCCACAGGTGAGTTTGGCGGAGGACTGTCATCTTCTCCCGGTTTGTGCATTGCTTTGGGGTTTAGACACCTGGATGCCTGGCATGAGGCTGCACTGCGCATGCCCAGAAGTATATAGTGAAATATTACAGCAAAAATTTAGGTGCCAAGCGAGTTGAGGCATCTGCAGGGTTCAGGGCAGCCGAGCTGGGTTTTGTGAATCCCAATTGTGTCCTGACTCTGAGATTTAGGTGCCTTAAGTGGCAAGTAGTAGTAAAAGTCCCTTTGAAAATCTAGCCCTCACTTTCTAATTCAAATGCATCTCCAGATTTTTCCCTGCATTCACTAAACTCTCATTTAAAAGTTGTGGGGGAAATGGCAGGAAGATGGGATTAGTTTATCGTCCCTGACTTTTTTTCATATTCTGATCATAGCACAACATCTCTTTGTTGCACCAGTAATATTCTGATGGGGATAGCAGTGTATTTAGAAAGGTTTTTGTTAATGTTGTCCATAGCAGCAAAATACACTTCATGGTACACTGAATGTAACATTCCAGAAATCTCCATGCTTTTATATCATATCTACCCACAAAGAGACCCCTTTTAATTTTCTTGACAAAAGTACTTTCTGTAGCTCTGTTTCACAGTGTTTGAAAAAAAAGGGTCAGGAACCTATCTAGGTAATATCTGAGCACTTCACAATCATTCATGGATTTTATCTTCACAACTCCGCTGTGCCACAGAGAAATGCTATCCCTATTTGGACAATGTGAAACTGAGGCTAAAAGTAGTTTAATTAACCTGCCTAAGGTCACACAAGTACCATGTGGGGCTGAGCTGGGAATTGGACCCAGTTCTGAGTCCCAGGAGAGCACCCTATCTATTAGACCTAAATATGTATCGTATTCTTAACCTAGCTCAAAATATCTTACAAGATGAGGGAAGATTCGCTGTATTAATTTAGATGTGATGTATGGGCCAAAGGTATTAACACAATTCAATCACTGTCCAACATTAAACAGTGTTAAACAAGGTCTGGGGGTTGATGTAAGGAGACCCGAGCCTGATTAATATCACGACTGACTATATAATTCAAACCGAAGGTTAGAAACTTATAAATTGAAATACACAAAACGAAAAGAATCAAAATGAGGTGAAGAGCACTGAAGCTGATTGATTGCTTATGCAAAACAAACTTAATTAAAACCTATTGAAGTCCCTTTTGGGGACAGTGAATATTGGTTGATATGTATTATTCAGTCAGACAGTCTTTCTTGGTGGGGAAGAAAGAGTTAGTTCTAGTGTTCAGTTCTGAACTGAGAATGATCATCACTTTGCTGCGTTAGACAAAGCAGGCAGACACAGAGAGGGAAAATGGGGAAAATACAGCTTTTGTTGAAATACTTAATACAGTGTGGGTGGTCAGTCACAGATGGATGCTTTGGGCTGGCGTGTTGGCCATGACAGCTGTTGCTCTGGATCCCAGCTCACCACCTCAGTCAGGGACATCATCTACTTAGTTTAGTCAGGTCCCTCTCAATCACTTGTCCTTCTTAGGCCTGGCTGAGCTGGATGGGCTGTTTCATGTCACCGTGTTGGTGCAGTTGAGTCGAGGATCAGGAGAAAAGCTGAGAGAAAGAGACAGAGAGGACAGGAGGAAGACAGGGGACAGAAAGACGCATATGAGGGAGGGAAAGACAGAGCAGGATCTCCCAGGCATCAGGCTGGAGTCCTCACTGGTGCAGTGATGACAATCAAGCATCCATAGCCAAGGTCTGTCATTGTAGCAATGACCCTTCCACTGCAGCTGGGGCGATGGTAAAAACTCTTGCTGTGTTCTCCCCCAAAGACTCTTTTTAAGAGCCCCACCAGGCTATGGGTGGAGTAATCCACCCTCTCATTATTTTGTCCACTAATTAAGCCTACTTTCCAATACACCAATTTTGGTTCCTTGATTTCCAATTCTCTACTTCTCTTGTTAACCAGTTATACTCTTAACACAGATATAGATAAAGGATCATTCTAACTATTAATGAACCTCTACCCACTTTTCACCAGTTGAGCTTAAAATTAAGGTAAGTTTGTAGGCCCAGTTATCACAACAGACAGTTATGGTGTTGGCCTGAGGCTTAAGGGACCAGCATTCAATTCTGTGCTCTACCACAGCCTTTCTGTATGACCTTGGGTAAGTCACATAGTCTCTCTGTGCCTCCGTTTCCCATTTGTTCCTCCAAAATAGGGATAATAGCACTGCCCTGCCACACAGGGGTGTGGTGAGGATAAATGCATTTTAAAAGATTTTGAGGCTCTCAGATACTACACAGGTGCATCCATTCTGACCAAGATAATAAGAATGGATTGACAATCTATAGGTGCTGATCTGACAGTCCAGCAGTCCAACAATTTTTCTAGAGGTACAGCATGGATAGCAGTAGAAAGTACCTCCTTACACAACCTCATCAACAGGCTTCAACCCTGACTTCAACAGCTCATCTCTATGTGAGAAGGTAATTCAGCTTCTATGCCCTTTCACCTTGGCTGCGAACAATAGAGCCAGATGTGGGATAGGTTTTATGGTAACATAAGAACATACTGGGTCAGACCAAAGGTCTCTCCAGCCCAGTATCCTGTTTACTGACAGGTGCCCCAGAAGGAGTGAACCTAACAGGTAATGATCAAGTGATCTCTCTCCTGCCATCCATCTCCATCCTCTGACAAAGAGAGGTTAGGGACACCATTCCTTACCCATCCTGGCTAAAAGCCATTAATGGACTTAATCTTCATGAATTTGTCTAGTTCTCTTTTAAACCCTGTTATAGTCCTAGCCTCCTCAGGCAAGGAGTTCCACAGGTTGACTGTGTGCTGTGTGAAGAAGAACTTCCTTTTATTTGTTTTAAACCTGCTGCCCATTAATTTCATTTGGTGGCCCCTAGTTCTTATATTATGGGAACAAGTAAATAACTTTTCCTTATCCACTTTCTCCACATCACTCATACCTCTATCATATCCCCTCTTAGTCGCCTCTTTTCCAAGCTGAAAAGTCCTAGCCTTTTTAATCTCACCTCATAGGGGACCCATTCTAAACCCCTAATCATTTTAGTTGCCGTTTTTTGAACTTTTTCTAATGCCAGTATATCTTTTTTGAGATGAGGAGACCACATCTGTACGCAGTATTCAAGATGTGGGTGTACCATGGATTTATATAAAGGCAATAAGATATTCTCAGTCTTATTCTCTATCCCTTTTTGAATGATTCCTAACATCCTATTTGCTTTTTTGACTGCCGCTGCACACTGTGTGGACGTCTTCAGAAAACTATCCACAATGACTCCAAGATCTCTTTCCTGATTAGTTATAGCTGAATTAACCCCCATAATATTGTATGTATAGTTGCGATTATTTTTTCCAATGTGCATTACTTTACATTTATCCACATTAAATTTCATTTGCCATTTTGTTGCACTATCACTTAGTTTTGGGAGATCTTTTTGAAGTTTTTCACAGTCTGCTTTGGTCTTAACTATCTTGAGCAGTTTAGTATCAGCTGCAAACTTTGCCACCTCACTGTTTACCCCTTTGTCCAGATCATTTATGAATAAATTGAATAGGATTGGTCCTAGGACTGACCCTTGGAGAACACCACTAGTTACCCCTCTCCATTCTGAAAATTTACCATTTATTCCTACTCTTTGTTCCCTGTCTTTTAACCTGTTCTCAATCCATGAAAGTATCTTCCCTCTTATCCCATGACAACTTAATTTACAAAAGAGCCTTTGGTGAGGGACCTTGTAAAAGGCTTTCTGGAAATCTAAGTACACTATGTCCACTGGATCCACCTTCTACACGTGGTATGGTTATCTCTGCTCTTCAGCTGGACTGGCCTCAAAGGCCAATTCTCAGCTGGTATAGAAGGTTACAGCTCCACTGAAATTGATAGAGCTGCATCAGTTTACACTAAAATTATATTCCATTTACTATTTATTTCTTCTTCTTTTCTTTTATTAGCATCCATTTGATACCTCTCGCTATATTGTATCAGCACCTTTTGAGGCTTAAGCTAAGAAAGACAGCTACAGTTCTACCAATAAATGGGAGTTTGGCCATGAAGTTCAAATGGCATAGATGGGAACCCTATGCTTTTATGTTCTCATCATTCTCTGACTCTTGGTTATTTGGTTGTGTATAGATATGAAAGGGAAAAAAAGATGATGCTGTGCATTATTCTGTCTAATGACATTAGTTGATTTAGGGTCACAACATCTGTATATTTTCAGCAAACACCAAGCCATTAGTTAATTTTTTTAATGAACTTATTCATTTTTAACATGAGCTTCTGTTACACTTCTGTCCAAACACTGGAAATACAATCAGACGTGAAATTAAGCCAGATTTCTGCCTCCACTGATCAATGTAATGATTCCAGAAATATTGGATGTAAAATAATGTACCAATTTAGCTTACTGTTTATTTCTTCTAGAGAGAAAGCAACTTGCCCCAAGGGTACTAGATTATTTTGCAATGCTGTGTATTTGAGACAGATAATGAATTTCAACTACTTAACATTCTTCTCCCCAAATTTTTCTTGCATGCAGAAAGCATTAAATCATTTGGTTAAAAAAAAGAAAGATGATTGTTTCCCTTCTCTACCCTTGTACAATGAAATCAATGACTTGGCACTCTGTGCTGGTGACCCAAATAGCTGAAATGGTTTAATCAATGTAACAGCTGAGATGGTGTCGAAAAATCTACGCATATCACAGATCCACACAATTACATTTGACACTTTAAGTCTGGAGCTGCTCAGCAACCTATGTAGCCGAATAATGGTTCCACATTACACATTACATTGCACTTGAATTGCTAGCGCATTTCCTGGTGGAATTGAAAGCCCGGTGTCTGTGGTCTGACAAATGCCTTGTGTGTAAAAGGATTAGGCATATTTGTAAGTACTTGTGTTGGCTAGTTCCCTACTGGATTAGTGTTAGCCGGAGGGCAGGATGACATCCATTAGAATTCTGAAACCAGCAGTATTATGTATGTTTATGTCCCCCTAAATCAAACGTGCTCAGTAAGCAGAGCGGAGTCTTTCTCGCTTGGGATGGGGGAGAGTGTGCTGATGATGACTGAGTGTAATTATATTCTGATCTGACATTTTTTCCTTAATGCCATCGCCTTCAGAATGTATGTGTTAGGGAGAAATTGCTTGTTTGCTTGTGGTCTCTATGAGGGAGTTTCGATGTAGAATCATAATGCACTTTCCCTTGTAGATATGTATGATAATAGCATTTAATGTTTTTGCGCTCACTTTCATCATGATTATTAGTAATATTTTTCCCCAGGGACAGAAGGGATGGGAAGGGGGACTGAAACTGTATCATGCAATAATTAAAGGCCAAAGCCTAAGGTACTGACTCAGAGCCAGGTGGTTCTGTCATTTATACCGGTGCAAACGCAGAGTAACTCCACTGATTTCAGTGGGGTTATTCTGGATTTACATCATTGTAACAGAGCAGAATTTGGCCACTTGTGTTTGCTCAGTTCTTTGTCAGGTGAAATTCCCTGCAATGTCAATGGAATTTTTCCCTGAGTCAGGAGTGAATACAAATTGAGGGTCAGATTTTGATACTCTTACTCATTAAGTAGCCTATTCTGTGCAAGTGGTCCTATTGACTCCAGTGGGAGCATTCATGCTGTAAGGTGAGCAAGGGTCTCAGAATTTCTATCAAGGGGACTATTCACAGAGTAAGTTGCTACTGAATGTGAATGAAAGTGGTAGAATCATACAATATGTTAGGATTTCATGATTTGGCACAGCAAGTTTTTGGAAAAAAGGAATGACACCTTACTCTTGTAAAGGCTTCGTTCTGCAAGGTACTGCTGAGAATTCTGGTTTTGATTCAGCCAAGCACTTAAGCATATGCTTAACTTTAAGCACACAAATAGTCCCATTCACTTCAAGTTAAGCATGCACTTATGTGCTTGGCTGGATTAGAGCTATGGTCCTCAGCACGTTGAAGGAGTGAGACCCATCAAAGTACCTAAAAATCTTTTAAATACATTAGTTTATTGACCTTCATGATGCACCTGCAATGTAGACTTTATTATTCTATTTGGTAGATTAGTAAACTGAGACATGAAAAATTAAATGATTTCACAGAGGGGGTGGGTGGGAGGGGAGAAAGACGACATGTACCCAAAACCACCTGCGACAATGTTTTTGCCCCCATCAGGCACTGGGAGCTTAACCCAGAATTCCAATGGGCAGCAGAGACTGCGGGAACTGTGGGATAGCTATCCACAGTGCACTGCTCCATGAGTCGATGCTAGCCAAGGTATTGTAAACACCTTGTGTATTATCCTGCAGTATGTGCAGAACCTGTCCAGGAGCCGCCAGCATGAGAACAATTCTGAGGAGGACATGGACACAGATGTTCTTGAAAGCACAGGATGTGGCAATTGGGACATCATGGTGGCAGTGGGGCAGGTTGATACAGTGGAGCACCAATTCTGGGCCTGGCAAACAAGCACAGACTGGTGGGACTGCATAGTGTTGCAGGTATGTGATGATTCCCAGGGGCTGCGAAACTTTCGCATGCGTAAGGCCACTTTCCTGGAACTTTGTGAGTTGCTTTCTCCTGCCCCGAAGCACAGGAATACCAAGATGAGAGCTGCCATGACAATTGAGAAGCGAGTAGTGATAGTCTTGTGGAAGCTTGCAATGCCTGACTGCTACCGGTCAGTCGCGAATCAGTTTGGAGTGGACAAATCTACTGTGGGGGCTGCTGTGATCCAAGTAGCGAAGGCAATCACTGACCTGCTAACAAGGGTAGTGACTCTGGGAAATGTGCAGATCATAGTGGATGGCTTTGCTGCAATGGAGTTCCCTAATGTTGGTGGGGCGATAGATGGAACGCATATCCCTATCTTGGCACTGGACCAACTTGCCAACCAGTACGTAAACCGCAAGGGGTAACTCTCAATGGCGCTGCAAGCACTGGTGGATCACAAGGGACGTTTCACTGACATCAACATGCTTCCCCTATCCCTTAAAAAGGGAGAGTAGAATTTAAGAAGATACATTTCTGAGAACGAAAGAGAGTCTCTTTCACAGTGAATCAAGCAATTCACAGCAGACAGTACATGTGCTTTAGGTACATGGTCGCATTTTGCCTTTTTTATTGAGCACCTACCGGTATGGTGACACATCACACATGGATAGGCAACAGAATTCGGTTTCCAGGCAGCACACAGGGTTGGCTTCTTCCGCCTTCATAACATGTGGGAAAGGTTTCAAACTGCAGCACCGTCCTTTCCCATAGCAAGCAATGCCGGTTGGGTTTTCCATTTAAAAGGAGGGGCTGCGGTTTTCAGGTGGATGTGCAGCACACCCCTCCCCACACCCCACTGCGTGGCTATTCTCTGGGATGATCCTTTCACCCGTCCTTCGACCGCGTGGCTATTCTCAGGGATAATCCCTTTTAGCCAAGTGCAAACAGCCAAGCATGAATGGGGTCCCTTTACTGTTCCCTTACAAAAAATTCCCTATTTCGACCAGGTGACCATGAATGATATCATTCTCCTCAGGCTAACACAGAAAGATATAGACCGAATGTTGCTTGAATGTGACTGTGGGGGGGGGGGTAGGGGGGGGTAGGGGTTAAAGTGGCCTGGCTGGGCTGATGCTGCTGGGCTGATTGGCTGGCTGCTGCAGCCTGAAACCCAGCCTGAAGCCCTGAAGGAGAAGGAAGCCAGAGCAGAGACTCTCTCTCTCTGCCTCAGAGAGGAGATGGCCTGGCTGCTTAGGGAGGCTAGGCTAGGTAGTGAAGCAGGGAGGGGCTGAGCAGGCTGAGGGAGCTAGAGGAGCAGCCTGAAAAAGGCCAAGCCAGAAGCCCAGCAAAGGGCCAAAGGGGGGGGGGCAGGGGGGGGGGCAGGGCAGAAGCAGCAGCAGGGAAGCAGGTCCCCAGGATGAGTGCCTGTGTGATGAGCTCTGCCTGCTGCAGTGCAGGTGTGGGGGGGGACCCCTCTGACTGGCCACTACTGAGGTGAAGTGGGGGTAGGGGGGTGGGGGGGGTGGGGGGGGGGAGGGGGGGAATTATAGGGGCACCGGTCCAGGGAGGAGGGGGGGGGGGACACGGGGGGGGGGATCACCAGCCTGCCGAGGGTGCTCCAGGGCTGGACTGAGTGACATTCCGAGACCAACCAGCAGGAGGCGCGGCAGGGGTGAGTACCGCCCGTTTACAGTGACCAAAACCCAGGATCAATTGCTGCCATGCTTTGTGCTGCAATGATTCCAGACTACTTGCTTGGTGTGGTAAAGTGTCCTACCGTGGAGGACAAAATAAGGCAGCCCTCCCCAGAAACCTTCTGCAAAGGCTCTCAGAGTACCTCCAGGAGAGCTTCATGGAGATGTCCCTGGAGGATTCCCACTCCATCCCCAGGCATCAGACTTTTCCACGGCTGTACAGGACATGAATGCAGTCTTCAGGGCAAATCAAACACTAAACACAATTGCTTTTAAACCCTGTAGTGTAGTTACAAATGTGCACTCACCAGAGGTGCCTTCTCTGGCTTCAGGGTCCAGGAAACTGCCTCGGGAGGGTTTGGCTCCAGGGTGATGAAAAGGTCCTGGCTGTCGGAGAGAACGGATTCACCACTTGCCTGCTGCGCATTCTCCTCCTCTTCCTCATCCACAAAATCCTCCTCCCTTTTGTGTGAGACTCCCCCCTTGCAGGTGTCCATGGACAGTGGTGGGGTAGTAGAATACCATGCAGCTGATCATAGAAACGGCATGTATGGGGCTTTTACCCGGAGTAACCATTTACCTCCTTTGTCTTTTGGTAGGCTTGCCTGAGCTCCTTAACCTTCACACGGCACTGCTGTGCGTCCCTGTTGTAGCCTCTCTCCACCAGGCCCTGTGAGATATTGGCATATATATTAGCATTTCTTCTTTTTGACTGGAGTTCACCTGCACAGATTTTTCTCCCCACACAGCAATCAGATCCAGGGTCTCCCATTTGGTCCATGCTGGAGCTTGTTTGCGATTCTGGGACTGCATGGTCACCTTTGCTGCTGAGTGCTGTTGAGCTTGCCATGCTGACCAAACAGGAAATTAAATTCAAAATTTCCTGGGGCTTTTCCTGTGTACCTGGTTAGTACATCGGAGTTGAAAGTGCTGTCCAGAGCGGTTACATTGGAGCACTCTAGGATAGCTCCCGGAGGCCAATACCGTTGAATTGCATCTGCACTACCCCAAATTCGACCCAGCAAAGTCAATTTTAGTGCTACTCCACTCGCCAGGGAGAGGTACAGAAGTTGATTTTAAGAGGCCTTTAGGTCGATGGAACGGGGTTGGTTGTGTAGATGCATTGCTTATAAAATCGACCTACTGCGGCTAAATTTGACCCAACCTCATAGTGTAGACCAGGGCTGTTTCCTTTGACACACAGTGGTGTATTATCCCCTAGGCCAACAAGGGCTAGGCCTAGGGCGGCAAATTTGCAGGGGTGGCAAATTTGCTCATGCCCCCTCCCCCACTCTGCTCCTTCCCCAAATCCATGGCCCGCCTCCTCCTGCAGGCGCGCCGCGCTTCCCTCCTTCCACCTCCCTCCCAGGCTTGCCGCGTGAAAGCGCTGGGAGGGAGGGAAAAGCGAGTAGCAGTGGGCTCGGAGGAGGCAGAGTAGAGGTGAGCTGGGGCCCGTGGGCGCAGGGAGTAACCGGAGGGGGGGCAGGAACCGCTCCCCGCCCCAGCTCACCTCTGCTCCACCGCTGCCATCCCCCGAGCGCACCGCTACTCCCCTTCTTCCTCCCAGGCTTGCCACGCAAAAGCGCTGGGAAGGAGGGAGGAGAAGCGAGTAGCAGCGCGCTCGGGAGATAGCGGACGTGGGCGCGGGGAGTAACTCTGAGGGAGGAGGCAGGGAGCCTCCCCCCCACCCCTGCCCCAGCTCACCTCCACGCCACCTCCACCATCCCCCAAGCGCACATAAACTCCCCTTCTCCCCCCTCCCTCCAAGGCTTGCTGTGAGAGAGCGGAGGTGAGCTGGCACGGGGTGGGGGAGAGGCAATTATTTGAGGGCCTGGGGCGGCAAATTTATTAATCCTCCACTGGACACACAGCAAAGCTGCAGTGAGTTGATCATACTCAAGCATAGGGGGTGGGTATAGGGGGTACCACACATCCAAAATTACAAAGCAAACTGCTTCCTTTATATACATTTACACATCCCATTGCATTTACTGTATATTGCATCACACATTTTTTGGATTAGCTTGGTTACTCTGTGGGAACCAATCCCTGTACATCATGCAAATTCATGCACAGTCCATGCTCAACCTACTCTTTACCTCATCTTTACATTCCTGATTTATCTTGTCCACTGTTATCTTGTTCATGGCAAATGGTTCCATGGGTGTTCTGCCTCTTATTTTGGCTTGCTCAGACATTCTGTCTCTTATCTTACTGACCCATCTACTTATCGCAGTTAGCACAAATATTCCATTTTCAGCCTGCTAATCAATTTACCTCCCTACTCCTGTCTTCCAAGAAATGAGGCCTCCCCCATGTTTAATTACTTATGTCAGGGCAGGCCTACAGTCCTACGCTTACAAACAATGAATTTATTGTCACAATGCCCCTGTGACGTAGGGAAATATTATTAAAAACAGGGAACCGAGACACAGAGATTCAATGACTTACCCAAGGAAGTCTGTAGGAGAAGTAGGACTTGACCGCAGGTGTCTTAAGTGCTAGTTCACTACCTTAGCAACAGGGTCACCCTTTCTCTTCAAAACTGATAAGTTAGCCATGTCAGTCTCTGAGTTTCAGAAAGAAAGTCTGTGAAGGCCGATTGATGGGTGAGGAAAACTGTGGTCTGGTAAGTGTTAAGCAAGTCCAGTGAAATTTGTTTTGCTGTTTTGTAGTTTTTCTCTCTTCGGTAATTCCTTGGTAGATTTGATACTAATGTAGAGCTCAAGCATCACACACATACCATTTAATCTTTTATATTTTTAATTTTCTGAGCTTTGAATTGCTAAACTGAATGTTGGGTGAACAAATCAGTTCATTTAAGAACCTTCTTGCAAGTGTTTAACATCTATTACAGAGCAGTGTCGTGTGTTAGGACTCACCTTGGAAGCAATGCTGCCCACACACTTTTAATGGGCTATCTTGATTATCACTACAAAAGTTTTTTTTTTCTCCTGCTGATAACAGTTCATCTTAATTAATTAGCCTCTTAGAGTTGGTTGGGCAACTCCCACCTTTTCATGTTCTCTGTATGTATATATATCTCCTCACTATATGTTCCATTCTATGTGTCCGATGAAGTGGGCTGTAGCCCACGAAAGCTTATGCTGAAATAAATTTGTTAGTCTCTAAGGTGCCACAAGTACTCCTGTTCTTTTTGCGGATACAGACTAACACGGCTGCTACTCTGAAACACTTTTAAGAGGGATTATTCATTTCGTTTGGGAACATGTATTAAAAAGTGTAAGATTTGCTTTTCAGACCTATCAAGATTTGTAAAAATATGCAGATGGAGTGAGAGAGTTGCCTCGTCATCTGCGGCATGTGCAGGAAAGAACCGCATCTATAATTTGATATGCGCGCACCAGTTCAACACCAATTGCGATAACTGGGCCTACAAATTTACCCTAATTGTGATCTCAACTGTAAAAAGTGAGTGAAAGTTTATAAAGTGTCACAATAATCTATACCAATCAATGTTGATGGGAAAAGGTGCAAAAGGGAAACCACAACAAAAACAGAATTAGTTTAAACTCAAAGGCTTGCTAATATCATTCAAGGACTGTGTTAAGATAATGCCTGGTAAACAAGAAAATGGTGGGACCAAAAATCAATGAACCAAAACTGATGTGTCTGACATTAGGCCTGAGAGGTAAAACAAAGAGGGGGTGGGGTAGTCTTTTCCATCACTCCCTTTTGAGGCCATCAAAAAGAGAATTTGGAGGAAAAGGCTGGCAAGCAGAACAATTGCTGACTGAAAGAACAAGGTTCACCATTATGGCTTTCCTGGGTGCTGGCGTGTGAGTCTTGCCCACATGCTCAGGGTTTAACTGATCGCCATATTTGGGGTCGGGAAGGAATTTTCCTCCAGATAAGATTGACAGAGGCCCTGGAGGTTTTTCGCCTTCCTCTGCAGCATGGGGCACGGGTCACTTGCTGGAGGATTCCCTGCACCTAGAGGTCTTTAAGCCACGATTTGAGGACTTCAGTAACTCAGACATAGGTTAGGGGTTTGTTACAGGAGTGGGTGGGTGAGATTCTGTGGCCTGCATTGTGCAGGAGGTCAGACTAGATGACCATAATGATCCCTTCTGATCTTAAGTCTATGAGTCTATGCAAATAGAGAAAAGGCGAGAGAAAGGAAGTATTTATTTTTACAAATGGGGATCTGCAGCTGAGAGAAATAGATGGACAAGGTCACACAGGGAGCCTGTGGTAGAGCCAAGAATTGAAATCCACGTCTCACTCCAGTGCCTCAACCAGAAGGCTTCCTTCCTTTGTAATGGCAGAATTAGGCCTTGGATTGGGTCAAGAGAGGAAGGGAAAAGAAAAGCATACAGCAAAGGGAAAGGGAAGTTGCTGACTTCAGTTGAAGGTGTGATTCCAGCACCAGTCTGATTGTACTCGAGAAGGGGAAGGCTTGGAGAGTTAGAGGATGGGAAATATTAGAATGGGGGTGAGTGAGAGATTGGTCTCAGCTGTGATTAGGAAGAGATGAATTGAGACCTGTGAGGTTTGATAAACACTGAATGTTGTAGGATTCATCCAAACTGAAAAACAACATCCACACTTTGTGAGGTTTGCCCATCACAACTCGGTGCACTGACTTAGGGATTTGTTAATACTTTTTTATAGACCTAAAGATACATTACATTTGGATTTTATGGAGAGAGAGACTGAGGCTTCCAAATCTGGGTCCAGATTTCAGATATCTCAAAGTTCTGATCTGAGGTTTTGGTTCAACTAATTAATGATGTCTGGATTCTGCCACCCTTATAGTGAGTAGCAGCCTTTGCTCTGGAACTAATCCCATTAAGTCAAATTAATTTGTCGTGATTTATTGAGCTAGGAAGTAAATATTGACCAAAGGTGAGAACAAGTTCAGTAATTACCTTAAGGGCCAATAAACATTGATATTCACCTCAGCAAATCAATGTTTATTACAGACAGGCCTGAAGCAAAACCTTGAATTCAGACATTCCTGAAAATGGATGTAACTTTGCATCCAGTTCTGCAATTAATTTTATAACTGGTCCCTCGCTTTAAAATGGACTGAAGCCAAATTCCAGATCTGAACAGACTTGAACTTTGGTGCTTGTCAAATTTGGATTCCAGTCTTGTGGATCACATTGTAGTACAATTTACTTGTGAAAAGGTAAAGAATAGGAATGTATTATTGACTCATCACATGTCTGTGTGCAGCTAATCATGAGTCAGGATTTTTCTGAGGAATGTTACAATAATAATTACCTTGCCTAAACGGACTTGCAAGATGTTCATTAATATCACACTTAGCACTTTTTTTTAACACTTTTCATCTTCAAAGGGTGATTCCCCTCTGAAAGGTGGCAGTACAATTGTCGTCACAGGTTCCACTTTTATTTTGTCATAATGAGATACAGCAAAAATGTGCTCACTTTTGTATGTAAAGAGATGGGGTGGCCTTCGGATAGACATAGGTTCAAATCCTGGCTCTGCCACAGACTTCCTGTGCCACCCTGCTGATAGTTACTTTATCAGTCTGTGCCTCCATTTCCCATCTGCAAAATGTGAATAACAACACCATCTTTATATTTTCTATTTAGATTGTAAACTCTTCAGAAAAGGGACTGTCACTGTTTGTATATTGCCTAGCACAATGGGGTCCTTATCTTGGTTGGAGGCTCAAGGAGCTACTACAATGCAACTAATAATAAAAAGATATGATTTTTCTGGATGCCAGCCCTATAAATTTAGTCCAGGATTTGAGAGTCAAGCTGGGGTCTTTCTTTTTCATGATTTATCAGCCACATTAAAGGTTTCCACAGTGATGCCTGTGCATCTGTTGTGTGGCTTCTGCAAGGTGAATAGGAGGCAAAAACTTGTGCACGTCAGTAAAAAAGTAGTAGAACCATTCAGTCACTTTTTACAGTCACTTTTCAGAGAGTAGAAACACTGCTTATATAGTCACTGTTTGAAAATCATTTTGTTAGCCTTGGATGATTAGTGCTAGATAAACAGAAATTAAAATATACTAGAGACGTGTTATTAAAAAAATGCCAACTGCTAACAGTAAAGTGTCCATTCATGATATAAGGCAAGAAATAAAGGAGACCAAAATTCTCTAGCTGGAGACTGCTTTGCATTGAAAAGTCAATGAGTATTGATTTTAATATGAACTACGTTTGTTTTATATTGCTAGCTATATAATAGATTTTGATCTAATAGGCAATTATGTAGAAAGTATTTCCTTGGCCTTTTTTTCTCCAGTAGTCCCTGGAGAATAGTCTCAAAAGAATAATGTGACAAACAAACAAAAATTGTAGGGGATTTTTTTTTTCCTGATTGGACTAACTGAAAGAAAATATAACAAAATAGTTACCAAGCTTCCAAGGCTTAGCGTCTCTTTATCAGCCGACTGAAGCAGAGCAAGATGCCAAGCTCAGACTCTCTTTTAATTAAAATTGTATCAAAGACAACAGGTTTTTGTTAAATCAGATATAGTGGGGATAGTGTTCAATCAGTGCAAGGAGCTTTGTTGGCTATAATAAGGAATATTACTGTTACCAGTGGTGAGTGTGAGAAGTGATCTGAGGACAAAATAAGGTTACAGGAACTCATGAGTTCCACTTGCATCTCTTTGTGGCCTTGTGTCTTGTGCAAAATTCCTGTTTGCCTCAGTCTTATCAGATGTAAATGGGGATAATAAATAGTTGCCTGCTTCACAGGGATGTTGCAAGTATAAATTAGTCCCTATATTTTAATACTAAATGAAATCAATGCATGCATGCATCAAAACAACTGTTTGGAGTAAACTGTCAGGTATCATTGCTGTAACGCTGTCTGTGCCAGCTTGAAATTCGCTGATTATGCTGTTAAAATCCATTCTGTTCAAAGCCTAGCTGTGTGAATTGTACATTTGTAAATAGAAGTAGATTAGCGTAATTTAATAACCATGTGTCTGCTATACATTCTTAATCTTCCCTAAGGCAATGAATGACCCTCCTCTTTTGTCCAAACATGCTCACCTTTTATCACCCTGACAATAAATCTTATTCTTGGGAATAAGAGAATTTTAGAAATTAGAGAAAGAAAAAAAACTTATTTAGAAATCTTGTCCTCACACCTGGATGACTGTTCCCTGCAAACATTTGATGACATAAATTATAGCACTATAGTAGAACCTTCTTTACCTAACAAGAATTGTGGATGTGGAATTTATTTAGCTAGACAGGGAACTTTTTCTTACAAATAAGGCCTGAGGCAATGCTCACTGAAATCATTCCAGTTGATTCCAGTAGGCATTGAGTCAGGTCCATGATGCATATCTGGGAATATCACCCCATTTAAGATTACGGGATTTTGCAGCAACAAGGGGATAAGAATCCAGCCATTAAGTAATTTCTCTGACAGAAAGTACAGAAAAACAATGATTTCTCCACCAAGCCAATTGTAGCCATGGGCATTCAGCATGGAACCAATTAGGCAAGGATTTTCAAAAAGACATAAGGAAATGAAACACCAAAATCCCGTTGAAATTCAGTGGGAGTTGAGTGCCCAACTCCCTTTGGTTCATTTGAAAATCATTGGCCTTTATGCATCTCTTTCCTTTCTAACTCACAAAATATGGATTTTTAATGACAAGTTGTGATTTTGTTAGTTAAAATTTGTAGTAACTTTCTCTAATTTAAGAAAACTTTGTTTAGAGACTAAATTGGATTCATTTTTGCCATAATATTTAATCTCACTGTTTGGAATAATATCCAAGAGCCATGTTCTACCCTAGCTTCACACACATAACTCTTTTTTGAGAGGAGTAGGTGGTCCCCATGCAGACCACGAAATCTAGGACAATATCTAACCCACAGTCTCTACATTTGTGATAGCTCCTCTCTAGGGAGGTCTCTGTTCTCCTTACCTCTGCAGAAGTCCCTTTGACATTAATTAGGGTGTTCACTTGTGTGGAGATGGAGAAGAGATCCCCAAAGCTTATCATTAAATCTAGTGAAATGTGGTGAATTGCTTTCCAAATACCTGTCAATTAAATCACAGCATGTGTAATAATTAGCAGCACAGAAAGCAACATTCTGGGCCAGATGATCAGCTGTTGTAAATTGATTTAGCTCCACTGATTTCAGTGGAACTATGACAATTTACACCAGCTGAGAATCCAGCCATTTACTCCTTTGTTTTTGAACTCCAAGTATGAAATGGCAACTTTGCTCCATCATTTAGAGTTTAAATTGTTTAACTCCAATGTTGCCTATTTGCGTAAATATCAGCAACACATATCTTTCCCTCTATGTTGCATGCATACACATGCTCGTATGTGTGCGTGCGCACACACACACACACACACACACACACACAGGTCATTACTTTTTCTCAGCTGATTGTGTCAAGCCCTCCTTACTATATTCACCAGAGAAGAATCCCTCAATGACTCTGTCAGCTTCAGTTCCCAGCACCTACTCTTAGCTATTAATACGGTCATTGAAATGGTAAATAACACACAGCAAGGAGCCTAATTTGCATTGTCTGAACATGTGGTTACCACTGCCCTCCCTTCCTAAACCATAGTTATATCTTTTTTTTATTTGTGTCAGGTACTGTCAGTTCTGATTTCTAATAGGCCCTGTGTCACTCACCAAAAAAACCACAATAGTCCATAAATAAGTCCTGGAAGTAACATTAGATCTGTCTGCAAGAGAAGGAAATGGAAACTTTCCAGCGAATGGCTATTTATTTAAATTTAATACTAAAAAAGGCTGCCTATCCAACATGCCCTGAACATTATTTAGAATCCCAACCCATACAGAAGTAACCCTGTTACATGGACAAATTTCTGTTCCTGTGTTGGGTTTATATAGAAGCTTTATTGATATCCAAGTACTGGATTTTTATATGCTGCTCCCGATGCCTGTACACTTTAGATACAGATTGCGGATTTCTGTTTCACCAGCAACTAGTATGTAGTAACCCATGGGCTGGACTATCCCCAGACTCTTTACTTGCTGGCAGGTTTCTGAAGTGCTTGAAAGGACTGAGATGCTACCATTCTCCTCCAGCCCTGAAGAGTGCAGGTGGCCCAGTTCTCATCACTCCATAAAGACTGAGCTAGATCTCTGAGAGAAGATCAGAGGGGATGAGTTTTTATGTGTGTGTTAAGGTACAGAAAATATTATGTTGATACCTTATGTTTGAACACAAACAAAAGGGAGAAGTCTGCATAAGGAACACCAGTAGATTTACTGTTTCATAGTTTTTCTCTAAAAGTTATTCATAGAATTCCAAATACTAATTACAATGTGTTAAATGTATGTTGTTGTGGTGACTATATCCCCTCTATAAATAACATGGCTCCTCAGTGTTTGCCTTCCAGGGCTCCTTGTAACTCCTCACAGGAAAATTGTGTCTCTCACCCTTACCAGACTTACTCCTTTTGCAGCTGGAGCCTGCGACCTGTAAATAAAGTCCAGTTTTCTGTTGGCTCTGGTTCATTGCTCATTTTCTTTTACACTCTTCCTGGTCATCTACAGTCTTGAACTCTGGAGAAGTCCAGATCTGGGTATGGAATTAGATACTGAGGCTTAGTCCCCTCTCTGCTCCTATTATAGGCTGGATGGAATTGTCACTTCTGTCCCCACTTCCAAAGCTGCTAAATTCTCATGTATTTTTCTGATCGCCATCATTTGATTCATTATTCTCGTCCAAGCTCCCGCATCCACCCACCGTATTTGATCATGTCATTTCCCTCTAATGCTTTGCTCTATCTTCAAGTTCTTCTCTGCTCACACCTGCTAGTTATGAATCCCAAATAGCGAGCTACCCTGTGTCACATATGGGGTCACATTCTGCTATCAAACGTGGGTAAATGTCTAGTAATGCCATTGACTTGAATGCATTAGACCATATCCTCAGTGGGTGGAAATCAATGTAGTTCCACTAGAGTAACAGCAGTTTGCACTACATGAGGATCTGGCCTACATTTACACTGGTGTACTGAAGAGCAGAACTTGGCTCATGCTGCCTTGATGAATTTGAGCCTCCACTTGTATTCCATTCTCAGGGTTAGCTCACATGATATACAATAGGGATTTTCCCTGACTTAGGCACACATGACAAGCACTTTGTCATAGGTGCCACGTATTGTGAGAAACAATAGCTCCTTGTATAAACCTGTGTAAAAAAGCTCTGAGTTCTTTGCAGCATCCCTGGATTTATGGTCGGCTGAGGAATGGAAATATTTGCAGCTTCACAGAGAATCTAGCAAGATGCCAGCAGGTATGAGGTTTAGCATGTGTCCCCACATGTATGCCAATGCCCGCTCTGCCCCCAGAATGGCAAGAGCCCTGTTAACAAGTGCTGAAGAAAGATGGCAGAAAAAAAAGGACTTTCAGCAAAAATATAACTTTTGTTAATATCACTCTTTGCAAATCTTAACTCTTCCAGGATTTCTTCCCTTTTCATTTCCTTTCCCACATCTGAATTAATTTCCTGATGACCACCAATATATATATTTCAACTGAGCCACAGTACATCAAACTGATTTATGGAATGGAATCTGTATTCGCTATTCCTGGCTCCTTCCTCAATTAATATTGAAAAGAAAGTGTGCTATTTAAAAAGCCAGGGAACAGATCTGCCAGGGCAACGGTGGAACTTTCCCCAATGCTACTGGTAACAGCTCCTCCCGTATATCTCCCTTCCATGAGGGCTGTTAGACATGGGCTTATGTTTCAAAATTTGTATCTGGAAGTCAATTTTGAATAACTCTTTGTCTGTAGCTGTTTGGATTCAGAATTGTGGTTTGGCCTCTTCTGTATGTAATCACACTTCTGGAGAAGCTGGCTGCAAGGATTGAGCCCATGGCCTCTGCATCTAAAAACATGAGTTACGATTGCTTGAAGCAAACAACCAGGACCAGGTCCATTAGCTTACAGGTAGCAGAATACTAATGGGCTTGCCTTTAGAGGGGGTAAACAGGTAAACAGCTCCACTGTGTTAGCATGTGTTATACGTACCTACACGTCAGCTGTGCATTTCAGATCTGGACTGGATTGGGAGACAGAGTTTGGCTATAGAGTTTTAGTTGGGTTCCATCTCTAGCTATTACTCAGATGTTAAAGTTAAAAATCAAATAAACCCCCCTGGAAAAAAATCTGAACATAGTGTTGAAAAACTCTATCACTAACATTGTTTAGCAGATTTGCCTCTTCAGAATTTAAATAGTGTGTAACTAACGTATACTGAGGGTGGATAGTTTCTGCCTCTGGCCTGTCTAAAGGCATAGAGTGAAAAAACCCGAGAACTAAACATAACAAGCCAGATCCTCAAATAAGCATAGAGTTATGCTGATTTACATCCACTGAGGGTATGGGTCAATATGTCGTTGATGCAACAATTTCAACAAAGCAGGAAAACCTTCTGTAAAGGAGATTATAACAGTGTACATTAAGGTGCATTATATGGCATTGGCAGAAAACAGATACTAATCTTAGTAAAATATTCACTATAATAATGTTACAATGTATTAAGTCCACTTTTAAATTCTTTTGATGAGGGGGCAATAGGCAGTATTAACAGGGGCTGAACAGCAGAGAACCAAGAATGATATTAAAACATGTTTCTCAGTAAATGTGAATGTTCATTAGCAGAGCAGTTCTGAAAAAGATGTAGCAAAGGTCAGGCGTTTCCCAGACATAACTATGTTTCATTGACATAAAACCAAGCGGTGAAAGAAAACCCCCGACTTTTCATTTAGAAGCCTTGTCAGGGTTCTCTCTCCACTCTGAATTCTGGGGTACAGATGTGGGGACTCGCATGAAAGACTCCCTAAGCATATATTCCACCAGCTTAGGTTAAAAACTTCTCTAAGGTACAAATTCCTTTCCTTGTCCTTGGACGGTATTACTGCCAGCACCAAGTGTTTTAAACAAACATTCAGGGAGGGGCCACTTGGAGCCCTATCCCCCTAAAAATATTCCCCCAAGTCCCTTCACACCCTTTCCTGGGGAGGCTTGAGAATAATATACTAACCAATAGGTTAACAAAGTGAGGACATCCCAAATCCCTGGTTTTATGACACTGAAAATCAATCAGGTTCTTGAAAGAAGAATTGTATTTTAAAAAAGTAAAAGAATCACACCTGTAAAATCAGGATGGAAGGTAACTTTACAGGGTAAATAAAAGATTTAAAACACAGAGGATTCCCCTCCAGGCTCAATTCAAAGTTACAAAAACAGGAATAAACCACCCTCTTAGCATAGGGAAAATTCACAAGCTAAAACAAAAGATGATCTAACACATTTACTTGCTATTACTTACAATTTCTGTAATTTTAGATGTATCAGTTCAGGATCTTTTTAGGAGCTGGGTACCTGCTTGGTCTTTCTCTTTGCCTCGAGAGGGAACACAACAAAGAGAGCACAAACAAAACCACCACCACCCCCAACCCCAGATTAGAAAGTATCTTCTTTCCCCATTGGTCCTTCTGGTCAGGTTCCAACTAGGTTAATTGAACTGATTAACCCATTACAGGTAAGTGATTCTGTACCTCTGGCCAGGAGGGATTTTATATTACTGCATACATAAAGGTTGTTACCCTTCCCTTTATATTTATGACAAGCCAAATGGAACTGGATGACTCAGGGGGCTGGGCAATGGGACACAGAGATTTCTGCTCGAAGTCACTGGTTTAAATCTGTCTGGAGTATATGGCTGGAGTTAAATTAGAGCAGTGAGGTGCTGGTAGTCTGTGTGAAATGAATTGCTGATTTCTCTTTAATTTCTAATCAAGAAGTGTCCCCAAGAAACCGTTGTCCTCATGGTTGGTAATGTGGCTGGTAGACTTACATTTCGACTGTGGCCTGGACTACATGCATAAGGGTAAGTAACAATCTCCCTCACATCCCTGAGTAGGCTACCTGGACCTTAGGTCTGGGTGTGCATGAGTACACAGATGCTGTGTGTCAGCTACTCCCCTAGTACATGTGAGCAGTGGGGGTATGAACCAGAGACACTGTGGGAAAAGCTGTAGAGGCTTGTATTGCCACTCTCACAACCTGGTTTAAAAATCATCATGAGTAGCACCTTACTCGAAGGCAACTCTTGACAAATAAGGTGCCACTCATTTTGACTAAATTGGCGAGTCTGCTCCCCACACTTTTCATGACCAATATGTTCACTCATGTAATTAGAATATCATAAAACAAAGCTAGGCCTCTCTCCCCATACACTGTAAAAGATTAACGGTCTGATTCAACAAAGCACTTAAGCATGTACTTAACTTCAGTGGGTATTAAGCACTGGAGAGAGGTTTGACCAAGGAACCTCTTAGTAATAGCCAACAAGGGGCACAGAGGGTGGTGCACGCACAGAGGTTACAGGAATCTCCTGAGTCTACTATGTGGATTCTAGCTCACCAAAGGTCTCAAATAAAAGCTGGTGTGTCGCTGGTCATCAATATCATTGCAAAATTCATGTACTGATGTTATATAAGGAGTTATATGTGTACACTGAAAATTATATTCTGTGTCTAGAGTCACCAGCAAAGGTGAAAAACAGGTTTTTTGCCAGACAAGAAATGTTTAGCTGGCTAGCTGTTTACATGTAAATTAAGTACTGTATAGTTCACAGTGGGTCTCCTATGACTAGTCTGAACTGAATGAAAATGAAGGATTGTGAAAGTTTCAAAGAAAGAAACTAACAGAAAGAGAAATACAGCCTGGGAGTGGGATAGACGGAAGGGGAGAAAACCCTATCTGGAGGTGCACATCAAAGGTTTGCTTTGCTATATTTGGGGGCACAAAAAAGACACCATGTTACCCTTCACTAAGGAAATAAAAGGACAGTTGTTTTGCTTCATGAAAAAGGGGTCTCAGCCAGGCTTGGCTGAAAACGCTAGGGAGAACTTTGTGTGAGATCAGATTCTTTAGACAGGACATTAACTTGTTTGGTAAGTTTAGTCTCTAGAAAGTAGGTTATGGCTTTGTTTAATATGTAACCCTTTGTTACTCACTGCCACTTGAATTCTATTCATCAATAATAAACATCTTCTTGTTTTCACTATAAATGTATGTAAGTGGTGTGCTGTTAAGCAAAGGGATAGTCCTGAGTTGAATATCGCAAGTTGGTGCATACTGTTCCTTTGGGAACAGCAGGCCTGGTAATTCTGGGAGTGTTCAGTGGATAAGGAGCTGGAAACTGTAGGGAATATTCTGAGGACTCAGGGGGTTTTGTGTGTCTGTGGCTTCCTGTGAAGGTGTGGAAGGCAGTGCTTGTGCTGCCAAAGGCTGGTAGCTCCAGGGAACTGATCCACAAAAGGAGACAGACAAGACTTCCTCATGCTAAAGGGAGATGGTGGTGAGGTATCTCACAATCTTGGGTTCTTGTAGAGCACATTGCAAGCTGAAGGATAATCTAGTGGTTAGGATATTGTATCATGGAGGATAGGTCCATCAGGACTATTAGCCAAAATGAGCAGGGATGAAAAACCAGGCTCTGAAGTGTCCCTAGCCTTTGTTTGCCAGAAGCTGGAAATGGGCGACATGGGATGGATCACTTGATGATTATCTGTTCTGTTCATTCCCCAGAAGCACCTGGCATTAGTCCAGTCTGGCCATTCTTATGTTCTAATGCTCTTATGTTGTACTTGGACCTTCAGAAAGCCTGTGACAAGGTCCCTCACCCAAGGCTCTTAAGCAAAGTAAGCAGTCATGGAGGTCCGCTCATGGATCAGTAACCAGTTAAAACATAGGAAACAAACAGTAGGAATAAATGGTCATTTTTCAGAATGGAGAGAGATAAATAGCAGGGTGCCCCAAGGATCTGTATTGGGACCAATGCTGTTCAATATATTCATAAATGATCTGGATTTTTTTTTTGTGCAGATTATACAAAATTACTCTAGATCTGAGGTTCTCAACCTTTTTCTTTGAGTCCTCCCCCCCACACACCATTCTATAAAAACTCCATGGCCCAGCTGTGCCACAACAATTGTTTTCCTGCATATAAAAGCCAGGGCTGGCGTTAGGGGGTAGCAAGCAGGGCACTTGCCTGGGGCTCGACACCACAGGGGGCACAGAGAAAATAAGTTACTCAGGCTTTGCCTTCAGCCTTGGGTGGTGGGGCTTGGTGCTCCAGGCTTCAGTCCCATGCAGCAGGACTTTGGCTTTCTGCCCTGGGCCCTAGTGAGTCTAAGGCTGGCCATGCTTGGCAGACCCCCTAAAATCTGCTCACAGCCCCCTAGGAGGCACCAAACCCCTGGTTGAGAACTACTGCTCTAGATAGTTAAGTCCATAGCTGATTGCAAAGAGTTACAGAGGGATCTCACTACACTGTGTGACTGGGCAACAAAATAGCGGATGAAATTCAATATTGGTAAATGTGAGTAATGCACATTGGAAAACATAATCCCAACTATACATACAACATAAGGGTTCTAAATTAGCTGTTACCACTCAAGAAAGAGATCTTGGAGTCATTGTGGATAGTTCTCTGAAAACATCCACTCATATGTACAGTAGCAGTCAAAAAAGCTAACAATGTTAGGAATCATTAGAAAAGGGATAGATAATTAGATAGAAAATCTCATAATACCACTGTATAAATCTATGGTACACCCACACTTTGAATACTGCATGCCATGCTGGTCACCTCATCTCAAAAAAAAGGTATATTAGAACTGGAAAAAGTACAGAGAAAAGCAACAAAAGTAATTAGGAGTATGGAACGACTGCCATATGCGGAGACATTCATAAGGCTGGACTGTTCGGAAAAGAGATGACTCAGGGGAGATATAATAGACATCTATAAAATCAGAAATGGCGTTAAAGTGAATAAAGAAGTGTTATTTACTCCTTCTCATAACACATAAACCAAGGATCATCCAATGAAATTAATAGGGGGCAGGTCTGAAACACACACAAGGAAGTACTTCTTCACAAAATGCATAGTAAACCTGTGGGACTTGCTGCCAGGGGATGTTGTGAAGGCCAAAAGTATAAGTGGGCTCAAAAAAGAACTAGATAAATTAATGGAGGATAGGTCCATCAATGGCTATTAGCCAAGATGGTCAGGGATGCAACCCCATGCTTTGGCTGTCCCTAAGCCACTGACAGCCAGATGCTGGGACTGGACAACAGGGGTTGGATCACTCGATAATTGCCCTGTTCTGTTACTTCCCTCTGAAGCATCTAACATTGACCACTATCAGAACACATATTATTGGGCTGCATGGACCATTAGTCTGACCCAGTATAGCTGTTCTTAAATTAGTCTGGGACCTGAAAGACTCAGGGCTTGGCTACACTTACAAATTTGCAGCGCTGCAGCAGGGTGTGAAAACACACCCTCTCCAGTGCTGCAAATTGCGGCGCTGCAAAGCGCCAGTGTGGTCAAAGCCCCAGCGCTGGGAGCGCGGCTCCCAGCGCTGTACGTTATTCCCCACAAGGAGGTGGTGTACGGACAGCGCTGGGAGCGCTGCAGCGCTTTGAAGTGTAAGTGTAGCCAAAGCCTCAGGTTCAATTCCTTACTCCACCGCAGACTTCCTATGTGACCTTAGGCCAGTTAATTAGTGCCTGTGTGTCTCAGTTCCCTAACTAGAAAATGGGAAAAATAGCATTTCACAGGTTAGTTATGAGGAGGCATATGTTAAAAATTGTGAGGCACTCAGATACTATGGTGATACGGGCCATATGAGTACCTAAAATAAGTGTCTAAAGTTCACCATATACTAACATGCTTTGCTGAATTATGTCTTAAATCCAGATTTATCGATTTGTACATTCAGCATAATTCTTTCTGAGATGATCAATGACCTGATATCTAATTGTCAAATTAGGAAGCTTTCTTCCCCAATTTAAAGATGGGATTTCCAAACAATTTAGGCACCCCTCCACTCCAGTGGTTGTAGGGACTCATTCAATGTTAACACCTGGAAGGAGGCAAATGAAAGACAAATTAATGCCTGTGTATCCTATTAATATGAGAGGTAGGGAGGAATCTGCCCCTTTGATATTGTTCTTTAGTAGAAATCAGGGGCAAAACCTGCTAACATTTGGAAGATCTGTTCAGTTGAACTGAGGTAAGTGCCCAAAGATTTTAATACTTACCTGGGTGATGGTTATTTAGAATTCTTGGGTTGGCAAAATAGGTCTGGAAAGCATGTAATAACATCCTCTCTCCTGGAACGCCAACATTTTCACTTCCAGTCCTGATGGCAACCTAGATGCCCTTACATGAGAAATGACTAAAAAATTACTCAGACCCTTCCAAGCTTTAGTACAGCGTTGGCTTGGGTCCAGCTCATATTCTGGTGCAGGTGTGTGGGGAGAAGATTCTTATTTTATCCAAAATTGTTTCCTTTCCCCTTAACATTCAGTATCAGCATTATTCCTATTACCAGCAATTAGAGTTGGCTGAATTTTCAAAATTGGGCTGAAAAGATGGAAACTTTGGTTTTCCTCTGCCCACTCCCATAAACTGCTGTAAGTGTGGAGATCAAGTTTAAAAAAAATACTTGAAATTCTGACAATTTTTTTCCCCTCACAACATTTTTAGTCCCCTGCCCCCTTCCGCAAAAAAAAAAAAAAATTGCACCATTTTTCGACTAAGGTCTACTAATAAAACAGCTTTGGTAACTGCTACCCACCCATTCTCCCACGATGGGTCATTTATCTGTGCATGAGTAAGATATTGTTTATTTTTTTATCATCAATCATTGTGGTAAATTATGTGAGCAATCAGATTTTATGTTCATTAAATTTTAATTACCATTTTGCAAAGCTGCAATAATATCAACAGCCTATGCACTGGAGAGGTTTTCGTTTTAAATTGCTTTATAAACATTTACCCTTAATTTAGGTTCAGCCTGTTAGATATTTCCTTAGGTTTTTTCCCCGAAAATGTTCTATTTTGCTAATAATGTATAACGCTATTTAAAATGCCAGCTTTTGCAAAGGTTCACCACTGAAGTCCCAACCCAGCCAGACACTTTACTTTAAGCACATGAGTAATCCATTAAACTCAATAGCCGTGATGAAGGAAAGCACTTCTATTCAGAGGAGTCAATGGGATTTAAGAGGTGTTTGAAGATAAACATGTAAGTAAGTGGAGGATTGGGGCCATAGTGCTTATCACCTTCCAGAATTGAGCCCATACATTGGGGGGGATGGGGAAAAAAAGCATTCTTCTTCCTTCCTGGAATTGGCAATTGCTATTAAATTCTGTCAACTCATAAAACTCTGAGGCTTAATCTTTGAGTCAATAGATTCAACAGTTCATACTTCAGTGGAGTATTGCAAGCTGATCAAAATGAGAGAGGTTTAATGATTTTATCCGGCGCCTCTTTGTAGTTCCTGTGTCGTTTGTTGCGCTGGGACATTCCTATGAATCAAGTTTGGTAGGAGTAAAGCAAATGCAGCCAAGTCACTGCCATTTCCCTAGAGCATTTTGGCTTAAAAAGACTGTGCTAGCTCTTAAAATAAAAGAGAGAGAGAGAGAGACTTATTTCCTTCTTCTTCATCTACATCCAGGTGGCCCTGTCTTTTCTCCGGTAAGAACAAGACAAACAGTGGAAATCAATTTCAAGAGGCTTTCTTTGATTATGTACAGCAAAGAGCTGTAACATCCTTTCTTATGTTTTCCTTGTATTGTTCAAATCTATTGAACACCACCCTGGAAGTTCACCGCAGGAGATGGATGCTTTTTGATATTAAGGAAGTCTGACATCTGCCATACATTTTATTCTTGGCAGGAGGCAGAAAGGTGATAGTGAAGAACTAGGCCCAAAGGAAAAACATCCACAGATCAGGGAAAGACAAATAGCAGGTCTTGGCACAAAGGACCCCGTCCCATCTTTATAACTCCATTCTGAATTTGGATCTTCTAGCAGATTTGCTCTCATGAGGGTCAACAAGTTCTTCTGGATTTTTTTGCCTTCCTTTGTCTCTGACAGGAGTGACTTCTGATGGTCTGTAAATAATGACACATTAAGGGCTCCACCGTGAATGACGCCACGCAATCTGACCCTGACACAGCAAAGCACTTAAACATGTGCTTATCTTTAAGCACATGTTCAAGCCCTTCCCTATTCAGTGAATCACTACAAGCCAAGCTTGACTCTAAGCACATGCTTGGATCTTACTGAAGTCAATGTGACTCAAGCACATGCTTAAAAAGAGATGGAGCTAAGCATGTACTTAAAGAAATCATGTGTTTAAATGCACCTCAGAATCTTGGTCAGAGCACAGAATCGAACCCTAAAAGAATAGTAAGCATATGTGCTTTTAAGAAGCATGGTTTAGTGATTGAGGTGGTAGGCTAGGCCTTGGAAAACCCCATTCTAGTCCCTGCTCTATCAAAGACTTCCTGTGTAACCTTGTGCCTCAGTTCCATATCTGTATAATGGGGATAGTAGCATTACCACATGTGATGATAATTACATTGAAGATAAGCACTATGCTGATAGGGGCTATATAAATACCATTGTTAGATCTCTGTTTAATCAGATAATGCAGTGACACCAGAGTGTTCAGCTTCCATTTCTTGGATTTGTGCCATACTTTTTTTTAATTTATGCAATAGATGTTGGAAATGATCAAACTTTGCAACCTGATCTGAAATTAACTCTTTCTTTCTTTGCTTTCTTTCTTTCTGCCTTCCCCAGCCTTAGGTTTACCCTCAGAGCAGCCCTTGGGAATGCTTGTTCAGTTATCTATAAAATAGAAAACACATCCCATTTTTACTCTTTATTCTGTCTAGCTGGTGAGGTGCATACAAACATTTGCTCATAGGTTAGTTCCTGGACTAATTTCCTTTTAATGATATTTTGTACTAAGGTTGAGGAAAGGTCTCCTGGTGCTTAAAGCACAAGACTGGGAGTCAGTAGAAATGAGTATTATCTCCTTGGCTCTGTGACAGATTTTCTTTGGATAACAGTACTTGCCTGCATTCCAGGGTGCCTGTAGTTTAGTGGCTTTGAAGCACTTTTGGATAGCCTCAGACGAAAGGCTATATGAAAGCCCTAATTATTATAGCACCTTTCATCTGAGGGTCTCATGCTTAACATTATTTAATTGAACTTCAGATCACGGCTGTGGTATGTCATTCCCTTGAAAGAGTAAAGGTATGTGGATTAATGGAGCATATTGAGACATTACTGAAAGAGGGCAGAGTTAAGGTTGAATTGGCATCCTTAGCTGTGCATTTTCTGGCTTTTAGAGGCTGAATTTTGCTGAATTTAGCGTTCTGCAATGGCATGCTCTACCACCGAGCAACCTTAACTCTGTGTTAATGTAGATTTTTGCCATTGATTTTCCTAGTTTTTTGAATGGGAAAAGATCTGTTGTAGTTAGGCATTAGGAGTCATTTATGCAGTTGTACATATCACATCCCACAATTTGCATACCAAGTCAAACCAGCCTGTAATCAGCAATCCCAAAGTCATGGTGTACTCCGTACTCTCCCCACAAACTTCTGCAACCTTGTGATCCACGAATTGCCTAGAATCTACATGTGGCAACCCTGGCAGTGCGCACATTTCTCTTCCCTCAGTGGTCAAGGTACCTGTGCTGTCAGTTTCAAACCTCTGCACTGCATGTTTTGGAGAAACACCACATTAATCTGCCCTACAATCAGGAATTTTCCACTTGCCCTCATGCCCCCAAGGGCTTGTAATATATAGATTATACTAAAAAATGAGTCCAAGGCTTGCTGACCACCAGTCCTCATTGCCCAACTCCTCTGCAACCACAACCTCTCTCCCTGTCTTTGTTCCCCCCTTTCCCTCCTCCAAAATACTTGTGTCCCTCATCTCCCCATGTGACATAACAACAATTGTGGTTAGTGCGCTGCTGTCTATTCTGCTGCATTCATAATAAACCTCCCTATTAAATAAACATGTATTATAAGAGACAACTTGTAACAAGCAACATGATTTGTTAAATCTTTATTACACAGGTCTACAAAGACTCAGAGTAGAAATGTCAGTTGTGGGGTGTTCACTGGGGCAACGGCAGCAGGCAGACATGAAGTGGTTGCTTAGAAATCCTCTCATGGATTTTTTCTTTACTGGTGATCCCTCTGACTGCAAAACTATGCAAGCAAAGAAGTGAACATGTTATTAAATACCATTCACACTCTGGTTCCCCCCCCCCAGATTTAGTGAGTGCCATACACGTCCTTGGATAAAGCTCAACAGATTGAGACCATTTTGACTCACATCACATCAATAGTTTCGTGTCTAACTGTGGGCAACCTCCCACCTCCCCAAAAGTTAAATGACTATTTTTTCCAGGCTTATATCTCGGGAACCCACACTTGAATGACTCAGATGTTGGGTCATTGACCCTAAACATCACCTTCCTGAGGCTCACCAAATTTTAAAAAAATACAACTAAGCATGTAGCTTTTAGAGGACTTAGGGCTTGTTTACACCTACAATGGTGCAGCTGAACCACTTTAGTGAAGACACTACTATGCCAATGGGAGTGTTTCTCCTTTCGACAGAGTAAATCCAACTCCATGAGAAGAGGTAGCTATGTGGACAGGAGAAGCTCTCTGGTTGACATAGCACTGCCTACACCAGGAGTTAGGCTGGTATAACTGTGTTGCTTAGGGGTGTGGACTTTTCACACCCCTGAGCAATGTAGTTATATTGGGGTAAGTTTGTAGTGTAGACCTGGCCTTAGGAAGGTTGACCTTCAAACAGATGTAATTGTAACCCATGCCTCTTAGTGTGGTGCTCTGTCCCCTTCTAGTGGTACCTAGACCATCTAGAGACTGATGGGTCTGCTACAGACTTCGTTCAGGACCACATGTCCTTTAGCTCATGCAGAAAAGGCTCATACCCTAAGCTTGAGAAGTCCCAGGTTTGATCTGTCCCACTGATGACTGGGGTCATGTCTGCTTTTCATCATGACACAATCTTAATTATAGTGGTGCTCCTGTGCCACTGTCAAGGTTCCTTCCCCACTCTCAACTTTAGGGTACAGATGTGGGGGACCTGCATGAGAAGCTCTAAGCTCAATTACCAGCTTAGATCTGGTCTGGCTGCCACCATTCACAAGCACTCCCTTCCTTGGGTAGCCTTGAGAAACTTCACCAATTTCCTGGTGAACACAGATCCAAACCCCTTGGATCTTAAAACAAGGCGAAATTAACCATCCCCACTCCTTTCTCCCACCAACTCCTGGTAGATCCAGATCCAACCCACTTGGATCTAAAAATAAGGAAAAAATCAATCAGGTATTAAGAAAAAAGGCTTTTAATTAAGGAAAAGAAAGGTAAAAGAAAACCCTCTGGGAAACATTAGCATACCAGCTACTCTCACAGACAGCAGATTCAAAACACAGAGGATGTTCCCCTGGGCAAAAACTTAGTACACTAATGAAAATACCCAAATACCCAATTTGATTCTACCTCTAATTGCACAAGACAGATTACAAAGAAATAAACATAAACCTATTTATTCCTTTGTAAAACTTACTACTCTGATAAGAGGCTGGTTCCTTGATCTTTTTCACTCCGGCTGAAACTGAAAACTAACAAAGGAAAAAACCCTCCTTCCTTTTGAAACATCTTGTTCCCCCATTTGTTCCTCTGGACAGGTGTCAGCTAGGCTAGGTGAACTTCTTAACCCTTTACAGGTAAAAGATGCATTAACCCTTAACTATCTGTTTATGACAGCCACTATCATAAAAACTCCAAGCTCTCATAAAGCACTTTTAATCAGTAGATCTCACAATGCAGAACCCAGATCAATAGCATTATTCCCATTTTGAAGCAGTGGAAACTGAGGCATAGGGAGGTGAAATGACTTTCAAAAAGCTCCTGATAGTTCTGTCTGCTTGATTTAAGTAAAATTTCTAAAAGCGTTTTCTCATCACGTTAGTGAGTATCGTGCAGCATTGTAAAGAATCACAGAATGAAGAGATTTCTTCTAACACTGAACAAGCAACTTCACTAGAATAAGAAAAACATTATGACTCCTAAGACAGTCCTCTCACTCTCTCTTTTCTTCACTGGAGAGCTTCTGCCTGGAACCATCCTGTTCAGTCAGATTTCAAGAAAAACTACACATCCTCACAGCTATCATTCAGGTATTGCCTTTAGCACTGAAGCTTCAAGGTGATCCTGAAACCAAGTAGTATCTCAGTGGCGCTAAGCTTTATACTGTTGTTTCTAATCCATATAATCATGTGCTGTAACTCTTTTCTCAAATCTTTTTTAGGTGATTAACAATAAAATGGTACAAATCTAGCTCCAGTTTTAATGCTTTGTCGGTACATGCATCAGCATAACAATATTTCTGAGAATGATGAAGTGAAATGCTATGAAAGACAAAACAAGCAATCTTGGGTCAGAAATCCAGTTGGGATCTGTTGTTCAGGTGTACCCATATTTGTGAATATTAAGAATTTCATTAAATCGCCTAATAGTGACTGTCAGGTCCACTGTACTTTCCTCTAGCTGAATCAGAATAACAGATTGAGGAAAAGCAGCAAAGAGTCCTGTGGCACCTTATAGACTAACAGACGTATTGGAGCATGTGCTTTCGTGGGTGAATACCCACTTCGTCGGATGCAGATTGAGGAAAAATTCCCAAGAAATGTTTATTTGCATCTCTTTTTGTTGCTCATTCTGTCCCACAAATGCTCAGACTGGAAGCTTTTTGACAAACTCTTCAGTCATTAGCTGCATTTTGAAGGAGGATTGACCAATCAGTGTACTGGGATGACGTGTTGGGTACATGAGGCTATGCTATCTGTATTTTTTTTTATGACTGACTAGCTGAGTGATTCCATAAATATCCCTTCAGAGCCACTGGATTTCTATACAAATAATTGATTTTGTGCCTCTTTGTTCTGTATTTGTACAGCACCTAGCGCAATGGAGTCCTGGTCCACAACTGGGACTGTTAGTGCTATGATTATACAAATAAAAAATAATAATAATTTGAATCTGGTATTTCTTACAATCTTGAATCTACTGTGAGCAATCAGAGTTTAAATTTGGAATTAAAATTCTGTGGACAGCAGTACTAATGTCTGGATTTTCTGACATTTTCACACCAGTCACTCTTTTGGTGGAATCTGATAGTAGCTCCTTGATCGAGTGGAACTTTCATGTTCTTGCACCTCCTCAGCCATTGGTTGACTTCCCTATCAGTAAGCTGAGTGTGAGCAGGTCTAAAGATGCTTAAACTGTGTGATAGACCCAGGCCAGTTGGGTACAGCAGAATAGCAGAAGGCAGATATACTGGCCACTGGATTAACAGTTTTCTGTTCCCTGACTGACCAGAGCAGGGGCTGCTCCAGGCTAATGAGAACACCTGACTCTAATTAACCTGTAAAGAGTCAGGTGAGGCCATTCAGTTAATGTGACCACCTGAATCTAATTAAGGCCCTGCTGATACTATAAAAAGGGGTCACTCCAGTTAGGCAGAGGAGAGCCAGGAAGCCAGAGGAGAGGAAGTGCAATTGAAGGGCTGGTTATTGAAGACACCCTCAAACCATCGTTAAAAGAGCCCTAAGGTAAGGGTGAAGAAGGGAGAAGCAGGAGAGCTGTGGGGAAGTGGCCCAGGGAAATGTAGCAACTCTGGCAGTGAAAGGTTGGCTGCCAACAACTGCTACCATTAGGGTCCCTGGGCTGGAACCCGGAGTAGAGGGCGGGCCCGGGTTCCCCCCAACCCACCACTACAGGAACATCTCCTGGAAGGGGAAGACAGGTCCCTGTCAGGACAGGAGGCTGAACAGAGACTGTGGGAGTTCTCTCACCAACCTCCTTGCAGCCTATGATGAAAAGGGCTCAGTAGACTGTAACCCTGGCCCTAGAGAGAGAAGGGCTACATGGAGGGTCACAGTGAGCCACTGAGGCTAAGCATAAACCGCCTAGAAGCGCAGGACCCACGGGAGCAAGGTCAGAGCTCTGCCACAACTGGTACAATGGGGTCTAAATTGTACCAACTTATACATCAATGCTGATTTTGGCTCACTGTATTGCAGTGATAGCGTATTGACTGACTCTATTCATTGTTTCAGTATTGTGCTTTAGAGTAGATCAGATATCGAAACCTTCTGGGATGAATCCAATCCTAAATTGAATTGCTAATAAATCACTGGAAATGATTGTTATCCAACAATATAATAAGCCCTCTTTATTTAATAAAATGTCTCCTTTACAAGGCAACTCATAGTTCTTATTTCAAATGGATAATTAGAGCTGATTCTCAGTTTCACTGCAATTCAGTAGAAGAATTCACATGCAACACGAATACCATAGAGTGCTGTTTCAAACTGTATTGCATTACATCAGGTGTTATTTCTGAAGTGCATCTTTCGTGCATGAGGACCGCAAAAGCTTTTGTAGCAAAAAATAGTGACTTACTGAAATGCTTATCTTAAAGAGTTGTAATTATCCGTAATTTCCACAGTGGTCACCATAACTAGGTATGCTGTCAAGGCGATGGCTAGAAAAGGGGTCCTTGAGCATTCACATCATGGAGGTCAGCAGGACAATGCCAGTCTTAATCATCTGATACAAGGACACGCAGTGATGTATGCAGACTGTAGCTTTCTGTCATTCCAGCAGCTGCTCAAGGACATAGGCCTTGGTTCAACACATGCTGAACTGTAAGCCTGTCCTGCTGTAATGGCTTTGCTGAATTCTGATTTGGAATACTTTCTGCACTATTAGAAATTGCTTAGGGCATGAACATCCATCCCTGTCTCTTCTGGGCAGCTCTTTTCATATCCCCTGTGTTATTGAGTCCCATACATTTCCCCTAAGTATTGTTTGGAGGGATTTTTTTCAGTAGGCCCCTTTATGTGTTCCTCCAGCTTCCAATGGCATGTCTGCCATGACAGATGTTCTGGCTGTCTTCTCAATGCATATCCCAGCTATTTCCATCTTCTTTTCTGGATAACTTTGGAGCTAAGGGACTGTTGAACTCTGACAAATCTTGCTATTTGTTATAAATACCTAATATTTTCCTTAGGCATTTGGTTTCAAAGCCACTTGGACATCCATCTGTGTCTTTGGTGGATTTCCAGCATTCATGTCCATCTGTTAATGTAGAAATAACATTTGAGTTGAAGACTTGTAGTTGGGTCTTTAAGCTGTAGATTTTTGACAGCCATATCTTCTTTAAGCTGGTGAATGCAGCTCCAATTTAGGCAATTTGTGTCATAATTTCCTTCTGGATATCCCCATTGGCTTGCATGTTACTCCCACAATATGTGAATTGACTCACTTCTTGTATTCCTTTGGTCTTCTAACATAACGCTTGAGGTGGGGGCTCCTTAGGTTCTCATTAGATATGTTTTTTTATCATAAATAATTATTAACCTTTTTTGCAAAGCTGGACATGCTTGCAGTCTTTGCTTACATGTTGGTTGAGCTGTCACTCAGGAGAGTTGGCAATCTAAATCATCTAGTGTACTATTGTTAAAGCTGAACAATGCCTGTGTTTTATCTATTCTACACTTTTTCTCATCATTGAGTCAATCTGCAGAATTGGGGCCTTAAATTATCACATGAATTGATATATCAAATGAGTTATGGAAGTGCTTTGTTGTGGACAGGAAGATCTTAAACAACAAAATGCAGTTTTGATATACTGTAGCAATTAAAGTGGTCACATGTTTCCAGCCTCCCACCATCACTAACCTATCATCCAAGCTGGAATACTCAAGGAGCAAGTCAGCAACAAGGACATTCTGATAACAGAGAAGGTAGAAGGCTGGGTCAGATCCTCAGCTGGTGTAAAAGTCAATGGAACAGCTCCCATTTATACCAGCTGAGGATCTGGCCCTCTGCATGCAGCAGTTACTGCATTCACTGTGTTTCACAGTACTTTACTACATTAGCGCACACCACTTCTCAAATAACACAGTAGTACTAATAAGTGCCCAGATGATCACCATTGTTCTAGGGTAGCCTGGTTTATAGATTATGTATAAGAATTCACAGTTATGACTTTGAGGGTCGACAGGTTCTTTTCCCAAGCTCAGGCCCAGTATTATTAACATTACTATATAGTTGGGAACCCTGAGGTGCAGCTGCAACACTCACACTATAGGAACTCTTCTATATTTTCAAATAATTTATTAATACATTTAACACAGTCACAGACACTCCAACTCAGTAAAGTGGATAGAGATAATACAGACAATACATCTGAATATCCATACTCACATTATCCCTTGCATAACAACCTGAAATGTTAGCCATTATCTTCTGCATCACTGTCACCTTCCTCATCTTCATCAGTGGTCACCATAGTCTAGTGGAAGAAGCAGCATAGCCTAATGGATAGGGCACTAGATTAGGATTCAGGAGCTGTTGGTTCAGTTCCTGGCTTTCCCACTACCCTGCTGACTGACCTTAGACAAATGAATTGCTGCGATGTGCATCAGTTTCCCCATTTGTAAAATGGGGATAATGTTACCCCTCTTGGGATTTGATAGCAGCCTTCAACTACCTGAAGAGGGGTCCCAAAGAGGATGGAGCTGGGCTGTTCTCAGAGGTGGCAGATGACAGAGCAATGGTCTCAAGTTGCAGTGGGGGAGGTCTAGGTTGGATATTAGGAAAAAACTATTTCACTAGGAGGATGGTGAAGCACTGGAATGGGTTACCTAGGGAGGTGGTGGAATCTCCTTCCTTAGAGGTTTTTAAGGTCAGGCTTGACAAAGCCCTGGCTGGGATGATTTAGTTGGTGTTGGTCCTGCTTTGAGCAGGGGATTGGACAAGATGACCTCCTGAAGTCTCTTCCAATTCTACGATTCTGGTACCTCATCTTTCTCTCCCCCTGCCCACAGGCTGGGACGCCACTTTTATAATTCGTTATGCTGATGCTACCGTGTCTAATGCACATTCAATAGGGAGTTCTCCCCTCTTCCTTATCTGTATTTCCTCCCCTTACTAATGTTGAGGTGTCCTCCGTCTAGAGGTTAAATAATTTATGATATAAAACCATGTATGATTTCAACTTATTATCATACACGTCAATTCATTGCCATGGCAGCCTTGTGGTTGGATGTTCTTTCCAGAAGCTGATGTTAGCTCATGTTTCTGTGATTGGCTGATGTCATTATGGACAAAATTTTCCCTTGCACTCTATATCCAGTTCTTCAAAACTTAGGAGAGAGTTTACCATTGGGCCATTTATCTGTGCCAAAGTTCATAGGCCTCAAGCCTTATGCCAACTGCCGAAGCCAATGTCTTACAAGATACAGGCCTGTAGGTTCCTTGTATTACTGCTGAATATAATAAAGGCGGAATAACAAGGGAAAGGCAGTGAATATAGTAAAGTCAAGCTAGCCCTATGGGCTACACTAGTTTCTGAACAAACAGGTAGTAACAGGCACTCCCTGCCCTGAAGAACATCTATCGTTTTAACTTCTGCAGTCTTATGAGGGGCATCTGATAAGGGCCACAGAAGCCCTGCCTTCTTCACTATACTATAGATGCTTAATAATTATTTTATTTGTTCTTCTACTGATCGGGTATCTGACTTGAGTTTCTTTACTCCTCTTCACTTGGCTGCTTTGTTTAATCAGAAGGAGCTTTCTGCCTAGCCAGCATTTCTTTGTCTTCATCTAGAATTGCTTTTCTCTGGCCTGTGAAGCTTGTAGATATTGCTTTTAAATCATGGATCAGATAAAGTGGTAAAAAGGATCTTCTGATTTTAATATCACTCTTAGTCCTAGAAGAAAGCTCTCAAACTGGACTGTGATGGCTCCTATTTCACTCACTCTTGCTGTGATGTGTCATCAGTTATTTATTATTTTGATTATTTGGGATGTGTGGGGCGGGTTAGCTTAGCGAGAAAGGAAAAAATAATGTTTTCATTATGTGTTTGGACAAGGCATACATTTTAAGTGCTCAATTTCAGAACCAGACAAAACATTGCCGGAGCTTAAAATGACTTCTTAATAGTCCTGGGCAATTTAGATGCACTTAGAAAGTGACACAGCTTCCATTGCAGACCGATTGTTGGATTGAAGTATCATTTATCAAAATGTTTTCCAAAATGCTCCCTTTTGTAAGTGTCTCACATACCTACATATCAGTGTCAATCCCAAACGTTTTCCTAAGTGTTTAAAAGATAGGCAATACATTTTCTTGTTATTGCATGCTCTGTTTGTGCCTCACATATCATTTTGCAAACTAGTTTTGGAGCCTTATGTTCCTGGGGTCGGTCTCAGGGTAAAGAACATTTTAATCCCGGCCTCCTGTGAGCTGGGAAACCAACGATTAACTTCCAAATTGCAGCAGTTTTCCAAATCTGTTCAGCTGCAGCCTTTGTAAACAAACTAATCCATCAGTGGATATCAGCATTGCATGGGAGAGGGCAAAATAATGTGATGGATACTGACCAGTAAGAAGAGAGTGAGCCAGCTGAATAAATTAAGGGGAGTTATTATGGGTGGACATGTAAGGCCTGCTGAAAGGAACTGTTTTGCTTTTTCTGTTGGAAATGACACCTTGTTTCAAAATTTCTTACCACTTTATTTCAAATATTCGCCTTTGAGGGGGGTTTGTGTTGTCTAAACAAAACACTTAGTTCAATCAAAATGACATTTTTCACAAGCTGGTTGATTTGCAAATTTGACTTTTATTTTTGAACTGCCAGAGAAGTGGCAGCTTAGAAAAGAGACGACTAAGGGGGATATGATAGAGGTCTATAACATCATGATTGGTGCGGAGAAAGTAAGGAAGTGTTATTTACTCCTTCTCATAACGCAAGATCTAGGGGTCACCAAATGAAATTAATAGGCAGCATATTTAAAACAAACAAAAGGAAGTATTTCTTCACCCAACACACAGTCAACTTGTGGAACCTTTTGCCAGAGGATGTTGTGAAGGCCAAGACTATAACAGGGTTAAAAAAGAACTAGATAAATTCATGGAGGACAGGTCCATCAATGGCTATTAGCCAGGATGGGCAGGGATGGTGTCCCTACTTCTGTTTGCCAGATGCTGGGAATGAGCGACAGGGGATGGATCACTTGATGATTACCTGTTCTGTTCATTCCCTCTGGGACACCTGGCATTGGCTACTGTCGGAAGACAGGTCACTGGGCTAGATGGCACAGAGTGAGGAAAAGGCTTCTCCAAGGAAGCCTGCAGCAGAGCTAGGAACTGAATTCAGATCTTCTAGGGCCTAGGTCAGTATCTCACCCCAGGACTGTTCTTCCTCTCTTGAATATTTTTAACACCTCAGTGAGGTAAATAAAAGTTCTCCTGATCTTCATGGAAATGTAATTGGGTTTTGACTGGCTCAAAGGACCCAGATGGAGCCAGGTTTAGCACTCAAAAGAGTTTTTACACCCTATTCATGGACTCAGGTCAACAGCCTCAGCTTCTTTTTCAGATCTCAGATTTTTTTTTTCCTTTGGGGTCATAATGCTTTACTCTGTTCTATTAATGCTCTGACTTATTCCTCACAGCTATTATTTTAGAATTAATACGTTTGCTTCTGGAACCAATTTTATATCGGGTAAGTGGGGAGGGGGGAGCGGGAGGAAGAGAAGGTGAAGGAAGAAAAAAAGAGCAGTATTAAAAGATGCAGAGAGAGAAGTGCTTTTATTAGGGGCATGATCTTTTATAGAGCAATCAAGAATTTAGATAGGCTGTTGAGTATAGGAACAGACAACAAGTATCCAGAGCTGAGAAGTAATTTATTTTTTTCTCCAATATCTGACACTTTGAGTCACATAACATCAGTCAGTGACACTGAAATAATGTATTGACACAACTGAGTATAACTCGGCATAACACATCTGGATTTTTTTTTAAAGTGGCCTTTTCTTCAAATATCTAACCTACATTCAAATAGCAAGTCAGAACAATAGTGGATGGAAGCAAAGATAATAACAGTGTGTGCAGATTCTCTTCAGAACAGCAGATGCAGAGGTTCTCTGGCTACCTGAATTATTTATGGTTAATTCGGCACATTCCTAGTAATGTCTGAGGCTTTTATAGATCTCAGAAGCATATCTGAGAAAAATGCACCCATATTCATGCACCTGCATATTTTTAATTATAAGCTCCGTGGATTGTGTGACTGCGAGTCATTTAGAACTTTTGTCTGAATCATTCAGAAAGTAATTTGACATTCTTTTGCAAACCACAGCAGACGGTATCGCATTTCTTTCCAGGCATATTCATTTTAATCCGAAGACATTTAAACAGGGTGTGATTCGATAGCAGAGAAACATGGAAATCATGATAACGACATGGAACAGGGCTCTGTTTAGTCTGGTTTTGGCTCCAGTTTTGTACTTGGATACAGTAGCACTGTGTTCAACCCAGGCACAGGGTCCTCTCTAGCTGATCCTGATGCAGGATTGTGTCCTCCGATAGTACTCAGTACCAGACGTTTCAGAGAAAAGCGAACCCTCCTACGTGTATGCACCTATTTATGCACCATAGTAAGTAAGTGATAAATAGTAAATTTTTCGGTGGGAATCTGCTTGGCCTATTGTTTGTTCCTGCACACACACAAGCCTAGGCTTTGTAGCTGCAAGCATGTGCTAAAATTCTGATACTTGCATAAGGCCCTAACAAGTGCTTGCAAGTGTTGGCATCTATCTGTTTCTGCAAAATTCATTGAGATGAATGGACTTTTGTATGGACACCAACAATATCCAGAATTATACGAGTCAAGGGCAAACATTTTGAAAGGATATAAAACCTTAAGCTTCAGGGTTTGAACTAATCTCTATTTGGGATTAAGATGAAACCTTCATGGAGGATAGGTTACCTGGTGTCTTCCTACTGTGAGGTTTCTTCCACCTTACTCTGAAGTGTCAGATGCTGGCCATTGACAGAGATGATCCTGGTCTAGGAGGACCCTGGTCTGACACAATGTGGCAATTCCTATGTTGTTGGGTAATTTTTCTGTAGATACAAATGCTGCCCACTTGTTTTCACATGTGTTAGACTATTGAAAGGGTACTCACAAGGATTAGTGAAGTAGTACTTATTAGTTATATTGTAGTAGCACCTAGGACGCCCCAGTGTGGACCAGAACCCCATTGTGCTAGGCACTGTGCGAACACACAACACAAAGACCATCCCTTCCACAATGAGCTACTGTATTTGCAGGTGTTTACACTTGCAGGTGCAAAACGTGAGTGGGCAAGGCTGAGTGAGTAGAAATGGGGACTGAGGGCTGAAAGTCCCAGCCAGAAATGTTTTTGGGAGCATTTTGAAATTGTGAAGTGCTTGATAAGGGCCATTATTATTCGTTCTATTTCTATATTCTCCCTTCTTCCCAATGGAACTAGAGCTCCACTTACACTTTTAAGTTTGAGGATTGATATGCAGCCCTGGTCAATATATCTCAAAGGGTGTCACTGCTGATGCGGGACCAAATTCTGCACCAAATGACACCCTGTGCAGCCCCACTGAAGCCGGTGCAGATTCTCAAAAGGGGTGGGATCCAGTGGTTAGGACATTTGCCCAGCACTTGGGAGATCTTCAGGTGCCTGCTTCACTCCAGACTTCCTGTGGGTAAGTCACCTCGGGCCAGGCATTTCAAGGCATTAGGCACCAAAAGATGCAAGTAGGTGCGTAGGTGCTTTTGCAAATCAAATCCCTCTAGGCACCTGCATCTTAAGGCACCTAAATACCTTTAAAAAAAATCCTCAGCTCTCTGTGCTTCAGAGAGGAGATAATAGCACTTCCCTATCTCATGGGGGTGTTGTTATGATGAAACACATTAATTGTTGTGAAGTGCTCAGATACAGTGGTGATGGAGTAAGTACTTTAGATAGATATGCTTATCCATATGCATCTACAGCTTTTCCCAGTTTGCTAAACAACTTGGTGAATGACATCACCAGGAGTAAAGCAGCTCTGATCCACAACTGCAGAACCAAAGACCCTGGAACTTTGGGGATGTAAATCTGAACCTAGATAGGAAATTTGCAAATGGCCTGTATCTTTATATTGAATTGAGCCAAAAGACTGACTCTGCAATCAGATCCTCATGTATAGGACCCTAATGCATAGAATCCTATTGTATTAAAATGGAGCCATGGTAGAGTAACTGAGAGGAGAATGTGGCTTAAAGTGATCTTCAAATATTTCAATTAAGCCTCACAGTACCCCTGTGAGGTGAGGAAATATAATCATCCCCATTTTACAGAGAAACTGAGGCACGGGTACATTTAATACCCAAGGTCTTTCAAAAATCGGCTGTAGAGCCAGGGATCCTGATATAGTCCAGGGGCTAGGCGGGGTTATGTCTGTCATGATGCAACCTGAGCCGTTTGACTCCCCTTATGTACTACAGAGCTTGGTCAGACAGGTCTGCATTGCATGATGGAAGATATAGTCCTCCCAGGAGCATGGCCCATACGAGACAAAGGTGGCCCAAATGCTAATTCATATAAGTTAAGAGAAATGCTGTTTTACTCAGAAACCAATGTTTCAGGTCAGTTCAGCAAAGTGAATCAAAACATTTCCGTTTTAAAAAGGTGCATTTTTGTTTAGTTTTAGTGAAACCTATTGAAACAAAACATTTTAATGTTTATGAACTAAATTCTTTTGAGACTTCCATTCTGTGAAAAACTTTGAAATTGCAATTTTTCATCCCTTTTTGGGATGAAAACAAATGCTGAAAAGTCAGATTTCCTGCAGAACAGACATTCCAAATTTTGCTAAGTGGAAAACTAAACCCATCATGCAGTAAACACCCCATATGTAGGCCAAAATACAGTATTCCTAGAATCATATTAATATAGAACTGCAGAGGCCTCGAGAGCTCATCTAATTGAGTCTCCTGCACTCAAGGCAGGACTACGTAATAAGACCATCCCTGACAGGTGTTTGTGTAACCTGTTCTTAAAAACCTCCAATGATGGAGATTCCACAACTTCCCTAGGCAATTTGTTCCAGTGCTTAGCTACCAACAGTTAGGAAGCTTTTCCTAACATCCAACCTAAGCTGCCCTTGCTACCATTTAAGCCCATTGCTTCTTGTCCCTGTCCTCAGAGTTTAACAAGAACAATTTTTCACCCTCCTCCTTGTAACAACCTTTTATGTACTTGAAAACTGTTATGAGAGTAGCTCCAGTTCCTTCACAGTTCCTAAATGGGAGCAGAACTCTTCTGATTTCCTCCTAGCTTTGCTGGGGGATCAGTAAGTATGGGATTTAGTTTAGCAAGGATGCACAAAGGGAAGAACACATTGGGTCTCTCCACCTTGCATACCCACACATTTTCTGGCCAGTATCTGGCTCAGAAATTTTATAGTTCATCTGAACAGTCCAGATAGCCGTGTGGCCAAATATCTATTCCCTACAAAATAAGGGGCAGGAAAATCAAGAAATAAAAATGGAAATGAAATTAACGAAGTGGAAAAAGACAAACTTGTATGTAAAATGTCTGTATGATGAATAGACACTGACATCTTAACATTACCTCAATTACACAGTCTACAGACACCTCAAACGGCATACATCCAATGGAATATATGCCACATACTTTGATTGGAAGGGTAAAAAATGAAAGCAGATGGACAAATTGTTTGTATGGATTGAAAAGTCTGTGGAAAATGAGGAATGATTGAGAGTTATACTGAATTCATAGGTTTATATAGATATAGTTACACTTGATTGCATACAGTAATAGCAATTTCCTTTATTTCTTTTAAACAAGAGCATCATTCATAAATAGTGCAAGTTTTTTGCAAGCCATCTTTTCCCTATGTTTTCAATTTTACAAACAAACAATTTAAGACTTTTTTCAGCTGAAATGTTACTTGCAAGCTACATGAACTTATTTTTTCTGTCTCTTGACCTTTTTCAGCAGTAATTCAGCCTTCTTGAAGAACCGTAGTCAGAGCCAGGAAGAGGTGAAGAATCATCCAGGCAAAGCTAAAAAGGGACAACTTCATTCATTAGACTTTGATCCTGCAGTCCTTACTCAGGCCAAACACTGTGTGGTCTCAGTCCTCAAGATTGAGCAATTTGGCTTGGATAGATTGGATTTTTAATGTTATGAAATTTGATGAGTCCAATTGATTTCCAACTCTATATCTAGATCACTTTAATTTCTTGTATTATCAGGAAATTGAATAACATTAGATACTAATTGTTATTGTTAGAAAATGTAATGGCTGGTGAAATCCAGACTCATGGTGGCTTCGATATAGTTGATAATAATTTTTAACATTTTGTAATATTAACATCTTATTAATTGGTTGATGGCCACAGAGAATAAACTGTGGAACATATGCTTTTGAACTTTCCAATGCTGTACAATTCAGTTACTAACTATGGAAAGTATTTTTCATCACTTTTTGGGCAGACTGGATGCATTTCCCCCTTCCTCCTTGCAGGGGGTCAGCCCAAATTCTATGTAGCACTTACACTGTATTTACACCCTGAGACACTTAAAAAACCAGGAGAATTTGAAGGTGCATTGACCTGTACTGATCTGTATAGGCGATATAGATGTACAAGCGCTATTCATTTTGATGGGAACTCTGCATCTATATCCCCTTAAATAGCTTTTGAAGACCTCACCCTTCCTCTTTAAAATCCAACTAACAATTACTGTCAATTGCTTTTTAAAATCAAAATCAAATCCACTCTAATTATAGCACAGGATCTTTCTGCACCTGCTTCTGGAAATATAATCTTGATTCAAGGATCGGAATTAAGCCAAAATTTAGTCATCATCTTTGATTTCCAAGTTAGGAAGTTGAAGAAGCTGAGATGTTGATTCCTTTTTTGGATTTAGCCATGGAACTAAAATAGAGCCATACAAAACCAAGGCATTTTTCTGACAGGAATTGTTTAAAATAGTTCACTCTATATTTAGTTAACAACGATAAAGCTGAGCTTGCTTTTAGAACTGTATTAACAATAAACCTATGATTTGCATTTTGGAATTAAATCGTTGACACTTGGGTGGGGGAGGGGAAGCAACACAAAACCCCACCTTTCATTACCTTTTCCTTGTTGGGCAAATTGGCATTCTGTTGATCTCGTATTTTACATATTAAGCATTGCAAGCCATTATAATGAGTCTGTACTTCTTTGAGTTTGTACTTCTAATGAGTCTGTACTCTAAGGTACTCTGCTTCTTACTGCCAAAAAGCATATGCTAGCAGTGCTATGGCAAAGGGTAAGTGGCAGATAATATGTTTGGTATTTCTGTTATTTAGGAGGGGATATTTAGACATACCAAAAGAGAAACAATAGACTTTGTATTTACGTAGGCCCCAATTCAGCAAAGTACCTAAGTGCATGGTTAACTTTAAGGTCTATGCTTAAACACTTTGATGAATGGGGAAGCCAATACTTATATATTTAAAGTTAAGCAATGGGATTAACTGCTTTGCTGAACTGGGGCCTTAAAGCTGGTGGTGTTTAATTTTTGATCTTCCAGAGTTCTCGTCAGCCATTCCTCCCTGGGGATGAGGTGGGGAGTAGAGTTCCCTTCATGAAGTTCAGATTTCAACATTTTCATATTTTTTCCTGAAATTTCGAGTGCATTTTAAAATGTATTTAATGGTAGTTACTAGTGTGCTAGGGATCGCTGTGCAGACCAGCTCTTCTACTTCATCCAAAATCCATGGAGTGGCACTATCAGAAGCTGTACGGGCAGGTCTGTGCTGAAGGTCATAGGATCATACCCTGCATACAGCCAAGGTCGGGTTTGTTATAATAGTTCTATGTTATTGCTCCTTGGCAGAATGGAGATATGCACAAATGTGAAAAATAATGACCTTTGCCCTTGCCTTAGCTGATTTTTTTAAGCATTTTTAAAGAGCTGTCTGGTTTCTGAAGCATTCAAGTTCTTTTCAATTCAAATGATACAATAGATGCATGTTTTGACTAGAATTTCAGAGAATTATTACTTTATTCAAACATGTTTGCCCATCTGTAATGAAAGCATATATTTCCTTGGGTTAAAAATGTACCTTATCTAAGCAATTTACTATCCTGCTATTTATAATCATGGAATAGTGAGGGGAAAGAGAGACATAAAAGGTAGCAGACATATATTTCAAAGAGAGTGTCCGGTTGGCTCAGAAATGCAGGGCGTCCACATTTTAAATAAAGAAAAGAAACCTACTGCCAAGCTTCAGAAATGTTTGAGTGGTTTTATAACTGTCTGTCGGTCTGTCTGTGTATCTCTCTCTCTTACACACACAAGATAGTCAACTTTATGGATGCACAGTCACAAAAAAAGAAGAAGCCAGGAAAATAAGCTTCCAGTAGCCATGTTAACTTGGCACTTTGGAGCATCCTTCGCTCTTTCTCTTTTTTTTGTTTTGTTTATATTTTACAGCATAAACTATCACATACTAAGCTGCAACTTTAACATCAAAACAGAAATAGAAAATACTACATATGTACAATACAGCTTAGATAATGTTGCTGTCGCTCATGCCAGATGACCTGGATAACTCATTCCTAGCTTTGCTGCTCATGAGTAATGTGCCTGTTCCAGATTCAAGCTGATAAAAACTATATCTAGATATTCATATGCCCCCCATTACAGTAGTGTTTGAGCACCCCTGTAACACATCATACCATCGTGTTTGCTTTGTCTCTGCCTTTCTCTTCCTCAAGCTCTGACTTTCTCTTCCCTGAACCTTGGTGTTTTCTCCAGACTGGGTAGAGGAGAAAGGTGGCTGCACTTTTCATCCTGAGTAAGGAATTTGGCTGGATCCATATTTGTTTAGCTTCCAAAGGGAAAGGCGCACCTACACATCTCTGATTTACCTAGAGTTCAGCAATGCACCACTGCCTCTAGTTTGCCTGGTTTTGTTCATATATGATGCCCGGATACTATCAAGTGCTACAAAAGTCTGACCCAAGACCAACAGGAGTGATTTTGGTGCCATGATTTTCAGATTGTGTCTTTTGGTTTGCTTCATGATCTCATAAGATTCTCTTCTTGATCAAAGTTTGAAGAGTAACCTATAAACTTCAAACACACTGTTCATATAGATTAACTGCTTTGGTGAACTGGGGCCTTAAAGCGGGTGGTGTTTGATTTTTGATCTTCCAGAGTTCTCGTCAGCCATTCCTCCCTGGGGATGGGGTGGGGAGTAGAATTCCCTTCCTGAAGTTCAGATTTCAACATTTTCATATTTTGTTCTGAAATTTTGTGTGCATTTTAAAATATATTTAATGGTAGTTACTAGTGTGCTAGGGATCGTTATACAGACCAGCTCATCTACTTAATCCAAAATCCATGGAGCGGATGACCCCAGAGGACCCAATGGCTTCTGTTCTATGAGGAAACTTTATTGGTTCCATACTGGAAACAAACAGGCCTTAAGATGGAGCTGTGTCAAGTGTGGTTACACCATTGAATGCAAACACATCTCATTGAAGAATATCAGATTTATAACCTAGCTTGGGAAATGGATCAGCTAATCATGACACGACAGTTGCTCTGAAAGCTAATAAAGCCAGCAATATATAGAAGCTAAGGGATGTCATCAGCATTTTTTTCAGCAAAGAGTCTCACTGGTTTATGCTGCAGTTAAATATTTGTTATTAAATGTCAGAAAAATCAAGTGGAAAACTCCCCCGTCAGGCACAACAGAGATGAAATCATAGATGTGTTTTACTTTTAAATACCTCCAATAACTTTTATTGGTGTATCCCGCCAGGAGAAGATCATAAAACATTGTCTCTCCTAAGTCAAAGGTCACATTCTTCACAGGCACTGCTCCCATTAACTTCGGTGCAAGCTGTATGCTTGAAATTGGCCCTCAATATGTACAATTAAAGGGTAACACCGCACCTGCTATACATTGTTATAGCTCTATTGACCTGAATAGAGCAATGCTCATTTACAACAGCTGAGGATCTGATCCGATGTCTGAGATTTCTACCTGCCTGGGTCATAGCTTTTGTGATACCTACTATAGATTTCATACAAAGTATCATTGCCACTTGGTTGCGATTGAGCTGCACCTGGAGTATAGAATCAGGCCTCTATCTACAGCTAACGTTGTGAAATTCAATACAATTTTAGACGGGACAAACATTTTTAAAACATCATTTTTAGAACCAAATTAATCACGGTCTCAAACAAATGGCCATTCAGTTGACAACAAGCCTTCTTAACCAAACTGTAACTGATTGTAAACAAAAACACCTTTAAGCCAGCCAGTTGGAGGAGTTAGGTGTTTGGCTTATTACACCTACATAATGATAAATTCTCCCTTCAGATGCCCATGTGAGGCTACTACCAAAATCAATGGGATCCACTAGAGGCAAATTTCTCCCACATCATCCTTCTGATCTCAGAACTTCACAAACATTGAGCAACTAAGCCCCACAACAGTAAGTATTATATTAATTTTAAGGTCAGGTAAATAGAAATAGAGGTTAAAGCAAAAGTTTTCCAATTAAAGGGCCCAAAGTTAGGCATGTAATCCACAGTTAGGCAATTAGAGGACTGCTCTGATGTTCAGTGTTTTCATTAACAATGAATGATACACAGGCAGGCCGGGGTAGGGGGGATATTAACAGCCACTGTTACATGATGAGGCCTTAGAGTTTGAGTACGAGGGTCCTCAAGAGACAGGATGAAATTCCCTGGTGCCACCACAAACTTGGGCGCGGTCTACACTACAGGGTTAGGGAGATGTATGATGCCTTGCATCGAACTAGCTGTAGAAATGTCTTCACTTAAATTTGGCTCCCTCTCTATGCCAATTTAGTAACCACACCCTCTCCCCAAGCAACGTAAAGTCACAGTTGATATAATTAGATCTACGCAGTGTCAGTGTAGCCACTGCATTGTTTACATCGACGGTTCCTGGCTTTCAGGAGCCGTCCCACAATGTCCTACACTGACAATACCTTCGATAAAAGCACTCCTGGCAAGGACACACACCACCCACATAAGGAACCAAGTGTGCACACACACAAGCGATTTTATAACAGCAGCTGTATGCTGACATAGTTTTGTAGTGTAGACATGGATTAGGTCACTCCTGAAACTCGACCCTACAATGGGAACTTTGGATTCGCAGTGCCTCTGAAAATCAGAGGGCATTTATTTAGGTGCCTAAATACACACCGAAGCTTTTAACTTTAAGTCCCACGTTTGAAAATTTTGGCCAATGTGCCTCCCAGTAGGCCACACAGCAAATTAGTGAGAATCCAGCAGGCCTAACTTCTGTTTTTTTGTTCTAGCCATTAGAAAACCTCCCTCCCTTTTCTAGGAAGCAGTGCTTGTAGGTTTAATTTTCAGCAATTTAACTATAAATTCACCAGTTTAATCAGCTTCTTCTCTTTCACCAAATTTCACAGAGATGCTACCACAGTCATCTTACAGAATGTATTCAGTGCCACACAGGTTTAGAATTCAGGCAGAGTTTGAAAAGATGAGCCCAGTGAGGGAATGGCTGGTGGAGTCACTGAGATTGCTAAGTCTGTCCGAGAATGCTGATGAGTATATTACACCAATAAAGAATGATTTTTTGAATATAAAGGGGGTGAAGGGTCAGCGGATGCAATTGTTAGTAACAAAGGTCTAAAATCACAACAAAGGTGGCACAATGGCCCTGTATATTTACAAATCTGTCGAGGAATAGCTCTCAGATAAAAATAACCTCTCTTCTTCTTGACAGTAAATGTTCTATAAATTTCCAATTAAGGAATGTATCTTTCTTCCCTTCTTAATGTGTATTTCTTTAGTTTGCATTATAATTAGCTTGAAGCATTATAATTCCTTGTGACAGACCTTAATGGAACGCCCTAGCCCTGCTGCAAATGTAGGTATTTCACCCATAAATCACACAAAACTCACTCAGCATTTTTTTTTCCTTCTCAAAGCTTTTGAATGCTATTCCATTAGCACAGAATACCTACCCAGAGGCCATTAGTCCAACAGCATCCATTTCATGCTTAGCCACTGTTCAGGTTAAAGTATTGGAACACCCTTGAGGAGTTCTTTTTAACCAAACTATTTTAAAAAGACAGATTCTTTTTGGCAGACTATTGCATCATTTTCTCTTGTCTGTTTAAAAAAGCAGTTTAAGGGATTAAAGAAAATGGACCAGATTCTCAGCTAGTGTAAATTGGCCTGGCGTCTTTGATTTCAATGGGACTATGGACATTTACACCAGTGGAGGATATGGCTTGGTATAGCTTGCTAAATGCCCTCAGCTGTGGATCATCTTCTGGTCTGTTAGACGATATAAAATAGTCCAAATTTGTGGTGGAGGAGGGGTTTATTTTTTAAGTGACTTTATTTGCAGCTGTGTTAAGGAATCGCTCTTCCCACTGAAGTCCCTCAGAGCTGCAAGTGCAAAATCCTTCTGAAAACCAGCTACTTACTTACCTGAATAAATATGGACTTAGGTGCCTGTAATAGTCCGGTACGGGGGCCGTGCCCTCTCAGGGGCCGCCGGGAGCCAGGCCGCCTCACTACACGGCCTGGATCAGTCTTCGGGTTCTGAAGGTCTCAGGGCCCCGCCCCTCAGGCAGGGGCTGAAACAGAAGGCACACGGTCACTGCAATGGGTCCGGCCCTCAGGCAGGGCGGGGCAGCAAACACTAGTTCCAGGCTCAGATCCTTTCTGCAGGCTGAGCAGTAACACAGTCAATAGACCCCGGCCCTCAGTCAGGGTGGGGCGGCAAACCGGCTCTCAGCTCCGGTCCTCGTGGCCAGGGCGGAGCAGTCACCAAGTCAGCAAGCCCGAGCCCCAGCTCAGGGCTGGGCACCGCACACGGGTCCAGGGGGCTCAGGTCCTTCCTGCAGGCTGAACACCACAAAGTTAATGAGCTAAGCCCAGGCCCTCAATCAGGGCGGGGCAGCAACACAGCAGTTCTAGGCTCAGCTCCTTACAGCCGGAGCTGAGCAGTAATAATAGTTCAGGGCTCAGGTCCTTGTCTCAGGAACTGAGCAGTAGCATCAGTCTCAGGGCTCAGGTCCTTACTTCAGGAGCTGAGCAGTAACAATAGATCAGGAAGCCCAGGTAAGTGCAGGCTTCTCGGCCGAAACGCTGGTAGGAGGGGGAGTCTGCCACCCGTGCGTGGGGTGGCAGGGGGGACACAGGCCCACCCACTCCACTATGCCCCAGCCTGGGGCCCCAGCAGCGGTGTGGATCCGCTGCAGTCAGTGGGGATCCTAGCCGCAACACACTGACATGGGCACGTCGGTGCCCTCAGCCAGACAGGGGTCGGCTACCCCCGGGCTACACTCCATCTCCCCCTCCTCGGGTACCTGCTCCCCGCTGGGCTCGGCAGCGGGGTCCCATACCATGGGTTCCTCGGCGGGCTGAAGACGGTCTAGGTCGGGCTGCTCCTCCGGACGCGGGTCAGGGCGACGCTCGGGCTGCTCCTCGGGGTATCGGGCTCGGGGCAGGCTCGGCCAGTCCACCTCAGGGTACCTGGCTCGGGGCAGGCTCGGCCCGTCTACTTCAGGGTACCTGGCTCGGGGCAGGCTCGGTCCGTCCACCTCAGGGTACCGGGCTCGGGGCAGGCTCGGTCCAGCGGGAGCCCGACCAGGAGCGTCCGTCCTCTCCGGCCGCTGGGCTCCAACTGAGTGCTGAGGCCGGGCTTTTATACTTCCTGTCCCGCCCCTTGACTTCCGGGGGGCGGGAATAGGTGGCAGTGGCTCCGCCCACTGAGGGGGTTGTTCCGGTTCCTCTCAGGGGCCGCCGGGAGCCAGGCCGCCTCACTACAGTGCCTAACATCAAGCACCCACATTTGCAAATTTTAGCCCCCAGTACATTGTGTTGGAGGCAATGTTCTTTCTAGTGGTTAGACGAGGGAATTGGGTGTTCTAGCCTAGCATCTCATCCTTGCTATGTAACCTTGGGGAAGTTACTGAATCGTTCACTTTACCTATCTGCAGAATGGGTATTGCAAGATGTACCTTTCTCATCAGGATGTTGGGAGACTCAATGAATGCTTGTCAAGAGCTTTCTGGTCCTTGGGTGAAAGTTTATTATTTACAGCATTAAAATGATCTGGCCAGATACTTTTGAAACTTATAGGGCCTGATCTCTGAGCCCTTTGTATTATTGTCCCACTAACTTTAGAGGGACTACTCCCATGAGTAAGGTTTCTACAATTGGGCCTACAGATTTTCTAGTGTGATTGTATGTGGTGGGTTGCAGCTCACCCATTTCTTTTCCTTTTTTACAGGTATGTTTGTTAAATTATACCCAGGTATGAAGCTGCTAGTAGCCAGAGGCTGAGAAGCAAGTGTTGTACTTTTCAAACATGGGATCTATATCATATCACACATCCCAGTGTGGAGGTAAATCCCTAGGCCTATGCGGCATATAAATTCCACTTTAACCCTCAGGGCTTGAATGGGTTTGAATGGAACTTGCATAGTACAGAATTCCCAAGCCTGATACTGATCACCTGCACTGGGGTGAATATCATCATGAGAAGGACACTGGCAAACAGCATCACCAGCTCCCCAGCCAGAAAAGACCTGATCCAAAGCATTGAAATCAATGGGAATCTTTCTATTGACAACAATGGGCTTTGGATTAGGCACTAACGGACAGATTTTTAAAGGCGTTTAGGCTCCTAAAGACCCAGATAGATGCTTAGCAGAATTTTCAAAAGCACCTAGGCACCTAATTCCCAAACTTTAAAAAATTGGCCCTAAGTGTTTTCAATTGACCAAGATGACTTATAGCTTCCTGGCAACTTGTCACAGCACTTCAAGCTCTGTAAATGTTCAGAAGTGAACTTGGGGCTTGTGGGCCTCTTTTCCCGAGCCCTAATGCCTCTCGGTTGAATTGTGGTGCACTCTGGCATGTATCACAATCCAGGGATTTTGTTCTCTCACAGTAGGGTATGAGTAGCTCCCTAGGGCAGGCTACAAAGTGCACCGGAGGCCTCCTGGCATTTTAAGTACTTCAGATTCTATTGTATACTAGAGAGGATCACAAATGAAATGGGAAGTGCTGCATCGGGCCTGGTACAGACTTGACCTGATTCTGCCGTGTGTTGCCTCTTATTTCCCTCTGCAAACCTTGTACTACCTGCCGATTGTTTTTGTTGCTCTTATTATTTAATTCTTCATTTATTTTAACGTCTCTTTCTTCTTTTAGGCTCATCAGAAGTGTTACTTCCCTGATGGCTATGGTGGATACACAACAATGGAGCCAAGGACATAAGATATCAGATATCTTTAGAACATAGAGGTGAAATATAAGTATTAATGAATACTGTAAGACATAGCCTACAGGCCTCAGTCCTGTAAGGTATTTAGCTTAGCCAAACAAGGCCTCAGGTCTAAAGAAACACTTGCCATGAGCAAGAAAGTAAATGTCATGACCAGTAAGTGACCCTATATCACAAGATGGCACAAGACAGAATGCTGCATGAGGACTGTGTTAAAGGCTAATATTTAGGAAATATATATTGTAATATACCAGTTAAAGCTGGTTAGAGTATTTTTGCAATTTTGCAGATGAGTGGTGTCACTGATGTGCTAGCCACCAATTATGATGATGATTAAGTAACGTAAACATTAATGAATATACGGGGAACTAATGAAAAACAGGGTACACCAAAAGTAGTTCTGTGAGGAAGTTTGAATAAGTAAAAAGGGTTAAAACCTTCATAAATATGTTAACCCCCCATGGGTGTCGGAGTAACACATTATAGGAGCTGTGTCCCAGCCTGCATGCCTTGGGTGAATGCCAGGATGATGACCAGTTGGGAGGATGATGATGGTTAGAATGATGATGAGAATGATGCCTGACACTTTGGGACTCTCCACCTAGGATGGGGTGAGTAACGTAAATGCTCGATGTTCAGAATTGTTGGCTCTCTCCTTTAGCAGAGTGCAGTGTGTGTGGTGCTGTTTGGTGAGCTAATAAAGAAGTACAAAAAGAGCACTGAGTTGTCCCTGTGGTGCCCCATAGCACTTGCCTTGTTAATAACCTCTCTATTATGGTCAGTCTTGTGGCTGAACCCTCACAAATTAAATATGCGTAAACCCTCCCATTAGGGTGGGTAATTAATTAAAATAATCAATAACTATAGACAAGTCTGCAACAAGCAGCATCACTAGGGAAATGCAGTGATATGTGAAAGCTCTGGAAGTTGCTTCCCCTTCTAATATATTTTAGTGACTGGGATAATATATTTACAATTTTCCCTCTAAAGATGTTAAGGTACTTAGCCGCAGAATGAAGCCAGAGTCCCAGTTAGTCATGAGCTGTGACAGACAGCATAGTCTGCCTGGTAGTTCTATTGTTTTGCAATTATGCATAAGAGAAGAGATGTGATAAGTAAGACAAAGGAACTTGTTTACCCTTCTACTTTGTATTATTTGGGAGCTGATCTTTAAAACAAAACAAAACAAAAACTGCTACCGTGTGCTAAGACCTCATGCACTACACTCTGTCTGTAAAAGACTCTGTGGGCCAGATTCTCATCTGGTGTAAATCAGTGTAGCTCTGGGGTCATCATGGAGCTATTCTGATTTATTGCAGCTGAAGATCTGGCCCATTAGTTACTATATAAGTAAATAACAATGCCTTTTGATAGGTGACTTCTAAGTATACTAAATACATGAAAATAAAAGAAAATAAGAGGATTTAAATATATCACATACTGCACTCACTAATGATACAGTTGGGTACATAAGATCACTACTTGTTGATAACATGTGAAGTAAAGTACAAATATTCTGACATGTAGTTTCCAGGAGAATTAATATAATGTTGCAGGAGGTGATAAATACCAAGGATTAATCTGATCTAAACAGAAATTAAGCCAGAGGGATGCATTCAGAGTCACAGGTCAGAATTTAAATAAACAAATAAATAACAGGAAAGCCACCTTTGCCATTGTCTGGCCTTAACATATTTCACATGTCTCTAGTACTTTAAAATCAGTACTGAAGTTATGAAGCAGGCTAGCAGAATTATCCCCATTTTATTGCCCAAGTTTCCAGAATCTGTGTCAGAACATTTACAACTGAATAAAAGTTGGGGAAAATAAAGTGGCAACCATAATTTAGTTTTAGTACATAATGCAGCCTGGCTGTGTTTTGTGGCTCCTGCTGTATTCTAACAGCTGGCTGGCTGACTGTGGGGATGAAAGAGGGCTAGCTCAGTTGTTTGAGCATTGGCCTGCTAAACCCAGGGTTGTGAGTTCAATTCTTGAGGGGGCCATTTGGGGATTAGTCCCTCTTTGAGCAGGGGGTTGGACTAGATGATCTCCTGAGGTCCCTTCCAACTATGAATCTAACCACACATTTACTCTGTCCCTTCTTGTAGATGTGATCTCCTCCTTTAAGACTGCATTTGATAAATCCTGATGCTCTGCTGTGATTCTGGGTGGGGAGTAAATCATGAAACTGATTATGCTGGGCAAAGTTCAGACTGTGCTTTCATTTATCTGAGCAGTTTTATCCTTTCCTGATACATATCTTTCACTTCGGAGGGCATCAACTATAAAATACTGATGCAAGGTAAAAATTACTGAGCCTTTCTGGGATGGTTGTAACAACAATGAATGGGTTAATCAGTTCTCAGAAGATGCTAGGTAACCAGGTTCTGCCCTTAGGATAACTAACCAGCCAATGAAAGATTGGTCTGAGGATGCAATGCTTTTATTTTACATTTCTGCATGTTGTTGCCTAATATCCTGCCGGGAGAGTTGTGTGGGTGGAGGGTCTGAGGTAGAGAAGGCCAGAGGACGACAATTCAGGGATTGTCTACACTTACTGAAGGAGAGTCACTGCAGCGATCGATGCATCGGTAGTCGATTTAGCAGGTCTCGTGAAGACCCGCTAAATTGACCACTGATCGCTCTCCTGTTGACTCCTGTATTCCACTTTATTGAGAAGAGTAAGGGGAGTCGACGGGAGAGTGTTTCCCATCAATGTCGTGTAGTGTGGCCCCCGCGGTAAGTAGATCTAAGCTACGTCGATTTGACTTAAGCTAGTCACGTAACTCAAATTGCGTAGCTTAAATCGACTTTTCCCTTTAGCATAGCCATAACAACTTTCAAAGTTTTAACATTTGTTTTTGTTATACACTGAAATTAAAAAAAGAATCTTTCCACTGTTACTGAGGAAACAGATTTGTGGTGAAATAGCCATTTATGGTATGAATAGGTCAGGTTTTTTATTCTCTCTCTTGATTTTAACCTGACCAGGAAGCCCTGGACCTCAGACACTTTCCCATTGACATCTTCATCAAAATTGATATGTCGCTGCTAAATGCTTTGGCTTCAAAACAGTGTATTTCAAGGAAAATACATTTTGCCGAATAGGTTCTGACCAGCTTTAGTTGTAAGGCAATCTGAGCACTCCAACTGTCTTGCTCATGGCACTCAATTTAGTCCTTAAGGAAAATAACTTATTATTTTTTCCAATTCATCTATGGGACAGCTGCTAGCTCTGAGAGGTGAAATCCTGGCCCCATTGAAGTCAATGGCAAAATTCCCTTTGACCAGGGCCACCCAGAGGATTCAGGGAGCCTGGGGCAAAACAATTTCAGGGGCCCCTTCCATAAAAAAAAAGTTGTAATACTATAGAATACTTTATTCTTGTGGGGGGGCCCACAAATTGCCCCACTTGCCCTCCCCCACTCTGAGTGGCCCTCCCTTGACTTCATTTGGGCCAAGATTTTGCCCTGTTACAAACATAATGAGATTGTCTGATGCTCACCAGTGGAGAATGAAGCCATTATTTCCCAGTCAAATGTTTTGCATAACCAAAACCCAACTCAATTCGTGCAAAACCAAACAAATCCCCTGTTGCAGGGTTGACAGCATTGTGTGTGTGCTTGTTTAGCAAAAGGACAACAGTAACAGAGAACAGCCTGCTCACAGGTTATAGCTTTAGGCCACAATTCTGCAGTCAACAGCATAAGGATGATTTCAAAGCCCCGCTGCAGGCAGGAAGCAGTCCACTTGCACACTGTCAATTGCAGAATGAAGGTCTTTGTCACTATGCTCATTGCATTTCCACAAGTACACAGAACAACCCTGTCTGCAGGGCAGTGTCTGTAGTGGAGCAGAGTGCTACAGTACTAGAGATTGGTTTGGGGAACAAGCGTACACAATGGTCGCCCCTAAGGAGTCTCCATTTGCCAACAAGTTACTATCCAGTGGTATTTGAGACACCAAAATTTCCCCTATAATTAGAATTGGAAATAACTGTAGTAACCCTAGGGTAGCTGCAGCATTAAACACAGAAAACTACTCTGGTGTTTTTCAGGGTTCCACTGGTGACTATGGATATTGGGCTCTCACTGCTCTCACTTTCACCAGTCTGAACATGTAGAAACTCCAGTTAAATTAAATGAGTTATTCCGGATTTCAGCTGGTGAAATATGCAGCATTTGGCCCTTTGTGTGAAAAATGTCTACCCCTCTGTAATTGTTACCATCTGTGTGGGATTCACAATGTGAAAATGCATTGACGATAAAGTCAGATTTCAGATCCTTTTCTCCATTTGGTGGTAAGAATGAAGCTATAGCAGTCTGTAAATGCATCTGCTGGTGATAAGATAGTACAGCTGTAAATGGGATGCTAGATTGTGCATGGTTCAGGAAGCTAGCTGCAGTGCACGCGGCTAGTCGGCGAGCCTGTTGGATGATTGATGTATCACATAAATAGGGTGACAGAAAAGTATTTTGTTGGTGTGATGGGAACAGGAAGTGCAAAATGTCAAAAGTGCCCTGAAAATAACCATTCAAATTTATGCAAATTGCTTAATTAATTGACCTCATTTGGGCTTGCAGATTTCCTTTTCATTTTCCTTTGTGAATTAGTTATTTTTCTTTGTACACTGAGACAATATTCCAAGGCTAATTAAACCATTTAGAGCTATAGGTTAATATCCAATTCATATGTAAACGCACTTATAAACATTAATCAAATCCAAATTACCCATTTTATAAATACTGTTCTATTCACTTACACTTAGTAGTTGTACTCCCTGTATTTAGTCAGTGTTGGCTTCAAGGAATTCACATGATTTTGTAAATGCGGTTTGTTTGAATGGCATACTGCTGTTTACCATTTGCATCTATGTGTCCCTGTTGTTTCTTGTTTATATGAAGGTTTCAGTGTAAAACTCTATTTGAGGTGTAACATAAGAATTAACATAAAGAATCAGACCGCATGTCCATCAGGTACAGTGTATGTCTCCAACAGTAGCCAGTAGTACTGCTGAGGAAGTTGTAAGAACTGTGCAGTGGGTAGCTGTCGGTGAAGGTCTCATCAGGAACTCTAATAGCTAAAGATTGGCTCAGGCCCTGTCCCATCCGTTTTAATAGTCTGTCCAAATTTTTTGTTAGCATTAACTCTCATAACTCTGCATACGTCCATATAAATAACCAATCCATCCCTTTCTGAATTGTGCTAGGTTCTTGCCAAGCGGTGGCAAGTATGTGGAAAGCATGTTCTTCCATAGAAGACAAAACTTCTCTGGGTTTTTTTTTTTTTTTTTTGGTCACAAATAGTGTGTGAATCCCAGACTGCTGAGTAAATGATTGGTCCTCGGTGCACAAAACTGGGGGTAATGGAGGAGATATGCAACATGGGAGCATGATGCGTGCAGACGCCTGGGGTGGAGTAGGGACATAATGTAAATGACATCTCTTCCCCAGGAGAATCCTGGAGTAGATCTCAGTCATCTGCCTCTGTCTCCTCCTTCAGCTGTCACCTGTTATTTGTATTATAGTAACACACAGAGGCTGCCACCAAGACTGGGGCTTTAATGTGCTAGGCACCATACAGACTGTGAGACAATCCCTGCGTTGAATAACTTACAGTCTAGGTACTTAAAACAGACAAAGGGTGGGAGGAGAAACAGATTGGTGAAGTGACTAGCCCCAGCTCAGACAGATGGACAGTGGCAGAAACAGAACTCAAGCCCCCTGACTCCCAGGCCAGTGCCTGACTCACTGTATCTTCTTGTTAAATTGCTGATTATTTTTAATTATTTTGCCCCAATGAATTATCTTGTATTTTCTAAGGTGATCTCAGTTAATTATTGGCTGTCTGCCTGTCTAACTGCTGTGTCTATGGGCTTGTCTACAAATAGTGCCTCTGTAGTGCTTAGTAAAGACGCTAAGATGAAAGCTTCTTCTGCTGGCATAGGTACTCCACCTCCCCAAGACATGGTAGCTATGTTGGTGGGAGAAGCCCTCCTGTTGACATAGTGCTGTCTACACTGAGGGTTAGCGCGGTATAACTACGTCTCCACACCCTTGAGTGATATTTTTATACTGCCATAAGTTGGCAAGGTAGCCTAAGACTCCCTTTCTATTATATTTGTTTCCATACTGGCTGTGTGCCGCACCTCCCACATCAATATCCTGTTCAAGTCACCTCCACGTGCCATTTACCTCCTTTTCTCATATCACCGATGACGATGTTAATAAGGCTATAGCTAATGTTGAAGCAGCAGGTTTAAAACAAATAAAAGGAAGTTCTTCTTCACGCAGCACACAGTCAACTTGTGGAACTCCTTACCTGAGGAGGTTGTGAAGGCTAGCACTATAACAGCGTTTAAAAGAGAACTGGATAAATTTATGGTGGTTAAGTCCATTAATGGCTATTAGCCAGGACGGGTAAGGAATGGTGTCCCTAGCCTCTGTTCATCAGAGGATGGAGATGGATGGCAGGAGAGAGATCACTTGATCATTACCTGTTAGATTCACTCCCTCTGGGGCACCTGGCATTGGCCGCTGTCGGTAGACAGATACTGGGCTAGATGGACCTTTGGTCTGACCCGGTACAGCCGTTCTTATGAGGTTCCTGTAGTACCTCGCACACAGCTCCTTAATTTTATACCTTGCCATTATTATCCTTACATTTTTTGTGGTCCGGCAACCAGGTTTCACTTCATTGGACAATTGCCACATTCCAGCCAGTCTGAATTCAATTTGAAAATTAAAATGTCCTGTGACACTGTAGCCAATACTTTAGTATAATCCAGATATATCTAGTACGTTCTTTTTGTCCACTAATTGCTCAATAAAAGCAATCAAGTTTTGCTGGCATGACTTATTTCTCTATAAACTCATGCTGCCTCTTGCTTCTGTTATCCCTAGGAGCTTGGATTTTTTTTAAATGTCCCTGTAGCAGGGTGGACCTCTGCTCCTGCCCTGAAGGGGTTAAAAAGAGCTCTGGGAAGGGGCTGTGGCTGGAGAAAGCAGCCTTTAGGCTGGGGCAAGAAGCCTGGGCTGATTGGGGAAAGTAGGCTCAGCTGTGGCCATGCTCCAATCAGGCCCAGCTGGCCCCTATAAGAGGCTGTGAGCCAGAGGCCCAAACAGTCTCTCTCTAGCTGTAGAGTGAGATGGGCCTGGCTGCGGGGAGCTACAGACAAAGTACCTGAGGGGAGCAGGGCTGGGGACAGGCTGAGGAGCTGGGGAGCTCCAGCCTGGAAAGCCCCAGGCTGCGGCCTAGCAATGGGCTAACAGGTACTAGGGGTTGCAGAGGGCAGCCAGGGGCAGGCCAAGGCAGCAGGTCCAAACCCTCCTTGCCAGTGATGAGTAGGCTGATACTGCAGTCTGCCCCAGGACGTGGGGCTAGACAATGACTGGCAGTAGCCATATACTGAGGCAAGGTGGGGATAGAGGGTGGGGGTTCCCTGAGAGGGGAGACCCTGAGAGAAAAGGGTTACTGCCAGGGGGCAGCACCCCATGTAAAAGGGCACCGGGGTCCAGGGAGGGACTTGGGGCCAGAGAACAGGCAGATCACTGGCCTGTAGAGGGCGCTCTGGGCTGGAAACCGAGCTAATTCCCCGGAGTCACCAGCAGGAGGCGCCGCAGGGGTGAGTCTGGCCCATCTACAGTCCCCCAAAATTGTCATTCTTTGATTTCACTAGGGATGGAATTTAGATTTACGAGGTAATAGTTGCCAGGGTCACGCTCTTGAAGATTGGTACCACATTTAATTTCCTGGAACCTCTTCATAACATTTTGAACTTGACTGTTAACATGCTAGTTCTGTAGGTTTGTTAGCTAATGCTTCAGCAACCCCATGATGCACATCATCCAAACTTGCTGATTTGGGGTTTATTCAAATGTTGTAAGATTTTCCTCTACTTATTTTTACAAGGGATAATTTATTTTGTTGTGTAAGACAGATGTAAATTAACAACTTAGTTATTACTTTCATCCCAATATATATAGAAAAGAAAATAGACACACTAAATGAGGGTGTGTGTGTGTGTGTGTGTGTGTGTGTGTATAGACTCAACCAACTCTCTCTCATTATTTAGACAATGGGCCAAATTCTGCCTTCATTTAGATCCATGAAACCTCATTGAATGAATAAGGCCAACTAAGTTGATCCACAATTTGGCTGAAATAGTCTAATAGGTCCTGCTGTTAACAAGTTTTCCCCAATATTCAATACAGATATTTCATTTCTTGATTTGATTCCATTAATCCTGGTTATACCTTTTACTACCACATTAGACAATTCCCCTTCCTCTATAGTATTTAATCCATTGAAGTATTTAATGGCTCTGTTGTCTTAATGAAATGCTATATATACAGTGACCTCTGTGGCATATGCTATCAGAATTTTGGATTGCATCTGACTTATGTGATGCTTGTTTACAATCTTGCTTGTTAGCCTATTGTGTGCAGATAACCTAGTGTAGCATTTATAAGAATTTGAGGAGACATGTCAGACAAAGGGACCATTCTGTTTCCATTTGGAATTTCTCCCTCCACTTTCCAGCTAACTGCACCTGTCTCAAGGGATCTTCTTGAAATTGTGGAATAGGCAAAGAAATACGCAAGCTTGTATTTTAAAAAAATCCCTAAACTTACTTACTCTGAAAAGGAGAGACAAAGGGAAAAGGTGACTTATAGCGGTTCTCAGAAAAATGCAGCCTTATGAAATACAGGCATTGCACATCCAGCTTCTTGTTGTTATCATTAGAGCTCTATGAAGCAGAGGATTTGGATCACAGTGTGTCTAGATGACATTCCATTATTGTTTTGGTTCGAGTCCCATAGGTTCACCCCCTATGTCTTTTGAGCTGAGTTTCACTTTTGAAAGAACTGAAAGCACAGCTCAGCTAAAACTTCTGATTTTGGCCTGGGTTGGAGTCATAACTATATGAAACCAACTAGCCTTGTGTAGCTTCCCTATGGCACTATAAAGCTCTTTTAAGGTGTGCCCTCTCCTGGATGAGTTTCAACCAAAATTTGACCCAGGAATGTGCTTGGAATGTGGTGCAGGTTGACTGAAACTCAGTCAAAACTTTTCAAAACTGTTAGCAATCCTGGGCCAATTATTTTTGGTTTCTTAGGAAAATGATATCTTGCTGTACAGCTTGATATCAAAATGAGATCTAACTGTACAACACGTTACAGATGCATTGTAGCAATAAATATACCAGGAGTGGAACCTGCTCCCCCCGATGAACAAGTGCCACATACACATATCTACTTGTTGGCTCTATCTAGTACCTTCACTGTCACCCTCCAGTATTCATTCCTTGTCTTGTTTAGACTTAAGGCAAGTCTACAGTTATAATGCTGCATCAGCACAGCTGCACTGCTGTAGTGTTTTAATGAAGACGCTCTAAGCCAATGGGAGAGAGCTCTGTCAGTTTAGTTAACCCACCTACTGCCTACACAGTGCTGTCTGCCTGGAGGGGGGTTAGGTCGTTGTAACTATGTCGCTCGGGGTGTGGATTTTGTACACCACTGAGTGACGTAGTTATACCAATATAGGTCTGTAATGTACAACAGACCCGAGATGGTCAAGTTTTTAGTTTTTTCTCCCCAGAACTGGAAATTCAGAAATACACTCTAGCATATGGTAATTATTATGTAGCACCACTTTGAGAAGCAGCAGTGTGGTGTCTAAATGACTTAGTAGCCCATCTGAGGCTTAGTCTTGGCCAAATAAAGTGTCTTATTTATTACTCTAAGAACAAATACAATCTAACAGAGCAGGAAGTATTAAAGAAATAGTTTTATACGGCAAAAGTGCTCATCTTATGCTCTCTATGCAAGTCTCTCTTTAGCTACTTAATTATTTACAAATATACATATTGTACTATGACAGGTCTGTCTGAGGCTACCTCCCAGCACTAACCCTTGCTACTGGGATGACTTTGAGAGTCCCTCACTTTCTCTGAGGAATCTCTCCCCTCCACATCCCTGCAGCCCCTGGGGGGGAGGGGAAGGGGACTAGGGGCTCTGTGCGCTGCCTGCGTCTGCAGGCACTGCCCCCACAGCTCCCATTGGCAGCAGTTCCCTGCCAACGGAAGCTGTGGAGTCAGCACTCAGGGAAGGGGTAGCATGCGGAGACACCCGCCCCCCCCCCAAGGGGTCGCAGGGATATGCTGGCTGCTTCCAGGAGTGGCATGAGGCCAGTCAAGGAGTCTGACTTAGCTCTGCTGGACTTTTAGTGGCCTAAAATCTCCTGGATTGGCTTCAATAGCCTCCAGGAGATCGAGCTTGACTCTGGGAGACTCCTGGTGAAACCAGGAGGGTTGGCAACCCTAGAGTAGGCCCAAGAGGTCTCAGACAGGGACAATGACTAAGCTCTTCAGAGCAATGTATGTCTCTTCCTTTGTCTATTAGAAGAAATTTCGTAAGGGTGAGATATAGTCTCTCCCATGTAGGGAGAGAAGTATCATGGCTTGTGTCATTTAATACTAGACTGGGAAAAGCACTGGAGTCTGTGATATAGAGAACACTCTTGCATTGGCATGGGGGAAAGACTAGTGACTGCTGGCAAAATATGATGCAGGACTCAGAAGTCATGTTGTTGGACCCGCAATAGAGGTCTCCCTATGAGATGGGGAGCAGACAGATACTGGACATAGTGTTGGTATATAATACTCTAAATCAGCGGTTCTTAACCTTTACTACAGCCTGCACCCCTTTGGTTCTCAAAATATGTTCTCGCACCCCTTATCAAAAATCGTTGAAGTAGGTCAGTTCATTAAACCTAGATATATTTTTGTTTGTATATTACAGTAATCGTTAATACATAGGTGTGATGAAAAAGTAGTTGTACTTAAGTGCCTGTGCTTAATTTGTGTTTCGATGATTTACCTTCTAAAAAAATCTGGCATGTCTTGCACTCCCGGAAAGGGCATCTCACATCCCCACGGTGTGCGTGCACCCCAGGTTAAGAACCACTGCTCTAAATGCTCTTTGATTACAAAACAAGTTTCTCTCACTCACATTCACACCGCAAACATACTATACAGTAACTCCTCACTTAACATTGTAGTTATGTTCCTGAAAAATGCGACTAAGCAAAACGATGCTAAGCAAATCCAATTTCCCCATAAGATTTAATGTAAATGAGGGGGTTAGCTTCCAAGGAATTTTTTTCCACCAGCACACACACTTTAATACTGGTACACAGTGATGACAATTGTGAAGCTTGGTTGAGGTGGAGGAGTCAGAGTAGGATATTTTCCAGGGAATGCCTTACTGCTAAATAATGAACTCGCATTTGGCTGAGCCCTCAAGGGTTAACTTGTTGTTAATATAGCCTCACTCTACAAGACAGCAGGCATGGAGGGAGGGGAGAGAGCATAGCAGACAGAGATAGAGAGAGAGACACACACACACACGGTGTGTGTGTGTTTCCCCTTTAAGTAGCTGAGCCCAGTCTTAAGTACACTGCCTTGTTAATTAGATCAGCTTGCTGAGACCACAGCTGCTGCCAGCAAGCTCCCTCTGTCCTAAGTCCTGCCGTGTGTCTCCCCTGCCCTATGGAAATGGGGTAAGTGGGGTGCAGGAGCCAGGGGTGGCTCCAGGCACCAGCACGCCAAGCGCGTGCTTGGGGCGGCAAGCCACTGGGGGCGCTCTGCCGGTCGCCGCAAAGGCGGCAGGCAGGCTGCCTTGGGCGGCTTGCCTGCGGAGGGTCCACTGGTCCCACAACTTCGGCGGCCGCGGGACCAGTGGACCCTCCGCAGGCAAGCCACCGAAGGCAGCCTGCCTGCCATGCTTGGGGCGGCAAAATGCCTAGAGCTGCCCCGGGCAGGAGCAGGGTGGAGGGGGACACCCTGACATTAGCTCCCCACCTCCCCTTGTACAGCAAGCAGGAGTCTCTGGGAGCAGCTCCAAGGCAGAGGGCAGGAGCAGCACATGGCAGTGGGGGGAGGGACAGCTGCAATTGGTAGCCTGCTGGGCAGCTGCAGCACAGGGAACTTAAGGGAGCAGGGAGCTGATAGGGGGAGCTGATAGGGGGGCTGCTAGTCCACCCTGATTCCATGCCCCCACCAGCTACCTGCAACGGGCTGCTCTTCCTGCAAGCAGAGGACAAAGCAGGCGGCGCCAAATGACGTTAGAAGGGAGCATTGTGCAACTTTAAACGAGCGTCTTCCCTAACTGATCATCAACGTAACAACGAAACACCATTAACTAGGACAACTTTAAGTGAGGAGTTACTGTACCAGAGTCCAAAGGTCAGAATGGTCCCGAGGACAAGTCAAGTTTCCTTCTGATCATAAGATGTGGGGAGCCAGGAAAAACCACATCTATATCCACATGAGGCTCTGGATCAATAAATGACTCCAATTTGCAGAAATCATAGGTAACCATTTATGGTCCATTCCGTCATGTCATCGGTTCTTTGCCTTTGTTTACTAGGCCTTCTACCCATACAATTCCAAAGAGACAATCCTAGGCAGGCTGCCATGATCCAAGGCGTGCCATTTCCTCCAATTTTTATACAATTTTATAAGTCCAGCTGGTGTTTCATTTTCTGCTGATTCTCCATATTTTTCCCAGAACACAACAAGATTGTTTTTGCACGAATAGTTCTAATAGTTCTTGACCTTAAGTTCTTGCTTCAATTGCTGACTTGCAATGCACATATTCATGTCAAGCAAGCGTCATTCATACCAGGCCTCAATGACCTATAACATATTACATGGATATATGAATCACAATGTACATATACACCTTAACAATGTGCTGGTCAAATGTGTGCATTGTTTCCTAATGCAATAAAACTCCAACTCAGCAAGCTAGAGTAAGCACAAGTGGGAGTCAAGGATTCCTGGTTCTCATATCTTCCTTATTATGATCTATTGTTTGTACTGTGGTAGTACCTAGAAGCCCCACCTCATAGACAAGTATCCTATTGTGCTTGGTGTTGTATAAACACAGGACAATATGACAGTCCCTGTCCTGAAGAACTCCCACTCCAAGTAATCTTCCTCTTTTCCCCCTACATTTTTCCATCTGCTGTGCACAAGGCCACCTGCATTTGGGAACCAGTTCCACCAAACTATAGCTCTATTCATGGTCTGCAGCTATGCCCTTTTGCTCTGGGATCACATCAGATCTCAAAAGCTTAGAAGAGCAGCGCAAGATTGGAGATTTAGCTTTACACAGATGTCACCTGACAAGCAGGTATGTCATCAGCCAATTCATTCCCGACAACAGAGAGGCTCCTTTTACCACAAGAACAGCTTTGGAGCACGAGTGTCCTTGGAGAGTTCTCAAGAGATATGCTCCTGCAGACAGCTGGAGAAAAACACCATCTTCCAACAGGAGTCACAGGTGCAATGAGAGGCAACAGCACAGCAGCTCCCACGGGAAGAGAAGATATGTTACAAAGCAGAAGCTCTTGCCCTTCATTTCTTTCTGGAGTGGTCCTTGTGTACCACTCAGTCTAAGATTTCTGACCTCCTTACCAAAGATTTAAAACCAGATCCAGGTGAATCAGTGGAAAAGGCTTTCTTATCTCAGTTAACTTAGATGTCTTATTTCAGTACTATGCTGACTGGTTTTTGTTTGTTTGGTTTTTTTAGTATGAGGTTTCAGGTGCATAAGGTGGAGAAGAAAAAATTCTGCCATCAAATACACCTGTACAGCTCCCAGTAATGTCAGTAAGGCCTAACACAAAGGGACTTGGGTGTTGCAACACCTAATTTTTAGGTGGTTAGAAAACTCACAGGAATAACACTTTGATACACAAAGCCTGAATTAGGTGCCTAGGTTCCCTGTACAATGAATGAGAAAAATAAGCACCTTAGAATATAGCCGAGAAAACCAGCACTTTAGGCAGGGGCCTGCCTACTCTAGTCAATGTCAGACACTGTGTCTTAAGCCTCAGCCCTCTCATGGAGATAAGCATCTAAATCCAGACCATGAGTAGGTGTCTGTCGCTGCTAGTGGGCTACAAGAGGAAATTAGATGCTCTTCTGCCCAAGTGCTGGCTTGACAGGTGTGCTCAGAGGCTGCATAAACTCCACACAGCATGGGGGAAAATACCTCATTTATAACCTTTAGCTCCCTGGGTAGAACCCTCATATGGGAGGCCACACAACAGGTGGACTGGAACTGGTAATTTGGAGAAAAGATCAAACAGGGCTCTCCTATCTCTTAGGTAAATGGCCTAACCACTGGGCTATAGAGTCACTCATTTGCTCTGGCCCAATTCATATTTAATCATTCAATTAAGGTGGGACAACTTAAATAGGAGAGATTGAGGGAGTCCCACATCAGCCTATTCCAAGGCCACTCCTTTGTTAAAATCCTGTCACCCCCTCTAGCAGCAGGGGGACTTGAACTGGGGTGCTTCTAAATCCTAGTTAAGTGTTCTAACCACTGAGCTAAAGGCTCTGAACAAGCACAGCCTCACTTTCTCTCATCTGCTTTGTCTTGGAGTTGAGCACACCTACCAGAGCAGGCCCCCTCCAGGCACCAGCGGAGGAAGCACGTGCCTGGAGCAGTACATGCTAAGGGGCGGCAGTCTGTCCATTCTTGGGGTGGCACTGTCTGGGTGGCTTTTTTTTTTTTTGGCTTGGGGTGGCAAAAATGGTAGAGCTGGTCCTGGCCCCACCTGTGATTTAAGCAGAGGGGCACCTGTCTTCTCCTGCTTTCTGGATTGCTCTTGGGCTTAGGCAGGAGATAGGTGTCTGGGTGCTTAGAGGGAGGCAGCAACACACATGCCCAGAGGCAGAACCGTAAGAGCCTAGGAAATTTTGACCACTAAAACTTAGGCGTTGAGTGATTTTAGACACCTGCTGTGTTAGGTGGCAGTCAAGCAGGAGTTCTCAGGATCACAGTGGAGCCTAAAAACAGGATTTAGGCTCCTATGTACCTATGTGTCCAGGCCTAAGAACTGTGTGTGCATATCTAGAGGCAGAATTAATCCTTCAGTTATCACATAGGAAGGCAAGGCACATTAACTTAATTCCAACAGTCTTGCTGGCACACCTGGATCCTTTGCTACATAAGTGAGCTAGCAAGAAAAGTGCATGGTGTATAAAATTTGTGAAGTTTCCCTATCTTTCTGCACTACACAGACTACAGTAGTGCATGTCTGGTAGAGAGAGGCTGTCCCCTCCCTTATCTGTGACAGGATGCTTCTGCATGTGCAGCGTCAGATTGCATTGGTCTTTTTTGCTGCTATGTATTGTGAATTCATATCGGCTTTGGGAAGTTTAAAGGAAATTTAAAACGCTGGTTCAAAAATAAAAGGCAGAAAAATAGCCAACTTAAATTAACCTGTGGAACTTGCTGACACAAGATATCGTTGAAGTGAAAAGCTTAGCAAACTCAAAACAGGATTAGAGTCTTACATTGAAATGCATCCCTGTGCAGGAGGTCCGCAAAGAAGCCTGTGTATTGGATAAATCCCACTTCAGACCTATTCTAAGGGCTTAATTAGGATTTAACTGACTCACTGCACTTACAAAAGCGAATTTCATCTCTACATGAATACAGAGCACACCCATTATAGCTAACTGACATGTTATGAGTGCAATCTCCAACACCATTTCACAAATAGGTAATGACTTCAGTGCTTGTGTAGGAATCAGGCCCTTTGCAAGCTACCTGCTGTCAGGTTGCAAGGCATAAAGGTGATCGTCAACCACTCTTAGAAAGAGATTTCTCTCCATCATATAGTATTGCACCAAGTGTATTTATGAAGGGCTTAAATCTTTCTTGGCAATGACTGATGTTGGCCACTGGTCTATTTTAATCTGGCATCTCCTTTGTAGCTCCTAAGACCAGCAACAGAATGTTGTTTTACTATGCAAGGTTGGAACTAGCCAGAGAGTCCACCTTGGACCTGAGAAAATTTTATATTGAAATAGATCTCGGCAAAAGATCTCCATTTTGGTGGAATAGCATAATTAAATAACAAAAACAAAATAGCCTATGATGTTCTAACCAGCTCTATCCTTGAGTGAATGGCTCAGCAATTAGACACCTGTGGCTGGCCCATGCCAGCTGACTTGGACTCATGGGACTTGGACTAAGGGGCTATTTATCTGTGGTGCAGACATGCAGACTCTGCCTGCAGCCCAAGCTCTGGGTCCCTCCCATCTTGCAAGGTCCTAGAGCATGGGCTCCAGCCCAAGCCCGAATGTCTACACCGCAATGAAATAGCCCCACAGCCTGAACCCTGCGAGCCTGAATCAGCTGGTACAGGCCAGATGCGGGTTTTTAATTGCAGTGTAGACATATCCAAAGAGTGTCTGAATGCAAGCCCACCTTGTCAGTAGTGTGCTGCTTGTATTCCAGCTCTACCTGAAGCCCTTAGCACCAGCTCAAGGCTTTGACAATATTTTTAATAAATTAGTGATCTATTCAGTACCTATTTTTGGAAATACATTGTCATTTCACCCTCCCTCCCCTGCTTCTTGCTGGCAGAAGGCAGCTGCAATTAGGCAAACTCATAATTTATTGTAGGCATCAATTAAGATCAGGATAACACACATTGAACTTTTTCAAGCTTGTGTGGTAGTTGCTGTACCTGATAATTAAGCTGCAGAAAATGGCACCCTGGAGATTAGCACTGGAGGAGGCATCACTTGTCTGGGTCCATTTTGTTTTGGAGACTTTCCTCTAAGGGATACAATAGTGAGGGTCTGGGGAACTTTCCGTTGGGATTTAAGTCCACAAATGTGTCAAGCTCTGCCTGTGAAATGGCAAGGAACATATGAACAGTAATCAGCAAAACAACCCAGAGAAAACAGCCATGCTGCTAGAGAACATTTTAAAGTCTGAATGGAGCTCAGCTGTTTTGGTGGACATGAGGTTCAACCAATAACTTTTCAGGCTTTGATTTGTGGGCGTTTGCACCCCTGGTGAAATCCTGGACCTAGTCTAGTCAATGCAAGGTTTGCCATTGATTTCAATGGAGTCAGGATTTCACCCCCTTGCCTTTGAGTTTCAGACTCATGGGAAGCCGGGAAAAAAGGAGGAAGGCTGGCCTTTTTGTTAAGGTGAGGAATCAGGAAAACTAAGTTCTGCCTCTAAGTTCTGCCTCTGCCTCTGCCTCTAGTATGACCTTGTGCTAGTCACTTAACATCAGGTCTTAGAAAATTTGGTTCACATGCATCGGTGTCCAGGCTATGATTTTCAAAAGTGACAAGTACTTCTGGGTAGGTCAGTTTCTGGGTAACTGATTTAGTGAATGGACGCTCAGCCTTTTTTTTTGTTTTTGAAAAAAATCAGGTTCCTCTGAGATGTCTCAAATTGAGTATCCAAAACCTGACACACCACAAATCACTTGTCACTTTTAAAAATCCTGGATGAATTTTAAGCACCTGATTTGGACAATTTTTACCCATGTTTATATTTTTGTCCTTTTTGGCAAAACAGCTTTTTAAAAAAAATTATACATCTGTTAGTTGCTGCTTGTCGGTCTCATTTTGCATCTAAAAAGTAAGGCTTTTATCCTTTTTTCCACCCTGTACCTGAACAAATGGTGGCTATAAAATCAGACAATTAAAAAAAAATTCTCAGGTATTTATACAAACATATAGAAATATTATTCTGCAAATGGGCTCACCAATAATATGCCATTAAAAAAAAAAGAGGACAAATGTTTGGGATCTCTTGGTAAAGATCACCAGGCACAAGTATCACAGGGTATATTTCCTAACCAATGCATCTATTTTTCAAGGTACTGCAGAAAGTGATTTAGGAGGGAGTGCACTTCCCTTTGAATTTATATTGAACCACTGCCCCAGCTTGGGATTCAGGGGTACTTCAATAATAGAGTTGCTGTCTTTGAGAGAAGAAAATAAATAAAACCAAGCTTCTGGCTATAGGGTAATTAAAAGACCCACAATACTTTTCAAAAGCATAGTGATATCAGCCCAAAAATCCTGGCTAAAATCTAACTCTAGTTCAGGGATCGGCAACCTTTGGCATGCGGCCTGTCAGGGAAAGCCCCTGCTAGGCCGGGCCGGTTTGTTTACCTGCAGCATCTGCAGGTTCGGCCAATCACAGCTCCCACTGGCCGCGGTTCACCGTTCCAGGCCAATGGGGGCTGTGGGAAGCGGCGGCCAGCACATCCCTCGGCCCACACCGCTTCCAGCAGCCCCCATTGGCCTGGAGCGGCGAACTGCAGCCAGTGGGAGCTGTGATTGGCCAAACCTGTGGATGCTGCAGGTAAACAAACCATCCCGGCCCACCAGCAGATTTCCCTGACAGGCCGCGTGCTAAGGTTGCCGATCCCTGCTCCAGTTACTATATTTCACCTATCTAACTTTCAGCCTGTGTTTTTAAGTAGGCACGATAGTTTTCTGCTCTGTGTCTAATACTCTACCATCCTGTTAATCTGCTGTCACATTCCATCTGAAGGACACTTCACTTCAGTGGTGGGCAGAGTGGGTCCAAACATGGAATTTCCATTTGACAGGAAATTTTGACATTTCAAAATTTGTTCCAAATTGGAATAAAAAGCAAATATTTGCAAAATATCCTTTGCTATGGAAATTCCCCCAAAATTTCATTTAAAATTTCAAAATTTGTTTCAAAAATTTTATTTTGTTTCTCTTAATTATTTTACCTTATTTCATGACATGCCAGCAGTAGTAATGACAAAAATGAAAAGATTTTGATTTAGAAATGTAGCCATGATACCTCATGGGAGTTGCAGTTCAAATGCCTCATGTTCCTATTCTTCACTATAGACAGATCTCTGCAGATAGACTACATCTCCCACAATACACCACAGTTTCCGATCTTGGAGAGAAGCAGTTCTTCTCCTTGGAAGTCCATGAATCATGGGAGCTATAGCCTAAGTGGGAAGCTTGACCCATAATGGAGAATAGGGATATGAGGTAATTTAGCTGGTACACCTCTGAGGCACTGTGGCAGCATTTCCAAATTGAAATATTTTGATTTTCAACAAAAATATGTTGGTTTTGGGGGAGGTTAGTTTTCTACAAAAAAAAACACCCCAAACCAAGATTTTTCACTAGAAAGCACACATTTATATAATATAATTTTCAAGCCCCTAATAAAATATATGAAGATATACCTGTCTCATAGAACTGTAAGGGACCCTGAGAAATCATCAAGTCCAGCCCTCTGCCTTCACTAGCAGGACCAAGTACTAATTTTGTTCCAGATCCCCAAGTGGCCCCCTTAAGAACTGAACTCTCAACAGGGGGTTTAGCAGGCCAATGCTCAAACCACTGAGCTATCCCTTCTCCTGCTCCAGCTGCTTCCAAAAACTACTTTCAAAAGATAAATTTCAACCATCCCTACTTTACACTTCTTTTGCACTGGTGTAAATTGCTTCAAGGTAGAAGGCTGTGGAGGTCCACATCTATCACTGCTGGAGTGCTACAATTGCTCTCTCCACCCTTACAGCTCCATTGTCCCAGAGTCTCACAAGGACCTAATTTGGCCCTTAACCTTTTGTGAGGTTCATTCCTTTCCTTCCCCAAGGCCTTACCCCACCTACTCTCAATGAAATGACTAACTGCTCTGGAAACCCCTCACTACAAGGCTGCAGGTGCATTCCTTTCAGTGCTCCACACCTGCCTGCCTGCTTTGGGGATTTCTTTCCAGCCATTGGGGAGTTTATCAAATAAAGAGCTTGAGCAATGATAACGCTTGACTAGCAGTGGGATTTTTCCCCCTGGCCACACACATTTCTAATGACAGATGAATGGGTGCAGCAGTTGTGTTCTTTAAAAGAAGTTATACTAGAGATGAAGCAAACCCCCAGAATCCAAACACTGGGGGTTATTTGAAATCTGGATCAGAATTTGTCCAGGTGTATAATGTATTCTGTAAGTCTCAGGGAAGTCTTGCTACAGCACTTCTTAGAATGTGGCACATTAAGAATCAAATGAAATATTTTATCACCTTCCCTTTTTAAGGAAGCAGCTGAAATAGAAATATAATGTTCCAGAGAAGAGTGAGAAAGGTGATGTGTTGAGACCTATATATAGGAGAGACCCAACTGATTATTTAGCCTGGAAAGGAGAACAGCGCGGGAGGGTTTGATTGAGATATTTAATAAGATTAGGAGGACATATTAAAGACTGATTACTCCCTCCTTTATGTGCCATGGTCTAGCTAATACTTAGTCCTGCCATGAGTGCAGGGGACTGGACTAGGTGACCTCTCGTGGTCCCTTCCAGTTCTATGATTCTATCCCATAATGGAGGAGCAAGGGGTCACTCAAAATTAATGGCAGATGAGTTTAAGACCAATAAAAGGAAATATTTCTTCCCACAGCACATGGCCATTCTGTGTCATTTGCTGCCTCACGTGGTCAGAGTTAAATATAGTGTCTAGATTTTCAATGGGGTGTGTGTTTGGGGATGATCATGCAATACCAATGATATTTGCATGCTATGACAGGGTTATAGGCGCTAGGAAACCATACCAGCAGGCACTATATAAGTATGTAAAAAGTAATCAAATCTCAGGGCATCAACTAATCAGTGAGTATCAGACAAGAATTCTAGCCTCACCTCATGTTCAGTCTTGCACAGTTACCTAGGTGGAAGAGGAAGAGGTCTGACCTTTCTCAGAAGCATCTGTTATGGGACACTGTCAGAGGCAGACTACTAACAGAATGGCATCTGACAGCATGGGAAATCCTAGATTGCTGCAGTCAGTGAGGAAATTAGGTACACATTACAGCTCCACTGGAGAAGATGGTAAGTACTAGTGGACCATGCAGGGTAGTGTTTCTAGGGAGAAAAAATTATAAAAATATTATAAATTCAGACTGACTTTAAAAAAAAAAGGCCCAAAGTCTGCATAGATTTTTTTTTGCAAATATCTGCATATGTTACTGCAACGGCCCTTGCAAATCAGGTATTAGCACATGCACATGGTTAGGCATCTAGGCCTAGATTCACAAAAGTAATGAGGTGCCTAAGTTTCTGCTTCTGAGCATGTGCCCTGCTGCCTCACTCTAGGCTCTTGGGTACTTGTCTCCTGCCTAAGTCCCACAGCAAACCACAGACCAGGAGAAGATGGGCATTCAGCCACCCAAGTTGCATGAGGGGACCAATCTGATAGGCATTCCCATGGGCTCCCCTACTGGATTGGGCCCCTCAGGCAAGTACACACAGGGAAACTGGAGGAGAGGGGCAGGGACGAGCACCTCCCTCAGAACTTTTGGCCCAATGGTTGGAGTTCTCACCTGGGATGTGGGAGACCCTCAGTTCAGGTCCTCCCTCCAACTGAGAATAAGGAATTTAAACTGGCTCGTGCTACCTCATAGTTGAGTGCCCCAACCACTGGGCTATGGGACATTCTGAGGTGAGGCTCCTTCAGCCTCTCCTGTCAAGCCTGCTCCACTATGGATGAATAAATAAAGAGTTATTGGAGGAGGGGGACTGAATTCTGGGAAAGGGCTCTAACCACCAGGCTACAGAGTCCTTCCCATGGGTCTGCTCTTTCTGGCCCAGAAGGCTCTTTAATTATTAAATCCACAATAGCATAACTTAAATAGGAGAGACTGAGGGAAAACAACATCAGACTGTCACATAGCCCAGTTGTTAGGGTGCTCCCCTGAGAGATGGCAGTTACCAATTCAAATTCCTTTTCATCCCTTGGGAGGGACTTGACCTGGGTATTCCACATCCCAGGTGTGTACCCCAACCAGTGGGCTGAACCTTATGAATGAGAGCCTCCCCATCCCAGCCCCTTGCAAATCCATCATAGGCACCTAACTCCAAAGAGTGTTTCTGACTGAGAATCGCTAGCAGGGCCAGCTGCCTCCTTGCAGTCTGGATTAGGTGCCTATCTCCAAGAGAGAAGCAGCACTTAGTACATACCCATCTGGTTGACATCTCCTATTGGCTAGCTTAGGCAACTCCTTACCTAGAATGCTGGTTTTTGTGAATCGCAGTCTAAGGCACCAATCTTCCCCTATTATTGGGTGTCCACCCCACACCAGGCCTGAAGGAGTAAATTAGGTCAATTAACCTTAGGCTGCATGTGGAGGAAACATAGGGAATGTTAGGCCCTATTTGCAGATGAAGTCCAGCTGTGGGGAAGAGCCGGGTAGGATCTGTAGAGAGGAAGTTGGCAGGCCAGGGAAGGAAACCTGCCGTTGCACTCCTGATAGACAGGGGAAGAGCAGGAAGCTGCAAAGTCAGAGTAGGAAGCAGTCCAGGGAAGGAGCAGTAAGGGCTGGGAGAGTAAAAGCCCTGAGCTGCTGGGTTGAAGGTCCTTGAACTGGAACCCCGTGTAGAGGGCAGGGCCAAGTTCCCTACCAGCCACTGAGTGAGTGGCATAGACCAGGCAGTGGGGAGCAGACCACCTGGGACAGTTTGCCTCTGAGGACTTGCGATACCCTGGAACGGGGGAGAATTTTAATGTGACTTAACCAGAGGGCTGAGGTATGAAGACGACAGCTGCTCCTGGTGTGTGATAGGCCCAGGAGTAACGGAGGAGAACCACAGACTGAATAACCACTGTAAGGGGTTTCATACCCGGTGGCAGAGCTGTGGCTTGTCTAGAGGACTAAGGAGGTGCCACCAAGCAGTGGGTGGAGCACCTCATGTATTGCCCAGAGAGCCTGGGCACCTAACTCAGGCTTTGTGAATCTCAGTGTTGTTCCTGTGTCACGGGATGCATCCCTCACCACTGGACTGGGGCCTCCTCCTGGTCACTGAGGATTAGCTCAAGGCCAATATCCCATCCACAGTCTTCACCCCCAATCACTCCTTCCCCACAGTCCACATTCAACCCCACTCACAGTGTCAGGAACGGAAGCATCCTCTTGGTGGCTCAGCTCTCCAGCAGTGTCACTATCCATGATCCCGCATTACATGGGAGTTTAGCTCCTAGTCCAGCCACTTCCTCAGTGGCCAGTAGGTGGACCCAGGTCCCCACCAAACCACAGTCACTTTCTGCATTCCTTTGCCTCGCCTATTGTTGCATTTTCCTGAGCCACTTCCCGTGGCCACAGCACCCTCCCTCACTCTCAACAGGCTGTCTGGAATGCCTTCTCCTCTCCCTGGGTTCCTGCCAACACAGCTCTGTCCAAAGTGCTGCAGGGTTGCAGACAGCTACTGACCTTGCTCTGCCCTGAGGCTCTTTTTATCTGAGTCTGCTGCGTCCTGATTGGACAGTCCCCACAGCCTCTCTCCTATTGGCTGCTTTTCACGCAGTGTCCCTGGGGCTCTATTAACCCCTTACTGGCCCGTGTGAGGCAGATGCCCCATCACACTGTGATTTTCTAGACATGTCAGAATTAGGGGCTGTGATGCCCAGCATAACAATGCCTGAGTACTTTTGGCTGAGTACAAGCCCTAGCTACATACACATGCAAATTCCATATTTGCATGTGCAGTGAAAAATGCATGTGAAAAATGTGACACCCTAAGAGGCAGATGACCTTTGGGAATGTCTACACTGCAGCCAGAGGTGTGGCTTCACATGTGTAGACATTCCTGAGCTAGCTTTGATCTAGCTGACTTGAATAAGAATAGTGAAGCTACAGCAGCAGGTGCTTTACAAGCCCACCCAAGACCCTAGTTACTCAGCTAACTCATGCTGCCGCAGCCTCACTGTTGTTATTATTTAAGCTAGTTAGATCAAAGCTAGCTCAGATATGTGTACATGTGCTGCGGCCACCGCTCTGATTGCAGTGTAGACACAGAGCTAGAAGTCAGGCCTTAAATGCTTTGAGTATGGCAGATTAGCTGTATTATTACCTGTTCTCATTAGACTCCAGATCCTGGCTGTCTTTGAAAAGCTAAGGTGATAACCAGCAGTCTCTTACATCAGAGAATAATTTGGGGTGGGTAGGAACTCCAGTGGTTAATTGGATCTGTCACCGGCCATCATGACAGGTGAATGTTAATGAAGAGCAAACCCACAAAAGGTTTGGTGCAGGTAAGGACTCCACTGTTGGTTGCTTTTCTGAAAATGTTCAGAACCTCCTCAGTTTACAGAACTGGTTACGAATGAGCTCCTTTTGATACTTCCATCAGAAGAATGGTCAGTTAGTATTATTTGTATTACAGTGGTGTCCACAGGCCACAGTTTAGACCCCGTTGTGCTAAATGTGCTATGTTTTGGTCAGACGTAAAGGCATGAGACGCTGCAGCCTGAGCTAAAGAGCCAGGATGTGTAACTGAGGGCAGTAATAGACTCAGGTACAGAGGAGGGACACAACATACACATGCAAGGAGAGACAGTGCCCGTCCTGAAAAGCTTCAGTCTGAACCAAGAAGCTTTCCAGGCTTTTCCCATTATGGTATCTTGGTGTTTCCACTTCCAGCCAAAACAAGGAAATACAGAGGGAGGTAAGAATACAAAATGTGAAGAAAAAAATTCAACAGCATAATTCTCCCCCCCCCACCAAAAAGTTCAAGACTGCGGCAAAAGTTCTGATCACATTTTTTATCTGAACTTCTCTGTTCAACCCTGGATCTTCCCTCTGAAATCTCCCAGCCAAAACACCACTTAGTCATTTTGCCTGTTTCTTTTGCTTCCAGCAATTGAGAGCTTCATGTGTCATACAGACAAGGTGCATTCCACAGGCATTTTTTCCATTCCTCAATTATTTTAGGATGGACAGTTATTCAGCCCCTTTGCAGGATTCATTTCAGCCTACGGGGTTGCTCCATGGGCCATGGCAGATATTTTGACATTTCAGTCCCTCTGAATCAGTTTTGCATGCTGTGTAGGCTCAGCAGAAATGGTGGCTAATGCTAACTATGCTAGTGCTGTTAGTCATTTGAGTGGCTACCAGTCAGTGTCGGAGACTAGAGGTGCTTAAGAGGGAGAGAGGTGAGGAATGAAAAGAGAGCTGCATTAGATGCGGGAGGAGAATGACAAAGGAGTGGGGAGAGATGTAGTGTAGGGGGCTGAGAGGAGGATGAAAAATTGAGAGAAGAAAAAGTCATAGACAGAAGGGTAGGAAGATAAAAATAGAAGATGGAGGAGAAAAGCCTGGGGAAGATGTAGAACTGCAAGAAAAGAGAAACCACTATAGAAATAGTCTCACCTCACTTGCAGACAAGAAAAGCATCTCCCATGAAGCCTGTTCAGGAACTTTTACTGTGCCTAGCTCAAGGGAGCTCCAATCTTAGTTGCGACCTCTAGGTGCTACTGTAATAAATTAATTAAATAATAATGATTCTGCACTCCATTATACCAATTTTCCATGCAAATCTGGTGTAAATGGAGTGGAGACACAGTCTCTGTCCCTCTCATGTTCACATTTTCATGCAGGAAGTATACTCGGTTTTGCCTAACCTTTTTCTCACTCAGGCTAGTTTTCACAATGTGTGCCTATTTCTTGTCAATGTCTTTACATCACAATAGAACCTTAAATTAGCAGCATGGGAGGCAATTATGATAATTAGTATCACTTGGTTTACTTTGTTTCAGTACTTACATCAGAACTACTTTTTTTTCTAGTATACTAACTTTTGTTATATAACAAAAGAAAAAAAACCAACAAACTCTCAGCTTACTCCTCTATAAGTATGAAAAAAAAAAGTCAGCATGTGGACAGCTTTGAGGTAACTTCAAAAAAATGTGACACTCCTGAACAAAAAAGTTAGGCTGGCATGAGTCTGTTTGTTTCAGGAGATTGGCAACAACCTATGGCACTTTTCTGCTCCACCTCACTGATTCAAACTTGGCCACAGGTTGGTAGTAACCAGAAGGCATTACATATGAAAGGTACATAGTGAGTTTATCGTTTTCAGTCATGTTCCCAATGTCCCATCATCTGAACCACCAATGCTAATTAGCAAGACGGATAGCACTCTCAGTACAAAGGCCAAAAACCGAGAACCTAATCCAAACCCCACTGGATTCAAAGGGAACACTTCAGTAGGGTTCGGATGAGGCCTTGAATGAGGCTGGAGAAAAACGCCACTCTCATATAACTAGAGATGGTCACTCAAACCTGGGTTGAAGCCCACTAGTAGAGGAGCATCTTGCTCTGCTCTCTATGCTGTGCCATACCATTTACATTGAGAAACGGACATTACCATGGCTCTCAATCCTGGTGCCTTTCAACACAGCAGCTAATTTCACTTAAGTTTTACTAGCTTTGAAAGAATTCAGTTCTAAAACCAAACTTTCCATTTGCAGTGAGAGAGATGAAAAGAGTAGCTTCAGTAAGGATAAGGGCAGAATCAAAGTAATAAAACGTCTGAACAAACACACACAAAGTGCAGTGGTGATCAGCTCACCTTCAGGTACAAGTGAGTAAGAATATTGTACACAGATCACTAGTGCAATATTTGACCAGACAGCAGGGAGTGCAGTAAAATAGAGGGTGAATCTATGCCTTTGAGGCAATCGACAGATACTGAGCCAAAATGCTGTGTCGCTGAGCACCAATAGTCTGAAATCAATGGAATCATATGGGTTTGAAGCCAGGTGTTGAGCTTTTAATTCCATAGAGAGGGAACAGCTCAATCTGATCCTTTGATGGCACTTGTCATTGAAAAGTCTCAAAGCAAATATGGAACAATGATGAATGAGTCCTGGCCACTGCCTGTGAGGTAGGTCAGTATTGTTACTATTCCATTTTTATGGATGGAGAGCTTGAGACAGAAATCTTAAGTGACTTGCCCCAGAGCACACAGGAGGTCCATGTATGTCCAGAGAAGAATACCCCAGTCTCTTGTCCCTTAAGCAGAAGACTCTCTAGGATGGCAAGCAATTATCATAGTATAAGTGGAGATTCAGTGCAATTGAGTTTTCTACAGTCAAGTAACCAAATACCTTGGAGAGAATCAAGTTTTAGAAGCAAGTCTGAAATCAGTTACTGATTCTAACAGTTCCTCCAGGTCTTAAAGAATTTGGCTTAAGACTTTATTTCAACTGCTGCTTTTCCATTCTATGCTGAAAGAAATGGGGCAGATTTGATTTCTTCCTATGTTATTCTGTGTGTCCAAGACTCTTGTATGGATGACAAGAGGAGCTTCATTATCTGTAATGAATTTAAGGAAAGAGATAGCACAAAAAGAGCTGGAAGATCTATAAACATATACTATGCCAAGTACAATAGTCCCACTGCCTCTCAGTGAGCTGAGACACCGTAAATGTATTTAGAGTTAAAAAAAAAAGAGCTTGTCTTCCTTACGCATTGATAAATTTAAGGGGGAAAATGATTCATAGTAATTCATAAATCCATTATTAATACATTCATGGCCCTCTTCATTTTTAATGGACTTGAAATACTTATTTCGTGAGGCATAGTTTGGCTGTAATAATATAAGCAGCCTGCTGTTTTTCCCAAACCTGATCACAAAGATAGAACTTAGTTTGTTTTATGTCTTTCTAAGATTCACAAGTGCCTAAGGGTCATGCTAGGAAGTGGCTACTATCTCACATCAAACGGAATATAATGGGGGAGCTAAGAAGAGTTCATCTTGTGCATTTCTTTTTCTATTAACTGTGATTCCTGGAGTATCCCATTCCTCTGGATAAATCTACTGTCTAAGATTTCATTGTCTGGTGGACATGTATGGGGAAATGTGTTCCAGTGGCTAGAACCAGAGGCTGGAAGTGAAAAATCTCAGGCTATATTCCCCACTCTTCCACATAGGCTGAAATATACAAACTTGGGTGCCTCAAATCCTGATTTATCAATATTTGTAAAGCACTCTGAGTGAAAAGTCTGAGGACTTAAATGGGAATTAAGTGACCTATAGATCTGCAAAGGATAAATGGAACTCTTTGGAGTCATCGTAACTACAAAATATTTGGGCCAGAATCTGCCACCCTTTCATGAAACAGTATCTTCCTCTGCAAGTAGTCCCACACTGCACAGTAAATGTAAATGGCAAACTTACCACTTCATGACACCTCATGCTTTCCAAAAGGGGAATAGACTAGCTCTGATGAACCAAGAAAAATAAAATAATGATATTTTGTTTAATATTTTAGCAGTGCTCATGCCACTTTGGTTAAAGGTCTATCAGCATTTGCGTAGTAAAATCCCAGTCTCAGAAGTAATTGCTTGTCTCTAAAAAATGATATTTGGCTTGATATCAAGCAAGAAATTATCAGAGTTTTAGAATGACTTTTTAAACAGGTTTTTGAAAAAGTCAGTTTGTCCATATTTGCATACCTGGATTGACACTGATTACTCTTCTTCTTCAATGCTTAGCCAGACAGTCAGCCGTAGTGATCGTTTGCCATGTGTTCCTTTCCTGCGCAACCACAAAGGCTTGACGGCCTGAGAGTCCAACATCAGAACAGGCTTGATGAACTCATGTAATAGTGGGTCTGCCTCTGGGCTGCCTCCATCCCTCCGTTGGTGGAATTTTATCCCAGATGTTACAAGCCACCCAGAGAACGACGTTTGCTGGAATGTCTTGTGGCATCCTTGTCCAAAAAGCGTAAGGCGCTGCCTGCAGAAAATGGCCCCAGTAGTCTGTAGACCTGAGCGACCATAAACATCTGCATTACAGATGCAGTCATTCCACTTTATGCCCAATATATGACATTGACATTTTGTGTGGAAAGTTTCCGAGCTTTGTCCAGCCTGAGAGGCATAATGTCCATGTTTCGTAGCTGTACAACGGTATGAGAAGGATAAAGATAGAATAAATCCTGAACTTGGTTGTCATACTAAAATGATGTTGATTCCATATCTATTGTAAACGGCCCATGGCTGATGCTGCAATGCCAACCTGATGGAGAACCTCCATGTGAGAATTGGAGGAGCTGGTATGTATAGAACCCAGATAGCAAAAGCTGGAAATTGATTCAACAGTCTCGTTATTCAAAGAAATTGGAGTCGCGGGTGGACCTGGTCCTAGATTTTGCAGGTTTTTTTTTTACCATGAAATGTGGAGATCAACCTTAGCTGACTCCTCCTCACGAAACCTGTCGGGGCTCTGTACTAAACGAACAATGTCATCAGCATAGTCAAGGTCTGTGAGAGAGAGATCACTGATCTTAATGCCTATGGACCTGACAGAATGCTGCATTATGAAATCCATTGCCTGACAAAAGAGTGCGGGGCCAAAATGCAACCCTGCCTAACACCAGATACTGATTTAAAAGGTGCTGACTTCCAGTTCCCCAGACAAGCATGGGCAGTGGTTCCATTATGCAGCTCTCTAATCAAGTCCAGCAGAGTGGTAGGGACACCTATGCCCTTTAAGGCCTTCCATAACGCAACATGGTTTACTGAATCAAATGCAGCCTTAAGATCAACTTATGCTACATGCAGGGGCTTCCTGAACTTGTGATGTATCTCAGACAACAAGCGAAGGGCCAAAATGGCATCTAATGTGGACCTGTTCCTTGTAAATCCTGACTGTTGGGGACGATGCGTCTGATGTAGCAAAGGCTTCAGGCGTGCGAGCAAAACATGAATAACCCAGTATTCAGCACCAGGGTTAAAGCCTGTGCCCCACTTTCAGCTGTAGATGCCTTATTCATAGATTCTAGGACTGGAAGGGACCTCGAGAGGTCATTGAGTCCAGTCCCCTGCCCTCATGGCAGGACCAAATACCGTCTAGACCATCCCGGATAGACATTTATCTAACCTACTCTTAAATATCTCCAGAGATGGAGATTACACAACCTCCCTAGGCAATTTATTCCAGGTCAGTGTTGTCTCCCCTTGGTGCAAACGTGATGGGTTCATGCCAAAGCCCCCCTATGGACGCGCTTCCTCTAATGTTAGCAGGCACGTGTGCAGTACATTGGGACAATGTATCCAGTTGTATCTGGGATCTCTGACAGTCCACCAAAATTGCAAGTTGGAATGTTGCAACTCTTGACAGGCATGGTCATCTGGTCACTGTCTGGCACGAAATGGTCTGTCTTGGTATATCAATTGCAGGACTAACAGAAGCAAGGCTGATAGATCACGGATGTCACGAGGTGGAAGATTCCTTACTTCTGTATTCTGGCAGCCCCAACCATTTACATGGGGTAGCACTACTACTGCAAGGCGAAGTCAAGTCCTCCCTGACAACCTGGATGCCCGTGTCTCCTCATTTACTTATTGCCCATCTTAAACATTGGCACGGTTACCTCACTGTCATAGTAGTCTATGCGCCAACAGAAGAATCTGTTGACTCAGTTAAAGATCATTTCTATGATCAATTGGAGCATCTAGTATGCACAGTCCCTCCACATGATAATCTCATGATCATGGGTGACCTAAATGCAGTTAGTGGCCCCCTGCGAACTGGGTTTGAACAGGTCATTGGTCATTATGGTTCAGGCACCACCCAATGATAACTCTCGACGCCTGCTTCCATTCTGTGCCTCCCAGAATCTTTCCATTTTTGGGTCATGGTTCAAGTGGTGATGCATACACCAGATGTCATGGATCTCTCATGACTAATCACTGAGTAGGATTTTTAAAAAGTGTTGATGTTAAGTATTTAATAGAAATTGTTACTTGAAGTTTAACTTTCAGGCTATTCATTTGGGATGTGGAGGTCTGCTGCCGAGTCATCTTATTTTAAGTTAAGTGAGCCCAATTATTTAATTGACAAAAATCATCACTATTGTCATGCATTTGTAGCAATTATTTCTCATAGCAATTTTATACCCAGGCATGGTCATCAGAATTACTCTGTAAGTGCATATCCAGAGTTACTCTGTAAGTGCATATCCAGGTATGACAGATAAAGTAGGCTTTAAATCGTCTGATTAATGTTGATATTTATGATAGGTGCATATGGGTGAAATTCACCTCTTTGAAAATGACCAGCACAAGGCCTATGTGCCACATATGTATCTGTTAAGATATATATATATATGAGGGCTCATGTGGGATGTAAGTGATACATACATCTTGTTCTGGACCATTGCACAGGGTGAAATTCACTCTCTGGCCAGCTGTAAAGATAGGATCCTTAAATAAAGCACGTATTGACATCGTAAGGCACGATGATTAAGATACATAGCATACCATTGTGATGATCCATGAAACAAGTACTCCCAAAGCCATAATAATTCATTATTTTAAAACAGCTTCTATTGAGTCTTATTGTGTCAATGAAATTGGAGTCCACTCACAGGGAGTGTTTCTAGAACATTGAATAAGTCACATTTTCTGTTGTCAGAAAGTCATGAATCTTAGCCAACACCAAGCACTGATAAGTATCCCTTAAAGGTCCATCCTTGCCACTTTTTAGTTGTCTGCAGAGGTAGTTGATGAGCAAGGGTGGATAATGGCATCCTTGGTGGATAAGAGAGTTGGACTGAGAAATCAACCCTCCTCTGTCAATGAAACTCTTAAGCTACTCAGCCAGTTGTCTCAGATACTTTAATTATTCTTGAAAAGGTTCATTTTAATTTTAAAATAGATGAACTATATTGTTCTATTGGACACATACCAGAGATCTCAACAGGAGATCTCTTGCTTCAGTGCTATTACATCTTCTATCAGAGAATTGTAACAATTCTGTTGCTGATATTGACATGTCCTGAGAACACAAGTGAATTTTTTGCAGAAACAGCACTTCAGGTTTGGGCATTCTTGCTTTTAACCAGTCAGAGCAGACCCTCCACATTCCAGCTCACTCCCTTAATAATCTTCATTAAAGGCATTAGAATCAGGCAGCGTTCAGAAGCAGACACTGCAATCAACTCAGCAGTGTGGGTTAGTGCCTCCCACACCATATTCCAGGTAGTATGCAATATTTCCACATCTCTCGGCATCTCCAGTACCTCAGTATGGCTCTCCTCTTAAATATACACAACAGAAAACACCAATGTATGTTGTTGAAGCATCCTCTGACGCTTGAACTTCTCACCCATCAAATCACCACCATAAAGTACACTTGAGAATAAATAGAATTAAAGCCGTGTTTGTCTGTTTAACATTTGTATTTCTATAGGCACCAATTCAACCAAGCAATTAAGCATGTGCTTAACTTTAATGGCTTAAGTAACTTGACTTCATTACTTGATGCGACAGTGTGCTGTTAGCAGCTACAAATAGAGCCCATTGGAGGCCAGCCCCCTGATTGCTTAGATCATCCAGGACACCAAGTGTGGTTAGAGTCGGAAGGAGTGTGCTGCTGTTATAACAAGCTCCCAGCCCTACACTCCCACCAGCATTCACACAGGCAGGGACATAGCCAGCTGCACTTGCATTCAGGCTCTGGCCAGCCACTGCATGAACCAACAAGAGAGAGGTTACAGCCAGAATATCCCACAGCTCCCCAGATTAGGACCCCAGAGCAGTATCATTCTGCCCTGGGCAAAAACCCCACCAGTATGAATTTATTACCCAGTTTGCCCCTCCCTTGATGTGGAGAGGAATATGCACACCAGCCCTTGTTAGCTGAGCTGAGATTTTCCAAAGCACTTCACTCAAAATGCACTGGCCAAGATAAAACGTAAAACACCTTTATTAACTACAAAAGATAGATTTTAAGTGATTATAAGTGATAGCAAACAGATCAAAGCAGGTTACCTAGGAAATAAATCAAAAACACAAACTAAACCTAAAGTACTAGATAGGATTTGAATCAGTAATGTCTCACCCTGACTGATGATACGAGCAGTTCACCCAGTTTCCATTCACAGTCTAGAAACCCCTTTAGCCTGGGACCAGCATTTCCCCCAGTTCAGTCTTTGTTCCTCAGGTATTTCCACATGTTCTCTTGTGTGCGTAGTGAGGCCAAGAGATGATGTCACTCCACTCCTTATATAGTTTTTCCATATGGAAACATACAGGTACCAAAATGGAGTTCAGTGTCATGTGGTCTGGTCACATGCCCTTGCATGCCTTGCTGAGTCATAGCAGCCATTACTCATAGGCTGGCTGAAACGTTCACAAGAAGGCTAAGCTCTTCCATGGTCCATTGTCTTTGCTGATGAGCCATCTGCACTGTCTAGCTTCTTCATTGTTGCACTTGAAATGCTAGCTGTGGGTGTTATCCAGAGTAAACACATTTGAAATACAGATACATAGTCAATATTCATAACTCCACATACAAAAATGATGCATGCCTACAAATAGGATAATCATATTCTGCAAATCTTAACTTTTCCATAGACACATGACACATCTTAGACAAAATGCATCATAATTATGTTGTAATCATATCATAATCATACCACTGTGATGAATATGGGGTGTAGTTTCACAAATGTAACACCGTTGCAAAAAAAAGCAAACATTATTCTGGGATAAATTAGCAGGACTGTTGTAAGCAAGATACAAGAAATAATTCTTCCACTCTATTCTGCGCTGATTAGGCCTCATCTGGAGTATTGTGTCTAGTTCTGGGTGCCACATTTCAGGAAAGATGTGGACAAATAGGAGAAAATCCAGAGAAGAGCAATAAAAATGATTAAAGTTTTACAAAAGATGACCTAAGAGGGAAGATTGAAAAAAAAAAGGGTTTGTTTAGTCTGGAGAAGAGAAGACTGAGAGGGGACATGCTAACAGTTTTCAAGCACATAACGGTTGTTAGAAGGAAGAGGGAGAAAAATATTCTCCTTAACCTCTGAGGATAGGATGAAGCAATGGGCTTAAATTGTAGCAAAGGAGGTTTAGGCTGGACATTAGGAAAAACTTCTTAACTGTCAGGGTGGTTAAGCACTGAAATACATTTCCTAGGGAGGTTGTGGAATCTCCATCATTGCAGATTTTTAAGAGCAGGTTAGATATACAACTGTCAGGGATGGTCTAGATAATACTTAGTCCTGCCATGAGTGCAGAGGACTGGACTAGTGACCTCTTGAGATCCCTTCCAGTCCTACAATTCTATGATTCCAAATTAACTGTATCAACTCAGGAGAGGGACTTGAGCATTATTTCAGAAAACCCAATGAAAACCTTTGATCAGTGTTCAGTTGCTGTCAAAAAGCAAACAGGATACTAGGATGTATAAAGAATGAATGGAAATTTATAATGACTTTATAGAAATTATTGGTGTGGTGTCAGCTGGAATATTTTATGCTGTCCTGGTCATTTCATCTCAAGAATACTGGCGAATTAGAGGGGTTTCACAGAAAGGCAACAAGAATGAGCAAGAACATGGAAAAAACTGTCATATGAAGAGCGATTGAAAGGAGTAGGATTGATTTCCTTAGAAATGAGACCAATCAGAGGGGACATGATAAAAAGATATAAAATAATGAATGGTCTGGAGAAGATTGATTGGAAACTGCTGTTCTTCCTATCTCAAAGCAGGAACCAGGGGAAATTTAATAAAATTAAAAGCTGGTAAATTCAAACCTGATAAATAGGAAAGACTTTTTCACAGAGCATGTAATTATGCTGTGAAACTCATTGCCACAGGAAGTAGTTGAGATCAAGAATTTAGCAAGATAAAAAAAAAGGACTGGATATTTATATGGGTATCGGGAATATCCAGTTATCATAATTAAAGATAACAATTTTGTGGATGATCACTCATGTTTCCTGGCCTGATCCAATATCTATTAGAAATCAGGATGAGACCTATGTGAGGGGCAGATTATCCCACATTTGCCTACCTCAGGTTTCTTACACCTTCCTCTGAAGCATCTGGTGCCAGCCACTGTCAATGACAAGATACATGGACCTTGAGTCTGATCCAGCATTGCAATTTCTGTGTTCCTAGCATTGGCTTGGACCTCCCACTCTGGAGGGTGATGATTTTTCACTTCCCTGAGCAAGCTCTTGTGGTGCTATGTGCAAGTCGTTAACTGCATTCTAAATTTCACATAAGCAACCCCAATGGAAGCAAGGAACATAACCTCTAATGTTGCTCATTACATGCCTTTCCTCCATTTTCTTCTCTAGAAATCAAAAGGAACTATTATCTTCACTGGTATACATCAAAATGTATGCATGCATCCGACGAAGTGGGTATTCACCCCCGAAAGCTCATGCTCCAAAATGTCTGTTAGTCTATAAGGTGCCACAAGACTCTTTGCTGCTTTTACAGATCCAGACTAACACGGCTACCCCTCTGATATCGAACTGTTGGTCACATCACAAATGAGCGTAAGATCTCCACAATCAATAAAGCGAAGAGCTAATTTTCATAAAGACTGTGACATACATAGTATTCATTAGAGCGTGCATAAATTGCTTTTTAAAAACCAGCCAGGAGATGAGAACTTCTTTCATAGCAATAGGGCGAATAGACTAAAATAATAATAATGACCTGCAGTGTGAACGTTTGGAACCATTTAATAGTCAGTGAGCCATCATTTCCCTCTATCATCAATGCATGTAAAAATGTTATACTATCACCTTGTTCAACCTCCGCTATAAAATTAATTACTTTTGAATAGACCCTATTTAATTGCTCATAAAATTGATCTGACTTTCCAGCTTTTATGGCAACCAGTATGTCATCAACAAAAGTGCCTAGAATAAATAAGACATCCCTTTTCTGTCTCCGATGAGCTAATCACAAAATGAACACATGGGTGTTCTGATGCTTGTGGGAAGGCAATGGGGGGGACCCAAAGCACTTTTAGCTTTCTGCTTCTAAGAACAAATATGTGGGGCTAGCAAATCAATGTTTCTGACACTGTAATGCCGATCTCTAAGGCATCACCCTATGGAGGGTGGTATTTTGAGATCAGGGATGTCAAGAAAATTGGTGGCATCCTCATGGGTAAATTGTGATGCCCAGAGGTGGATGGTGTTGCCCCTGTCATAGGACTGTTAACACAACAGGAGGTTTCCTTCTCTAGTGTGATCTAGTTCATCCTTCTGCCACTGCAAGATTGGTCCCTAATTTTCAGTTTTCTTTTCAGTGATTTGTCACCCTAGTTTTAAATGACTCAGGAGATTGGGCTCCTGTAACTAATGAAGTTATTTGATAGTCTAAAACCTCTCACTGCTGGGAAATTGAATGCTGGTATTTAGGCTGAATTCATCCTTGCTTAATTTCATCCCCCCTTACTCCTTTGATTCAGTTCCCCTAGTCCACCCTAAAATCTCACACCATGGTATTGCCCTCTTTGGGTACTTAGGGATATATCTGACAGAATTCAGTCCTTACGGAAATGCCTTTGATGGCTTCACTGCAAATATTTCAAAAGAGGGTTGGCTGATGTTACTGATGTGTGTGATCCAAGAACAGACAAACATTGACTGAGTATCAGACAAGAAGATACTTTCCCCCTGGATGTTTTCATGCCATGAGAATCATTAATCAAAAAGGATAATGGAAAGATAGTTTCCCCAGTCAAATCTTGAGGTGTAAATACAATGTGTATTAATTATGACGAAGCAGTAGTGTCTGCTGGTGAGAACACAGGCCTCAGAATGGGGGTGGAGGGGCAGGGAAATAAAATTCTTAGGCTGTGTTCCTAGTTCTTCCACTAATTACTTTGTGACTTTGAGCAAGTTATTGAGGCTTCAGGCCAGCCAGACACTTAACTGTAAGCAAGTATGGAGCCCCATTGAACTCTGACCCTGGTCTTTATTTTTCCTACATTATATGGCAGCAGTGGCCAAACTGTGGCTCACGAGCGACAAGCGGTTATTTTACTGTTAAAGTGCAGCTCTCAGATCTCCTTACCCCACATTCTCCACCTACCAGACGAGGGGCGGGGAGCTCGGGTCCTCTGCCTTGCAGCGGGGAGGTGGGATAGGCGCTTCTGCCCTGTGTGGAGGAGGGTCTCAGGGTTTCTGCCCAGCAGGAAGCGGGATCTCGGGGCTTCAGCAGGAGCAGGGCTGATGACCTGCACCCTGGCTCTCGAACTTCTGAAGATTTTCCTGTGTGGCTTGGAGGGTCAGTAAGTTTGGCTACCCCTGCTACATGGGTATAATACAGGCTACTTGCCCCCTCCTCTATAATCATAGGATCTCAATCATGTGGCACATTTTACATTCAAAAGTATTTCCTTTTGATCAGTTTATATTTTACATTTCCATTTTTTTCCAGTGTCTCCTTGCTCTGATAGGAAAGGGTAAACCTTACTGGCCTTTTCTATACCCTGCACTATATCCCTTATCTCTGGGCCTCATTTTTAATCCTCTCCTTTCCTTCCTAAAGAATCTTGCTCTATTTAATCTCTCACCGAGTCCTCATAATAGCTTTTGTTACACTTCCCTGGACTTTTTCTGTTTGTTCTCTGCCCCATTGGACCAGAGGCTTGCACAGAATTCAAGGCCAGGGTACCCCACTGACTTCTATGCTAGCACAACAATGTTTCTGTATTATCCTTTATCTCCTTCTTATTACAGTCTAACTCCATATATAAAATAGGAGGCCTGATTTCCAGAGATGTTGAGCACTGGCAGCTCCCAAATGACTTCAGGTGGAGTTGTAGGTGGTCAGGACACCTAAAAATCTTGGGAGAGATTCTCAACTGGAACTCTATTGAAGTCAATGGAGCATTGCCAGTTTACATCAGCTGAGAATATTCTCCCCTATCATTAACCTCTAGGGATCTCCATAATTCCAATATAACATGGCTGATGATGCTACAGGGCTATTGATGTGCACAGTCACTATGAAATCAAACACATCATCTGGGTTTGAAATTTTACTGGCCTTGATAACAGGCTGCACATTTCTCTTCCCCTCACCCCCATTTTTCCCCCCATGGGGTTTCATCACACAGGCAGGAAACGAAAGGAACTCCCCCTCCCCACACACACTCACACTAATCTCACTTCTGTATGAGGCCATGTGGCCTTATAAAGAAAAATCCCTCAAGTTTCTAAACAGAGCACAGACTAAAAGGAAGTGGAGAGAGATTAGCAGGAGCTCAGTGAGAGGGGCGTGCAGACAGTGAGTGGTCAGATGAAGGCTGCTTTGTAGAATAAGCAATTTATGTTTTATCAGTAGAGAGAACAGTAGCTCCCTATACTGAAAAGAGATTAAAGTGTAACAATAGCCCTTCTGTGTACTGCAGGCCCATCTGCTAAGGGCGTGAAAAGCCGAGAAGTTGCTTAGTGGTGAGGTTTGTTTACGGCTCACCTGCACCTACTTGAATTGCACACATGGCATGGCATTTTTCAAAACATGCAGGCATATTTCCTAGCTGTGTTTTTTTGGTGACAGTGATTGTATACAGCTAACCCTGCATTGGCATAAGATTCACAGCCAGCAGAAAAAACAGCAACCATAGGGAGCTTTGTGGCTTAAGAGAATGGGAATTCTTGGAGAATAAAAAAAACCAATAATAACCTGCAGACTTTGGGATTGATTCTGATCTGGTTTATTCTGCTGTTAGTGGAGTTATTCCTGATTTATGTTAGTGTAAAGTCTGAATCAAGTCAGCAGTACCTTACATATGGATGTTAAGTCCCTCTATGTTGAAAGATACTAAATAATTATTATGTAGCTAAGGATGATGGCATTTTGTTATTCTATTTGCAAATCAGCTGGATAGGCATTTTTGCTTTGTAAGCAAAAGACTCTGCAGTCTCATACACTTTTTTTGTTCATTAAATAAAGGTAGCAGTTACAGAAGGCCCAGGAAGGCTTAAAATCTTGTTGAGCTTTCCTCACAGAATCACAGGACTAAGGAATAAACCAGGGATCGGCAACCTTTGGCACGCGGCTCGCCAGGGTAAGCCCCCTGACAGGCTGGGCCAGTTTGTTTACCTGCCACATCTTCAGGTTCGGCTGATCGTGGCTCCCACTGGCTGTGGTTCACCGTACCAGGCCAATGGAGGCGGCGGGAAGCGGCGCAGGCCAAGGGATGTACTGGCCGCCAGGGCGCTTACCCTGGTGAGCTGCATGCCAAAGGTTGCTGATCCCTGCTATAATGTATTAGTTACTCATAGCTTAATTATTGCATATTGCCTTTCCTAGCAGAATGATTGTTTATTGGGTTTCTCATTGTAGCTGCCCTGCCCTGAGTTTGAAGTATGATTAATATTCATAGGGTGCTAGCAGATTTTTATAATATGTTTGGATGTTGTACAATAGTTTCTTTTGGCAAACTGAACATTTACATTTAAATTGCAAAGGAGTTCTACTGCCTTTACATAGGAGAATGGCTTGGCTATTTTACTGACCACTAATGATGGTCCAGGGAGTCAGTTTAAAAAAAAATATCAACAATCCCAAAACTGAATAAATCTGACATTATTTACTCTCAGCTTTGTTATTCGCACAAACCCCTTTATCCCTGATCACCAGATTCATACACAGTACTAGAGAAGAGGAAAGAGGATGCTTCCCGCCATGCAACATACATATTTTATTTAAAAAAAGCAAAGAACATATTCACCAAATAAAGAATTTTGCATGTTCGCTATTTTGAGTAGCAATAACTGAACAATATTAAGTTTAGAGATGGGTGGCATTTTATTTTTCTCATGGCAAATATTGAGTTTTTGGTGAAAAATCAAAAACTGAAAACTTTGAGTCAGAGACACCACGGTGATGTCTCTGGAGGTGTGGTTCAAATGCTTCGGGTTTGCATTCTTCTCCGTGGGCCAGGCTCCTAGGTGAGATTATATCTCCCATGGTGCACCAAGGTCTCCTCTCTTGCTGAGCCTCCACAATATATAATAGGAGTCCCTCACTGTGGTGCATCATGGGAGATATAGTCCACCTGAGGACTTTATTCCATGGAGGTGAATGGGGGCATGAGGCATATGAACTACAACTCCATGGAAGCAGCAAAGCACCATTTCTGAATTAAGATTTTCTGGTTTTCAGAAAAAAAAACATTTTTTTCAGTTTCCAGGTATGCAGTTTGGGGGTGAAAAGCTGAAATTTTCCACAAAAGCAGACAGTTTTCATGAAAAAATATGATTTAGTCAAGCCACCAATTTTTATTAAAAACGGTTGACAGCAAATTTCCAAGCAGCCCTGATTAAGTTACACATAGGTAAAATCCTAGCCCCACTGAAGTCAACAGCAAAGCTTCCATTCACTTCAATGGGGCTAGGATTTCACCTGTGGAATTTAATGTGTTGATTTAGTCCAGCTTTCCCCCAGACAATTCTATTTCCTTGTAGAGATAAGAGAGGATATAAAGTGCAGCTTACTCACTTTGTCACCTTGGAGAAGTCTCTTAAGACTCCATTTTCAAGTGTCTTCTCGATTTAGATGCCTCAGCTGCACCCTATTCTCTGTTCCCTCATCTATGGGGCTAATAATGCTTACCAACTTTGTAAACACTCTGTGGATAAAAATGACTATGGAGCTGCTCCTGTTTACACGAGCTGAGGATCTAGTCCATACAGGCGCTATGTATTGATTCGTATGGTTTACCATGCTGTTGTGTCAGCATACCACGGTTTTTTTTCTAAAAAATGAGTGGACCAAAAGAAAGCCATTCTTGGCAGGTACCAGTAGTGGAGCACAGCAGACAAGGATCAATAAGAGAAAGAAATCAGGACAAAAACAATCTGGACAGCAAATGTACTTGTCATTGTTTACTTGCGACCTAACCAGGGTGTTGAAAATACGTTAGGAGTGGCCACATTAGCCACTCTATCAAGGTCAGGAATTCTGAATGAGTTGCTATGGGAAACAAATTACCAAGATGTCAGCTGACGCTGGAGGTTCTGACATGTTAGAACTTTACCTATTATATGCTTGAAAGATTTCTGGAACAACAAAAGGCTAGGACAGAGCATCCTGGTAATAACAAGATCAGCAAAGCAGATGTTACACAGATGCCCACTCTGTGGAATCTCACCACCAGTTTGCCTGCCATTTGCTAGCTTGCCTACACTGGACAGAAAGGAATTTCTAACCAGTAATGAACCCTTGAGGCAAATGGTGCCAAAAATCATGTGTCTTTAGGAAAGTTAGCTGAATCTGGAAGAAACTGAAGAGCATAGGCATGAAAGGGACTCATCCCTGTTACAGAAGATGAAAGAAAATAGTTCTAATTCCAGTGAATGTAATTGAGAACTGATAAAGGGACAGATGAAACAACAACTGAGCGGAAAAAGAGACCCTCAGGCTTGCTGGCTGGCTGTTTTTAGAAGGAGGACAATGAGAATTACCTCAGGATGGGAGTTGCTTAGGGGGAAAAGATTTGGGACTGTAGTCTTCAGTCCATCTCGGACACTACTCCCTATTAGGATGACCCACTTGCCTTGACTTATAAAGCTTTACCCCAAATCTGCAGAATGCCTCTGGACCTTTTTAGTTTCTTCTCTTTGCATCCCTATTGCTTAGATTTTGACACCAGAAATCATTGTCAGACACTTGTAGGCCAATTCAGAAAAGTTTAGGGGCAGATTCTGCTACATTTACTCATGTTGAATACAACCTATGTCACTGAAAGTTCCCATGAACAGCAGTGAGGCGGCTTGCAGAGTGGGGTGCTGCTCAAAGGGGGTAGGGTGGAACAATCTGGCCCTTATTAAATTGAAAGATTTAATTTGCTCATTAATTCAATGGGGATATTTTCTTCTGTTGGTTCTAAATAGTAATTTGTCCTCTGTCTTAATAGGTGCGTTTAGGCTGCTGTTGCTGTGGCTTTTACTACTTTACTCTCCAGCCTGGAAAAGGGTTCAGTGGGAGAACAGAACAATCTGCATCCATCCCTAGTGGCCTGCTGGAATAGCTCCAAAGGAAGCAGCATACAGCCCAGTGCCACCAGAAGGAGGTCATCTGACCATGATAAAGATCTACTGAAATAGTTGCTTTCTTCTGATGCTCAACAAGGAACTTCATCAGAATAAGGAAAACAACATAATCTGTAAAGGCTGTTGGCCAGACCCTCAGCTAATTTAAACAGGCATAGCCCCAGTGAAGTCACTGATGCACAGTGGATGAGTTTCTGGTCCATTCTATCTTCCTCCTGCGCTGTGCAGTTTCTGCCTACAGCCTTGCACATCTCCCCCACTTGATCTCTGATACTTTTTTAAAGAAACAGTACACTATCTCCACATAAGATGAGATTTCATCACCTGGGTCTTTGCATTGTAGAGGAAGAAACCATGACGTTTGGGGGAAGACCCTGTTCAGCGGAAGAGGTGTAAAAAAACAAGTGGGTAAACTAACCTAAACTAAACTCCATATTCTCCATATTCTCCTTGACTACACCATCCCTCCCACTCCTAAAAATAAAAAAAGAGAGAATCACAGTCATCAAGTTTTTATGCAAATAGAGCAGGCACCTGTAAGAATAATGAGTCCCTGTGAGCCGACAAGGCATAACAATAACAACCACTTTGTAAGTAATTGTGGGGTGCCTCAGTAGCTCCCTGATAATAATACTTTGTATTGTGTACGTATTTACAATGCATTATGTCCGAGGACATCAAAGCTGTGATGATATACACGAATGTACATGTCATTTCAAGAGCAGTAAATGCATTTCTAGAAGGGTGCAAAAAAAGGAGACCATTCACATCTTTCCTCTTCTATTATAGAGATTATTCCTCTTGGAATGGTATTTTTTTATTAGTGCTTTGTCGCCTTCGCTACCTGTTGAGTTGGGGGTTGGGAGACTGGGAGGGAGGGAGAAGAATGTTTATTTAATTTTCATCACCGCATTGTAAAAGTTAGACCTCCTAGCTGCTTTGCTTTGGATTGGGTTTTTCATTGCCTGAATATTGTACAGGAATAATTGAAGGTAATATCAACAAGAGGAGAGTACTAGGGGAAGGATCTGTAAATCAAGCTGGAATTTACACACTGGCTGATAGCAGCCTTGAAAACATCCTAGGTGACCCTAGTTTCACTGAAAGGGTAGTTTTTTGTGCAGTCGTGTCTCTGATGTGAGTGGCTTATCTGTTCCCGGAATAGTGCTAATAACCTGCACAGACATTCCCAGGTAATCCGAAATGAAGCAGCACTAATGAGAGTGGGAGGATTTCTAAATGCAGCTCTGCAGCTTCTGCCTGCTGCAAAAGTTTTCCAGTCATCTCTAGCTAATAGCACAGAGCAGACACAGGGAGCGTCTGGGAGCAGTCTGCCGGAGGGCTTAAAACCCCCAAAAGAACACCACATCGAGGCTTATCCCACAGTAAATGCTCTTTCCTGTATAGAACACCTTCCGTCCTAACAACCTTCATGCAAATGACACACAGGGGTTGCTTCATCTGCCCGCACAATGCAACCACCTGGGTGACATGGAAGAGCTCTTTAACTGTGCACAGCAACCGGACAGAATATGCAGAACACCTGATTACACGTGGCTGGCAGGGATTAACATCAGCCTGGTTTCTCTTCACAGGAGCTCAGAGGAAGATAATGAGGTAGGACTAGAAATCACAGGCAGAGCAAGCCCCATAGCAAGAAATCCGCAAAGTTATTGAAATACCTACTTCCCATTGAAATACCTTACTGTTGAATTTGGACTGAAATGCTTAAGAGCAGCTACCTGAGATGCAGAAATGGAAATATTTTGGAGGAGGCGATACCTAAGGATTGAGGTGAGAGCCCAGGCTGACATGTTTGTTGGCTAAGTGGCTAATTCATTCCGAGAAGGGACAGTCCTGGCCCATGTCTGTGATCCCCCTACCACAGCAAGGTGCAATTTATTAATCAGTGCTGGGCTCCTATGCGCCCCCCATGCCCTTCCACTGTAGATTGCTCTCTGCTCACAGAGGTACGGGGGGGAGCGCTCAGCTAGCAGGCCTCACTGAGGGTACATCTTCACTACCCGCCGTATTGGCGGGTAGCAATCGATTTCTCGGGGATCGATATATCGCGTCTCATCTAGACACGATATATTGATCCCCGAACGCGCTCATGTCGACTCCGTAACTCCACCAACGCGAACGGCGGTAGCGGAGTCGACATGGGGAGCCGCGGACGTCGATCCCGAGCCGTGAGGACGGTAAGTAATTCGATATCAGATACTTCGACTTCAGCTACATTATTCATGTAGCTGAAGTTGCATATCTTATATTGATTTTCCCCCATAGTGTAGACCTGCCCTTAGTAGCAGCCTCCACCCTCCCCAAAGTGGCATTAAGTGTTAGGAAAAAGAGGGACAGCAGAAGCAGGGGAGCTGAGTGCAGAAACTGGGGGCTGACAGATGTGGCAGAAAGAGAGAGGCTGTCCCGGTGAGCATGTGGGGGAATCATGGGGCAGGCAGATGGAGTCATGGGAAGACACATGAGCAGAACGTATGGAAAGCAATAATGGGAATTCAAGGAGGCAGAGTATTAACTGCTTAATCCTCACAACACCCTAGGAGGCTGACAGATGTACCATCAGACAGGAGAAGGCAAACAGGATCAGTGCCTTACCCAAAGCCACAAAGGAAGTCACTGTCAGGACTGGGTCTAAACCTCAGGAATGCAGGTGTCTCTAGCCATGGGCTCAGCTCATTAGAGCAGATCGCTACATTTCAATACATTTCAATAGTGCTCCCTTTGTAACATTTCCACCATTTCTGTATTAGGAGCTGTATGCTCCATTTGTGGGTGGTGGGCCTGTTAGATTGTAAAGGCTTAGAGGTCAGGACTCTCTTGATGTGTGTGTCCTCTAGCATATTGCTGGGTATGACTGCAAATAAATGGTCTTGTACACATAAGATTTGCCATACTGGAACAGACCAGCAATAGTCCATCTAGCCACTACTCTCCCTCTTACAACAGCTAGAACCAAATACTTGCACCAGAGGAAAATACAAGAAACCCCACAGTAGACAGTCATAGAACAACCTGCCCAGAGGGGAAGTTTTGTCCTTACACCCATAGGTTAGTGATTAGTATATGCCATAAAAGAGGCAGATGTATATCCTTCCTATTTTGTCTCATATCTATTTTAACTGTGTATTTTTAACACCTATGAAGCCACTGGCTTCAGTGATATTTTGTAGCAGTGAGTTCCACAGATTAACTGTGATATGCAAAAAATGTTTTTCCTCTCATCAGTTTAACATTTGTTACCTTTCAATTTCATCGTATGTTCCCTTATTCACTTAGTTTGAGAGAGGATAAACAGGAAAGCCCAACTTATCTTTTCGATATCATTCATCCATTTGATTATGCCTCAGTCATATCTCATAGTATTCATCTCTCTAAACTCAGAGGTCCTAGTCTTTTTTAGTCTCATGTGATAGGGAAGTGTCTCCATGTCTCTAATGAGTCTCAGAGTCCTCCTCTGAACCCCCTCTCTTCCTGCTCAATCTTTATTAGGTATAGACCCAGATCTTCAAAGGTATTAAGATGCTTTGAGATGCAGTTAAGCACCTACTTGGATTTTCAAAAACACCTATCCTACTTAGGTGTTTATCTGCATCTTTAGGCACCTAAATACCTTTGGAAACGTGGCCCATGATGACCAGAACTGAACACATAAATCCATGTCAGGATGTGCCACTCATTTATATAATGGCATTACAATACTCTCAGTATTATTTTCTATCCCATTCTTCATGTATCTTAACATTTTGCCAGCTCTTTTGACTGCTCCTACAGACTGAACAGTGTTTTAATTGAGCTGTCCACTGCAGTGCCCAGGTCTTTTCTCGTTGGGCAGTTATAGCTAGTTTAGGGCCCAGCGATGGCACTGAGAAGCTCAAATTACTCCTTCCAATGTGCATGAGTTTCCCTTTGTCAAAACTGAATTCCATCTGCTGTGCTGAAGAGCATTCCCCTGGCTTGGCTAGGTCTCTCTGAATTTCCTCACTAGGCTTGATTAATCTAAATATTTTTTGATATTCCAGACATATAAAATGCAATGAAATCACTACAGTGTTCTCTGTGGTGCTGCAGTTACATCCGCTCTGCGCAAGCCAAAGCTTTCTTTGGTAACTAAGGAAATGATCTAGGATGGATTTAATTAGTTGTTTTTCTCACATTGCTTTCACAGAGATGTGTGCAGTAGCGAGTGGTAGACAGCTATGTAAAATAGCCAAGTTCTCGGCCTCAAAACCTCCTAGGAGCAGGGAAATGAATTCATTTCTATTTTGCAAGATGAAAGAAGGATATTTGGGCATTTAGGGAAGTTTTTACTTCTTAAAAGTTACTTCTTAAAAGAAATCAGGAAAATACAAGTAGGTTAATGTAGTCCTGTGGAGAATTTGAAAATAATTCTGTTTTCTTCAAAGAAGGATTTATTAGATGACTAAGGAAGGAATATTAATCTACATGCATGTATATCAGTGTTGAAAATGTCAGTGTTAATGGGTTATTTTTCCTTTCAACTACTGTGTCATACGTATCAAAATATATTTATTATACGTGGGACCATACCACAACCTATTAACGTTGCCTGACAGCTTGCCCAAGATTAACCATTCAAGCTGAAATTTTCGGTGCTAGGTGTCTGCCGGAAGCTGAAACTTTCTGGAAATTTTTAGTGAAAACTGTTCAGCTGTTTCCCAGAATGAGGGTAGAGAAAATTTGTTTTGCGCATCTTAAAAAATTCCGGCTCAGCATACCAAACTTGTCACTGGTATTCACTAATCGTGTATTCCTCATTTTCTGGGGGTCTGATTTGAGACTCAGGGGTCTGATTTGCAGAAGTGTTGTGAATTTACAGCTACAATTGAAGTCAACGTGAGCTTTCAATATATAAAGTGCCGTATACTGCTGAGTACTCTGGAAAATCAGGTCTTCGATGTCTCACATTGGGGACTCAAAATTAGTGGATATTTTTAACCTCAATCTTAATGTCTCATAATTTTTAACCTTAATCTCTCATAGACTCATAGACTTTAAGGTCAGAGGGGACCATTATGATCATCTAGCCTGACCTCCTGCACAATGCAGGCCACAGAATCTCACCCACCCACTCTTGTAATAAACCCCTAACCTATGTCTGAACTATTGAAGTCCTGAAATCATGGTTTAAAGACTTCAAGGTGCAGAGAATCCTCCAGCAAGTGACCCGTGCCCCAGGCTGCAGAGGAAGATGAAAAATTCCCGGGGCCACTGCCAATCTGCCCTGGAGGAAAATTCCTTCCTGAGGCCCAAATATGGTGATCAGCTAAACCCTGAGCATGTGGGCAAGACTCACCAGCCAACACCCAGGAAAGAATTCTCTGTAGTAACTCAGATCCCACCCCATCTAACATCCCATCACAGGCCATTGGGCACAGGTACCGCTAATAGTCAAAGATCAGTTAATTGCCAAAATTAGGCTCTCTCAACATACCATCCCCTCCATAAACCTATCAAGCTTAGTCTTGAAGCCAGATATGTCTTTTGCCTCCACTAATTTCAAGTCTAAACTTCCCGACCCCAAATATAGTGATCATCTAAGCCAGGGATCGGCAACTTTTGGCACGTGGCCCACCAGGGTAAGGACCCTGGTGGGCCGGGCCATTTTGTTTACCTGCTGCATCCACAGGTTCAGCCGACTGCAGATCCCACTGTCTGCGGTTTGCTGCTCTAGACCAATGGGGGCCGAGGGATGTGCTGGCTGCCGCTTCCCGCAGCCCCCATTGGCCTGGAGCAGCGAACTGCAGCCAATGGGAGCTGTGATTGGCCAAAGCTGCGAACACGGCCGGTTGTCGATCCCTGAGCTAAACCTTGAGGATGTAGGCAAGACTCACCAGCCAGAAACTCAGGAAAGAATTATCTGTAGTAATTCAGATCCCACCCTATCTAGTGTCACAGGCCATTGGGCATATTTACCCAAAAAAGATCAATTAATTGCCAAAATTAGACTATCTCATCATACCATCCTGTAGTGGGGTGGATTGCCCCACTCCCTGTGAGAGGGGGCTGCGGCAGGCCAGGGTGCCTGCGCAGACAGGGAGCCAATCAAAGAAGGGCTTACTGACAGCCAATAAGGGCCCAGTTTGGGGACAGCCAATCAGGGCCAGGCTCAGACATATATAAAGGCTGCCCAGGGCAGGAGCAGTCAGTCTGTCCCAGGCCTTCAACAGGGGAAGGTCAGTCTCCAAGAGAGGAGACTAGCACCACGGACAGCGCAGTGCTGGCCAGGCTTGGGGAGGCTAGGGAGCTTGAACCCGTAGCCTGCCAGGCTGCAGGCCCTGAAGGGAAGGCGGCCCAGGAGACAGACAGCGGAAGGGGAGAGAAGGACAGCGAGGCTGATGCCAGAGGGTCCCTGGGCCCTGGGTCCCCCTACCCCTTGCAGTGCAGAGCGGCCATATAGACCCCTGACAAGAGGGATTAGACTCAGAGGGCGGTGGAATATAGTGACTGAGGTGTGGGACAGCTGAGCACCGACCCCCGGAAGGGGGTGCAGATGGACTAAGGGGCACTGACGGAGGGCAGTGGCCTCGAAGAGGACGCCGCCGAGCACGCAGCAACGCGGGTCCAGAGATAACAGAGGACAGAACGACGGACGGGACACCACCAGGAGGAGGCGCTCCACTGGAGTGAGCTAATTCCCAGAGGAACCAGCAGGAGGCGCTGCTGGGGTGAGTCCCAACCTGTTACACATCCCCTCCATAAATTTATCAAGCTTAGTCTTGAAGCCAGATATGTCTTTTGCCTCCCCTGCTCCCCTTGGAAGGCTATTCCAGAACATCACTCCTCTGATGGTTAGAAACCTTCATCTAATTTCAGGTCTAAACCTCCTGATGGCCAGTTTATATCCATTGTTCTTGTGTCCACATTGGTACTGAGCTTAAATAATTCCTCTCTATCCCTGGTATTTATCCCTCTGATATATTTATAGACAGCAATCATATCTCCCCTCAGCCTTCTTTTGGTTAGGCTAAACAAGCCAAGCTCTTTGAGTCTCCTTTCATGACAGGTTTTCCATTCCTCAAATCATCCTAGTAGCCCTTCTCTGTACCTATTCCAGTTTGAATTCATCTTAAACATGGGAGACCAGAACTGCACACAGGATTCCAGATGAGTTCTCACCAGTGCCTTGTATAATGGTACTAACACCTCCTTATCTCTACTGGAAATACCTCGCCCAATGCATCCTAAGACCACATTAGCTTTTTTTCACAGCCATACCCCATTGGCGGCTCATAGTCATCCTGTGATCAATCAATACTCTGAGCTCCTTCTCCTCCTCTGTTACTTCCAAGTGATGCGTCCCCAGTTTATAACTAAAATTCTTGTTATTAATCCCTAAATGCATGACCTTGCACTTTTCACTATTAGATTTCATCCTATTACTATTACTCCAGTTTACAAAGTCATTCAGATCTTCCTGTATGATATCCCGGTCTTTCTCTGTGTTAGCAATACCTCCCAGCTTTGTGTCATCTGCAAACTTTATTAGCACAGTCTCACTTTTTGTGCCAAGGTCAGTAATAAAAAGATTAAATAAGACTGGTCCCAAAACCGATCCCTGAGGAACTCCACTAGCAACCTCCTTCCAGCCTGACATTTCACCTTTCAGTATGACCCGTTTTCATCTCCCCTTTAACAAGTTCCTTATCCACCTTTCAATTTTCATATTGATCCCCATCTTTTCCAATTTAGCTAATAATTCCTATGTGGAACCATATCAAATGCCTTACTGAAATCCAGCTAAATTAGATCCACTATGTTTCCTTTGTCTAAAAAAATCTGTTACCTTCTCAAAGAAGGAGATCAGGTTGGTTTGGCACTATCTACCTTTTGTAAAACCATGTTGTATTTTGTCCCAATTACCATTGACTTCAATCAGGGGCAGCTCTAGGCACCAGCAAAACAAGCTGGTGCCTGGCTGCGCCAGGAACCTGCCTGCGGGAGGTCCAACCTGCTGCAGGCATGACTGCTCGGCTGGACCTGACCAGCCCTCTGCAGTCATGCCACGCATGACTGCTTGGGGCGGCCAAAACTGTAGAGCCGCCCCTGACTTCAATGTCCTTAGCTACTTTCTCCTTCAAACATTTTTCCAAGACCTTGCAGACTATAGATGTCAAACGAATAGGCCTGTAGTTACCCAGATCACTTTTCCCCCCTTTCTTAAAAATAGGAACTATGTTAGCAATTCTCCAGTCATACGGTACAACCCCTGAGTTTACAGATTCATTAAAAATTCTTGCTAATGGGCTTGCAATTTCATGTGCCAGTTCCTTTAATATTCTTGGATGAAGATTATCTGGCCCCCCGATTTAGTCCCATTAAGCTGTTCGAGTTTGGCTTCTACCTTGGATGTGGTAATATCTACCTCCATATCCTCATTCCCATTTGTCATCCTACCATTATTCCTAAGCTTCTCATTAGCCTCATTAAAGACGGAGGCAAAGTATTTGTTTAGATATTGGGCCATGCCTAGATTATCCTTAACCTCTACTCCATCCTCGGTGTTTAGCGGTCCCACTTCTTCTTTCTTTGTTTTCTTCTTATTTATATGGCTATAGAACCTTTTACTATTGGTTTTAATTCCCTTTTCAAGGTCCAAGTCTACATGGCTTTTGGCCTTTCTCACTTTAGCCCTACATGTTTAGACCTCAATAAGGTAGCTTTTCTTGCTGATCTCTCCCATCTTCCACTCCTTGTAGGCTTTCTGCTTTTCCTTAATTACCTCTCTGAGATGCTTGCTCATCCAGCTTGGTCTACAACTCCTGCCTATGAGTTGTTTTTCCCCTTTCTTGGGATGCAGGCTTCTGATAGTTTCTGCAACCTTGACTTGAAGTAATTTCAGGCCTTCTCCGCCTTTAGATCCACAAATTCTTCAGTCCAATCCATTTTCCTAACTAATTTTCTTAATTTTTTAAAGTTAGCCCTTTTAAAATCAAAAACCCTTGTCACAGATATCTTTTTGTTTATCCTTCCATTTAGTTTGAACTGAATTAACTCATGATTGCTCGAACCAAGGTTGTCCCTTACAACCATTTCTTCTATGAGGTCCTCACTACTCACCAAAACCAAATCTAAAATGGCATCCCCTCTTATAATAATTATAAATAATTAAATAATTAAATAATAATCCATCAGCTATCGCATCCAGGAAAATCTGAGCCCTATTATTATTACTAGCACTTGTCCTCCAGTCTATATCTGGGAAGTTAAAGTTTCCCATGATCACACAATTCCCATTAGTATTTACTTCATTGAAAACATTAAATAGTTCTCTATCCTTATCCAAATCAGATCCCAGCACTCTGTAGCACACCCCAAGCACTGTCCCAGGGGAGGCTCTAGTAGCTTTCTCCCCCAATGTGATTTTTGCCCAGACAGACTCTGTGTTATCCATTCCATCCCTTCTTATTTCTTTACAGTCTACCTCATCACTGATATACAATGCTACTCCACCGTCTTTGCTTTTATTTCTGTCTTTCCTAAACAGCACATGCCCTTCAATACCTGTACTCCAGTCATGACTACTATTCCACCATGTTTCTGTTATCCCTATAATATCCAGTTTCACTTTCTGCACCAATAGGTCTAGTTCCTCCATTTTGTTACCTAGGCTCCTCGCACGAGTGTACACATCTTAATTTTTGCTGTTTGGCTTCTCTCACATTTATCCGATTAGGCACAGACATTCTACCACCAGTATCACCTGTTAGACTGGTATCTACACTACCTTTCCTCCTTATGTTCATTTGCCTACCCACGGCTGTATCCTTTCTTACTTCATTTTCTTCCCTCTTAATATTAAAATCTGGCATGAAGATTACCTGGACATCTCCCAACCATCTCCCCCAAATTCCTTGTTTAAAGCTCTCTTACCAGTTGTGCTGGCCTCCATCCTAGAAGTCTATTTCTCTCCCTACTCAGGTGGAGTGCATCCCGAGAGAACAGTCCTCTGTCCATGAATGCCTCCCAGTGGCCATACATCCCAAAGGCCTCTTTATAGCACCACTGTCTGAGCCATCTGTTGTACATCATAATCTTGTCACACCTTTGTTGCCCTTCTTTAGGAACAGGCAGAATCCCACTGAAGATCACCTGAGCCTCGATTTCCTTATGCATCTTCCCCAGCCTGCCATAGTCTCCCTTGATACGTTCCAGTGAGAATCTAGCCGTATCATTTGTTCCCACATGAAGGACAATCAGTGGATTCTTTCCCGCTCCCATTAGGATCGTCTTCACCCTCAGGTCCACATCCTGTATCTTAGCACCCGTCAGACAGCACACCCTTCTGTTCTCTGGATCAGCTCTGGTTACAGGCCTGTCTATCCTTCTCAGTAAGGAGTTGCCAATCACGTAGACCTGCCTTTTCCTGGTGATGGTGCGATTCTCTGGTCTATCCCCTGTTCTCTTTGGCTGCAAGTCCTCTCAATTCCTATTGTTCCCTGCAATCCTCTGCAGCCCATCCCGTATCCTCCTGGGGCTTATATTTGGTATTATCTCCATTGACTCTTCCCCTCTTCCTATAGGACTAGCCACTCTTCTCTTCTTCCTTGCCCTCTCACCTTCAGTGACCACCTGCTGTGCCCCTTCTTCATTTTCCAACTCTGCAAACCTGTTCCTGAGCTCTATTTCTCCTTCACTAGCCCATGTTTTCCTCTGCCCAGTTCTCTTAGTTGCATGCCTCCACTGTCCACTTTCCTCACCCAGCAGTCTCCCCTCAGAGTTCTTTGGAACCTGCTTCCATCTGCAAGTCTGAGCTTTCCCCTTCACATTCCTCATGTCTTTGCTCCACCATCGCTCGAACCCCCTTCTAAACTCAACCAGAGTTTCCACCTGCATGTCCAATCCTTGGATCTTTTCTTCCATCAGCTCTATCAAGTGGCACTTCAAGCAGATGAAACTCTTTTCAGGTACCCCTCCAGGATCATGTACCTGCTGCAGCTTCCACATCCAGTCATCTTCATTGTGTCTTCCACTGCTTGGGTCACTACCACTGCTGCCTCTGTATCTGTAATAGCCTTCTCACCTAAGTCCTGTTAGTCCAGGAAACAAAACAAACCAAAACACCACCACCCACAGAAAAACAAACCCCCAACGAGCACCAAAACACTGCCAGACCACCACACTCCCTTCACTAGCCTGTCTGTTCCTCTGCTGGGCTCTCTTAGGCTTCCCCCAAAACTTCCCTTGCAAACTCCAACTCAAACTCCCCTGTTTACAGCTCTGTTTGCTGGCTCCTGTGCCGCTGTAGCTATCTTGAGTATATGAGTCTGAGTTGGCATGATTGGATCAGTTCTGGTGACACCATTAACATATGATGTCAGCAGAGCCTTGACACTTGCATTTTCCCATTCATCACTCTTTCTTATATATTTTCAATAATAAATACTGGTTGTTTAGCCTGTCCTTTCCCCCTCAAGTCAGTAACTGAGTTTTTTATTATTTTTTATTATTATTATTATTAATTATTATTATTATTTATTTTATTTGTATTGCAGCAGCGCATAGAGTCCCTGATCAGGAATCCCATTAGGCGAGGTGCTGTCTAAACAGATCATAAAAAGATAGTCCCAACTCCAAATTTCTTATAATCTAAGTATAAGACAGAAGACAACAGGTGGGTACAACAAGCAGGCTGTGGAAATGCAAGATAATATAATTATGATCATAATGATAAACATTGGTCACATCATCCACCTACCAAATCATAGCAACTACGTGAAACTGGTCCAAGATTTTCTTGAAAATGAGTGGGAGTTTTTTCTCTAATTCATCTTGGGTGGTTTTGCAGCCTTGGTGGTTTATTTTATTGTGGTGTGAGGAGGGAAGGGAAGAAGCCTAGACATTTTGTATCATTGAAAATTCAAAAATTTACTTTCACTCAATGACTTTTTAGCCTGAAGCAATAAGATGACTCCTCGAGGTCCCATTGTATAATGCACTGCATATAAGTCCAGGCAGTAGGAACACCTGAGTTCTAATCTCAAAGCTGTCATGGACAAGCCTGAATAACAGGTGGGACTTCCAGAGCTCTTTCTATATATAAGGCAGGGGCATAGACAATTGTTTTTATTGAGCAGGGGGAAGGGAGCTACAGTTAAAAAATAATAACTATTGAATATAGTTTTATACTATCTAATTATTATATCAGGTTTAAAGCTGATGAATCATACAATGAAACTGTGCGAGAGAGTCATCAATAAAAAGACTAAGAAGTGAAGTAGATATTAACGCAAATCAATGTGGCTTCATGCCAAGAAGACAGCCAATAGATGCTATTTTTGCACTGAGGTAGCTAGTGGAAAATTTAGAGAGAAAAAGAAAAAAAATATTCACATATTGTTCATTGGTCTGCAAAGGGACGAGTTCCAAGAAAAGTCATCTGGTGGTGTGTGAGGGAGAAAATGACACCAAAACTTCATGTGTGGCTTGTAAAGGCCCCGTGTCTAGGTGCAGCATCAATAGTCAGAACTTCTAGTGGTGAAAAAGATGAACTATTGGTAAAGGTGGGAGTCTATCAGGCATCCACATGGAGCCCTTTCTTGATTATCCTTGTTCTGGATACCCTCACATAGAACACACAGAAGGAGGCTCCTTGGTGCGTGTTTTCACAGATGCTCTCTTTCTATGCAGTGAGGAGAAAGAATAGTCTAGAAAAGGATCCTGATAATGGAGAGATGTGTTGGAGAGACATGGGCTCAAAATAAGCAGAGAAAAAACAGAGTATATGGTATGTAATTTCAGTAATGTGAGTACAGAAGAATTATTCTTGAAACCAGATGGGAAGACTGAAAACACAAAGTTTCAAATATCTGAGTTCCAGAATCTAAGAAGGTGAGGAAATGGAGAATACAGTTAGAACTAGGATAATAAATGCCTGGCTCCAATGGAGAAAGATGAATGGTGTGACATGTGACAGGAAGATACCACTATGATTTAAAGGGGAAGTTCATCTAGTTTTAGCGTATGGCACTGAGTGTTGGGAAACAAAGACAGAACCTGGGCAAATGATCTGTTCTACAGAAATGCCAATGTTGAGATAGATGAGTGATGTAAGCAAAAAAGATCATGTGAGGAACAGGTATGTTAGAGAGATGCTCAAAGTAACACCCATAAACAAAAAAAAAATGAGGGAGCGGAGGATCAGAAGGTTTGGTCATGTAAAGTGCAGCGATGACAATTATGTGAGTAAGAGAGTCCAACAGATCAATACTGAATGAAGAAGACAGAGAGGATGACTCAAGAAGAAGTAGTGGGATGTTATAAAGGAAGACATGTTAATATGTGGTGTGATAGAGGACATACTACTGAACAGAGTACTTTGAAAGGAGATGACTCAGAGAAGACCCCATTTGATGGGATTAACACAAGGAAGAAGAAGTATTATTGTATCAGGGACAGTTCCAAAATAATTCAGTTTGTTCTCTTCAGGCCAGGAGGAGTTCTGGTTCTGGATGCTTCAAGTCCTTCTCTTTCCCCAAAAGTATCAGCTGGCTCTTGGTTGCCAGAACTGGGTTGAAGGTCTGTCCTGCAACAGGCTCTGGCTATTTTCTTTGCTATTTAGTACACAGGACAGGAGGTTCCTAATGTAATAGGATGGCTTACTCTCAAGGGCTGGAGGGCCTAGGGCTAGCCAACTCTGATTAGGAAGGAGCCACACCTGGGTTGGATCAGGTGGTTCCACTCTGTGACCAGCAGGATGCTGCAGTGAAGGGGGACATGAGCATTGCTGAGACTATCAGAGATTGGAGGCCTGTCAGTGAGAGGTGGAAGAATACCTTAGAGGACAGGGCCTCAGAGCAGCATGCTAATGGCCATCTTGTTGTTTTCGATTTTGGTTTGTTGAATTCCGAACAAGGAACACAAAGTCTGGCCAGAAGAGCCCGAAGGCTGTTTGTTTGGTGGAAATGTAGTGGGAGAGCTCTGAAAAGGGCAGACATTTTTTAGCAGGGTACTGCCAAGGCACCCCAGCAAAGAGGGGTACAGGGAGGTGCTTGACTCTACTACACTTACTTACACTAAATTGATTCTAGTTACTCCCCTGTTCTCCTTTCATCCTGTGTCCTCTTCCCTCTTGCCTCTGACCTTAAACCTGGTCCACATTTAAAAGTTTTGTCAACCTAACTATACCTGTTAAGAATGTGAAAAAATCATGTCCCTAACTGATGTCACTATGTCAAAGAAAGCCTTAGTGTAGATGCAGTTATATCAGCAAACAATTCCTTTAGTTTGTATAGCATATTTCATATTTTGTTCAAGGTACTGGTATAATCTATAGTAGCTAACCCTTTCTAGTGTGCAAGAGGCCTAATTTAAAAACATGGGCTGCACTCGTGTGCATGGGGAAGGAGAAAATGTTGATGATGTGGGGACCTAAAGGAATTCAAACTTAATTACTTTCGTCAAAGAGCATTTGAAATTGACACTTAAAAATAAAAAGCAGCAATAGAAGCAAGCAGTGTTAATCAGAACAGCTGGACGCATTTGTAGTTATTACTTTTTATTTATTTATTGGTGGGAAAGGGCATGTAGCCACTAGTTAAAGTTTGTAAATGAAAGTCAGAAATAGGTTGAATTTTATTTCCTCAGCCTCAATGGATTATTGAGACTTCTTATTCTGCAATGTCCCTCAGACACTGTAATAACAGTCCAGCTCCCACTGAAAATATAAAGCAATAAACACCTCTTTTCAAATGGAAAAGCTGCTCTTCGTTTTTTATTATAGTTTTTTTCATCTCAAGTGATACAGTGGATTGGTGACAGCAGCTAAGGATACAATAAGTGTTCAAAGTTCTCTTTTGTACTGAGTTCCCAGCACACTAAATAGACTATCATGTTTGCTTTTTTCCTTCAAATGCAAATTTTTAAGAAGGAGAGAGAAAATAAAGGCTGGCAGCAGCATTGTTAAATATTTAGCAATAACAATCATGTAAGCAGGGTCTGAATGAGCTCTCCCCTGACATCTAGTGATGAGCTGTGGCAGAGAACTTCAGGAGCTGATCTCATTTACATGGGCACACCCACCCTGCCTACGTGCACAGCATGACGGAATTGTTTGCCCAAATGATCACTTGTGGCTGGTGTTGGATCCCCCCAGGCTCCTTGTTATTGTGGCAGGAGTAATAAAGCATTGTTATTTTTGTTGTATACATCAAGGGCAGCAGAACAATGCTTGGCCTATCATGACTGAGGGACTCACCCTCAATTAAATAGCACTCATTAGGCAGGGAACATGGGTTCCAAAGCCCAGTGAGTTGAGGGGGTGGGGATAGGTATTTGCCTTGGGCAGTGAGGGTCTGGCTTAAGGATTTTAGACACAGTTTGACCATTCTTCTCTCCACTGCATAATAAAAGAGCTAATTTAGACTCAATTGAGAGTCTTGTTACACATTGCGGACCTGAAATCACTGATACCTAGGTATAAGTGTTAGACCTGCTTTGGAACAGTGATTCTCTAATGCAAAAGACTGCCCAGTGTGAAATCACCGAAAGCTGTGTTAATTGGTGGGATCTGAAGATATCCTGGTGGATTGGTGACCAGCTGGCAGGGCAGCCAGCAGAAAGGTGTGGTGATCAGCCAGCAAGGTGGCTGGTAGAGAGGAATGGAGCAGAGTCTTACAGAGAGGCACAGTGATCAGCTAGCAGGGCTGCTGGTGGAGAGAGGCAGCGAGCGAGTACCTGGGCAGTGGAGCGAGCAAGGTGCCTTCTTACACCCCCCTCCACCCAGGGTGGGAGGTGAACTCTGCAGTTGCATCTCTGAACTCTGGGTCTGCACTGACCAAGGACAGCAACTGTGAGTGAGGCGCAGAGAAGGGATGGGCACGTTAAAGGGACTTTTAGTTGCTGGACTTAAGAACCTGAGGGAAAAGGACACTTTTCAACTTATTTGGGGGGGGGTCTTTTGCTCATGGTTTATGTTTATGAATCCTGTTTGTGGTGTTTCCCCAAATGAATGCCAAGTTAGTTCCCCGTTTTGTTAAAAGTTTATTTGCTACACTCAGACTCTGTGCTTGTGACAGGGGAAGTATTGCCCCTTAGAGGCACCCAGGCGGTGGTGTGTAATTGTCATTGGGTGGGGGCTTGAGCCAGTTTTGTGTTGAATTGTTGAAAAGGAAACCCTAGATACGAAACCCTCCCTTGTTGCTGCCAATGCTGACTGGCAGAAGGGTTCCAATAATATGAATATTATAATATGTATAATAACATAACATAACACAGTCTAACCAGGAGTACATTGGTCTAATTTTGTTTTAGCAATCAGTTTAAAATTCACAATTGTTCTTCATTTTTGGATCTCTTCATATCAACCTACTTCTTCTTCCAAAGACAGGAAAACAAAATGTTATTGCTTTCAATTTCTTTGTGTTTGCTCTGACTTTGGCAGACAGAAAATTCCATTTCCTAATTCTGAAGGGATGAAACTGGGGAGAAGATGAGGTGGAAAGTGGTGGAACTGCCCACGATTCCTGAGTGGCTGAATGTTTCAGGTAAAGTGACATTAGCTAAAGTTGGCATTACTTGATTTCATAGTTAACACTCCATTGACTGAACGAGTGCCATTCACACTGCTGTAAAAGGTAAGGGGACAAATATTCAGGAATTGTTATACTGGATCAGCCAGGATCCTGGCTCTGATAGTGACTAGTGCCAGATTCTTCAGAGGAAGGAGAAGAAGAAGAAACCCCATTGTGGACAATTAGAGAATAACATACCCATAGCAGGGGCTTTTCTCTAACCACCCTTATGTTACTGAGATCTCTTTCAGATGTTTGAGCTAGTCTACACTAGAAATATGACTATACCGGTATAGCTATGCTGGCACAGCCCCCAAGTGGAGACGCAGCCTATGCAGGCATAAGGAGATGTTTTGTTGCTATAAATAAACCACCTCCCTGAATGATATAAGCTGTATTGGCTGGTATAGCTCAAATTATACATTTGTTCGTTTTTTTGGCTAACATTGCAATATCAGTCGGGGTGGGGTTTTTCACATCCCTTCCTGATTTAAATATGCCAGCAAAACTTTGTAGCATAGACTAGCCTTTAGTCTGACCCAAGGGTTCCTTTCCCTCATCTCTTGTCTTAAATAATCTCCCTAAGGCTTGTTAGTGCCAGCAGCCTGCGCAGAGCCCTCCATTTTGGCATCGCCCTCCCTTCCCTAAAAATTTCCCAAGACACTAATAAATTTCAATCCCTTCTCCTTGCACCATCCTTTAATCCACACACTGAGCCTCTGATGTTCCCTTGTCTAAGTGTCCCTGCATGTGGAACTGGAAAGCTGCAGAGAGGCCCTGGCCTAAGCTTCTTTCCTCGAAATCTAAGTATTCCTTTCAAGTCCTCTTTCTTAGCGTTCCCTGTGTGATAGGTACAGCTATGTACTCAGACCATGAACTCCTCTGAGCACTCCCTGGACATTTGGCTGTTTGTCTTGTCAGATACACCAGTAGGCAATTCACTGGATAGTTGTTATGGACGCCACATACCCAGCTATCAACATTTCCAGTGATCTAACAGCCTGCTGGAGCCCATCTCTGGGAGTAACGTCATCAGTATGTAACAAAGGATCAGCCTGGTAATGGGATGTGGGCCTGAGGGGCTAATTAGGCTACCTGACTACACCTAGAGGGAAAGCCAGGCCTAAGTGAACAAGAAGCCCAGCTGGGCAGGAGTCGACTGGATAGCAAAGCCAGGAAGTTTGCAAAGAGGTGGCAGGAAGAGAATGTGCAGTCAATCTCTGGGAGAAGAGAGCGGGGAAGGAGAAAACACAAGGGAAAACAAGCCCAGGGGTTCTATCCCTGAATGAAGTATCAAACTCGGAAGAGTTGTGGGGAAGCTTGAGAGGATTAGGTAGGAAGAAGCCCAAGGAAATAGCAACAAGGAGTAGGACTGTGAAGACTGTGGATGCTCCTGATAGGGTCGTGTGCTGGAATCCAGTGTAGAGGGCAGGCCTAGGTTCCCCTACCAGCCACTGGGAAGTGACACAGGAGTGTTGGAGATGCCAACCTTACAGGTGGTCCGGAGAGACTTTGTTACCATGTAAAGGGACGACTAGAAGCTGAGGACCAAAAATCAGACCCTAAAAGCAAATACATCCATGAGCATATGTCCAGTCTTCCTGAACTATTGACATTGCACTGATGAAGCTAACATACTTTGACATGTTGTGAACCCTTGTGATTTTATTTTGAGTTTTGTGATATATGGGATCTTTTCTTAAAGCACCAGATCCTGGAGTCATGTGATTAAGTGAGAACATCAGCTTACCTCTTTTATAAAATAGTTAGTTTCTAGCCCTCATAGTCACAGAGAAAAGATTTTAAAACACTAGCCCCAAAGGTTCAAAAAATAGAAGTAAAAAAAAAAGAAGCTGTCTATTTTTTAAAAAATATCATGATTTTTAACTCAGTCTTATAATTTTGTCAGGTCTGACTCATGATTTTTGGAATAACTGGGTTTGGCAATATTGCAGTTGTTCTTTCTATCCATAGTCTCTTCCACCTCAGGCCTTCCCTTCCCCACTCTATGCACAATTCTCATGGAAAATCCATACTGAGACTCCACAGGGTGAGGGTAAAAGGGATGATGCCAAGATAACAATACTTTCCCCTTATAAGCTTACCCCCATACTGGCTTCTGCTATTCACTGCTTGTGGAAGTGAAAAGCATCATGGGACTCGGTGTTCATTAAATCAGAGAGGTTGTCCTTGACAAATCACCAGGAATGCAATATCCTTTCATTTAGTATCTTTTACACTCAACATTTTAATTTGTCCCTACTGAGGCTATTTCTGTTTCTAGGTGCCTCATCTCCTGTTCAGGATCTGTTGGCTTGGGCTTCAAATTACTGTTTTAAAGTGTCAACTATTTACAATAAGTGGCATAGCATTATTAATTTGTATGGTAATTCTGTTAATTATAGTGCACTCGTTATTATATTCACAGGCATCCAAGCAACCCAAATATCTACATGAATTCCATTGGTGTGCCTTTAATGATATTTTATGCAGACACTAATTGTGTCAGTCAGCCAGCAGCCTGTTACAAGTGTCTGTGTTATAGCTGAAGTGCTAGCGACAGCTACTGTAGAGTTAAGGCCGTCCAAGAGATTTCCATTATAACATCATGTTTTAAAAAAGAACAGGAGTACTTGTGGCACCTTAGTGACTAACAAATGTATTTCAGCATGAGCTTTCGTGAGCTACAGCTCACTTCTTCGGATGCATAGAATGGAACACACAGACAGGAGATATTTATACATACAGAGAACATGAAAAGGCATACTTCCACCTTTTCATGTTCTCTGTATGTATAAATATCTCCTGTCTGTGTGTTCCATTCTATGCATCTGAAGAAGTGAGCTGTAGCTCACGAAAGCTCATGCTGAAATAAATTTGTTAGTCTCTAAGGTGCCACAAATACTCCTGTTCTTTTTGCGGATACAGACTAACATGGCTGCTACTCTGAAACCTATCATGTTTTCAGTTACTCAACTTTTCAAAACTTTCCCATTTCAAGCTGAAGTTTACCAGATCTGTTATTTGCCTATAGGTAATTTTTTCAGCCATTTTTTTTATGATATGCAGAATGGTCTGGGGTGGATTTATGCACTTCTTGAATTATTAAAAAAAATGCATTGTGTAGCCTTTACTTTTCATTGCCAAAATGGCTGGAGCTAGAAAGCTAAAATGTGGAAGAAGATACATATTGCTTTTAGTGAGGGCTAAGCCACGCCCACTCACTGTGGTGTTCTGTCCCCCCTCTAGTGGTGGCTGAGCCACATGTAGAGGTTGATTAGCCTGCTACAGTGCTGGATGGCAGATTTGGGTCTCTTAAGTCAGGTGTTAGAAGACTTGTGTTTAGATGCAAAGGTCTTAGGTTTGATTCACTGCTATTAACAATCCACTTAGGAGTGTAGGTTTGCATTTGTTGTTCAGGGTAAATTGGTTTTGATTTGGACAGGGTATGGGCGTTTGAAAATAAACACTTGCACAGAAGAGCACTGGAAGGCTCCCTTGAACATGTTATTTCCCAGTGATCCTGCCGGACCGTTACAACTGTACAGTTCTCAACACAGCGCCGTAGCTAGCCTTCAACAGAGCCTTCTGTGAGGTGCAATGTGGACAAGAAGTTTCTATCTACAGCTCTGCCATGTTGCATGTAAAGCCAGGGAAAAAAAATCAGACACAATTTGTTTTTTTCACCCAAAAAATGTATATTTGAGTCAATTGAAAAATTCAGATCAAATTGTTTTGACAGACAAAGCTGAAAAAATGGAAACATCCCATTTAAACATTTTCTAAACTGAATGTTTCAGTCTGAAATGACTTTTTGTTTAGAATTTTACTTCCATTTTATTTAAAATATAGAAAAAAAACTCTTAAACAACACAACATTTTTTCCCAAGTCTCTCTATCCAATTTATTTTTTACCTTTTTATCTGGCTGAAAAAAAAATAATCTAGTATCTATCTGGAAAAAAAATCTTGTTTTTTTTTGGTTCAGCCATCAAACCAAAAAGTCAGTTATTTTCATAGTTCTAGTTGTATGTATGCCCATGAAGATAAAAATGTCTCTGAACCAGTGTTAAGGACATACCCTAATCTTTAGGAAAGGTTTATTTGTGTGAATTTCTGCAGAAGGGAGAAACAGGGAATTAGATTAGGAGCATTATTCCATTGTGGGCAGTCACTAAACAAATTAGTTTCTTGTTGGAATCTCTTGGGCCTACAAAACTAGGCAAGAAATCTCATGACAATAGGCCATTTATAAGGTTTACAATTTTTTGCTTCTGGCCAGTCCAGACATACTACAGCATGACAGCATGAGACAGGAAGTACATTAACTGAACTTTTTTTAGCCTTACAAAAAGTTTGATTTGAGTTCCATTTACATTGAGGGCAAAAGCCCAGGTTGGTTCTTATTTTGTCCAAGCCAGTTTACTTATACCTAGTGGACATGTCTTGTCTTTTGGCATTCTAATCCCATTTTAGAAATGGCATTCCCACAAATGAATTTCCCCCTTGAGATGGGCAAAAACAGGTATGGTTTTTGGTTTTTGCAGAATCATAACCATGAATGCAATGGATATAGTCCCATTTTATTTGAATTCCTAAAGAATTTGGGGGTTCATAGCAAAGATTCCCTTAATGGCTCAGTTCTCTATTCTTCAGGACAATGGGATATGTAGCCAGTGGTATTTTACCACTTGCTCATAAGGTTTCACAGTATGTTCTCAACGTTTCTAAAAAGAGGACCAAAAACTGCTTTCTAACATCTATAGTCAATTCACTCTGATCTTGTAATCAAACAAGCCTGCATAAAATCTGCCAGACAATTTTCCTCTAAAGTGTTTGAACCTTGCAGGCATATTTCCAATGCCAAAAATCATTACAGAATTGAGAACCTCTTAGTCAGGTACAATCAAGTGTGAATCTGGGACTTCGGGTATATAATTTTTTAGATTCAGGGCATGTTAACGTTAACTGCTTGACAACTTGTCTGAAACAATTAATTTTTTAACCCAAAGAAGCTCTCTTGTCATAACTTTTTAACATTTTCATACTAGAATTTGAATCCAGTTTGGCAGCAGGCCATCAGTTTCTGCTTCAATTAAATAACACTATTTTTATTCACTTGATGAAACATTCATCGGAAGAAGTCACAAACCTACTTTTGGTTTGGGCTACATTTTAATAGTAATATGTTTAAGTGCTGCTGTGCTACAGTGAGGTTTAGTTCGTTCACTCTGGAACAAATCACACTGACATGTTATACAGTATATATAGAAGCACTGTGCACAGATCAAGAAACTAGGCATTGCAGGAACATCAAAAAGTTCACTGGCACTTTGAAAAAAAAAATCATTGCTTGCTGCAAAATTTTGCCAGGTAATGAACACCTTCCTGGTACATTACTGTGCCCTGTTGTTAAAACCTCTGTTCCCTTCAGAGCTCCATTAAGCATCAGTAGTAATAACATCTGAAAGAGTTACTGTCAGGTGTCCATTTGCAATCTCCCTTGCTCTCTTTGAAAAATGAAACTGACAATTTGAAGCCCAGACCTACTGACTGACAAGCTGTTGATATCTTCTAGGAAACTGATGGGGAAAAATGTATTTTGAGTCAATTGTGTCTATATAGAAAATTCTATATTTTCTAATTTTTTCTTGTGAGTGGCTTCTTAAAGGTATTTGACTAGGGTGACCAGACAGCAAGTGTGAAAAATCAGGACGGGGGTGGGGGGTAATAGGAGCCAATATAAAAAAATGCCCCAAATATCGGGACTGTCCCTATAAAATCGGGACATCTGGTCACCCTATATTTGACTGATAAAAGAACCTATGATATTCATTACTAAGTTCTATGGCAGGGGTCAGCAACCTTTCAGAAGTGGTGTGCCAAGTCTTCGTTTATTCACTTTAATTTAAGGTTTTGCGTGCCAGTAATACATTTTAATGTGTTTTTAGAAGGTCTGTCTCTGTAAGTCTGTATATTATATAACTAAACTAGTGTTGTATTGGAAAATAAATAAGATTTTCAACATGTTTAAAAAGCTTCATTTAAAATTAAATTAAAATGTTAATCGTACATTGCCGGCCCGCTCATCCCACTGCTGGTCTGGGGTTCTGTTCACCTAGGCTGGCAGTGGGCTGAGCGGGGTCGGCAGCTGTGACCCCAGACCGGCAGTGGGCTGAGCAGCTCAGCCCGCTGCCGCTCAGGGGTTCCACCTGCCAGCTCCTCCCAGCTGCCGGACCCGCTCAGCCTGCTGCCGGTCTGGGGTCCCGGCCCTGCCCACGTACAGTGTGTACCTACCTTCTCCCTGGTTCTGGCCCATTCTCTTCCTCTCTGCACTGAGCTGCGGGTGGGAGTGCACTGAGCACAGGGTGGGCGGTGAAGGGTCTGGCCAGGAGCTAGAATGAGGGAGGGGGCTCAGGGTTGGGGCAGGAGGTTTGGGTGTGAGGCACTTACCTGGGCAGCTCCCATTTGGTGTGAGGGGTGCAGGTGGAAATGTGTGTGTGTGGGGGGGGGGGGGTTGCAGGAGCTCCCATTTGGTGCTCAGGGTGGGGGTGGGGATGTGGGGGGTGCAAGAGTCAGGATGTGGGGGTGCATGGGGTGTGGGGGGGCTGGGGATGTGAGGGGTGCAAGAGTCAGGGCAGAGGGCTGGGGGCATGTGAGGGGGGTCAGAGCAGAGGGCTGTGTGTGTGTGTGGGGCGAGGATCAGGGCAGGAGGCTGGAGGGGATATGCCCCTATTCCACCCTGCCCTTCCCCAAGGCCCTGCCCCCGCTTCTTCTCTGCCTCCGCCGGGAGCAGCGAGCACGCTGACTCTGCTCCTCCCCAATCCCGTCCCTTGCAAGGGCCATCAGCTGATTGGCCGGCAGGGAGGGAGGGACAGAGAGGAGGAGGAGGGGCAGGAACTCAGCACAGTATGCGAAGAGGAAGGGAAGCCGGCAGGACCAAGCTTCTGCCCCCTGCGCCTTGCCCCCATGGGAGGGGGCGGGGGGGCAGAGAGGGGAGAAGAATGGGCCGGGCTGGGCAGGATTTTTAATGGCACGCTGCTGCCTGCCAGGACTCCGGCAGGCAGCAGCGTGCCATTAAGAATTGGCTTGCATGCTGTCTTTGGCGCGTGTGCCATAGGTTGCCGACCCCTGTTCTATGGTCAAAATTGACCTAAAAGGAAATGCGCCTCTTTGTAGCAGTGATGGATTTGTACTGTGGGCATGAAAATCTACAGAAACTGTGCTGATTGCCATGTAGTTACTCTGTCTTTATTCTCGTGTAAATGGGATGAGAATTTAGCCCTATATCCCCATTTTTGAACCACATTTTCAGTTGTTGTAAATGAGTGTAGCTCCATTCATGCTAATGAAGCTGCATCCATCTATGCCAGTTGTGGATCTGTTCCTAAAGTTCATTTCCCGTCAGAAAAAAACAAGGCTGAATTTTGCAATTAGGGCCCAATCCAAAATCCACTGGACATTGGATGAAACCTTTAGTTACACCACTCTGAGTGATTTCAGCGGAGTTAGTATGGATAGAAAGTGTAACTGAATCATTGTCTTTATTCTGTAGTGGCACAATTGATCGTTAAACAAGAAAATGTGATGAAGACAGAGGCCCTATTGCCCTGCATGGTCCTTTTTGTGCCTTGCTCCATTCCCTGCCCCTTGTCTTGACCTCCTCTAGCTCCCCAGAATGCTGTGCTCCATCCAATTCCCTGCTCTCCTTCCACACCTGCCATCTTTTTTCTATGCTCTTTCCTGGTCCTCTACTTATCCCCATCCATACCACCTTCAGCCCCTAGCACCTCCTCTATGATCTGAGTCTCCTACCCCACTTCCAAGCCCCTTCCCTAACTTTCTCAGGTCTCCATCGGGTGACCAGCTAACCTGATTTTATAGGGACAGTCCCAATTTTTGGGTCTTTTTTATATAGGCTCCTATTACCCCCCACCCCCTGTCCTGATTTTTCACACTTGCTGTCTGGTCACCGTAGGTCTCCAGCTCTGACTTCATGCTCTGCCAATCTACTGCACCATGTGCCTTGTCCTCAGAACCCATTCCAAAATGAGGAAGAAAACTTGAGAGCCTGAAGCTAGGTCCCTAAATTCATATTTAGGCCTGTCCTAAGTGGCCAGGTTCTCAGAGATGCTGATATTAGTAGGAACTATGAGTGTTCAGCACCTCTGGAACTCAAGCCATTGTTTGAGGTAGATTTAGGTTCTTAGGATGGGAAATATTGAGCTGAGTCCTTCTGTCTAAAAGACTTGCCTAAAGGCCACACAGACTCAGTGGCAGACCCTAGGTCAGAACTGACATATTCCTTCCTGCCAGACTGACACTAGGTCCACTATGTACTTTCTCTCTCAGCAATGGATATAGCTATTGGTTCAGGATGATTTCTTCAGTGGCCGTAAGTGCAGCAGCAGTCACCTCTGACGGTACTGAGATGTGACTAGTTGATGTCTGTGTGTATGGGAGAGGGTTGTCTTACAGTGAGGCCACCATTAAAATTATAGAGTTGTCAGACAATATGATTTCTGCTGCATTCTAAGTCCTGTAATGGTTTATGATTGTATTAACCTTGGACGATCTTCTGCCTGCAGCATTAATCAGTGGGCATCATTTTGTACTGTGAAAGAATGTTGTCAAATCCAAATTTCAGAATGTATTTCCAATAAGACAGGTAGTGTGTTTCAGTGAATTTAGTGCTGGGATTTATTCTCTGCCACTGACTACTGTGTTACCTTCATCATTAGTCTCTGCCTCCTTTTGTCCTTTGTCTATTTACATTGTAAGCTACTCCGTGCAAGGACTATGTGTCTTACTATGTGTTTTTTTACAGTATACTAGCATAATGGGTCCCTAATCTTATTCGCAGTCTCTGTACTACCATCGTAACTGCTGATAAGCTAACTTTAATTGGAGAGAAACTTTGGTTTTCCAAGCTGAAAATTAAGGCATTTGTAAAATAAAATCTTTCCTGATGAGAAGAAAAATTAAAGCTCGGTAAAGTCTTGCTACTAAGATATTTTTGCCAAGAATCGACATAGCTATGTAATAAATATATAATGAGTCACATTTACACTGGAAGGACAAAGCCATCATACTTATAAAATGCAAATTCTTTATTTAATATTCAAGCGAACGCTCTAATAATCCTCAGCTGGTTAATCAACTTGTTTATTGCTGGGTGAATTTGATTCACGGAAAGTGAACCAAATGCAACTTACACAGAGATCAATTATTTGATTGTGACTGCAAATACAGTATCTCCCATAAATTGTTTAAGTGTACTGGATCCCTGGAATAAATTGATGGGTGTTTACTTTTGGTATCAGTGACATAATCCTTGCCAGACAATGATGGATGCGATTAAATGGCCCTGGATTTTGTTTGGAGCCAGATACAGAATAATCCTCTGTCTTCTCTATATGGCATATGGCTGCATGGATGAAAATAGATATATAATCATGGTCACCAAATGGCGCCTGACATGACTGCACATCCAGATACTGCTAAGGGAGGAGGAATTTTAAAGGGCTGTTCATCTTGGCTAGGAATCAGCAGGTTATTTAGTAAACCCTCCCAATGTGACTTTGCATACCTTGAACTATGTGCTAGGAGGCGGTCCTGAAATGAGAACTGCATAGAACCTGGAACTGTACAGGCTATTTTCTATGCTGCATTGAGCTACCATATGTTTGGAGTACAATAAGAGCCGCTTAATTGGCACCCTGAGAAGCAGCCCACTCTTCAAACTGAGATGTTTGCTAAGAAAGAGATTCATGGTGAAGCATTTCAGAGTCTGAAGGTGCATTATTTATGTGCATATGGCCTCGATCAAAGCCCATTGGAGTTGATTGAGTCCAGGTGGGAAGTGACAAAGGTGTGTGTACCTCAGACTAGGTCATTAACTGCTCAGGGGGGTGGAGTTTCCTAGACAGATGGTAGAATATGTTGTTTACAGATGCTGCTATCTGAGATGTTAGCATTAGCGAAGAATCTGGGAGCACACCTTAACTACATTGTGAACTGACCATTTGCGGTTGGGCCTCTTTAACCAAAGGAGACTGCACCGTGGCTGCAAACTCCTTAAAGTGCTTTCCTCTGCTTTGCAGTAAGCGTGCATCACTCTTTATAAGGAGCAGGATGTGCCAAAGGACAGAATCCCTGCCCCTGGGAACTTTCCAATATAAAAGGCACAAGCAGTTACAATTGCAGACCAATACGTTCGAGAACAAGTTCGCTGGGTGGGATTTTCAAGAGTACTCAGCATTTGCCTAACTCTGTTCCCAGTGAAGACAATAGGAAATTTCCCATCAGAACAGTTAGGCCAGTGCTGATTGCTAGTTGCTACTGCAACTGGGGTGACTTACAGAACAGATGAATTCTGCTGGTGGAATGGTTAGCCAGGAAAGGGAGGCTGTTTGTCACTGGCTGTTTCAAAAGTATGCGGAAGAATGAAAGAAGGAACACATTTGGGAATGGAGGAAAGACAAAACAAACTATAAGGAGGGAGACATGGGTAGCAATAAGGGTATGTACACTGGAGCTGTTATTTCTAGCTCAGGAAGATGTATTCACACTAGTTTTGATTGAAGCACACGTGACACACACGATGGGACAGGCTGGCTGCCCAAGTATGTACTTAGGGTCTCGTGTAGGACTGTACTCTGTCGCCACTTGTGCCACAGCAGATACACTGCTATTGTTAACAGGTGTGTTAATTTAGATGGAATGAATGGGCCAAAGATGTGAACATAATCCAGTCACTCTCCAACATTAAATAGTTTTAAACAAGGTTTGGGGGTTGATATACAGAGACCACAGACTGCGTGGTACCATGGCAAACACACTATTCAAAATCTTTTTACCCTTTTATTAACGATACCGACAAGAAGGAAAAATAGCTAAAGCATTTGAAATGTAAGGTTATTAAGTAAGGCAAGGTGGGTGAGGTAATATCTTGTACTGGATCAAATTCTGCTGGAGAAAGAGACAAGCTTTTGAACTACACAGAGCTCTTCTTCCGCTACACAGAGCTCTTCTGTAGCTTGCAAGCTTGTCTCTGCCACCAACAGAAGTTGGTGCAATAAAAGAAATTATCTCATCTACCTTGTCTCCCTAATGCCCTGGGACCTCCACAGCGACAACAACACTGAAAACAGGTATTAAGTAAGGCTTTCATTTTAACAAAATCCCTTGTCCCCCTTCCCTTGAGAGTTTTTAGAAGGGAAAATCCCTCTTGTTTGACAGTCTTTTAGGCCTGGTCTACACTGGGGGGGGGGGGGGGTTCGAACTAAGGTACGCAAGTTCAGCTACGCGAATAGCATAGCTGAACTCGAAGTACCTTAGTTCGAAGTACTTACCCGTCCTCACGGAGCGGGATCGAAGTCCGTGGCTCCCCCGTCGACTCCGCCACCGCCGTTTGCGGTGGTGGAGTTCCGGAGTCGACGGGAGCGCGTTCGGAGTTCAATATATCGCGTCTAGATGAGACACGATATATCGAACTCCGAGAAGTCGATTGCTACCTGCCGACCCGGGCGGGTAGTATGGACGTACCCTTAGCTGGTATTAAATATGGTAATAACTGTCCTTTTGGGGGAAAAGAAAAGACTCTAGTTGAGATGAGCTAGAGCTGTTGTTTTGTTAAATTTCAACCCTGTTGTGATACTTGCAGGCCAAATGCCAGCTCCTGCCCAGGCTGCAGGCATTAGCGAAGAACCGACAAACTCATAGCTGGAGACCAGACCAATTCAGCTCTATGTTAGTTTTGCTCAAAACAAGTATTAGTCTTATAAGACTGTATTTAGTGCTTAGACCCTGTGAAGTGCTTGTAAATTGCTGCATGTATTAATCGCACTTGCAATGTCTGTATTTCAGGCTATAAGAAAATATATAAGTTTTGCTTTATAACTTTGAAAATGTTTGCTTTGATCTTGTTAACCCAGGCATGGGAACCATCCTCCTCCCCATCCCATCTAGAAAGACTATCAAAATCAGATGGGCCATCAAGGAACATAGCAATGGTTAATGGCTCTATCACACCTTGGAAGTTCATCCTGTGAACTTGAAAGTTGAATGAAGGAAATAAAACAAAGCCACAGGAAAATTTTCCATCTCTTCCATCTGTTTGAACTCTCACAGGACCAAAGCCACCAAACTGAAGCCAGAGCTCCACAGGGGCTGCCTTCTAGGTCCGCCCTGAAAGATCTCTACAATTCTCTCACTCTCAGGATTTAGATGGTAACCCATTTGTGTATGTTTGCTTATTTTAACCTGTAAATAACTCCCATTTCTTTTTCCTAGTTAATAAACCTTTAGATAGTTTATTATAGGATTGGCTATTTGTATTGTCTTTGGTGTAAAATCTAGTGACTGGTCTCTTGGGACTGGAAGCAACCTGATTGCGGTGTAAGTGATCATTTATCACTAAGTCCAGTTTGTCTGGGTGGCAAGATAGATTGAAGAGTATAAGGGGACTGTCTGTGACACTGTGGTTATAATTATCCAGGTATATGAAGGTTATAGTTATCCAGGTGTTAACATTCATTACTGGCTTGGTGAAATCTAACAGAACACATCCCCAATTTGGGGTGTCCGACCTGTTTTTGACAGTCTGCCCTGAGGTAGGCACTCACAGTCATGAGCCACTCCGGACAGCAGGACAGCGGTTTCCTACAAGACAAAACAAGACAAACATATACAAAAGGGGAGAGAAAAGAATAACAAAGGTAGAAAACTCAGCTTCTGTCTCTGGTGCTGACTTTCATTTGCAACCTCACTGCTGGAGAAACAGAGGCACAGCAGACATTCTTATGAGTCACTCCGAGACCTGGCAAACTTGTATTAGCCTTGGCTTGCATAAGGCTTTGATTTTAGCTCTTTCTGATCACAGGCTTACAGCAGCGTTGTGAAATACACAGTCTTGGCCAGCTAAGTCAGACTCTTATTAGATAGAAAGAAAAAAAGAGAGAGAGAGAGATAGGAAAGAGAAGAAATAAGGTAGGGAAGGAAAAGGAAACAAAAGGGAAAGGGGGTTATGGCAAGTCTGAAATCCCAGGTGTGTTTGGGATTCAGATGGAGTGGTAGAAATGGTAATGTCATCTGGATCCCTCTGTCTGGCCTGGTCTAGTCAGGTTATCTCTCAGGATCAGGAAGATGGAGGCCCGGGGTTTCAGGAGATGGTGGGGGTGGCAGCCAAGATGGTGAAACTTGCTCCAGTACCCAATTTTTTTCCAAAGTCTCTTTCTTAAGGACCCCGAAAAGCAATGGTGGGTAGACTATCCCATCATCAATGTTTTGTTCACCAACTGGGACTAGTTTTTGACACATCAATTTTGGTTCACTGATTTCTGGTCCCATACTTTTCTTGTGCACCAGGCATGGTCTGAATACATTGCTTGAGTTATAGCAGGAGGCCTTTTTGTTTGGATTAATGCAGTCTCTCACTTTTGCACCTTTTCCTATCAACGTATTTTGTTACAGGTAATGGTGACATGTTATGACATTACACTCACTTTTTACAGTTGAGCTCACAGCTACAGTAAATTTGTAGGCCCAGTTATCATGCAGCACAGTAGCTCAAAGCCAAGGTGCCTACGACTACCAGCCAGCTACACTTTCCAGACTGAGTATAGATGTACCCTTAGAGAGTATAACAGGCAGCAGAGGCAGTTGCATTGTCTGTGCACTGATGTGTATTTGCATAGAACCAATGGGAGTTCACCAGGGCTGAAAAGGGAGCTACTGCCTACTCAGTTGTAGGTATTTTAGTGATCTTTAAATAACTGGAACAACTGGACACATACAGACACGTACATGTCTATTAAGAGGATTCACTTGGAAAGGAAAGGAGTGCTATCTAGAGTCAGCAGCAACTGGGAATGAGGATTTCTGGAGTCTCTTCCTAGCTCTGCCACAAACTAGCTGTCTGAACTTGAGTAAAACACTTAATTCTCTGTGCCTTCGTGTGATGCCTTGCTCAGGTCACCCAGAGCTGCAAGCCGCTGTGTTACTGCTCTGCCTCAGTGAGACTGAACTTTGGTGCTGCTAAGCTAGGAGTCAGCTTGTCTGCCTTGCTAGCAAACTTCTCAAGACTCTGCCAGTCCAAACCCTGCCTTGCAGATAACAATCTGTGAGCTCCAATCCCTGATTTCCCCAGAGACATCTCTCTGCAATCTCCAGGCCCTCTCACTGGGTACTCACAGAAGCTAGTAAGTTCTCTGCCTCCAAAGAGACAGAGCACATGTCAGCTGCTTAGTTTAGCTGAGGTCTTCACTTTTCAGTTTAATACACAGCACTGAGATGGTTTTGTAATAAAACAAGAGACAGTTTATTGACAAATAGATATTTAAGTGATAATCAGTAAGAGTAGAACACAGATATGGTTACAATCAAAACAAAATAAACACGTTTTCTAGGAACTAAAATTTAACTTCAGCAAATTATGATGTTTGTCTAATCAGGTTTCTCACGTATAGTCAGTTCCAAATACTCTTGTTTTTCAGGCACAATGATCCGCTTCTCATGATCTCGAAGGGTGCTGCTCCATCTTCATCCCGTAGGTGATGGATCACAAAATGGCTTTTTGCTTCTGCCTATATCTTCCCAAAGTTAATTGATGCTGATTCAAGAGACAGGAAGGCTTCTGTGCAGTCTCCATCCCCTGTTCAGTGGCCCTCTTCCCCCGCTTGCATCCTGTTGGCTTTGTTTACCTTACGTGAAAATGTCATTTTCATTGTCTTTGGTCTCATCTGGTTTAATTTAAATTGGAGACACTGACAAACCCCCACAACAACATTCCTTTGTCTTGAACTGGAGTTCCGTACCACATACATTTTAGGAACACATTTCCCGCACACACCTATAATTCTTTACATACCACCTGTCTATAGTTGATGCAACAATATTAATGAGCAATGTGTGACCAGTTTGCATATGACACCTTACATGACACCTTTCAGAAACAGTGAGTTGGGGCTATGTGTGTGTCAGATCTGATGTGATTTAAGGTAGCGCATGCCCTCTGCCAGTTGACATTGAGGGGCTTCCTGGGTCACACTCACTCTATTCATCTATAAAATGGGGATAATAATATCTAATCTCAAGTTGGTATGTTGCAGTGAATTAAAGCTGGCAAAGTGCTTTGGGATCCTTAGATATGAGGCCTCATCTTGCACGTAACTGAGCACCCTCAACTCTCATTGGCATCATGGTTACTGAGGACACTTCTCAACGCCCAAAAACGTTCAGCACCTTGCAGCACCGGCCTGTGTGAACCTAATTCACTCACCCCCACCCCACTCCTTATGTGTCTGCTTGATGATATAGTCTTTAATTAAATAATCGCATACTATATTTTCCACAGGACTCCTGCCTCATTCAGGGCACAGAATGAAGAGCAATCACTTAGTGAGCAGCTATTTGATATGTTGTTTTCTCCTCGTTGTTTAATGTGTGGCAATAGACCTTTTATACTGTGCACTGTTCAAACCATTCTGTGAAAACAGAAAACATTTGATTATGGGATTACCCGTGGCACTCAGTATTATAGCGCCTGAGTGTTTCACAAGTATTAATGAATTTCTCTTCGCAACACTCCATTGAGGCTGGTGGTGTATGATATTATTCCCATTTTACAGATGGGGAACAGAGAGGAGGGAAAAAATATCCACTAATGTTTGAGACCTAATTTCAGACCTCTAGACCCTTATTTTTCCAGAGTAATTAGTATTATATAGAACTTTGTATGTTCAAAACACAGCTTCCATTGACTTCAGTTGCAGCTGTCAGTGCTCAGTACTTCTGCAAATCAAATGCCAGGATTTGAAGTCTGGCACCCAGAAAATGAGGAACACACGATTAGTGATCACCTGTCAGAAGTTTGGTTTTTGTGACTTGTGAAGTATCACATGGGAACTTCCTTTACTAAACAACCTTGATTCATCCCCAGACTAGGTCCAGCCTTTGCACAGAAAGAGGCAGAAAGAGGGGTCCTGTGGAAAAAAAAATAGTGTGTGACCATGTAATTAAATAATGCAGACACAGAAGGGGATTGAATTAAGGTTGCATGGACAACTTTAATTCTGGCATCAGTGGTGGATTAGTCACTGGGCCAACGGGGCCTGTGCCCAGAGTCCCTGCCCAATAGGGGGAACTTGGAAAAAATGCATGCCCCCATGCCCTGACCCATTCCACTCACCTACCCGGTGCTCCTGTTGGGAAGTGGGGGAAGCCCCCACACCCCAACCCTGCTCCCCAGCAGGAGCTCTCCAGCAGGAGCAATGAGGAGAAAAGCTGGGGAGGAGTAGGGGGTGGGGACTGCAGGTGGATGGAATAGGGAGGGCCCCCCACTTGCTCTGGCCCAGGGCCCCACAAAACCCTAATCCTCCTCTGTCTGGTATTGCCTGACTTTGGAATTCTTGACTTTGCAACCTTAATGTTCTTTTAACATAGTTTGTGTGTGTAATTTCCTAGTTTCTGAATAAAGGGAACTGACAAAATAGGAATTCCATCATGTGACATTATATGGACACCCACTTGGCTTATCAGCATAGAACTTCACACTTTACAAACTTCGGCCACCTGAGCTAATGGAATAACTGCTAGCAAAAATAGATTGGCATCCTTTATGTGAGCAAGCAACAGAGTGTGGTGAGACACACACTTTGCTAATGGGTTTTACAGATATTTGCTGACAGAAGATGAATGGTCAGAGTCAGCAGTCTTGAGTTCCATTCCAGGCTCTGGACAGGAGTGTCTCTAGGGGGATACAATCTTCAGCCCATTCCCCCCAAACATGACCCCTTCTGTCTCATCTATTCCAACATGTCTTTTCCCCACTTTCCCCCTACAAGCTCCTCATCTGATCTCTCTCCTATTCCCATCTCCCCACCTAACTCCCATGCCCAGGGTTCCCTTCCAGGGCTTCTCATCCAATTTCAATCTACGCCCACCTTCTCTTCCCAGTCTCCTTGCCCAGACAGCCTCAGATCTTACCCTGCATCCCAGCTCCTTGTCAGATCTGTCTTCCCTTCCTACAGCCTCATTTCCCACCTCCTCACTGGATCCTAGTCCCATCTCTTTGTCTAGCATTCCCAGATTCCCCCTCACTCAGGTCCTTGTATGATCTCAGTATTCCCTCCTCCCTGCAGACTGGCTCCCAAATGTCTCCCCTGTTTCTTTCGCCGCTCCCAGTTCCAGTCGCCTTGGCCAACCAGTCCCAGCCTCAACTCCAAGTTGCCTTGTCAAGCAAGTGCCAGTCCATTTCCAAATCTCAAATCTCCTCCTCCTCCAGTCCCAGTATCACCAGACCCTTGGTTTCAAGTTACTTCTTTCCACCCAATCTAGCTTTTATCCGCTTTGCTTTGGAATCAGGCACCTTCTTCCTCCATGCTCCATGGGAGCCAGCAGAGGGTCATTGAGAGCACACAACAGACAGACTCAATGTGCTCATTTCTGGTGTCCAGCACCACGCTGTCTCAGAGCAGCCATTAGAGGGGAAGTCCAGCTTCTTTGCCTCTGTAGCCCTGAGCTAGAGCACACTCAGTTACTCTGTCCAGATGGTACATGCACAGTCTGGTCAACACTAGGAGCTGGGAGAGGCTCAAGCATATTCAGTGACCAGTCTCTTCAGAGATTTACCTTCTGCAAATCAAAGAATTCTCTACTGAGCATGTGTAAACTGTGATTTTTTTTCCAAAAGTTTATAAATTGGCCACATTTGGGCCATTTTTCATGGGAATGGCAAAAGGCCACTCCCTTCTTTTCCCTCTCCCCCTGACAAATTTCGCATTCTTCCTCCAAAGCATGGGCTTCTAGAACTTTTTAATAGAAAGGTCACCAGAATTTTTTAAGGTGGATGAAACAGTGTGTTTTTTCCCTAGCCCCAATCATACAAACAGATGAACTCTTTTGGCTAAAAAAAATAACTCATTTGAGGCAGACACCTGGCATAGAAAATTCCAACCAAATGGTTGATGTCTGGGAAAGTTATAAGCAACTGAAAACAGGTTCTTATAATGAGAAATGTCAGGCAGCCTTAACAATAGGCAACACTACCAGTGTCTGTAATATGTGTTTTTTTCTTTTAAAATTATTGTGGAAATGGTAGATTGACCAAGATTATTTTTAAAATAGTTCATGTAAACTTTTCATTTCTAATTAACATTTCAAAACATGAAACTAAATGGGAATTTAAGTCAAAATGTTGTTTTGAAACAACAACAGACAATCGTTTTGAATTGGTTAAACACTTTCTGGAAGAAAACCAAAACTTTTTAGTAGAAAAATATAGATCCCTCCTCTTCCCCCCCCACCATTTTAATTAAACCAAGTCTTTGCTCAAAGCTCTACTGGTTAACATTGGGATGCCCTTTGTGGCTAAAGGATAGTGTATGAAGACCTAGACTATGGTCCACAGTTAAAGATTGCAATTTGGCCATCTTCCCAGATTGAGTTAGACACCCCTGTTTAAATGATCTGCCAATAACCAATGCCTACAGTTTACTCCAATGTTCATATACTTCCATAAGATAAATAGGACTCTAGGACCATTGTATTAAATTACTATGTATTGATCCCAACTAGGAGAAGGATCTTGTGAGTTTTATTCATATGCGTAGGAACTAATCACGGAGGTGAGAGTTGCTGAATCAGGCCCTGCATTCTGAAATTCCAATGACCCACTCAAGTAATTGCATAGTTCATAATTAATTATACCTTAAGATAATGGTCCCTCATGAATGATTAAAGCCTGCAAGTAGCAGCTATTGCTCTAAATGGGCTGAACGTTCTCAGGGAGACTGCTTAAGAAAGGGTCTCTGAAGCACGGGTAGCGAAAAGGCATCAGTTCTGCATACAGTGGTGTCTCACGCTTCTCTCTTGTGCAACACCATGTGACCTGCAGTCAGGGCCAGACCACGGGGCCAGAGGATATTGTTGCTCTTGGGAACAAGCTGAAGCGGAGCATGTATCATCATGCTTCTGTTATAGGTCTGAATAAGAAGAATGATGTGTCTCACAAATTGTATATGGGATGCACTTACCATTACCTGCTTTTAATAGGTAACCAGTAGTGGGGGCAAAAGACATATCTGGCTTCAAGACTAAGCTTGATAAGTTTATGGAGGGGATGGTATGATGGGTTAGCTTAATTTTGGCAATTAATTCATCTTTGACTATTAGCGGTAAATATGCCCAATGGTCAGTTCCCAAAGATGCAACTGATGTTGCATCTGAATCATGTCAGCATGATTCAGCAATAAATTAATAAACCCTGTGAAGATTGTGAAAATCTATGTTTTGCTTTGCTTTGAACCGATTAACCAAAATGAGAGTTGATCAGAATTACCACCCCTCCTCTCCCTAGATTTTGACTTTTTAGTAAAAACAATAAGGAGTACTTGTGGCACCTTAGAGACTAACAAATGTATCTGAGCATAAACTTTCGTGGGCTAAAACCCACTTCACTGGATGCATGCAGTGGAAAATACAGTATGAAGATATATATACACAGACAACACGAAAAAGGGGTGTTCCCACTCGATTACAGACTTCAAAGTCGCACTACTCCAACCAAAAAAACCTTCAAAAACAGACTCCAATGAGAAACTTCAGAATTGGAATTAATTTGCAAACTGGACACCATTAAGTTAGGCTTGAATAAAGACTGGGAGAGGCTAGGTCACTACACAAAGTAAAACCTATTTCCCCATGCTAATTTTCCCCCTACTGTTACTCACACCTTCTTGTCAACTGTTGGAAATGGGCCATCCTGATTATCACTACAATTTTTTTTTCTCCTGCTGATAATAGCCCACCTTAAGTGATTACTCTCATTGTAGTTAGTATGGTAACACCCATTTTTTCATGTCCTCTGTGTATATATATCTTTCTATTGTATTTTCCACTGCATGCATCCGATGAAGTGGGTTTTTACTCACAAAAGCTTATGCTCAAATAAATTTGTTAGTCTCTAAGGTGCCACAAGGACGCTTCGTTCTTTTTGCTGATACAGAGTAACATGGCTGCCACTCTGCGACTTTTTAGCGAAAAATCAAAAACTGAACTATTTTGGCCAAAAAATGAAATACCTGTGGTTAGATTAGGAAATGGCACCATGGCGTCTCATGCTCCCATTCACCTCTATTGGCAGGTCTCCCAAGTCAGGCTACATCTCCTATGATGCATTATAGGCTCCCCTCTTGGTGGAGGGAAGTAATGCACTAAAGGAAACCCATGACCATGGTGCACCATGTGAGATGATGTCTGAAGATATGAGGTAATCTAACTACAACTCCAATTAGATTCCATGGTGGAATATCTGAATTAAAATAGTTTGCATTTTGGCAAAAATAAAGGTGGGGTTTCTGCAGAAAGGAAGTTACTTGGGGAGGGGGAGTGAAATATAGGTAAAACCCCATTTTTCTGTCAAAAACCAGTTTTTTCATGGCAACTTTTTGAGTAGCCTTAACCAAAACATTTTTACTATTATAACTTAGGTTTGACATTTCCTGTGATAATGCAAAAGCAATTTCTGGGGTTATTTCCCTTCATTTGATATCTGTTGGTTGTTTTTTTTAAAGTCTTCCTCAAATGTTCCTTTCCAGCCTGAACTCTCCTCTCATGCTGCTTTCCTCCAGTGTGCATATGACACAGTGCTAGAGATCAGAATAAAAGGTACTGTTATATACAGTATGAATCTCATCTCGTTTTATTACTGTCACTGTCAACACTCAACAGCAGCTTTTTTCTCTAAAATGATGAGAGAATATGAAATATGAACAAATGAGATTTAGCTACAGCTGTTTACCATAAAGCTTAATTGAGAATACAGTATAAATTATGAAAATCTAAAAAATAGTACTACGAGGCAGAGACATCACTTCACCTGAAACAAATGCAGGTAGCATGGTAGCTCCATTGACTGAGATGGAGATACCACATGCTATCTCATAAAAGCTCCAAAGATACCCCCATTTTATTACTGCAACACTCATATGAAGAAGAATGATGTTTGGTACTACATCGTGGATGTTATTATCTAAGTAAGAAAGAACCCCCTGGTGGGTCGGGTAACTAACAGCCACCTGTGGACACTTCTAGAAAGTTAAAAATTTAACAACAAAACTCTTCCTTGATTGGGCTTGATTTTTTGAAGTGCTGGGCACCCGTCATTCCAGTCGATGTTAGCAGGAGCTGCGGATTATCAGCACTTCTGAAAATCAGACCCACAAGACGTTTTTCATTTGTACGTCTCAAACACACTGCCAGTCTGGGGAAGTATTTCTGCCCCTCAAATGAAGATGAGTAGCTGAGGTACAAAGAGATTAAGGCCACCTCTTTTGAGATCCTGGTCAAGTGAACTTGGGCTCCCATCTAAAGGCTCATGTTGGAGTTGGGAGGCCCAGGGAATTTACCAAGCTGGTGTTTGGATGTGGCAAGTTGTCTGAGGAACTAGTGACTTGAGCATTTCAAGGGAGTGGCCAGGGGCGGCTGTAGACATTTTGTCGCCCCAAGCACGGAGGGTCCACTGGTCCTTCGCCTTCGGCGGACCTCCTGCAGGCGTGCCTGTGGGATGTCCACTGAAGCCACAGGACCAGCGAACCCTCCGCAGGCATGCCTGTGGGAGGTCCACCGAAGCCACGGGATAAGTGGACCCTCCGCAGGCAAGCCGCCGAAGGCACCCTGCCTGCCGCCCTAGCGGTGACCGGCAGAACGCCCCCCATGGCTTGCCACCCCAGGCACGCGCTTGGAGCGCTGGTGCCTGGAGCCACCCCTGGGAGTGGCTCTAAGAATGGTCTGTCAGGTGACTACTCAAATAGCCCTTTCTGCAGTGTCCTGAGGTGCTCAAGAGTTGCTTCATGAGCTGAAAAAATTAGTCTTGTCAGAAACCATGAGGTATGATTAAGTCTGCATTTATGTCACAGAAGTCACAGAATCTGTGACTTCTAGAGACCTCTGTGACATTTTCTGCAGCAGCCCTGGGGCCAAGGGGCTGGAGCTGGCAGCCAGTGAGGCTCCTGCAGGGTTCCAGTGACAGGTGACAGCCTCCTCAGGGGGCCCTCCTCAGAGTTCCAGCGACAGCCTCTCGGGGAGAGAATCCTGCAGTTCCCAGGCACCATTGTGGCAGGAGAAACCATGGAGCTGCAGCAGCAAAAGTCACGGACAGGTCACGGCTTCCGTGAACTTTTGTTTAGTGCCCATGACCTGTCCGTGATTTTTACTAAAAATAACCATGACAAAATCTTAGCCTTAGTTATGCTCAAGCAGTAGGCCCTCATTGGCTGCTCTGCAACTTGTCCTACCCTTAAAATAGACAGTACATAGAGTGAGGACCCCTCTACACACATCTGAGCGGGGGCGGGGGGAGAGAGACAGACAGGATTGACTAAGGGAAGGCACTATTCATCTAGATGGGTTTTTTTTAAAAGTCAGTGTGACCCCTGAGCAAAGAGAGCGGACGGGCATACTAGTTGGGGAGAGTTTAAGGAGGCAGCTGAAGGTGTCAACCCAAATCTGCATTTTTAGCTGAAGAGAAGTTTCAGATGAAAAAATGTTGCCCACCTCTAGTCAGCACAGATAGACTTTGTGGAGTGGAGTAGGGGTCAGACAAAAAGGATCCTGATCCATTTTTTCAAGCTAGTGATTCCACAGAGCCCAGCAAACCTAGATTTCTGCCAAATTTTGAAATGTACACTTCATTTTCCTCTGGGACTGGAGAGTTTCCCTGGGTCAACATACTCACTGATTTGGCAACAAAACTGTGATGGACGGTGTGTGACACTACTCAGTTTCATAGATCCCAAGGCTGGAAGGGACCATTGTGATCCTCTAGTCTGACCTCCTGTATCACACAGGCCAGAGAATGCCCTCAGAATAATTCCTAGAGCTGATCTTTTAGAAAAGCATCCAATCTAGATTTTAAAATGGTAAGATTCCCTTTATCACCCATAGCTTTGCCCCTATAACAACTAGATTCAGTTCTTCCTACAGAAAATAAAATCAGTGGCTAGGTTGTTAGTCTGGGATGTGGGAGACCTAGGTCCAGTTCACTACTCTGACACTGACTCCCTGTGTGTCCTTGAGCAAGTCACTTGGCCTTGTTCCTCATCTGAGCAATGGGGATAATAGCACTTCCCTACCTCATAGGTGCATTGTGAGGAGAAATATGGTTAAAGATTGCAAGGCTCTTAGATACATGGTAATGGGGTATTAAGAGAGACAGGCTGGGTGTTTCAGAGTTTTACAAAACTGGTTTTGCACATCCCCTTTTTGAATTTACACTTTTTATCTTAAAACCATGAAGGCACGAGGAAATGTGTCATTCCCTGTGTAGTGCTGAAGGAAAGAATTTTTCTGTCTAGGACACAATTGGAATATGTTAGCTCATCAGTGTCAAATGAGCATATCTGGATAATCTGGGTCATTGTAAATGGAAGGAGAGGCCATATTTGCAAAAGGATTCCTTCTGTAATATTACCAAAGTAAATCAAAACATTGAGTATCTGTCAAGCACAGTCAGTACCAGTCATGACTGATAACTTTCCAGCGGCTGATCTAACTCTGATATCATTCCTTCTCAATACAGTTCTGAAGTTTCCTTTTCTTAGTCATTATGTCTCTCACCAGTCTGAGGCTGCCTTCTTGTTTTTCCTATTGCAACTTCATGGCACCTGTCTGGACTGTGTCTTGAATAAATCACCAGTTAAGTGTTGGGTAAACTAGTCTGATACATAGAAACACATGAGTAGTATATTTTATTTTGCCTTTTGCTTCCTTCCTTTAGATAAATTAATACCAAAATGAAAAAGAAAATTCAAATGCAAGATGGTGGGTGGAAAAGGTCCTACATTACAACAAGCTCTGTTATTTTGTAGTATTAAACTGTATGCCAGTGTATGGACATATATTCTGTAGTGTGGTGGATGCTGTAAGCCAGGTTATTGAAATAGTCTTAAATCGAAGCACTGAGTGCCTGGTTGTGCTGCTATTTATTATTGGTATTACTTTAACTCCTAGGACCCCCAGTCATAGACTAGGTTCTGCTTACGCTAGGTGCTGCACAAACGTAGAACGAAATTGATGGTCCCTGCCTCAAAGAGCTTACAGCAGAGTTACTCTTGCTTTTGAGTAGTGTAAATGGAAAGTAGTCATGAGCCTGAGCCACAAAAATTAGGCCTTCTTTCACATTTACACTAAGGCCGCTTTGTAGTAATCTGGTTTTATACTAGTGGTATAAATGAGAGCCAGCCAGCCCCCCTCAGTACAATAGGTCTGAGGCCTACTGTAGATCTAGTGGCTAATATGTGTAATTAGTCCATTAAAATATCCCCCTGCTGAATGTAATAGAATCTAAAGTCCTAGTTCTTCTAGGTAGTGGCACAGATAAGCTGAGGTGTTTGTTTTACATTCTATGAGCCAGTAGTTAGTTTTGCACTGTGTTATTGCTAGATGGTTTTTAGCATCTCCCTGCACATTTTCTTTTTAGCTCTAGCTTTATCTCACAGTACGTTCAACACAGCAGATACTTCATTACATTCCCATCACCACTGAAAGGTCCCCCTGTGATTAGAAGTTTTGCACTGGGTTTGTGAGGGATTGTTCTTGATGGAGTGACAGATTGTTTTAAGACAGGGCTGAATTTGTCACCACTGAGTCATCTGCTTCTCTGTGTCCTCGATTTTCTCCTGCCACAAAAGGCTTCATATTTCCTTTTTCGATCAGTTATTTTCTTTTGTGAAAGCTGTGCACCTGCCACAATTGCAAGCGCGAGCACTCAGCATGTCCCTCCCTAGCATATGGAGACTGATGTTAGAGAGCTAGCAATGCTATAAAAGAGTGAAATGCAGAGGCACTCACCCTGAAGAGCGGGAATACTAACTCGTTTGGAGGAACACACACTTTACTTTTACATCTACGTGTCCAAATGTACTGTGCAGGAATGCAGAATACAACTGACATGTACACGAGTGTCTTGTATAGTACATGGTATGAAACTATACAACGATATGCATACTTGGGAGCCAATCCCAAACTCTTTACTAAGGCAAAATTCCTACTAGAATTAAATAATAATAATTATTATTATTCTTTCCACTTAGAGTTTTCCATCCAATGTTATTAAAGCACATTACAAAAGTGGGTAAATATAATTACTCCCTTTCACAGATGAGACAATTACACAGAGAAATCAAAGCCCAAACTTTCAAACTTGAGTGCCTAAAGTCGTTATATGCAGTGCAGTTGTAGCCATATGGGTCCCACGGTATTAGAGAAACAAACCAACTTGCACCAACTTCTGTCGATAAGAGCTTGTCTCTCTCACCAACAGAAGTTGGCACAATAAAAGTTGTTACAGTCACCTAAACCCAAGGTCTGATTTTAGGGGTGCTGAGTACCCATAGATTCCATTGGGAGCTTCAAAAGTACCACATACTTTGCTTTAACCGTATCTTGCATAGAAATTGACTAAAAGCAGTAAGTGATTCCCCCTCATTTAGAGTTCTCTGAGGTCAGAGCAGGGAGTATGGTCAGCTTGCTGTAGTTAGAAGGATCCCTTAAACTAAGGACCACACATGTGATTTGCCAGATATCTAAAGCTGGCTTTCAAAAAAAAAAAAAAAGCATCAGTTTACTGTAAAAGTGGTATGACATTAAGGCCTCTGTTAAAGTCTGAATCTAATAATAACAAAACTAGGTTACTTATGAGCTCAACTAGTCTCTGGAGACAGAGTGGCAATGTATTTGTTCTGTGCTATTTAGTGCCCAGGGCTGTATTCTTTCTAAACTAGTCATTATTACTACCTCGCATGTTGCAACACAAGAAGGGACTTTCACTTTGACAGAGCAAAAGTCTGGCCTGGCATCGATTTTTCTTCTGACAGCTAAAACTTGAACTTCCAGTGTTAGGTGAACAATTCTCCCTTCAGCATACTCACTTGGGCCAATTGTGTGCAATGTTGCTATCAAGGAAAAGGGCTTCTTCCTACTAGCAAAATGTTCAGGATAAAACAATATTGAACACAGAAACAGAGAATTGTTTTGTGAATTCCCATTACAATGACTGGGCTCCTCGCGCCTCAGCTCAGATTTCTCATCTACAAGTTACTATCAGTTCTTCCTTTCTTTAAGTGGCTCCCTATCACTCATTTCTTGGTCATTAGTTGGATGAAGATTGTCTATGGCTTGCTCTCATCTGCTTCATCCCCTAAAGCAGAATACTTATTGTTGTTATAATCACTGTGTGACATTGAGGTCTATATGGTTTTATAAAAATATGCCAATGAGTGAGTACAATGTAGCTAGGAATATGCTTCATGCAAAAGGTCTCTTGTAAGGTATCATTACAAAGCTTATAATCTACTCAGTGTGATCATCCTATTTGTATAAAGGTATCGCTCTTGTATCTGAAACTAGAAATATGAAATATAACTCTGAGGGCCTATTGTAATTATGCAAAGTGTGGGCCATTAATGGAGGTTTGGAATCTTGATGACTCCCATTAACCAGGACAATTGTCTGCAGATGGGTGTGTTTTCCCTGTAAGTTTTCCTGTATAACTGTGTGTTGGCAAGTGGTCAGTGAAGTCTTGCAGTGACATGTGATCATGTCACCTGAACTGGAATCCATCTTTAACCTGGTGCTTTTCCATTGAGAAGGAGGGGTGGGAACCCAGAGAGGGACAAAGAATTCCTGCCCTATGCAAAATATATATGAAGGGGTGGAACAGAACAAAGGGAGGAGAGGAGCCATCATGAAGACTCCCCTAGCTACCACCTGAGCTGGAACAAGAGCTGTACCAGGGGAAAGAATTGTGCCCAGGCCTGGAAGGTGTCCAGTCTGAGGCAAAAATGTACTGAAGCATCTCTGAGGGTGAGATTATCTGTATTCAGTTTGATTAGACATAGATTTGCGCATTTTATTTTATTTTGCTTGGTGACTTACTTTGTTCTGTCTGTTACTACTCGGAACCGCTTAAATCCTACTTTCTGTATTTAATAAAATCACTTTTTTACTTATTAATTAACTCAGAGTCTGTATTAATACCTGGGGGAGCAAACAACTGTGCATCTCTCTCTATCAGTGTTCTGGAGGGCGAACAATTTATGAGTTTACCCCGCATAAGCTTTGTGCAGGGTAAAAACGGATTTATTTGGGTTTAGACCCCATTGGGAGTTGGGCATCGGAGTGCTAAAGACAAGCACACTTCTGTGAGCTGCTTTCAGGTAAACCTGCAGCTTTGGGGCAAGTAATTCAGACAGCAAGACAGGGTGCTGGTGTCCTGAGCTGGCAGGGAAGGCAGGGGTAGAAGTAGTCTTGGCACATCAGGTGGCAGCTCCCAAGGGGGTTTCTGTGATCCAACCTGTCACACCCTGTTATTTACTTTGAGTATTATAATAGACTCTACGGACTGTAATAAGAAATCAGGGTGCTAGTCCTTTCCCAAACAGTCCATTAGTCCAGTTCCTTCTCCTGGAGGGAGAAGAGCAGCCTCCTCCCAGGAAACGCCTTTTCTCCGTACTGCTCCCAGCCCTGCTGCAGCTTCTCGCTCACTAGAAAGGGGGGCAGTTAAAGGTCACAGGCGACCCCTCACTGGACTCCAGTGTCCCTTGTTGACCTGAGCTTACCTGATTTCAGGTCACAGGGAAAAGGGCCTTTCGCACTCTGGGACTGGTATACCACCACTGTCTGGGAGCTGCTCGGCCTGACGTTGTCACAGGGCAAAGGGGAATGTGGATGGGGTAATAGGAGTGTCAGTAATGTGAGTATGATTTAGCACAGATTAGCTGTGCACACAATATAGCAATTTAGGCCCAGTCATGGAAGCACCTATGTGTGTGCTTACTCTAGGCACACGAGAAGCTGCACTGGAGTCAGTGGGACTACCTAGGGCTTTCCTCACTGCAGCGAAGCTTGACTCACTGCCATGGTGCCTCCTGCTGGCCATCTCGGGAATGGAGCATCTCCTACTGGCTAGTGTCTCGCCTGCTGCTGGCCCCCTTGTCCCTCCCAGATCCCAGTGCCCTTTACCTTGGGGTGCTGCCCCAGCAGTACCCGATCACACTCTGGGTCTCCCCTCCTAAGGGAACCCCCAACCCTCTAACCCACCTTGCCTCAGCAGCTACTGCCAGTCATCATCTAGCCCCCACTCACTGGGGCAGACTGCAGTCTGTCATGGCCACTCATCACTGGCAAGGAGGTTGGACCAGCTGCCTCTGCCTATCTCTGGGCTGCACCTCCCAGCCCCAGTACCTGCACTGGCCTTTACTGAGGCCTCAGCCTGGGGAGTTGCCAGGCTAGAGCTCCCCAGCTCCTCTGGCCTTTCCCCAGCCCTGCTGCACCCCAGGTACCCTTTTCTCCCCAGCAGCTAGATCCTTCTCTCTCCACAGCTAGAGAGAGAGTCTCAGCTCCTCCCTGAGCCCTTATAACAGGGCCAGGTGTGGCCTGATTTGAGTGTGGCCCCAGCTGTGGCTGCTTCCCCAATCAGCCAAGCCTTTTTTCTAGGAGTGGGGTAACTGCCTGCTACACTCACCAAACCCATGAATAAGCAAGCTCCAGTAACCTCCCGGTGCAACAGTAATGTAACTAACTACAGAAGGGGAGGCTGTGTATTGAAATAACAGAGGGTGGGGGTCATTTTCAGAGAAGAAAGTTGGTCTGTTGGCTAGGGAGCAGCCTAGCACATGAGGAAAGAGGGGTTTAATTCCCTTTTTCACCACAGACTTCCTGTGTGATGTTGGGTAAGTCATTTGCCCCTCAGTTCCCCATCTGTAAAATGGGGATAATAGAGCTTCCCTACCAAGTGGGGTATTGTGAGATGCTCAGATACTACAGTAATGAGGGTCACATCAGTACCTTAGATAGCATTGCTGATAAGTTGAAAGGCACCTTAGATGTTTTACCTTCTGCTGATCTTTCTATTTTCCTAGCTGCTGCATTCTTCCATACGACTTCCCTTCAACTACACCATTCATTATGTCAGCCCTTGATGTGTGACTTTTCCTTCCTTTTGTGTTTCATTCAGTTTTGCTCCCTTGGTTTTCCACGGTGACTTCAATTACTGCTCAAGCCCATGTACCTTTATGTCTGGAAGGGAACCTACCTTGCTTGTGAGGGAGATGTATGTTACCTGGTCTTCATTCAGGCAGACAAATAGTGCAGAATCACACATCATATTACCTTGTATCCATTTCAGTTATGTGATATTTGTAAGGGAATCTATGGACTTTTGGTCCAGACTCACCATCTTTTTCCTCTGAACTCTCTTGGGAACACAAGGTGGGATTGGCTGTCCTCTGTGCTAGGGTGGTGTGTACACATGAAAAGGCAAACTCTGTGCCAAGTTACCTCAGCACCTCACATACTTTTGACTTCAATGGAATTTGGATCAGGCTTTTAGTGAGAACCAATCATACAGATGTATCTCAGTATGTCACAATTATTCATTTGAGAGGAGAAATTTTCACCAGTCAGCCAAAATAATAAAAACATTTCTGGCATGAGGACGTTTGTTTCACAGTAGAGAACTATTTATGCTGTATGTTGAATTAGACACTTTTGTTGTTATTTGGAATACCTCATGACATAGGACATGTATAAGTGGTTTTTACCTATGAGTTTGCAAAAGCAGCAATGAGTCCTGTGGCACCTTATAGACTAACAGACGTATTGGAGCATGAGCTTTTGTGGGTGAATACCCACTTTGTCGGATGCATGCATGAAAGCTCATGCTCCAATACGTCTGTTAGCCTATAAGGTGCCACAGGACTCTTTGCTGCTTTTGCAGATCCAGACTAACATGGCTACCCCTCTGATACTTGATACCTATGAGTTTGTGGAGGCAGTTTCTTTTAAAGGGACTACATCAGCTATGTCTTCACTTTGGACTTGGAAACACCAGAGATCAACTGAGAAAATAATATGATGTGCAACAATGAACTGATTAATAATGTTTTTGTTTATTGCATCTGTCAGTGGGTTCAGTACGGCCCATGGCAGATGGAGTCAGAGCACTATGGATCTTACTGAGCTAAGTAGGGACATGGTAGGTCAGAATGTGAATGAAAGACCCACTTTCAGATCTGGAGAGAGTGCTAAAAGCTACTAGAGGCATCATACTTTGAATGGAATATAGAGAAACCCTCCAAGATCAAAGCCATTAAGGACCCCACATCACTACTATCAAGAGATCCAGCCATAACTTCAAGGTCCTGGATAAAATACAAGTGCTACCATTACATTCTGCCAATGAGAATTGCCCTGCAGATTTTGTTGACTACAGTATTCTTCTCCATTTCCTGCTTAGCTTTACTGAGACCCACCAAACAGAAGCTGCATTTGACAGATGGGTGAAGTGACTCATATTCCGGAGTACCCGTGAAAGGATTAAAGTTGGTATAAACATGTGAAACAGGTCTAGTATTGCCATTATGTGTATTCAATCCTGCAGTCCTTATACCGAGGAAAAAGCTAAATAAAGACTTTGGGTTGTAACCCAATAACGTTACACATCAAGGGTTTGCTGGAGACTGTGAAAATGATTCTTCAAATTAGGTGTTGCAAAGGGATCATCTCTGGTACCCTCTTTGGGCTAGATGGTCACAGCCCTTGGATGTGATGAGGAATGTGATAGAGATGTCCTTCCCCACCACACTCACATACACATTTATGCACCTGCTCAGATTTTGACTCCAGCCATGGTGGAGAGAGCAAGAAAGCAGAAGAGGGGTGGAGAAGAGTGGGAGGCGCCCAGTTCAACCTTCCCCTACTTGCTGGCTGGGTGCAGAGGCATGAATAAACAGCTCCACAGAAGGTGAAATAACTTACTCCCCTACCCCCGAGAAGGGGGAACAGGGAGGGAATTGTCTCACAGTTGTGTGTCAGGTGCAAAGCCTGCTGAGGTGGTGCAGTTTACCCCTGGCTCTGGTATGTGCCCAAAGTCACAATCTAAACCTTTGAAAACAGAATCTGTGATACTAGTCGGTGTGGTCTAGCCTTTTCCCCATACCCTTTGTTTGTCTTGTCTATTTACCGCTAAACTCTTCAGGGCAGGGCAGGGCCTGTTTACTACTTTGTGTTTGCACAATGGGACGCCATTCTGGGTTGGTCCTGGGCTCTACTGTAATAAGCATGATTAATACTAGTGAGAAGTTTGTAGGTTTGAATCTGACATGGAAACTGCTACCTCTCCCAAAATGCATCATGCTGCCAGCTGTCCACTCGGGTGTAACCTGGACATGGTGATACACACCATCTATTCAGCTCCTTCTGCTAGAACAATGCCAAAAACCTCAACTTAAGTAAAAAGAAAGAGAAACAATGTCATTAGGCAGCCTTATAAACTTCAGCAGAAAAACAAAAACAAAAAAATACCTCCTCCAGCTCAGTGATGCACACAGGAAGCAATTACCAGAAATGAATGTGTGTTCAGGACCACTTATTTCATTGAGAAGTAAAATGGGCCATATCCAACCCACCAAGCATACAGAATATATATCAAAAATTACCACTTGCCATTTTCTATTGTCCTAGTTGATGATAGCATGTGTCTGAACAGAAAGGTCATGCCCACTTGGGTGTGTTAGGTGCTCAGCTGGTAAAGCACATACAGGTAGTGAAAGTAACAGGGCTTGAAGCAAGAATCAGAGATGATATCAGGCTCAGATTTCCTTGCCTTAATATCCTCAACTCTGAGCTATTAAACTTTGCTTATCTTTGTTTATACTTTGTCATCTAGGGACAAAATTAGTCCTAGCAATATGAAAAATATATAGTTCCCCCTTATCAGGTGTGTTTACTTGGCAATGAAAGTTCTGGGAATGAGAGTAGCTCAGAGTTTATATTTTTCTTTATTTATATCGGCATAGTAGTACTTAGCTCTTAAATATAGCATTTCGTCTGTATATCTCAAAGGGCTTTACAAAGGAGGCTGGAATCATTATCTTCATTTTATAAATGGGGGAAACCAAAGCACAGCAACAGACGTGACTGGCCCAAGATTACACAGCAGGCCAGTGACAGAGCCAGGAATTTAATCCAGGTCTCCTGTGTCCCGGTCCAGTGCTGTAACCACTAAGACACATTGGGGGTGAAGTTAGTGGCAACATTCTGATCAGGGATTGAGTATGGAAAATTTCATGTGGGGGCAGGTGAGAAATTAGGGAAATTGAGAAATCTACCTTTCCCGATAGGTGGTACCTGCTCTTCTTCAAAATATGTGGAAGACCAGAACTGTGTGATAATACAAGAACCTGGAGTTTGTGTAGGTTTCTCTCCCACAAATAAATGAGAAGTTTGAGGTCTGATGTTTGAGATACAGTATGGTCTAGGGGATAGTTGCTGAACTAGGACAGGAGCCAGTCAAAACATTTAAACTATACATTTTCCTGACAAAATATGAGGTTCTATAGGCATTGAAATTTTCATGGGAAAATGCTGGTTTTTGATGACATTTTCTGATTTTTATAATGGGAAAATCCAAAATGAAATGTTCAGTTTCAAAATGTTGAAAATGTCAAAAATGCTGACTTTTCAATAAGATTACTTTCTAATTGATATGAAATGTTTGGTTTCTATTAAAAATATCAACATTTTTCATGGTGACTTTGCCAAATCAGAACATTTTAGAACCTTTCATCCTGTGCCAGTTGTTGATACCTGAGCTTTCCATCCTGGTTTGGGTTAGTAACAAATGTTAAAATATCTAGGGTTACTAGATAGCAACTGTAAAAAAATGGAATGGGGGGTGGGAAGTAATAGGCGCCTATATAAGAAAAAGTCCCCAAAAATGGGACTGTCCCTTTAAAAATGGGACATCTGGTCACCCTAAATATATCAGAATTTCCCATGAAGTAGAAATTCTGTTTCTGAACAGCACTAAATTAGAGACTGGGAGACCGGGCTGCCCTCTGCAGCTCTGCCACGCTCTGTTCACATCTCTCTCTATGGCTGTTTCTCCTCCTGTCCTTTCTCTGTCTTGCCAATGGGAGGCGCCACGCTTAGGGGTGTGTGCTAAGCCCTGCCTCTCTCACGGAGATAGACATAGGGAGGTGTTTCTCTCTGCCTGGAATTCTCTGCTGCAAAGCCTCTCTTGGGGTTAGGTGTCTGTGCTGTTTCAGCAAGAGGCCAGGGAGAAGCAGGAGGCCCTCCCTTGGAATGTTTAGCCCAGTGATTGGGGTACTCACCTGGGATGCAGATGCCCAGTTCAAGTCTCTCTTTCTCCTGAGGGAGAGAAGGGATTTGAACAGGGATCTGCCACCTCTCAGATGCATGCCTGGGCATAAGGATATTGTGACAGGGGAAGGGGGCAGCTTCCTCCCTCCCTCAGCTCAGTGGAAGCTGTTCCACTGTGAATAAATCATTGTAAAAAGTCATTGGACCAGGTTCTCCCACCACCTAGGTGAATGCTTGAACCACCAGGCTACAGAGTCACTCCTGCTTGCTCTCTCTCTGACCCAATGATTCTTTCATTATTTGTTCACAGTGGAACAGGCTTCAACAGGAGACACCCCCAACACCAGGATATCCCCTAGGCCAGTGGTTGGAGCACTCACATTAGAGGTGGCAAATCCCTTTCTCCCCCTCAGATGGAGCAAGGACTTGAACCAGGGGTCTCCCCACCCCAGCTGAGTAGCTTGACCACTAGGTTAGAAGTTATGACGGACAGCTTCCTCCATCTTTACCGTTTTGTAGTAGCTTACCTATGGGGCAGACCCAGTAGGTGAGGTCCGAGTACACTTACTGGGTCAAGTCCCACAGGTTGAGTTCAATGGCGGAACAAGGATTTTCTCACAGGATGTGAATTGCTTCAGGGGCTAGACATCAGGACACCTAGAGGAAGGAAGCAGCGTTTATGCTCAGAGGCAGAAACATAAGCACCCAGGGAATGCTTACAGCAAAAATGTAGGGCCGAGCGAGTTTAGGTACCTATAGGGTTTGGTGGCAGATGAGTGGGGATTTTGTGAATCTCAGAGGGGCCTGATTCTGGGGTTTAAGTGCCTCAAATGGCACCTCGGCATCTAAGTCCCTTTGTGAATTGAGCCCTAAGAAACTTGCACCTCTCCTGCCCATGCTATACCTATTTAGAAGATAAATAGAATAATTTACTCTCCAGTGATTCCATCTGGAACCTGAATGCTCCTTAGGAAAACTGGAGCGTCAAATTGCAGACTATTGCATTAAATACATCATGCATTTAATTATTATGATTTCGAAGTATTTTAAAGACTCAGCGTTCATGGGAGACAGATAATCCTTTCTGAGGACTGACTCGATAAAAACAGTGCATCTGGTCTCAGATGTCTATGGGGAGGAAAGCTGAAGATTACTTGTTCTTTCTTCCACTTTATTTCTAGTTTTCTGAAACACGAGGCACAATAGAGACATACACCATGAAAAAAACTGAAAAGCGAATTAGGCATAAGGCATAAATTTGCCACACAGGAGATTGCTCGTTAGTAAATTCAAGCATAAGAGAACTCAGAGAAAGGATTCGGTATCTACTGTAGAAATTGGGATAACATATGCAATTATTCAAGCTAGAATAAATACTATAGAATCTAACAGTTTTTGTGCTTTAAGGAATAACCTGGTGGTCATTTGCAATTCCTCATGATATAGTTCTGGATAGCTGTTTAAATGCCTTTTCGTCTGATTTTACCTTCCTCCGAAGTTGTAGGCTGCTGCTGAAGGTAAGGCACCAAACTGGAGAGACAATTGATTTGGTCAGATATGGTAACTCCTTTGTTTCTGAAAGAACAATATGTAGAGTTCTAGTGAAATTCTGAGCAACTTTGAGCAACACTGACTCATGAGCACACTCTGCTGGTAAGAAAAAATTCAGGGAGCGTAGCGGTTCAAGGCCAACAATTGAAAATGGGTGCCATAACTCATCTTGGATCTCTATGAGGTCATTAATTCACCATTTGAAAGTGTTCCTCTGTGCTGCCTAGTGACTGGCAGGCAGGTCAATGAAGTTCTGCTGCTGCTTTTGGGTCCACAGAGATATTCACTTACAATATAGCAGCTGCTCCACAAGGATCTGTCATTGGGAAAAATTAAAATCGCAATAGCTGCAAATGGGGAGTGGAAATGAGGTGAAGGCCAATTTATTTCATTCTGATACTGGTAGGGCCTCCATTGTTCTGGGATGGGAGTATGATACCAGATACAAGTGCATGTCAGGTGATATCAGAGAGGGGAAATATTTTTCCACAAAATGCACAACTAGCCCATGGAACTCATTGCCACAAGATGTGATGGATGCCAAGAGCTTTGCCAGATTGAAAAAAGGACTGGATATTTATATGGATAACAAATATATGTAGAAGTATAATAGCAAATATTACAAAAAAGAACTTTGGGATACAAATCCTCAGGCTTCGGGGCATAAACTGACCTCTAGCTACTGGAGGTTAGGAGGGAGCATTCTGTGATGTACCCCATAACTGCCAACTGCAGGATTTCTGCCACTGAAGGAGCAGGTACTATCCATTACAACTAGGTGAAATTTGTTGCATAAAATTTTTGTCGGTGAAGAATGAAGATTTGGCAACACCAAGACACATTGTGAATGTTTTGTCAATTTAACCAAAATAGTTTTGGTTTAAAAAAATAATTTTTTAAAAGGTTGAAATAAAAAAAATGTTTCATTTGAGGATGAACGAAATATTTGTTTTCAACATTTTGATTGACAGGGTTTCAAAACAGTTTTCTGTTTGACCCAAAATATTTTCCCCCCTGATTTTTCAGAATTGCCCACAAACCAAAAAATCCATTCTAGCTGCTGTTGGAGACAGGATGCTAGACTAGATTAACCCATTGCTCCATACTGATCTGCTCCAGAATGGCAGTATTCTAATGTCTATGGTAGAATCCCAATTGTTCTTTCTGCTAAAGATAAACGTCATTTAAATCACTCCCAACCCTGTGCCTCTTAAGTGGTTCCTCCAGCTGTCATTCATATAATCTGCATGATGAAGGCTACACAGAAGTAAATTGCATTTGAAGGGTAACCCTTTTACCAACTGTGTGCAATCAGGAATTGCTGCAAGAAGGGTCTTTTTTACATAAAGAAGAGAATTTGGAAGACGACATCCTTAGTTGATAAAAGAAGCAAAAAGGGGGTTGCTTTTATTGAAGACATAATGGTTCTTGGGCGTGGGTTTTGTTGTTGTTTGTTTGTTTTTACTTTTAAACATCAATCAACCATTAAGCTGGCTTTAAAATTTTGCTACATTGACTTCCCTTTGGCAACAAGGACCATCTGCTCAGAAGGAAATCAATATGGAATGGATACACTGGGCATAAATTGATCCAAAATGGCTTCTCCAGTTGAAGAATGAAAACTTTCAGAAAGTTTCTATTGATAAATGACACCAGCCCGTTTACATCTCTGGACCAAGTGATTTTACATCCAGAGGAAAGAGCTAACCATGTGCATTTGTCTGTAACAGTAAAAATAAAATGGATGCACTGTGCCATTAAAAGCGGGAAAGAAAGACATCTGAAGGAAGTAACTTACAAACGATGACAGATATGTTTTCATTGTTCCCTTGCGGTGTTTATACTGCTCTCGGCAAAGGTAAATGTGAAAGCAGACTTAATTAGATGAATAATATAACCATATCATGAAGAACCACATAACAAGTCCATACTTGTCAAGAGAAATGTGAACTTATTTGTCCACTTCTGCAGTAAACTGATTCTTTAGAGAAGAGAATCATAATTATGCAAATTGCAGTTATCAGATTAATACTCCGCTCTGTGCAGTTCAAAGGCTAGGAAAGGAAGCTCCTCAGTAACAGCACATGCTAGGTTCCCAAGACCACTGCTGGAAACCACAGCCCGTGTTGAAATAAACCCTGTGTTTTCAAAGCAAATATCAGAAAATCTATTTACTTTGAATAAAGAAACACAGTGCATTTAAAATGAAAAGGAAAACACACAGTTGTTACAGTGTATATCAATAATAACAATGGGCCCTATTCTGTTACTCATACTGACACTGAGCGGTATCTTTTTAATGGTTAGCCTGATTGAAATCAAGGAACCTATATACTTAGTAAGGTACTTATTAATGTGAGCAAGGGTGGCAGAATCTTGTCGAATGAGTCTATTTGCAGCAAAATGTACTACGCAATGTTGTGAGGGTAATAATCCATCAGAACAATTTACCAAGGATTGTGGTGGATTCTCCATCACTGGGAAATTTAAAATCAAGATTGGATGTTGTTCTAAAGCAGTTGTCCCCAAACTTTTTCCTCACACCCCCCCCCTTACCCGTGTCCATGCCCCTCACTCCCCAGAGCCGGAGCGGGGCCAGTCATGGGGCCACAGCTGGGGGTGAGGGTGGGAACAGAGCCTCCGCCGGGGGCCTCATCCGGCAGCTGGAGCCCCAGGGGTGGGGCTGGCAGCTGCGGCCAGGAGCAGATCCCCAGGTGTGGGGCTGGTAGCCAGATTTCCGGGCCTGGTCCCGGCAGCCATGGCTGGAAGCAAAGCTGCAGGCATAGGGATGACAGCCAGATCCTCGGGCATGGGGCTGGCAGCCAGGACCTGGGCCAGGAGCAGAGCTGGGTGGCGCTCCCTCCCTGTTCCCCCCTGGGGGGCTGGCCCGGGCGCCAACTGTGCCCCCGAAAGTTCCTTTGTGTTACCCTAGGGTTGGAGACCATTGTTCTAAAGGATCTGCTCTAGTTCAAACAGAAACTATTTCGGGGAAGTCCTTTTGTACAGGAAGGTAGACTAGATGATCACAGTGGTCCCTTCTGGCATTAGAATCTATGGCTCAATGAATGTAAGGATGGCAGAGTCAGGACAACTGATTACATCAGGTCCACCAGTTGCAGAGAGGTTGCTTTGGAAGTGAGGTATTCCTCAGCGTGAGGAAAGGTAGCAGAATTTAGCCCCATACCATTAGAAATTTACACTTGAGTAACTGCTCTCATCAGAGGGTCTCCACATGTTATTAGTGGTGAGCAAATATTGCCAGCAGGAACAGATATGGTTTGCTGGAATACAGGAAGCTGCTTGGGCAGAAATGCCAGCATAAACTTCAAGGCCAAGCTGACTGGAAGTTGGGGCCTGAGCTACAAACAGGAGCTGAAAAGGAAATGAAAAAAAGCATGATGCTGCATCTTGCCATTTGCTTGGCAATATCTTCTTCATACAGATGCATCCATGTGCAAATTCTTTTGTCATAACAAGGCAAGTGTTTCAGTGCCGTGCTGGGCTGTGGTTTTTTATTTATTGTTAATTAATTAATTTAGATGCATATATCACCCACTACTCTGGCATGTGCTATGTCTCTCTCCTAGTTATAGGGGCCATATAGGAGGAGAAGAACCTATTACAGACAGTTGCTAAGAGAGTTAGGGCCAAATTGTTCAAAGGAATTTAGACACCTAACACCCATTAATTTTAATCTTTCCACAGACATTAATGAACTTTGGATCAGGTCCTAAGTGTGTGGAGCGGCAGATGTTCTTAGGTAAGGGTGTTACATCAGAGTTCAAAGGGTCACTCATCACATGGCAATGCAGGGTTCTGAATGCTGATCAGAACCGTGAGTTGCCTGCTGCAGCCAGGAATAGGCTCTGTGTGCTGTCAGATGATGTACAATTATAAATAAGGAGACATATTTGTTTCTCACCAGGCCTCCTTGTATTAATAGGGAGAATAACACACTTGGTACAGAAGATCCTTGGTTCAATCCATGCAAAGATGATGGAGGAATCATCACATATACAAAAAATCAGCTAGCCAAGGATGCAAGCAACTTTGCCATATATTTAAAAAAAAATACAGTCAACAAAAATAACTGCAGCAGTCTTCCCAAAACTAGGACAAATAAATCCTATATCTTTCAGTGACTCGTTATAGCCAAATAGTTCTACAGTGCCTGGAGGCTGTGTTTTACTTCACCTACAGTAAACAGAGTTCTACCCAAATTTCATAGTGGCAAATCTGCCTCCACTCCTCACCATGAAATTCAGCTAAAGAGTCTTTTGATTCCTTTGGTTATAGGGAAAAAATGAGGGGGCGGAAGTGTCACAGGGTGACTCTGGCCTTTTAAGGCAGAGGCCAGTGCACCTGTAACTCATCAGCCACTGTCTATTTGAGATTAAAAAGAGGCATCTGGGCCATAAAAATGGGGAGAAGCTGGTGACTATGGAGGGTCTGTCAGGAAAAGGGCAGGTGAGAGCTGCCTGGGAGTGAGAGATGGGCAGGTGATAACTGCCAAAGACCAGGATACCGTAGGAGGTCCCTGAAAGAAGTTGTAGGTGGTTCCTGGGGGAAGGTGAAGGCAGGAGAGCAGCAAGAGGGGTTTCCCAGCTGACCTCCCAAAGTCAGAGTGTTAGGGGCAGGAGGCTGGAGCGGGGTTACTCATTGACATCTCCATGATGGACAGCTGTAGCCAGAGGGCCGGAGAGTACTGAGGAAGTGAGGGATGATCCTCTTGTGAGGAGGAACAACCAGCAGAGAGTCTGTGGGGATTCCCACTGCGAAGAGCAGAGTTGCACTCCCGCTGGAAGGGCTGGGTGGGCTGTCCCGGCAGAAGGACAGGAGAGGACTGATTAAGAGGGCAGGTGGGGTGGAAGATTCCAGAGCATGTTATGAGGGGCATCAAGGAACTAGATGTTTTGTGACTTTAAGGAGTACAGGCACTGGGGTGATAAATTGACTAGGTTTTGGGACTTTAGTGTTGGACTATTCTGACAATGTTTTGTAATAAACTGGCCTCATGGAGGGGTCTTACTGAGACAAGAAAGCATGTGTGGAGTTGGTTGGGACTCTAAAGGAGGGAAACTGAGGTAGACATGCCTGTTTTGCTGCAGCCACTGGAGGGCGCTCCACATAGGGCTACCCTGTGTTGGGGTTTCTTCGGATCCATATTTTATTTTTGTGGAAACAATATCCCACCTCCGTGAAAACTAGTAGGTGCTGGCTATTTTTATGTATTGATTTGACACGAGATAGCCTGTTCTTGGGCAGCCTATAACCTATTTTTGAACAAAATAAATCAGGAGCCTTAAAACACTGGAGAGTTGGAGGAGAGGTGTCACCATCTGTCTTCTGTTTTAAATCACCTCCTTTGTTGAACTCTACAGTAGTTAAAGTCAAAGGTTTCCACTGGAAAAAAAAATCTTTACCTAATACTGTCTTTTAGCACCAGTCTCCATAGTGATGCCTGGGTTTAGGTTGGTTACTGGAACTGCATACTTTAGGTGATCGAAGCTGTGTTATACAGCACTACTGAGCAATGCATTCATTCTCGAGCATTATCCGTTCCTCTCTCTAAATTTTCCCCACTATCCTTTTATATTTCTGTCGGCTGCAGAGTAAATGGACGCCTGGTAATAGGACTTGCTGAAATAGGACGTCCGGTGAACTCTGTAGAAAGACAGGTTTTCAAATGAATTGTTTTTCCATTAGATGTGGGTTTTTTTCTTCTTATATTTGTGGGTTTTTTTTAAATTTTGACAAAAGTTTTGGCTAACAGCAACAAAGCAGCCCCTGAGGTTAGTGTCTTATAGAGGCACTTGGAGACCTCAGTTGAGAGTGTGGCATCACTGCGCTAGGTACTGTACAAACACACAGTGATAGACTGTCCCTGTCCTAGTGAATTTACAGTCCAACAGACAAAGCAGACAAAAAGTGGCAATTCTACCCCCAGCTTAATAGAAAAGAGAGACAAAGGAGGGGGTAACCATGTCCTTTATAGATGGAGAAGTGAGGCATACATTATTAAAGTGACTTCCCCATGGTCACACAGGGATTCTGTGTCAGAGCCAGACCCTAGATCTCCAGCAGCTTAACCACAAGACTATCCTGCCTGGCTTCTGAACAACTTGACACTTACATGAGTTTGCAATGCCTCTGATCCTCTCTCCAAATCATTTCTTATTGAAAACTGTATTTTATTTTCATTTTCCTTTGCCACTCCTTTCCCTACTTGGAGATTTTTTGATGCTCTGCTCACCGGCTGCACAATCAGCCGTAAGGACGGAAAGAAGCAAAAAAAAGTGATTACACATCCATTCTACCCGCGCCCTCACTCCAAGCCGAAATTATCCTGTTCAGTGAGGCACAGGTGGTGATTTTCCTAACTTGATTTGGTCATTAAAAATCCTCTAGTTGCTTCAATACTTTCTCCCCGAGGCCCCCATCAGCACTCTCCTCTCCAGTGATTAGAATACAGCCGACTGGCCTTCTGAACTTATTACAACCCTTTTTCTAATGATCTCATAATGACTGCCAGCCTGAGCCGAGCAACCTGACAGATAATGATGTCAATTATGCAAAACAGAAATGATGGCTTCAAACCTAATATACTGTATTTGCACCCAGAAAGGGAAAAAAAGGCTTATTTATAGTTTCACTTATTAACCGTGTCATATTTAAAAACATTGGTAAAAGTTAATAAAGGAGGGGGGGAAATACGTAAAAAGGTATTGGTAGCAGGGCCCTGGATGAAGTGCTCCCAATGCCTCAGATGCTTAAAGGAGGTTTTTCATAAATTTTTCGTAGTATGTAGCACCTCTGCTGCTCCAGGGGGAATTCACAATTTCACTCACTGCTTTTCTGATTGGGATCCTCTAGGAATTGCTAAATATTTCAGAGAGGCAAAGGGCCAGTGGTCGTGCATTTGGTTTCAAGGCATAAGTATTCTTAACTGTACTTAGTGAGCTGCTAATCCACTGAGGGGCTTTGGGAGGGTGTTTATTTTTCTGAAGCCTCATGACACTTGGCGTTTTCAGCTTTCTCAGGACTGTGAACAGTTTCTTCAGCTCCGCACAAAGTTTTAACCCCCTCCCAGCCCAGATGAGTTTCAGCTTGAGTTTTTGGTTTAAATATATGCAAGATCTCAAAGAGAAACAAATGCAAACTGTTTAGCTTTCAGTGCAGAATTTGAAAATGTCCCTCTTTTGATCGTCCTACCCACTGGCCACACTGCTTTAAAAAAAACGAAACAAAACAAAAGGCCTTGTTTTGAGTTTGCAAACAAAACCCTTACCCAGGTGCATTTTCTCTCCCCAGACAGAAAGTTCCTATTTAGACCTCCGCATATCCTGGGTTCTCTACGCACCTGAAGTCCCACTGAAGTCAATGTAGTTGCACAAAGTAAGCAGGCTTGGGCCCATGGTTGTATGTGGTGCTTTACAGGCTGAAAGTGAGAGCAAGCTCTACCGAGGAACTGAAGTTTAATATAAACAAACAACACAATGGGTGGATAGAGGGAAGAGATGCAAGCAGCGAGGGGGCAGAAACATGCTGGGGGAGCCTTTTATTTTTATTTTAAGTATCAGAGGGGAAGCCGTGTTAGTCTGGATCTGTAAAAGCAGCAAAGAGCCTTGTGGCACTTTATAGACTAACAGACGTTTTGCAGCATGAGCTTTCGTGGATGAATACCCACTTCGTCGGATGCATGCTGCCGACGAAGTGGGTATTCACCCACGAAAGCTCATGCTCCAAAACGTCTGTTAGTCTATAAGGTGCCACAGGACTCTTTGCTATTTTTATTTTAGATATTTCAGGAATTGTGCGGGGACAAATTCAGTCCTGGCCAAGGCAGATGCAACTTCCATTGGGATTTAAACCTGCTGATGCCCTGTCTGAGTCTGACTCTGGATAGTAATCCTCCAGATGAACATGTCACACCGGCCTTTATAAATTAAAACGACTGTGGCCATAAGCGGGAGAGAGCGCCTGGAATCAATAGGACTGATTGCATAGTAAGGTACTGCTCTGTAGACCTGATCCATTACTCACTGAAATCAATGGAAAGACTCCTGTTGACTTCATTGGGCATTAGATCAAGCCATTTGTGAATAAAGGTGGCAGAGACATGCTCTAACGTATCATAAAGCCCGTAAAGTGTGGGAGGCAGAACCTTCTCCAAGGGTAAAGAATGAACTCTCCCAGGAACTCAAAACTACCACAAACCTCACTATTTTCCTCTCCAAATGCAAGGCACGTTGCGTTGACCTGCCTTCTCTAACACAAACACATAGCAACCAGTATATTTAATATAACTCCCATTTCCTCTTCCCCCAAAATCCAAACCAAGACATTCCACTTCACATGCTTCTCCCTCTGGGCAGAGGATGAGAGAACAAACCACACATGAAAAATGTGTAGTTATGTTGCTTAATGCACAGTTGGAAGAGGCACAGATATTACAGTGAGGAGTGCAGTATAAAAACCTACACGGAATAGACTAGAATAGAAGAGAATTTTGGCTTTATTATTTTCCCCACAATATGAAAAAAAAAAACAGGTGCTTTTATCCTGACTCCAGGACCAAGAAAGCCTTAACAAAATCAATGTACTAACCCTTTGCTTTATTAGCAATGCACTTTTTCAGCTAGACATTTGATTGCCCTGAAGAGAGATGCTGCTTATAGCAGCATTTTAAGTGTAACTGCAAAGATCTTGCACCTCCCAGCAGAGAGAGATGGCAAGAAACCTGATGGAGGGTGGAATCATAGGAAGCAGAACAAGAAAAAATCCATTGTTATCTAATCGCCAGTGCAGGGTTGTTCCCTACATTATATACAATACTTTGATCAACCCGGGTTTAAGAAACCCAGATGAGGTGGTTTCCATCATAGACAATCATCAGTTTGGGTAGATTTTTTCTTGCTCTTGAGCCTAACTTCTCCTCACCTCAGCTTCATACTATTTTGCCCTTAATACTATTTTTTTTGTTTTTTCCATGGTGTTCAGAACCTTCTAACACATTGAGATGTTTATCGGGCAATGAAGCAGTGAAATGCGGTAAAAAGGACTTTGGGACTGGGAGCTGGACACTTGTATGACTGGCTCTGCCTTGCTGGGTGAATGTGGGCATGTCACATAACCTCTCCATGCCTCCATTTCATTATTTGTAAAGTGGGAAAGAGAATACTTTACCATCTTTGTACACTTCTCTGAGATCTCTGGATGGAAAGTGCTGTATAAGTCTCAAGTATCATTTAGCCAAAGTATACAGTTAGTTCAGTCTATCTTCCTTTATAAATCTATCCCTCCAGATCCTTAATCATTTGCTGTTTTTCTCCAAATTCTACTGTGTTGACAATTTTCTGGTACTGAGGTGCCCAGCAATGAGCACAGGATTCTATTTGTCTTTTGACTATTGATGCTTAGATTGACTATCAACTTCCCGTTCCATGTCGCTAGGTCTGCAGCCCATAATTTCATTGCCTTTTTTGTTCTGTCATATTGTATGCTCATGTCTAATCTGCTGCACATTACCATCTCTAGGACTCTTACTACAATGAGTAACCCGACTCATAATAGTCTTGTTGGGATTCCTATTCTTTACTCCAGTGCATTTTCTATGTATTTGCAGATCTCTGATTATCAAGAAGCAACTAACCATTGCAGAGATTAATGCAATTTGACAATTACATCAGTCGAATATAGTGAAGAGATACTGAAAGTCTGACAACTACAATAGCACCAGAATTACAAAGTATGGAGTGTACGGTAACTATAGTAGAACCAGAAAGTCTTAGGGAACTAGATATCTAATTTCTGTTTACTGTTTAATTAAATAGCTTGATATTAACACCTCTTGCTGGGGGGGGGGTTGGAAAGGGAGAATTGACATTGTAGAGAGTAAGTACGACCAAGGATATATCGGTAACACCAACACTTTTATTTTCTCTACATGCAGTTACATCGTCGTTTGATGGACAGCGGAATTACTCATTCTATCCAGAGAGAAAGCTATATAGCAAGAGTTATTAAAGAGTAGCAGGGGAAAGGGATATTACACATTGAATGTGTCCGACATTCTGATATTGTTGGGGGGGAAGGAAAGCAAAACCTGTGCTTCCAGCTGCGATAACTCGCTAGTGCAGCTACTCAAACCACTCCTTTTCATATTTTATTTCCAACTGGGATACTTTTTTCTTTATCAAGGCTACAGAAAGGGATTATTTCTCTCACAAGCCATCAGTTCTATGAGCTTTAGGAGCAGCCTGATCCCTCTCAGGGAACATTACCGGTTGCTAACAGTTGTTTTTCATATTGCTTAAAACTTACTTACTATTAATATTAAATTGGCACTGCAGTAGCACCAAGAACTCCCATCCTGCTAGGTGCTGTACAACCATATTGCAAAGTCACAGACCCAACCTTATAGATTTTGCAATCTCCATGTAAGACAAAAGACAACAGGTGGGTGTGTTACCCGGGGTTCTTTCAACCCAAAGCTCTTGGTAACTTTACTCTGTGCGAGGAGGTGTCAGGAAATAAATCAGGGGAGACACGGCCGTCTGACCGATAGATGGCTGGCACAAATAGGACAACACAAGAGTGCTTTCACTTAAAGTTAAACTTTACTTAGTCTCAAGCACTTACACACGTCTGCAACAAGTTAGAAAAACACCCCCAACCCTTGATCATTACCAAAGCTGAGTGTGGCTTTCGAGTGATACAGCAGCAGCCCGTCTGCCACTGGGGAACACAAGATGCATCTAGAGGGAGAGGTTAGTCCCGAAACGAGTCCCACCTGTCTCAAGCTTTTTCCCCTTATTTATACATTAGTAATTAAAGAAACCTTGTTAAGTCAGCAGTTTCAAGCAAGAGGTTCCTTCTGATTATTGATTAACCAGGTGTGGGTTTTTCCAGAGCTTGCAGCCTTGAGACCTCAATAGACATTCCTACTCTTTGAAAATGCATGTATCAGCAAATTTAACCCAATTATTATCAGGAAGGATGTGGGGTCAAGCTGCCCTTTCGGTGGCACCCAAAACCCCCCTCCCCTCCTGCCTTGGTCAAGCTGAGACTTGCTTTTAACAGCTTGCTGACTAGGCTGTCTTTAACAATAAGCCATAGTGGTTTCAGGCACTTTACTGGTTTGCCAAAGTCTCCCCGTACAGGTGTGCCAAACAGAGGGTGGGAGCACAAGGGAATGGGGAGACAGTGATGACCAGCCAGGCTATGTTTATGTCAGGGAGGTCATGGAAGTTGCCTGAATTCCAGAGACCTCCATGACATTCTCTACTTCAGCCCCAGGGGTTGCAGGACTCTGGAGCTGGCAGCCAGCGGGGCCCTGGCAGGGTTCCAGCGACAGCAGCCACAGTTGCAGTGACAGGTGACAGACTTCCGAGGGGGCCCTCCTCAGGGTTTCAGCGACAGGCAACAGCCTTGTGCGGGGGAATGGGAAGGGGAGGAGGGGGATGCCTCAGGCGAGTGGCTGGGGGTGTCCCATTTTCTCTTTGAGAAATATGGTCACCCTGCAGGTCTCAGCTGCCATGGTGGGGAGGGAGGGCAGCTCCCCTACAGCTTCCAGCTGCGGCAGGGAGAGGGGAAATGGACCCCGCAGCTCCCAGTCACCACAGTGGCAGGGGAACCCATGGAGCTGCAGCAGCAGAAGTCACAGACGGCTCACAGCTACTGAGAATTTTTGTTTATTGCCCGTGACTTGTCCATGGCTTTTACTAAAAATAACAATGACAAAATCTTAGTCTTAGTGATCAGTGTAATAAGCACCAGCCACAGCACACCAGCTGCCTATGCATAGGTGAGAGTTTTATAGATGACAGAGAGGAATTTAAGGAGAGATATGAAGAAGGGATCAAGCTTGTTCTGTGTTGCCAAGTCACATGACAGTGGGAGAAGGGCATAGGGAAACCTTCCCATCAGCTACACAATGGGAGGTCAGGGTTCCTACCTAGAGCTCAACAGACACCCTGAGAAAGTGACTGGCTAATGTACCATAGCCACAAGAGGGGGCATGGGTTGCTGGCTAAGGGGCAGGGTGAGTTGACTTCAGTGGGAGTTGTGCGTGCTCAGCATTTCTCAGACAGAGAGGATTTATCCCTATAGGGCAGTAAAAGTTAGCAAACACCTTTCCCAGCAGAAACCTCAAATGTCTGGATTTCCATGCTCCTTTCCTCTGAAAGATACAATGCTGCATTCAGAAGGCACTTGTATGATTTGAGCCTTTGATCATTAAAGGAGCCCCTCACTCAAAGGGCCACTTTGGCCTGGCATGCTGAGGACTTTGTGACCCGAGAATCTGCTGCCTGATTTTGGAGACTTATGAACATAAAGGAGCGTCTCAGATTTCATCTAAAAAGTGGGGATATATGTTTGCACAGCTCCCAGCACAAGGGGTCTCGATCCTCACTGGGGCTCTGGGTGCTATTATTCTACATGGCCCACCCTACAGGCACCCAGGCTGATCTCTGGGACTGGGAAGCTAGTTCCTCAGTTCTGGGTGGGCCTTGATATAATTTATGGCTGAGAGGGGCAGTGTCCCTTTGTCTGAAGTAGGTGACACCACAAGATTTCTCCCTCCCTGCCTGCTTGCAGCTAATCCAGCTCCAGTCCTGAGCCACTCATGTGAGTCTGGCCATAGCTAGGGGCAGCTCATTAGCATGGAAGAGAACCTAGTCTAGATGAGTGACAACAAGGGACTGTTGGATTGTGACTCCTGCTGTGACACTAACTCTCTGGGACAAGTCATCCTCACAGGGGTGACAATGGTGACAGTTAATTAGTTGATGTTGCTAAGGAAGTGCTAAAATTAACCAGAACGTGGACACAAAATTGGCCAGTGGCGGGTGACTCAGCCACTGGACAGCCATCACTGGCAAACCTTCCTATAGACATTAGAAATTACGCTCAGAGACCAAGACAAGCAGTTGAGCACTGTATCTCCAGCAGCAGGCGGCTGGTGGTGGCCTGGAGAGCTCTGCCCTGTCGTAATCCTTCTATAGATCCTGAGGTCGGGGCTGCTCGTAGTGAGTGACTGTGGCTGAAAACAGCTAGCAACATTTGGGGACGGAGTACTTGTATAACTGTTTTTCACCCCTAGATGCTAAAGCTGGCTCTCAGCCGACCCACCTCTTTTGCCCTCTCATTCCTCAGAAGGAACAATGCCTTTCTCTATATTCCCACCTAGGGATTTTCGTAACCTTTGTCTTTCTTTTCACACAACTGCCTTTTTATACTTAGAGGCACTGAACTTCAGTTGGTCCCTCATTGCAGCCTAAATATAGATCAGCGTTGTCTGTGAACTGTCCAGAAACATTAGGGTTCAGAATGGAGGCTAATTTGTGCCTTCTTTCAGGCAACATCTCTCATCCCTATCCCACTACATCTTTACACTCTTGCAAATCACTATGTTCTTCAAAGGGAAATCTCAATGACTCCAATAAGAGTGTGAAGAAACAACCCCCCCAATACAAAATTTTATAAGCTGTGAATAGTTAGCAGTGGCAGTAGGAAATGTGTTAGATAAATGGATCCTTCAGTTAAAAGAAATAATATATAGTTTGCTGCATCTATGAATTAGCTGCATAATGTTAACTTATGCAGGTAAATGTTGCATAAAACAGAATGATGTACATTAGGGCTCCTATTCAGCCTGTTAGCCAGGGGTCTTCTTCATAGCAGGATGGCTCATACGTAATGGATCCAGATTGAATACATGCATATGAAATGCAAGGATAAAGATTTAGGGTCCCTTAGCTGGTATTAACTAGCATAGCTCCACTGAAGTCAATGGAATACGCAGATCTGGCCCCTTGATGGAAGAATAACTAATGCCTTACTAGGACCTATTGTTTTGCAGCCAGTGATCATTTGTGCCCTCCAAGTGGCCGTTACACCTACCTCTTTGCCTCTGCCCATTTGGAGACCTCCTTCCTTCTAGATTCCCAGGAGGTATGTGACTGGAAAGCCAAACCCTGTGCGCACTTCATGCCTACCTAATCTTCTAGCACCTGAGCCTACCATTCCTTGGAAATTCAGGGCCATATTGTGCCACTGGAGACTTCTGCTTAAACACTGATGATAATCTATGTCCCATGGTGAAGTTCATCTCATGGAGTTTTCCTGTCCTCCTGTGCCCTTAGAGAAGGGGATACTCTATTCCTTAATAACTCTGCTTGTTTGATATTTTGTTACTCTCAGTTCCTATGGAACAAGTCTTGCTTCCAACTTACATCTTCTATTGTTATTATTTTTATTAAGTTACCCACTCTCTCAGCAATTTATTGTAGCTAAATATGATGTAATTCAATTACTATGGTGAAAAAAAACAAGACTAAGGCAATCAGTAACTTGATACTGAATTACTAGAAACTACTAAATCTTGCTAAAAATTACAGACTTGTTTTACTATTCCGAAGATATTAAGGCTCTGATTCAGCACAGGGTTTAAGTTCATGCATAACTTTCAGCTCAGAGAAGTCCCATTGAGCTCAAAAGGTTAACGGTATGTACATGCTTAAGTACGTTGATGGATTAGGGTCCACATTTCCTAATTGTAAGTTATTATAAGTACATTATTTCTTTGGGTGAGAGGCCAAGGACCAAATGAGCCATGGAAACTGACCTAGCGTGTCCCCTTCAGAAATGATTCCTTCAGAACTCATTCTTCAGGTACATTCATGAGGCGATTCAGGGGAAGCTTGCAATGCTCCTCTATGTGTGCTGTACCTCCTGTGAGAATAACTAGAGGACTTCAGGCTTCAGAGCTGTCACACTGAACCTTTCACTGGCATGAAACTGACTTTAAAACAAAAAGGATATTTTTTTCTTTTGTCTCCAACAAAGGGGACTTGAGTGTTTCATTCGTGATTCATAAAGAAAGTTTGTGCCTCAAGTGATAAAAAAAAGTCAAGGTTGCTGAGATATCATTTGCTTTTTATTTCATCTTTTTAGCATCTGGGAATCGAGGTGTCTTTGCCAAATGCACAAGGGCAGAGGTGAAGTGAAAATGCAGGGGGGGGGGGTTGGAAAGCAAATGAGGGCTGGGAGAATCAGTCAGAGAGGAGGAAAAATTGCAGAATGGATCCCTTGCAAGCTGTGACATTCAGCTCTAAAATACACATCTCAAAATACTTTTTACTAACTTGTGCTAATGTACCGGTCCCTACTGTTACTTTGTCCTTCCACCATCCCCCCAGTTTGCCTATTTATTCACCTGTTGACTATTGTCTAGATCCTAGTTTGTGACCTCTCTGGGGTGTGGTCCCAATTCAGGAAAATACTTCAACACACGTTATTTTTTTTGCTTTAGATATGATTGGCTTCAATGGAACTTAAACACATGCTTAAAATTAACAGGCCGGTCTTTAGTATTTGTTTGTAAGGTGCACAGTATATTTTTCATTTCTTTTGAAGATTTTTTTGTTGGAAATACTCACCAGCAGCCCTACCAGGGGTAGAGGAACCTGGGTAAAGAGTTTCGAGGAGGCACCATGTGCTGTGTGCTCATGGCTGCAATGCCTGCTGCAGTTGCAACACTTCTATAAATAGTTCTTGTAATAAAGACCTATTTTTAGTTTTAGAAACATGGAACCCTTTCATGTTATTACCCAGCATGTGATACTTGAAACAAAGACAAGGGACCAGATCCTTAGCTGCTGTAAATCAACATAGCTCCACTGAATTCATCCTATGACTAGTATCTGGCCCATGTTTTGCACAAAGCTCTGCAAAACAAAAAAGCTGCATTTGGTCCAGCTTTTCTGCTTACCCGCAGAAAGCAAGAAGCACTGGAAATCTCACAAGTGATTGCCCCAAGATCTTCATACCAAACCAGTTCAGCTAAACTTCAGTTTAATAACTAAGTATTGGAATTCGTCAAAATGAACCCAAGCTTTCGGGGCTCACCTAATACGTTTAGCTTTCAGATGCCACAAATCATGGAACGGGTTGCTTCCAGAAATGGAATGATGGCCCTGCTTCCAGTATTGCCACTTCCACGTCATCACGTAATGAAGCGTTACAGTCTTTAATGGCTGACCTGAGCTGTAGCTAATAAGCCCAGTTAGAGCCTGGTGATTTGTCCTGACATATTGAGAGTGAGCATCTGACGTTGTCTGTCAAACTTCATTTACACTGAAAATGAGTCAATGACTCCTCTCTAGTTTCCATCCCAGACTATGAGGATGGCGTCCACCTGCTGACCACACTGCCTGTCCCTAGGGATGGTCACAATTATTTCTATAATCCCTTTCCTGATTCAGTCTGACATGGCGCCCACACCTTCCTCTTTAAAATAAACCTCTTTCAAACAGAGTTTAGGTATTGGATCACACACACACACTCTCACACAAGCATGAGCTATCTGTCAACTGAAATTTGTAAACACTAACAATAACTAACAAAAGAATATTTGAATTCCCAAGCTGCATGGTTAAATTCACCGTTCCATCACCCTGCTTTCCATTGACTCTATCCACTTGCCTTTCTTTGTACATTTTCTGTTCACATCAGAAGGTCCTTTGTTAATAATTACTAATTAGGAGGGTGTACTAATGCATTAGTAGTAGAAATAAATAGATCTTGAAAGTTTTCCATTGAAACTATTTTTTTTTGACAGAATTGGGTTTTCAGCTAAATGCCAAGTTTCATGGAAAATGTTCATGTCTACTTTCCTAGAAACATTACGAGTTTTCAGCAAAATAAATAAATAAAATAACTGAAGTCTATTTGCCAAACAGCTGTAGTATTCTATCACTAATATTGCAATGATTTATTTTCATAGCTAACCAATAATAATCACTGGTGTGCGGGTTTTTTTTGGACAAAAGGGTCTATATGAACTAAAGAATCTGCAGACATTTGTGGTTTTTCCCCTAATTTGATTTTTAAGTCACACATCAGCAGGCTGACTCCCAACTCTCATGTTCCCTCAATGTTTTGGTTTTTATTTCTCAAATATTGTTATCTTCACCATTCTTTGGAGGTAAGGGGTTTTGCACTTGTAACAGGTGCGTACAGCCCAGTGGTTTGTTTGCAGTGACCTGTGCAAATCTAGTTGATTGGTTATGACCTGAATGAATTTGCACACCCTGTAAATGTAGCTTTGCGTTAAACCCAAAGTCTCAAAGCAAGGCTCAGCCAAAACAACCAACCTTCTGCCCAGGTTTTGAGCTGAAGTCATGCAAAACCACCCACAATAATACATTGGCCCAGATTCACTTGAAACCTGGCCCAGGCACACGCATGACTCTGCTGAGATTTACTCCAAAGCTTTGTGGATCCAGGGTGAACTTGGCCCTAAGTTTTAATCAAAACAGGAAATCTGGCAAAGCTTTGCCTCTAATTTTGCGTTTGATTGTGAAAATTGTGCACAATTCTAACCTCCTCCATTTGCTTCCTTTTCTTATAGCTCTTTTGTTCTGAATTACTGTAACATGCACACTATTTCCACCTTCCTCTCCCTCGTCTTCTTCGCCTTTGTGCTATAAACAGAAGCTATGTCAAGACAGACTTCTCTCTATGTCTTCTAAGTTGTTTAGAGACCACCTATTACTTCTAAAAGAATTGAATATTCTCATCTGGACTTACCTAGTAGAACAGCTGTTTTTGTATCATGCAGGTGATGAGCCAATTCCTGGCTTAAAGGTAATATACAAGTTACACACTTACACCAAGTCTAGCCACTGGATGGAGATGCCACTAATTGGTTAAACTCGGTTACATGTTTGGCCATCAGCTGAGCGCACATTACAAATCATTTTATAGTACTGAAGAGACGCTGCCCATGTACCAAGTCCAGGAATAATTTTGTGTGGAGGCTCAGATAGAAATTCTGATATGGACAATATGGCTTTTCCTCAGTCACCCTGATAAAACTGCTATATCCCGTAAATGTGCTTTGCTGGATTAGGCTAAAATGAGTAAGATGGCCTCCAATTGAAAGTAGGAGTTTAAAAATAGATCTAAAATTAAGTACTTAAAATTTCCGATATGAAAATTCAATGATAATCACCTTCTATGGCATAAAACTACAGGGGCTGATTAAGTTTGACATTGGCAAGAATTGTAACAAGACATTACCAAGCAAAATAGCAGGCTAAAACTCAACTAGTCAGCTTCTACCACATTAAGAGTCTAATAAGCTGCTAATAACACTCTAGCAAGAATAGGAGAGCATTTCTTCAGTTGGATGTTTTAACAGGAATTTTAAACAGGGTGGAAAAGGGAAGAAATGCACCTTACAAGACTAGCCAGAGGCTGAGCTAGATTAGAAAAATAAAGGTCTGGTGGGATCCACCCATGCGGTGCTTTGCTACAGCTACAGCTGAAGCCATTTCAAGTAGTTTCCATGGCTTCCTATGAAATGGTGATGATTCAGAGTGAATGATTGCATCAAATGGAGTGACGATCTATAGGAATTATTGGTAATAAGTTTCAAGGGATGCTGAAAACGGGATGATAACGGTTAGCATTCTCCTCATCCCCTGCTGGGGAGCAGCTCCTTTGCATGGTGAGTGACTTCTGGGAAGTACAAGAGAACAACAGAACTGCCTTGTTATTTTCTTACTCTGTGCGCATCATTATTTTATAATGAACTTCAGTCAGACGGCATGATTCCTGCAAGCTTATTAGTCAGAGAACCTGCTTTGACTTGCCCAGTTGCAATAAGATTTTCAAATCAATTATAAATCCCCATTCCCTTGTGAGGTGCCTTAAACTAATATTGTACACAGGACTGCATTAATTTATCACAGTAACCAACGCACATGCTGTAAGCATATCTCGACTGCCAGTCACAAGAGTTGCAGAAGATTGAAAGGAGAAGCAGCAGGTTTATAGTTGTTTTGCCAGTTATATCATTGGTTCCTTCGAGAATAACAATACTCTGCATATGTGTAGTGCTTTTCAACCATAGATCCCACAGGACTTTTGAAAGGGCGGTAGGTATCGTCGCCTCCATTTTGCAGAATAATTGAGACAGAGGGAGGTAGGTTGCATACAGATACATGGGAATCCATCCCCCTCTTCGCACACCTTCACAAAAGCCACTGATGACAACAGCAGTCTTGGACAGTGCACCGTGATGGAAAGATTCTAACTTCAATGGCAGTGTTAGACTAATGACAGGTGTGGAGGGATGGGGTGAGGTTAGAGATATGGACACACACACACTGGGTACTAAAACCAGAGAGGATAAGTCATCACTTTACACCCTGTTAAAACAAAGGCTGATGAGGAAGGCTATTCTGGTTGTGAAAGCATTGGACTGAGACACCTCATTGACTCATATTGGAACTGGATTGGACCCTGAATGTGGTGAAGTTGGGTTGTGTGTGTATAACTAGGAACAGAATTTGACCAAGTATCCTCAAAGGCTTATGATACCAGGGGCTCAGGAAACTTAAATCTTATTGAAGCTAATCTGAGTTGAGGATGATCTCAGCACTGCCTAGGATCAGGCCCTCTGTAACTGTTGCCATTAAAGCTGGCAGAAAACAGGGATTCTATTCCGCGAAATTTTTTGAGTTTCAACACTGGTTTTTCTTCCACATCAGAATGAAACCAAGGCCTTCTGATATCTTTCATGAAAAAAAGGAGAGAGGTCCCAGCACAGTCAATTGCTAGGTGGTTAAGACACCCACTCAGCATGTGGGAGATGCATGTTCAAGTCTCTGATCTGCGTAACTGATAACAAGGACTTGTAAGACCCTACAAGCTTAGATCCAGGTTCTGCAGGTCTTGAGGTGGGTGCTGTTTCTTTACTGCAACTAGGGGCTCAGGCAAAGCTGATACCAAGAGGTACTGGGAGGCTAAGCCCTGCCTTAATGACAGGCCTCCATGACTCCCTGGGTGGCTGGCACTCCCCACATAAACCAGGAACACGTTTCTGAGAATTGTCTGAGCAACACAGGCCTTTGGTGTCCTTCTGCCTTTAACCCCTGACTTGACTTGATCCCTGGCTCCCAACCCTGATCCTGGTTTGCCATCTTTGGCTTAATATCATTGCTGACCCTGACCAGACCTTGATTCTTGCCTCATATGCTCAGTTTGGTAATGGAGTCTGACTTCGAGGCTCTGACCTGGCCTGGCCCTTGGTTGGTCTCTGACCTCCATCTCTGATACTGAGCAGCTCACTCCATGCCTGGAAGCTGACCATGGCCTAGCCCTAATGCTGGTTCTCCCACAACCTGGGTAAGTACCCAGCCATTGGCTATTCTAGGGTGGGTGGAGGTCCCTGTTACTCGCTCGCTCTCAGACCAGATATTCCATCCTGGACTCAAAAAAACGGTTTTGTTGAAAAATTCCCAATCATGCCATCTGGTCGTGATTAAAATTCCAGCTGTGGTGGAATCTTAAGTTTCTAAGCAGCATCCCCGTTAAAGGAGGATCTCCCACTTTCTTTCCTTGCTGGCTCTGTGCTTATCCCATTATATGGCATAGTACATCTGTCCCCTTTGGCTATTTTTATTACAAGCTGGCAGCATGTGTTTCTCTTCCAACACACTAAGTTAAAATATACCCAAATGATCTATGAAGTACAATCCTATGGGGCCAAACCGTGCCTAGTGAAGGTAACTGTTTTATTTTCATTGACACTGAAAAATTTACTCTTAGCTGATGTTAATTTACAAACGGAATCACAATTAGAACATTGGAATTTACTGGAACAATACAGGGCTTTTCAGTCTACTTCACTAGCAAATGGGTGTTACTGAATCTCAGTTAAATATGCCCCAAATCCTGTCTCCAGTGGAGAGTCTCAGCACCTTGCTGTGTGCCGGGGTATTCCTTCTGAACTGGGGGAAAGAATTTATCCTTTAGGCTACAGAATGATAGTGGCACCACTCCACAGCGGCTACGCCAAACCCAGGGCTGGAGTAACCTTCAGGGCTACTGTGTCTCTGGCTTCCTAAATGGTAGGAGGGAGTGGCTGTCTAATCTGCATAATAGCGGGTCCACCATTCCCACTTCAGCCTGCCCTAAATCTCTGCAGCACAGAGATACACCGACCCTATAGGGAGCCGAGAGTATGGGTTTATCAAATGTTGCTCCTTGCAGGCAAAGGAGCCACACCATTTCAAGGGCAGGAAGATCCCTCCGGCACTATAGAGAAGAAGGCAGGATGGATATATTATATTGTATCAAAAGCTTTAAAAAACCCAATGGCTGGGTTGTGCTTAGTAAAAATATTTCCTTTTCCGATCAGGAATCTGCCCTACTGCCTCATGGCTTTACAATCTAGGCGAGGAAATACTAATCCCCCTGAACCAGCGCTACTGGGCCCAGAGATGGGGTACAGCCATAGAGGCTGCTGCTGCTTCTGTATCCGCTATAGAGATGTAACAGAGAGGGAGAGGCAGATGCTGTTTCACTGGCAATGAGGCCCCCTCCTGGAGATGCCTAGGAGCTCGTTAGTTTTGCAACCTGGTGTTTGTTATTGCTGAGTGGTTTCAAGGATGGATCTTGCAGGAACTGCAAGAAATGCCTTCCAGCTGAGACACCTCCCATTGGCTCAGACAAAGGGTTTAGCTCATGCAGAAGTGGTTTTGCCCATGGAACACAATGGGTCCAGTTTAAGGCTGGGCTGTGGCAATGTACAAGAATGACATACCTCAAGTCCAGCCACCGGAGGAGGACTCCACTTATTCGGTTAAGTCCTCACAAGGGTCTTTGTACTAGCTGGCAGTCTCAACACTCCTGATACCAGAAACAATCTCTGATGCAGTTCGGCTAGTGCGCTGAAGTAGTCTGGACTCAGCCCAGGAGAGATGATTTAAAAAAAAATCTATTTAATGCTGATTGCAAAAGCACCTGGAGCCAGAGAAGTAGACTTGACAACGAAGTTAGTTAAGGGAAGTTCCAAAAGTGCTCTTAGAGGCAGTCACATTACTTAAGTGCTCAAGGGAAGCTGATGAAGTTAAATCTGTCACCTTCAGGCTTCTAACACTGACCCTTAACAGCAAGGAAACCACTGGCAATACTAATCAGAGACAGGACCGGAGAGCATTTAGAGCAAAGCATGGTGGCTTGATTAGATTCAGAAGCAGAGCTAGGAACGTAAGAAGCAGGTTATTTTTAGTTTTATTGGGAAATAACAAGGATTGGTTACCTCTACGTTGTTGAAGAAAAAAATCAAAGTTGAGAAGAGCTGGGACATTTTGGCGTAGATTGGACTAGCCCCCACTGAGTTTGTTGATTCCACTCCTAAAATGAGGGATTTGTTTTACTCTTGGGGCTTGAAGTGGATATGAGCATGAGGCACGAAGACAGGAGGACAACCCGAGAACCTACTAGTCCCCCAGACATTGACTAGATTAACCACATTGAATCTGGTTTTAGCAGAGTAGCTCTCTCTGTTACCCCAACTTCCCCTACACTCAACCTGTCTTTAGCTTTTATTAAACAACTGGAAACAATTCAGCTGAAGATTTAGAGGCAGGCTGGTCTATGGTTAAGACAATGAGCTGGGACTCAGGAGATGGGGTTTCATTTCCCAGGTCTGCTCCAGACTGTGTGTGTAACGGTGGGCAACTCACTTCAGATCTCTCTGTGCCTTAGTTTGTCACCTGTACAATGGGGATAATAATACTGCCTTTCCCCATTCTTTGTCTATGTTATCTCTTAGATTGTAAGTTTGTCATGGCAGGGACTGTCTCTTATTATGGGTGTATAGCACCCTATGGGTCCCTGACCTAAGTAAGGCACATAAGGTGCTACTGTAATACAAATGATTAATAAGAATAAATAATCATTTTGAAAACTGGTGAAACTTCATGTTTCAACAGCCTGTGAAAACTGTCCCTAGAAATGCAGAGATGATAGGGGAGAGGGAGCTCTGTGGACATAATTTATATGGAGTTCAAGTCCAGGCCCAGTGGTGTACTACACTAAACTGAATAAACAGGTCAGCAAATATTCCACTTTCCAGGGGAGCTGCAGATTGGCTTGGTGTCTGACGACAAAGGGCATTAGTGTCTGAAGATAAATTTAAGATGGAACGAGCTGGCGCTAAATTGCTGCCCAAGCCATTACGGGGATCATTAACACTCCGGAAGTCCTGTTTTGACACCAGCGAAGAATTGTGCAGCAAGGTGACTGTGTAAAGCTGGTGAGTGAAACGTTTAATATAAAGCTGCTGGGGAATGACATTCAGAGTCCTTTGGAGAGCAAGTGGAGGAAGGACAGAGGATTAAGGAGTTCAGAGACCTGGGCAACATAAAGTAGTGAGCCTATGGGTAAATATTGTCAAAAGGGAATATATCTTCCAGGGTGCATAGTACAATACTAGATTGTGGTGATGATAGAAGGGCTTTGGCAGAGAGAAGAGTTCAAAAGCCTTTGGTACAATTCTTAGAAATAAGTGGGAAAGCTAAAGGTTTTATGGAAGGAAGTCAGGAAATTATTCTAGCACATCCTGTGGCAATAGTGGTGAGGCCACATCCCACTGAGTTATTAGAAAAGGATATTAAAGGACGAGATAAAAGTACGGTCCAGAAAACAACAAGAATTCAGTTGTTTTATTTACTAGGATTAAGTAGTACTGTAGACTGAGCAACCAAAGACATTCAGAGAACACTGAGGAATTTATCCAAAACTGTAGAGGCCCCTTAGCATTTCTCTATATCCAGTCCCTCACCCTTACTTCCTTCCAGCCAGGTGTATCTCCCTTCTACTGACCTAATTCTTTCTTTCCTTCCCAAGTCTTCTGACCCTGCTCCCAACCGTCCCTCATACAGTAATCAGCTTTGTAGCTGATTCCATGTCATATGGATATACTTTCTCTTGAATCTTCATTCTTCCCTGATATTCTTCTTTCCTCCCTCTTCCCAGTCCCTCTCTTTGTTTAACCATCCATCTCAGACCGAGTCCAATGTATCATTTTCTGCCATAAGGGTCCTTTTTGCTTTGTTGATATCTTGACCAATCTATCTCAAGAACATAAGAATGGCCATACTGGGTCAGACCAAAGGTCCATCCAACCCAGTATCCTGTCTACCAACAGTGGCCAATGCCAAGTGCCCCAGAGTGAACCTAACAGGTAATGATCAAGTGTTCTCTCTCCTGCCTTCTATCTCCACCCTCTGACAAACAGAGGCTAGGGACACCATTCCTTACCCATCCTGGCTAATAGCCATTAATGGACCTAACCTCCATGAATTTAACTAGTTCTCTTTTCAACCCTCTTATAGTCCTGAAGCAAATGAGATCTGAAGTGAGCCCAACACTTAAGTGCTCAGCAGAGCCAGAAATATCGTGGATGTCAGTTTTCTAGCGTGCTGCTTAGTGGCTAGAGCAGAGAATTTGCAAGTTTCCATACAACCTCTTCTTGAAAATGCAAAATTTGGCCAAATTTGGTTCTTGGATGTGGGATTGAAGGGGTCCCATTAACTTCAAAGTGATATGCACATATGCAAGATTAGTATTTGCTCTTAGCCAACCTTTTTAAAAAATCTTTTTCTATAATAGATGGGAGAAAAGGGTTGAGATCATTTCAGTATCTGATCTGAATCAAGAGATGGCTGCTAATGCACTTTTCCTGAAATAGATGGGGATGGGACTATTTGACATTGCATCGAGTATGAGAACAAGGCAGAAAGAATTAAAGTGAATAGTGCCTTAAAGAAACTTAGTGTGAGTTTCTGTCCACTGAGAGCAGTGCATTATTAATAAGCGGAATCAACTACTGAGAGCAACAGTTGAAGCAGCTAATGTAAACAGTCATGCAAATAGCTGGACCAAAAAGTGTGTAGACTTAGTAGAGAGGGTGGATTCACACTGAACACCAAGTCATCCTCTATTTCGATCATTTTTTCTGAGCAACATTACTTTGACTCTTTGAAGGCTAGAAACCGGGGCTGCCACCTAGACCAAGCTGCTCAAGATGAGCTTGTGGTAAAGCCATGTAACAGTGTAAAATGCAGCTTACATAAAATGTCAAAGGGTTACAGTAACTCATTAATTCTGAGTCAGCCACCTCCCCGGTTGCAGCTGATGTCAATGGAATGGATTTCTGTCGGGCCTTTTCTTTTCTTTTGCGTTAATCTCTTTGTCATGGAAATGGGACATCAGAGTGGGGTTCTGTCATGTTCTTTGCCGTACAGTTACAATAAACTTTCTCAGATTCAGAGATTTAGCTTGTTGCTGGGATTATTTCAGTCTTTCCTCGTTCACTATGATGCAGAGGCCACCACAAATCTGAGGAAAAGGAGCCTGTGATAGGAAGGCTTCCCAGCACAGGCTGGGGAAAGAAAAGCTTTATCCAAAGCCTAGTGAAGTCATGGAAGACTCCCTTTGATTTCAATGCACTTTGGATCTGGCCCTAAAAGGGACACTAGCATTGGAACTGGAGGTGGGAGCCCAAGGCTATAGACAGTCTTGTATAATAATAACAATAATATGATATTTATATAGCACCTTTCATTATGAAGATTCCAATGGGCTTAAAGGTCACAACATACCAGGAGTGAATTTGTCTCTTTCCTCTCCCTTAAACACATGCCTGGGGACTGATTGTTGGCTATTGCCGAGGAACAATTCAAGCTCATAGGGGAACATAACATAAGAACAAAAAAACGGCCGTACTGGGTCAGACCAAAGGTCCATCTAGCCCAGTATCCTGTCTTCTGACAGTGGCCAATGCCAGGTGCCCCAGAGGGAATGAACAGAACACGTAATCATCAAGTGATCCCTGTCACCCATTCCCAGCTTCTGGCAAACAGAGCCTAGGGATACCATCCCTGTCCATCTCGGCTAATAGCACTCATTTCACCTTGGGTCAGTCCCTGGTGTAATAGAATAACACAAAGTCTGCTCCAATTTAACCCAGTGGCCAATGGCCCTATAGGGATGAATCAATAGTCAAACATTGTTGGGGTGTAGGAATGCCCTAGCTGTGTCCCTGAGGTGGACACTGTTCCCATCCTCTGCTTCAGACAGACGGCTCAGAGATCTCCCGTCATATAGACCTCCCCCACCATGCAACTTGTTTACATTGTTTCACTTCACCACCTGCTGCATGCTGGTGTAGTCACAGTATTTACAATGTACTACCCCCTTCTCCAAAGGTTGGGGGAGAAAAGGTGTCTCTTCCCAGAGAACTCCCTTTCGCCAAGCCCCACTAGCCTTTCTCTCTCCCCGCTGCATTTCCTTCCTGTGATCTTTTATCCAGCCTTCTTGTTAATGGGCTAATTAGCTCATTAGCTTCCTTGCCCCAATCTCATCTGGGAATCAGGCACCTCGATCAGGCCTTCTATGGGGACCAAACGGGGTACATAGTGGCTAGCTCAGTTGTTGATTCCCATCACTCTGTCACAGTCCCTTTTGCTCCAGCAATGCCTCCTACGTCGGCAGTAGGGGCTGAAAGTGCAGGGGTGAGGGGTGAGACATGACAACTGTTAGTTTAGCTCTACACTTAGACTGGAAGTTCTCTGAGGCAGGGGCCATCTTTTTGTTCTGTTTGTAGAGTGCCGAGCGTAATGGTGGCTTGGTCCAGGACCAGGGCTCCTAGGCTCTATTACAATACAAATTAATAAACTAAAATAACCTGTACCAGCAGATTCAACCATCCAAAGAAGCTGGACTCCATTCACTAATCCAGATCCTCTTTACTCACCATCCTCCCTTCTCCATAAGGCCATCGTCTTGCCTGCCTTTTCAGTAAGTCTTTACAGTGTTGCTTCTCCTCTGATGCTCCTGCAAGCTCCTTCTTTTGTCAATCTGTTCCTTACTTCTCTGGGGCCAATTCTGCTCACTTAGGGTTAGACTTGGACTGTACACCCATCCAGGGAAGAGTGAGAGCCATGCCTCTGCATAGGCTAACCAGACGTTGAGTAACTGGGCATGCTAGTGCAGGCCAGCAGAAAATAACTATTCCCCTAAGAAAAGCGGAGTAGGGGAGGGACTTATGCCTCAGAGGGGTGTTTCTGAGTCACCCTGTCCCCTAATGCTACTCCTGGGGTGGTTCAGCTTAGCAATCACCCCCTTGCTCTAGGGTGCGTATAAAGGTGAAATATAGCCCAGTGTTTCTGAACCTTTTCAGGTAGGCGAGCCTTTATCCAAAAAATTTCATGACCCCCTTCCATGAACTGCAAAACTAAGGAATCTGTCAGTGATGAAACCGATAATCCTACGGAATTGACTTGTTTGTGTTTCCAGAGGCTAACAGAGAATCCTTGACTCCGAAAGGTCAGGGTAGGCGGCAGCGAGATTTTCTTTGCTTTAGATTGTAACAAAAATTCTCAACGCTTCACAGCGCCCCGATTGTCTTTCCTGACCATCCTGCGGTCACGCCCCACTGGATCAGAAACACTGATTTAACCCATAGAAATCAATGCCAAAGCAACTATTGACTTTAGTGTGACAGGACTGGGCCTCATGTCTCTGCAAACCCAAAGGTAAAAATCATGTATTTTCTCACTTGCATCTTCTTCTAACTTTCTCCCTCCCTCTGCTCTTTTTCAGTTAACCATGTAAAGCATTTTAAGATCTATTTCAGGGTTTTATACTATCAGATATCACCCTCATATCTAAGCACCTCCCAGGTGAAATTCATAGAATTCACAAAGTTCCTAGTGGATTTCAGGGAGTATAAAGACAGTCAGTATGGAACTGCTTTACAAAATAAAGTTGCGCTGTCCTTTCTCATCTATTGCAAGACAATAATGGAGTCCAGGTCCATCACTAGGGCTCGCAGACACTATGGTTATTATTATCATTGGCACAAATGTTTTGAACAGCATACAGAAATAAAAATGTCCTTCGGTAGCACAGAAACCTATTGAAACACAACCTCCAAGTTGGTTGACATAAATTACATTCCAGGGGAACGGCTCGTAGAGCCAGCAGATGGGATTATCTGACAGGGAACTTCAGGACATAATCATTACCGCCTGCTTCTGAGGGAAGGAGGAATAGGGGTCACAATGTACAATTTCCTTGCAGCATCATTGTGGATAAAATACATATAGAATAAAAGCAGCCAGAGGCAACATGTTCCTCACACGTTCAAAGTCACAAATCTGAGCCTTCAGATTGTGTTAATTAGGATTTGTGCCCAGCATAATCGCATGGGACAGGCAGAAATGTACTCTGCTCAGAATTCCAGGGTGCTTGTGTGTCATGCTCTTCTCTTCTTCCCTTTGTGTCTTGTTTTTTATAATGAGTGTGTTCTGTCTGAGGCAGCCCTATGCACATTTAAAGAAATGACATTTCCTCTCCCACCATTCTGATACCTGATTTGAACCAGGCGAAAGGAAAAAAAATAACATAATTCACGCCAAGCGTATGCAGGGTGTAAAAGAAATCATTAATAAAACATCAGCCAGGTGTTGGACGATGCAGTAAACCACTCTGTTATTTCCTCCCTTTGAACTGACTGACAAAACTGTGGCAGATAATGGTTTTGCATTTGAAAAGGGGTGGCTTGTAAGCAGCTTGCAATTGCTGGGGGAAAGAAACATCAGTCTGCTTCAGTTAGGAATGTGTTCAATCCAATCCAGTCCCTCTTTGTTGCTACAATGCACAAAGGATTCCCTGCTTTTCAAACACCAGATAATACACTGGTAAATCTTTACCCGTGGAAAAAGAAGCACATTTAAAGCGGGACATTTAACACAACATTATGGTAAACTCATTGTAATTGCCTGACCATATGCCAGCAAGCCTTCCATTGAAGCTGGTGGATTGGGTCCTTAAGCCTGGTCTGTGCTAGATACATTTGTTGTGGTTCATGGCATTGGTTCCCTAGCATGGATATTCCGTGACTTATGCCCACTCACACAAAAGCTCCTTAGTTGTTCTGCAGTTGTGCTATGTAGTTAGGTTTCTTGGGGGCTGGGGAAAGGGTGGGGGTTGATATTGTTGGAAGCTCAGTGTGGATCCATCCCTAAAAGAGAGAAGCCACAATTTGCACTGGCAGAGCTCAGTTGCAACCTTGGTAAGCTCCAGTAAGGATACATTCATGTCACAAATGAAACTGTGATTGCCATGTGGATAAATACATCTGCGCTAGCTTTAATTTAGCTGGCATGGGTAATAATTAGAGCGGCGCAGGCTTCATCATAGGTTAGGTGCCTCAGTGCAAGCCTGCTGGGGGACTCTAAGTATGTACTCAGGTTGCTGGGGCAAACCATGACTTTCCTTGTCTACATTGGTGGTACAGCTACATCAAGGGCTGGCCATCAACTGTTAGAAGCAGGGAAAATCTCCAGTGTGGACAAGGCCTGTGCCTATCTCATATACTAATGTATAGTAATTTGAACCTGTGATTTGCCCTCGTTTAAATGACTATCATGGGTTTGGGGGAGGGACCCTAAAGGTCAAAGTTGAAAGGAAGGGAACTCCCATTGCAAAGATGCCTTCCATGTTCACATATTTGTTTATTGAACCCAAAGAGCAAATGGGAGAGAGTGTCATCTTTTCCCTTCTTCCTATTAAGGGTGAAATTTTGCCTCCCTTGAAATCAATTGGAGTTTTGCCATTAATTTAATGGGGCCAGGATTTCACCCTGAAGTTATGGCTGTCCCTAGCCACTCCTGCCCTGGGAATCATTTTCCTCACGTGCACAAATCTCCGATACAAATGGCTTAGGAGTGGCATTTATTTATCCTTTGCTTCCTTCTCTGCTCTGAACTGCCGCAGTGTCTTGCCAGCTCCCCTGGCCCAAAGTAGAGAGAAATCTGTCCCTTCTTTATCTACTTTTCCTCTTTAAGGGCTGGAAGCAGATAACTGACTAGTGCAATGTAGCTGCAGCATAGCAAAACTTGAGACAGGAGATAGGAAAAAGCCTTAGCTTAGTTAATCAATTTTCCCTTTTGTCAGCCCAAAGCTGTGGAGGCAACAGTTCCCTCTCTCTAGATTGATCCAGAGAAGATCTGGATCAGCTGAGCAATCAGCCTTCTCCTGATTATGCACTGACATTAAGGACAACGTGCAGCTAGTTTAAAGAGTCAGATGAAGTCAGGAGGAATGAGTCAGTGTGAAAAAATTCTGCTGTGTAAAGCCCTGAAGTAATAACTACTGCTTCACCTTCTCATTATTATTTGCTCATTTGGAGTCATGCCCACTCAGTGCTCCACACTTTCCAGGCACTTAAGAAGGACGGACCTTGCTCTGAAGTGCTTTTGAATGAAGGGATTTAAGATTTGCTTCAGCAAAGAGCTCCCAAGAGGTAGGACAGTCTGAGAAAAGGCTTCAGCACAGCCTCACAAGCCAAAGCACTCAAAGTTTTGGGAAGATGTAACCCATATTTTTTGGTTTTTTTGCTTGTATTAATATTGGATGTGAGGCATCTTAAAAAAAAGGTGGTGTGTGTGTCCTCTCTCTGCAAGCCTGCGCTAATGACAGGGACCTGGAAGGCTCTGCCTCCCATGCTACGTGACTGTTTAGTAAACGTTGTTTGATTCACCATGTCATATAGACATGTTGAGGCTCCTTTGAAAATGGGACTCTATGTGATCTCCTTTGGTGAGCATGCAAAGCTGCACATCCAAATGCTTGGGTGTGCCATTTCCAGGCACAGCCCCCTGCATGTGCAGATGACAGTGCTTGGAAAATATGCACAAATGTACACTTGGACCAAAAGATACCAGAGCCACTAGTAGAAAACTGGAGATTTGATCCAGCTTTGACTTAAATCAGTAGGAAGATTCCCTTTGTGAGCATTTAGGGTGAGCTGGGAGTTTTCCATTGACTTTTCCATTGACCAATGCCATTGCTGCTGAATTCAGCCAAGTTCAGATACCCTTTGGGAAAAAGAGGGTATGTAGCCAAATATTTTACAATATGTTACAAACAAAAGGTTTGCTTTTGGAATCAAGCTGAGATGCAGAGAGTTTTAAGAGCTGGTTCACCCGTGCCAACTCCCAGTGCTGTCGGAAATATCCAGACATTTCTACCAGTGATGTAATAGCTCAATTGCTGGGAGGACGCATGCGGACGTATTGTCAGCAGAAGTGTCTCAAGGACTATGGGCTTGGGAAAATGTGCTAAAAATGGCATGATGCTGACCCAAATGCTATTATACTGTCAACAGAAATGGCTCACACACTTCCATTGATGCAGGAGCTCTTATAATTTCACCTGAGCGAGTGCCCTCCATTTAGATTATCAATGACAGTCTCCAGCTCTCAGAAGAATGCCAGTGGCATTGTCAGTATGATATCAATGGATGTGTCATTTAGCAGCTCAAAGGAGATATTTATTGAAACAACAAGATGCTTCTGTTTAAGGTAAAGCTCACCAGGATCAATGTCTTTATAGTAATTCTCCTCTGCATAAACAAAGAGATTGCTCTCCGGGTAACAACTGTCAACAAAAAGTAAATTAAGTCATCCTTGATTTTACAGTTATCAAAGAAAAAACACATTGAATTTATCTAGTCACACAACCTAGGAAATATTTGGTTTGATTTTTTTTTTAAACATTGAGACCAAAATCACTTATTGAACTATGTCCCTGATTCTGCAAAGCACTTAAGCAGGTGCTTAGCTTTCAGTGTGTGCATAAATCCCATTGGCTTTGCTGGGATTTAGGCAAGTTCCTATAATCACAGGATGAAGTGCTTTGCTGAATGGTGGCCTGTAAGAGTCAATGCTGAGGGTTAGATTGTGCCACTTTGGCAGAGCCCGTTATTGGGGAAGGACAGGCCTCTACCATGCCAGGGGGAGCAGTGGGATGCACTCTGCACCAGACAGTCAAGAATGTCTTCCAGGTGTCTGATGTCCAGTGATACAGAGTCCAAAGCGGCTAAATGGAGCTAGGGGCCATGACTCTGGTAGGGGTCAGGAGATCTGTCCAGCTGTACAGAGGGTGAGAGGGTATAAACTGCAATCCTATAAGGGGGTAGCAGTAAGGATGGAACACAGCCCCTGTGGCTCCTCAGAGTTCAGGGGCTACAATTATGCCAGGCCCTTATGTAGGCCAGACAAAGTAGACAAAATGAGTTCCTTGGGCCCTCCCCACTATTAGGGCCAGACAGATCTGTCCCAAAATAGGCAGATCTTCTGTGTGACCTCAGACAAGTGACTTTCTCTGATTGCCTGGGTCTGCCTTGTCTATTTTGATTGTCAGATCTTTGGAGACAGAGTCTCTTCCACTGGTTATTTGTGTAGCACCTAGCAGAATGGGACCCTAGTCTCATTTGGGTGCTTCCGTAATGCAAAGCAGCAGCAGAAGAAGGGGGTACTTGCACAGAACCAGTGGGGGCTTTTTGCTGACACTGTTTTGACTGGATGTTGTGATGAATTCAGAGGAGATGCTATGGTGTCAACACATGTATTAGAGCTGTAAAAACATCACTAAGAGTCTCTTAGTCAGCTTGACGAACCCTACTGAATGGCACTAGTGCATAGCAGCGTACCTTATTCATAAGAATGGCCCACACTATTATTTGCCATTTTGGAGGTGAGGAGGGAGGGAGGGAAGGAAAGCTGTGGCTGGACCTGGGAGCATTAATGAAGCTGGAAGGAGAATATATCATGGCTGGGCGTATGGGGATACTGAGAGAGGGTCAATGGGGCCAAGCAGTGGTGTCTGTGTTAATGGCCCACTGCTGGATCAGTAGCTGAGGATCTGTGGAGTTGGAATGGGGGGCATTTCCAGCGTGGGAAGTGGTGGGAACATGGCAGGGTGGGTGGGGGAAAGGGACTGAAGGGTTGGGTGGACAATACTATACGAGGGGTCTGGCTAAAGGGAGCATGCTGAGGGAACGGAAAGCGGGATCCTTAGCTCATGATGGCTCACTAGTTGAGGGAGCTGCCAGCTTTGAAGAGTTGTCCAGGCTGGGCTGTGCCTTTGTGCAATGACACCGATCACTAGCAGCCCATGGGTGACATCAGGGCACATCCCTAGTGTAGACAAGGCTGCACAGAGACAGTAGGAAAGAGGTGTGAGAATGAATCCTGGCCTGCAGATTTGAAAGAAGGTGCCGAATGCAGCAGGCAGGAAGTCAAATGGAGAAAATATGCTAAATGGCATAATGGAGAATTGGACCAAAGAACAATGTGCTATAGTTTATGCTTTTCCAGAGAAGGCTGGCAAGTCACATTGTGCCCTTACTTGTAATGTGTTATCTATTCTCCCCTGTACTTCTGCTGCTCTAACATTCCCTATAAGGCCACGTAACAATGCCTGGTGCTGAATAGGCTGTATGGCCATATGGAGTTCATACCTAGAACACTGGTTGTGTCTACACTTGAGTGGTGAACTCTTGATTGCATATTAATGTGGTGCTGGGTGAATCTTATTTTTTTTATTGGTTAAGAGTAACCAAAGTGTCTTGATTTGGTAGATGGCACTTCATGTTGTAATATCTCGGCAGAAGGGGATTGTGTTAAGAGTATTGAGGGAGCTTTAACTCCGAATCGCTGTGCTTTTGTGGGTTTGAGTCAAAACATTCTAGATTATGGGGTTTTTTTGCACTAATGGAAATATATACTTATGGATACTTTTACTATCCAGCCTGTCATGTCTGAATCCCTAAGAAGAAAACTTAAGCACTTGTCTTTTACATGTCATGCTTCTGTTGACATGAATTGAAATATTTATGCTTTGTATTTTATACAGTAAATAATTGATATTGTTATATTATATGCTTTAAATATTGTGCTCTCTCCTCTCCCTGTGGGCCCAATGCCGGGGTGTGGGCGTGTGTGTGTATATGTATATATAATATTTTAAGAACCTCTACATTTGTTTGTGTTTCGAAGAGAGATAGTGAGGTTTGTGGGTTGTTGTTGTTTTTTGTTTGTTTGCTTTTCGGTAGACAGGTTGAGATTATTAGATTGAAAAAGGTTTGAAACCTGAGATGCTTTTAACTCAGAGATCCCCCATTCTGTCTGCAATTATACAGAGCTGTAACTCCACTGGAACGAAAGCACCCAACATTCCACAGCATTAGCAGAGTGAACCAATTTGTACGGCATCCCCAGTACTATCCCAGTACATCTCAGTACCCAACTTACACAGAGGGCATGAGGCAGTCATATACTGACCCTTTGCCCAAGGCCATTGGTGGGGGTTATGGAATAGAATCCAAATGAATAGAATGGGCACCAATATAGGTTCAACAGAACAGGAGACATGCTGGCAGTTCGATGTTCAGACAGTGGATCATCAGGCAGTCAGTGCTACTATATCACAGTGCTCCCCTGTGTCTGATTAATGGGCTCCAGAGCGTGTCTGGCTGGCAGCTGGAATGCAAGCCCTGCAAGTGGGCAGAGTTAGAGAGGAACATGAGGTGTATGGGAAGATCCTTAGGGTGTTGAGTGAATAGGGCAAACCCGGGGGGGGGGGGACATGGTATAGGAAAATGCATCCCCTCAAACCTGTACCTGGTTCCAGAACTGAACTTTGGGTTTAGAGTCCAGTAGGTTTGTTTCCCTTTTGGTTTAGGGTGGGATTTCCAAAGGGGACAAAAGTAAATAGGCAACCAGCACCTAATTCCATCAGTCCCTTAAATGCCTCAGCTTTAATAACTGCAACCAAAATCTGAAGAGCCAGCCCTGTTTTATAGTCAAGAGGTCAGATATGCATCCAAACCAAACACAAAGTCTAAACCTTTTGAGGTTTGCACATCAAGAGGCCAGATCCTCAGCTGGCACAAATCAGCATAGCTCCACTGATATAATTGATTTCAGAATAGAAGCATGACAGGGGGCAATTTCATGAATTTGCCGAGGTGCCAGTTATTTTTCAAATCTGAAATCTAACAAATTAGATTTACCAATTGGATAAGTGTTATGGCCAGTATTGAAATGGAATCTAATAGGATAATCCTTTTGTCTTGAGTCCAAGTAGTGCTAGTTTACTAATTTAACACTAGATTATTTTCGGGCCAATTTCTATCTTGAACATTATTTCTCAAATCAAGACACTTGGTTACTCTTAACCAATAAACAATTTAATAATTCACCCAGCACCACATTAATATACAATCAAGAGTTCACCACTCAAGTATAGACACGACCAGGTATAAACTGTATATGACTATACAGTCTTGCAAACAACTGTTATAGACTAGGGGTAAAGCTAAGCAGTTGAACCCAAACAACAATGCAAGTAACTGAGATTTCTTATAACATATAATTATGACCATCACTTATCTTTTCTTTATTACCTAACACATTTATCGCATTTCAAAGATTTTTTGAAGGCGTAAGGATGCATGTGTCTTTAAAACACCCTTTGAAGTGTGGTCCCTGATATTTGAATGGATTGGTCCAAAAGGGACAGATTGAGAATATCAAAAGCAATTGCTTAAAATTGTTTTCAATCTTTTTTAGGCCACTCTGCTTGACTTATAAAGGAGGGCATGAGTTCAAATCTAAGATATGGTTACCTAAAGCCTCCCTAAAGAAGGCAACAAGACAACCTTCAGTTATAGATATGAAAGAACAAAAAGGGAAATAAAATCTTTGAAATGGAATTTCACCTTTTCTTATCCTGTTAACTCTGGAATGGCTGGTACAGGAGTCAGTTCCACTGCAGATCATGAAGCTCGAGTGTCCCTACAAAAAGAGTCTCTCTGGGTCAACTCCCTGGCTGGGTCGATGCCCCTTGCCATGCCCAGTTACCACCACTGGCTTTACCTAGTCCAGGTCCTAGCCCTTTAGTCCTTGCAGTGGGCCCCACCCTTGCAGCCCAGCTTACTTTGTTTAGGGGTCGGGGAAAAGCAGAAGTTCAGACTCATCAGAGAACAAGCCTCTTGCGTAGTCAATAAAAAGGTCAGTGACATCACCTTGCTTCAGGAGTAGTAGTTTTACTGGAGTCCTTATGGTCAGGTAGCTGAGTCAGTCTCTTCCTACCAGGATTGCCCCTGGAGTTCACTAGGCTCCTCACAGCTGTGATTCCTCCTTCTGCTTTAGGCACCCCTCCAGCAGCTCCCTTCTCAGGGCTTCACCTTTTAAAGCCCTCCTCCCTACCATGCATGACTGGCAGGGATGGGACTACCTTAGCACGCATAAGAATAGCCATACTTGGTCAAACTATCTATTTCAGTATCCAGTCTTCCAACAGTGACCAGTTTCAGATGCTTCAAAAGGTAATGAATAGAACAAGGAAATCACCAAGCAACCCATCCCTTGTTGTCCAGTCCCAGCATCTGGCAGTCAGAGGCTTAAGGATACCAAGATCATGGGATTGCATCCCTGACCACCTTGGCTAATAGCTATTGATGGACCCATCTTTCCTAGCTCCTTTCCTGACAGTTTGGACACCCCAACACAGTCCCACGTGGTGATCTCAGTTTTATATACCTTCCCCTAAATCCAGTGGAGACAATCCATATATTCTTTTATTATATTTCACTTCACATTTTTTGAGGCTCACCATAGGATATGAGAAATTACATTGGAGGAACAGGACAAATTATGCACATATAGAAATATATATCTCATTTGTCAAGCACACAAGATACATAGTTTCCAAAAAGAGATGAAAGATATAGATAGACTTCTTGAAGTATCAGGAGGTTTGACCTCTGGAACTTTCTGGTTCTGTGGTCACTAGCAAGCTATTCCTAATGGGTTTAAACCTACTTTTAGTTTTTCCTCTCCCCTGGCTAATAATAAGCATATAGGATAAAATGGGATACTCTGCACAGGAAAGTGGCAGCTGCTCTTGTCTGTTGCCTGGCAGGAATTCTCCTTAGCTAGAATAAGGGAGATGGGAGTCTCATCTATAAGTAAATTATGGGAGTCCTTAGGTTGGGAAACTAACAACAGTTGGAAAATTTCTTATCGAGCATCAAAGCTTTCCTTTCCTGGGAACTGTGAATTTTAGCTTTAGCTTAATTAATACTTCCCGGACAAGATGTCCTACCTGTTGGGATGACCCTGTTGACTCTCATTGTCTTTAGCTCCAAGAGGAAGCTAAGGTTTGGCATATGCACAAGGACAATTGCCACCACCTAGTTAAAAGAGCCTAGAGACAGAGAGACTTGGAGTTCTTAAAAGATATTTTCAAGGCATATTTTAATGTCTAATCACCTTACAACTGGAACTGTGCTGATTTACACCAACTGAGGAACTGGCCCCTATATTCAAGTGCAGCTCCAAATGGAATGAACAGTCTTCAGAACCATGAAATCATGAGCAGCCAGGTAAGAATTATTTGCAAACAAGCCACCTTAATTACATGGCAGGTAAAAGATAAGTGGAAAGGAATGTAGTGTCCAAAATGACAGGGATCCTACCTTTATTACAGCAGCATCACTCAAACCACTCTAAAATAAGACCGTGTGTCAGCAATTCTATCATGAACTCCAATTTCTAGGGTATAATACCATGACCATTTCAAATTGCATTGAGTTGAAACTTGAAATATACCTTGTCACTCCAGATGAAACTTTCTTCAATTTAAAAAAGTAAATATTGGGTTGAATCTCTTTTTTGAGCTATAAACAGGACACACTTTAAAAAATATAAATCTGGTTTCAGACCTTTATTTATCTATTTTATCTCACACTAGCTTGATAATAGTCACTTACAATGAGTGAAATTGTACAGGAAGAGAGCCCTTAACTCTTGTAGAATCTTCCCATTCTTTTCTAGTTAGTGACACTCTACAGAAAAGGTAAAGGACAGTCAAAGTGTGCTCGACACAGTTTCCAGGAGGTTAATATCTATCTATCGCACTTGCATGGCCCCTGTTAGTATAGAATCTGAGCACCTCACAGTCTTCAACCTATTTATCCTCCCAGTTCCCCCTGTGAGGTAGGGCAGTTGTAGTGTCTATCTAAGATTGAATTGATAGTTCTGTGTTAAACTATAGAGTTCCTAGGGAGTGAGCTTGGCTCCTGTGGTGTTGCAGTTTTCAGATCAATAAGGCGAAGGTTACCCTTGATGGTTTTTTTTAGATTGGGAGATTCTTAGGAGCATCCGAAGAATGAATACAGTGACCACAAACACAGTTACAAGCAAGGCCGGCTTTAGGCCTATTCCACCAATTGCCCCGAATCGGGCCCCGCGCCTAAGAGGTCCCCGCACCCAGTGAGAATTCCTTCCCTGGCTAGAGGTGCCTTTTTAATTTTTACTCACCTGGCAGCGGTCTGGGTCTTCAGCAGCACTTCAGCGGTGAGTCGTTCACTTGCTCTGGATCTTCGGTGGCACTTCGGCGGCGGGTCCTTCAGTGCCGCCAAAGACCTGGAGTGAGTGAAGAACCCGTCGCCGAAGTGCTGCCGAAGACTTGGAGCACCGCCCGGTGAGTACAAGCTCCATATGTTTTTTTACATTTTTTTAAAGTCATTCCTGCCGGGGCCCCGCCAAAACTGTTCGAATTGGGCCCTGCACTTCCTAAAGCCGGCCCTGGTTACAAGTTAAAAAAAATTCTTGTTTACATTATAGGTTACACTCACATACCCATCTACACAACCTGAGAGAGCCCAAGTTATAGCCAATGCCGTATTCATAATCACAAAGCCACAGATATTATAGAGCAGAGGTGGCCAAACTTGCTTTCCCACTGAGCCGCATACGACAATCTTCAGAAGTTCGAGAGCTGGGGACACCTGCTGGGGCTCAGGGTTTCAGCTCCACTCCTGCTGAAGCCCCTAGATCTCCCTCCTTGCTGAGCAGAAGCCCCTACCCCACCACCCACAGCAAGGCAAAGGTCCCGAGCTCCGCCCCCAAGTCTGGTAGGTGGAAAAGGCGGGGCATGGGGGGCTCTCTGAGCTGCAGTTGTGGTCACGAGCCACGATTTGGCCACATCTTTTATAGTGGATCTCTCAACAGGTGGTCATTGATGAAGGGGTGGTTCCTGCTGGGGTCTTCCCTCAGAGTCTGCTCACCCTATCCACAGCAGGGAACCCTCTGATCTTGTCATTATGATCATGCCTATTACCTTATGCATATTCATGAGTGCCAACATTCTTTTCCTTATTTGCATTCCCATACCCTATAAATCTTGGGATGCCCTGCTTTTCACAGGTTGTCCTCTTATTCTTGTTAACATCTCATTAACATTTCCATAAATATGTTCCCATAGTAACCTGCGGTCAGAGCAAAATGTTCCATGATGTTACAATCAGTTGTCTTGTGGTCTAGGCCGGTCCACTGCAGTCTAGACAGGTACATTGCGATATATTTTCCCAGAACGTCACTTATTGGCACATCCTTTACAGTAATCTTGTAACTCTACTGGCATAGAGTCATTCCTGGGACACGCATTCATGTCTAGTCTCCGTGACCCTGAGGCCTAGTGTGTCTAAGCTGAAATCTTACAGGCCTTAGCCTGTAGGCCTTAACTAACAGCTTTGCTTTACTTATATACCAAGTACATACTCATCACTCCTAACTACTTATCAGTTCTATATGCCTATAATCCTATCCTACTAATATTTATTCATCACACACTGATTACATATGAAATAATATATGAGTTAACTGTGACATTTAAATGATAAAATCAACTAATTGGCTACAGTCCAGTCATTCTCATCCAGGGGTACGCATATCCCTGTGGGTACTCAGAGATCTTCCAGGGGGTACATCAACTCATCTAGTTTTACAACAGGCTACATAAAAAGCACTAGCAAAGTCCGTACAAACTAAAATTTCATACGACAACGACTTGTTTACACTGCTCTATATACTATACACTGAAATGTAAATACAATATTTATGTTCCAATTCATTTATTTTATAATTATATGGTAAAAATGAGAAAGTCAGCAATTTTTCAGTAACAGTGTGCTGTGATGCTTTTGTATTTTTATGTCTGATTTTGTAAGCATGTAGTTTTTAAGTGAGGTAAAACTTGGGGTATTGTAGCAGGGTGGGTCCTGCTCCTGCCCGAAGGGGTTTAAAAAGTGGCCTGGCAGGGCTTGAGAAGACAGCCTTCAGGCTAGGCTGATTGGGGAAGTGGCTGCAGCTGGGGGCCACGCCCCAAACTGAGGAGCAGGGCCTTATAAAAGGCAGGGAAGCCAGGAGCCTCTCTCTGCTTCCAGAGAGAGATGGGCCTGGCTGCTTAGGGCTTGAGTGCAGATACCTGAGTGAAGCAGTGCTGGGGAATAGGCTGAGGAGCCAGGGGAGCTCCAGCCTAGAAAGCCCCAGGCTGCGGCCTAGCAAAGGGCCTATAGGTACTGTGGGTTGCAGAGGGCAGCCCAGGGGTAGGACGAAGCAGCAGGTCCAAACCCCCTTTGCCTGTGATGAGTGGGCTGATACTGCAGTCTGCCCCAGGGTGTGGGGCTAGACCATGACTGACAGTAGCCACTACTGAGGCAAGGCGGGGATAGTAGCGTGGGGTTCCCCTGGGAGGGGGAGACCCAATTATAGATAGCGGGCACCGGGTCCAGGGAGGGACGCCGGGGCCAGAGAACAGGTGGGTCACCAGCCTGCCGAGGGCGCTCCAGGGCCGGACCGAGGGACATTCCGGGACCGACCAGCAGGAGGCGCGGCAGGGGTGAGTACCGACCCTGTCACAGTGGCACCTGACCAGGGACCGTTTGAACCGCCCCTGATACAAAGGGCCTGGGCAAGAACTGGGGGACAGTTGCCCAGAGGACGGTGGACTATTGCCTGGACTTTGAGATTTGAGAGACTGAAGAAGATGAGAGACTATTACTGGAGAGCCTGTGTGGCCCGGCTCACCGAGCAGCAAGCACGGCTGCTTCAGCTGCTGCGGGGGCGGGCACATGGACCTCAATGGGGGCCAGGCACCTTGGGCTGGAGGCCAGTGCCGAGGCCTAAAGACTGTTTTGCCTGTGGGCAACGAGGACACTTGAAAAGGGAGTGTCCTTACTGGGTTGGGGCAGAGAGGCCTCACCCAGACAAGACTCGAGTGCCCCCTGTGAAGTTAACAGGGGGGCTCCAAGTGTGTTGGGCTTGTGGGGAGCTGGGACACCTAAAGAGGGAGTGCCCTCATGGAGCTCCCAAGGCCCGGGCCAGCCCAGAAGAAAGGGCTAGGGCCCAAACAACCAAGACTGGGGCCGTGGCAGGGGGAAGGCGCCAAGGGTGCTTCCACTGCCACACCAAGGGCCACATAAAAAGGCATTGCCCCCTGAAACAAAAAGGGGGAGTGCCCGAAACCAAGGCTCGGTCTGGGACTAGCCGCCAGGAAGGGGTAGTCCAGACCGAGACCCCTAAAGAGAAAGGGGCTGGGGCAGAGAGGCCCCACCGTACTCAGGGAACCCACACAAGGGCCAGGAGGGCCGAGGTGGGAACCCAAACTGATGGGGGAACCCACATAGGACCAGGGAAGTCTATGGTGGGGACCCAGACAATTGAAGAGGGAAGCAGGCTGCTCCAAATGCTGGAGAGCCTGCGAGAAGAAAGAGATTCTCTGCGGGCCCAGTTGAGGAGAAAGCTGGGCCGGTAGAGCACCCCACCTGCCCCCCGGTGGAGGGGTTCTTGAGGTGGGGGGTGTGTAGCAGGGTGGGTCCTGCTCCTGCCCGAAGGGGTTTAAAAAGTGGCCTGGCAGGGCTTGAGAAGACAGCCTTCAGGCTAGGCTGATTGGGGAAGTGGCTGCAGCTGGGGGCCACGCCCCAAACTGAGGAGCAGGGCCTTATAAAAGGCAGGGAAGCCAGGAGCCCAGGAGTCTCTCTCTGCTTCCAGAGAGAGATGGGCCTGGCTGCTTAGGGCTTGAGTGCAGATACCTGAGTGAAGCAGTGCTGGGGAATAGGCTGAGGAGCCAGGGGAGCTCCAGCCTAGAAAGCCCCAGGCTGCGGCCTAGCAAAGGGCCTATAGGTACTGTGGGTTGCAGAGGGCAGCCCAGGGGTAGGACGAAGCAGCAGGTCCAAACCCCCTTTGCCTGTGATGAGTGGGCTGATACTGCAGTCTGCCCCAGGGTGTGGGGCTAGACCATGACTGACAGTAGCCACTACTGAGGCAAGGCGGGGATAGTAGCGTGGGGTTCCCCTGGGAGGGGGAGACCCAATTATAGATAGCGGGCACCGGGTCCAGGGAGGGACGCCGGGGCCAGAGGACAGGTGGGTCACCAGCCTGCCGAGGGCGCTCCAGGGCCGGACCGAGGGACATTCCGGGACCGACCAGCAGGAGGCGCGGCAGGGGTGAGTACCGACCCTGTCACAGTATGCAAGACAAATCAGACTCTTGAAAGGGGTACAGTAGTCTGGAAAGGTTGAAAGCCACTGGACTACACAGTGCTATGATCCCCATTTTAGGGATGAGGTACTGAGGCACAAAGAAGCTAAATGACAAAGTCACACAAGAAGTCTATGGTGGAGCAGGGAATTTAAACCAAGAGCTCCTGAAGTCTATTCTATAACCAAAGTAGTCACAAGTGGCATCGGTCCAGCATCAGTGGCATTTCAGCATCATCAAAGGCCTGAGTTTGGGCAGTGGGAAGTCTGTGTGATCACTAAGATACAAGTGTTCAATGTGGTAATGCTGACAACTCTGTTATATGGAACAGAAACCAGGCTGTTAAAAACAGCTGAGGACAGGAAACTTAACAGTTTTTGGAGTCAAAAGTTAAGGCAGATTCTTAACATCCATTGACTTGGCTTTGTCATCAATGAGGAGATACGTAGACAATCCCAGCAAATTGCAGTCTTTCTCCAGCTGAGAACAAGAGAACTGCAATATTGCGTCATGCCCAATGGGCAGAAGCGAGTATGTTTCTACAGAAGGTTTTTAGACCTGAGGTCAAAGGCAGCAGAGCATGAGGCCAACCATGAATGAGTTGGGAAGATGGAATTTTGAGGGGTTTAAGACCCCTAAATCCTCCTATATTGACTCTTGCCAAAGGAAGAAGATTTGCAAGGGACTGGTCAAGATGGAAATCCATTCTACGGGTGACCATGGCTATATCACAGCCATCTGAAACTGCTGCTGCAGCTCCTGAGTCCTATGCAGGCACCCTAACTGTTGCACTATCCTTCACCCCGTTCTCCGAATGCCTGTTTTTACAGAGGTGCGGAGCACCTACAGTTTCTATCGATGGGAGGATAAGCTCAGTGGTTTGAGCATTGGTCTGCTAAATCTAGGATTGCGAGTTCAATTGTTGAGGGGACCATTTAGGGAGCTGGGGTAAAAATCTGTCTGGGGATTAATCTTGCTTTCAGGAGGGGGTTGGACTAGATGACCTCCTAAGATCCCTGATATTCTATGATTTTATGACTTCAGCTGGGCCTGTGGATGCTGACTGCCTGTGTCTCTCTGAGTACTGATTGTGTTCTCATATAAAATGGAGCTGAGCTGCATAATCCAGATATGCATTTTGAACCTCACAAATCTCTGGGTTATCAACTTCTGCACTTCAGTTTCACCCATTATATGGCAAAACAAAACCACTGGATCTGGATTTGTATTTTGACACCCTGTTAGTTTCCCTATGCTGTAATTATACAGCAGGGGACTGAAAAAACTCCATGGGGCTCATTTCCAGGAGTTTTGCTTGTATCCTTCCATTGTGTGTGTGGAGGGGAGAGGGGGGACCTTGGCCCTCACAGAAAAAAGGTGAAGATCTCGCCCCAAAATCATCAAGAGCCAAGAGATCACATACATCCAGGGGAGGACACAGGGGCATCTGAGCATCTCCCCATAGTGGCTGTGGATCTCCAATACCTCCCACCAGCATTGCAATTCCCGTTGTGCCATGCTGCTAGTTTCACTTCAAGGTGAACTTTAGTTCCCAATATGGAGCTGGGCAGGAAGGGACACAGAAAAGTGAGGCAGCCACTGACTGTACGCAATCTCCACAGAGCGTGTAGTACAATGAACTGTGATTCCCTTGATCCACTCACCACTCCTTGTTTCCATGCTTCTCTCTGTATTCCATGGACAGCCCTGGGGGAAGAGGGAGTTGTAAGATGGAGAGGAATGCCACTGTGGAGTGGGATGATCTCCCCATTCTTGTATGGAGGTTGAGAGATCCAGTTGTGAATTTATGAACATGATCAGGTCTTTACTTTCTATGGTGTAAATTAGCATCATTCTGTTGAAGCCGGTGAGGCTACATGGATTTCCATGTGCTAAAAAGCTGGCTGTAAATGCTGGAATTTGCAGTTGTTGCATTATACTTTATCAGTCAAAGGTTAGCTTTGTGTCTCTCCAGAAGGGCATGATCCCTGCTCCACAGAGCTCATAAATTAAACCGGCACTGCAAAATGGCTAGGCCCATCAGTGACTAATTTTGTACAAGACGCACTGTAAGCATCCCAGTGGGCTGCGTGGTAGGAGAAAGGGAGACTGGAAAATGATTAGTCCTGAACTTGCAAATGTTTAGATTTCTTAAGTGGTTTTCTGTGTGTTGCAGAAAAAATACATAGAGGTTTCTCTGCACAATTGGCAATTATTATCTCTGTTATGGATTTTCTTTTTGCAACTAAAGCATGTCTCGCCCCTAAATTGGAAAGCAAGCACACTAAGATTGCTAGTGTACTCATTAGCGATATCCAGTTATCTTTATTTTAAGCTTCAGGAAGCACAACCTGAGAGGCACAGAGAAGTGCGTGGCCTCAGACAATTAGCAGTAATCCCAGAAATAAAGAAAAATGGGTCTGTACGGTTATCCCACCTGCATCAAAGTGGGTCGCTGATAAATGTAGTCCCGCAAAATGCACTCAGGGCCACCAAGGTACTGTCAGAAGAAGGGTTACAGTGTTAAGGAAAGACAGCAGACATCAGGGGGCACATCCTCATGGGCTGTAAATTGGTGTAGCCCTACCGACGTCAAAGGCTGATTTACACAAAATGAAGATCTGGCCACAGGGATCCAGAGTCTTTGCTCCTATCTCCACTTTCCTTAACACCTCTGGGCACCTGGCTGCAACATGATAGTGCCCTGAGAGGGTTAAAAAATAGTGTGGTTTTACAGTGCAGAGGAGGAGGGGGTGTAAACGTTCCCAATACATGCTACCACTCTGCAAAAATTCCAAATCGATAGTAGCGAGGAGAATAGTGTCATAGCATCTTTCCATCCCATTTACACTGAGATCGAATGATGCTGTGTTCATGTTTGTGTTACTATAATGCCCAGAAAACCTATAAAAGATGGGGTCCCATTGTGCTTTGCATAAGAGCACAGTAAGAGACAATCTTTGCCTCACTCTAAATAGACGAGAAAGTATTTTCTTCATTTTACAGATGGGGAATTGAGGTGCAGAAAGACTAACTGACCAAGACAGGGAGTCTACAGAAGAGGTGAGAATTTAACCCAGCTTTTCTGCATACTCAAGGCGCAGCACCTTTGTGACATCCCCCAAGGTACAATCTGGGCTTTTGAACAGCACTGTCCCCTTAACCCTCCAGATCTGGGTCTCTTATACTGTTCTGCTAGTGAAAAGCAGCTTCTCCAGGCTTTGGTTACACCGCCATTAGTATGCAAATACAAACTCAGTAAAGTGACACCCATGTGCTCCAGGCACTCGGAAACTGATATAGGACGATACTAGCATATCCCTCAGCCGCAGCCTTGCGCCCCAGAAATGGGCATCTTACACTGCTCAAGACCACCTTGAACAGGGTAAGCTCATTATAAGTCCAACATTCCATCCAAGGGTAATGAATATGCATCAGCCTTTCTTGACCTGAGTAGAGGTCCCCCAAACACTTCAGCCCAAACACACTGGCTTAGATAAAATAATACAAGTTCATTAACTAGAGAAGGATAGATTTTAAGTGATAATATGTCATAAAGGCATAAAAGTCAGAATTGGTTACAAAAGAAAAAAAGAAATAAACACGCAAGCTATTTCCTAAACTTTACCAAGGCCAACAGTTCTAAAAGCAAAACAGGTTGTCTCACCATAAGCTGGAACACATTTCACAGGCTGTCTCCTTACCGCCTGGAGCCACCCTTCCCACAGTTCAATTATGCTTCTTTTTGTCTTCCAAATGAACTAGTTTCTATGTGCTGAGGTGGAGGAGGAGCGGTAAATGATGAAGCTATTGTATCTTATTTTAGTCCCTCCTGCTCTCCTAGAGTAATTCTGCCACCTCCCTCCTGCTGGGGTGCAGACAATCAGTCTGTGGTGTACATAAGATTTAATGCACGTTTCAGGTGAATTGTAAATTTCTTGCTCAGACCGTCTGTGCACATGATATTTGAGGCGTCTTTGGAGATGATGTGCAAGGCCTTTGTTTACAGGACTTTTGTCATCTTTACGGACCCGTCTGTCGGCATTCTCCCCAGACTCACAACATGTTTCAGTAACAAACCTGTAGCAAAATCTCATAACTCCATATACAATGACGGTACACACATGTCAGCAGGGATGATGATGTTCAGTAGATCATGAGTATTCAAATGCTACCTCACAAGGCATGTTTTATACCAAATATATCATAGCCATCCAAAAGTGGTGAACATGGTATACAGATGGGGTATACGGTGTCACTTGGGGTACTTTAACCATCAGGCCAGCCTTCCTCTCAGACATCTGCCACATCGCTGCTCACTGTACGTGCCTTTTGTACTATCTATGGAACAGCTTCTGGGACAGAGAAAGGAGAACTGCTTAGAATAGTCTAGTGTGTGAATTATCTCAGTGTGATACATTAAAAGCTCCCCCTTGACAACTCTGTCCTCTGCACTCGGATGATATTGCATAAATTTTAAATGGAGACATTTTTATGCCCAGCACAAGTGCAGCCTGCTCAGGTGTCAAGTACAGGCACACACTCAACAACAGGTTTATTTTGACTCAATATTATACTAGACAAAATAAATATCGTAAACTGTATCATTGCTTTTCCTTGCAGTCCAATTTGTATAACGCTCATTCACATGAGCATTTCCATTGACTTCAATTCCAGTACTGAAGTGTGTCAGGGAAGCAGAATTTGGCCCTAAATAGAGACCAGCTAGAGCCAGATCCTGCACTTTGTAAATGATTAAGGCTTATTGCTGTGAGCAAAGAAAACGCTGCTCAGCTAGGAAATCCTATCTCTGTGCTTCCCTCTGGATATAATAAACAAGCAGATACTCATTGGGGGTCATGGTCTAGCTGTAGGTGGGCTGGCAAGGTAGAAGAAGATGCTCACTCCAATCACCAGCCCCAGATATGGGGCTAATTTTTCAGTTACTACTTCGAGGCTTAATTATGCTCCTCATGGACAATGTTGCCGTTGACTTCATTAGAAGATGAAATTACCCTCAAGAACAAACCCTCAGCCTGCCTGAGTAGCTGAACAGTGTGACAGTGGAGCTAATTAGGCTCTTCTGCCCAAGGTGGGGAGGAGGATCTGGGGACATGCAAGGACTGTGTATATTCCCAGTGTGATATGAAGCGTCACTCTGCAGGTTCTCTTTGTACAGCTGTCAGAGAGCCAGTGCTGGTGGGTGTGAATGGCCTGGGGGAGCTGTGGAGCTGCTACACAGTGTTGATCCCTAAGGGGTCATGGAAGCTAGTCCGTCCATGGGGTTACAGCAGCCTCTATGAATCAGCTCAGTAGCCATGCTCTAGGTAGGCAGGACGGATTCCTTTAAGCTGCTGAAGCAGGGTGCTGGACTCAGGATTTGGCACTTAGCGAGTGGTTAGCAGGACAGGCTCCTGCTTACTGGAGACCACATCAGGGCCACCCAGAGGATTCAGGGTCCTGGTGTGGAAGGACCTCCAGCCGCCGAATTGCCGCCGAAGACCCAGAGCAGAAGCAGCTCTGGGGGCCTGGGCCTCGCAAGAGTTTTCCGGTGCTCCCAGAGCGAGTGAAGGACCACACTCCAGGGGCCCCGAAAAATTCTCATGGGGGCCCCTGTGGGGCCCAGGGCCTGGGGCAAATTGCCCCACTTGCCCCTGCCTCTGGGCAGCCCTGGACCACGTAATGGGTAGGGGTAGGGGACTAGTACACCTCATTACTAATGGGTAGGGGACAGTGGATTCACAAAGCAACTTGAAATGAGGGGAAGCCAAGGGTAGGGAAATACGTCTCCAAGTGTGGCGTTCTGTTGGCATGTGACATTTACATTACCCAAAACCATGGACAAGGACCTGAACAAGGACCTCACTCCTTCTCTAGGGCAGGAGTAATAATGGCTACCACTATTGTTTACAAAGCTTGGGGGCTGGTGTGAGTCCATTTCCTCCAAGACACGCAAACCCCCTTTTCTTTCTGATTCCACGACAGTGATTCTGAGAGGGAGAGCCAGTGTCCATTTCACGTGTGGGCATGGACTTCCGTGGGAGCTGGATCATTCCCATGGTGATGGAGACTGAATGGGTTGGGGAGTTCACCTTTCCTGAGCTCACCTCGAACACCTGCTTTGGAGTTCAGCTCTCTTATTCACTCACTCAGTCACAGCTTGACTCAGGCAGGATTGATCCTCCTGCATGAGATAAGATGAAAAACCTCTTTAGAATAATGCATTCATGCTCAAAAGCTACAATTATTTGAGGGAGAAGGTGCGGGTGTTGAGAGCTGAGCTAGATTTCCTTCTCTTGAGCAGTGTTCCTGAAAGGATTAGCAGCAAGTTTGGCATATAGGCCCCACTTCAGCACAGATGTAACATTAATCATGTGAGAAATCCCACGGAGGTTAATTTGCATAAATTCTCAAATAGCTTTCTGAGTCAGGGCCTTATTACTTACTACCCATAAGCAGCCAATACTAGATCTGCCATGCTCTAAGTCAGAGGTTTGTACACACAGCAGACAAGGTAGAGAGAATGAGTGACAGCATACCTGTGGCATATTGCAATGGTAACAGCATAACCTAATGGGTTATTGGGGGGATTGAATCTAGGACCTTCATATCCAAAAGCCTGAGTTGCTACTGTTTGAGCTGAGAGACTACACTGTCAAACTCTTAACCTTTCAGGTAAAGTCTAGCCACTCCAGACAAAGAGCCAGACACCCTATGTCAATAAATCCTTTGCTCATTTCTACTGCCTTAGAATTGAAAGATTTATTTTTCCTTTTAGTTGTTTTATGGGGTAAAATAATATAATGAAACTGGGTTCTTAGCACAGCTTCTCTACTGAAGACTTAATGGGGGCTCTTTCAAACACTGTTGCATTTTATATAATAAGCAGCAGCTCTGCTCTCTGCTATATTAGTTAAAGTCCATGTATTTTTGGATTATATTTTTTAAGCAAGTGGGCTGCATCTAATTCACACTTTTCCTATATAGCTTTATATGTTTCTCCCAACAGCTGCTACACCGAGTGAAGATCACTCTGCAACAGATCAGTGAGGTTTACATATAAATTAGGGTGAGTGTTACAGTTGCCTTTGTATTTATAAACCTTTGAAACATGCAAATGTGAATCTTGAAGCCAGGCACATTATAGGCAACGTGTTTTAACTAATGAGCTCCCTTAGGTATCTCACATGTTTCTGGTGATCCACATTTTGCATTTTGATAGGCAAGAGCTTTGGATCAAGCTTCAATCTGGGTTTGACTTGTAAAAATCCATTTTATTCCCATATCACAATCATAGTTCAATCCACTTTTACTATGTGATTGCACACACCTTATGAATCTTCTGTTGTCCAACACACATTGGCTACTGTCACATGAACATAATAAGATTTGATTGTATTAAATAACCGGGCCTTGACAACATGGGCCTGACAACTTTATATTGAATAGCACCTTACTTCGGGGAAATTCTCATGGACTTCAGTGGGACCAGCCCCAGAATAAAGGAATATTCTGTGTGAATAATAAGAGTATCTGAATCTAGCTTCATGCATATAGGATATTCATTGTTTCCCGTACTGTAATGTTCGGGGATAAATCTTGCCTCAAGCTAGGTGTGCAGAAACATAGAGATATGAAAGTCCACCGTCCAGGGGATTTATTGCCCTCAGCAGGGTGAGATTCTGTAAAAAGTCACTTCTTCCCTGCAGGATAATTGGAATGTTTAGACTGCAGGACTATATGGGCCGGTTTAGCAGATATGGTGAGCACCTGCAGTTCCCAATGACTTCAGCCGGTGTTGTGGATGCTCATGCATTGTGTTTTTGTTAACAATAGATTTTGTGATAGACTATCAGGATGGTTTTTTTTTCCTGCAAAGGGTTTAAATGAAAAAAAAAGTTTTGTGAAACACTTTCTTCAAAAGAGTTTGATTTTTTTCCCACTGAGAGACCAAAAGCTTGGCAACCAAAACATATTCTTTCTTTGGTTGAATCTTTTCAATTTGGGATTTTATCTAAAAAATATTATTTTTTGGGTTCAAATTGGACATTTCCTTTGGATTTGGCCCATTGATGTTACAGGAAGGTTTGCTTCAGGCCTGGTGTTTAGGATTTTGACCAAATATTCAGTAGCCACAACAAAATGAATGTGCAAATTCAAAGGGTGGATTCCAACTTTTCTGTGGGAGACTATCCCTTAAACTACTGCAACACATCCAAAAATGTAAGTCCATGGTGTATAAGGAACCTACTATCAGAGCTCAGGTGCAATAGTACTGCTTTAAAACTTTGCCTTCAGTGACTAAATAACAGATCTGTAGTTAGTTATTCTGCATATTTGTAGAGTTCAGGTTCACTCTTCCCATAAGCACAAGGGAAGTTAAGAGGAAATGCTGAGGTAACCATCACCGTGATGGATTGTCAAAACAAATCACCCCAACTCCACTGGTGTGATTTGTAGGCACTACAAGATTCACTTGGTGGCAGTGGCTGTTACTACCTGGGTACGTGGAGGGTCTGTAAGTGGTGGGCCTGCAGTTTACAGGCTGAGAACCCCAAACAACTCCCCACCCCATGCTACCCAGCAGCTTGATTGTATTCTCCAAACGGAAACACCATAGTTGAGGCTGTGACAGGGACGTGTGTTGGTGGGAGATAAATGAGGTTTGTGAGGAAGTGGGCAGACAGAGAATGAAAAGGGGCACCCTGATCTTAATTGGCCCCATGAAAACCTTTATTCCCTGCTCCGTGCCTCTTCCCTCTGGTCCCTGCAGTCCATGAACTGGAAGGACCCATGCAGAGAGTTCCCAATGGCAACCAACGATTCAGCAACATCAAGAGGCAGGAGCCAGGAAGGCCCAGAAGCAGCAGGTGGGAATCCATTCTGCAGCACATCTGGCGGCCTACCCAGTATCTATGTCTTTGCTAATAGATAGGGTGTTATTGGGGAGGCTTAACCCCAGAGGCCCCTAAGGTCTGATCTAAAGCTCACTGAAATCAGCAGACCAATTCTCATCCACTCTAACGAACTAAGGGCACTGACTAGACTCTTGGGATATCTCTACTGTTCTGTGTCCTTTCAAAGCTGCCTTCAGTTTCAACAAACAAGATTTTGTGGCACCTGAATTAATATGATCTATCCTGTTGCTAATAAAAATGGCAGGCATCACATCTGGAAAAAAATTCACCATGCATTTACAGGAGTTTTAAAAAGAGTCTAGGTTTCCTTAGTTTTTGTTACTGAAGCCCTTAATAATTAGATCTCTTGAAGCTGACAAGCATTGCATTATATTCTGAAAACATTCTCTTTACACCTATCAGACGATCCTTGTGCAGTCTTTAAAATGCCTGTTGAGGGAAAGGTGTAGACATCTTGCTAAGACTTTATTTTGTAAGAACTGCAGTGAAATGATGTACTGTAAAAGGAGCATATCAAAGTGTCACGCTGATTATCCAATGGATCACAATTTAATGTTTTTATAATAAAATGGTGGTGAGTTAATTTCATCCCTATCACAAGAGGTAGCAATGGCTGTATTGCATATTAATGTGAGTTACTGCAGCTGGTAGCCACTCTTTCCAATAGATATATTAGCATTATGTCTCTCAACCCATCACAAGCCCTTCTAGGGATCTGCATAAGATCCTATGACACCTTTGAAACTAACCCTCATCATTAGGGACTCATAGCTCCCTGTTTTAAAAGCTTCTATCATTTCACATAACATCTCTATCAGTTTTCTTTTACTGCATTAACATCCATTGTGGAAATCCTTGCCATAAGTGAGAGTTTCCCACGTCTCAAGAGGAGACTAGACCTGAAGAAAAGAAAACACAATCCACCTTTCCTGTACAGCAGTTGGAAGTTGTGATGATCCCGAACCTAAAGTCCAGAGGTGAAATCCTGGCCCTATTGAAGTTAGTGGCAAAGCTCCATTGACTTAAATGGAGCCAGGATTTTACCACCGGTACAAATACCCCTGAAGTCAGGGAACATTTGCATGCAGAGGCAATTTTTTTTTGTCTCTGGCCTATGTCCAGTTGGGCTATTCTCGTTCAGTGTTCTGCAGAGCTTGCTTTGATGATTTGCTAGTTTTGCATTGTGATTGGTCTCCTAAGTCACATGGGGCTAGTGTCACAAAAGGCTTGAGGTACCTAACTGCCATTTTAGGCACCTACATCCCAGAATCAGGCCCAGTGGGATTCACAAAACCTAGCTCAGTTGCCCTTGAGCCCTGTAGGTGCCTAAGCTTGCTCAGCACTTAAATTATTGCAGCAGAAGTTCCCTAGGTGCCCATGTTTCTACCTCTGGGCATGCACAGGGCAACCCCATGCCAGGCGTCGAGATGCCTAAGACCCAGTGCAATGCAGGAACTGGAGGAAGATTGATGTTTCTCCACCTAACTTGTCTGTGGGGCCGAATACGGTGAGCATGCTCAGAGCTTGCCTACTGGATCAGGCCCCCATTGGTGAGTTTACCCAAAATGACTGGGAAAGAGAGAAGAGGGGGCCCTCCCTCCTAATTTTTAGTCAGTGGTTAGGATACTTAGCATAGAGAGGAAGAATAGTCTTGTTCTTAAGGTACTGGATTGGATCTCAGTAGTAGATCTGGATGAATTTTTTGTGCAAAACCTTTTTTTTTAGATGAAAAATGCAGATTCAGGTCAACTGAAGCAATTTTCAGATTTAGGATGAGTTCAGCTAATTGTTTCAGTAAAAATTATATATAAAATATTGAAATATTGAAACGGTTCCTTTTGGCATTTCTGAAATGAAACATTTTGCATTTTTGTTTCAGAAAGACATTTCATTTCAGAATTTCTCAATTTTTTTTAAATAAAACATTTAACACCCCCATAATTTCAGTTTGTGATTAGCAAAACATTTTGTACAACCCAAAATGAATTTTTTCACCTTTTTCAGTTTGGCCAGCGAAGCAAAAAGTCAGTTATTTGTACAGCTTTACTCTTGGTTCAGTGTTCAATTCTGCCACAAATCTGCTATATTTGTTAGCTTTTTTAAGGTGGCCTTCACTCTGATGCACCAGCTGTCACTTGCTGATAGTCTGGTGCTGTTTGCATTATTAGGAGTTAAATTCTAAATGTCATGATTCCAGATTTGCTGTACTGTTTGTTGCGCAAACCTTCAACCCAAGAATACTATAAGCTTGGGATGTGGGTTTTTAGAAATCCCAATCATTACAAAATACAGTATTTTATTTTACGGAGAACTTTTATTCCCATGGTGAAACTCTGGAAGTGTATTTGTTTCCAGAAAAATCCAACCAAAGCAAAATTACAGTACTACTCTGTTTTAAATTTCACAGCAAAGTAGCACTTAAGGCTTATTTCAATGCATTAGATTTAAAACATATTAAGTACAATGCTAAATCAGTGTAAACCACATTTCTGAATTTATCTACAACATAATGAATAACATCTGCATCTGCAAAGAAAAGATTTATACTGAACAGCAAAACAAAATGTGTTGACAATTTGCGGAGCTTTCATTCCCTTATGTCTTATGTCTTCATTATTTGGTAAAGCCTTACTATAATCTTTCATTGTTGGAGCATTAAAGGAAAAGCTAAATGTATTAGGTAGATCTTCCTTTAATTCAGTTGCTCTTCTGAGCAAAGGTGTCTTATTTACCTTGTGGACTTTTTAGTATGAAATCCTTGAAGGACTGGTCCATAAATTTCTTCCTTTGAAAGACACATGCATCCCAGAAACTATCTACTGGCCTCTGGTGGACAGGAGTGTAGGAAGTGTTGGTAGTAGATCCCCTGGAAGTTTGGAGATTTTAATGATATTGAGCTGCACAAATTATGTTTTTATGTTCTACCAGTTATGAAACTCACAGAGAAAAAATTGTCTGGTAGTCAGGGCACTAATTTGGGCCTTCATGAGATGTGGGTTCAGTTGTTGGCTCTGCCAAAGACTTCCTGTGCAACCTTGGGCAAATCACGTATACCCTGATCCTGCAAAGACTTATACATGTGCTTAACTTTCTACATGTGAGTAGGCCCACTGACTTAAATAGAACTACTCAGATATGGACGTCAGCCTTTGCAGGATCAGGGATTTAATGTACAGAATCTGGCACAATGGGGCTGCAATCTTAGTTTAGGTCCATAGGTGCTTCTGGACTGCAGGGAAGGGTGGTGGGTGTGTATGTGTGTCTATGTGTGCCTGCATGCACCTGCACATTTGTGGGGTTTTTATTTTATTTTAATAGCTTCTGATTGACAGATGTCCTATCGATCTTCATCACAGGTAACAGCCTGGATTGTTTTCCCCTTCCAGCTCACCTGGAAGGACATAGCTCTCATGGTGAGAGGAAAGCTGTATCTCAGTTCCCATTCAATCTTTGACCTCTCCACTGAGATTGACAACAGAGCTGTTAGTGACGGTGGTGGTTTCTGCGAGGCTGAGTTCACAAGAAAGTTACTTGACTGAGCACACCTAGTCAGTGGGCAAATGCCATTTTTCAGGAAGCCTCTAACTTAAGGGTGCACTAGCTCTCTCTGCAATGGTTCAAGAGTTCAAATCTCACGGGGGTTTTAGGTAACTCTTCATCTTGTCTACTTGGAAAGCCCTGTCTCTTGCTATCTGTTCATACAGTGCCTAGCACAATGGGTTCTTGATCTTGTTTGCTGCCTCTAGAAACAACTATTATAAAAGCAATAATTTAATTAGCTGGATCGCATCTGAGGCTGACCAGTGGTGTGAAGGTTTATTGCAAAATTGAAATCCTCCATCCCCTTCACTTTTGCATTTGGTGTTTCTATTCCTTAGCTCAAATGACACAGCAGGAGCTTGTATTGTCTTGGCATAAAGAAGAAGATATAGTGTCAACAGCAGGTTCATTTAGCAGTCTATTCCTCATGGATGGCATTCTGCACTGAAAACACACGACAGAAAGAAAAAGAGATTATGGTGCATCTGCAACCCAAGAGGCAATGTGGCTTCTGAATATGCAAAAACTGGAGGAAGAAGAAACAGTGTGAGTAGAAAGATCCTTTACTTATGTAACACACAATAGCAAGTTACAACAGAATGCTCTATTCTGCTTCCAAGCAATTGCATATGGGGCTGTTAATTGTTCATATAGTAACACTGTATGGAAAGCAAAGTATACCATGATGGACAATTTATGGTCATGATTTTCCCAAGTCCCAGTTTCCCTAACAAACGAGGCAAATTCTATTTATGCACTTATAGGCCCTCATCATCAAAATAGCTGAGAGACTCACTAATGTTAAGGAACGTATTCTTCACATCATGCTTACGATGTTGGGGAAATATTGTTATCCCTATTTTGCAGATAGGGAACTGAACAGGGAGACTAATGATCAGATTCTGACACCATTATTTACCATGAGAAATAACTTATCTTCCTATTGTCCCACCTGAAATCAATTGGTCTCGCTCATGGAGTAAGGTGCTATTCAGTATGAGTATGGGAACCAGAATCCAACCTAAGTGACTTGACTGAGATCACACACAAAGTCTGTGGCAGAGCTGGGAAATGAATTCAGAACTTCTGAGTCCCAATCTAGGGTCTTAACCACAATGCAAGAAGGTGGCAAAAAAATTGGATAAAACTGAACTCCATTCCTCGAGAGGTTGTTCCAAATGCACGTCCTATTGTCTGTCTTGTGTAGCAGAAAGTCGTTTGAAAAAAAAAACAGCTGAAGGTTCTAGGGGTCATTATGAAAGAACTTTTTCTTTGTGTCGGGTCTCTACAAATGAATAATCAGGCCTCTTAACCAAGAAGAGATTTTTCTTCTGCAGAAAAAGGATCTCCAATTTGTGGGCAGGACTATGGAACTGGATCTGGCTCCACATACCAGTATATTCCAAGCATTACAGAGCTAACTGATTCTTGGCGGGTATTGGATTCTGAGTAGAAATGAGCATCCCTCATTATATTACAATGTGGTGTACACCAATGGGGTTTAGCATAGCCTCATTTTACCAGTACCACATAATTGCTGCTGAAGACTTTGTTAGATAAGTTAAAACCCTGTGGCTGGGAGGTATTGATTTCTTAATAACAGGTTGTTATCTGTGCTATTTTCCCCCATTTTCCCTTTTTTGGCCAGCAAAACGCAATATTCCAGGCTGTTGTTAATGGATGTGTTACCTGAAGCTACTGCTACTGTCCAGACCCAGTTCATCCCCATGAATTGAGGCGTAATGTAGCTTTAATTTTACCTCCAATTACATCCAGAAAGATTAATGGTACAGGGCAAATCCTTGCACGGGGCCAAAAGGGAGTTATAAATCATTCACTTAGATGATCAGATAATTTCCAAGTTCCTCTGGGTCTCTGGAAACATACAAGAATAGTTCAACCTGTCTCTTTTGCAAAGAACCAGGTGTCTAGGATCAGTGAGAATGTGTCTTTGTTCCCTTCTCCAGAGATTTCCTTGAATTTGGGGGAAATGACCAGCTAGTGCTTACCTAATTGCAGTTGGAACCCTCTTCTGCCTTCAACTAATTCCCATCTTAAAATGAGAGGTAATGACAATAGTGAAAGCTTCTTCTCGCAGGATTAAGAGGTCATTTTACTTTAAGTCAATGACAACAGAGCCATTTTTACAATGCTGAGAGTTTAATTAATTTGGCTTAACTATAGAAAGGGGTTTATTAGCAATAGTATTTGATTACTAAAAGCTGAAAGAGTCCTGTGGCACCTTATAGACTAACAGATGTATTGGAGCATGAGCTTTCGTGGGTGAATACCCACTTCGTCGGATGCAACTCACAAAAGCTCATGCTCTAATATGTCTGTTAGTCTATAAGGTGCCACTGGACTCTCTGCTGCTTTTACAGATCCAGACTAACACGGCTACCCCTCTGATATTTGATTACTGTAGCTCACGTCACACCTCTTACATATACATCAGCAATCTTACTTGGATAAAGGCTGATTTTAGCTACAGGTTTCAATATGCACCTAATTTTCCTCTTACTAATGCTGGTGTCAATCAGGAATAGCTCAGTGGAATTAAACCAGTGTAAAATGGATGGAATTGACTGGTGAATAGACCCTGCCATTTTGCATAATCTGAATATTGCATGTTCAAGTTAATGTTGATTCTAGTTTTATGAACTTAGGGCCTTGGGATATGTGCTAGCTCTTCCTATGACAGCAGAATATGACCCTTGGCACAGCATTTACTTAATTTAATTTCTAAAAAAATAAATATTAGAAGAACCCATCCCACATTTATCATTTTCTATCAGTTAATGCACCTCATTTGCATCTCACAAAAGATGGTATAAATCAGAAGTGACTCTCCAAAAGTCAGTGGAGTTACTCCAATGTAAAACTGGTGTGAAAGGAGACTCAAACCCATTGTATTTATAAGCATGTTGAAGAACAGTGGTGTTTGTTTGTTTCCCCTCTGTTACCTTAAACTGGTAAATTGGTAGAGTTTCCTGGAAAAGTTGTGAACCACTGCTCTTGAAGGTACTGATTCCTTCAGAAGAGGGCAGAGCCATAGTGCGTGAAAGCTGATACTTCCAGGGTTTGTCTAGTGCTATTGCTAGAAAAAGTATGATAGAAAGGTATGGAGTAAACAAGAAGTTCTTGCATGATTCCATGAAACTCATCAAATCCGAGCCTGAATTATGGATTCTGTTATGTGAGGCTGTTCAACCCCAATAATGATTAAACGTTCTGTATGTTTGATTGGAAGTGCATACTTGATCATATATTTCTCAAGTCAAAACTAAAGTTTTTAAGGATTGAAAACTAGCTGCTGCTGGAACTGGTTGTCTTGAATAAATGAATCCAAGATAGAAGCCATAAAGCAATCCCTATGGTTAATTTGTATGCCAGTGATAAACACTCATTTAGTTCAGAAATATGATTAATAGTTTGGGGCTATAGTTTGATGTTACTTTCACTCCATTTAAACCAATGGAGTTACATCTTCTTACACTAGTATAAATGAGATCAGAATCTGTACCCAATTTTCTGAATGCAATTCATATTTTAGCCTGTTCAAAGTGCCTTTGAAGTTATAGTGCTGTGTCTATTCTTTGACTAAGGAGAGGAGTTCTGTAGCCAGTGTTGTTATTCTTGCCTTTCACATGATAGTCATTTAAAAGAAAAAATAGGTAAAAGTGGCACAATATTGCCAGATTATGAATTTTTATTTTTTTCTTTTCTGAGTCTATAATAGATTTTAAAGAGCAACATATTAATACTGTTGTGAAAAGTGTCAAATTTACTGACTGATCTTTCTGGGTGTTTAGGATTTTGAATCTTGGAACGTGGCAAGACAGATAATAATCAGTCTTAATACAACAGTCAGATATTCAAAAACTAAATCATCTGGCACAGTGACAAGCAAATTCTAGCTTACAGTTATATCCAAAAAGGTATTGATGGTACTGAAGGGGGAACAATAGGATTTAATACAAAATTCTAATTCATAAAGTCTAATTCATATGTCAGTGATGCACAGATCATTTTTAAATAGCCCCCCTACTCTGCAAAATCAAGCTAACATTAAACTGTGGCATATTGAAGACTGTGTTGGAATTGTGAACTATCACTTCAAGTCTGCGTGTGTGTGTATGTAGGGGGTGGTTTTCTGGTCTTGCTTAGAGATTAGAAGGCTCTGTATTTAAATATGCATTCAGTCAGTCTCGAAAAAACCAATCTAGAACAAGGGGTTGGGGGCCATGAATTGTTCCTCTCTGCTTTATGGAGCAGCCTGCTTCGTCTCTCCCTGTTTTCAGTTCTTGCGTGTTATTGTTCTGAACTGTAATAAAGTATTATTACACGGAAAACTTCCAGCAAGACTGTTGGTTGTGTGTATTCTGTGAATATAACATAGATTTCAATACTATCCGGTCAATAATTTACAAATAAATATGTCTGAACGGCAACCTAGGGTCTACAGCCAGACGCCAGTTAATAGGAGGACAATATGGCCTTGCTAGTGCAAGAGGGGAGTTGATGTTTCCTTCCCAGCTTTGCCATGGAATCACTGTGTGACAATGGCTTATGGCCCCAGTTTCAAAAGTGTTCTTTAATTCTTGGTGCTTTGTTTTTTTGGTGTACAGGTAAAGCAATATTTTCAGACTTGAGTGACTAAAGTTTAAATCCATATCCAAACATTCAAATGAAAGTTTTCTGAATTTAGGAACCCCTAAATTAAAATGAGAGGCCACACCATAATGATTGGGGTTTTGTGCATGAAATTCATCCCCAATAAGATTTGAATATTTATGTAGGTGTGTTAGGGTGTACACACTTCATACTGAATCAGACAGGAAATGGGCTTAACTCCCTTCAAAAGGGAGCCATACTGAGGGATCAATGGAGAAGCTGTTCAGCCTCTTGACTTGAAAGAGAGGATACTCAGCTTGACTCATCAAGGCAGGTACATAGACAAGAAGGGAAAGTAGCTTAGAGGTTTTCAGAATTAAAGAGGAAATGTTCTTCCTCTCTGCTCTGTGTCCAGGAAGGTGATAGAACCAGGACACTTCCAAAACAAGTTCTAATCAAGAGGCATGAAGACCCTGGGAAGCTGACAGCTTAGTCACTCCTGTGGACTGTTCTTCTCTCTTCACCTAATCCAGGTAAGTAATGAAGGCTGGAATCTCTCAAATCAACCTGAGAGCCAGGTCAAGGCTGCAGCTCAGTTTTCTTTCCTTTCTCATGTTTGAGACTCCAGCCTATGGGCTGATAGAGTGGTCACAGCCCCATCACATCACTTGCCCAGGATGTTAGGTTCTCTATTGCAGATGTCGTGGATCCCCAGTCCAACTACTGACTTGACCTCAACACCTCCTGTGGCACCAGCCTATATGGGAGATAATACAAGACCCGCTGTAATATACAGAGTTAGAGACTCACCCTATCCCACTGTAGGATTTAGGGGACACTGAGGGTTCCGCACCAGCCCCCTAACACCAGGGCACCGCACCAGCCCCCTAACACTCTAGGCATTTTGCTGCCCCAGGCATGGCAGGTAGACTGCCTTCGGCGGCTTGCCTGCGGGTCCTCCGAAGCCGCGGGACCAGCGGACCCTCTGCAGGCAAGCAGCCAAAGGCAGCCTGCCTGCCGCCCTCGTGGCGCCGGCACAGCGCCCCCCGCGGCTTGCCGCCCCAAGCACGCGCTTGGCGTGCTGGGGCCTGGAGCCGCCCCTGCCTAACACTTTGGTGCTTAATTAATCCACTGTAAAATAGTTACAACGATATTTACCTTTCTCACAGGGGAATTTGAGGCTTAATTAATGAATGTTTTTGAAAGTGCTTTGAGATTCTCCACTGAAAGATGCTGTATAAATACACACTGCTGGATTATTGTGTTTAAAAGAAGAAGATAAATGACTAAAAATAAACCAGGCTATGGACGGACTTCAAATGCTTCAGGATAGTTAAGTTAAATGATATACGTGATGTGTCATAGCCCATATACAGATTTGGTTCTGCATTCATCTTCTTCTTCCATGTGTCAATTTTATTGCATTATGTTTATTCTGAGCTGCACCATTCTTTCTTCCAACTGGTATATTTCAGGATCAGCTTCTGGTCAAGCTCGTGGTTTTTTAGCTAGGAAGAAGATGCAAATGAGTGTGACTGGGAGAAATTCTATTACCTCCCTGTGCGAGGCTTCAACCCAGGATTACCAGTGACACAGAATGTGTGGAGGGGAGAATAAAAAGCTCAGAGCTCTCTGCTCAGAATTTCATTCTTTGGGTTGATTTGTGTATTCATAATCCGACTGGAAGTTGGCTGCTGTGTGGCATATGTCTAATAGAGGGAGATAGAATGCAGAAGCTATTTAAAGGGATTAAAATGATACACTCTAATGCTGGAAATTGCCAAAAGCCTATCTCACATTTACAAGCATTAGAATTTCACACACAAGTCCAAATTTCTGTGGGAGTGTTGGGAACCAGCAGTGAGTCTGTTTAGAAAATTTTGATGCATGCTTGGGCCCTAGTCTTTCTGAGTCTCATTTATCTACATGTCAGGCCAGAGAGAGTACATGAGGAAGCTTGGGTGAATCAATACTCAGGTCTAGCACTGTAAAGGCAGAAGTCCAATATGTAGAAATGCATGAAAATAGGACATTTCTATGAGGGCTTTGTGTGCCTCTTTCTTTCCTATGGTCTGGACCAAAGTACTTAACTTGTCAAGTACCAAATGTGTTTGTGATCATTTGAAAGGAAACTTGACTTGAAATCATAAAAGTTAGGTATGGAGACATTACTCCATCCCCTTGCTAAAGAAGATTGTTCCTTACATGATTACACTGGGTACTGTTCTTTTCCTGTCAAGGCTTAAATGTCTCCAACAATAGAGGTCCCACCATATTCTTCAGAAAATGAGCCTAGAGTTTATGAGAACTGTTTTCTCTCATGTCCAATGTAAATTATACAATTCTTCTCTCTAATTAGCATTCATAACCTTCAAATACTTGTAGGATATCATCTTGACCCTGCCTCTTAATTACTGCTTAGCCTCATAATACATATTTATACCAACATATTAAAAATGCCATGAAATCAGTGGGAGTTGTGGGTACTCAATACCTTTGAAAGTTAGTCCCCTCTTATACAGTAGCCTAAAGAGAGATTTTATAGGCCCTCCTAAATTAAAGCACAGGCTTGAAAATTATGGCCTCTGCTGAGCTTTTATTCTTTCCTTATAGTTCAATCTTTCCAGTCTCCTAGAGAATGCTTGTTGCTTTTCCCTGAACTCCCTCCCGTTTGTCTACATCCTTGTGGTATGGAGGTGTGTGGAACCCTGTATTCCAGGTGCAGTGGCACTGAATTGAATGGTACAGGGAAGCTGCTTTTCCTGAGGCAGCCATCAACTTCATTAACTCCTTTGGAGTCCCATCACTTCACAGCAAAAGCTTTCTTAACTGGCTATTCAATGGGCAGAGAAAAAGCCCTCTCTCAGGGAGGTGGTCTTTAAATAAAGGCTGCTCTAAAAGCACTTGGCACAGAATGGATAGCTTGGGCTTGATTCATCCTCGTGGGTGCAATATGCAGAGCTATGCCGCAAGGGCAGTTCACCTGAGGAAGGCTTGGCGAGGGTGGTGCTACTGCCTCTACCCTCCCGCTCCACAAAAGGAGGGCAGCTTTAACACTGGCTGGCTGCATGCTGCTTTTAGTCGGGTGACCAGCGTTCGGTCTCGAGGACCCCATTCTGTTCCTTAACTTTAATAGCAAGGGGCGCATTGGCTCCAATAAGAGCTGTCAGCCGCCAGTTTGCAGCAGCTGTCCAGGGTCCTGTTCTAGGGCCTGCACTCTGAGACTGAGGGGTTATCAGTGAAATAGCAGTGGGTGAGAACTATTGCCATTGCTATTTGTCATTGGTACTGTGGGGGCACGTAGGTCCCCAGCCAGGGATCAGGATCCCATCGTGCTAGGCACTGTACAATCATACAGGAAAGAGATTGGATTGGCCAAGTTCGTACTGTGAATGCTGTGGTTTGGGGGTATTTTGGGGGGTGGTTGTGGGGGCAGCTGTAACACCTTCTTTTAGTGGCTGAGGACTAGTTTGTGTTTAGTGCAACATTAAGAGTTTAAACTATTTATAGATCACCCACTCTTAGACGGTATTCACTATACAGTAAAGACAGCCAGGCAGCATCACCCATTCTTCTAATCAAAGTGCCAATGCTCCAACAAGTACAGGAAAAAAGAAAATAAAATGGTAGCAGATATCAAAGAAAGCTCATGAACAGCCCAAGAGAGTGGACATTGGAAATAAACGGGGCCTGTGTTTATAAAGAGAATGGCAGTCAGTATAATTGAGTGAGGGATGGGCAACCCTAGTGGTATTCAAAGATACACATTCTTTTTGGTTTGTGGTCCTGGATCTAAAAAGTATAAGGGAAAATATATATTTTTTTGCTTTTGTCGAGTAGTCCTGACAGATAGGTAGGTTCTGCCTGTCATGTAGAGCTATTTAAAATGTAATATTCTTCAGGATTTATTCCTGGTACTGAACTATTGCTTCTGGAACTATCAGCCACTGGAAGTTAGTGCAGAAACATGAATTCCAATCCACAAGCGTCACATGCCCGGCGTGTTTTGTACATGGCAGTAAAGCATTCGGGGTGAAAGGGTCAAGGTGGACTTTGCTCTCTCCTTGGGAATACAGTCTTGAGTGGTTTAATCATTGCACCCATGCAGAGTTAGATACTGGAGGGAGGTTGCTTTGACCTGTCTTATTTTACACATGTTCTTTTAGTGTGGGCAGCATCATTACGGGCTCCTTGAGTGTTCACTTGTGTGTTAGATCTGTTCAACATTTTCAGTTCAGTTGGGACAAAAATAACATTTTTTTTTTTTTCAAAAACGAAAATTCCCATGGAAATATTTCTTTCATTTTTTGTCCAGCTTCTCAACAAAAAACAAAATTGTTGTTTTACATCTTCAAAAACATATGAAAACAAAAAATAGCAGGTCTAGGTTTCTTGTCGCTTTTTAAAAGAAAAAAAAATCTTATCTGCAGTTTTTCATTGAAAAATCAGAAAATTTCCAAGAAATTATTGTGTGTGTGTGTGTGTGTGTGTGTGTGTATTCATTTCTTTTAGAATATTTCACACTAAATACTTGCCATGTTCTGGCCAAGTCTATAAGCCGTCTTCTACCATCTTCAACACAATCTCCACCAACAGTCTAAATGGAGAAAGCTGGGGAAAGTCTGAAAGCTCCTGCAAATGATCTTAAAGAAAAACACTGTGGCAAAGGCCAAATGTTTTAACATTCGTGCCTGAAGTTAAGCTCTTAAGTGGCCTCATTCTAGAAAATGCCGAGTGCCTACTTTAATGACCAATTGACTTCTGTCCTGTCTTTGACTGGAGTTGTCGGTGCTTAGAATCTCTGAAAAGCTGTCCGCTTACTTAGGGAACTAAATCTTTGTTCAGAACTTAACATTTGGAGCCTAGGTCCTGACTTTCAAATGTGCCGAGCACCTACATGTCAACTTGAAATCACAGGAAGATTACATCTCCACAAATAAGGCCCCCATGGTTGAAAAATTTGATCCACACCCACTATATCCCTAGTGCAAATCTCGGTAAAACAGTTTTGTCTGGCATGGCTGTCTACGTACTGTACAGATGTGTGCATGAAAACAGAAATACCTATTTTACAGGAGTCCTGTTTGAAATACAATATAATATGAAACTGCGAAACATATCTTCTCACTCCTTACCATTTTAGAGGACGACATGCACCCGCTCAGTTAGTCCTTTGTAAAGCATTTCATTTTTCTAAGATCAGAGCAATTTCTTTTTATTGTGGGGTATCACAGCTCTAAGTATAACCCTTGTTGCATTCAGAGCAGGAGAAAAAGCCGTGCACTTCCCCTGGCTGCCCTACATGTGCAAAAAGTTGTACAGCATCTGTCTTATCTTTTAATAATTGTGTTTTAAATTATGGTTATTTGTCAAACTCTTAAACCTGTAGCTGTAGATCTATAAGTTCCATGACCTGTCTCCACTGGAAAGGGCTGATGTAATTAGAAAGGGACCAGTATCAATCATTCAGCTAATGGTTTCTCCATTTTTATCATCAATTATCCTGAATATTTTAGACAAAAGATCAGACAATCCCTACCTTCACTCAATGCTACAATGCTGTCATTGCCACTAATGGAATTTTAAATCTTCTGTTAGAGGAAATGTTCCTGTGGAGACTATTTTGGAACTACCAATTAAGGAAAGGCTAATTCATGTAATCTCAGTGGAATTAGCAATAGATTTATTAAATGTGGTTAAAGGTTCCATGTCTGGTACAAAGTGATTCTTCTGACATTTGGTGTATGCAGCATGAGAGTTTTTTCTTTTACTCTCAGTGTGACTGGTATTAAACAATATGTGCAGAGCTTACAAGCTGAGAGTCAAAATAGCCCTTTGGATTTCTTTTATTATTAATTATTATTATTATTGTTTCTGCTTTTGCAAGGATCTTTCCGCTAAGGCTGAAAATGCAGAGCCTGATCCGGGAAGGATGCATAGTACCATCAACTCCCATAGTATCAAAGGTTTCTGAGTGTGCATCTTTAATCTGCTTTTCTCCTGATTTGAGGCACTAACACCCCAATTCAGCAAGACACTTAAGCACGTGCTTAAGTTAAGCGCATTGGAGCTAAATGCTTTGCTGAATCAGGAATCTAAAGGTGCAATTTTCAAAAATACTCAGCAGTAGCCTAACTCTACTCCCATTGAAATAAAGGACAAAACTCCTATTGACTTCAATGGGAGCAGAGCTAGGTCAATGTTGACAGATTTTGAAAATTCCCCCCTTAAACGCTTTGCTGAGCAAGGCCTGGGAGCAAGAGGCAAAGGAAAAGCCTAACCCAACGAAACCCATAACCTCTGACCTGCAAAACAAGGGCCATACAATTTCACCCAGTGATTTCTGCACTAAGCTTGCACTAACTTGTTGTTGACTTATCAATCAGGGCATCTCTGGGGAAATAAAAATAAACTCCAGCCAATGCAATGTATTGACTGCAGCCTCATGGAGAAATCATTCATGCCAGAGTTTGTCACTCCAGTCCAGTGAAACAAGAGTCCTCTCCAGATTTTGCTTGAAAACTCTGGGTAAACTGAGTGGCAGAGATTCAGCTGGAGAAGGTTACTAAAAATAATCTCTCAGATATCCTATGGGTCCAGACAATACAGGTTGATCACAGCAGCTGAGGAAGCTTAACTGGAGATATCCTGGTAAATGAAGAAATAATTCCCCCTGGTGGTTCTTCTGATGGAAACAATATAGTCTAAGCAGGAGGGGAGAATGTCCTGTGATTTATCCATTTCACTCTGAATTCAAAATTGCTCTCGGTGGCTGAATGCTCCCAGGCTAATAAAACAGAAGACAGTTTCATGTGTGCAGGGAGTAGTCTACCACCTTTCAGAGACACATCAATTTGTTATGCAAGAGTTTGCATGACATTTGTCTTCCTATGGGAATATTTTCATACTGAGACATTAATATTCATCAGGACTTTGGGCACTGTGTATTCAGCTAGGCCTTAACCTGTCTTGTATTTTGCAGGCACAAGGTGAGCTATCGGGATTGCTCCTGAATTTCCTGCAAATGGGTTGTGAGTGTAAATATCAACATCTGGATGGCTTGTTACCTGGTCTGTGATCTTCATACCAAGTTGCTGGTCATTCAGATTCAATTATTAATGGGACAGATTGTGTCCTGACCTGAGCTGGGGTGAAGTATAGAGCAAAAATGCCTTAGTGGGAGCTCTGAGAGCAATGGTACAGCCTGCTCCCCAACATCACAATCCAGGGTGGAGGCGATGGGGCCAGAGGAATAGCTCTGAATCCTCATCGCTCCTTTGGGGTGGATGGCTCCTCCGTGGACCCATCAGTGGAACAGAGCCTGTGCTGCCCTAGGCACAAAGCGGACAAGCATCCCTACACTTTTAGCAGATTGTGCAGAGGGGGTGAGTGCTGCTCATGCACTGTCTCCCCCAGGATGCAAGAACCTGGAGCAATTTCGCTCCATGTTTGCACCCATTATCAATTACAGATGCAAATAAAAAAAAAAGATGTTTTGCAATGTGAAAATGCAAAGTTTCCAGGACAAAGCATCTTGGATAAAACTCATTTGAGGAAAGGGCTTGATCCTGCAAGGTGCTGAGCACTCCGGTCCCCATACATCAAAGCATCTAAGCATGTGCTTATGGCCCTCAGTGGGTCTATGCACATGCTTAAAGTTAGGCATGTAAATGCTTTGCTGGATCAGAGCCAGAGTGCACAGCACCTCACAGGATAGTGCTCCAGGGCTCTAGCATGGAGTCACTAGTGATAAACTGGCACTCTCAAGACTATGTTATGTTTTTAACTGCAGTTGCCATAAGACCGGAATAAGCAGGATATAAAAATTCTAATGTGCTAACTGTAAGGGCATTAAAAATGGTGCTGGGAGCAAATGACCAGGCAGAACATTTGTTTGAAACTTGTCCTGCAGCTGTTTGGATTTACACTACTTGAATTGCACAGACCTGCACCTGGATACTCACTCGACTCTCCAGAGCATCTTGTGGCCCTGTGTCTGTGTGTGCATGTTCTCCCGGGAGCAGCCCCAAGGCAGAGGGCAGGAGCAGCACACGGCAGTGGGGGGAGGGACAGCTGAATTGCCGGCAATTGGTAGCCTGCTGGGTGGCTGCTGCACAGGGAACTTAGGGGAGCAGGGAGCTGATAGGGTAGGGTGACCAGATGTCCCAATTTTATAGGAACCGTCCTGATTTTTGGGTCTTTTTCTTATATAGGCTCCTATTACCCCCCAACACCTGGCCCGATTTTTCACATTTGCTCTCTGGTCACCCTATGATGGGGGGCTGCCAGTCCACCCCGGCTCCAAGCCCCCACCAGCCAGCTCCAACGGGCTGCTCTTCCTGCAAGCAGTGGACAAAGCAGGCAGCTGCCAAACAACGTTATACGGGAGCATTGCGCAACTTTAAACGAGCATGTTCCCTAATTGATCAACAACGTAACAATGAAACAATGTTAACTGGGACGACTTTAAGTGAGAAGTTACTGTATAATCCACTGTTAATTGTAGGAGATTTAGCAGAATAAAATGTTCCATTGAGAAGTGTATTGAAATGCAAACAAAAAAATACTTTCAACAGAAAGTTTCAGAGTGTCAGAGTCTCAGCCTTCTCCTTTATCAGGAAATGTTGCTTGGCTCTTATGGCTAATGAGGATGTTTGCCAAAGGCCACAAAGATCACTTAATAAAACATACTATAGACTGGTTAAAATTTGCAATCTGGAATTTGCCCTCTCAATCTTATAACAGCAGAATATCTTAAAGATCTTCACTGAGAGAAGTTCTATTGTTAATAAATGTTTCAGACAGCGCTTGTTTTTATGGTGGCTAAAGCTTGCTTTAAGAATGAATTGAATTTTTTGTAAAATAGAAATCTGTTAAAGAGCCTCAACTCAATAAAATGACATCTTTAAACGTCCAAAAGCTCTAGACCCATCAGGGTCTAGACCCATGGCCCATCAGGGAAATCCACTGGTGGGCCGGGCAGGTTTGTTTACCTGCAGCGTCTGCAGGTTTGGCCGATCGCAGCTCCCACTGGCTGTGGTTTGCCATTCCAGACCATTGGGGGCTTCGGGAAGTGGCAGCCAGCACAACTCTCAGACCCACGGCGCTTCCCACCACCCCCATTGGCCTGGTATGGTGAACCACAGCCAGTGAGGGCTGCGATTGGACAAACCTGCGGACACTGCAGGTAAACAAACCGGCCCGGCCCACCAGCAGATTTCCCTGATGGGCCGCGTGCCAAAGGTTGCCGATCCCTGGTCTAGGGGCTGGGTAGCTTTGGAATGTGCTACTAGGATACTGTCCTCTAGGTCAAACCCAACTCAGATCAGTGCAATGAACAAAAATAACCACCTAATGTCTGCTTGCTGGCCTCTGGATAACAAATGGATGCTCTCAATCCAGTTCTTATGGACATGCGTCTATATCCCAAACGACACTAATGGTCGCCTCACTGGCACAGGGCACAAGGACTAAAATCTGCAGAACATGCCTGAACTTCGTGTACATTCAAATACAAGCCTGAATTTCCGATCTGTTCTTCATTTATAGAACAAGCCAGGCAGAAGCCTTTGATTTGAACATCCCTTCCCTGAATTCATGACTGCTTAGAACAGGGCTCACTGTGACCCCAAGTCTTTAAGGGCAGAGGCAACTGACCTGTGCCCTGCTTACTGTACTCTCTGAGAAATCCCAACCTGGATTTTCAGCCCTGCCCAGCTCACAGTCTGCATTAGCCGGCATTTTTGTCATGGCTTATTAATGTGCTCCAACTCTGGCTGCTTGAACATTGTAACATGGCATGATCTGAGTGCTGCTTTTTGCTGCTCTTGATTATGACAACGTCCAACTTGATCATGTCTAATGTTATGTAGGCTTAGCTGGCTCTGTGCATTGAGACACTGGACCTCCAGCACTGATCCATGTGTTCCTGTAAATGGAACAAAAGTCACCCAGAATGTTACATCACCAGGTGTGCTTCTCTCTGTGTGTATTGCAAATCTAGGTTCATTTTGAAGGGTAAGTTTTAAATAAGGGTGGTCTGGTCTCCTTTTCGAAGGTACTAATTGCAACCCTTGTGCCAGGTGCCTGCTCTTGCCAAGGCTGCAGGCTTTAGTTAAGAACTGACAAACTCATAACTTGAGACCAGACCAGTTCCCCTAAATATTTGTTTTGATCAAAATAGGTATTACTGTTATGAGAAAGTATTTAGTGTTTAGACTCTATGAAATGCTCGCAAATTGCTGCATGCATTAATCTCACTTGTAATGTCCGTGTTCTATGCTATAGGAACGTAGGTAAGTTTTGCTTTATAACTTTGAAAATGTTTGCTCTGAACTTGTGAACCCGGGGATGGGAATCATCCCTCCCACACCCATCAAAATTTAAGTGGGGCATTATAAAACAAAAGCTTTGTTAATTACCCCATCCACCTATGGAGAAATACCTGCAGAAGGCCTAGTCCCATCACTTTTAATGGAGGACGAGGGAAACAAAAATAGTTGATGTGAAGATTTTTCATCTCTTTGCTGTTTGCACTCTCACAGGGCCAGAGACACCAAACTGAAGCCAGAGATCCCCTGGGGCTGACTCCAGCGTCCGCCCTGAAAGAGGTTGAATTGACAGATCACTACAACTCTGTCACTCTTAAGATTTAGCTTGCAACTAATTTGTGCATACATTTGCTTGCTTTAACCTGTAAATAACTCTCTGATTTCTCTTTTCTAGTTAATAAACCTTTAGATAGTTTATAACAGGATTGGCTACAAGTGTTGTCTTTGGTGTAAGATCTCGTGTACCAATTGAACTGGGCTAAGTGACTGGCCTCTTGGGAGTGGGAGCAACCTGAATGTGGTGTGATTTTTTCGTGGAAATGATCATTTATCACTAAGTCCAGTTTGTCCTGGTGGCAAGATAGACCAAAGAATAGAAGAGGATTGTCTGACTCCCTGATGAGACTGGGATGATTCAGGAGTTCAGAATTGTTACTGGCTTGGTGACATCTAATTATAGAGCACACCACCTGTTTGGGGTGTCTGCTCTGCTTTTGACAGTCTGCCCTAAGTAGACACTCCTTGTCATGAGCTACTCCAGACAGTGTGAGAACCATTTTGGGGGGTGGGAAGAGACACCTCATGCTATAATGGATGGATCACTGGACTCACAGTCAGGAAGTTTTATTCTGAGCTGTGCCACTGACCTGCTGTGTGACCTTGGGCAAGTCTCCTCACCTCTCCAGCCCTCTTTTTCCAAGTCCACCATTTGTCTTGTCTATGTAGATTTCAAGCTCTTAGATGCAGGGATTTTCTCTTACTATGTGCAGTACTTTGCCTTGCACATCAGATCCCTCATCTCAGTAGGGTCTGCTAGGCACTGCTGTGTTACTACTGCATGCCATTTGTAGTTCAACCAACTCTTCTCTTTATCCCTGAACTGCAAAGTAGCATATCTTGTAGCACCAGGCAAGGATTATTCCACTTCTCCTTATAGCTGTGCTAAAGGGACGTAAAGCTCACCTCCAAAACCCTGGCTAATCCTTTCCTGGCCCCCTTAAAAGGAAAGTCTCATAATCATCATGCCCAGTTTATGCAAGGATGAGTCAGTGATTTGGCTGAAAACAACAAACTCGGGGCCAGATCCTAGAGCCCTTACTCATAGGTACAGTCCCACTGAAATCTCAGTGTTGTTATTAAACATGTATGTAACAATAGCACTCGCAGGCTCCAGCAAAGAATGGGGCCCCCATTGTGTGAACAGTACTTATAGATAACAAGGGACAGCCCCTGCCCTGAAAAGCTTAGAATCTAAATAGACAAATTGTACAAAGGAAATGCTATTCTCCCCGTTTTACAGATGGGGAACCAAGGCATAGAAAGAATCACTTGCCTGGGGTCACTGAGGGAAGCTGTGGCAGAGCTGGGAAATGAGCTCATATCTCCTGAGTCCCACTCCAGTGCCTTAAGCCTAAAATCAGACTTCTCGCTGTCTTTCCCTTTACCCTCTTCTAACTTGTCCCTGGAGTATTTTTATACTCAGATGTGCAAATCTGCCTTGTGGGATGATTCACATGAAAAAATGTTGCTGGGTCAGGGCATAGGTTTCACTCCCATCTAGAGCTGGTTCAGTTATTCATTGCAAATAATTGTATGCATCCCTTATTTCTGTTCATGATTTGTTCCCAAACCAACCCTGATTCCTGTGAATGTCTTTGCTGTTTGTAAGTATTCAGTGAATGATTTGGATGACCAATTTTCAATGCTCAGGTGGTTTGCACAGCATGTGAGTGGTCACTGACAGCACATGCTGCTGCTTCTGCTTCCTAACTGGTTGACTGAAATATTATAAATAGGTAAATGGCAAAGAACGAATGTTCACGTCTTGCACAATTGTATGTTCACCTGTACATATAGTTCTGCATACGAAGAATAGCCTGTCTCCAGACGTGTTGAGAAAAAACCTTGTTCTAATGATTGTTCAGAAATTGTCAATAAAAGATGGGAAAACAGGGTCAAACTGAGCAGTTGTTTGGAATTTCGATGCAAGAAAAACCTCATTGGTTTTGCAATGATTCACCCACTCTCAGACATATTTTCAACCCACATCTTAAGAGGTTTAATAGACCTCGGTAATTTCTTGATTTTACAAAGGTCTGGGCTACTTATTTCAAGTGGACACTTTTCCTTGCATTTGTTGAAAACTTCTAGATGTGGTTTTTAACTAGGATATAACTCTCAAAGATTTGATCATCAGGAATATAGCTAGCTTGCAAAAAAAATTCATCTGCGATTAAAAGAAGATAAAAGCATAAGTACTGAACTGAGATTCTATGAAGCAAGTTACCATAATGCATTAATTCTCGTGTAAGGCAGATTGCACTGATTTGTTGCAAATTGCTGTGAGGTAGCAGGAAATGCTTGCATGGCACCATAGCTTGGCACTGAGCCATCACAGAGGTTCTCTTAGCATTTCTATTGGAAACCATATTTTTGGGGCTGAATATCTGGCAGTTTCAGATTGCTCCAGGCTCATAATTGGCAACTGAGTTGTTAGACCAGATGGCATTTATTTATTTATTGCAAAAAAAGATGTAAAATGTTTAGGCTCATTTTAGTTATAGAGCAGAAAAAATAAGAGGAAAAGGAAATTGATTTTAAGCAGCTCCAGATGTGCAAGGCCTTGTTTTCTCAAAAAGTGACATTTTGCAGAAAGTTACTATGACATTCAGTTGTGTTTAATTAGATTCAGAGAGCTATGGCCTAGTGATTCACCCCATCTGAATGCAGTAAGAGTGTCTCTGTGAATAAGGGTGGCAAGGAAGGGCTAGTGATTACTTGCTGAAATCCAGTTCTGCATAACGTAAGAGTGACCAGTTTCTTTTCAGGGATCGTGTGGCTGGGACTAGTAGCTGAAATATGCTCCACCTCCCTGCAAAGGCACAGAGCTGCCATGTTGGATTCTGGAGCAGTAGCCACAGCCTTGTTCCACCCTGGTCCCTTAAAAACACCAGCATGAATGTTCATGGAGAATGAATTTCAGAGTCATGTATACTAGTATTCACAGAAACTGGACTTAAATTCAAATGCATGAGTATTTCTGCCAGAAATATTGATGCTTATCCAGTCAGGATCAAAAGCAGTGCTGCAGCCCAATTCTTAAATTTCGGTAACTAAATGGAGGCACTTACATCCATATGTAGACCAGTAAATACTCATTATAGACACTCCAATGCTAACTTAGTCAATTGAATCAGCACACAAGTGCCTAAAACTGGTGCTTAGTTGCCTACATACTATATGGCTATAGCAGCCTAATTGAAGGCAATCAAGTTGTAAAGCTGGGCTTTGACTGGGTAGACACCTGTTTTAGTTGAGATGAAACGTACGGATTGAGATTTTCAAAGCAGTTGGTCTAGTCAATTGAAAGACTGCGAGAAGTCTGATTTCATTAACTTTAAAGGAAGGCAAGTATCGAAAACACCCAACCAGGAGCTCTGTTCTCCATGACTAATATTTGGGATTAGCCAGCAGTGGGAGCCACTTAGAATGGGAAGATTAAAATTTCTCCACCCTGTTTCAAGTTAGGTCCAGTGTGATCTTGACCTGCTTTGGTAAGCTTGCTTCTGAGTTTACTTGTATTTGGTCATTTTGCCCTACTGACTTTCAAACATCTCCACTAGCCTTTCCCGCATCCCTGATATTTGTGTATGTGTTACACTGTGGGCCATTTACCTTACCTACAAAGTATATTGCACGTATCAAATATTGTTTGAAACATAGAAAAGAATTGTGTGCTAGCCTCTTACATTTTTTTTTTTACTTGTGTATGTTAACCTTGGTTGTCTTGGAACGCATTCAGGCATACTTCCCTTTAATGGACTTTCTACCAGCCACAGTGTTTTCAAGGGGACATTTAAAATATCCTGGTGAGGCGGCGAGGGGCTAATTTACAATATCTTGATCTGAAGGTCTTTGAGGTATTTCCCATGATGCTCTACCAGACTGTGCCCTCGTAACTGTACTATGTAACAGAGCTGAGTTGACGGTGCTGAGGGAATCTTAAATCAGAATTTCACTGGTTTAGTGGACTTGAAATGAAACCTTGATGTTATTACAATCTAGTTCCATCTATGTTATAGACCAGGGGTGGCCAACCTGAGCCTGCAAAGGAGCCATAATTTACCAATGTACATTGTCAAAGAGCCACAGTAATATGTCAGCAGGCCCGCATCATCTCCTCCACCCCCACTCCCAGAGCCTCCCACCCACTGGCAGCCCTGCTGATCAGCGCCTCCCCCTTTCTCCCCACACCTCCCAATCAGCTGTTTTGAGGTGTGCAGAAGACTGGGGGCGGGTGTGAGGGCACTGCAGGCTTAGGGGAGGGGCAGGAATGGGTGGAGTGGGGGTAGGGCCTGTGGCAGAGGCCCCCCTCCCCCAGCACATTGGAAAGTTGGCACCTGTATCTCCAGCCCCAGAGTTGGTGTCTATACAAGGAGCCGCATATTAACTTCTGAAGAGCCGCATGTAGCTCCGGAGCCACAGGTTGGCCACCCCTGTTCTAGACAAGGATTAGAGCTTTGCAAGACTCTGCTGTTTCACTTGACAGGGTTTGTGTTAACATTTGTTCTGAGTGGGCTCCCCTCTGCTGTTTTAGGTTTAGATTTCAGGCTTCAAGTTACAAAACGATCATCCTAAGGGCCAGGAAATAATTCCTTCCATTTATGTATCGTGCTAACAATAAACTCGTGGCTTTATAAATGCAGACACCACAGTCATCAGAGGGGACTGATCCCCAAAGCCCAACCACGGGATCTAACAGAGCAACTGTTACCTGTGAATGTGTAGATGCTAAGGCCATCCAATAGAGGGAGATATGATCACACTCTCTACGCCAGTTAGGGGTTGGTCAAATATTTTCAGTTGAAACTGGTTTTAGGTGGAAAACTGGGTTTTTTTTCATGAAACGGGAATTGTTGTGCAAAGTGCTTGCTTTCCAGGGAGAATGTCAACTTTTTTTTTTTTAACTAAAACTCACTCCAAAAAGTTTTCATCTGAAAACAACCACCAAAATAAATAAATAGATTAATAAGAGGCAGTTTTTCAGTTTTTGACTAAAATTCAAAATTTTCTGTCGTAAATTTTGGTTCAGCTTCTACCTGAGATTGGCTACTATTGGAAGTAGGACACTGGTCTTGTGGGATCTGTGACCCCACACTCTGTGGGTGTTGGGATAGCTCAGTGGTTTGAACATTAACCTGCTAAACCCAGGGTTGTGAGTTCAATCTTTGAGGAGACCATTTAGGGATCTGAGGCAAAATCAGTACATAGTCCTGTTAGTAAAGGCAGCAGAATGCACTCAATGACCTCCAAGGTCCCTTCCAGCTCTATGAGAAAGTTATAGCTCCATATATTATATTGTATACCTGAAGAGAAGACCACCAGCAGTCCATGGTGTGGAATAGCTGACACAAAACTTCTTTGAAGAGACCATTGTCTAAGATGGGAAAATTCTGAACTATTTAAAAGATATGACAGGGGAAGTTCAGGTACATTTTTTTTTTGGGGGGGGAAGCTAAAGGAAGTGAAATAAAAAACAAAGAAGGAAGGAAAAATGAAAAATCAGCATCAAGCTATTTGGGGACCCTCACTAAGCACAAGTTTTCTTTAAATAAAAATACACAAGCATGGAGGTTGCAGGGGAGCTGGAGAACACTAAGGAATATCAGGCATTGGGAGGCTGTTTGTAAAACTGCTAACCAGACAGTATTTCCAGCTGAGTCTCTGAGACAATCATTGAACCCTTTTTTTTCCCTCTCAGTTACACCAGTGTAAGTCAAAGTAACCCCACCGACTTCAACAGAGAACACTGACATTGGGAACATGAGTTGGCACTAGACTGTTGCAAGGTAATCAGTATGCCGGTATTAGCACTGAGAAATTACATAATAGAGATTTCACGGTTAGTGGTGATTAGTGGGCCAAGATTTAAAAAAAAAAGTCTGGTTGTTGGGGAGAGAGAGTGACTCATTTATAAACTCCCATTTACTGTAGTTGGGGTCACATGGCTAGAGATGACTGCAACTTTTGAAAATGTAAGACTTGATCCAAAGTCCATTGAAGTCAATGGGAATCTTTCCCTTGTTTCCAGTAGCTATTTTTATTCTTCAGTAAAACAAATCATTTTTTTTCAGTTCATTTTTCATTAAAAATGGTCAGATTTTGGTTTCTGAACAATTTTTTTTTACTCACATACTGTGGTAATGGGGAGGGCATATAAGTACCTAAAATAGATAGATTATGGTCCCCCTGAGTGTTGCCCAGGCAAGAGAACCCCTGAACTGAAAGCCTGTGCCCGAGGCAAGTGAGCAGAAATATGCCCAGCTGCTCCCATATCACTTCCCCAAACTACAAAACATGTCCAAGCCTCTCTGCTGGGCAAACTTCAAAACTACCTGAACTCTGTTGCAGCGCTAGGCCTGAGGCACTGATAGCACACCTGAAAATACAAAGGGATATAACAAAGCTCCAAGAAATTCTGGCTCTCAGACAGGTTCCATGAAAAATAAGGGAAATGAAATGAAATAGAGAATCGGGAGGAGAGTGGGGACAAAAGCTGTGCTGGCAGTTTATAATAGGACGAGGCTTGTTTTATGACAGAGGTAAGGGGTAATACTGTAAATACAAGACCAGGTTTTCAGGTAGCGGCATTCCCCCTGAGAGGATAGCAAGAAACCTGCCATCTTCATGTACATTCTTTAATTTTAAGGAAGTAGTAGAGAGAGAACTCAGATCCTACTGCTCCTAAAAGCACAGATGCTTGTCACTTGGCTATTAGCAGCATAGGAGCTGTGTTAAACAGGAGAGCAGCAGTCCTGATTGGATCCATCAGAGGGCAATGTTTTCTTCACTTACATATTAGCCAGCTCAATATCACATGCACCACTCAGCTATACATCCTATAGGTTTTGAAGAATGGGATTGAATACAGATTTCTTCTTATGATGGAGTAAGAAAGTATGATTAAAAGACTGATAAAATGAATCCAGGCAAGCAGTTGACATTTGCAAGACTAAATGGTATGCTAGAAAGGTCCCTGTTTGCATAAAGGGGCATGGTCAGATTAGAAATGGGAAAAAGGAAAGTACAGTGAACACAACGGTTGAACAGGGAATATTTTCCCTCCAGCTGAACTAATTTTCATGCTCTTGACTCAAGAGTTAGTATTTCTGCACAAAAACCACCTTTCGATTTGCTTTCCAAGCTTTCAAAAGAAGGATTCCTCCCCGCCCCCCCACCTTTTTTTTCAGTTTAAAGCACAGGGATGCCATTTTAGCCAGATGCTGTGCAGCCATTATAGGCACTTGCACAGTGCTACATAAAGCACTAGCTGCTCAGATACTTGGCAGCTTGAATGATGGTCATTTAATTTTGTAACGTTCCAGCCACAGGTCTGTGGCTTTCAATACCTGGGACCCAATCTAAGTACCACAGTGACAGACAGCGAAATATTGTCCGAACGAATAACACTGGTGGCCTATTTCAAGGAATGAGTTTTCCCTTGCAGTTGCTCCTGGCTTGCCAGTAGTCTCTGGTGTTATAGGGATGAGACCAGAGACACAGCTTCATCTTTTCACATGACTAGTGATGTGGGCTGCTTCTGTTTTTGCCCTGCTTGAGCTACCTTGTATTTTCACAAAGTGCTGCCCATAAGCCCTCTGAAAATCAGGCCTCTTCAAATGGCCTCCAAAAGCAGAAAAGAAAGATGGTTTAGTAGTTAGAGCACTACCTTAGTACTTGGGAGATCTCAGTTCAAATCTATGCTCCACCACATGTTTCTATGTGACCTTGGGTGAGTCATTAAGCCTCGGTTTATCATCTATAACACGAGGATGATAATTCTATACCTCACAGAGGTGTTGTGATGAAAAATCTATCACAAAGAGTGAGATGCTTTGATATTAGGGTAATGTGGGCCCTATAAGTAACTTAGATAAAGTACCACATAAAACTAGCACCCTTAATTCCAAACAGGGTGGGTTCAGATCCCCTTCCTCGTTGGCTGAGCATGCACTTTGAAGAGGTGAAAAACCTAATACCTCCCAGAGCGCCCACTTGGGCGGTTGACACCCCACCAACAAAGGGCTGTGCCAGCACAGTAATCATAATGGATGTAATTTCATCCACAGCTGCCATCACAGCAAATTCTCCTCTGTTGGTGGTAGTGGTGCTAGTGGAAGGGCAGTTCTTTAAGAACTTCCGAAGGAAGAGCGTTCTCTCAGACATTGTTTTATGTGATCTTCTGTGCTCTATTTGCTCCTTTTGTTTAAAAAAAGAGTATGTCTTGGTAAATCACATCGAAATTATAAGAACAGACCGAGTGTCAAAAACACAAGCAGCTATTTGCCACTGTTAAGCCACTGCCTATGTGCAGCTTTTCTTCCCAAAATGTAGTGGTATAGCTTCAACAATAGTATCCTTCTTTCTCTGTAACCAATTCAACGATAAAACCTGATCCTTTTTCAAATATAAGAACCTGAGCTCAGTGCTTTGTGTCTAATTTTAGTATAGTTTCTTTTTTTTTTAAATACAAACGCTTCTGCTTATACCAACCTTAACCAGTCTTTAATGTGCTTTAATGGCATCATGGAGTGAGCATAGCAACAGAGAACAGCTGGCCACACCACGGAAATCTGGGGCTTCATAGGGCTCCAGGCAAATTATTCATGCAGTTTTAATCCATGTGGGTTTGCACCTAATGAAGTTACACTTTAGGTTTCTGGAATATCAAAACAGAGTTCAGCTAAAACTGCTGAGTTTCGCATCAGAGCTGCTCAAGGCCACAAATTCTGCATGATCCTGTCACTAAACCAAAGAACCGGCTCAGTTTTGAGAGAGTTTTGATTAAACTGGCCTGAGTTTCAAGTGTCTACTCCTACAAGCTGAGTCAGAGGAATAGTTCAGGAGAGGGGTCTGACTGAAATCAGCTCACATGAGGAAGAACTCCTCATGCAAAGGTTGAAGATTCAGGCCCCCCATTTCCAGTCAAACACCCAGATCAAGCTAGTTTAAAGTGGTTTCCGCTTTTTGGGGGAATATGTTGAAGAATTCCAGAGACAGCCTTTGCACCATTTATTCTACACTCAACATAAGAACAGTCACTGTGTCAGTCCAATGGTCCATCTAGCCCAGTAGCCTGTCTTCTGACAGCGACCAATGCCAGGTGCCCAGGATGAAATGAACAGAACAGGTAATCATCAATTTATCCAACCTCTGTCTCCCAGTCCCAGCTTCTGGCAAACAGAGGCTAGGGACACCACCCCTGCCCATCCTGGCTAGTAGCCATTGATGGACCTATCCTCCATGAACTTATCTAGCTCTTTTTTGAACCCTGTTATAGTCTTGGCCTTCACAACGTCCTCTGGCAAAGAGTTCCAGAAGAACTCGTTGTGTGAAGAACTACTTCCTTTTGTTTGTTTTAAACCTACTGCCTGCTCCTGCCTGTTGACTTCAAACCTCAGTTTTCAGAAGGTACACTCCCCATGCACGTGCCAGTCACAAATGCACATGTAGCCAGGTGACTAAATAGACAACTGCATAATCCTTTGTGTGACTATGGTGACTTGTGCAGTTTCCCATTTGGGGTGCACATCAGCAGGCTGTGTAACACCATTACCTGGTGGCACATATAGTAGTTTTATTGGGTGGGGGCAAGAACAGATGCCCGGTGTGACATTGCACCCCATAATGCTTTATGGGAATATGCTTATGAATGTATATATGACATAATTAGAATATTTTTTATGCTACATATGCCATGCAACATATCTATGTAAAGGTTATGATCTACAGAATATATTCATCCTATTTGTATGCATGTGCCGTTGTATTCGAATTTATGAATGTTGGCTGTATACTTTTAAGTAGCCTTAGTAAGGCATTTGGTCAGCTTCTTTAGAGAGGAATGTGCTCAGTCAAGAAACATTTAATGGACAATGGATCTTGGAAAGCTCCAATCCACATAAGAAGTCTACCTCAGGATGTTCAAAGTAGCATGTGAACAATGGCTGCTACCTGTAAGTTCTGAGTCATGCATGGACATGTGACTTGCCCATGTGACTCCAAATCTCCATTTTGTAGCTGGATTTTACACTGGGGGAGGGAGGGGTGTCCACCCACAAGAGAAATTCTATTTAAACCCCTGGGAGACCCTATTTTATTTTGCTTGGTAATTCACTTTATTCTGTCTGTTACTACTTGAAATCACTTAAATCCTTTCTGTATTTAATAAAATCACTTTTTACTTATTATTTAACCCAGAGTATGCATTAATACGGGGGGAGGAGGGGAAGGAACAGCTGTGCATCTCTCTCTCTATCGGTTATAGAGGGCGAACAATTTAAGAGTTTACCCTGTATAAACTTTATACAGGGTAAAACTGATTTATTTGGGTTTGGACCCCACTGGGAGTAGGGCATCTGAGTGTTAGAGACAGGAACACTTCTTATGCTGCTTTCAGTTTGTGGGACGTGGCTGAGACCTGGGTCTGTGTTTGTAGCCGGCAAGCACAACCAGGCTGGAGTCCCAAGCTGGCAGGGAAGGCAGAGGCAGGAGTAGTCTTGGCACATCAATTGGCAGCCCCAAGGGGGTTTCTGTGATCCAACCCGTCACACATGGCCCTTTCAAAGTCTGGCCTCGTATGGATGTGCATTCTTCCACAACATTCATCAGCAATAAAACTCAATCGAGCCACTTCCCTGGTGGCCCATTCTGATTCACATTCTAATGAGCACTTTCCCCAACACTGCAGTGTTGTTTCTCTTCCCATTTTGCTCTTCTACCTTTCTCTTTTTTTCCTTCCAATTAAAAAGCATGATAAATTCTCCAACACTTAGGCCATAGCATTTCACCCAGTAATTCCTGAGTCAAACTCAATGACTTCTGGTTGAACTACAGCATCTCTTTTAGAATTACGGGGTGAAATTCTATGGCCTGTGTTATTCAGGACGTCAGACTCAATGATCATAATGTTCCCTTCTAGCCTTTCTATCTATTAATTTTTCTTGTCCTTTACTTCTTATATATTTTTTTCTTTCTCCCATCTTCCCAGCCTCCCTCTCCTATCGACCCTGGCACACCACAGATTTATTCAGCTCTTATTAGTACTGTCCGTAGCCTCTCCCTCTGCTCTGAATTAGCATGGTGGGTGGCAACTTTCCCCATTCATCTAGGTGGGAGACAGGCAAGAGTGGCACCATACAATTGTAACATATGAATAGTAAATGGAAAAAGGGGGAACATGGCAAAAATCAAAGCCTGTAATTTTAGTTTGACTACTAATTAGCAAAGCCATTTGAAAAGCAAAGCTGACAGAAACGTGTAATTCTCTGTCTCTGTCCTCCTCCCATTACTGATGAGGCTGTTGATTCATTGTGCTTTTTTCCCTCTCTCTCAACTCCTGTCATGTGAGCGCCAGCTCATCACAGCCTTTGGGCATGAAGATGTTTCCTTGGCAAGTGCAGAGCTCAGACGCTGAAATCACGAATTTAACTGGGTAGATGCGGCATCTGTATAGGGCTTTTCTGTGGCAACCAGTTTCTGCTGGGCACAGAAGACCACAAACAAGCCTGTTGTGGCTCCCTGATTCAGCAGAAGGGTGTTGGACGATTGTTTTCTAGAGCTGCCTTACCTTTTATTTTAAGACACTTCAAACTCCCCTTTTTTTTCCCTTCTGCACTTTCCCTATGAAAGACCTGATTCTGCCAGGTGCTGTCCTGTGTGGTGCTGAGTGTCCTCATTTCCCACTGGCTTCACTGGGAGCTGGCGAAGCTCAGTACACCACAGGATGGGACCCTAATTGAAGCTGTGATGTGGGAGGTGTGATAGTGCAGTGTTAATTGAAAGCCTGGGTGTAGTGATCAACGCAAAAGGAGAGGACATCGTAACTGTTTCCTTGTAAATATTAGTTTCACTTGGGGGTTTTATTGCCAATAAACTAAGAGCCAAATCTGGCTTGCCTTGCTCACCCAAGTACTCCCAATGATCACTAATGATTAACTCATATGAGTAACCCAACCAGAAGTTGGCCCTCACATTCTACAACACTTGAAAATACCAATCCCAAATGGGGGCAAGGATTCCATCCCCCTAATCTGGCTCCTATAGGCCCTTCTGGAGACACATGGGCCCATAAACAGCATACCAGGGGATGGGGGAGAATTGCTACCATAGGTACCCCCACATTGTCCCCACAGTTCAGCTCTTAAGACCACCTGTTACCCACCCTACTCCTTTTGGACTGCACCTTCTGGGCTGTGGATCCCGGAGGATGAGCACACACTCTTATCCTATGTCTTTATCATTGTGAAATAAAGCCAGATTTCATTTCATTGATGGGCCTTCACATACTCGTACTGGCAAGTGTGTGAGGGTTACTTCTGTACCTGAGACCAAGAGCTGTTTTCATCCCATACGTCTAGGGCTTAGCCTCCCCTCCACTTTCCGTCAGCTGACACTCAGGCAAATGGCCACATGGATGACTCATGTCTCACTCCCACAGCAGGCTCTTATGTTGCATTTCAAGTTGTTTTACCCTCCGAGCAGACTTCCTCTGCTCCGTGGATGAAGAGCCTGCTCCCACAGACTCCTTTGTTTCAACTCCAGATGGACTGTTGTGCTGATTTTCAGTTGACTGGGTCACCATGGATGAGGTCACTGAGGCCACATAAACTGAGACCAATGCCCATCAACTCCTTTGGCTCCCCTCAAACAAATCGTGGCAGGAGACAGTCTCCATTTAGCAGTAGAGGTACCCTAGACTATCTATTCCTTCAGGGGAGGTCATCTTTATATGGTAGGAGAGTCTCTTCCTCAGTAGAATTCCATCTCCTATCTAGATAGTCATTGCTTTCCCATACCTTCCTCCACATCTATCCCATCAATGGAAAGGCTTTCCACAATGTTTGGGCAATCTGTTGTGAGCGAATAACCAGTAAGTCTGAGATGGATACTGCTGAAAGTTCCCTAATGACTCCTTACCCCTCGGCTTCCCAGTGGAGGAGGGGCTAGTGGTAACCTCCCACACTTCAAAATGATAAGACACCAGCTGTCCTCAGAGTCTCTTGAAGGAGCTAGCAATTTGTTTAGGCAGACCGTGCCCTTGTCCAGTGCAGTGGATGGGAGCGGGCTCAGTATAGCGGAGGGCCTGCCTTCTCTGCATTTATACTCCTGTCCTTCATGTTCTACAAATGTTCCCATGTTAGATCACTATTAAAAACAACTCCAAGGGGAAGGGCTGATCCTTATCCTGGATTGTCTCAATAGGCCAAGACTGGTGTATTGGCAGAATGGTGATCCCTGATAGGAAAACCCCAATGCCAAACTTGGAGAATAGGATAGATGTACAGTGATACTCTGGAAAATCAATGAGTCTCTGGAACCAATCTGAGAATGATGGATTTAAAAAAAAAAAACCAAAGAAAAAAAAAAGGGGGCCAGGGAAATTGTGGGAAAAGAGGTCAAACTACCAGATTTATAGTTTTCTTTGCCAGCAAACTAAGATTTATTTGTAAGTAACTTTTTTTTAATTCTAGGATTTCCCAAAAGAACATAGATATAACCATAAAGAATAAATGAGCCCCTGACTAAAGGCACAAGGCACATAAGGCTGGAACCTCACCAACAGGCACATACAATATGTTCATACAGTCATGTGTGCGCGCACACACACACACACACACATGCACGCACATAGAGACAGAAGTGGTGGAGTTCACAGAGCCCACCCTTAAACTTAAAGGAGTGCTGAAGCAAAACTGGACCAAGGAAGCCCTCCCCTTCAGCAGCTACTGGCCCTGCTCCCTATGGAGGCCCTGATAAAAGGGATCTCTCGCACTCAGGTAGTGAGGAGCGTGAAGGAGAGGCTGGCTGCAAGAAGGCAGACAGGCTATAGCTGCTGAGGCAGAGCAATTTACAGGGGAAGGAGCCTGCCCTTTTCCCTGATGAAGGGGAAGAACTGGGCACTCAGAGTGAGCTTGGAACTTTCACCACCACCCCTGCCCTCCCTGGAGCTGAGTCTCTGAACTACCGAGACTGTATAAACAGAAGGCTGGGGCTATGCCCCAAAATGAAGGCAACCCAGAGACAGTAGGAAGTGGCCCAGGGGAGGGTGATCTGGAGTGTCAGCCAGAAGGGACTGAGCCACCCCTTGCCTTTCTTCCCTTGGGCCATTGTCTGGGACCTGCTGGAGAGGGAGGGCCCAGGTTTTCCTACCCTTTCCTCCTCCCCTGACCACCTGAAAGATCCCAGAGTACTCTGGGGGGAGGTGACAAACCATGACTTGGCTGTTGGTCCCCTGGACTGCCCAGAAGAGCCATCTCACAACTCAGAGACTTTTTGGCTGTGATCTGACCACTAGCCCTGCTGGCTCCCGAGTGAAGCCCATTACAGCAAGTAAGAAGCAAAAAACATCTGATCATCCTGCTGCTTCCAAGAAACAGATTCCACATGACCCAAACTTGGATTCAAAGTTCATTGCTCTGGGATAACCACCTCCAAAATGGTTTTATGTCACATACCATGATAACCATTTGCCACACTTTGAAAAAGTGATGTACAGTAGCAGAGACAGAAAAGGAAACTGGGATTCATGGACTGTAAATCAGAGAAGATGTTTAACTAGTCATGGGAATCAGTTTCTATTAATAGGAAATGTGTGTGTGCTTACAAATTCTTTGACGACACAAATATTCACAATTGTTTTGATTAGATTATTATTATTTATGGAAACAATCAAAACCATTATTTTTATTTATCTGAGAGAGACAAATTCAGGGCCAGAGTCTACCATCCTTACAGACACTCAGTAATACTCTGCAAGAAATCCTATTGGTTTTGATGGGTCAGATCTTAGAACCCTGATAGGGAGCATTGGTAAGCATCTAATCATGAAAGCAATCTCATCGTCTTCAATGGGACTAATAGGGATAAATGCTCATCAGTGTGACTGAGGGTTCCAAAATCCTGTATGGCCTCTGTAATGAAGGAGGTCAGAATGTATGATCACAGTGGTACCTTCTGGCATTACAATCTATGAATCTATGACAATCAAACCAAATAGAACTATTAGCAGAGTAAGTTACTAATCAATGTGAGCTCTTGTGGCAGAATTTAGCCTTTACATTATATAGCATCAAGCACAGTATAAAAAGGGCAGGTTGGTCATAAAATCGAAGATTCAGAATGGCACATCATTCAAAGATGAAGATAGTAGCTACAAACAATCGTGCGATTTAATCCAAAAGCTTTGCTTGAAATCATGCCCTAAGTGTTGCTTCTAGCACTGTGCTAAAAACCGTCTACTTTGTCAAACACTTATAAGAGGTAATTAGAGTTTCAATTAATGGCTTCTCATTGTTCTATAACACTCACCAAAATGATCATTCCTTTCTCTGTGTCATAATTGCCCAATTATATATCTTTAGAAGCTTCAACTGTCTGAGGTGAAGTGGAATCTATATGAAATATAAGCAGTAACCATCTCCCTCCCTTTAACTTCCAGTTTCAGTTACGATTTTGGTGCTTTATATTCATTTTTATTTTCATAAGAGAGTAAGAGTTTAAGGCCAAGGAGGATCACCAGATCATCTCGTGTGACGTCCTGCATATCACAGGCCACCAACATACCTAGTATCCACACGTTAAACCCAACAACTTGAGTAGCTGCTTTAACTATATTCACTTTAACTGTCTAGAGAGTTGGCTGAAGCATCATGACGCCACCATCCCCCAGGAATCATGGTCTTCACATGCGTGTTAGCCAGGTGCTGTTTAAGCATGCAAGGAACAATCCCTGCTTCAACATTTAGTGGCTCTATTGTGGACATTTTCAATCAGGGCCTTGTCTCAGCTTCACCACAACCGACATGGATTCCAATCCCAACCCCCATTGCAGGCCAGAGCAGAATGCCACTTAGTGAATCTGAAGTATCTTCCCAAACAGCGTTTCTGCCTCAGTGTCTGCACATGAGAAATGTTGCCACCTATCAGGGGTTATTAGGGGTGAGCAGTGTACTCAGATGGTGAAATGCCTTTTCATCCAAAAAATACTTTAACTAAGAGAGCTACTGCAGAAGCCTTTGACCTGATTATTGTTCTGGGGCTAACAAATGTCATATTGCTGACATCACAAGCATAAAGGTTTATGGGATTATCCAATGATTGTGGCAGGAGATTCTGCCATCTCAGTAGATCCTAGTCTGGTATACTTGTTATGTCAATGACTTCAGGCAAGGGAGCCACTGTAACTTAGCTTACAAGGCTTTCATGATGCTCACCACCAGTAAAAGCTGTTTCTGTGTTGGACTTGGAAGGTGACCTAGATAGGAACACGCACACTGACAGGGGCGGCTCTAGAGCCCAGCGGGGCAAGCACCCGCCTGGGGCGGCCCTTTCCCAGGGGGGCGGCAGGCTGGGCCGGTGGACCTGCCGCAGTCATGCCTGCGGGAGGTCCACCGGAGCCCCGGGACGACCGGACCTGCCGCAGGCATGACTGCGGATGGTTCGCTGGTCCCGCGGCTGGGCTGGACCTCCCGCAGCCATGACTGCGGCAGCTCAACCGGAGCCGCCGGACCAGCGAACCGCCCGCAGCTGCGGGAGGTCCAGCTGAGCCGCGCGACCAGCGGACCCTCCGCAGTCATGCCCGCGGCAGGTCCGCTGCTCACGCGGCTCGGGGGCACCTCCCGGGCATGATTGCTTGGGGCGGCCAAATTTGTAGAGCCGCCCCTGCACACTGATCCCCCCCTGGCAGTAAGGCATTGGCAATAATTGCTTGCATCATTTTTGTGACTGCAACAATTTTTTGTGTGTGTGTGGCTATAACCATGGGTCACAACTGAGAATACCAAATTTAGGACAAACTGCTGAGAAATTGGGCAGACACACCCCAAAATTGGTGGTTATTCTCCCATAAGCTATACCAATCCAGCAACAAGAGTAAGCTTCTGTTTCACCACACTGGCTAACAAGAAGTCAGAAAAGCAGTCTCCTTAGGCATTCCAGTCCTGGATTCAACACCCAGACACTAGACTTAAAGATTAATGGTTATTTAAAACCAATTTCATCAAACAAAAGGATTCTTCTGAGCCCAAAGGACCAGCCACATACCCAGGTCAATACATAACTCAGATCTTACCCAATTATCACACTGTTGCCAATCCTTTAGTATCTAAAACCTAACGGTTTATTTATAAAAAAAGAAAGAAAGAAAGGGGAGAATTAAAATTGATTAAAGAATCAAATACATACAATAAATGGAAAGTTCTTGGATCAGGCTTGCAGCAGTGATGGAATAAACGACTGGCTTGTTAAGTCTCATTGGAAGGTCCTCAGTCCCTTAGTTAGAATGTTCCCATTAGTATAAATTCATAGTCCAGAGGTTTGAGTGGGAAAGAGGCAAAATGGAGATGTTTTCAGGGCCTTTTATAGCTTCTGCCAATTGAAGGGAAACCCATTGTTCTCACTGTGGAAAATTACATGTAACAAGATGGTGTTTTGAGTCACATGGGCAAGTCACATGTCCATGCATGATTTTGCTTAGTCATAGCAAAGTCCATCACAGGAAAGTCCATTAAACATAGATAGGCATCTTCCATGGTCGATTGTGAGTTAAGTCTCCCTTAATGAGCCATTTAATTTGAATAGTCCCTTCAAGATGTACAGGCTAATTACCTTGTTGTTGTTACCACATGAGCAAACATTTGAAATACAGGCACACAGTTAATATTCATAACTTTAGATAAAAATGATACATGCATACAGATAACAATCGTATTCAGCAAATTATAACCTTTCCATAGACACCTTACTTTGCATATTTTGTACAAGATTATATAACTGTGGTAGCAAAAATGATCTACATGGTCATATTTTATCAGATAATATCACAGTGGCACACTCATGTAACTGTTCTGTCATATGGTTGTGGACTTATCATGCCACAATGGCTCTTAGAGTATGTCTACACTACGGGATTATTCCGATTTTACAGAAACCGGTATTTGGAAACAGATTGTATAAAGTCGAGTGCACGCGGCCACACTAAACACATTAATTCAGCAGTGTGCGTCCATGTACCAAGGCTAGCGTCGATTTCCGGAGCGTTGCACTGTGGGTATCATAGAATCATAGAATCTCAGGGTTGGAAGGGACCTCAGGAGGTCATCTAGTCCAACCCCCTGCTCAAAGCAGGACCAAACCTATAGCTATCCCATAGTTCCTGCAGTCTCCACCGCACATTGGAATTCTGGGTTGAGATCACAATGCATGATGGGGCAAAAAGTATCATGGGTGATTCTGGGTAAATGTCGTCAGTCAATCCTCCCTCCGTGAAAGCAACGGCAGACAATCATTTCGTGCCCTTTTCCCTGGATTGCCCTGGCAGACGCCATAGCACGGCAACCATGGAGCCCGTTCAGCCTTTTTTCACTCTCACCGTATGTCTACTGGATGCTGCTGACAGACGCGGTACTGCAGTGCTACACAGCAGTATTCCCTTGCCTTTGCAAGTTAGCAGAGATGGTTACCAGTCCTATTGTACCGTCTGCTGCTGTCATGGGTGCTCCTGGCTGGCCTCGCTGAGGTCGGCTGGGGGTGCATAGGCAAAAATGGGAATGACTCCCTGGGTCATTCCCTTCCTATGTTTTGTCTAAAAATAGAGTCAGTCCAGCCTAGAATATGGGGCAAGTGTACTAGAGAACCAGAGAGCACAGCCGCTCCGTGTCAGAGCCCCAGAGATCCCGCAGAAATGATGAGCTGCGTGCCATTCTAGGGCGTGCCCCTGCAACAACCCCACCCGTTGCTTCCCTCCTCCCCCACCCCTCCTGGGCTACCATGGCAGTTATCCCCCCATTTGTGTGATGAAATAATAAAGAATTCATGAAGAAACAACACTGACTTTATTGCGTCTGCAATCAGAGATAAAAGTGGGGGGGGGGAGTGCAGCCTCCAGCTGCTATGATATTCCAGGCAGGACTGAATCTCCAGGAGACAAAGCTTAAAGAAAGGAATGACCGGGAGTCATTTCCATTTTTGCTCAGGCACCCCTGGCCGACCTCACCGAGGCCAGCCAGGAGCACTCACGGGATGATGATGACAATGGATACCAGTCATATTGTACCATCTACCATCGGGAAGGGAAGGGAAGGGGATGCTGCTGTGTAGCGCTGCAGCACTGCGTCTGCCAGCAGCATCCAGTAGACATACGGTGATGTTGAAAAAAGGCGAGAAATGATTTTTTTCCCTTTTCTTTCACGGGTGGAGGGGGAGGGTGGCTGATGACATACCCTGAACCACCTGCGACAATGTTTTTGACCCTTCAGGCATTGGGAGCTCAGCCAAGAATCCAAATGGTTTTCAGAGAGTGCGGGAACTGTGGGATAGCTGGAGTCCTCAGTCCCCTCCCTCCATGAGCGTCCATTTGGTTCTTTGGCTTTCCGTTACGCTTGTCTCAGCTCCTTAAGTTTCACGCAGCACTGTGTTGAGTCCCTGTTGTGGCCTCTGTCTATCATAGCCCTGGAGATTTTTTCAAATGCTTTGGCATTTCGTCTTTTGGAACAGAGTTCTGATAGAACAGATTCATTCCCCATACAGAGATCAGATTCAGTATCTCCCGTACGATCCATGCTGGAGCTCTTTTTTGATTCTGGGGCTGCATGGTCACCCGTGCTGATCGGCACTCCACGCTGGGCAAACAGGAAATGAAATTCAAAAGTTTGCAGGGATTTTCCTGTGTACTTGGCCAGTGCATCCGAGTTCAGATTGCTGTCCAGAGCAGTCACAATGGTGCACTGTGGGATAGCACCCAGAGGCCAATACTGTCGAATTGTGGCCACACTAACCCTAATCCGAAATGGCAATACCGATTTCAGTGCTACTCCCCTCGTCAGGGAGGATTACAGATATCGGTATTAAGAGCCCTTTATATCGATATATCTACCAGAGCCACCTGCCGCCCTCCCGGTGACTGGCAGAGCGCCCCCCACGGCATGCCGCCCCAAGCATGCACTTGGCGTGCTGGGGCCTGGAGCTGCCCCTGCAGGTGAGCGGTGTGATTCTATGCAAACAGCACCTCCTCTGCTACAATTTGGAGAGTGGATTTGGTATTTTTGCAATGTTATTAGCTACATCCCTTTCATCTTAGAATGTCAGAGTTGGAAGGGACCTCAGGAGGTCATCTAGTCCGACCCATTGCTCAAAGCAGGACCAATCCCCAGACAGATTTTTGCCCCAGATCCCTAAATGATCCTTTTCTCTAATTTCAAATAAACATTTTCCTCTTGCAGTTCATTGATCTAATTGTCACTCCTTGTACTTTGGCTTCCATTATACATTATACATTTTAACAGTTTGTCTCTCTGCTAAAGATAGGTGTTCTAATAATGAATATAATTAGAGATATTCCACACAACTGTATATAAATGTGACTCCAAAGGGTTTTTAAAACTCCTACATTTCTTATTGATGGATTAGTACTATGATCTGCTTTTAAATTAAGCTCTTCTCTTCTGCTGTGTTGTTCACGGTTCCCATTTCTTCTTCCCCCTTGGCATTGTTACTGGCTCTGCCCAGCATTTTGCTTAAACTGGGAGAGTTGGCAAGTGGCTGCCTTGGCAACCGAAAGCAAATTAACTTTTCGGTTAGCCTACAAGGCATATTTATTCTGGGGCTTTCAACTTTAAATGAAAGCATGGATCATTTGAAATGTGGTTCTTGGAAATAGCAGGATGAGCAGCTGGTTCATGATCATCCCTTTAAATCTGTGAGTTCTGGTCAGAGGCATCTTTAAATATCGTTTAGGGATGAAGTAGCCTCCAAGTCCAGTCACATGTTAAGCTGATCTAAGATGCTGGAGGTTTCAAATTAGCTGGCAGATTTGGGGGTCAGCGGCACGAATTTTTGATTTTTCCATTAAGATTCAGCCTGACCTCTTGGACCCTTTTTTCTCTCAATGGATCACACACAACTCTCTGATGCCCTGATATTTATTCATCAACTTGGGGGATGGGAATGTTATAACTATTGGTAGCGAGCAAGATTCCTCATGTGGAAGATGAAGGCATCTCTCTGAGACGATAAAATACGTATTGAAGAGGAGATCTTATTTGGTGGAGAATTGCATGATGATCGGATAATTGTATACCTCATTGAGTATGGAGTTCAAACCTTTGGGCATGATCTTGACGGACTTCCATGCAAATGATCCAGCCTACCTGAGACCTCCTTAAACCACCGCAATTATGCCTGCTCACCAAATTCCATGGGAACAACAGAGCTCCTCAATCAAAAGAAAGAAGCTAGTTGGTTATGGAGTCCGAGTTCTCTCAACAGCTAGCGCATGACTGTGGAACTCATTCCTGGAAGGAATGAAGATGTTTATGAATTAAACTTACTTTCAAAACAAAATGGAAAAGAGACTTGTTCAGCAGAGCTTCCCACAGTAATTACACGCAAAATACTAAAACAAAACATTAAAAAAATAACCCAGAATAAACAAGCCATTGTCGCACAGGGGGCAGGAAAGAGAGTTTATATTGTGTTTCCTGTAGAATTTGTAAGGCATTCCAAGAACGTAGTGATAAATGCAGTCTATCTGGATCTCAGTCTGCATCTATAAATGATTGGCCAAAATAGGACTTTAAACAATTACTGTAGTTCCCACTGTTGGGAATTTATGAACAGGGGAGAGAGGTGGTTTGCCTGATCTTTAATAGGATGGAGAGGTGTCCATGGGATGACTTCTCTGTTCACATGTGTTCTACACTATGAACACGTTCAGGTGCCCCTGCATTAGATATCAGGAGAATTAGGGTTTCCCTTTGAAGGCCACCCACTAGGAGGCAAGACCAATGTTTGAGCATGTCAATTTCCATTCAGTAGAGGGCAGAGCTAAACAAAATCACTGGCTTCCTTATTTACACAGATTTGTCCCCATCCAATACAACTTCATCCCAGAGTTCATTCAGATGAAGGCAATCAACAGATGAAGGCAATTTTACCCTGTTTTATAAATTCATCAATTTATCTATTCTATTCCAGGTTCTGGGGTTTTTTTGAGAGATTTTCTTAGCTCCTACTTTACTGTTTGCTGGTACACTTAGATTTTCAAATTCTCCCAAATCCCTTATTGTAATAAAGCTCCAAAGGAAATTCCTCAGACTGCCCATTGCTTCTCCATTTCATCTACAAGCAGTTATTCCTTTCCTTACACACAATTTCCCTTCCTGCCATGGATTCATTCTTACTTTATTAGTGGCATTTGTTACATAGGGATGTAGTGATTTTGCAAAGAGGAAGGTTTGTGGGTTTGGTTTTTTTATGACAAGAGGATAGTTTTTCAGGGAACGTAAAAGACACACGTGTAAAGAAGCTGACAGGTGGTGGGCAGGGGCGGCCCTATGTTTTTGGCCGCCCCAAGCAGTCATGCACGGGAGGCGCCCCGGAGCCGCGGGAGCAGCGGACCTCCCGCGGGCATGACTGCAGAGGGATCGCTGGTCCCGCGTGGCTCGGCTGGACCTCCCGCGGCTGCGGACGGTTCGCGGGTCCGGCGGCTCCGCTTGAGCTGCCGCAGTCATGCCTGCGGGAGGTCCAGCGGAGCCGCGGGACGAGCGCCCCCTCCGCAGTCATGCCTGCAGCAGGTCCGGTCGTCCCGGGGCTCCGGTGAACCTCCTGCAGGCATGACTGCGGCAGGTCCGCCGGCACAACCTGCCGCTCCCCCCCCCGGCCGCAGGGGACGCCCCCTAGATTTTGCCGCCCTAGGCACCAGCTTGTTTTGCTGGTGCCTAGAGCCGCCCCTGGTGGTGGGGGGGGGTTGTTTGCTTGCTTTTTTGGTTTGTTTGTTTGGTTTCCCATGCCTCTTGCTATTACAATGTTTGGTGCTAACAAAGCTTCAGAGAAATTACAAGCACAGGAATCCAATTCAAATATTTCTGAGAAGTGTTTTAGGGGAAAACAAGAGAAGAATACAAGAATCCGCCCTCTTCCATGCCCTGTTCAGGTCTGATTTTAAATGATGGGCATATCCTAGCTACAAAATATTGCTGTGTGTTTTAAATTACAAAAGTCACATTAAAATAAGAAATGAAGAGAAAGTTTGTAACTGGTTCTGGAGGCTGTTATTTTTTCTTGTTGTGGAAAGGATGACTCAGCTTGGTAGTGGCCTTCACTGGTTCTCTCAGAGCCAGAACCTGCCAACCTTATTAACACCAAATAGTACATTATTGCACACACAACCCCATTGAAGCCACGTGTCTCCCAATGCCCTTCACTGCTCTCTGCAAGCCATTTCTCTGATCGGTCTTGGTTCAAGCAGAGACTGGCGGGGGGAGGTGTCCCTCATGAGTCAGACAGGCCAGACACTGTGCCCTGGTTCCCCAAAAATACAGAGCTGACTAGTATCAGTTGGCCCAGCTAAATGCTCTTTGGAGATTTTGCCCAACACTGAAATGAACCTTTGCAGCAATCCAGGACTGTAAGTGAACATATAATCATGAAAACTACATCTACCTAAAGGCCTGCTTCTCTTGAGGGCTCCTGGGAATTGGTCTACAGGTGCAAAGAGCTAGCCTATACAGTAGTGTTACATCTAGGTGTGTTTACGTAAGAAGAATAAAGAACAGATTTGGATTATATATGATGCCACTGAACCTCATTTCTTAGGATTTCACCTCATGCGGGACAATATAACAATATAGAATAAATGGCTATATACAGCTTCAAAGGGGCTAAGAATCATCTTCTAGCTATATAGAATTTATAAAGCTCTCATTCCTGTAGGTGCCATACACAAAAATAATTGGATTTCTTCCTTTCTCACTTCTCTACATTTTACTTTTTTGAGTCACAGAAGAATAAAATGCAGTAAAATTATACAACTACTATGTACGAACACAATGTAAGTGTGGGTCACAAATGACTCACAGTAATATAATAACTACTAAAGCTGGCAGGAAATTTTCCAACATAGTGATTTTGAAAATGCTGATTTAACAAAATCTCAGTATTAGACAGGAAAGCGTACACTGTATCAATTTTTCACTGGGAAACTAGCAGAATGTTTTGTTTCAATAATGTCAAAACATTTCAGGAGTGGGGTGGGTGAGATTCTGTGGCCTATGATGTGCAGGAGGTCAGACTAGATGATAATGATGGTACCTTCTGGCCTTAAAGTCTATGAGGCTATTCTACTCTATTGATTCTATTCTATTGATTATATTATAAAAGTTAATATGTTTGAGTATAATATACAAAGATAAAGGCAAAATAACATTTTGACCTTATCAAAATATTTAATTTCACAAAACAAATCCAGGATTTAGATTTTTCATCTTGATTTAGGACAAAAGCAAATGTCAAAATCTCAGAATTTCCCACAGGATGGGAAATTTCAGATTCCTCCCCAAGCAGCTCTAACAACAAATAAACAGTAATTACAATCTCAGCTATTAAATGTTATCCACCAGCATCTTACAGAGGACAGTAAACTGGACACTTGATCTGCTTTCACGTTACAACCCTCCTATGTAGTAAACGGAAATCAAATAAGAGAAAGAGAGAGTTTGAATATCACAGACACTCACATCACACTCAAAATTGCAAGGTAATGTGGTCAAGAAGATAGAGCTCTAAAGTGGGACTATGACAGGGCGTGCAAACCTCACACTAGGCAGGAAAGGGTTAATCCCACCCTATAGGTGGTGGAAGTCCCATACTTTGGACCAGACTGGGCATGCTCCAAATGCTGCACAACCCTGACCAAGGGCCACTGTTCTGACTCCGGCCACTAGGTTGTACAACCCTTTGTACTGACTCTGGCCACTAGGCCACACAGCAGGGGTTCTCAAACTGGGAGTCGTGACCCCTCAGGAGGTCACGAGGTCATTACATGGGGGGGTTGCGAGCTGTCAGCCTTCACCCCAAACCTCGTTTTGCCTCAAGCATTTATAATGGTGTTAAATATATAAAAAAGTGTTTTTACTGTATAATGGGGGTCGCACTCAGAGGCTTGCTATGTGAAAGGCAGGGGCGGCTCCAGGTCCCACCACGCCAAGCGTGTGCTTGGGGCGGCATGCCGCGGGGGGCGCTCTGCCGGTCGCCGGGAGGGCGGCAGGCGGCTCCGGTGGACCTCCCGCAGGCGTGCCTGCGGAGGGTCCGCTGGTGCCACGGCTTCGGTGGAGCACCCCCAGGCACATCTGCGGGAGGTCCACCTGAGCCGCAGGACCGGCGACCGGCAGAGCGCCCCCCGCGGCATGCCACCATGCTTGGGGCAGTTAAATGGCTAGAGCCACCCCTGGTGAAAGGGGTCACCAGTACAAAAGTTTGAGAACCACTGCTGTACAGCCCTGACCCCAAAGGCCATTGTACTGACTCTGGCCGCTAGGTTGTATAGCCCTGACCCCAAATACTGATTCTGGCCACTAGGCCGCACAGCCCTGAACTCAAGGGCCATGGTATTGAGGCTGGTCACTAGGCCTCGCTGCCCTGATCCCAAGGGCCCCCCTTTTGAATCTGACCATTGTGCCTTATCATGCAGAGTCCCGAAACAGCTGGGTAGACTGTAACTGTGGTGTCAGCACATGTATCGTCTGCTTCAACAGGAGACAGGGTGTGCATACACCGCCACAGGGACTCAGGAATCATCGGTCCAAATACTGACTTTGCTTCCACATTGCTGTTCAAGTCACTTTATGTTTATACTTCTGCTGGGAGGTGTGATTCCCAGCGTGGCAGACAGATTTGAGGCAGCATGCTAAAAATACCAGTGTGAATGTTATTGCACAGGTGGTGGCTTGGGTTAGCTGCCCAAGGCCAAGCATGCCTAAGCCCCCTGGGTCCTATTCAGAGCTGCTGCCAGTGCTGCAACATCCACACTGATACTGATAGCAGACTGTCTAAAGCAGAGCTAGTGGAAGTCTGTCTACCTGCGCTGAGACTCATCTCCCAGCTGCTGTGTAGATACACCCTCTGAGCCTCGGTTTCCCCCCTCCTCCCACATCTATATCGTCTGTTAAGAAGAGAGCTGGCTGAAAATTTCCCCCCAGAACAGCTTTCTAAGCAAAAACAAATTGAGAAATGTTTCACAAAAAGGAATTGCCTTTTTTTCAGCCCAACTCTAATTTAGAGTTTGCTCTTCAGAGCAGAGACTGTCTCTCACTCTGCATTTGTACAGAACCTAATACAATAGTGCTGTGATCTGATCTGGGACCTCTTGGTGCTACTGTATTGCAAATCATACTAATAAAGGTTGTGAGAAAGAACACATACCACTGTCTATATGAAACCATTTGAACTTCAAAATGAAAACGTAAGTGCTACAGAGCATACTCTTCAGACTTTAGCAGAAAGTTACTGTATATGACTGCAGCACAAACATGTATCCACAGTTCTGGCAAACAATTCTAAAGGGAAGTCAAGATACTATGGAATTAACCTAATATTGTCACAGTTTTAAGGCTGTAATTACATTATCCTCCTTGGATGTCATTTGCCAGATCTTTTACCCAAACTTTGTTGTTCTCTAATGTATGTAATTTGTGACTAAATCTTTCCATCTGGAGCCTTCATCTTCTCCCGATGTGATTGCTCATACATTTCTTGACAGCAGGGTGTTTCTCTGATTCACTATTAAATAGTATTATTCCTTTTGCCTCCACCCTTAAATGTTTAGGGAAAACTTGGCTCTGCCTTTAAAAATGCAGCAGTGATATGTATTGCTTGCTATCTCTCCCATAGTATTACTCCATTGCTTAGATCGGGGTAGGCAACCTATGTCACGCGTGCCAAAGGCGGCACACGAGCTGATTTTCAGTGGCACTCACACTGCCTGGGTCCTGGCAACTAGTCCAGGGGGATCTGCATTTTAATTTAATTTTAAATGAAGCTTCTTAAACATTTTTAAAACCGTGTTTACTTTACATAAAACAATAGTTTAGTTATATATTATAGACTTATAGAAAGAGACTTTCTAATAATGTTAAAATGGCATGCAAAACCTTAAATTAGAGTGAATAAATGAAGATTCGACACACCACTTCTGAAAGGTTGCCGACCCCTAGTTTGCAGTAAGGAGAATATTTGTTATAACTTTGTTTCCTTTGTCCTGAGAGCCCCAAGAATAAGCTCCACACACAAAATTTACATAATTCTCCTTCAATTTCTTTAATAAAGATATTTCATTTTATAGAGTCCAAACAAGCATATAACTAGTCGGTAAATACATTATAATTACAGATTACAGACTAATTAGGGTGTTATTTATGCCTGAAGATTATATTCTAATTATGCATGAAGTTTATTATGGGAAAAAACTGGCAAGTGATATAGAAGCAATTACTATAAAATTATAAGTAGAGACAATTTGAGTTTATGATTATTTGTACCCTATGAAATAACCAGTTACCAAAAATCAGATTGAGGTGCTTCATTGTGCTTGACAGGTTTGACTTTTTAATAATATTTAGACTCTATGAGTGCCAAGTAACAGGGCACAGTTGTTTTGAGGGAAATCTGTGGGCACGTTGTTCTCAGAACGTTTCCCCACTGCTTGGTCCATGACTCTGCCCAGGTCCAACCTCCATTGCCCCCACAGAGTCTATCATATTTCTAAGGGACTTATCACTATTCTATACATATTCTTCTACTGCCCTTATCACCATAGTGGCTGACGAACAATGGCAACATGGTTCATTCTCTCTCTCTCCTCCTCTTGCCACGGAGGGCAAATTGTGTGCAGTGGCGTATTTGTGTTTCAATCCTTTATTATTATTATTTTTGTTTCTAATGAACACTCTGCTCTGTGTTGACATGACAGAAAACAAGTTGAAGAAATGTTTCTTGTGTAACCCATGTGCCTAATAGGGTGATATCTCTGAGACCCAGGTCAGGGGTGGGAGAAGGTAGGAGTGAGTTGTGTCTGGGTCACTGTTGCTAGGCAGATTAAAACTCTACATCCAGAAGCTTCTGGAATTGGGTGTGGTAGTTTTGGGTCTGCTCCAATAGGTTCCCTGTTGCTGGGGTCAGACTCCATGGGGGGAGCAGTCAGGGCAGCTGCTTTGCAGGGGCCATGTGCCCTGTGTGAGTTGGGAGAAGCTGATCCCAGGAGCAGGAAGCAGGCTGTTGTCCCTAATGCTGAAGCATTTTGCAGTAGGTTGTTGATATTGTTAACCCTCTAACAGGGCAGCAAGGGCAATGCTAATTATAGCCAGGGGAAATTGGGAGGGAAAAATAACTTCTATTTTAATTGTATGCTTTGAATGTTGTTTTGATTTTAGCCAAGCTGCTGTAGTTCAATTGTCTCAAGTAGTGCAATTCACCAACTTTTCTATAAATATAGTCACGGCGAAAGAGTCATTTCTATTTTGCTATTCTCGGTTTTGTATTTTCTTGTAACAGGGTTTTCTTTAAATCTATACACTTAGCTGAGTGATTGGTTAATCCGTTAGCCGGCTGGCTAGCAGTGATTTCAGCAGAGGAAGAGTCTGCCTGGATTCCAGCTGAAGATTCCTACAAGCAAGTGGAGGGAAGATGTTGTTTTAGACTCAGCCGACTGTATAGATTTGGTGATCAAAGACTCTAACTGAGACTTAGGTGAACTCAACCTAAGCTTTTGGGAACTCTCAGTCTCTTCTCACTGTGTTGCTGTGGGGACTGAACTGTTCAGATCTTAATTTGTTTTCTTTATTTATGTTTATGCATAACTGTGAAGATAATGTCTGTGGATTATATAATAGCCATGTTAGGCAGTAAAAATTAGATTATTAATGGTTTCTATATCCTAAGATTTTAGAAAGTTATTTGATTAAATTCATTTCTTTAGTTTAGTGGGGAGGTTGACCCTGTGCAATCCTTGCTGAAAAACCTTAGAGACTGATTCTGGGTCTCTAGCTACTTTCTATGGGAGTTGGATTTTTTTAGTCACTGGAGAAGGGCAATGAAGCGAACTCTAGCCCACCCAAAGGTTACACTTGCACTTGGGGCAGAAAGTGGTGAGGGTTATGATGGTGCTTGATTCCTGGGGGAGTTCATTCCAGAGTCTCACACTGGTCACTGAGAAATCTCTCTCTGCTGTACCAATGAGCTATATACATAGGCTAGACAGTTTCATTGTGACTAAGGAGTGGAGCTGCCAGCCATGGTCTTCACCCTGGAGCTTTAGGTGAACTTTTGGATCTGATGGGTTCAGGCAATTATTACCTTATTACTAGAGGTGGTAGAGAATTTTTCAGTGAAATGGTTTTTACATTGGAAAATGCTGATTTGTCAAAACCGAAACTGGAAAGTGTCAGTTTCAACGATTTTCCCATTGCAGCATTTTCAAAACTAAGAAGTTCATTTTCTGGGTCAATATGACTTTTGCTTAGAAATTTAAGTTAATTCATAGCAAAAAAAACCCAAAGTAAAATATTTTAAAGGACCAAATTGAAACAGAATATTTCAATATTATTGAACTGGCACATTTTGATTGACCTGATCTGGGATTTTTTTCAGATTTTCAATTCATGAAAATTTGAATGTTCTGATTTAGGATGGAAAAAATCTTGTAATCCTGAAAATTCTCATGGTCCAAGAAAACCATTTCCCACAAAGCTCTGTTTACAACATACTGAAGGATCAGAGCCCATAACAGAGTTATATTAATTGAAAAAACTTTGTTGATTAACTCCGGTTGCTTTCATAGAAAGAGCTTTCATTTTGTAACAACTTTAAGGCTTCTGATTTTTCATTAATTCAAAAGGGACCAGTATTCCCTGAGAACTATTCTACATTACTAAACTGGCAGAATGGGATATTTTGTTTGCCATTGTTCATTATTCTTTTTAATTATATTTAACACATTTTTATATACTATTAGATGCCCTGTAGTGATTACTCTTTTGCAGTACTCTGTAGTTAGCTGTTAACATTGTAGTTAAATCACATAGACCCAAAGTTCAAAAGTGTCCACTAATGTTCGGTATCTCCATGTTTCGTTGTCCACCTTGATGCACTTTTAAGAAGCCTCAATTTGTGAGGTGATGGGCATTCACGGCTCCTATTAAAGTCAAGACCAGCAGATGATCACACCTTTGAAAATCACAGTCCAAGTGTCTCAAGTTGGGCATCCAAAAGCTGAGGCACTGGAAATTAGTAGACACTTGGAAATGTCAGCCACAAGACAAAATCCTCAGCTGGTATAAGATGTCATGTCTCCATTGATTTCAGTGGCGCTACATCAAATTTACAACTGCTGAGGCTTTGGCCCACAGAGTATTTTTACCTCAGAGGGAAGCCCTCGAGTGACTTTTGGACTTTTAAATAAGTTCCTTATCCTTGAGGCAGCAATGTTTAAAGAAAAGGATTGCACATTAATAGCAGCTAAGCTATTTTATGAAGCCCCAGTGGTGTTTCTTGACATTCTTATTACAGGAAAATTGCTTATAACGTAGGGTCATGTTTATAGAGGTAGAGGTGCTTAATATTATTTCCACAAGCAATTTAAAAGATTCACGGAGAGCCTCACAGGAACTAGTTATGTTGATTATGTTTGGTGCATGTAGTACACTTTTCTTATATTTTAGGCTTGTCACCATGAACCAGAAGTGGTGTGTAGAATTGCAAATGTAAAACATGTGCTTATCTTGTTGGAAATTTTTATATATTAATCCCTCCTGGATATTAGGACTGGGGAAATCACAGTCCTGATTGTTTGATGTATTGGAAATATGGTGCTCAATTTCTCCCATTCTGTTTGCCATTGATGTTTAGCAAAGGAAAAAGTAACATTCTGATATTTGAAGATTAGTCTGGACAGGTTTCTAGAGAAGATTCTGAACTGGGGTCTAATTTCAGATTATAATCTGGAGCAGATTTTCCAAAACATAGCATGAGTTCACCCATAACACTGGTCTTGCACTAGCGGTGTCCCCAAAACATAGCATGCACATGCAAAAATCAGCTAATTGCTAGAGCTGGTTGGGAATTTTTGTGACAAAATGTTTTTTTTTCATCAGAAAATGACAATTCTTTGAAACTGACACTATTTTTTTTAATGGAGATATATGTGTGTCTCATAGAACTGGAAGGGACCCTGAAAGGTCATCAAGTCCAGCCCTCTGCCTTCACTAGCAGGACCAAGTTCTGTTTTTGCCCTAGATAGCCCCCTTGGGGATTAAACTCACCACCCTGGGTGTAGTAGACCAATGCTCACACCACTGAGCCATCCATTCCCCCTTTCTGTGAGATGTTTTTGTGTTGACAATGTTTTGTCAGGAAGGTTTCTCAGATCCAGGTTGGAATTTATAATCAATGGCAGAGAGGGAGAGTACCCTTACTCCAGGATAGCCAATAACATGATGGTGAGAGCTCTTCTCTGGGACATAGGACATCAAGGTCCTACTCTGTCCGATGTAGAGCAGGGCCTGGAACCTGAGTGTCCCACATCCCAGGTGAGTGCCCTAAACTGCTGTGCTATACTCAGATGTGCGTCTATCTGTCCCACTCACTCATTTGGAGAGGTCTTCATTTTATTCCAATGAAAGACAAAAATAAATTTTAGAAACACTGATGTTTTTCACTAAATGGAATTCTTGTTTTCTGTCCAGCCCTACTAATTGCTTACTGATTGCAATTACTTATTTGAATGTACCTGCAAATGTGGGGGAGTTGTTTTTCCCCCCACATCCTCGCCATGACTTGAAAGTTTACCCCAGTTGATATATGTTGGCTAGCACTGCGGAAAGCTTCACTCTTTGATAACTCTCCTTTGATAACATGACTTTGTGTATTCAGTACAGCCCCATTTCTCTAAGTGATAGAAGAAACTGTCTCATATGTTGATTTGAGAGATATTTTCCCATTATCAGACATTTACTTACTATGTGCTACCATGCTTTGCATGCACAAAGCCCTTTGCAGACATTAAGCTAATCCTCACAACAGTCCTTTGTGGTAGGTAATTATAAGAATTATATCCCCACTTTACAGATGGAGAGACTAAGGCAGTGAGATTAAGTGACTAGCTCAAGACCACACAGGAAGCCCAGGTCAAAGCCAGGATTAGAACTCAGGATCTGGTGCATAAGTCCCTGGGCTACACTTCCCCTCATATGTTTTGCTCCTAAAATGACTGTTGAGAAGGATAAATTATGAAGAATACAATTGTTTAGGAAACAAGTACAGGCAGGTTGGTCTTGCTGTTAAGACACTAGAGTGGGCCTCAGGAGATCTGGATTCATATCCCAGCTCTGCCACAGACTACCTGTGACCTTGAGCAGTTCACTTCAGGACAGATTTTAGAGGTATTTAGTGACCTAAATGTGCAAATAAGCACCTAGCAGGATTTTCAAAAGCACCTAGGCACTTAACTCCCACAGAAATCATGGAATCCCATGGAAATGCTTTAATCAGTGGGATTTAATCACATGCTTAAATGCTTTCCAGAACCAGGGCCTTATGGCCTAATTCTTCATCACTGAATCAATGTGGCCTTTGCCGTAGACTTCAATGGTGAGAGGATCAAGCACTTATATTGGTTCATAAATTGCGCTTGTAAGTCACAATTTTCTTTCTCAGAACAGTACTTTCATTTTAAAAGCATCTATTCTATCTACATTTAATACATCCCAGTAAGTCAGTTTATTTGTCTCCTATCTCCATGTACCATTTGAACTGCATATTTTAGAAAACTCTAATTATAGAACAGTTCTTCCCAAATGTCATTCTTAAAACCCAAAATTTCATCTCAATCAAATCTCATAAAAATCGGATTTACAATGTTTTGTAATTATTTTTCATCTGTGGGCTGTTGTGTTCTCATTAACCAATGTATTCTTCCTTAGTACCCACTTCTAATACCAATCTTATTTGATGTTGATTTATTCCTTTGTAGCTTCAGATGTACTAAAGGAACTCAAGTCTATTTGTTGTTTGGCTCATTTACATGGACAAATGAGGTTTCAGCTCTCTACACTACGTCTTCATAGAGACCAATAAAAATGCCCTCCAAGTGTCATAAAGTTTTGATTTGTGTTTGTAACACAGAGAATGTGAAAAAAAAAGGTAATTTGCATTTTTGGAAGATTATAATCATCTCAGATAACTCTGCATTCAGGCTGTGTGAATGGCAAAAAGTGATTTACAATGTAATGCTCATCACAGAGAAAGTTCTTTTGTTATTATAATACTAGGGGGAAAATAAGAACATGTTCCATATTCTTATGTTTTTATTATGAATAGAAAACAGAAGATATTCATTTCTGAATAATAGAAAGATCACATAAAACATAGTCTTCCACAGTACAGAATATCAGAATTAAGGGTTAGATTTCAGCGGGTGTGAATTAGTACAGCTCAGCTGAATTCATTGGAGTTATGCCAGTTTACACTAGCTGAGTGGCTAATTCTACAGCTGTACCATACTTTACCAGAGATGTGAGGACCTAAATTTTCAAAAGTGCCTACTGATTATGGGTGCTTACTAGAGATACCATAAAGGGGCCTGATTTTCAGAAAAGATCTGAGCACCCACTTTCTGAAAACCAGACGCTTTTGAAGTGTCTATTCTTGGCTACCCCAAAATACTCAAAGTCACTGGTGGTCATTTTGAAAATTTAGACTATAAAAGATTAGAACTTTCACTGTCCATTGACCAAAGATGCAAGCTGATTGTCTTTGAGAGCCTTTTGATTATGAAACCTGAAAAACTCGCAAGGGTCCTGATCCAATGCTCATTGAAGTGAAATCATTCACTTCAATGGGCTTTCGATTAGGCCCGAGGTTGCAAGTGATAAAAGGGAAATGGAAGGGCAATGTATAATGCCATTCATTAGCAGAATGTATTGTGTGGTGATACTTTTTAATCTCACTCTCAAAATCAAAACAAAATGTTTTCCTTGTCAGTTTCCTTGGTTTTGATTAGTATGGGTTTGCACCTCTGGTATTGTACATTGAGTTTTGGTTCAGACAAACCTAAGCTCAAAATGATACTAAGTTAAAATGGATGAGTTTTTCCTAAATGCGTTAGAAACTATTGCGTTTCATCTGGCACCCACTTCAAGCCATAATGTAATGTGCAGAGAAAGTCCAAATTTGGAATTTCTGTCACATGGGACATTCTGAGATTTTGGAATTTGGTTTCATCCCAAATTCGGACAAAATGTTGAAATATCAGAATTTTTCATAAAACAAAATATTCTGAAAACATTTTGTTTTGACCATATCAAAATGTTTTGTTTGCATTTGATCATTTTGACTTTTATATTATAGTTTATCAGAATATTTGTGACGTCTCAGAATGAAAGATTTTGACCTTATGAAAACCTTTCAGTAATTTCCGACGACAAAATTCAATGGAATAAGTTCCCACAAAACATATCAATTATTTCCAATCAGTATTTCCCAACAGAACAATTTTCTGCTGGAAAACTTTGAGTTCTAGTAACGTGCTTGCTTCTTGTGTGTAACATTGCCGTCCAGCAATGGGTCCTTGGAGACAATAACAGACCTAAAATAGATTTCCTTTAGTTCAAGTAATAGAGGACGGTGATCTTGATGCTTGAAGGTCCAGAATTCCAATTCCAACGCCCCAGGTGTATAAAATATCTCTCATAATTCGCAGTTGTCCGCAATACAGGGATTCATTGCTATGCTATAGGGCAGAGGCTGTTTCTTATGTGTGTATACAGCATGTCACAGATTTAGGCCCCAGTTTCATTTAAGGCCTTTAGGCACAACTGTAGTACATATACCTAATAATAATGTGATGATTTGTGTTCATTGGTCAAATATTGTACTCAAAATCAACCATGTTGGATATACATTGTATGTTACATGGCATGCTGGGGTTTATTAAATTTTGTAAAATTTAAATGTTAAAAATTAAACTAATAGCCTTTTTCTTTGGTGCAGTGAAAATGTGAAGTAACTGAGTATCTCTGCTTGGATATTATTTTTTATTTCATACATATAGACTTATTATAAATTACTCTGTTAATATGAAGATGCTTATGCATGTCCAAGGTTCTGCAAATATAATTAAAAGACTCTTGGGTCGCTCGGTCTGCTTTTCTATTCCTTAGCACTCCAGGGCTCTCACCATATGGAAAAAGCTTTGATATGAGGAAGAAGAAGCACTACTTAATTTCTTTTACCATGGACAAAATTTATTCCTAGCTCCCAAATGAAAGGCTTTGTGTGTTGCAACATGAAAGTGCTGGGGAGAATTTAGGTACTAGCTTTAAGACCAGCAAAGAGATGTATACATTGAAAAATGCATGCGGCACACAGATTTTTCTTGAACTTTAAATGGCTCATATTGAAAATAGAGATCTCGCAAATTACGGTCTGGGGAACTATATTCAACCGAATACAGCAGCTTGTTTCCACTCCCAAATGTGACGTGAGCTCAAAGAGAATATTGTTCAGTCTGAGAAGGCCATTTACACTATGTGGCTTATCAGCAGCCACAAGTATGTGCAGAGACTCATTTGTCACCTGCACATTTGTTGTGGATCCACCAAGTACAGAGATGATACTACAAGAAGATGACATTCCGAATCTCGATTGTAATTGCCAGCTGAGGTGGATGAAGATAGAGGGAGAAAGTGCAGTGATGTCTCAGGAAAGAAAACAAACAGAGGACCTGGCAAACTAATGAATACATCCTCACAGGCCTCACATGTGACAGGGAAGTATCCTTAGCTCCATTTTACAGATGGGAAACAGATTTCAGTGGGATTGCTGATGTGATAAAGTTAGGCACATGTTTAGGTACTTCACTGACTAAGAGTCAGAGATTAAAGGCCTGATCTTCAGAGGGCCTAAGCTCCTGAAGCTCTACAGGGTGAATAGTGGATGTTCAGCACTTCTGAAGATCAGGCCTAAGGTTACTTACCAAGATCATATAGAAAGTCCATGACTGAGCAGAGAATTGAAGCCTGGTTTCCTGAGTCTCATTCAGTGACACTGTAAGATCACGCTTCCTCCCCTGCCACCAGAGTATGTTACCTACAATGGGGCCCTTAGAGGCGGAAGTCCTTTCACACACTCATTTCTCCCCTACCCAGACACAGACAGGTTTGTCTTTTTTTTGTTCTCCCCTCCGACCCCCATATGCACATTTTGGAACACTAACCTCTTTCAGGGAACAGCTTCTCATGGTAGGACTCCCCAAGTGAGCTGAGACCTAGAGGAGGCTGTCTCTTATGAATACTTTTCTGTATTTCCTTATCTGGAGTAGGGAGTTAGCTGAGTACACTCCACGTTCTCCCTGAATCAGAGAAATGGAGGGGTGGTTTATATTATGCACAACTGTAATCTGTTAGGTTTTATTTCTATTTTTTTTGCTTTCCTCTGAAGCATCAGAGTCCTACCACAGTTAGAGATGGGATGCGGGGTATGGTAGATGAGTGCTCTGTGGCGTACAGAGGATCCTTAGGGTACGACTACGCTGCTGCTGGGAGGTGTGATTTCCAGCACGAGTAGACAGACTTGCACTAGCCCTGCTTGAGCTAGCAGGCTAAAAATGGAAGGGTGGGTGTTGCGGCACAGGCAGTGGCTTGGGCTAGGTGCCCGAGCTCAGACGCAGGGAGTCGGGTGAGCTTGGACTCTGGCTAACCTGAACCGCTGCCCATGCCGCAACAGCCACACTGCTATTTTTAGCATGTAGCTCTACAAGAGCTAGCCTGAGTCTGCCTGTTAGCATTGTGGGTCACACCTTCCAGCTGCTGTATAGCCCTACCCTGAGATGCCCAGCTGGTGAGTCTTGCTCACATGTCCAGAGTCAAGTTAATCTCCACATTTGGGATTGGGAAGGAGTTTCCCCCCGGGTCAGATTGGCAGGGACCTTGGGCGTGTAATCCCCCTTTCCTTCCCAGGTTACTCAGGATCAGGAGTAACTGGACACCTGATACTGTCAAAAGTAAAGGAGATTCTGAGTGGTGATGTTGGCTAGGAGGGAACCCTCTATTTACCCCTCTGCTGCAGTCCTTTTATTTATAAGGAAAATTAATTTTGGCAGTGCCTCCACCTGGCTGGTCTCTATACCCACCCTGGTGCGCCTTGGGAGCCTCCAGGAATAAATCTGAGCTAATCTATGCAATGGGTCTAACCCAAAAGTACTAATCATAAACCCTACACAAATCATATACTCTTAGATGACAATCTTTACTTAACAATTTAGAAAACCGCGATATGACAGATTGAGATTAATTAAAGTGTCACAACCATTTTAAGTCAGAAGGGAGCACTTCAATAAATCAATTAATAATTGCAGTTTACAGTAGTAAATAAAATGTAACCAACTTACACCAGTTACCTCTCCCCTGAGTGCGGACTCTGGATTTCAGAGTTCTAGACCCTTGCTCGCGTGGGCTCACTTGAAGATCTTGAAGCTGGGGGCAGCACTCTGCTGGTCCAGTAAAACAGCCCAGCTAATGCAACAAACTAGTCTAAACTGGGATGATTCCAAGCGGCACAATCTCTCTGGTGATGGGAGTTATAACTAGAGGTAAATAATCCTGGATCCTGGTTAGACAATACAACCACTTCTTCTCTTCTCAGGCTCAAAGAAACCCCTTCAAATCCCTCCACTGTCCCTCTTCCCCTGAAAGCACTTTCCCAAACAACAAAGGCGGTTCTCACACTGCCCTGACTGCATGCCAACCTCAGTCATTCTGGTCACAGTAATAGTCTTTGCCTTGTCTCTGATGAAGCCCAGCAATAGCTTCCTTGACTCCCTGCTTGGTCGAAACCTCAGCAGTTTCTCAGCAGCACCTTCTGGCTTTTTAGCAGCAGTTTAGCAGTAATTCTTGTCTTGGAAAGGTCTCCAGAAAGCGATCCCCTGCCCCCAGATCAATGGCCTGGTAACAGTCTCAGCTTCCGAGTCCGAACAGGAGATTGCAGCAGTGCACTGGTGTCCCTCCTGAACAGATCTCAGACAAGACTTATAGCAGAGGCGCTGACTCTGGGGGTGCTCAGCTGCTGTCCTGATGATTAGCTGTTGAGCAGAGCTGCCCCGCCACTCGCTGAAGGTGCTCAGGGGACGAGGTTTCGGGGGAGGGGGTGGAGCTGGTGTGGGGCACCCACCAGCAAAATGAAAAGTCAGTGCCCATGGCTTATAGCCACTCAGCAGCTACTCTTGTTTAAGCCCTCACAAAATGAAGGCCACTTCATAATACCTCAGCCTCCAAACTGAGGCTCCCCACATCTCTGGAAGCAGAAGTCTCTCTGTTCCCCAAGATATCATGGGGGTGTCCAAGGTTGGATTGAAGCCCTCAGGCTATTCCCAACCAGAACACCCCCAATTTAGTACAGAGGCCCTGCTAATAGTGGATGTCTACAGCTGTTTTTTGCCTTCCTCTGCAGCATGGAACGCAGATCACCCACTAGGACAATCTGGGCATATCTCAACCAACTCAATTACCTACCATTGAGGGGTCTCAGGCACTGATGACACCTCAGCCTCTCCTGTGTTCTGTCTGTGGCACCCAGCAGTTTTGTTTCCTGAGGACTGAAATGCTTTAGTTTAACTGAAGTCATTGGGGTCAACAGAAGGGAACCTGGGTGAAATGTAATGACTGGCAATATATAGGCAGTCACAGACAGGATGATCTAATGGCTCCTTCTGGATGTAAACTGTCTGGAACTAGGACATTATGTTTGTCTTCCTCCTGGGGTACCCAAAAGCGAAAGATTCCACTGGCTTCTCCCTTCTCAGTGGCTCACCGTGGAGCCAGGGATGCTGCATTTTCTGAACACCTTTGCTTCAAGGACAACTGTAGGGTTGCATGTCTTTCTGTTCCTGGAAGCCAACTCCTTGCATCCAACTCCAGTCCCCCAAACACTGTCTATCTTTGGTCAGTCACATGTTCGAGCAGTGCCAGCCATATGGACCTGCAGTTGGTTGTCCTGGCATGTCGATCAAACATTTTGTCCATCCCTACACAGAGTGTTCAACTCTCAGGCATCTGTGTAGGCAGATATTTGGAGCTCTGGGGGTCTTTCTCCTCTCTAGAACCTCATAATAAGTGGTCCTACACCTGAATTCTCCTTTCCTAAACAGCTGGAGCAAAATATGCTAAAAAAAAAAAGGAGGACTTGTGATTGTTTAGAGAAATAAGAGCTTAATATCTGAACAATTAGCACAGCTGCTCTACCATCCCTTGGTGACAATAGAGAGACTCTTGTTATGTGTGCTAAAGAAACAGACTTCACAGAAACTTGTTTGCAACCATTAACAAAAAATAAATGTGCTATTTCCTTCTGCTTAATAGATAACATCAGAGAATCCAAACAGAGAGAGCCACAGCACTGAGCTCAGTACTGCAGCTGCCTTTGCTGGAAAAAAAGGAGATTTCTTAAGCGATGGGAGCTTGGAATCAAATCCTGCAAAATAAAACGGAGCCTGGTGAAGTATCCTGTGCTTTGTAGGCTGGAAAGAGCAAGTGGAATGAATGAGATGGGGTCAGAGTAAGCCCCAATCTACATGAGCTGATATGTAGATTGAGCCTCAAGCTGATACACCTCTACCCTGATATAATGCGACCCGATAAAACATGAATTCGGATATAAAGCGGTAAAGCAGCGTGCCTGGGGGGCGGGGCTGCACACTCCAGTGGATCAAAGCAAGTTCAATATAACGTGGTTTCACCTATAACGCGGTAAGATTTTTTGGCTCCCAAGGACAGCGTTATATCGAGGTATAGGTGTATGTAGATTGAAAATAAATAGCTTGGTGGCCACAAATCTGCTCCTTTGTCAGTTACGCATTGAGCCATCACAGTCACTTAGGATCATTGTAACAGAGAGTTTCAGTGTCATTTATTATATAGTATCATCCTCTGACGGAAATGCTGTGAAGGACCCAGAAAAAAAAAAGGCTCTGTTTTGCACATCTAAACAAGGCAGTCACTGTTGGGAACCTTAATTTAGAATGATACACGGAACTGACTACAAGAAAATATCATCTTTACGTATACCACAGACTAATGATTTCAAGAATGCCTTGTCTAGTAATAATCTTGGAACCACAGAAATGTAGGGCTGCAACGGACCTTGAGAGGTCATCTGGTGCTCTAGTCCATGCCCCTGCCCTGAGGCAGGACCAAATATAGCTAGACCATCCCTAACTGGTCTAACCTGTTCTTCAGAACCTCCACTGATGCGGATTCCACAACCTCCCTTGGAAGCCTATTTCAGTACTTAGCTTTACTTATAATTAGACATTTTTCCCTATATCTAATCAAAATGTCCCTTGCTGAAGATTAAACTGATTATTTCTTGTCCTACCTTTAATGGACATGGAGAACATTTGATCACCATCCTCTTTATAAGAGCCCTTAACATATTTGATCAGTGATCAGGTGCCCCCTCAGTCATTTCTTCTCAAGATTTAACATGTTTTGGGTTTGTTTGGTTTTTTGTTGGTTTTTTTTCCTCATAGGTCAGGTTCTAAGTCTTTTATCATTTTTGTTGCTTTTCTCTTGTTTCTGTCTAGTTTGTACATGTCTTTCATAAAGTGCAGCACCCTGAGTTGGACGCAGTACTCCAGCAGAGGCCTCACCAGTGCTGAGTATAGGGGGACAATTACCTCCCATGTTTTGCATACAACACTCTTGTTAATACATACCAGAATTATATTAGCCTTTTTCACAACTGCATCACATTGTTGGGTCATTTTCAGTTCGTGATCTACTGTAACCCTCAGATCTTCTCAGCAGTACTGGGATAGCTCAGTGGTTTGAGCATTGGCCTGCTAAACCCAGGGTTATAAGCTCAATCCTTGAGGGGGCCATTTAGGGAACTGGGGTAAAAATCTGGGGATTTGTCCTACTCTGAGCAGTAGGTTGGACTAGATGACCTACTGAGGTCCTTCCCAACCTTGATATTCTATGATTCACCTAGCCAGTTATTCTCCATTTGTAGCTGTGCATTTGATTTTTCCTTCCTAAGTACTATACTTACAGTACTTTGCACTTGTCTTTACTGAATTTCATCTTGTTGATTTCAGACCAGTTGTCCAATTTATCAATATTAGTTTGAATTTTGATTCTGTCATCCAAAGTGCTTGCCAGTTTGGTGTTATCCACAAATTTTATAAGCATAGTTTTCACCGCATTATACAAATAATTAAAGACAATACTGAATAGTACCAGACCCAAGACAGAGCCCTTGTGGGACACTGCTAGATACATCCTTGCAGTTTGACAGTCAACCACTGATAACTACTCGGAGTATTTTCCACCAGTTGTATACCCACCTTATAGTAATTTCTTCTAAGCCACTTTTCCCTAGTTTATGTGTGATAATATCATGTGGGATTGTGTCGAAAGCCTTACAAATATCAACATATATCATGTCTATTGCTTTGCCTTTATCTGTTAGGCCAGTAACTATGTCAAATAATGAAATTAGGTTGTTTGGCATGATGTTTTCTTGACAAATCCATATTGGATATTACTTATCACCTTATTATACTGTACATGTTGACAAATTGAGTATTTGATAATTTGATCCTGTATCTTTACATAAACAGAAGTTAGGCTTATTGGTCTATAATTCCCTGGGTCCTCTTTGTTATCCTTTTTGAAAGATAAGTAATATGTTGACCTTCTCCATTCCTCTTGGATCTCACCTGTCTTCCATGAGGTCTCGAAGATGATCACTAATACTTCCAGAATTGCTTCAGCTACTTCCTTGGGTGACCTAATGTGAATTTTTGTCAGGATTTGCCAACCTGAATACATCTAATTTATCTAAATATTTTTAATCTGTTTTTCCCTATTCTGCTTGCGTTCCTCCACTCTTGTTGTCAATATTAATTGTGTCAAGAAATTTACCTTTTTACTGAAGACTGAAGCAAAATAAACATTAAACACCACAGCCTTCTTGCTGTAACCTGCTATTAGCACTCCTTCCCTGCTGAGCTGTGGATCTACCCACTTTCCTTTTTCTTTCTCTTTCTTCTAATGTATTTATAGAACTTCATCGTATTGCCTTTTATGCCCCTTGTTAGTGTAACTCATTTTGTGCCTTAGGCATTCTGGTTTTGTCCCAGCATGCTTGTGCTCTTCTTTTGTGCTTCTCCTTAATAATTTGTCCATGGTTCCACATTTTGTAGGATTCCTTTTTGATATTCAGGTCATTAAAGAGCTCCTGACACAGCTGTATTGATCTCTTGCTATTCTTCCTATCTTTCCTTTGCATGGGGATAGTTTGCTGTTGTGTCTTCGACATTGTCTCAGAAACTGACATACTTGGCAATTACAGCATGTGTACATATATATAGTTTCATGTCTTCAAAAAGCATCACAAACATTAACTAATCATCATAACACTTCTCTGATGTAGGTAATTGTTAACATCCCTATTTACATGTCTGAAACTTAGAATCATAGAATCGTACAACTGGAAAGGGCCCCGAAAGGTCATCTAGTCCTGTCTCCTGCACACATGGCAGGACTAAGTATTTTCTAGACCATCCTTGACAGGTGTTTGTCTAACCTGCTCTTAAAAATCTCCAATGATGGAGATTCCACAACCTCCCTAGGCAATTTAATCCAGTGTTTAACCACCCTGACAGTTAGGAAGTTTTTCCTCCCTCGATGCAATTTTAGCCCATTGCTTCTTGTCCTATCCTCAGAGTTTAAGAACAATTTTTCACCCTCCTCCTTGTAACAACTGTTTATGTAGCTGAGAACTGTTATGTCCCCTCTCAGTCTTCTCTTCTCCAGACTAAAGAAACCCATTTTTTCAATCTTCCCACATAAGTCATGTTTTCTAGATTTTTAATCACTTTTGGTGCTCTTCTCTGGACTTTCTCCAATTTGTCCACATCCTTCCTGAAATGTGGCGCCCAGAACTGGTCACAATACTCCGGTTGAGGCCTAATCAACGCAGAGTAGAATGGAAGAATTACTTCGCGTGTCTTGCTTACAACACTCCTGCTAATACATCCCAGTATGATGTTCACTTTTTTTGCAACAGTGTTACACTGTTGACTCATATTTAGCTTGTGGTCGACTATGACCCCCAGATCTCTTTCTGCAGTATTTCTTCCGAGACAGTCATTTCCCATTTTGTATGTGTGCAACTGATTGTTCCTTCCTATGTGGAGTACATTGCATTTGTCCTTATTGAATTCCATCCTTTTTACTTCAGACCATTTCTCCCGTTTGTCCAGATCTTTTCGAATTTTAATCCTGTGCTCCAAAGCACTTGCAATCCCTCCCAGTTTGTTATCGTCCGCAGTCTTTATAAGTGTACTCTCTATGCCATTAAATCATTGATGAAGATATTGACCAGAACCGGACCCAGAACTGATCCCCATGGGACCCCACTCATTATGCCCTTTCAGCATGACTGTGAACCACTCTCTGGAAATCATTTCCCAACCAGTTATGCACCCACCTTATAGTAGCTCCATCTAGGTTGCATTTCCCTAGTTGATTTATGAAAAGGTCATGTGAGACAGTATCAAAAGCTTTACTAAAGTCAAGCATGTCTACCGCTTCCTCCCTATTCACAAGGCTTGTTACCCTATCAGGTTGGTTGGACATGATTTGTTCATGACAAATCCATGCTGACTGTTACTTATCACCTTATTATCTTTTAGACGTTTGCAAATTGACTGCTTAATTATTTGCTTCATTATCTTTCTGCATACCGAAGTTAAGCTGACTGGTCTGTAATTCCTCGGGTTGCCCTTATTTCCCTTTTTATAGATTGGTACTATATTTGCCCTTTTCCAGTCTTCTGAAATCTCTCCCATCTTCCATGATTTTTCAAAGATAATCACTAAAGGCTCAAATATCTCCTCAGTCAGCTCCTTGAGTATTCTAGGATGTATTTCATCAGACCCTGGTGACTTGAAGACATCTAATTTGTCCAAGTAATTTTTAACTTGTTCTTTCCCTATTTTAGCCTCTGATCCTACCTCATTTTCACTGTTATTCACTATGTTAGAGAACCAATCACCACAAAACTTCTTGGTGAAAACCGAAACAAAGAAGTCATTAAGCACCTCTGCCATTTCCACATTTTCTGTTATAGTTTCCCCCCTCACTGAGTAATGGGCTTATCCTGTCCTGGGTCATCTTATTGCTTCTAATATGTTTGTAGAATATCTTGTTACCCTTTATATCTCTAGATAGTATGATCTCATTTTGTGCTTTGCTCTTTCTAATTTTGTCTCTACATAATTGTGTTATCTGTTTATATTCATTCTTTGTAATTTGACCTAGTTTACACTTTTTGTAGGACTCTTGATTTTTAGATCACTGAAGATCTCCTGGTTAAGCCAGGGTTCTCTCTTGCCATACTTCCTATTTCTCCTACGCAGTGGGGTAGTTTGCTTTCCAATACAGTCTGAGAATTTGTTGGATAATCTGTGTTATTTTTCCAAGAGATGTCTGAGTACTTGAAGTCTCCCATTACTACCAAGTCCTGTGCTTTGGATCATTTTGTTAGTTGTTTAAAAAAAGCCTCATCCACCTCTTCTTCCTGGTTAGGTGGTCTGTAGTAGACCCCTGCCATGACATCATCTTTGTTTTTTACCCTTTTATCCTTACCCAGAGACTTTCAACAAATCTTTCTCACATTTCCATCTCAACCTCAGTCCAAGGGCATACATTTTTAATATATAACGCAACACCTCCTCCCTTTTTTCCCTGCCTGTCCTTCCTGAGAAAGCTGTACCCTTCTATACCAATAGTCCAGTCATGCGTCTTATCCCGCCAAGTGTCTGTGATGCCAACTATGTCATAGTTGTGTTTATTTACTATCATTTTGAGTTCTTCCTACTTATTCCCCATACTTCTTGCATTAGTATACAGACATCTAAAATACTGATTTGATTCCCCCCCTCCAGTTCTGTCTTGTCTCTCCCTTATCCCTGCTATAACAGCCAGTGCTCCCCCCAAAATTCCGACCCTTCTCCCAAGTCTCCATGTTTTTGACTTACTTTGGTCACCTGCCCTCTTCAAACCTTGTTTAAAGCCCTCCTCACTAGGTTAGCCAATCTGGATCTAAATATGCTCTTCCCCTTCCTCAATAGGTGGACCCCATCTCTTCTTAGCAGTCCTTTTTCCTGGAAGAACATCCCATGGTCAAGGAAGCCGAAGCCCTCCTGGCGATACATGTGAAGACACCTGGCGACTTGAGGCACTGAAATGTTGGGACTTGCTGAAAGTCACACAGCAAGTGCATTGCAGGGCCAGAGAAGAACATGGGAACTAAGGATTAGAATTTGGAGCCGGGATTAGACCCTAGTGTTTGGTTTGTGTGGGTCTTTCATGTGGCTTGCCATGTATGCTTGTCTATCTAGAAACATTGTTTCTGAAAAATGGATGTGAATACGTTACACACAGATGAATGACTCATCAGTAGATGTAAAAAATGTTTTGGCTTCTCACACTGGTCACAGGGTGATTAAGGAACATGACTAATATAGGTCACATGCAGAGGTGAAAGTAAGCTGGTACAGGCTGGTACGGCATACTGGCAAGAGCCAGTACACCATACCAAACTGGACTGGCTTCCGTGGTGTTGATTTAAAGGGCTCCAGCCACTGCAGGGAGCCCCGGGCCCTTTAAAGCTCTGCCGGAGCTCCAGCAGCCGGGCTCGGGAGGGGATTTAAACAGCTCGGTGCTCCTGCCACTGTGGGGAGCTCCAGGCCCTTTAAATCCCTGCTGGAGCTCTGGCAGCCGGGCTCAGGTGGGGATTTAAAGGGCCCGGTGCTCCGGCAGCTGCGGGGAGCCCCAGGCCCGATAAAGGGCCACTGGAGCTCTGACAGCCAGGCTCGGGCGGGGATTTAAACGGCCCGGTGCTCCGGCTGCTGCGGGGAGCCCCAGGCCCTTTAAATCACTGCCGGAGCTCCAGCAGCTGGGCTCGGGGTGGGGTGGGGGATTTAAAGGGCCCAGTGCTCCGGCTGCTGCGGGAGCTCTGGGCCCTTTAAAGCGCCACCGGAGCTCTAGCAGCCGGGTTCGGGCGGGGATTTAAATGGCCCGGTGCTCCTGCCACTGTGGGGAGCCCCGAGCCCTTTAAATCCCCACCAGAGCTCCGCCAGCCAGGCTCCCACGGTGATTTAAATGGCCCGGAGCTCTGAGGCCGCCGGAGCTCCAGGACCTTTAATTCGCCCCTGAGTCCCGGGGATCCAGCCGCCTCTGCAGCTGGTAGCTCTGGAGTGATTTAAAGGCCCTGGAGCTCCCAGCCACAGCTGGAGCCCCAAGGCCTTTGAATCTTGAAAGGCCCCACCTCTTCCGGTTGAGGTCACGCCTCTTCCAGTTGAGGCCACGCCCTCAATCAGGACTCCGGCAGTACCGGTAAGTCCTTTAAGTGACCTTCACCCCTCGTCACATGGATTGCATATGAGGAAGGCATTTTGTTTCATGCAATCTGTTGAATCATGAGTTTCCTTACAAAAGTTATATGTGTCCAACCAGTCAATTTAGTAAGTGTTCACTTACGTAGTAGTGAAGACCATGTCCCTCCACTTCAGGAATTACTGAGTGAAGTTTTGTAGCCTGTGTTACGAAGGAGTTCAGACAAGATGATCATAGTGGTCTGTGGCCTTCATGGGCCAGACCCTCAGCTGGAATAAATCAGCATTGCTTCACTGACTTCAGTAGAACTGCATTGGTTTACACCAGCTGAGCATCTGGCCCTCTAACTATACACCAGTGAGTGGAGTTTAGCCAGAGGATTTGTCTACTCCCCTCATTCCATTTCCATGTTTTGGAGCTAACAGATGGAATATCTATTTTTTTTTTTTTTTGCAATTACTCTGAACCAAAAATAACAACCCTTAAATTGACATGGAGGAGGTGGAAAGGTACGACATTAGAAAGCAAACGAATAGTCTGTAAGAGACTGGCAACTGATAGGGAGAGATATGACCTGACATGCAGAATAACCGCAACTGGCACATGATTTATTGATTACGCCCTGTCACATGAGTGGACCTCAGCTAGTGGAACTATAAAGAGCAAACTAGCATTTTTATTCTGTAGAACTTGGCATTTTGAAATCACACCCACCTTATCCGTAAAATTATGACTCTATCCACGCGAAGAATTGTGTGACTTTGCCCTTGCAGCCAGGCAGGGTACAAAGTGTGTGATTTTAGCTGGCAGCCCAAAAGCTGTGGATTACACTAGTGAGTCACAATAACTCGGAGAGCAAGGAAAATGCTGGATGAATTGCAGATAAGTGCCAAATCAGTATGTGTTTGTGAATGTGTAGCAAGATATTGCAATAAATACATAATAAATAATAAATAATTATAATAGTAATAATAATAATAGCAGCCTAATTATTCTAATCTGAATGAATCTGAGCTCTGCTTGCAACAAAATGATTAGGGGTATGGAACAGCTTCCATATGAGGATAGATTAATAAAATTGTGACTGTTCAGCTTGGAAAAGAGACGACGAAGGGGGGGATATGATAGAGGTCTATAAAATCATGACTAGTGTGGAGAAAGTAAATAAGGAAGTGTTGTTTACGCCTTCTCTTAACACAAGAACTAGGGGTCCCCAAATGAAATTAAAAGGCAGCAGGTTTAAAACAAACAAAAGGAAGTATTTCTTCACGCAACACACAGTTAACCAGTGGAACTCTTTGCCAGAGGATGTTGTGTAGGCCAAGACTATAACAGGGTTCAAAAAAGAACTAGATAAATTCATGGAGGATAGGTCCATCAATGGCTATTAGCCATGATTAACAGGGATGCAAAACCATGCTCTGAAGTGTCCCTAGTCTTTGTTTGCCAGAAGCTGGCAACCGGGGATGGATCACTTGATTACCTGTCCTGTTCTTTCCCTCTGAAGCACCTGGCATTGCCCCCTGTCGGAAAACAGGATACTGGGCTAGATGGATGACTGATGTGACCAAATATGGCCGTTCTTATATTCTTAAATGTTCAGTCACTGTTTTGTGAGCCTGCTTTTTTCATGGTTCACCCAGTCAGGTGCACCATTCATACTCCTCATGTAACACAAGGAAAGTCATCTTCAAGGTGTATATCTCAGGGAAAATAGTCCAAAATAAAATATTCAGTTGGGGACTGATCCAGAGCTCCTTGAAGTCAGTGGAAATTTGATCAGACCTTTCAAGAGAGAAACTTGCAGTAATGCTGAAAGAAACCATCACTTACAGGATGCCAATGGACCACAAACTGGGCATGAGCTTGGAATGAGATGCAGAAGCAAAAAAAGACCAATGATGTTTTGGCCTGCATGCACTGAGGTAACATGCCTCTGGATGGGAAGACAATTGTCCCTCTTCTACATGTCTCTAGCCCAAATTAACTTGGAATTTGGTCTGTCAAAAGATTCCCATTGACTTTGGTGGCCTTTTTGATCAGGCCCCTATAGGCATTCATTTCTGGGCAAGTTGGTGCCATAAATATATTGGAGGGAGTTCAGAGAACAACAGAATTGGTCGGGAGGCTGGAGGGATTGGTTTAAAAAGAAAAATTGAGTTAAATGTGTGTATTTTGGCTGAGAGAGGTCAAGATAAGCAATTCCCTACAAATATTTGATTGTTGTAAGCTCCAAGAAGGGAAAGGAATAATTTAACATAACAACAGAGGTATAATTAGGAGCGATGGGGTGAAATTAGAAGGAGTAAGCTAAATATTGGGGGGGGGGGAACTCTCCTTTTGTGAGGCGTACTAACCTGCAGAATAACCTCCCACTGATTTTATTCATGTTCTTATACTTCACCCTTTAGAATGGTAGCTGAGCACCTAAGAAAGTGACCGAAGCCCAGTTGCTTGGCATATTAAAAATTAGACTGGGCACAAAACAGTAGAGAATAATTCTGCATTGGCAAAGGAGAGAAACTCGAATATTGAAAAGATGGGTTCAAATCTCTAGAATCTGTGATTCTCCTTGGCCTTTTAAAGACCAAAGATTTAAAAAATAAAATTATATTTTTTTAAACCCTAAACAGAAACTTGAAATCATAATTTTCCCCAAGTAAAATACCTACTTAAATGGCTATAAAGGAGATTAATTCCTTATTTGTACCACATAAACAGTACATTAAATAAATGATAGATCAGTTAGCCGTTACATGTGAAAGCCAAACTACTCTGCTTGAGAAATATCAGCCTGATCCAAAGCCCACTGAAATCAATGTCAACTTTTCATGGAAAGTTCAAACGGTTGACATTTGTTTGAAAAAACCCACTAAGTTCTTCTGAGAAGTCCCCATTAATACTTTACAGGGTATTTTCAAACATCTGTAATCATACTATCCTAATGCCTTCATCCAATCGTATGTCTGTCTATGTCTCTCTCAGCCTATTCCAGTGCATTTATCAGTGTGGAGTCTAAGTATAACCCACTGATGAGTGTGTGTGTGCTTACAGGTCCCCCTCTTTTCCTACCCACAGAGGATATGAGCTGTTACCAGGACTAGCCAGAAACATTTCCATTTCACAACAAATTTGAGGTTTCAGAAATTGATGTCATTCCATATCTGAACAAAACTGAAACCTTTCATTTTTTTGGTAAAAAGGCATGTCAGAGCACTCCCCTGGGACATGAGAATGTTCAGCTCCCTGCTCTGAATCACGCGCAGCAGGAATTTGAACCTGGCTATTCACGTCCGAGGTGCGTACCCTAACCACTGAGCTGAAGATCTCCGATAAATATTTTTGAATGAGAATTGTCAGCTTCAGTAAAGTAGCGCAGGACAATGATGTTGTGGAACCCAGGAAGACACACTAATGGAAAATGACCAAGAAATTGTGACAGTTTCTCAGAGTGTGAGAAGGAACACGCTGGAATAAAACAAGAGCTGGCAGGCTCAGAAATGATTTATCTGTTTTACTGAATAATTCATCAATGGATCAGGGAAGGATGAACTTTCTTGGTTCAGTGTTACTTGTTGTTTCATTTGTACGTTGCTTCATGAGCTGAAAGATTATCTAGTTAAGAGTTAAGAGGTGTGGCCAGGCAGGGGCAACAATATTCTACAATGTGGGTAAATTTGTCTTTACTTGGAGAAGTGGTCTATGGTATTGCTTGGTCCAAGTCAGTAATATTGCTACTGGAGCTAAGCAAATCTCTGCCTCAGTTCAAGAAGAAGCAGTACATGCTGGGACCTGTAGTCACAACAGGCCCTTATCTCTATATTGCTCAATTTCGTGGAAACGAAGTATGACCTTGAAGCGTTGGGTGAACAGCTAATATGGCCTTCTCATAGGCAAAGTTTCAGCTTTCTTGGTCTACTTTCAATGGGATTTGGGTAAGCTTCCTCCACGGAAATACTATCTCCTATATTTTGTATTTCTCTGTGAACAGGAAAAGGTATTCCCTTCTCCTCTGACCACCACTGTGCACTGGGGATAGGGCAAGGTTGGGGAAAGAGGTCCTTGCAATGGAAGAACTTAGCTATTACAAAGCTGTGTTAAATTAAATTGCTACTGGCTCTACATGCACTGAGAACTATAGGGCTCAGAATGAAAACAGATATATAAAGGCGAGGTGTGGGGTAAAGCTCAAGTCATTCTGGACCTACCACATGTCAGACTTCCTTACAAAATAAATTTTGGACCCCCCTTAAAAGTTTTGGGATCCAACAGGCGTACTCCTACTCCAGTTCTTGGACACCTTGAACTTCTTCCCACACCTTCCTTAGATCCCCTCCTCTCTCAAATAAACTCCTTGTGTGAAATCTTGGCCCCACTGAAGTCAATGAGAGTTCTGTCATTGATTTGGTGCAACACAACTAAATAAGTAAACACGTGGCTCAAAAATCAGTTCTATATTGGTAAGTGAATGAGCTCTATATATCGTCCTGACTGCAAATATTTGACTAAACAATGTGTTTCATGACTAGGGGTGGTATAGATTAGTCTGTATTGTACTAAAGATGGGATATCTTATTTTACCATGCAAAGAATGGATTCCAGATTTAGGCCCAAATTCTTGACCTAACCCACCTGTAGCAATGCCAGTCTCGAGCATTCAAAAATCAGGAGTCAGGCCCCACAAAATATTGAAACTGACTTAAATATCACAAGATTATTCACACACACACACACACACACACACACACACACCCCTCTCTTCTGATTTTGAATCTTTCAGAGCATCTTCAGGTCACATTTTCAAGATTTTTCTATGCAACCATGAAAGCTAGAAATGTAATTAAAAACAATGAATGCTGATAATCCCATGACTCCAGGAGCTGCAGCTTTAAGAAAAACATCAAACATGAGACTTGTGACAAGATCATGAGCATTGGCTACACTGCTGCATCTACTCTTACCTGGACCTCCCACTCCCGCCTTTTCCCTCACCCATTTGTCTTTTTATTCACCTGTTGTGTGTTATCTAAATCCTAGATTGTGAGTGCTCTGTGTTATTCATTTATACAGTGCCTTGTGCAATGGAGCCCTGATTCTTCACTGGGTTCCTTCCTACTACTAGAAACACTACCACAGTAGAAATAATGATCCTAGTGGTGTTGTAATTTATAAGCTGGCTGAGTGGCACTTGGTGCAAGTTTGGAGGTGGTGTAGTGAAGGCAAAGGTGGCTTTAAAAACCACCTCAGTCTTAGAGTTAACAGTCCTAGATATAAGCTAGAGCAGACGGAAAGCTAGCCAAATTGGGAAGATAGATAAAAGGAACAAACAGAATCTGAAAAGAAAATTGTACTTCAATGCTTTCGTTCTGATCCCAGTAGGGCTTTAAAAAAACAAATGTCTGAAATAAAAAATATCAAAGGAGCAAAATAATTGGGCCTTTGCCACCCACTCATGTGTAACTAGAAACTAAAACATAAGCAAGAATTCAGCTCCTGCCAGCACCATCTTTTGTCTTCAGATTCTTGGGGAAAACAAAAACAAAAAGACTAAAACCAATCTGTGAGTGAAATGCAGTGCTCAGAAATGCAAGGGGCTCTGTTCTGGATTGAGTAAGGCAATGCAAATGCAGGCCCGCTCATCACACTACTTTATCATGGCCTGCTATGACCTCTAAGTAGCCTTGGCAGATTCAATCCTGGGCCACTCCTGAGCAAACGATGCCGGCTGTGTCACAGTGTCTGGTGGTTTTATAATATGCAAAAATGCGGATGAGGCAAGCATAGAATATCAGGATTGGAAGAGACCTCAGGAGGTCATCTAGTCCAACCCCCTGCTCAAAGCAGGTCCAATCCCCAGAATGTCAATCTCCCTTTGACATTCTCCCCCCACCAAACTCTCCAAATGAACCTGGTAGGATTCAGTCTGCTCTTTTCTCATTCATTAAATTAATTCAAACACTTCATAGAATCATAGAATCATAGATCAGAAGGGACCAATATGATCATCTAGTCTGACCTCCTGCAAGATGCAGGCCACATTAGCCGATCTCCCCACTCCATTAGCAAGCGACCCCTGTCCCATGCTTCGGAGGAAGGCGAAAAACCTCCAGGGCCACAGCCAATCTACCCTGGAGGAAAATTCCTTCCCGACCCCAAATATGGCGGTCAGCTGAACCCCGAGCATGCGGGCAAGACTCTCCAGCCATACCCTCTGGAAAAAGGTTAAGAATAACATATCATTGACCCAGTGTACTATTTACCAGTGTGGCACTTAATTAACCTATTGACTAAGCCCGGTATCCTATCATACCATCTCCTCCATAAACTTATCTAGCTTAGTCTTAAAGTCATGGAGGTCCTTCGCCCCCACTGTTTCCCTCGGTAGGCTGTTCCAGTATTGCACTCCCCTGATAGTTAGAAACCTTCGTCTAATTTCTAGCCTAAATTTCCTAACTGACAATTTATATCCGTTTGTCCTCGTGTCCACATTAGCACTGAGCTGAAATAATTCCTCTCCTTCCCTGGTATTTATCCCTCTGATATATTTAAAGAGTGTAATCATATCTCCTCTTATCCTTCTTTTGGTTAAGGAAAACAAACCGAGCTCCTCAAGTCTCCTTTCATATGACAGGCCTTCCATTCCTCAGACCATTCTAGTGGCCCTTCTTTGTACCTGTTCCAGTTTGAATTCATCCTTCTTAAACATGGGAGACCAAAACTGCACACAATACTCCAAATGAGGTCTCACCAACGCCTTATATAACGGGACTAGCACTTCCTTATCCCTACTAGAAATACCTCGCCTAATGCATCCCAATACCGCATTTGCTTTCTTAACGGCCACATCACATTGCCTGCTCATGGTCGTCCTACGATCAACCAGGACTCCTAGGTCCTTCTCCTCCTCCGTTACTTGCAACTGGTGCGTCCCTAGCTTATAACTAAAATTCTTGTTAGTCATCCCTAAATGCATGACCTTACACTTCTCACTATTGAATTTCATCCTGTTACTAATACTCCAGCTTACAAGGTCATCCAAATCTCCCTGGAGGATATCCCGATCCTTTTCTGAATTGGCAATACCTCCCAACTTGGTGTCGTCCGCAAACTTTATCAGCCCACTCCTACTCTTGGTTCCCAGGTCAGCAATAAATAGATTGAATAAAATTGGACCCAAAACCGAACCTTGAGGAACTCCACTAGTGACCCCCTCCAACCTGACAGTTCCCCTTCAATACTACCCTCTGCAGTCTCCCTTTAACCAGCTCCTTATCCACCTCTGGATTTTCATTTCAATCCCCATCCTTTCCAATTTAACCAGTAATTCCTCATGCGGTACCGTATCAAACGCCTTACTGAAATCTAGATATATTAGATCCACTGCATTTCCCTTGTCTAAAAAATCTGTTACTTTCTCAAAGAAGGAGATCAGGTTGGTTTGGCACGATCTACCTTTCGTAAATCCATGCTGTAAACTATCCCAGTTGCCATCGGCCTCCTGCTCCGTAACCACTCTCTCTTTTAAAATTTTTCCATGACTTTGCATACTACAGATGTTAAACTAACAGGCCTGTAGTTACCCGGTCACTTTTTCCCCTTCTTGAATATAGGAACTACATTAGCTAATCTCCAGTCCAACGGTACAATCCCGAATTTAGAGATTTATTAAAAATCATCGCTAACGGGCTAGCAATATCACTCGCTAGTTCCTTAATATTCTAGGATGAAGATTATCCGGGCCCCCGATTTACTTCCGTTAAGCTGTTCAAGTTTGGCTTTCACCTCCGATACCATAATGTCTACCCCATATCCTCATTCCCATCGGTCCCTGTATCACTATTCCTTAGCCCTTCATTAGCCTCATTGAAGACCGAGGCAAAATATTCGTTCAGATATTGTGCCATTCCAAGATTATCCTAATCTCCACTCCGTTCAAAGTTTTAAGCGGTCCCACTTCTTCTTTCTTGGTTTTCTTTCTATTTATATGGCTAAAAAACCTTTTGCTATTGGTTTTAATCCCCTTCGCTAAGTCCATCTCCACCCGTCGTTTTGCCTTTCTCACTGCTTCCCTACACCCTCTGACCTCAATAAGGTAGGTTTCTTTGCTGATCCCTCCCATTTTCCAGTCCTTGTACGCTTTCTGTTTTTTCTTAATGACCCCTCTGAGACGCTTGCTCATCCAGCTCGGTCTAAAACTGCTACCTACAAGCCGTTTTCCCTTTCTTGGGATACATGCCTCTGACATCTCCTGCAACTTCAACCTGAAGTAACCCCAGGCGTCATCTGCCCTTAGATCCCTAAATATGTTAGGCCAGTTTACTTCCCTAACTAGTCGCCTTAGTTTAGTAAAGTTAGCCCTTTTGAAATCATAAACCCTAGTCTCAGATGCACTATTGATTATCCTCTCATTTATTTTGAAACGAATTAGCTCATGATCACTCGAGCCAAGGTTGTCCCCTACAACTATTTCCTCAACAAGGTCCTCGTTGCTCACCAAAACCAGATCTAAAATGGCATCCCCCCTCGTCGGTTCAGCAATCACTTGATGAAGGAATTCATCAGCTATCACGTCTAGGAAAAGCTGAGCCCTATTATTGTTACTAGCATTTGTTTCCCAATCTATATCCGGGAAGTTAAAATCCCCCATGATCAAGCAGTTCCTATTAGTGTTTACCTCCTTAAAAACATTAAAGAGCTCTCTATCCGTCTCTAGGGTAGATCCCGGCGGTCTATAGCACACCCCAATCACTATCCCGGGTGAGGCTCTAGTAGTTTTCTTCCCCAATGTGACCATTGCCCAGACAGACTCCGTATTATCCATTGCATTGCTAGTTATTTCATTACATTTCACCTCATTATTGATATACAATGCTACTCCCCCCCCTTTACCTTTGCATCGGTCTTTCCTAAACAGCACATACCCTTCCATACCTGTACTCCAGTCATGGCTACCGTTCCACCAGGTTATTCCTACGATATCCGGCTTCAATTCTCGGACCAAGAGCTCCAGTTCCTCCATTTTATTACCTAAGCTTCTTGCATTGGTGAACAAACATCCTAATTTTTGCTGTTGGGCTCCTCTCACTCTTTTCACCCAACTCGGTAGGGACACAGTACTACCAGCATGACCTGTAGATCTAGTATCCGTCCCCCCCCTCTTCCTTACACCTGCCTGCCCCCCTCTGGCTATATCTGTTGTTATCTTGTTTTTCTGGCTCCCAATGTATAAATTTGGCGTGGAGAGCACCAGGACCTCTCCCAACCGTCTCCCCTCAGTGTCTAGTTTAAAGCTCTTTTAATCAGGTGAGCCAGCCTCCCTCCTAGAAGTCTACTTCCTTCCCTACTTAGGTGGAGCCCATCCCGTGAGAACAGTTGTCTGTCCCCAAAAGCCTCCCAGTGCCCATACATCCCAAAGCCCTCCTTGTAACACCACTCCCTCAGCCAACTGTTAATCGTCACTATCTTCTCACCCCTTTGGCGCCCTTCCCTAGGAACAGGTAGGATCCCACTGAAGATCACCTGAGCCTCAATTTCCTTGAGCGTCTTACCCAACCTGGCATAGTCTCCCTTGATCCTGTCTAGCGAGAATCTAGCAGTATCATTCGTTCCCACATGAAGGATGATCAAAGGGTTCTTACCTGCTCCTCTTAGGATCCTTTTCAACCTCAGGTCCACATCCCGTATTTTAGCGCCCGGTAGACAGCACACCCTTCTGTTTTCCGGATCGGCCCTGGTCACAGGCCTATCCACCCTTCTCAGTATGGAATCCCCAATCACGTAGACCTGCCTTTGCCTGGGGACAGTGCGGTCTGCTAACCTATCCCCTGTCCCCCCTCGTCGCACGCTCCTTCCATTCCTATCGTCCCTTATGGTTCCCCTTAAGCCATCCTGTAACCTCCCTGGGCCCAAACTTGGTGCTGTCTCCATAGACTCCTCCCCTCTTTCTATGGGACTGGCCGCTCGTCTCTTTTTCCTTGGCCTCCCACCATCAGCTACCACCTGCTGTACCCCTTCCTCATTCTCCAAACCTTCATACCTGTTCCTTAGCTCTATTTCCCCCTCACTGGCTCTCCTTTTCCTCTGCCTGCTTCTGACGGTCACATGCTTCCACCGCCCATCTTCCTTGTCTGGTGGTCCCCCCTCGTTGGCCTTAGCCCCTGCTTCCCCCTTTGCCCCTGGGCGTTCCCCTTCCGTTACTGCTTGCCATTGCTCCATCAGCTGCTCGAACCCCCTTCTATTCTCTATCAGGGTTTCTACCTGCAGCTCTAGGCCCTGGATCTTTTCCTCCAGCAGCTCTATTAGGCGGCACTTCATGCATACATAGTACTGCTCTGGGTCCCCCGCTAGGACCAGGTACATACCGCAGCTGCTGCATGCTCTCATCCTCGGTGTGTCCTCCAGGGCTTGGCTCATGCTGTCCCGGCCTCGCTTGGTGCTTGTACCTGGGGGGACACAGGGGACACTGCGCCGCCCCCTTCCACCTCCCCCTGCAAACTCCCACTCAAAACTCCCCTGTTAGCCGCCCTGTTGGCCGGCTCCTGGGCCGCTGCGATCAGCTGTGCCGCTGCCTGGCTGGGCGGCCGCTTTTATAGGCCCCCTCCTCCGCCTAGCTCCGCCCCCTAATCAGGGCTCAGCAGTCTGCCCCGACAGAGAGAGACACAAGCACCCCAAAGACAGACGCAAACACAAAATACCTGGCTCCTCCAATGGGAACTCCCACTCAAAACTCCTGTTAGCCGCCCTGTTGGCGGCTCCTGGGCCGCTGCGATCAGCTGTGCGCTGCCTGGCTGGGCGGCCGCTTTTATAGGCCCCCTCCTCCGCCTAGCTCCGCCCCCTAATCAGGGCTCAGCAGTCTGCCCCGACAGAGAGAGACACAAGCACCCCAAAGACAGACGCAAACACAAAATACCTGGCTCCTCCAATGGGAACTCCCACTCAAAACTCCCTGTTAGCCGCCCTGTTGGCCGGCTCCTGGGCGCTGCGATCAGCTGTGCCGCTGCCTGGCTGGGCGGCCGCTTTTATAGGCCCCCTCCTCCGCCTAGCTCCGCCCCCTAATCAGGGCTCAGCAGTCTGCCCCGACAGAGAGAGACACAAGCACCCCAAAGACAGACGCAAACACAAAATACCTGGCTCCTCCAATGGGAACTCCCACTCAAAACTCCCCTGTTAGCCGCCCTGTTGGCCGGCTCCTGGGCCGCTGCGATCAGCTGTGCCGCTGCCTGGCTGGGCGGCCGCTTTTATAGGCCCCCTCCTCCGCCTAGCTCCGCCCCCTAATCAGGGCTCAGCAGTCTGCCCCGACAGAGAGACACAAGCACCCCAAAGACAGACGCAAACACAAAATACCTGGCTCCTCCAATGGGAACTCCCACTCAAAACTCCCCTGTTAGCCGCCCTGTTGGCGGCTCCTGGGCGCTGCGATCAGCTGTGCCGCTGCCTGGCTGGGCGGCCGCTTTATAGGCCCCCTCCTACGCCTAGCTCCGCCCCCTTATCAGGGCTCAGCAGTCTGCCCGACAGAGAGAGACACAAGCACCCCAAAGACAGACGCAAACACAAAATACCTGGCTCCTCCAATGGGAACTCCCACTCAAAACTCCCCTGTTAGCCGCCCTGTTGGCCGGCTCCTAGGCGCTGCGATCAGCTGTGCCGCTGCCTGGCTGGGCGGCCGCTTTATAGGCCCCCTCCTCCGCCTAGCTCCGCCCCTAATCAGGGCTCAGCAGTCTGCCCGACAGAGAGACACAAGCACCCCAAAGACAGACGCAAACACAAAATACCTGGCTCCTCCAATGGGAACTCCCACTCAAAACTCCCCTGTTAGCCGCCCTGTTGGCCGGCTCCTGGGCGCTGCGATCAGCTGTGCCGCTGCCTGGCTGGGCGGCCGCTTTATAGGCCCCCTCCTCCGCCTAGCTCCGCCCCTAATCAGGGCTCAGCAGTCTGCCCCGACAGAGAGACACAAGCACCCCAAAGACAGACGCAAACACAAAATACCTGGCTCCTCCAATGGGAACTCCCACTCAAAACTCCCCTGTTAGCCGCCCTGTTGGCGGCTCCTGGGCGCTGCGATCAGCTGTGCCGCTGCCTGGCTGGGCGGCCGCTTTATAGGCCCCCTCCTCCGCCTAGCTCCGCCCCTAATCAGGGCTCAGCAGTCTGCCCGACAGAGAGACACAAGCACCCCAAAGACAGACGCAAACACAAAATACCTGGCTCCTCCAATGGGAACTCCCACTCAAAACTCCCCTGTTAGCCGCCCTGTTGGCCGGCTCCTGGGCCGCTGCGATCAGCTGTGCGCTGCCTGGCTGGGCGGCCGCTTTTATAGGCCCCTCCTCTGCCTAGCTCCGCCCCTAATCAGGGCTCAGCAGTCTGCCCCGACAGAGAGACACAAGCACCCCAAAGACAGACGCAAACACAAAATACCTGGCTCCTCCAATGGGAACTCCCACTCAAACTCCTGTTAGCCGCCCTGTTGGCGGCTCCTGGGCGCTGCGATCAGCTGTGCCGCTGCCTGGCTGGGCGGCGCTTTATAGGCCCCCTCCTCCGCCTAGCTCCGCCCCCTAATCAGGGCTCAGCAGTCTGCCCCGACAGAGAGAGACACAAGCACCCCAAAGACAGACGCAAACACAAAATACCTGGCTCCTCCAATGGGAACTCCCACTCAAAACTCCCCTGTTAGCCGCCCTGTTGGCCGGCTCCTGGGCCGCTGCGATCAGCTGTGCCGCTGCCTGGCTGGGCGGCCGCTTTTATAGGCCCCCTCCTCCGCGGAGTACCCGACCCTCTTCCGGTCTCAGCAGTCTGCCCCGACAGAGAGAGACACAAGCACCCCAAAGACAGACGCAAACACAAAATACCTGGCTCCTCCAATGGGAACTCCCACTCAAAACTCCCCTGTTAGCCGCCCTGTTGGCCGGCTCCTGGGCGCTGCGATCAGCTGTGCCGCTGCCTGGCTGGGCGGCCGCTTTATAGGCCCCCTCCTCCGCCTAGCTCCGCCCCCTAATCAGGGCTCAGCAGTCTGCCCCGACAGAGAGAGACACAAGCACCCCAAAGACAGACGCAAACACAAAATACCTGGCTCCTCCAATGGGAACTCCCCTGTTAGCCGCCCTGTTGGCCGGCTCCTGGGCCGCTGCGATCAGCTGTGCCGCTGCCTGGCTGGGCGGCCGCTTTTATAGGCCCCCTCCTCCGCCTAGCTCCGCCCCCTAATCAGGGCTCAGCAGTCTGCCCGACAGAGAGACACAAGCACCCCAAAGACAGACGCAAACACAAAATACCTGGCTCCTCCAATGGGAACTCCACTCAAAACTCCCCTGTTAGCGGCCCTGTTGGCGGCTCCTGGGCCGCTGCGATCAGCTGTGCCGCTGCCTGGCTGGGCGGCGCTTTATAGGCCCCCTCCTCCGCCTAGCTCCGCCCCTAATCAGGGCTCAGCAGTCTGCCCCGACAGAGAGAGACACAAGCACCCCAAAGACAGGCGCAAACACAAAATACCTGGCTCCTCCAATGGGAACTCCCACTCAAAACTCCTGTTAGCCGCCCTGTTGGCGGCTCCTGGGCGCTGCGATCAGCTGTGCCGCTGCCTGGCTGGGCGGCCGCTTTATAGGCCCCCTCCTCCGCCTAGCTCCGCCCCTAATCAGGGCTCAGCAGTCTGCCCGACAGAGAGAGACACAAGCACCCCAAAGACAGACGCAAACACAAAATACCTGGCTCCTCCAATGGGAACTCCCCTGTTAGCCGCCCTGTTGGCGGCTCCTGGGCCGCTGCGATCAGCTGTGCCGCTGCCTGGCTGGGCGGCCGCTTTTATAGGCCCCCTCCTCCGCCTAGCTCCGCCCCCTAATCAGGGCTCAGCAGTCTGCCCGACAGAGAGACACAAGCACCCCAAAGACAGACGCAAACACAAAATACCTGGCTCCTCCAATGGGAACTCCCCTGTTAGCCGCCCTGTTGGCGGCTCCTGGGCGCTGCGATCAGCTGTGCCGCTGCCTGGCTGGGCGGCCGCTTTATAGGCCCCCTCCTCCGCCTAGCTCCGCCCCTAATCAGGGCTCAGCAGTCTGCCCCGACAGAGAGACACAAGCACCCCAAAGACAGACGCAAACACAAAATACCTGGCTCCTCCAATGGGAACTCCACTCCTGTTAGCCGCCCTGTTGGCCGGCTCCTGGGCGCTGCGATCAGCTGTGCCGCTGCCTGGCTGGGCGGCCGCTTTATAGGCCCCCTCCTCCGCCTAGCTCCGCCCCTAATCAGGGCTCAGCAGTCTGCCCCGACAGAGAGACACAAGCACCCCAAAGACAGACGCAAACACAAAATACCTGGCTCCTCCAATGGGAACTCCTCAAAACTCCTGTTAGCCGCCCTGTTGGCGGCTCCTGGGCCGCTGCGATCAGCTGTGCCGCTGCCTGGCTGGGCGGCCGCTTTATAGGCCCCCTCCTCCGCCTAGCTCCGCCCCCTAATCAGGGCTCAGCAGTCTGCCACGACAGAGAGAGACACAAGCACCCCAAAGACAGACGCAAACACAAAATACCTGGCTCCTCCAATTGGAACTACCATGTTAGCCGCCCTGTTGGCCGGCTCCTGGGCCGCTGCGATCAGCTGTGCCGCTGCCTGGCTGGGCGGCCGCTTTATAGGCCCCCTCCTCCGCCTAGCTCCGCCCCTAATCAGGGCTCAGCAGTCTGCCCCGACAGAGAGAGACACAAGCACCCCAAAGACAGACGCAAACACAAAATACCTGGCTCCTCCAATGGGAACTCCCCTGTTAGCCGCCCTGTTGGCCGGCTCCTGGGCCGCTGCGATCAGCTGTGCCGCTGCCTGGCTGGGCGGCCGCTTTTATAGGCCCCCTCCTCCGCCTAGCTCCGCCCCCTAATCAGGGCTCAGCAGTCTGCCCCGACTGAGAGACACAAGCACCCCAAAGACAGACGCAAACACAAAATACCTGGCTCCTCCAATGGGAACTCCACTCAAAACTCCCTGTTAGCCGCCCTGTTGGCCGGCTCCTGGGCCGCTGCGATCAGCTGTGCCGCTGCCTGGCTGGGCGGCCGCTTTTATAGGCCCCCTCCTCCGCCTAGCTCTGCCCCCTAATCAGGGCTCAGCAGTCTGCCCCGACAGAGAGAGACACAAGCACCCCAAAGACAGACGCAAACACAAAATACCTGGCTCCTCCAATGGGAACTCCCCTGTTAGCCGCCCTGTTGGCCGGCTCCTGGGCCGCTGCGATCAGCTGTGCCGCTGCCTGGCTGGGCGGCCGCTTTTATAGGCCCCCTCCTCCGCCTAGCTCCGCCCCCTAATCAGGGCTCAGCAGTCTGCCCGACAGAGAGACACAAGCACCCCAAAGACAGACGCAAACACAAAATACCTGGCTCCTCCAATGGGAACTCCCACTCAAAACTCCCCTGTTAGCCGCCCTGTTGGCCGGCTCCTGGGCCGCTGCGATCAGCTGTGCGCTGCCTGGCTGGGCGGCCGCTTTATAGGCCCCCTCCTCCGCCTAGCTCCGCCCCCTAATCAGGGCTCAGCAGTCTGCCCCGATAGAGAGACACAAGCACCCCAAAGACAGACGCAAACACAAAATACCTGGCTCCTCCAATGGGAACTCCCACTCAAAACTCCCCTGTTAGCCGCCCTGTTGGCGGCTCCTGGTGCGCTGCGATCAGCTGTGCCGCTGCCTGGCTGGGCGGCCGCTTTTATAGGCCCCCTCCTCCGCCTAGCTCCGCCCCCTAATCAGGGCTCAGCAGTCTGCCCCGACAGAGAGAGACACAAGCACCCCAAAGACAGACGCAAACACAAAATACCTGGCTCCTCCAATGGGAACTCCCACTCAAAACTCCCCTGTTAGCCGCCCTGTTGGCCGGCTCCTGGGCCGCTGCGATCAGCTGTGCCGCTGCCTGGCTGGGCGGCCGCTTTTATAGGCCCCCTCCTCCGCCTAGCTCCGCCCCCTAATCAGGGCTCAGCAGTCTGCCCGACAGAGAGAGACACAAGCACCCCAAAGACAGACGCAAACACAAAATACCTGGCTCCTCCAATGGGAACTCCCACTCAAAACTCCTGTTAGCCGCCCTGTTGGCGGCTCCTGGGCGCTGCGATCAGCTGTGCCGCTGCCTGGCTGGGCGGCCGCTTTATAGGCCCCCTCCTCCGCCTAGCTCCGCCCCCTAATCAGGGCTCAGCAGTCTGCCCCGACAGAGAGAGACACAAGCACCCCAAAGACAGACGCAAACACAAAATACCTGGCTCCTCCAATGGGAACTCCCACTCAAAACTCCCTCGTTAGCCTCCCTGTTGTGCGGCTCCTGGGCCGCTGCGATCAGCTGTGCCGCTGCCTGGCTGGGCGGCCGCTTTTATAGGCCCCCTCCTCCGCCTAGCTCCGCCCCCTAATCAGGGCTCAGCAGTCTGCCCCGACAGAGAGAGACACAAGCACCCCAAAGACAGACGCAAACACAAAATACCTGGCTCCTCCAATGGGAACTCCCACTCAAAACTCCCCTGTTAGCCGCCCTGTTGGCGGCTCCTGGGCGCTGCGATCAGCTGTGCGCTGCCTGGCTGGGCGGCCGCTTTTATAGGCCCCCTCCTCCGCCTAGCTCCGCCCCCTAATCAGGGCTCAGCAGTCTGCCCCGACAGAGAGTGACACAAGCACCCCAAAGACAGACGCAAACACAACATACCTGGCTCCTCCAATGGGAACTCCCACTCAAAACTCCCCTGTTAGCCGCCCTGGTGGCCGGCTCCTGGGCGCTGCGATCAGCTGTGCCGCTGCCTGGCTGGGCGGCCGCTTTATAGGCCCCCTCCTCCGCCTAGCTCCGCCCCCTAATCAGGGCTCAGCAGTCTGCCCCGACAGAGAGAGACACAAGCACCCCAAAGACAGACGCAAACACAAAATACCTGGCTCCTCCAATGGGAACTCCCACTCAAAACTCCTGTTAGCCGCCCTGTTGGCGGCTCCTGGGCCGCTGCGATCAGCTGTGCCGCTGCCTGGCTGGGCGGCCGCTTTATAGGCCCCCTCCTCCGCCTAGCTCCGCCCCTAATCAGGGCTCAGCAGTCTGCCCCGACAGAGAGAGACACAAGCACCCCAAAGACAGGCGCAAACACAAAATACCTGGCTCCTCCAATGGGAACTCCCACTCAAAACTCCCTGTTAGCCGCCCTGTTGGCGGCTCCTGGGCCGCTGCGATCAGCTGTGCGCTGCCTGGCTGGGCGGCCGCTTTATAGGCCCCCTCCTCCGCCTAGCTCCGCCCCTAATCAGGGCTCAGCAGTCTGCCCCGACAGAGAGAGACACAAGCACCCCAAAGACAGGCGCAAACACAAAATACCTGGCTCCTCCAATGGGAACTCCCACTCAAAACTCCCCTGTTAGCCGCCCTGTTGGCGGCTCCTGGGCGCTGCGATCAGCTGTGCCGCTGCCTGGCTGGGCGGCCGCTTTATAGGCCCCCTCCTCCGCCTAGCTCCGCCCCTAATCAGGGCTCAGCAGTCTGCCCGACAGAGAGACACAAGCACCCCAAAGACAGACGCAAACACAAAATACCTGGCTCCTCCAATGGGAACTCCCACTCAAAACTCCCCTGTTAGCCGCCCTGTTGGCCGGCTCCTGGGCCGCTGCGATCAGCTGTGCGCTGCCTGGCTGGGCGGCCGCTTTATAGGCCCCCTCCTCCGCCTAGCTCCGCCCCTAATCAGGGCTCAGCAGTCTGCCCGACAGAGAGAGACACAAGCACCCCAAAGACAGACGCAAACACAAAATACCTGGCTCCTCCAATGGGAACTCCCACTCAAAACTCCCTGTTAGCCGCCCTGTTGGCGGCTCCTGGGCGCTGCGATCAGCTGTGCGCTGCCTGGCTGGGCGGCCGCTTTTATAGGCCCCCTCCTCCGCCTAGCTCCGCCCCTAATCAGGGCTCAGCAGTCTGCCCGACAGAGAGAGACACAAGCACCCCAAAGACAGACGCAAACACAAAATACCTGGCTCCTCCAATGGGAACTCCCTCAAACTCCCCTGTTAGCCGCCCTGTTGGCGGCTCCTGGGCGCTGCGATCAGCTGTGCCGCTGCCTGGCTGGGCGGCCGCTTTATAGGCCCCCTCCTCCGCCTAGCTCCGCCCCCTAATCAGGGCTCAGCAGACTGCCCCGACAGAGAGACACAAGCACCCCAAAGACAGACGCAAACACAAAATACCTGGCTCCTCCAATGGGAACTCCCACTCAAAACTCCTGTTAGCCGCCCTGTTGGCGGCTCCTGGGCCGCTGCGATCAGCTGTGCCGCTGCCTGGCTGGGCGGCCGCTTTATAGGCCCCCTCCTCCGCCTAGCTCCGCCCCTAATCAGGGCTCAGCAGTCTGCCCGACAGAGAGAGACACAAGCACCCCAAAGACAGACGCAAACACAAAATACCTGGCTCCTCCAATGGGAACTCCTCAAAACTCCCCTGTTAGCCGCCCTGTTGGCCGGCTCCTGGGCGCTGCGATCAGCTGTGCCGCTGCCTGGCTGGGCGGCCGCTTTTATAGGCCCCCTCCTCCGCCTAGCTCCGCCCCCTAATCAGGGCTCAGCAGTCTGCCCCGACAGAGAGAGACACAAGCACCCCAAAGACAGACGCAAACACAAAATACCTGGCTCCTCCAATGGGAACTCCCTCAAAACTCCTGTTAGCCGCCCTGTTGGCGGCTCCTGGGCCGCTGCGATCAGCTGTGCCGCTGCCTGGCTGGGCGGCCGCTTTATAGGCCCCCTCCTCCGCCTAGCTCCGCCCCCTAATCAGGGCTCAGCAGTCTGCCCCGACAGAGAGAGACACAAGCACCCCAAAGACAGACGCAAACACAAAATACCTGGCTCCTCCAATGGGAACTCCACTCAAAACTCCCCTGTTAGCCGCCCTGTTGGCCGGCTCCTGGGCCGCTGCGATCAGCTGTGCCGCTGCCTGGCTGGGCGGCCGCTTTATAGGCCCCCTCCTCCGCCTAGCTCCGCCCCCTAATCAGGGCTCAGCAGTCTGCCCCGACAGAGAGACACAAGCACCCCAAAGACAGACGCAAACACAAAATACCTGGCTCCTCCAATGGGAACTCCCCTGTTAGCCGCCCTGTTGGCGGCTCCTGGGCCGCTGCGATCAGCTGTGCGCTGCCTGGCTGGGCGGCCGCTTTATAGGCCCCCTCCTCCGCCTAGCTCCGCCCCCTAATCAGGGCTCAGCAGTCTGCCCCGACAGAGAGAGACACAAGCACCCCAAAGACAGACGCAAACACAAAATACCTGGCTCCTCCAATGGGAACTCCCCTGATAGCCGCCCTGTTGGCGGCTCCTGGGCGCTGCGATCAGCTGTGCCGCTGCCTGGCTGGGCGGCCGCTTTATAGGCCCCCTCCTCCGCCTAGCTCCGCCCCTAATCAGGGCTCAGCAGTCTGCCCGACAGAGAGAGACACAAGCACCCCAAAGACAGACGCAAACACAAAATACCTGGCTCCTCCAATGGGAACTCCCACTCAAACTCCTGTTAGCCGCCCTGTTGGCGGCTCCTGGGCCGCTGCGATCAGCTGTGCCGCTGCCTGGCTGGGCGGCCGCTTTTAGGCCCCCTCCTCCGCCTAGCTCCGCCCCTAATCAGGGCTCAGCAGTCTGCCCCGACAGAGAGACACAAGCACCCCAAAGACAGACGCAAACACAAAATACCTGGCTCCTCCAATGGGAACTCCAACTCAAAACTCCACTGTTAGCAGCCCTGTTGGCCGGCTACTGGGCCGCTGCAATCAGCTGTGCCGCTGCCTGGCTGGGCAGCCGCTTTAATAGGCCCCCTCCTCTGCCTAGCTCCGCCTCCTAATCAGGGCTCAGCAGTCTGCCCCGACAGAGAGACACAAGCACCACAAAGACAGACGCAAACACAAATACCTGGCTCCTCCAATGGGAACTCCCTGTTAGCCGGGCTGTTCGCCGGCTCCTGGGGCGCTGCGATCAGCTGTGCCGCTGCCTGGCTGGGCGGCCGCTTTTATAGGCCCCCTCCTCCGCCTAGCTCCGCCCCCTAATCAGGGCTCAGCAGTCTGCCCCGACAGAGAGAGACACAAGCACCCCAAAGACAGACGCAAACACAAAATACCTGGCTCCTCCAATGGGAACTCCCCTGTTAGCCGCCCTGTTGGCCGGCTCCTGGGCCGCTGCGATCAGCTGTGCCGCTGCCTGGCTGGGCGGCCGCTTTTATAGGCCCCCTCCTCCGCCTAGCTCCGCCCCCTAATCAGGGCTCAGCAGTCTGCCCCGACAGAGAGAGACACAAGCACCCCAAAGACAGACGCAAACACAAAATACCTGGCTCCTCCAATGGGAACTCCCCTGTTAGCCGCCCTGTTGGCCGGCTCCTGGGCCGCTGCGATCAGCTGTGCCGCTGCCTGGCTGGGCGGCCGCTTTTATAGGCCCCCTCCTCCGCCTAGCTCCGCCCCCTAATCAGGGCTCAGCAGTCTGCCCCGACAGAGAGAGACAAGCACCACAAAGACAGACGCAAACACAAAATACCTGGCTCCTCCAATGGGAACTCCCCTGTTAGCCGCCCTGTTGGCCGGCTCCTGGGCGCTGCGATCAGCTGTGCCGCTGCCTGGCTGGGCGGCCGCTTTATAGGCCCCCTCCTCCGCCTAGCTCCGCCCCCTAATCAGGGCTCAGCAGTCTGCCCCGACAGAGAGAGACACAAGCACCCCAAAGACAGACGCAAACACAAAATACCTGGCTCCTCCAATGGGAACTCCCCTGTTAGCCGCCCTGTTGGCCGGCTCCTGGGCGCTGCGATCAGCTGTGCCGCTGCCTGGCTGGGCGGCCGCTTTATAGGCCCCCTCCTCCGCCTAGCTCCGCCCCCTAATCAGGGCTCAGCAGTCTGCCCCGACAGAGAGAGACACAAGCACCCCAAAGACAGACGCAAACACAAAATACCTGGCTCCTCCAATGGGAACTCCCCTGTTAGCCGCCCTGTTGGCCGGCTCCTGGGCCTGCGATCAGCTGTGCCGCTGCCTGGCTGGGCGGCCGCTTTATAGGCCCCCTCCTCCGCCTAGCTCCGCCCCTAATCAGGGCTCAGCAGTCTGCCCGACAGAGAGAGACACAAGCACCCCAAAGACAGACGCAAACACAAAATACCTGGCTCCTCCAATGGGAACTCCCCTGTTAGCCGCCCTGTTGGCGGCTCCTGGGCGCTGCGATCAGCTGTGCCGCTGCCTGGCTGGGCGGCCGCTTTATAGGCCCCCTCCTCCGCCTAGCTCCGCCCCTAATCAGGGCTCAGCAGTCTGCCCGACAGAGAGACACAAGCACCCCAAAGACAGACGCAAACACAAAATACCTGGCTCCTCCAATGGGAACTCCCCTCCCTGTTAGCCGCCCTGTTGGCGGCTCCTGGGCGCTGCGATCAGCTGTGCCGCTGCCTGGCTGGGCGGCCGCTTTATAGGCCCCCTCCTCCGCCTAGCTCCGCCCCTAATCAGGGCTCAGCAGTCTGCCCCGACAGAGAGACACAAGCACCCCAAAGACAGGCGCAAACACAAAATACCTGGCTCCTCCAATGGGAACTCCCCTGTTAGCCGCCCTGTTGGCCGGCTCCTGGGCGCTGCGATCAGCTGTGCCGCTGCCTGGCTGGGCGGCCGCTTTATAGGCCCCCTCCTCCGCCTAGCTCCGCCCCTAATCAGGGCTCAGCAGTCTGCCCGACAGAGAGAGACACAAGCACCCCAAAGACAGACGCAAACACAAAATACCTGGCTCCTCCAATGGGAACTCCCCTCAAAACTCCTGTTAGCCGCCCTGTTGGCGGCTCCTGGGCCGCTGCGATCAGCTGTGCCGCTGCCTGGCTGGGCGGCCGCTTTATAGGCCCCCTCCTCCGCCTAGCTCCGCCCCTAATCAGGGCTCAGCAGTCTGCCCGACAGAGAGACACAAGCACCCCAAAGACAGACGCAAACACAAAATACCTGGCTCCTCCAATGGGAACTCCCACTCAAAACTCCCTGTTAGCCGCCCTGTTGGCCGGCTCCTGGGCCGCTGCGATCAGCTGTGCCGCTGCCTGGCTGGGCGGCCGCTTTTATAGGCCCCTCCTCCGCCTAGCTCCGCCCCTAATCAGGGCTCAGCAGTCTGCCCCGACAGAGAGACACAAGCACCCCAAAGACAGACGCAAACACAAAATACCTGGCTCCTCCAATGGGAACTCCCTAAAAACTCCTGTTAGCCGCCCTGTTGGCGGCTCCTGGGCGCTGCGATCAGCTGTGCCGCTGCCTGGCTGGGCGGCCGCTTTATAGGCCCCCTCCTCCGCCTAGCTCCGCCCCCTAATCAGGGCTCAGCAGTCTGCCCGACAGAGAGAGACACAAGCACCCCAAAGACAGACGCAAACACAAAATACCTGGCTCCTCCAATGGGAACTCCCCTGTTAGCCGCCCTGTTGGCGGCTCCTGGGCGCTGCGATCAGCTGTGCCGCTGCCTGGCTGGGCGGCCGCTTTATAGGCCCCTCCTCCGCCTAGCTCCGCCCCCTAATCAGGGCTCAGCAGTCTGCCCCGACAGAGAGAGACACAAGCACCCCAAAGACAGACGCAAACACAAAATACCTGGCTCCTCCAATGGGAACTCCCCTGTTAGCCGCCCTGTTGGCCGGCTCCTGGGCCGCTGCGATCAGCTGTGCCGCTGCCTGGCTGGGCGGCCGCTTTTATAGGCCCCCTCCTCCGCCTAGCTCCGCCCCCTAATCAGGGCTCAGCAGTCTGCCCCGACAGAGAGACACAAGCACCACAAAGACAGACGCAAACACAAATACCTGGCTCCTCCAATGGGAACTCCCCTGTTAGCCGCCCTGTTGGCGGCTCCTGGGCGCTGCGATCAGCTGTGCGCTGCCTGGCTGGGCGGCGCTTTATAGGCCCCCTCCTCCGCCTAGCTCCGCCCCCTAATCAGGGCTCAGCAGTCTGCCCCGACAGAGAGAGACACAAGCACCCCAAAGACAGACGCAAACACAAAATACCTGGCTCCTCCAATGGGAACTCCTGTTAGCCGCCCTGTTGGCGGCTCCTGGGCGCTGCGATCAGCTGTGCCGCTGCCTGGCTGGGCGGCCGCTTTATAGGCCCCCTCCTCCGCCTAGCTCCGCCCCCTAATCAGGGCTCAGCAGTCTGCCCCGACAGAGAGAGACACAAGCACCCCAAAGACAGACGCAAACACAAAATACCTGGCTCCTCCAATGGGAACTCCCCTGTTAGCCGCCCTGTTGGCCGGCTCCTGGGCGCTGCGATCAGCTGTGCCGCTGCCTGGCTGGGCGGCCGCTTTATAGGCCCCCACCTCCGCCTAGCTCCGCCCCCTAATCAGGGCTCAGCAGTCTGCCCGACAGAGAGAGACACAAGCACCCCACAGACAGACGCAAACACAAAATACCTGGCTCCTCCAATGGGAACTCCCCTGTTAGCCGCCCTGTTGGCGGCTCCTGGGCCGCCGATCAGCTGTGCCGCTGCCTGGCTGGGCGGCCGCTTTATAGGCCCCCTCCTCCGCCTAGCTCCGCCCCCTAATCAGGGCTCAGCAGTCTGCCCCGACAGAGAGAGACACAAGCACCCCAAAGACAGACGCAAACACAAAATACCTGGCTCCTCCAATGGGAACTCCCCTGTTAGCCGCCCTGTTGGCCGGCTCCTGGGCCGCTGCGATCAGCTGTGCCGCTGCCTGGCTGGGCGGCCGCTTTTATAGGCCCCCTCCTCCGCCTAGCTCCGCCCCCTAATCAGGGCTCAGCAGTCTGCCCCGACAGAGAGAGACACAAGCACCCCAAAGACAGACGCAAACACAAAATACCTGGCTCCTCCAATGGGAACTCCCCTGTTAGCCGCCCTGTTGGCCGGCTCCTGGGCCGCTGCGATCAGCTGTGCCGCTGCCTGGCTGGGCGGCCGCTTTTATAGGCCCCCTCCTCCGCCTAGCTCCGCCCCCTAATCAGGGCTCAGCAGTCTGCCCGACAGAGAGACACAAGCACCCCAAAGACAGACGCAAACACAAAATACCTGGCTCCTCCAATGGGAACTCCCACTCAAAACTCCCCTGTTAGCCGCCCTGTTGGCCGGCTCCTGGGCCGCTGCGATCAGCTGTGCCGCTGCCTGGCTGGGCGGCCGCTTTTATAGGCCCCCTTCTCCGCCTAGCTCCGCCCCCTAATCAGGGCTCAGCAGTCTGCCCCGACAGAGAGAGACACAAGCACCCCAAAGACAGACGCAAACACAAAATACCTGGCTCCTCCAATGGGAACTCCCACTCAAAACTCCCCTGTTAGCCGCCCTGTTGGCCGGCTCCTGGGCCGCTGCGATTTAACTTTCAATTAAAGATCATTTAGCAAAAGACATCTTTTTGTTTTTAATTGCGGGAAGCTGCAGACTTAGGAAGATACTAGTCCACAAACACAGTAGTTGGAGGAATCTTTTTTTGTTTGTTTGTTTGTTTTCTGAAATAGGCTCTTAAATACAATTCCAAGAGCTAGGTTTAAAAAGAGAACATTATGAAAGTGTATGTTTTAGGCCTTCTCCAACACAATGCATAATGCACTCAAAAATATCACAAACTACCCTTTCTGACAACGCTTCTGCTCGGAAAAGTAAAACAATAAGGCCATGAGTTTTATTTTATTAGTCAAGGAGCAGTAAATGCCAACTGGTATATGGGATGCTACTTGAACCATAGGTTTCAATTGCTTCTGCAGTTCAACATTTCTTTCAAAGGCTTTGTCTCAGCTGCACAGCTAAGCTTCCCAGCAGCCGCATCTCACTCATTCTCCTTTTGCCTCCTTCTGGCTTTTAATCATGGTTGGTTTGGCTAACCTAAATTCATTTGGAAAAAAAAAGCTAACAGATATAGCAGCCAAGAAAAACCCTTTCCCAGTTTTCTTATATAATGGTTTGCTATGGGACTGATCCAGCATGAACACGATGTATGGAACTGTCACTGAAGTCCATGAGATTTACACGGGCAGGACTGGGTTCCTGGTTTGTGCATTCCTGGCCAAGAGTTTCAAAAGCGACTACCGATTTCCAATGCCTCCATTTTGGGGTGCCCAGATTGAGATATTTTAACAGGCTCTGATGTTCAGAAAGTGCTGAGCACTTAGCCTATGTAAAACAGACCCTTTAAAGTGACATGTGTTGGACACCTAAAAATGGAGGCCTGCAGAATCACGGATCCCTTTTGAATATCTAGGTCCTATGGCAAGTTATGTGCAAAACAAGCATTACTTCCATCACAGCCCATTTTCTCTTCCCCGTTGATCAGGCACTGATGTTGTAACTGGAGATGTACAAGGTTTTCTTACTGAGAGCAAGTTTTGGTTTCTGGTTCATAACGTATGGTGCCCAGGCTTATCCAGATATTCACTACAGTTCACAAACCTTTCAAGTGGCTCTGGGTCCAGTTGTAACTAAGGGACCATGGGTCAGTAACATGAAGGTCTCAAAGTGTCACATAATTTTAACAAAAGAAAAGATAGAACTCGTGAGTTTGGTGTATTTTGCTTAAGTTGTGCAGTCCATTTGGATGTCAAACTCAAAATGAAAATTGGGAGTTCAGAACAAAAACAAAGTGAATGCTTGCACAGACTCTGATGAAGAAAATTGCAGAATGTTGTGCCGTTTCACTGATGATAATGAATTTGTGGCATTTAGAGACAGACTTGAGATTCGAAGTTCAGATCATCTGGATTACGACTCCTATAATGTTTTCTCTTCAGACATGAGGTTTTGGTTTAGCTTGGAAGAGAGGTAGGAGCCAACATTTGCATCTGTGTTAGAATCTGGATCCAAACTTTTCCAGTGTATTAGGCTGTTTAGATGCTGGGTTTTAGTTTATCATTGTAGGGGTAGGAGGCAGCTGCAAACTTCAGATCCTGATCAAAAACTCAATTTCAGCTTCCCCACAGTTGAGGAAATAGGTGGAAGGGTCCAGAGTTTTGCTTTGGCCCTGCTTTGAGTTTCCTTGGCAATATGGTAGGATGGTGTCATAAATATAGGACTCTGACATCACTTCAGGACTAAGAGGAGAAGCGGGGTTCCAAAGGAAAAATAGAGGCTGGATGGTTTTGTGGTTATGGTACTAAATTGGGGTTTAGGAAATCTGGTTCAATTTCTATCTCTGCTCCAGATTCCCAGTTTACTCCAGTAACAATGTCTGAGTCTCCATTTCCCATCTGCAACTTTGCGGATGCTTCCTTTTTACTGTCTATTTAGCTTTCAAGCTTTCTGGGGCAGGGATTGTCGCTTCCAATATGTACGTACTGTACCTAGCACAATGGGACCTAGATCGTAGCTGGGTGAGTGTAATAAAAATAAGAAAACATTTATTTTAAACTGAAAAGACCTCCAGCAAAGAGCAGGTATTAGAAAGATACCAGGCAAATACATTTCAGATTTCTTCCACTATCCTGATCAACCTTCATCTTGTGTAACTTGAGATAGGACCATGGATTTCAATGGAATTTACTTTACACCAGCTGTGGATCTGATCCTCTACATTCTCTTGGTCCATTTGCCATTGAACCCAACTTTTCCAAGGCACACAGTACACAGGTTCATTTATGGTTACTAGAATGATCAAGTGAAGGTCAAAGAATATCAGTTCAGCAGCTCTGGGCCTTTAAAAACACCTCTCATTCACACAAGACAACAGCATTAAAAAAATTACACAAAGCTATTTTTAAAATCTAATTTATACTGGAAAAAATGTATTAGGAAATTAATTTTGTAAAGGACTAGGATGGAGAGTGATTAAATCATAATAAATGTATTGCACACATGGGGAGATGTGAACAATGGAAAATGAAGTATGAATTGAATCAATGAGACACTGGAATATGGATTGGGACTCCACTGTGCTAGGGGCTGTACGTACATGTAACAAAGAGATGGTCCCTGCTTCAAAGAGTTTATGGCCTAAGCATATGCTGAGACACAAGATGTAACAAATCAAACAAATCTAGTGAGCTCAGTCTGTTCCATTTATCAAAAAGAAGATTGATAGGTGATTGTTTTATACCAGTATTACTTACCATCAGTATTATGGTTTATAAGTACCTCCGTGGGGAGAAAATACCAGCAATAATGGACTGTTTAGTCTAATGCATAACAGCATTAGAAGAAGCAATGGCTGGAACATAAAACCAGACAAATTCAAAGAAGAAATAAGGCAGTGTGGTGATTAACCATTAGAACAAACTACTGCGGGAAAGTGGTACATTCTCCATCTCTTGAAGGTTTCAGATCAAGACTGGATGTTTTTCTGAGAGATGTGTTTCAGCCAAACACACATTATTGGGCTCAATAGAAGGGTAACAGGTAAAAATGATATGGCCTATGCTATACAGGAGGTTGCACTGGATGATTTAATGGTCCTTTGTGGCATTAAAAGCTATGACTCTATGAAGGGAACTTGGAAACTATTATAAATGGCTGTCATAGCATACCAATTGTCTAGCCCAGTATTTGAGTTCTTTCTTTAACAATCAGGGAAACTTAAAATAATACCCAGGGCTGCCATGTTTTAGCTGCTCTGGGGAGGAAACCAAGTAAAAGCACAGGTATTGCATGCTGCCATGAATCCCTCCATGAAACTACTGGGGAGGTATGGGGTTTGCTTAACATGCAATCTGTGCCAGGTTTCAGTTTTATCCCAGCCCCCTCCCACAAAAAGAGATGGGGTTTCACGTGGTTTCAGAACAAAAGCTCCTCACAGCCTTAAATATTATCACTTTGGTGGCTGATGGTTACACACCTACTATTTAAGCAGCACAATATTCTTTTATAGAAACTGTGAGGACAAAATATCACAACCCCTTAGCATTTCAGGATGTCCCTGAACCTTCATCATCACAGCAGTAGAGCTATTACCCTGAACAATACCACAGTAAATCCAGAGCTGTCACATTATGTCATTTTAATTTTGTTTTCCATAGAAAGATTTTATTTATAGGTTTCTTTAGTTAGTTGTTTCCTTTGTGTTTTAAGAGGAGCTGCTATAGGTGGCTTTAGATGGATTCATTCTGATGGTTTTTAAGCAATTTGCCTGAGGGATCTAATGAGACACATTTTGAAATATATGTATATATTCATTCCCCGCTTATAAAGTCTGAAGGCCAGAGGAGCGGTTCTCGTTATCTGCAGTAGCTCCATTCCTCTGAGCAAAGCATCTAGACCCTGCTACAGAGGGCACTATTATTGTGCAGAGCCACAAGGCTTTCTCCATGTTATGCATGCATTTGGTTTTGTCTCTGATCCCGTCTCCGCCTTGCATTGAATTGAATCCCTGATGCACCAACAAATCCAGTGAAGTAAAAAAACATAACAGAGATTAGTACTAAATTGCTTCAAGGAAACCCGGGGCAAAGTTAGCAATGGACTGTTGTTTATGTTGTCTTGAGTATTATAACATTCCAGATAAGTTGTTTTTGACCAAACCATATCCTCCAGAAAGGTGCCCAGTCTTGGTTTGAAGACATTAAGAGATGGAGAATCCAATGCCTCCTTTTTTAGTTTGTTCCAATGGTTAATCACCTTCACTGTTACAAATGTGTACCTTACTTCTAATCTGAATTTCTCTAATTTCCAGTCATTGCTTCTTGTTATGCCTTTCTCCACTCGAATGTAAAGCCCTTTAAGTACCCTGCATTTTCTCCCTGTGAAGGTACTTATTCACTTGAATCAGTCACCTCTCAATCTTCTTTTTGATAACTAAAACAGACTAGGTTCTTTAAGTCTCTCATTGTAAAGCCATTTTCTCTCACCCACAAATCTTTTGCTTGTGTGTGTGGCTCTTTTCTGCACCCTCCTCCAATTTTCAACATTCTTCTTAAAATGTGGACTCCAGAACTGGATGTAGTGTTCTAGAATCAGTCTGATCAATGCCATATATGGAGATAAAATCTCAACCCCGCTCCTACTCACTACTCTCCTTTATACATCCAAAGAATGCAGCATCTTTTTGCCATAGCATTTTCCTGAGACTGTCCAGTTTTCATCCTTCAACCTCACCATCAACAGTTGCATCTGAAACATTATTTCCTGATGGTGGATTGAACATCCTTTGTCAATTCTTTAGTGTTTTTATCTTTCCCAGGTTAACTTGAAACTCGGAATGTCCAGTAGTTTTGGTTCAGTTGGATAAGCATTAAAAAGCTCAGATGCTTCCTCTAAAGCTTATCAGAGCTATCCATCCACAGGAGTCCTGTGCATTTATTCTGGAATTCATGAGAGGAGCCATAACAACGAGACTCCTCTTTACAGAACAGAGTGCAAAGGTTTGACAAACATGGAGGAAAGTACTCTTAGCTGATCATTCCGGAATCTTAAAGTAGAGCTGATTACGCATTTTTTGTAAGAAATGTTGAAATATTTTCTTTTTTTGCCTTCAAAATTTCTCAATTTTTTTTGTTTTGTTTTCAACATAGAAACTAAAATGAAAATAAATCAGTTTTTGAAAAACTATCTTCAGTAAAACAGGTTTTAGTAAAAACTAGGGCTGTCGATTAACTAAAGTGAACTCACACAATTAACACAAAAAATAATTGTGATTAAAAAAATTAATTGTGATTAACTGCAGTTTTAATCACACTGTTAAAGAATAGAATATCAAGTGAAATGTATTAAATAGTTTGGATGTTTTTCTACATTTTCATATATATTGTATTCTGTGTTGTAATTGAAATCAATGTGTATATTATTTTTATTACAAATATTTGCACTCTAAAAACGATGAACAAAAGAAATAGTATTTTTTCAATTTTCATACAAATACTGAAGTGCAATCTCTTTGTCGTGAAATTGCAACTTATAAATGTAGAGTTTTTACACTAAAAAAAAAAATGTAAAACTTCAGAGCCTACAAGTCGACTCAGGCCTATTTCCTGTTCAGCCAATCACTAAGACAAACAAGTTTGTTTACATTTACAGGAGATAATGCTACCCTCTTATTTACAATGTCAACAGATGTGAGAACAGGCATTTGCATGGCACATACCGGCATTGTAAGGTATTTACGTATCAGATATGCTAAACATTCATATACCCCTTCGTGCTTCAGCCACCATTCTAGAGGAAATGCTTCCATGCTAATGACGCGCATTAAAAAATAATGGATTAATTAAATTTGTGACTGAACTCCTTGGGGGAGAATTGTATGTCCCCTGCTGTTTGTCTGACCCACATTCTGCCATATATTTCATGTTATAGTAGTCTCAGATAATGACCCAGCACATGTTGTTCATTTTAAGAACACTTTCACTGCAGATTTCAGAAAATGCATAGAAGGTACCACTGTGAGATTACTAAAGATAGCTACAGCATTTGACCCAAAGTAGAAGAATCTGAAGTGTCTTCCAAAATCTGAGAGGGATGAGGTGTGCAGCATGTTTTCAGAAGTCTTAAAAGAGTAACACTCCATTGCAGAAACTACAGAACCCAAACCACCAAAAAAGGAAATTAACCTTCTGCTGGTGGTATCTGACTCTCATAATGAAAATGAACATGGGTCGGTCCTCACTGCTTTGGATTGTTATTGAGCAGAACCCGTCATCAGCATGGACACATGTCCCTTGGAATGGTGGTTGAAGCATGAAGGGACATATGAATCTTGAGCACATCTGGCATGTAAATATCTTGTGACGCCTACAACAGTGCCATGCAAATGCCTGTTCTCACTTTCAGGTGACATTGTAAACAGGAAGCGGGCAGCATTATCTCCCACAAATGTAAAAAAACTTGTTTGTCTAAGCAATTGGTTGAACAAGAAGTAGGACTGAGCGGACTTGCAGGCTCTAAAATTTTACATTGTTTTATTTTTGAATGACGTTTTTTTGTACATATTTCTACATTTGTAAGTTCAACTTTCATGATAAAGAGATTGCTCTACAGTACTTGTATTATGTGAATTGAAAAATACTATTTCTTTGGGTTTTATATAGTGCAAATACTTGTAATAAAAAATAAATATAAAGTGAGGACTGTACAGTTTGTGTTCTGTGTTGTAATGGAAATCAATATATTTGAAAATGTAGAAAATATCAAAAAATATTTAAATAAATGGTATTCTATTATTATTTAACAGTGCGCTTAATTGTGCAATTAATTGCAATTTATTTTTTTAATCATGTGATTAATTGCGATTATTTTTTTAATCACTTGACAGCCCTAGTGAAAAACAAAACTTTTTTTCTTTAACGCTATACCTTTCAGCACCCAGGTTTTTTGTAAAAGGGGATTTTTTCAAATAATCAGGTCATGCGTCCTCTAGATGCAGCACTACATGCCAACCTCCTGTCAATAAACCCACAGGAGGGTAAAAGATGTGCCCCAAACTATGTAAATTACAGTAACACCCTCATCAAGGGGGAATATTTGGCTCCGCAAGGATGAAGACATTGGTAGGTCCTTTGAAACAGGGCAGATCTTTGGGGAGCTCAGGGAACAGAGCTCAGAGACCATCATGCAGAGTACCACCTGCTCAACCAAGTTCCCTGGCCTCTCTATCTTGTGGTGCATAGTCTTTAGGGTGGGGTGGGCAAACTTTTTGGCCCTAGGGTCACATCAGGTACAGACATTGTATGGAGGGCCGGGTAGGGAAAGCTGGGGAAGCTATGCCTGCCCAAACAGTGAGGCATGGCCCGGCCCCCGCCCCCTATCCAGCCCCCAGAATCCTCCTCATCCAACTCCTCCCACCCCCCTCCCCTGACTGCCCCCTGGGACTCCTGCATCCTATCCAAACACCCCTGGTCTCTTCCCCCTGACCATCCCCCACAGGACGCCTGTCCCCTATCCAATCCCCCCTGCTCCTCACACCCTGACCATCCTCCTGGGGCCCTCCACCCCCTATCCAACCCTCCCTGCTCTCCCCACCCCACTTTACCTATGGGGTGGGGGAAATGGGGGCTTAGTCATTTCCCCTGCTCGTTTGGCTGCTCTACCTGGCAATCGGGCAGGGCTCGCTCCCTGTGTGGGCTTGGCTGCTGGGGACAGGGGCCATGCACGCTGAGGGTGGATGAGGGTCCTGGCTTGCTCTGCCCCTGGGCCCTTGACTGCCCCCTGCAGCCCACCTGGAACTCACCCTGCTCGTGCCACCCTGCGGCTACAGCCGTGCCACCCGGCCAGAGCTGCAGCCATGCTGCCCAAGGGATGCAGGGAGGAAGGGGAGCAGAAGGGGAGGGGCCAGGGGCTAGCCTCCGCCCTGCTCACCATGCTGCTGAGGAGTTGGGCTGGCTCCTCCGCAAGCCTGTCCTGATCCTGCTTCCTGGCAGGAGCTCTGGGGCCAGAAGGAAAGGTCCTGCCAGCCGGATGTGGCCCACGGGCTGTAGTTTGCTCCCCTCTGCTTTAGGGGAACCCACTGCCATTGGCTAATCCTTAGTCCTCTTTTGTTGAAGCTATGGAGGGGCATTGCAGTTTGTTTCACGGCAATAACTTTGGAGCTGATTTCTGCCCAAACCCCAAAGGAGAAATATTGCAAGTGGTGGATGGCACCCTCTCTCTCCTCTCTCATCTCCCTGCTGCCCAAAAGCTGCAGCAACTGTGTGGTGAGATCAAGGGGGGGGCGGGGTGTGGAAGGCAAACTAAGATGCTGTAGTGCTGAGTATGAGACAAGGTTCCTTATGCAATATTTTCCATGGGGAAACAGCCCCATAAATCCCTTAATATAGCTCTGAAATGAGCTCTGATGGCCAACATTTAATTTGTATCCACGATTTAATCTTAATCAAAGAGACTAGTACTGAAGATGGATTTATTGCAAGTATTGAAAGGCAATAGTAGTAAGCCTGCTCCATAAACATACTGGTCTGATCCTCTTCTCACCTATACTGGTGTCAATGAGGAGTAACACCACTGAAACCAATTTGATTGTTCCGGAGTAACACTGGTGTAAAGTAAGAATAGACTCGGGATCGTTAAGCTGAAGCAATTGCAGGTGGTGTACTAAATTCTGATAAACATGCTGCAGCAGAGTTGTATATTAAATAACCAATTTAGAACAAAAACAAGCCTGTAATGCCTACATTTTTCTTCAGGCTAATCGGTGGCTGAAATACAGTATTTCTGAAATAAATGACAGAGAGCGTTAGGTTTTGAAACATGTTTTCTTTGCCTGTAATCACAGCACAAAATGTAGCATAAAGCTGCGGCAAGTTTACTGAGGGGAATACAGCTGCATGTACGAGAGGCATGTATCCTGCATGCAGCCTAGTGGTTAGAATCCTGGATTAGGAAGCAACACACTTCGGTTCTATTCCCTGTTCTATTGCTGACTTGATTTGTGACCTTAGGCAAGTCAGTTCACGTCTCTGTGTTCCTACCCTTTGTATGTCCCACCTATTTGGATTTTAAGCTCTTTGGGGGAAGAACTTTTGCTGCATGTATATGCAGGTTCTAGCACAATGGGACCTCAAGGCACTACTGTAATACAAATAAATAAATCATGATAATGCTTGGATCTGGGGTATTCTCAGCTTGACCAGTGACTTTTCCATGAAATTGGACAGCTCATTTAATCTCTCTGTGCCTCAAGTTTCCACATCTGTGAAATGGGGATGATAATACTTGCCAATACCAGGGGGTAATTAACGTGTATAGAGAGCTTTGCACATCAGCTGCTATAAGGTCATTATTAACAGCAAATGAAATGTTAGCGAACAGTTGGTGACTCAGCTATCTGGGATTTTAACACTTTGATGGAGCAAGGGTTAATTGTGTTATCTGCGGAGTAGACAGCCAGCCACATACTGTTTATGAGTGGTGTTTCCAGGACATAGAGTGGTAAGGGTGGTCAAGAATGTGTGTGGACTAGATGCCCTCCTGAGGTCCCTTCCAACCCTGAGATTCTATGATTCTAAGTATCAGAACTCCCCCCCATCCCCCGCTGCAGGAATTTTTAATGTAAAGACCTTAGGGGGAGGCAGTCTGGTGTACTCATGAGTGGCACCCCCTGAATTGCTGCTACAGTATGTGAAAATGCTAATGTTCCTTACATTGCAAAGAGGTGCAGCATGTTCTCTCCCTGCCACTGTGAAGTGATAGCTCAGCTGGGTTGGCAGAGTTCTTGCGTGCAGGGGGGCGAAGAACAAGCTGTGCCCAAAGCCACCCACAGGGACACACTCCTGGTGAGATATATATCAGGAACAGCAAAGAAAGCGCGGAGCCCTTTACAGAAAAACTCGGAATTACATAAGTATCTGATAGGAGTGCTGACAGTAACTTGTTTTATAACTTTTTTAGGGCTTGAATCTTCCCCTCCCATTCTTATTAAGTAGCAGTCCCATAGATTAATCTCTTTGGGGACTATATCCTCTTATAGGTGTAGATAGACCCTTGCAAAGGGTGGGCACCAGCAGAATGAAAATGAATATTATTAGTCACAATATAAATCTTAGATTGTAAACTCTCCCAGGCAGGGACCATGTTTTTGCATGTGTTTGGACAGAGCCTACCTTATTGGTCTGTGGTCCTTATGGAGACCTCTGGGCACTACTAGACTGTAAATCAATAAACACTAAGTACTGGCAAATATTTCTTTCAGTGTGTCATCACTTTAAAGATAAGCCTAAACTGCTAAATTTGGACTCACATTCGGAATGAACTTTCCAGAGTCCTGGATATTCTGAGCTACTCAGACCAAAGCTTAGGGAGCCTTCTGCAGTGGTAATACCAGGCTCCATTGGCTTCTAGCCCCAAATACTACAGAAGCACTCGGGGTAACATTTTCAATGAGACAGAGGCTGCTAACTCACTTAGATGTTTTGAAAATGTTACCCTCATCATGGTGATAGATAGATAGATAGATAGATAGATAGATAGATACTCTGCAAAAGAGATGCACACAGATTTCAGTCTGTATCCAGCCATCCAACACAGTCATTGTTGCATTTGGTACAGCCAGCCTTCTCTCTCCATCACTCAGAAAAAAAATGAGCTGGACTTGGTAACATTCCAGAATGTAGCTTTGAAGATTCTAGTGGTGCCTGTTCATTATATGTTGCAGTATGGAGGAAAGAGAAACTGTGGTAAGATGGATGCAGAACTCAAAGATGGAAGCTTGAAGTCAGTGGTCTCATTTCCTCTGTTGGTTTTACAGCTACTTTAATGTTTTGGATGTTGAGGGTCACATTTTCAAAGTTAGAAGCCTATCTTGCACCCCCACCCCCAGAATATCCATATAAAAGTTCAAAGAGAAAGTTCCAAGTGTAAAATACGTCGCTGAATGTTCAAATGGGTCATTGTGTGCACAATCAGACATCACACAGCTATTAAACCTGTAATTTGGGGGGTTGTTGTAAATAGTTTAACTTTGGTGGTACCTGAGAGTATCTGGGAGGACAGAAGAGTTCAATATTAACACCATATTCCTGTTCACTGCCCCTCTTTGCTGTCTTATAGTATTCAATATTGTTTGCAGCATTCTTGTATCCGTGTTGGTCCCAGAATATTAGAGACACAAGGTGGGTGAGGTGGCAACTTTTATTAGACCAGCTTCTGCTGGTGAGAGAAAGAAGCTTTCATGTTGAGATCCACTTGAGAACCACCATCAATGAGACTATGCTTGCCAACGCCAAGGAATTTGTAACAAAAACAGAACATTGCATCCACTTTACCAGAATATATGAGACAGTGTCTTTGTACAGTTTCTTCATTTTTCAATTTTCTTATATAATTTTCTTATGTAAACCTTCTTCCATCATTATTTGGAAACGTTTACCTTCTTCAGGTCCGGAAGAAGAGCTATGTGTAAAATCAAAAACTTGTCTCTCTCATCAACTGAATTAGGTCCAATAAAAGATATTACCTCATCTACTCTCCCTCTCTCGTAGTATTTAACTCAGTTAAAGATTTTGGGATACAGGTGTCTGAAACTTGCTATACAAAATGGTATAATATTATAATATGAGCTGTGCAAAAGGGATAGTGAATGGGTTCACTGGTGTTTCATAGAAATCTCTTTGGTTTTGGTCTTGGGTTTTACACACACAGGTCCACACTTGTCCATATCAGGTAGAGTTCTGACTTTGAACAAATCCTGAACACTCAAAGCAAAATTAATCTGAAGGAACATATGAAGACAAGATCTTTTTTAGGATCAAAACCTGGGAACACTGGAAATGGAACAGAGACAAAGTCTGAATATAGATCTGAATGTAAAGTTTTCCTAACGTCCTCTGTAAATCAATAAGCTTGTGGCGCACATTCCTTTGAATCAGAACTTAGGTTAAGTTTGCTGTGAGGTTCCCGAGCACTGGCAAAGGGCGGAAAACTTGCGCTGAGTTGTGGGTCTGTAACAAAACCCAAAATGGGGTGAATTTCACTTGCCTTCAGGTTCATTATTTACTGCTCAGGCATCTCCTGCTGCCACTGCACAAGTATTATGTATGCCCAACAAAGGTCGATCAATACAAATGGAAGATTCATAAATGGTAAAACACATGCAATACACTCTAATAAAAATTGTGATTCAGGAAGTTACAGAGCCATTTGCTGAACTTTAAGCAAGTGAGCAGTTCCAGTAACATCATTGGGACCACTCTCATGCTTGAAGTTAGGTGTGTAATTATGCACCTCACCAAATTAGGGCCTACAAGCTTAGAAAACGGCTATGCCAACAGCAAACCGATGTACGCACCAAGAAGAATTGTCTGAACCATCCTAAAATCAAATATATAACTTCTGGAGCATTGCCCGGATGACAGGGCATCCACCATGTTACAGATCTGATGCCTCAAAGAGCAATAATGTTTTATCAAGGACACCCTTTGTTCCCCATTATAACAATTTTGATCTGAACCAATTTCCTTTCACTCTTCTTTTTGCAGTTTAACAGAACGTTTTTGAGCTGAAGTCAGTCCAATCACTTTTCTCAGCTCTGGAGTACGGGCTCACGCTGCTAGCATCTTTCAGTTTGGAAGGGTAGGGGGATAGTGATCTACTTATTCGCCAAGATTAGTGGCCTGGAAGAACAAGAGCTGTATATTGACTCCTTTTAATTACAAATGTTGCAGAAACAAGCAATCCATGACTCCTGTTAGCCTGGCCACCTGATTGCTAGTCTCAGTCTTAACGGTACCATCTAGGCTATCAAGGTAGCTGAAAAGCCCTGCCATTATGCAGAGTAACACTGACCAAGCACCAGATGCTCTTGCTGTCTCAGTGAAGCAGCTTGTAAAGATAGAGTGATTTCTTTAGCTATAGCCTTTTTCCAGAATGGCCAATACTGACTCCCAGGCATCAGCAATAACCTCTGCCATGACAGCGTTTGGAGTAAAGGGCCATGACTTTCAAAACCAAGACCCTAAAGTTAGGCTCCTACATTCATATATAGACATCTAAATAAGTGGTCTCATTTTCAATACCAACCAGCACTGCTAAGTTTAATGCGATCCCCTGGGTGCTCAACAATTTTGAAAATCTTGGCCAAGGTATGTAATTGTCTGAAGGCAAAGTAGAAGTTAATTAAAAGTTTTGTATTCACTTAACTGAAGCTGCAGGTGAGAGGATTAAAGAGTCTGCCTGGTTCTACAGAAATTCCATTCACCAACGTTCACTTTTGGGATATCTACGTACAAATGTTACATCAGCCAGAGGGACTCTGAATGAATATTGGTTGATCATCATGCCCTTAAAGGGACACAAGAAGGCTGCAAGATATCCTAGAAATGCTAGGGATCTCGCATTAATGATAGTCCATGTTGAGACAATTGACCATTGTGCAGAAAGATTTTATACAATCAAAGATGACCTCAGAGCTCTGAGAAGAGAAGTTGGTATTGATGCAAACGATTTTGTTTGATCTCTTTCCAGTGCTAAACTCTCACTAAAATCACTGTGAAACAATTGGAACAAAGCCAAGACAAACAAGCCTGGCTTGTGTATTTGTTATAAAACCTGGGTTAGATACACCCAAAGGCTTACCTAGGTATAGTGAATATTTCAGCCAGTCCAATGTCAGGCTCAAATGAACCTTCATCAATTTATTTTTAGGTGGAGACAATGTGAACATGGTCACTGTTTTTGTATAGGCTTGACATGAAACCAAGCAAAAGTTGATATTTTCAGCTTGAAATTGCTTTGGGATTTTGGTTTGGTTCAGTATCAAAATTAATAATATCAGAAGTGAATGAAATCCACCCACCCCTAGAAAACAACAACAAAGGTTTGTTCAGGCCTTCAAATTAAAACTGCCAACATTTGTACAGGTTTTATAAAAACCTCTCTTCGGATTGCTTCTGTAATTCCCTGCAGATGGCTGATCAGATTCTAGTCTATGTCAGCTCATTTAAACTACCGTGCTGCTGTTTATGTACAACATTCCTACTTCCGCATCCCTTCTCATGTGAGTGTCCCAGGATCTGCCCCAAAGTTTGTTTGGATGAGAAGTTTAGAGTGACTTAGAAGACTGGATTCCTCCTTTGTTGTGCTGGGTACTCATGGAATCAGCATCTCAATGCGGCTTCACATGTCCATAGTAAATGTACCTAATCTCCATCTAACCTTCTCCACCCCATTTCCTGCTGTTTGCTATAATCTGGTGTGCACAACTTCCTAAAGTTGCAGAATAGCCTATTTTGAGACAAACTTGTAAGCAGGAATACATTAATGGGTGTCAGGTGCAGCTATGAATTTAATGAATGGTTTGTTGGAAATCACATTAACTAGCAACATCCGTCTGCAGATGAGCTCTGCAATGTCCTTATTTCAAGCCTGAGCAGATGGAGGATTTGCTACATACTTACTGTTTTCTGATTCACACCGTGTCACTTGCTTCAGACAAACAGACACACTTGTTCTTGAGAAGACTCTGAGCTTGGCCTTCCTCTTTTTTTATATTTTCTTCATCTTCCCCACTCTTAGGAGTGCTGAGCATAGGCAGAGTGAACCAAAGCCAATTGGTGAGGAATGCTCAGCAGATTTAGGGCTGGTCCACACTAGCTCTTTAAATCGAATTTAGCAGTGTTAAATCGAATTAAGCGTGCACCCGTCCACACCAGGAAGCCATTTAATTCGACATAGAGGGCTCCTTAGTTCGACTTCGGTACTCCACCTCGACAAGGGGAGTAGCGCTAAATTCGACATGGCTATGTCGAATTAGGCTAGGTGTGGATGCTAATCGATCTTACTAGCTCCAGGAGCTATCCCACAGTGCACCACTCTGTTGATGCTCTGGACGCCAGTCGGAGCTTGGATGCTCTGACCAGCCACACAGGAAATGCCCCGGGAAAATTTGAATTCCTTTTCCTGTCTGGACAGTTTGAATCCCATTTCCTGGTTGCTCATCGGGGCGAGCTCAGCAGCACCGGCAACGATGCAGAGCTCTCCAGCAGAGGAGTCCAGGCAATCTCAGACTAGAAAGAGGTCCCCAGCATGGACTGACCGGGAAGTCTCAGATCTGATTGCTGTGTGGGGCGATGTGTCTGTGCTTTCGGAGCTGCGCTCCAGCAAACAGAATGCAAAGACCTTCGAGAAGGTCTCCAAAGCCATGAGAGACAGAGGATACAGCCGGGATGCAATGCAGTGCCGCGTGAAAGTCAAGGAGCTGAGACAAGGCTACCAGAAACTCAGAGCGGCAAACGGATGCTCCGGAGCCCAGCCCCAGACATGCCGCTTCTACGAGGCACTGCATGCCATTCTCGGTGGGTCTGCCACCACTGCCCCACCAGTGTGCGTGGACTCTGAGGATGGGATAGTGTCGACGGACTGTTCCTCGGAGATGTTCGCGGACGGGGAAGATGAGGAGGACGAGGCAGTCGACGGCGCTTTCCCCGACAGCCAGGATCTCTTCCTCACCCTCTCTGAGATCCCCTACCAACCCTCCCCAGACGTTACCACGGACCCTGAATTGGGAGAAGGATCAGTCCATAAGTGCTTTAAACAAGTTAACATTTTTTTATTAAAAGCAGCTAAGACCAACGAGTTAACATTTTTTTAGTAACTAAACAGGGAGAGACATTAGGAGAACAGAAGGTCTACATACAGGGGGATGGAACTTTTATCTTCATAAGAGATCTCCAGGAAACTCTCCTGGAGGTAATCTGAAAGTCTATGCAGGAGGTTCCTTGGCAGAGCTAGCTTATCGTGTGCCCCGAGGTAGCACACTTTGCCGTGCCATGCTATAAGCTGGAACTCCGGGACCATTGCCCTCACGAGCATGGCAGAGTAGGCCCCTGGGTTGTGGTGGCTTTCTTCCAGCATGCGCGCTCTCTCTGCCCGTGAGACTCTCCTCAGGGTGATCTCTCTCGCACACTCCTGCATGAAATTAGAGTAATTGGGGTACTATTAGTAATGGGAGCGCTTAATTGTTCCTTTGCATAACAAGAAGCCTCACTTAACAGCCACGTGCTGCAGTCTACAGAGTGGCAGCATACAGGGATCTTTCCCAGTGAACAGCTGCGAGGGGGTGCAACAGGGGCCGAGTTTATGCTTTCAGGATTGCCTGCATCAAGAGGACAGAGCTGTACATTCACTTCTATGAATCCAAAGGTGTTTGGCTTACCATGCCTTGCTGCTACACGAATTCTTCTTTCCTGCAAAGGTTCTCTGATCTGCAGCCCAATACACCAGGCAATGAAAGCGCATTCAGAGAAATCGAACTTTCCATTAGTGAGTGCGCATGAGACAGGTGCTGTGCATACTCTTGTTCACAGACACCGAGTAGACTATGTTTCTTTGTTTAAAAAATGTATCATTGTAAGAAATTCACTACCTTTTTGACATCACACAGGTGCAACTGTATCACGACCTGATCCACCATGCCCCTCACAGATGATGTCGCAAACTAGAAGGCGTAAGAAAAAGACAAGGGGCGAGATGTTTGCTGAACTTATGGGCTGCTCCAGAGCCGAGGCGGACCAGCAGAGCCAGTGGAGGGAGAACCTCACTCAGCAGCACCGCTCACTCTGCGAACGGGAGGACAGGTGGCATCAGGAGGACCAGCAGGCGACTCAAACGCTGCTTGGACTAATGAGGGAGCAAACGGACACGCTCAGGTGCCTTGTCGATGTTCTGCAGGACCGCAGGCAGGAAGACAGAGCCCCCCTGCACTGTATCTGCAACCGCCCACCCCCGCCTCAAACTCCAATCCCCCCCTCATCAAAAATAACAAGGAGGGTCACCAGGGGCCGTGAAAACTGTCACTGCACCACAGGACAGTGTTAAATTACCCAAAAGCTATCAGTCACTACATTTTGAAAAGTCCTTCCCTTACTGTGTTGTTGATTATTAAAAGTAGTTTTCTGTTACTTACTTTTTCCGTCATGGTTTTTTACACAACGCTGTGTTAGATGTCTTGGGTGGGTCGTTGGGTGGTTGAGGGGGTAGTGTAATGCATAGGACAGTCACCTTTAGCAGGGTACAGAGACGGGGGCTGGATCAGCAGCATGTCACACACACAGTGCAGTCAGTAGGCGGTTAGCTGGTATGGGAGGTGGTTTGCAGGTTTTCTGTCGTTGGGGGTGGTACGTGCATTTGTAGTGGGGGAGGGGGGTTACAGATCTCATGCAACGGTCCCTGTAATGGACCGCAGAGCCACGCAGCAGAGGAATCTGTATCCGTCCTCCCCTGCAACAAGGCCACATAGCCCCCACACACAGAGTCCAAAAAAGGAGGGATGCCAGGATCCGTTGAAACAACCAGTCCGGCACTGCTGACCGGTCTGGGAGAGGGAGCATGTCAAGCCTTGACTTTAGAGGCGGTCTTTAAATGACCACACACCCTACCCAGCACAGTGTGCTTCCTAGTTTCAACCCTTTAACACAAAGTCATCAATAAAGACACTGTTGTAAAGCAACAGTGGAGCACGTACTTTAATTTTTAAATGTGTGTTAGAAGTTGGGGAAGCGGGGTGGATGGGGTATGTAACTGCAGAGGCTAGTCAACAGTAACTTGGTAAAGAAACAGGGGCAGGTTCAGCTTCTCTGTGAAGAAACTGAACAGTCACAGTTCACGCTGCTCGCTGCTCGCTGGTACTTGAAGAATTCCTTGTCGCTGTGCAAGGTGCCTGCATAGGGCGTGACGAGCCAGGGCATTAGCGGGTAGGCTGGGTCCCCTAAGATCAGTATGGGCATCTGCACATCCCCAAGACTTATTTTGTGGTCCGGGAAGAAACTACCTTCCTGCAGGCTTCTAAGCAGACGAGATTTCCTGAAAACACGCGCGTCATGAACTTTGCCTCGCCACCCGACGTTGATGTTGGTAAAACGTCCCCCATGGTCCACCACTGCTCGCAGCACCATTGAAAATTAGCCAAATTTCTCAGCAGCTGACTGCGGAAGAGGTGGACGATAAGTTGCGAGGAGCTGACAGCGGCCACAACTGCAGCGGGATCCGTGCTCGCAGTGCTGTGGCGCCCGCGCTGTCACTGAGAAGAAAAGTGCACGAACAGATTGCCAGCTGGTGCTTTCAGGGAGGGATGCTGGGCGTGATTGACGGTTCAATTATGACAGTTACCCCAAACCACCCTCCACACAATTTCCCCCCCCCAGCATGCATTGGTGGGAAATCCCAACATTCCAATGGGCGGCGGGGAGTGCGGGAACTGTGGGATAGCTTCCCACAGTGCACCGCTTCAGAAGTCGACGCTTCGCCCGTTACTGTGGACTCACACAGTCGAATTAGTGTATTTATTGTGGATACACAACTTCGACTTCATTAGGTCGATTCCAGAAATTCGAATTAAGATGAATCGAAATAGTCTTGTAATGTAGACGTACCCTAAGAGTTCTGTTTTGTTTCAGAGAATGGTGTATTGAAAACTGTGTTAAAATTACAAGGTATCACTTTAAATTATAAGGGTTTTTTTTGGTCCAGCTTGCAGGCTAGAGGAATTTATAGGGAAGCTGTGTGATCTGAGTCCTCATGGGGAATGTGAAAAGAGCCAGCCTTGAGCAAAGTGGGTTGATGGTGCTTCTCTGTCTTAGGGAGCAGCTTTTTTTGTCTGTCTCTGTTTTCTTGGTTGTTGTGTGTTAGGTATCTGGAAATAAAGCAATGTTACATTGCTAGAAAGAATATTTGTGTTGTCCTCTATATCTTTGTGTGTATGCTAGGAACGTAGCAAGAATGACCCATTCATTCCCCTCCAGTTCTCACACTGTCTTGAGTAATGAGGGAGTGTTTACAAGCATTCTGTTGCTTCTAGTGTCATTAAATGCCCAAGCAATTAAGCTTCAGGTTTAAAACCTGACATTCCAAAGTATCCAAGTTCATTTACTTCGATGGACACCTGCATCCCAAACATCCCCAATGGTATTTGTTTACTGGGCTAGGGTGGGAAACAACATTCCAGGAAGTGGTTTCTAGGTCATGTGGCACCTATGAATGGTTAGAGACAGATTCTATCACCTTAACTCCCATTGAGCAATAATTTACTCAATGAGTAATCCCACTGAAATAAAGGGGCTTATATCTTAGGTTATATCTACACATAAACAGCTAGTGCAGCACAGCTATAGCACTTTAGTGTATACACTCACTAAAGGGATGGGAGGTTTTTTTCCCACTACTGTAGTTAATCCAACTCCCTGAGCAGTGGTAGGTAGGTCGATGAAAGAATTATTCAATCAACCTAGGGCTGTCTACCCTGGGGGTGAGGTCATTTTAACTATATCACTCCAGGTTGTGGATTTTTCACACTGTTGAGTGACATAGCTGGGTCAACCTAGCTTTTTAGTGTAGAGCTGGCCTCACTCCTGACAGCATATGTCATCAGATGGCATTCCCACCCTGCTCCAAATATAAGAAAGAGATGTGTGTTGATTCCGGCTTAAAGGCAAGGAACTCAATTTTGGGAATAAGAGAGGGAGGGTGAATTAATTAGGAATGAGCCTGAATAAAAACATGGATCTGAACACTCTGTGTGAAGTGTAAGTTAGTGGATGACTATACTTTCTCTATTACTATGTGTGTCAGCCTCTGGAGACTGAGTTTGGTGTCAGGCTATTTAGTCTCTGAGCTGGTGGGAAGGGTCTTCACAGGGGTGCAGCATAGTGAACGGTAGGAAAAGGGTATGCAAATGTTAAATGACATGGATATATGGTTGATTCGCTCTTGAGGTAGATTTAGCTTGGATCTACATGGACAAAGCTCAAATCTCCTATGGTAAATGCACATTAATCATTGACCAAGGTGCCAATTACAGACAAGAGATTTACTGCTAGTCTCACATGCACTGGTTATTGGTGTAGCCCCATTGACTTTTGAGTCAGGCCTAGTAGGCTTGAATAGGCAGCACACCCTTCAACTCAGTGGCTCTCTGGAAATGTCTGTGGACAACATATTCCATTAGATCCTCAGTGGGTGTAAATCAGCAAACTTAGAAATTATTTTCTCTTCATTTCCAGAGAAGGCAAAAGATGACTTTATGAAATGACTGTGGCAAGTAGTAAATGATGTATGAAATGAAACATTTTGGACCTACCCCATGCATGGAGAATAAATAGAGAGATTTTAGCCATTTCAACCATTCAGTTTCATATGAAATTCTGATGTAGGACCATCATGCCACTAGGTGGTGCTTGAATATTAACCTTGCCTACAAGTATGCAGATATCTTAATTCTAAGTTTAGAGTGACCCAAACTTTTACACGTTTGCTCACCTTTAGTGATAAATACTGCCCTCATATATGCCCAAGCCACTTCCGCTAGTATCAGTAGGAGGTGAGCCTGTATACTTAAAGATATCATTTGGCTTTTAGTGTCAGAAGAATGATCACAATGGGTCAGGCCAATGGTCCATCTAGCCCAGTGTTCTGTCTCTGACAGTGGCCAGTGCCAGATGCTTCTGGCAGTTGGAAGTATAAGGATATCTGGAGCAATGAGTTGTGTCCCTGACCATCTTGGCTAACAGCCATTGATGGACCTATTCTCCCTGGACTTATCTAATTCTTTTACTAACCCAGTTATATTTTTGGCCTTCACAACATCTCATGGCAATGAGTTCCACAGGTTGACTGTGCATTGTGTGAAGAAGTACTTCCTTATGTTTGTTTTGAACCTGACTATTAATATCATTGGGAGAACCATGAATCTTGTATTATGTCGAAGGAGTAAATAACACTTCCCTGTTGTTCACTTTCTTCATACCGTTTATGATTTTATAGATCTCTGTCCTATCCCTTCTTAGTTGTCTCTTTTCTAAACTGAACCATTCCAGTCTTTTTAATCTCTCCTCATATGGAAGATGTTCCATAGACCTAATCATTTTCATTGCCCTTCTCTGCACTTTTTCCAGTGTGTGTGTGTGTGTGTGTGTAGAGAGGTAACACAACCAGAACAGCGTGACGTACTATGGATTTACATAGTGGCATTGGGATGTTTTCTGTTTAATTATCTATAATTTTCCTAATGGTTCCTAACATTCTGTTAGCTTTTTTGACTGCCACTGCATATTGAGCAGATGTTTTCAGAGAACTACTCATGATGACTCCAAGATCCCTGTCTTGAGTGGGAACAGCTAATTTAGATCCCATCTTTTTGTGTATATAGTTGGATTATGTTTTCCAATGTTCATTACTTTGCACTTACCAACACTAAATTTCATCTGCCATTTTGTCACCCAGTAACCCAATTTTGTGAGTTCCCTTTGTAACTCTATGCAATCAACTTTGGACTTAACTATCTTGAATAATTTTGTATCATCTGCACATTTTGCCAACTCACTGTTGACCCCTTTTTCTAGACCATTTATGAATATGTTGAATAACACAGGTCCCAGTACAGATCACTGGGGAATACCACTATTTCCCTTTCTCCATTGTGAAAACCAATTATGTATCCTACCCTTTCATAGAATCATAGAATATCAGGGTTGGAAGGCACCTCAGGAGGTCATCTAGTCCAACCCCCTGCTCGAAGTAGGACCAATCCCCAACTAAATCATCCCAGCCAGGGCTTTGCCAAACCTGACCTTAAAAACCTCTAAGGAAGAAGATTCCACCACCTCCCTAGGTAACCCATTCCCATGCTTCACCACACTCCCAGTGAATTTTTTTTCCCTAATATCCAACTAAACCTCCCCCAGTGCAATTTGAGACCATTACTCCTTCTTCTGTCATCTGCTACCACTGAGAACAGTCTAGATCCATCCTCTTTGGAACCCCCTTTCAGATAGTTGAAAGCAGCTATCAAATCCCCCCTCATTCTTCTCTTCTGCAGACTAAATAATCCCAGTTCCCTCAGCCTCTCCTCATAAATCATGTGCTCCAGCCCCCCCAATAATTTTGTTGCCCTCTGCTGGACTCTTTCCAATTTTTCCACATCCTTCTTGTCCCAAACTGGACACAGTACTCCAGATGAGGCCTCACCAATGCCAAATAGAGGGGAACAATCATGTCCCTCAATCTGCTGGCAATGCTCCCACTTATACAGCCCAGAATGCCGTTAGCCTTCTTGGCAACAAGGGCACACTGTTGATTCATATCCAGCTTCTCGTCCACTGTAACCCCTAGGTCCTTTTCTGCAGAACTGCTGTTTAGCCACTCTGTCTTTTGTCTGTAGCAGTGCATGAGATTCTTCTTTGTTTCCTATCTTTTAAAAAGTTATTGATGCATGACTTATCCCAGAACTATTTAGTTTGCATAAGATTCTTTGGTGCGGGACCTTGTCCAAGACTTTCTGAAAACTGAAGTACACAGTATTAACAGGATCACCCTTGTCAACGTGCTTATTGAAACCCTCAAAGAATTCAGCTAGTCTGGTGAGGTCTATTTTCCCTTGACAAGAGCCATGTTGTCTCCTCCCCTCCATATCATGTTTATCCACGTGTCTCATAATTTTGCATTTTACTGTAGTTTCAACCAATTTGCCTGGAATTGAAGTTAGTCTTACCACCCTATAGTTGCCAGGATCGCCACTGGAGCCTTTTTTACATTTGCTATCCTCCAGTCATCTGGAACAGAGGCTGATTTAAGTAATAGGGTACATACCACAGGTAGGAGTTCTACTACTTTGTATTTTAGTTCCTTCAGAACTCTTGGGTGAATACTGTCTGGTCCTGGTGACTTATTATAGTTCAATTTCTTAATTTGTTCCAAAACCTCTTTTATTGAGCACCTCGATCTGGAATACTTCCTCAGATTGGTCACCCACAAATAATTAATTGAGTCTGGGGATCTCAGCCACATCCTTTGCCATGAAGACCAATGCAACGAATTTATTTAGCTTCTCTGCAATGTCCTTGACATCTTTAAAAGCTCCTTTAGCACTTTGATTGTCCAGTGACCACACTGACTGTTTGGCAGGCTTCCTGCTTCTGATGGAATTAAAAAAAATTGCCGTTATCTTTTGTTGCTCCTCACATTCTTTCTTGGCCTAGCTTATTATACTTTTACACATGACTTGCCAGAGTTTATGCTCCTTCTTATTTTCCTCAGTAGGATTTGTCTTCCAATTTTTAAAGGATGCCTTTTTTGCTGCTAACCACCTGTTTTACTCTGCTTTGGAGAGTAAAAGAGGTGGTTAGTATGGTGGCATTTTTCTCTTACTTTTTTTTAATATATTATTATTATTTGGGGAACACATTTAGTTTGAAGTTCTGTTATGGTGTTTTTAAATAGTGTCCATGCAGCTTGCAGACATTTCATTCTTGTGACTATTCCTTTTAATTCCAATTAAATTAGCATCCTCATTTATTGTAGTTCCCCTTTTGGAAGTTAAATGCTACTGTGGTGGGTTTCTTTGGCATTTTCCCACTACAAGGAAGTTAAATTGAAATACAGCATGGTTGCTATTACCAAGCAGTTCACCTGGATCAGATCCTGTTTGTTCCACTTAGGACTAAATCAAGAATTGTCTCTCCCCTTGGAGTTCCAGGACAAGGTACTCCAAGAAGCAGTCATTTGTGTTGTATAAATTTTATCACCATATCCTGTCCTGAAATGACATGTACTCAGTCAATATGAGGCTAGTTGAAATCCACCATTATTATTGCATTTTCTGCCTTTGCAGCCTCTCTAATCTCACTGAACACTTTACAATCACTGTCACCATCCTGATCTTATGGTTGGTAGTATATTCCTCTAGCTATATTCTTAAAGCATGGGATTTCAATCCATAGAGACTATGGTAGAGTTTCATTCATTTAAGATTTGTACTTTGACTCTATGCTTTCTCTCACATATAGTGCCACTCCCCCACCAACATGACCTACTCTGTCATTTCTTTATATTTTGTATCCTGCTATTACCATGTCCCGTTGGATATCCTTATTCCACTAAGTTTCCATGGTGCCTATTACATGAATAGAACCTTGCATATGACAAGAAATGTAAAGGTCATGCAGCTGAGGCCTGGTCTATGCACAAAGTTGAAGTGGTTTAACTAAAGGTTGAATGTTGCACTGCTAGTGAAATTGATGCTTACTCGATTTGTGGACACTCATATCTGTTTAAACCTGGCTTTCGGCCGGTTAGCTTGCTCCTGTAAATTTTACAGCAAAATTAATGTAACCAATGTTTAAACTGATGCAGCAAGTTCACACATTAAATTGGACCAGTTTAACTAAACAGGTGCAACATGGCATTGTTAGTTGAACCAGTACAAGATCTTTGCATAGACAAAAACACTGTAAAAACTGCGTGGGGGAGGGGGTGGGGAGAGAGAAGAATCAGGAAATTCTATTCCACTCTGTTCTATACAGACTGTTATATCACCATCATCCCTGTAGTGCCTTCCAGTAGCACCATTAAGCAATGTGACTAACATCTGTCATGTGTGATTTGCTCGCTCTCTCATTGTCTTCCCAGGGGGACAATTGTGTATGCAGCGTAGTCATGTTTGGGGTTTCCCCACCACCACCTATCCTCTGTGTTTAGATTACAGAAGGTAGATTGATGAATTGTGCCTTGCATTTGGAGCTGAAGGTGATGAGGTATATAATGAAGGAGAGGTTCCCAACCACAGCCGGTTGTAAAATGTTAGACAAAACCCTTTTCTTTTGAAAAAATGCTGGGTTTTTTATAATTGGAGATATACCTGTCTCCTAGAACTGGAAGGTCATTGAGTCCAGCCCCCTACCTTCACTAGCAGGACCAAGTACTGATTTTTGCCCCAGATCCCTAAGTAGCCCCCTCAAGGATTAAACTCACAACCCTGAGTTTAGCAGGCCAATGCTCAAACCACTGAGCTATCCCACAACCAAAATGTTTCATATAAGCATATCAGTTTCAATGAAAATTTAGTTGGGTAGGTTTTTCAGGCCCAGGATGGAATTTCTAATCAGAACAGGAGAAAGAGAAAGAATACTTCAATGGTTCGGGCACTCAGGAAAATGAAGCAGCTGCAAGTTGCTGCTCTGCCTGCAATAGGGATTTGAACCTCACTCCCTGGGCGACAGAGTCAGTTGCTATTTACCCCCTCGTGTTTAAACAGAATAGAACCACGACAAAAGGCGAACCTGAGCAAATGATTGACTCAGAAAGAGCAGGGACTTGAACCTGGTCTTACCACAACCCCGTTAAATGCCCTAACCACTGGGTGCCTAGCCATTTTGGGCTTCCCTTTCATATTTTTTTTAAAAATCTCATTTTCATTCCACATCAAAATGAAATCAAATGTTGAAGCCTCAAAATGTTTATGAAAAGGAATTGTCCCGTCCCCCCCAGCCAGCCCCTATGCCCAGTACTGCTCTCACTGTAAGTGTCATGAAGCTTTTGTGCTTTAATAGTAATAATGAGGTTGCAACATGATTGTGACTTGGAAAAAGCTGTGTCTATAACTTTCTGTACAATAAACAAGATTGACCCAGGCATGATGAATCGTAAGTCCCTGTCTGTCCCTTTCATGTTAGTATCTTGCCAAGAATATCAGATGAAAATGCATAATAGAAGCTGGTGGGTGTGTATTATCCCCAATGCACACCCAAAGAGCAACAAAAAATAATAAAGGTCTAGAAAACATGACTTATGAGGGAAGATTGGAAAAAAAGTGGGTTTGTTGAGTCTGGAGAAGAGAAGACTGGGAGAGGACATGATAACAGTTTTCAAATACATAAAAGGTTGCCACAAAGAAGAGGGAGAAAAATTGTTCTTTTTAACCTCTGACAATGGAAAAATTGGAAAGAGTCCAGCGGAGGGAAACAAAAATGATTAGGAGGCTGGAGCACATGACTTATGAGGAGAGGCTGAGGGAACTGGGATTGTTTAGTCTGCAGAAGAGAAGAATGAGGAGGGATTTGATAGCTGCTTTCAACCACCTGAAAGGGGGTTCCAAAGAGGATGGATCTAGACTGTTCTCAGTGGTACCTGATGACAAAACAAGGAGTAATAGTCTCAAGTTGCAGTGGGGGAGGTTTAGGTTGGATATTAGGAAAAACATTTTTACTAAGAGGGTGGTGAAGCACTGGAATGGGTTACCTAGGGAGGTGGTGGAATCTCCTTCCTTAGAGGTTTTTAAGGTCAGGCTTGGCAAAGCCCTGCCTGCGATGATTTAGTTGGGAATTGGTCCTGCTTTGAGCAGGGGGTTGGACTAGATGACCTCTTGAGGTCCCTTCCAACCCTAATATTCTATGATTCTGTGATTAATAGGACAAGAAGCAATGGGCTTAAATCACAGCAAGGCAGTTTAGGTTGGAAATTAGGAAAAAACTTCCTAATTGTCAGGGTAGTTAAGCACTGGAATAAATTACCGAGGGAGGTTGTGGAATCTCCATCATTGGAGATTTCCAAGACCAGGATGGAGAAACACCTGTGAGGGATGGTCTGGATAATATTTAGTCCTGCCTTGATTGCAGGGGACTGGACTATATGACCTCTCAAGGTCCCTTCCAGTCCTACGATTCTATGATTCTACGATAGCCCCAGAATAGTGAAAAAAGTGGTTAGATCACCTGCTCAGATTCAAAATCTACCGAGCAGCGAGTTCCTTCTGAGCAACTTTAAAACTCACAATTCTTTGATATGGTGCATGTCTAAACTCTCTGGCCTCCTCTATTATTTATCTGACAGGAAAGGTCTGTTTAGCAGCACCGAGGTTGGGAACGTAGCCAGCCTGCTTGGAGTCTTTTCGAGATACAATGTGCTCTTCCTCAAGCTTTGTCGCAAGCCGTTTGCTTGTCTCTGAAAACAGGGGAATTTGATCAGGCTTGGCAGCATTTTTTCCCCCCTGTGTTTTGTTTTGTTCCTAGAATGCCAAAAATGTCGCTTTCTTTTAGAGATTGGTTTCCTCCGTGCTTAATTCACATTGAGATTTCCTCTGAGGGCTTCACCATCACTGTATGTAGGGTAAAACAACAGGACGCTCCCGCAAACTTCAAGGGAGCGCATGTTTGTGTGTCTTGAACAGCTTTAGAATGCTTACCTTTCAATGAGCAGTTGGTTGGCTAGCCGTGTGCTATTAGAGGACAGCAGCTAAGACCATGGAGATCACCTTTGCCTAGTTGTCAAAGCAGGTACCCAGCAGGCTGGACTTCTGGCATCTATTTCCAGCTCCACCACTACCACCCTGTGCAAGGCTCTGAACCTCTTTGCGCTGCAAATGACTCAGTTGAAATACCTACTTGCCCTGCAGGGGTGTCGTGGCCTAATTTGTTAGAGGGCTTGTTTGGGGTTTTAGCCACAGCCCTGCCTCAGAGGCAGGGTGGAGCTGCACCATTCAGCAGAAAACCAGGCAGCATGATGCAATAGGAGCAGGGGCGGCTCCAGGCCCCAGCACGCCAAGCATGTGCTTGGGGCGGCATGCCGCGGGGGGCACTCTGCCGGTCCTCGGGAGGAGGCAGGCAGCCAGCCTTCAGCGGCATGCTTGCGGAGGGTCCGCTGGTCCCACAGCTCCGGTGGACCTCCTGCAGGTGTGCCTGCGGAGGGTCCGCTGGTCCCGTGGCTTCGGTGGAGCTGCGGGACCAGCGGACCCTCCACAGGCACGCCTGCGGGAGGGCCACTGGAGCCGCGGAACCGGGGACTGGCAGAGCGCCCCCCCCTGGCATGCCACCCTGCTTGGGGCGGCGAAATGTCTAGAGCCGCCCCTGAATAGGAGCAGCTGCTGCTACACTCCCCAGAGCTTGCTGTTGTGGAGGGGAGGGCAGGGATGTGCCCTTCCCTCTTCCTTTTTCCCTTTGGCCTGGCTTCTGTCTCAGGGAGGGCTAAGCAGGGAGTAGCAACAGGGGCCAGGATTGTGACCGGCACTGATCAGGTGAAGAGAACTAGGCAATAAGGAAAGGAGATTCCTTGGGCACTCAGCCCCATTGCAGAAGGGCCAGGCACAACTTTGTCCCGGTGCATGTAAAGTCTTTCGAGAAGGTGGAGGGCACCCCCCTTGCCAGTAATCAGTTCCCAATGACTGTTCTTTTTCCTTGGGCTGAAGACCCCTCCTACAGCCATTGGCAAGGTGGGAATTCACCCAGAAATCACCCGTGCACCCCCATCAGTAACAACCACTTCGCTTTATCAGTAACAGTCACTTATCAGCAAACCCAGCATCTCAGTGCCTCCAGTCGCCCATCAGGGGCCTCCTTCTCTTTGGACTCCGGCTGATTCTCATGTGCGGTGCAGGCTCTCACAGGGGCCACACACTCAGGCTGCTCCCTGGGCCTGTCTCTCGGCCTGGAGCTCTGTTGCTTGGCCAGCTGTGTCCCAGCAACTGCCACCTGTGGCCCCTCCAGCAGCCCACATAGCTCCTGCTGCAGCAGGTGATCGGGGTGAGGTTTCCTGCCAGCTCTGTAGCCAACCAGAGCTCTGCGAGGCTGCAGAGGCCAACTTCCTTTGTTTCCTCATTCCCCATTGTCAGTCAGGGCTCCGGGGACAGCCCAGCTATCACAGCACTGCTGCTGATCTGTGGAGTGGGGGGGAGGGTCCAGAAGACCCATGTATGAAATGCACTATAGAGATGCAAAATATTATGTCTGCTGTCTGAGAAAAGAGTGTAACCCCAAGAGCACTGCCCAACAGCAGTAGAATGAGGAATAAATGCATTGAGCAGCTACACGTACACCAATAAGAGAGGTCTGCTGGCATGCATTCATTTTTTTATAAGCCATTCACAACTGGTGGAACTCCCATAGCACACCAGATCTTCGGTCCATTTGCATGTTTTAAGATGCTTCAGAGGAATGCAGAAAACACCCCAATGCACCCATCTAACTAAGCTGTTCTGTACATGGGTGTGTCACAAGATGAAATTACAAAAGGGAAATGTTAGGCTGAGTATTAGGAAAGAATCCTATTCCGGTGCTATATTAGACTCTGTAATAGATGCTTAAGGGAAGTGATGGAAGCCCCAGCAATTGTGATGCTAAAAGCTAATCTGAATAAAGCAATAAGAGATATACTGTAGGGATCAATCCTAAGGTGTCAGGAAACGGGTTAGATTATCTACTAGTTATTTTCTCTCTCTCCCTGATTTCTATGAGTATATGGAACAACCCAGAGGGGAAAAGCAGCAAGTCAAAATTCCCCCACACTAGGAGAGACCAGCAAGGTAAGACTCTTCCTAAAGGATTATGTACTTTGGAACTTCTAGAGAGATATTGACGTAGCACTTCATCTAGTTTGGGTGCTGGATTCCAGCTTGAAGCATCAGTTTGCTGTGGATGTAGCTCAGGCAATTTCTGTGCACTTTCTTTAGTAAACATTGAGATTTTCTTAAGAAATAAAAGCAGGCTCATGTGCTTCTTTGCAAACTCTAACCTTCGTGTTCAGCTACTTCTGCCTAAGGGCCTTCAAGTCTTTCCTCCGCAGATGCTTTGGAGCATGTCCCCATTAAGTCTGGCATTTCATTGTTGTTTCAATCAGATGGAAGATAGCATCTCTTATCCATGGCTTGAACTTTTGATATTTGCATCGTACTGTGTTCAGAGCTTCCTCCGCATTGCCTGGTTTCAGTGGCATCCTGTTTAGCAGCAGTCTTATGAGAGACCAAAGGATTGAATCAAAGTCTCTAGGTGTCTGTATAGAACATGACTTGCTTTTAATGTGATCTTGGTCTTCTTTAATTAGAAGGTTTAATATCAAAGATCATTTCTGGAGAAATTCAACATCTACAGAAAACTGGTCACTTGCCACAGTTAACTAACAAACACCATGCTCCACTGGAGCTCTGCTCATGTCTTCACCCAGGCCAGTATGCCGACATGAGAAGTAAACAAACAGGCAAAACCAGCCATGGGAATTTCAGCTCCCTCAGAGATGCAAGGAACCAAAAGAGTGGCTTGCCAGTCGGGAACAGCGGGGAAAAAAATCATTTCTAATTAATTATCAAGGACTCTGGAAATCCAGTAGCCAGATAACTTGAGGGTGAAATCAAAGGGTTAAGTTTAAAAAAAACAACAACAATTTTTTAGACACCCTCAGCTTCCAACTAGGGTTCATCAGCAGGAACATCCAGCACTAAGAGTATTTTCATAGCTTGAATTAAAGGAGTGACTTCTCCAGCTGGCAGCTCTAGTAGATGCTTAACCTATTATGTAGGTTAGCCACTGGAAGGGGACACATTCTCCCAGAGTGACGGGTCGTGCAGTCACTTTCACAGCAAATAATGTAGTTTAGGCAGCTAGTCAAGCAGCTAGACATCTAAATACTACAGTGTGCAATATCTGATTTGCACTTGCAAAACAGTGCACACATAATTGCAAGTGAAATTTTAGCTGCTAGGGTTGAGTCTCATTTGAGAATTAGGCTTAAAAATTTTTAAATTAATTTCACTTTGTTGCCTAGTTTTTCTGTGTTAATTACATCTATTACTCTAGATACCTATATGCAGTGTAAATAGGAGGTTGGCAGCCCTTTAAATGGGTCCTCCCCTGTTGCATTGTAGAGGCCACCAGATATGAACAGAGCAGTGGCATATATATATATATATATATATATATATATATATATATATATATATATATATATATATATATATAAGTCCTGTATGTTTGTATATAGTTTGAGACATGGCTATATGGAACCAAGGTGGCTCTGTATGGTTCCCCCTAGACTCATAGAATATCAGGGTTGGAAGGAGGTCATCTCAGGGGGTCATCTAGTCCATCCCCCTGCTCAAAGCAGGACCAATCCCCACCAAAATACTCTACTCTTAATGTTGTGTAGAGAAGAACAACAGATTTTTAATTCTGAAAACATCAGAAAAAAAGTTTGGTTTGGATCAAGCCAAAAATGGATTAAAAAAAAGTTTGGTGAATCAAAAAGTAAAACTAAAATATTTTGTCAAACAAACATTTTATTCAACCTGAAACCAAATATTTCATTTCAATTTCAGGCATTTTTTAACATTTAAAAATAAAATTAAACAAAACATTTATTTTGAATTTACAAAATCTAATGTTTCATTTTGAAAATGTTGAAACGAGATGTTCAGAGTTTTTCAGAAATTTTTTTGTTTTCCTGGAAACAATTTGGCCAAATTGACACAAATGTGCAAAATATTTCACTTTTACTGTATCTGCATTTTTCACCCAAAAAAGTTGCGACCAAAAAAATTCACCCAGCTCTCCTAGGGATGACTCTGTGTACAACACAGTCCACAGAATAGACCCTACTTCACTGGTCATGTCTTCATGTCTGACACATCTACAATTCTTTTTGTGCATCAATATGTTTTTCATATCAAGGGTTCAGCAAAGAGGGTGGGGAGGCAATATGCACTTATATGTGGGAGATTAGAACATATTTACAGTGGTTATTCCTCAAAAGATAAAGACCCAGATGCACAGCTAGTGGAAGTCAGTGTAGCACCATTAAAATCAGTGCAGCTACATGGGTTTGCACCAGCTGTGGATCTGACCCAGTACATCTTTATTTCCTGCAAATAAACAGAGTTACCTATTTTGTAAACACAGAGATAATCTGTTTTTCTTAAAATTTACAAAGGATAATAAGTATAGATTTTTATAGAGCTAGATAATGAGAGAACAATAGCTAACAATAGGGAGATTAAATATAGACTTTTTAAGCCATCGTGAAAGAAAAGCAATTGATCTGACACCCTATTCTAATTAAAGTAAATTAATTATGAGAGCAGATTTATTCAAATTATGCTGTGCTGTGCATGTGTAAGTGCAATATATGGCAGATTTTTAATATTTCTGCAAGCATGGAAATAAGATCATTAAAATACTTCACCGTATGTTTCAATGAGTGATGGCCAATTCTTACTTTCAACTGGCATATATGCTGCATAATGCTAAAATAAATATATTGTTTTTAAATGAAGCATCAATATTAACCTTTGCAAAGAGTTGTTAACATCAAAAAACACAAAAACAGCTGGTGCTTGAAAGGACAGGATAGCTTCTACTTTGATAAGTTTCAAAGGTGTGTTTGAGTGGACTGATAGCTTTGACCAGCTGGCCTCTGTTTAAAGGGCTGTCTTTGGACCTCATGAATACATTGGAGGACAGGTAGAGTGGTAGCAGTACATAAAGAGATACCTTTAGGGTGTGATCCAGTTGCCAGTGAAGTCAACGGGTTTTGTATCATGTCTAGTGGCTCTATAAATCTGGATTTATAGTCTAGTGGTCTGCTTGCCAGAGTTGCTGAGGAACCAAAGCTCCCATTGATTTCACTGGGAGTCTCAGTCTCATTGAAAATCAGACACTAAGCATTCACCATATAAGGTATCAGTTAACTATCTTTGGGCTAGTCTACACTTACCTGCCGGGTCGACGCGGTGAGTTCGACTTCTCGGAGTTCGAACTATTGCGTCTAATCTGGACGCGATAGTTCAAACTCCCCGCATGCTCCGGTCGACTCCAGTACTCCACCACTGCAAATGGCGGTGGCGGAGTCGACCTTGGAGCCGCGGACTTCGATCCCGTGGTGTCTGGACGGGTAAGTAGTTCGAACTAGGGTACTTCGAGTTCAGCTACGCTATTCACGTAGCTGAACTTGCGTACCCTAGTTCGACCCCCGCCCTTAGTGTAGACCTGCCCTTAGATACTGTGACAAAGTTCCTCCTCTACCTTGGTGGGTCCTGCGCTTATTGGCAGATTTGCTCACCTCAGTGATCTTCCCCACCATCTGGGTCAACTCCTCCTGTGTCTGATCAGGAGTTGGGAGGTTTGGGGGGAACCTGGGCCTGCCCTCTACTCCAGGTTCCAGCCCAGGTCCCTGTGGATCGCAGCTGTCTATAGTGCCTCCTGTAACAGCTGCATGACAGCTACAATTCCCTGGGCTACTTCCCCATGGCCTCCTCCAAACACCATTTTTATCCTCACCACAGGACCTTCCTCCTGGTATCTGATAACGCTTGTACTCCTTAGTCCTCCAGCAGCACAGCCTCACCCTCAGCTCCTGGTGCCTCTTGCTCCCAGCTCCTCACATGCACTTCCTCTCCTCTGGCTCCCACTGGCCTGACTGGAGTGAGCTCTTTTTTAAACCCAGGTGCCCTGATTAGCCTGCCTTGATTGGCTGCAGGTGATCTAATCAGCCTGGCTGCCTTAATTGGTTCTAGTAGGTTCCTGATTACTCTAGTGCAGCCCCTGCTCTGGTCACTCAGGGAACAGAAAACTGCTCATCCAGTGACCAGTATATTTGCCCTCTACCAGACTCCTGTACCCCACTGGCCTGGGTCTGTCACAGTACTTATACAACCTCCATTGCCATAATATACTGGTCACCTCCATTTTATGAAACCAAGGCACAGAGAGACTAAGGGCCAGATTTTTAATGGTATTTAGGCACCTAAAGATGCAGACAGGTGCCTACTCGGATCCCACTATGTGCAAAAGTAGTATGAGGTGTAGCAGGGGACGAAACCCAGATCTACTAATCACTACATCAACTGCCTTCTCTTTCAGTCTCATCACTACACAGTGAATTCAGCCCATGGTCTCAAAGCCTCACCGTCACAATATTTTGCCATTGCCTGCTTCTGGATGAGGTCTGGGGAGTGTTGATGAGACCTGATGTAATGTTCTTGACTGTCAGTGGGAGTCTTTCCACTGACCTCAATGGGGTTTGCGTCTGGCCCATATTGAGAGAGTCCCAAGGATATCTCTTAATTTTCCATAGAATGTGGAAAATTCTATGAACACCTCAAACCAATCTGGATATAAACATCCCAGCTCAGGAGCTCAAATGAAGGAGGTTCCCATTACAACAGAGCTCATGTTTCTCGATCATCTGTCACTGACCCACAGAGATGATGTATTTGCCTCCATTCTGATTTCCTTTTGACTGTATGTATAGCCCGTGTAATTCCTTAATGGCTGGGAACCAAAGGAATGAGTGCAGAGCAGCTGCAGGGATTGTTTCAAAGAGAAAGAAGAGGTGGTTGCAGGACAGACATGTTCTGCTCAGCACTTTTAGGTTAGAGGCTTTGTCCTGGCTTAGCTGTCCTTGACTGAGAGACATGGATGGACAAAGGTGACTTTAAGCTATTTTTGCACCACTCACATTTGGCCATATCCAATCATCAGTGTAAGTTTGAGCAGGCAATACCGTTGAAGGAACACAAAATCAATAACTAGGAATATAGGCACAGATGCAATGGCCTTATGGCTATTTCACAGCCTAGAATAGATAGAGTACTCTGGCTGAGTCCTCATCATTCCCTGACCAACTCCCTAACTGGGGGCTGCCTAGGAGGTGAGTGTTATCCGGGGTTCTTTCAACCCAAAGCTCTTGGTAACTTTTACTCTGTGCGAGGTGGTGTCTGGAAATAAATCAGGGGAGACATGGCCGTCCGACCGATAGATGGCTGGCACAAACAGGACAACTCAAGAGTGCTTTCACTTAAAGATAAACTTTATGTAGTCTCAAGCACTTACACACGTCCACAACAGGTTAGTAAAACACCCCTAACCCTCGGTAATTACCAAAGCTGAGTGTGGCTCTCAAGTGGCAGAGTGGCAGCCTGTCTGCCGGTAGGGCACACAAGTTGCATCCAGAGGGCGAGACCACTCCCAAAGAGTCCCCAAATGAGTCCCACTATCTCAAATTTTTCCCCTTATTTATACATTAATAATAGAATGACATGTCCCTTAAAGAAACCTTGGTAAGTAAGTATTTCAATGATCAAGCAAGAAGTTGCTTAACCAGGTGTTGGTTTTTCCAGAATCCGCAGCTTTGAGACCCCAATAGACATTCCTGGGGCACAACCTGCTCTTCTAAAATGTATCATCAACTTCAACACAATTCTTATCAGGAAGGACGCAGGGTCAAGCTGCCCTTTCTGTGGCACCCAAAACCCTCCTGCTTTGGTCAAGCTGAGGTTGCTGAATGGCCAGTTTACAGCTTGCTGACTAGACCGCCTTTAACAATAAGCCATAGTGGTTTCGAGCACTTTACTGGTTTGCCAAAGTCTCCCTGTACAGTGAGAGGATACTACATAGTGGGATGTAAACTTGCCAGAATGGCTTTAAGATTCCTTTGCAGTTTAACTACAATCCTTCCTATCCTAAATTATTGGAAAATCAACACCCGGAACCTGTTTGACTGGTTGACAGGGATTCATGGCAATCCTTGAATTCAATCTGCTAGTTGAATCGTCCGTTTCTCCAAACTGCAGACAAGCTGCAGGTGGGTACTTACAGGAGATGCATTGTGAATACCAATTTATTGTCCCCTGTCTTTTCATTGACTGAGACTATTGTTATCACTCCATGCAAACACCTGTGGCACTAGACATCCAATGACTGTTTTGCCTGCAGCCACTCTGTCATTAATTTAATTATTGGCTTATTTCATGTAAGACAAATACTGTAAGAACATTTCAGTACTTTAAGCCAAAGAGAACACTTGAGACAATTTTTATTACTTGCAAACAGGGAATACGGGAAGGGATAGAGATACCTAGATGCACTTCTCATTTCATATATGGTTCAGTTAATTATATTACTTAAGAAGGATTGTCCACAAAAACACTGGATGTAGTGTGGAGATATTTATGTAATATGCTCTTCTCAAATTACATGGATCACATACTGATCCTCTGGCTTCTCTTTCTGGCCTCAGAAAGAATTGAAAATATACAGAGTTGATTATCTGATATAGGCTCAATTTCACTGATCTGATGTAGAGAAGGGCTGAAGGGGGGTGGGAGTTTGTCAGCTGAACCTAGATCTGGATGGAATTTGGCCAGTGTCCCGTTATTATAATGAGTTGACCAAGAACCTCAGAACCAAATACCATTGAATTTTGGGATCTTTGAAATCCACATCAGTATCCAAATTTTTAACTTGAACTCATATCTTATAGGTATTTCTGAATTAAATGTGTGATACTAAAATAAGAATAATTATAATGTGTGTATATGTATGGCCCACAGTTTCTATGGGCATAAAACATTACACTTCAAAATGTCAGATGTTCTGTGAAGATGTCACTACAGGATCTATTGCAGCATCTCTCCACGCAGAAGAATAGTAGTGTCTGTATTTTATCACAATGAAAGTTTACATGTATAATTTTGAATCAGCATCCTCCTCTGTTTCCATTTCTCAAATATTTGTCTTGGGTTTTTATATTGCTGCCCATCACCATAGTATCGGAGACCCTTCCATGTAAAAATCAGTAACAATAGCAAAGTCACCAGTCCCTAGTGGTCTTCATGGACTCTCTGGCACGTCTTCCTTTTTGGGGGTTAAAACTCAGCTTGGGATAGGGTTTGTATTTTGAATATTTTGATGACTCCAACTCCCTTTTCAATTAGCACTGGAGGAATTGCCTAAAAGGCTGAATTCCATTACCCCAATTTGGAAGTTTAAAGAGTACAAACATCTTGCGTGTACTGAAACTCAGAAAGCAAAATTGAATCCAGGGAGAAACAAAAAAACAAAACAAACCCCACAAAGACTACCCAATTAACCAAGAAAGCCATAAGAAAAAGGCACAGGGGACCAATTTTGTCCCTTGTGTAACTCCACTGAAGTTGGTAGAGTCCCTCCAGCAGTGAACTTGGCCTGACAATAGGATCGGGCTGGTATCTTTAGTTCAAGGGAAATTATCCAGGGGCACAAATAAAATAAAAATGAAAGAATAAGAACCCCAGAGGCAAAACATGAATAAAGATTTCTATCGCAGTCAAGAAGGCTGCGTTTGGTGAAACCATTTATTAAAACGCTGCCTCTGGCCTTTAGTCTTTTGTACTTATTTGTCTCTGCTCTGGACCTTTTTTTCTCGGCATTAAAGACACAAATGAAGGAACTGAGCTGCATGAGGTTTCCATTTGCATTTCCCCGGTTGAACATGTCGCTGTCTATCTGTAGTTTGCTGGCCTTCCTGCCCACCTCCTTGAATGCTCAAATGCAAGTAATTTCTTTGGTAAACAGAGCTAAGAGAGGTCCCTCAACTTCTTATGCTTTAATTTATTAGACTCTGATCCTAAAATTGGACATCACTTGGACAAGAAAGGTCATTTCCCTGCCTTGTATCTGTTAATGAAGTACTGCAGAGCTCAAGAGAAACATAATTATGTGATTCTGTGAGAGGGTTTTGAAATTTCATTAGGGAAGTATTTTACCAATTTTGAAGACTCTCTTAAAAAAAAAAGTAATCTGATGACTACTTTAGGATACCAGGAAAAAAATATACAGGCACTTTGGAGACAACATTAATGCCAAACTGAAATGACCAGTAGTTCTAGAAATAACTTAACAGGAGCATGGGAAAACAGAGGCTAAGATAAAATATGCAAATATTTTAAGAGAGCTGTGGATATGTAATGAAAAGTAAAATGAAACTGACCCAACAGCATAAGTAAGCTGAGCATGCAAATAGCAGTAAACGATTTGTGATATGTTCTTGCTTTGGTCATTGGAAATATAATTAATATATGGGTTTCACAACTTGCTGCACTGCATCCCACTCCTTGAAGGTTGCTCTAACAGAATACAATTTAATTAAATAGAAGCGACAGCTTGCTGTGTTGCTGCAGCCAAGATGGGAATTTAGATTTGGGATGGGGTTGACATTGGTGTGCTGGTGAAGATCAGGTGAGCGTAAGTTCAGAGTCCCATTTTCATCTCAGAACCCCCTTTATGGTGTCCTTCCCCCAAAAGACCTAGCACCTCTGCCATCCTCATGAGTCCCCAGATGTCTCTATCAGTAGAACAATGGCTAGTGTTTTATGCAAACTGCTGCCCTCTGCTGGATGAGTCAGACTTCTCAAGCATATGTCAACGTCTTTTCTTCAAGTGGTTGTCCCCAAGAGGGGAATAAAACCTAATACTTATTTAATATGATTCGATTATTATTTTACTGTTTATCCAATGCCTCTGTCTAGCAATACTCTAGCTGCCTCGCACATAAAATTACAGCTCAGTGCATACTCATCAAAAGAACCTCTGGAACTGCCACAGATAAAACCAGGGCTGGCCTTTAGGGTGGGCGTTGTGGGTGACTATCCAGGGTATTATGGTGGAGGGGGGTCCCTGGTCAAGAGAGGGCCAGCACCCAGGCAGGATAAGAGATGAGTGCCCACCCGCTAGGCTCCTCTCCCCACTTGTGGGTGGCTTTGCTGGTCCATGCAGTGTGTGGGCTCGGTGGAGGGAGTGGGCAGACCAGGCTGACTTCTAGCCAGGAAAGGTGTTTAAGTTGCCTGGGGTGTTCTTGCAGCTTGAAGGTGGGAAGGGTCTGACCCAGAGGCAAGCTGCGGGAGCCCCAGTGGGCCCAGGGGAACACTCTGGAGGGCAGGCTGGGGCCAGAGCTGGCCTAGCCCCCAGGGCTGTGCCATGTGCCAGTCTGCATTGGGCTGGGGGTAGAGGAGTGCACCAGGGGGAGAGCTGCTTCCATCTGGTGTCTTCTGCATTCACCCCAGGTTGCCTGGCCCAGCCCCCCGCCCCGCCCGCCAGGGTAGCTGCTCATTCACTCCCAAATGCCATGGATCAGGGGTGGGTGGGGGACTCCCAAACTAATGACGAGTGCTCCTGGGGGCACACAGAGGTGTCCGAAGTTGGGCAGCACTGAGAAGCAGAGGCAACGGGGCTCCCTGGGCAGTTTTTTGGCAGCTCAGAGAAACAGACCCCGTGCTGGGTGCGTGTTGTGCTGGGCTTCAGTTTGTTCCTCACAGCACTGCCATCCCTCTGGCACTTGGCATGGTTGCCAACCTGGTGTTTTTGCTGCTGGTGCCAGAGGTTCAGGTACTACAGTGAGCCAATGCTGAGCATACGGGCTACTTGTGCCGTTTGCAGTAGACTCTGTTAAAGGTGCACAGAGTCCCCTACCATAACTTAAAACTTCTCCAGTAAACTCAAGGTGTGTGACCATACTCTTTATCTGTACTTAAACTCAAAGAAAAGGCACCAAAATACAAGTTTGCAAGGGAGCCATTGTCCCTAAGGCCAGCTCTGGCTAAAACTCACTTCTCTCAAACCACTATAGCACCTTCTGACTGTTCACTGAGTCTTCAGTTTACTGCTCACTGTGCATAGCAGTGTGCTGTCAGGCATGGCATTAGTGGCTGTGTATCCAGGGTACAATCTCTGCACGGGAAGACCAACACTGAGAGGTGTGGGGAGGAACCCTCTCAGAGGGGGCTGTCACGCTGTCTGGGTGATTCCACATGCAGCCAGCATGGCTTTGGATTACAGAGGCTATGTGAATATGTGAAGATATGCACAGCGTGTGATGACATTTGGATGCAACTTATAACAACACTGGGCCATAGCATAACCTACATGCATGTGGACTAGCCTTCTCTGTAGTACAGGGCCTCAGCTGATTCCATCCCCCCCACCACCTGAAACTCTTATTAGATGTGTTGCCTGAGGAAGTATGATTCAGTTAGTAGTTAGGAGGCTAACCCCAAACTCTTGAGGAATGGGTTCCATCCCTGCTCTGCCATAGACTGCCTGATTGATCTAACCTCGTTATCTCTAGCTTGCTTCTTGCTTGCTTATATTTACCTGCCCCTGGAAATTTCCACTCTTGCATCCGACGAAGTGGGCATTCACCCACGAAAGCTCATGCTGCAAAACGTCTGTTAGTCTATAAGGTGCCACAGGATTCTTTGCTGCTTTTACAGAACCAGACTAACACGGCTACCTCTCTGATATGTGACCTTGGGCAAGCTGCTTAGGGTCAAGTTTTTAAAGGCAAAGAGGCACCTGTGAGAGTTACGTGCCCTGGGTACATTTGAAAATAGCACTAGGCATCAGCATCTTTAGGTGTGTAAATGCCTTAAAAACCTGGCTGTTACTCACTCTGTGCCTACATTCCTCATCTGTACAATGGGGATAACCGCACTGCTCTGCACCACAAGAGAGCTGGATGGGTGGGTACAGTAATAGTGTGACATGCTACAATAATGGTAGCCACATACTTTCCTTATATAGGCTGCAGTCTCCCTCCTGATGCGAGAGGGAGCAATGTGGCTCAGAACTGGAAGCCACGGAAGTTAAGCCTGTCAGAGAGCTCCTGTGATGATGCTCATTGTCGAGCTGAATTGCAGGTCAACAAGTTTGGTGTGTGCCGACCGATTTCACACTGGTGCACAGTACTCTGCTATTGAGTACAAGATGGCAAGGGCTGAGTTCCTTAGGGTTGGAGCATCCACTCCCCATGAAGAACTTGCCGGTTTGCTAAGAGTCAGTTGCATGTCTCGACCTTCACTGCTATGTTACTCAGGTGGCTTTTGTATTTCAGTATTCGATCGAGGGTCATGCCTAAGTAAACTGGGTATGCTTCAGCCTCTGGCCATTCATTATGATGTTTAGTTCCCTTAGCATTGGCATGGTGGAGATGGAATGTGCTAGAGACGGTCATGCTGGGGCTAGGATGAAAGCGCCATGTCTTGCAGTAGCCAGGCAGCTTTGCAATGTTGTCACTCGGGTCTTCTCCAGCTCAGAGAAAGTCAGAGCTGTAGCCTGCAGCAAATATCATCTGTATAGATGAATTGATATGGTGGAGTTGGTGGCAGGTCATTTATAGGTTGAACAAGGCTGGGCTAGAACAGACCCCTGGGGTAATCCGTTCATTTTTTTCCTAGCACTTGTTTTCTTACCCACATGTCTCAGAGTAGCAGTTCAATGGCATCAGTAACCCATGGTGGGAGGACTCTTGATATTTTAACAAGCAAACCTGTGCGCCACACCATACCATACACTGCAGGGAAGTCAATGAAAATAGTGCCGGTTTTCAGATTTCTTTCGAAACCATTTTCGATTAATGTGTTTAGCGCAAATACTTCGTTGCATGTGCTTCGACTTTGTAGAAAACCTATTTGCTCGACATTCAAGATGTTTTCCACCTCTGGCATTATTCACTGTAAAATGAGGCACTCTAGAACTGTAAAACACACAGAAAGCAGTGATATCAGGTTTAGGTCTTTACCAGGTTTGAGGTGGCCGATAATTCTTCACAAGTATCACCAATGAAGGAAGACTGCCAAAAGTCTGGTGCATGTGAAAAGTTGAGCCAGCCAAGAGAGGGTGCATGGACCAAGATGTTTCAGGAACTCTGGAAGGATGTTGTCATAGCTGGCAGTAGTGCCAGACTTGATGTTATATAACACTCTCTCCAGCTCTGAAAGGTTCAGGGTAAGCTCTGCATTTGAGTTGCGTGCAGAAGACCCTCCACTTGCTCTGGACTTGACTCTTCACTCCTTTTCCCAGGGGTGTCTTTCCCATGTGAAGCAGGTAACTGGCTACTTGGTTAGCACTCCCATATAATCGACTTGGGGTTGGTGGTTGCTGGGCTATTCCAAGGTGACAAAGTAAACTCCAGCATTTGCAGCTGGAATGAGTAAAGTCCAGATTCTTGGTCTTTTCCTCCCATCTGGCTTGGAGAGCGTAGCTCAGAGCTTAGATTAAGTGGTCGGCCACATTTGGTTCACCACTTGATTTGTACTGCTTGAGTAGAGCGGCACATTCCTCTTCCAGGTAGGGGATGTACACAGGGTGATATCCATGTGGAATGGCTCTGGTGGCTACTTTGTAGATGGCTCTACACCCATAAGCCTGCTCTATCGGGAGGTGGCGGAGCAGTATCATTACACCACTACATTCCTATGCCTCGCTGTATTTCTCCAGATGGCTTTGCACAGGTTGCACCACTACTTCTTTGTGTTCATGACAATTGGTAGCTGAAGACCAATATGGATCAGTGACTGTCGGTGCTGGCTGTGTGGAAAGTTGTGCAAGATTTGACATGATGCTGGGAGTAGTCAGGGGAGTAGTTGCTGTTCCAGCTAGAAGAATGGAATGTCCTGAGCAGTTTTGGACCATGCACAAGGGCAAGATCATTTCATGAGGCCAGTCCACAAGTTGCTCACCTCTGGCATCAGCCACTTTATAGCCCCTGTCCGTATGACGGCTGTCTGTAAACAGCTGGGTGTGGTAAGCATGGATCTGTTCAGCCCAGCTAACGCTAGGAGGCTTGTAGATGTTTGCTATCCAAAATGCACCAATCCTGATGACATCACAGTACTCAGTGGATGACAGACGGACTGTGTTTGGAATGATAGCTCACTGATATGTGGCGCGGCTGTGCTTCCAGTGTGGCATATCAGGTTGAAGCTGTCAATCTTGTACTGGCCAACTTCGTTAGATGAAATCTGAGTTCCTCGTATGCAGACAGCTTTGATCGCATGTTGATGAGCAAGAAAGCCAATGAAGTGTCTTTTGGCTGTCGATTAACCCTCAACGTTGAGTTGAAGGACTCAGAGTGCGGGCCCAATGGTATAGAAGACGTAGGATTGCACATTCTTAGGGTTACCGAAAGCAGCAATACCAGGATTCTTCAAGTGTGAATGTGTAGAATTTGGTTTGTTAGGAGGATCATTAGCTTCCCCGGACTGTGCCGGGTACTGACATGGGGTGCAACAAGAACGCTGATCATTGCTGCCTGAGAGATATATTAAATAATATCATATAAACATAACAAAATAACATTATTGGAAAAACACCTAGGCTGATGCTCAAACACAGAACTAAAGCATTGTCTATTAATAGCTCCAGTTACCTACATGGGTACAATCAAATATTGAACATTCAAATATTGATGTGTTTTGTTGTCTCTACAAAAAAGGTTATTCACTCTTTTTTAATGTATCTGTGTCTAGATCCATTTCCTTCGGTTTGTAGTGGTCCGAAGAGAGGAGAGAGATCAATACTGGGTTCTTTCAAAGTCTACAAATCCATGTGACAGTGAAATCCTTATTTGAGAGAACAGCATGAATATTTTTATGTAATTGGTCCTAATGCTGCTTGCTCTAACGCAGTGTAAGTGTAATCACTGTCTGTTCATGAGCAGAGATAAGCAACATGTGAAGGAGGATGGGGGAAGAAAAAGTCTGTTTTGTAGGATAATAATAAATCTCTTTGCAGCTCAACTCAGAAGTAATGTACTTTGAAGCAGAAGGAATCATCCACCTGTGCTTGTCATGGTCAGAACTATCTTTATCTGTTTCATTTGAACTAAGCGTACAGTAGAATACATCTCTTGCACGCAATATTGCTTTTGTCCAAGTGGTTTTTGCTTTGTTGTGTGATCAGGGCTTTTGCCATTTAAGGGGCATGATGCATGTATATTGATTAGACTTTTTAAAAAAAATATTTTCTGGGAATAAATTGCAGTCCTGACTGAAAATCGGGGGGAATTGTGCCAGCTGAGAAGTCACATCACAGGCTTCTCCAGTTTTCAAAACACAACCCCACGCAAGACCAAATACTTTTCAGCTGGTACACCTTGGTGTAGAGGACGCAAGAATTAGCAGTAACAAAACAAAGCAGCCTTCACTTAATGAGCAGAATACCAAATTCTAACTGTTAAGAGCATGCTACCCATGCACCCAATAAAGGGATTATAATATTATGCGTTAAGCCTAAAATATGAAACAAAATCCTACATACATACATTTTGGCATGAGTCTTCTTAAAAAATTCCTGGCACCCAATCAGTGCAACAATCTGGAACAATATATTCCCCTCATTCTCACTTACAGTAGCAAACAGAGGGCTAGGGGTTAATGGAGGCAGTGCCTGAAAGGTGGCAGTATTTGTGACGTTCCCCTCCGGTGTTCTCTGGACCTGTGATCTGCTAGGTCACTCCAATCTTTGACTCTGAGAGCCAGCCTTAACCTGCTCTGCTGTGAGAGCCCCCACTCCTGGGCTGTTCACGCACTTGCAACCGAATGATACTAAACAATATCTCTGGTCCCAGGCACAACCCTAGGAACCTCCATCTTGCAGTGTCCAGTTATGCCCGCTGGACGCTGCAAGCTGATATGAGTTCGTCAATTTAACAAAGAAATCGATATGTACCAGGCTTATTATCCCAGGGGGAGCCTCTGACAAGCTTCAAACCAAACGCACTGCTTCAGGTAGAATAAACAAACAGATTTATTAACTATAAAGATAGGTTTTAAGTGATTATAAGTCAAAGTATAACAAGTCAGAGTTAGTTACCAAAATAAAATGAAATATAAGCACACAGTCTAAACTATCAACCCTATTAGACTGGGTAACATCTAGATTAATCAGTTTTTCTCATCCCCCAGATACTGAAGTCCTTAATGTACAGGTTTGTTCCTTAAACCTGGGCCAGTCTCCTGTGTTGGAGTCTTGTCTTCTTCTCAGTGTCTTGGTTGCTTGAAGCATAGGTGGGGGCAGGAGAAAGGCCCAGTATGTGTCCTCTCTGTCTGTTTTATACTCTCCGTCTGTGTGCTTGTAGAACACAAGTCCAGGCATTTCTGTGGGCCATTGCTGAGTCTCCCCAAGCAAGGTTGAGAAATTCCCCTGGTGTGGCCTCATGCAGGTGAGTCATTGCATTGCAGGTCCCTTGCTGGACAATGGCTGTTGATGGGTTGTTTCGCACCCCACCCGGGCATTGGTTATTTTCCTTGCTGTTGCCTCTGGGGAGCTAATATCTGGCTCATTCCCCAATTTACAGCATATTTTAGTGACCACCATACAACACAATTCTCATAACTTCATATGCATTAACGATATACATATATGGATAGAGAAATGACTTTCAGCAGATCATTACCTTTCCCCTGATACCTTACAAGGCATGGGTTATATGTAAGATCACAATTCTGTGAAAATGAGGAATATGGGGGTTACATTATGCTCCCCCAAGGTTTAGAATGTCACAATATTGTCTAGTGGTTTATACACCATCCTGGATGTAGGAGACCTGAGCTCTATTCCTAGCCTGCTACTGGTTTGTTAGGTGAGCTTTAGCAAGTCACTCTCTCCCTCAGGTTTCCCATCCGAAAAATGGCAATAATGATACTGAGCTCCTTTGTCAAGTGCTTTGAGCTCTATGGCTGAAAAGAACCAGGTATTATTCTACAGAGTGTATCTGGTACCTGACTGCCCAGCTTTCCCAAGTGGATTGAGAGCTAGATGGGAGCAGCCTCTTCCACTTCTTGGGATAGGTGAAATATGTCCAAGAAGAATGGAAGTAGGGGATGTTTCTGGATACACAGGAAGATTTCAGAATTCCTCATATATGAGCAAATGGAACTCTATTCCCACAAATACTTAAAGTCCTGTGATGACATGAAACCCTGCTTAAGGCTGGCAACATGGGGCTAGATGGTGGGTTGCCTTTCATTCCTGCACAAAAGACAAGAAAGAACCCCCCACTCTTCCCCCTCCCACCCCGTAGACCCCTACGCAGAGTATCTGAACCTTGAATCTGGGCGCAGGAATGGGTGCGACTTTGTCTCTATTTCCCCCCATCACTTTACTGGCCCGCCCAGCTGAGCCAGCATCGTGGTAGGTAATTACTTAGGCCCCTGTACCACCAAAGTCCATGCTTTTCTATAAGCATATGACTAGTCCTATTGCAGACAATGGGTAGAGTTACACATGAGCTTCAGTCCTTTCCTGGACTGCAGACTTCTTGCTAATACAGGCCTATCTCTGGGAGCCAAGATGGAACTAGAGGAAACCTGCTGAGCCACTGGGATGCTTTTGCAGCTCTGCAGTAGAAACCTGCCCCTTACTAAGATCTGTGTCCTTGCAGCTAGGTCTAGCCAAAATAAAATAGGGACCTTGCTTTCCTCAAGGCAATGGGCAAGCGTCTTGAATACTACCACTGACCACTGGCATTTACACTGCAATACAGGATGAACACACGGAAAGTAATTCAGACTCTAATAATAAGCAATAAAACTAACTGTTAGTAAAGCAATTTCAGGGCAGTGGTAAATGTTGCCGAGATTTGATTTAAGTGGCAACGAGTATGCAGTGTGTATTACGGGAGCACATATTTTACATCAGATTCACTGTGCTTCCGTTAAGTGCACATGGCACCTTCCAAAGAACAGCACAAATTCACGTCAGAAGCAAAAACAGCAAGGAAGCAGATTCTGCAAAAGTTGAAGTTTACAAAATAAACTTCCAAAGAATATGATCTGTAGAGCATTGCATTGTACTTTCTCTGAGATTAAATACAGCTTTTGTGATGAATACTGGCATGTTTATTTCCTGCTTCTACAGCACAACTTAAATATCCTGTAAATGCAAAAATTCAGACGACTAACACTCCTGCAATGATTTTGATATTATTCTTCTGCCAGTTTGTGAGTGGTTTTTTTATGCACAATTCATTATTCATTTTACGAGCGTTAGTAAAAAACAAAAACAAAAAGGCGCGCACAAAAAACAAAGCTTTCAACACTATCTGACTCCTTTGAAAAATGTTTATGGCTTTTATAGGGTGCTTCTGGGTAAACTTTGCAACAGTTATTGAGAAGGCCATGGGAAATGCTACAATGCAACTGCATTATTATGATTCACTTACATGATAATGACTAGAATTTTATGGGCCACAGTTATTTTACTACATCAGTAGAGATTTTTATTTGGACCACCATTATTCTGCGGAATTAAAAAAATATATATAACGGCTAACTTGCTTTACCCAGGACAATGATTGTATTGATGTGAGGACAGCATGCAATAGTCAATAGTAGATCTCAGGAGCACAGCACTATAATATAAAATAAAGTACTGCAAATCCACTTTGCCACCACTTCAGATAAATAAAGCAATTAGTATGTCAATGCATGCTAGAAAGCTTCAAGAGTATCTGCATAGTATTCAGACTATTATACATTCACTGCACTTAAATAAAGCTTGGGGAGTGCACTAGATTGCTTCACAGGACAGTGCACATTTTATTTAATGTCTCCTGGGATCTTACTCACAAAATCAGCTGGCGTAAGGACATTCTCACATGCATGGAAAACTGTCCAAAGGACCATAAAAATGGATAAAAAGTGACAATGTATCAAGTTGCAGGAAGGTGGTTGGTAGGTTGCTTGTAAGTCCATTTTTGTGGAACAACTTCATTAACTGTATAGAAATAAAGGAATTTCTGTAGGAATTAATGAATGGTCCAATATTGAGAGATGTTGCAAACAGCAGTGAAGATAGAGAAATAATGCAGATGGTCATAGATGGGTTAGAAGAATGCAGAGGAAATAACATTGCATTCATCTCAAGGAAAATGCAAGCTAAAAAAGTGAGGACGATACTTTTCAATAAGAGAAAGAATCCTGAATGTTAAAAGAGCTGGTAATGGACAGCAAATTAGATCATTTGTTTAGTGTGCATAACAATATGGCAACTAAAATTAAAAAGGCTTATGTGGTTTGGGGCTACATACTGCGAGGCATCACAGCACAAAACAAACAGGTACCTGGTAAGGCCACATCTGTAGTGTTCTTGGCTTCATAGATTTTAAAGTTGCTCTGATCATCTAGTCTGAACTCTTTTATAACACTAGCCATGGACTCTCACTCAGTAATCTCTGCATCTTGTGGTTGAAGTTCACCTCTGGGCAACTTAGAGAAAGTTCATTAATGGAGGAGTTGGGTAGGAGGGTTTGACTTTTGAGGAAAGATTAACAAAGAAATATATTTTGCTTGGATAAACAATCACTAAGGCCTTGTCTACACTACAAGACTATTTCAAATCTACTTAAGTCGAATTTGTGGATTCGACCTTATGAAGTCGAATTTGTGTATCCACACTAAGGACACTAATTCGAATTTCTGAATCCACATTAACAGGGCCGGCATCGACTTTGGAAGCGGTGCACTGTGGGAAGCTATCCCACAGTTCCCGCAGTCCCCGCTGCCCATTGGAATGCTGGGTAGAGCTCCCAATGCCTGCTGGGGGAAAAAATGTGTCGAGGGTGGTTTTGGGTAACTGTCGTCATCGAACCGTCAATCACGCCCTCCCTCCCTGAAAGCGCCGGCGGGAAATCTGTTCGCGCACTTTTCTGGTCGGTTACAGCGCGGATGCCACAGCACTGCGAGCATGGAGCCCGCTGCGATCATCGCTGCACTTATGGCCGTTGTCAACTCCTCGCACCTTATCGTCCACCTCTTCCACAGTCAGCTGCTGAGAAATCAGGCGAGGAGGCTCCGGCAGCGCGGTGAGGAGAGTGGCGCAGACCTCTCAGAAAGCAGGGTACACCGGGCAGTGGAGATCATGGTGGCAATGGGTCAAGTTCATGGTGTGGAACGGCGATTCTGGGCCCGGGAAACAAGCACGGACTGGTGGGACCGCATAGTGCTGCAGGTCTGGGATGAAACAGAGTGGCTGCGAAACTTCAGGATGCGTAAGGGCACTTTCCTTGAACTCTGTGACTTGCTGGCCCCTGCCCTGAAGCGGCAGGACACCCGGATGCGAGCAGCCCTGAGTGTGCAGAAGCGAGTGGCCATAGCCCTCTGGAAACTTGCCACGCCAGACAGCTACCGGTCAGTAGCGAACCACTTTGGCGTGGGCAAATCTACCGTGGGGGTTGCTGTGATTCAAGTAGCCCACGCAATCGTTGAGCAACTGCTCTCAAAGGTAGTGACTCTCGGAAACGTCCAGGTCGTCATAGATGGCTTTGCCGCGATGGGATTCCCAAACTGCGGTGGGGCTATAGATGGGACTCACATCCCTATCCTGGCACCAGCCCACCAGGCCAGCCAGTATATTAACCGAAAGGGCTACTTTTCAATGGTGCTGCAAGCTGTGGTGGACCATAGGGGACGTTTTACCAACATCTTTGTCAGGTGGGTGGGCAAGGTTCATAACGTGCGTGTGTTCAGGAACTCTGGTCTGTTTAGACGCCTCCAGGCAGGAACTTTCTTCCCGGACCACAAAATAACGGTTGGGGATGTGCAGATGCCTACAGTGATCCTCGGGGACCCAGCCTACCCGCTAATGCCCTGGCTCATGAAGCCCTATACAGGCGCCTTGGACAGTGAGAAGGAACTCTTCAACTACCGGCTGAGCAAGTGCAGAATGGTGGTGGAGTGTGCTTTCGGACGTCTCAAGGGGAGGTGGCGGTGCTTACTGACTCGCTCGGACATCAGCGAAAAGAATATCCCCGTAGTTATTGCTGCTTGCTGTGTGCTCCACAATGTCTGTGAGAGCAAGGGTGAGACCTTTTTGGCCGGATGGGAGGTTGAGGCAAATCGCCTGGCTGCTGTTTACGCTCAGCCAGACACCCGTGCCGAAAGAATATCCCAGCGGGAAGCGCTGTGTATCCGGGAGGCTTTGAAAGCAAGTTTCCTCGGAGAGCAGGCTAACCTATGACTCTCCACTTGATTTTAAGAGACGCTGATCCTGGGCCTGTGTCTCTATGTGTTGAGTGAGATCTGCAGTTACATACCCCGTTCTCCAAGTTTCCCCCACTTCCCAAACACGTTTTAAAACAAATTAAACGGAACAGTTATTGTTAATAAATCTTTCTTTTACTTTGCATTTCTGTTCTGGGTTTGAAACATGGACGCATACTGTGCTGGGTACGGTGTGCACTGATGTACAGACCGCTTGCACAATACAGGACGAACAGCCTCCTGCTCCTACATAGGTCTCTGGGGTGGGGGACGGTTTCAAGTGCTTGTGCATGTAGGGGTGGGTTTGCTGGAAGGGGCGAGTGGGGCCGTCTTTGGATAGGGATTTGGATGCAGGCTCTGGGCTGTGGGTTTGGGCGTAGGAAGGGGTGATGGGTGTGGGGGAAGGGTGAGTATCTGTCGGTGGATGAGGGCTCTTGTTGGGGCTCAGGGCAGCGGAGAGGATCGCGCCTACGGTGGAAGTGCATGGTAAGGGCAGCATGCCTTAACATTAGGGGGTGGCAGGCGCTAGGACCGTGGACAAGCGTACACATCACAGAATGACCTGGGGCAGCATACACCACACAGAGTGACCCTGGTGACTACTGACTGCAGTCTGTGTGTGCCCTGCCCCCGATACTCTGTACCCTGCTAATGTAGGCTATCCCGTGCAATTATAAATCCCCTGCCCCCCCCCTACATACACACAGTCTTGTGACACGAAAGACGTGACGGAAAGAGTGAACAACAGCAAACAGCTTTTATTAATCTACTACATAGTGGGGTGATGAAACTTGGATTTTGGACTGGGTGATCCTGTAAGGGAAGCGCTTCTACACAGTTATAGCGTCAGAGGTGTGTGGTACATTAGCGCTCAGCTGTGGTGCAGTGACAGTTCTCACGGCCCCTACCGCCTCTCCGTCTTGTAATTTTAGGTGAGGGGGGGACAGGACTTCTTGGCGTTGGAGGGTGGTTGCAGATACAGTGCAGGGGGGCTCTCTCCTCCTGCCTGCGGTCCTGCAGAACATCAACAAGGCGCCGGAGCGTGTCCGTTTGCTCCCTCATTAGCCCAAGCAGCGTTTGAGTCGCCTGCTGGTCTTCCTGCCGCCACCTGTCCTCCCGTTCGCTGTGTGAGCGCTGCTGCTGAGAGAGGGTCTCCCTCCAGTGGCTCTGCTGGGCCGCCTCGGCTCTGGAGCAGGCCATCAGTTCCGCGAACATCTCGTCCTGAGTCTTTTTCTTTCGCCGCCTAATCTGAGCCAGCCTCTGCGAGGGGGATGCCGGGGCAGTCCGGGAAAGAGCAGAAGCTGTGTGATGGGAAACAGTAAGTGATTTCCTTGAACAGATACATGTTTGCGAACAGTGAACACAGTGTAGTCAGTTTCTCTGAACAAGACCATACAGGGCACCAAGTTCCACGAGATCTCAGGACAAGTTCGAGATTTCGGAATACGCTCTCATTGGCGGCGCCATTGCACAGGAGAGCGGACAAGCGGGGAGAGACAGCTGAATCCGTCTTGCAGACAGTCCTGGTAAGCCTTAAAGTAGATAATGCTTATCATTTAGTGGATAGCTGTGCTCTCCTGCTAAAGGCAATCTGTAAAGCAGAAAGGCTGAGCCTTTTCCAGCCCCTCCCGCCAGTGCACGGGAAAGATCAATGTATGCTTGTTCTCTGTGGCCTCCAGCACGTGGCTGTTAAGCGAGGGTCGTTGTTATGCAACCTAATTTAAAACCATTAACAGTAGTAACAATACACTAATTGCCCTACTTAGATGCAGCCTGTACAGAACGACATCACCCTGAGGTGGGTCACTCGGAGTCAGAGAGAGCGGATGCTAAGGGAAGCCCTGCACAGACCAGGACCATATGCAGCAATGCTGGTGGAGGCGATGGTTCCTATGTACATTAGGATGTCCTGGCGCGGAAGAGTGTGCTTCCACGGAGCACCCAACAAGGCACCTCTCCCCAGGAACCTCCTGCGGAGGCTTTTCGAGCTGCTCTCTGAGACCTTTTTTGAACTGTCCCAAGAGGATTATTGCTCTATTCCTATATGTGTGGACCTACTTTTTGTATAGTTTGAGATTTTAAATTTTTTATATAGTATTTCTATTTTTTATATACCTGTTTTTTAAAAAATAAATGTTTCCCTGTTTGTAGCACTTACCGCCTGATCCTTCCCCTGATTCTGAGTCCGGGTTAATGGGCGGGGAGGGTTGGTAGGGGATCTCTGTGAGGGTGATGAAGAGATCCTGGCTGTCAGGGCAAGCGGTATTGTGTTCGCTGTCGCCTGCGCCATCCTCCACAAACCCTTCCTCATCTTCCCCATCGGCGAACATCGCCGAGGAACTGTCCAGGTACACTATGCCATCGTCAGAGTCCACGGTCACTGGTGGGGCAGTGGTGGCAGACCCACCTAGAATGGCATGCAGTGCCTCGTAGAAGCGGCATGTCTGGGGCTGTGCTCCGGAGCGTCCGTTTGCCGCTCTGACTTTTTGGTAACCTTGTCTCAGGTCCTTGACTTTCACGCGGCACTGCATCGCATCCCGGCTGTATCCTTTGTCTATCATGGCTTTGGAGACCTTCTCGAAGGTCTTTGCATTCCGCTTGTTGGAGCGCAGCTCCGAGAGCACAGACTCCTCGCCCCACACAGCGATCAGATCCATGACTTCCCGGTCAGTCCATGCTGGGGACCTCTTTCTATTCTTGGATTGCCCGGACTCCTCTGCTGGAGAGCTCTGCATCGTTGCAGGTGCTGCGGAGCTCGCCCCAATGTCCAACCAGGACGTCAGATTCAAAGTGCCCAGACAGGAAAAGGAATTCAAATTTTCCCGGGTCGTTTCCTGTGTGGCTGGTCAGAGCATCGAAGCTCAGACTGCTGTCCAGAGCGTCAACAGACTGGTGCAGTGTGGGATAGCTCCCGGAGCTACTAAGTTCGATTAGCATCCACACCTAGCCTAATTCGAGCTAGCCATGTTGAATTTAGCGTTACTCCACCTGTCGGGGTGGAGTACCAAATTCGAACTAAAGAGCCCTCTAGTTTGAATTAAATGGCTTCCTGGTGTGGACGGTTGAGCGGTTAGTTCGAATTAACGCTGCTAAATTCGAATTAAAGTCCTAGTGTAGACCAGGCCTAAGTTGGATAAGTCACTAAAGTGACATATAACAGTCTACCAATATTGAAGATGTAAACTCCAGGAATGGAGAGGACTTAATTAGTAGGGATAACTAGTTATTATGGGATATGAAAGAGAAAAGAAAAGCTAGGCTGAATTTCAGGGGAAAAAAGACATTCTGAAATTAAATCTATTGGAGTGAGGAGTAGCCTCACAAAGTGCATGCTGGTGGCTTCAGTGCAGGAGACAAAGCTGGAACACTGGAGACTATAATCTTTGGAGCAACCCTTTATACAGAAACACAGCTCTTGGGCCTCATATACTGACTCCCACACATTGTAACATCGGTAGTTACCTGGTGCTGGCAATGGTATAAAATAGAAGACTTTAAATACAGAGCAAGAGACCTGTACACAGCATTGGTAAGACCACTGCTGGAATACTGTGTCTAGTTCTGGTGTCCACATTTCAAGAAGGATGTGGAAATACTGAAGAGAATTCAAAGAAAGGCCACAAAAATGACTTAAGGTTGGAAAACAAGCCTTACAATGTGAGGCTTAAGGAGCAAAAAGAAGGTTGAGCTGACTTAGTTATTGTGAAATAAGATGCAGTTTCCTAGCAGTGAGGATAATGAATCACTGAAACAGCTTAGCAGCAGGGATAGTGGACTCTATCACATGGAATCTTTGAAACAAGATTAGGTATTTTTTTTTCTAAAAGACATGCTTTAATCCAGTCTCTGGGAGAAAATATCATGGTCCATGTATGTGAGGGATGAGCTGGATGGTCATGGTGGTCCCCTCTGGCATTGCAGTCTATTATTTCCCCCTATTTATTCCCTCCCGTCAGGCCATGGGGAGCTTAGCTGTGCAGTCCTCTCAACATGATAATAACATTTGTAGCTCTTCATGAAGGCAATGACTAAAATGAAATCTCATGTTTAAGGGCTTTAGCTGGTTGGCTGCAGTGAACAGGAAGAATTATTTTCAATTCATACACTAGATTTATTATGTGGCTTGCCATTAGGCAGAATGGCCTACCTCTGAGCCTGAGGGACCACTGCACTCCCTCTGGTGGGCAGAGCCAAATCAGCCCTGCCGCCCACACCAGAAGTGCAGGGGCAGGAGAGGAAGTATTTAGGGAGAGCCCGACAGCTCAGTTGGGGCCAAGCCAGGGAAGGAGGCAGACATCTCAAATCCCCTGCAGGTCTCCAGAACTGGCACCGAGCCATGCCACGTCCTGCCACCAGAGGAGACCAAGAGCGGAGAGGAGTTACTAGGACTGCTGTAAGCCCTCTACCCAGAAGTGACTGAGGACTCACTGACTGCAGAGCCATGCCAACAGAGGGTGGTAGGAAATAGCCTAAGGGAATCAGACTTTGGTTGGGTTGTGCTGCCAGGATGAGATGCATTGTGGAGGGACCTGGGCTGGAACCTGGTGGAGTAGAGAGGGCACGAGTCCCCCTACTCCAACTTGTTGCCAACCTCACAGCTGGTGATTGGCCACATGCTTCCCTTAGGTCCAAAAGCCTACATCCTTGCTTATTGCTCTGCCCTGCACTGAGGGCCAGAACCAGTGTAGACCAGGCCTGAGATGGCTAGCTGGTATGTATTGCTCACATGCTAAGGGTCCCGGTGACCACCAGGGTTTAGACACAGGAAGAATTTTTTCCACATAACAGACTGACTGGGACTTGCTTTGTTTTGCCTTCCTCTGCAGCATGTAGCGTTGGATCACCAGGTGAAATCATCTTGGTCATATTCACCTAACCAGTTTCCTGATATTGCAGAGGCACTGGTATCGGCAGCACTTGGTCTCTCCTGTTTTCTGCCTATGGCACACAAAAGGTTAGTCTCTTGAGGACTGAAATGCTTTAGACTAGCCAAAATTATTGGGTTCCACATGGGTAACTGAGTGAAATGTAATGGTGTGTGTGATACATGATGCCAGACTAGATAATCTAATGGTCCCTTATCGCCTTAAACTTCATGAAAAGCTATTATGTCCCTACTTCTACTTGGTACTCTTCTTCTTATATATCCAAGGATTGCATTAGCCTTTTTTTGGCACAGCATTGCACTGAGAGCTCATTTTGATGTGGTTATCCACAATAACCCCAAGTCCTTTTCTGAGTCACTGCTTCCCAAGACAATCTCCCATCCTACAGGTACAACCTGCATTCTCTGTTTCCAGATGGATGACTTGCATTTGGCTGTATTACAATGCATTTTTGTTGGACTGTGACCATCTTCAGGTTACTCAGGTAATAATAGTAGTCTATCCTCAGTATTTGCTACCCCACTAAACTCTGCGCCATCTGAAAACTTTGCCCGCAAATATTTTATGTTATCATCTAGATAGTTGATAAAAATGTTAGAGTTGGAACAAGAACCAATCTCCTGGGACACTGCTAGTTGCAGCCCTACTGTAGTGAGGGAGACTGGCCTCCTGTCATAAATATAAAGGGAAGGGTAACCACCTTTCTGAATACAGTACTATAAAATCCCTCCTGGCCAGAGGCACAAAATCCTCTTACCTGTAAAGGGTTAAGAAGCTCAGGTAACCTGGCTGGCACCTGACCAAAAGGACCAATAAGGGGACAAGATACTTTTAAATCGGGGGGCGAGTGGTGGGGGAGGCTTTGTTCTGTCTGTTCCCTGTGGCTTTTGCCGGAGACAGATCAAGGAAGCAAGCAATCTAACTCCTGTAGACACCTCCCATGGGCCTGGAGGGGGACGAACCCCACAGTGAGCCCTGGTGCGGGGAGCCAGGATGTGTTCACCGCTCCCGCCAGAAGTCAGTGCACAGGACAGGAAGTAGAAAATGTGGGTCTGGGAGCTCAGTTGGGCTGCAGCTGCCGGAGGATCTAGACGCCTCCTGCCTGCTCCTAAGCTGGGAGACTGCTGCCAGCCCCTGGGGAGCTGAGGGCTGCCAGAGCCGTATGCTGACCAGCCCATGGAAGCATTGCCAGGACGGCCACAGGCCTTCTACCCTGACGATCAGGAGAGCCCTCTACAGACACAGGTATAACCGAGGAGGAGTTAGGAAGTGGCCCCGGGGCAGCAGATCCTAGTCTGGCTGCAGCACCACCTGAGCTTAGGTCAGCGTGTTGCAGTCAGGATCCCCGCTGACCCCACGGCAGACCCTCTGCCACTGTTAGAGCCCTGGGCCGGGACGCAGTGGAGTGGGTGGGCCTGTGTCCCCCATGCCACCCCAATCCCCTCTCCCTCCACTCTAGGCCAAGAAGCCAGTGCTTGTCGGCCATCTGCCGGAGCCAGGATGCCCGAACACCTTGCTGCTTAACCCTGACCACAGGCCCAGGCTATAGGCCCTCATTGCCCTGCCCTGACTTAGGGTCTGGGCGAACTGCCTGTGTCTGGTGCTCGGCTCTGAACACAGACCTGAGTTATAGACTCTTGTTGTGCACTAATTCCCAATGACAGGCGAGACGTAGTGAGGCGGAGTGGCCTCCCACAGACCCGGAGGGGGAGGAACGCTGCCGCTAAACCATTACATCCACTCATTGGTGTCTACCCATTCACAGCTACATTTTGATATCTGTCAGTTTTTAAATTAAAGCGCCATGTGGTACTAAAACAAATCCAAGTATACTAAACCCAAACCAGTTACCTTTATCAGCCAGACCCATAATCCTGTCAAAAAAAGGCAACTGGGTTGTTTGACAAGACCTACCTTCCTGAAGCTATATTGCCTGGCATTAATTTTTAGCCTCAAATTCTTTGTTGATAGAGCCCAAATTAACCATTAATTTGCCTGAGATTGACATCAGGCTAATGGTCTATATTTCCCTGAGTCATCCCTTTTTAAATATTGGAACTATGTTGGCACTCCTCCAATCCCTTGGAATTCTTCAGTTTTTCAAGATTTGTTAAAAATTAACATTTCTAGTTCAGAGAGCTCCTCAGCTAGTTCCTTTATGACTCTTGTGTACTGATTTGAAAATGTTTAATTTTAGAAGACATTGTCTCACATCTTTCCTTTGTTACAGATGGTAAACTTTCTATTCCAGCCACATCATCATATGGGATAGCTACTTCCTCCTGTTTCATTCCAAATTCAGAGCAGAAATATTTCTGCTTGCATCTCTATATACAGTTTTCCATCTGCAACTAGCAATGGACCTATGCCTAATCTAGGGTATTTTGTTGTTGTTCCTAATGTGTTTTTAAAAGGCTTTATTTGTCTTTAACCCATTGATATTTCATTGTTTTCTTCAACTACCCTTATAAGTCACTTACATTTTCAACTTGCATTTATTTCTAAGTTCTTCATTTTTCCATGTTTATATATTTACTTTTTATGATTTAGTGCTGCCCTCACATATCCTATTAACTAAGACCTTTTTTGACCAGTAACTTTTGTGCGTGCATGTGGAATCATGGCTTTTAGGGGCATTCAGTAGGACATCCTTAGCAATTCCCAGTTTCTGTTAATACTTCCAATTTTAAATTTATCACTTAATATAAAACATAATTAAGTGCTGGGATGTTAATATGAATATAGTCCCTTGAATTCAGAAAAGGACCTTTTGTTGCCTGTTTTAAGTTATTATAATTGATGGGCCAACATCAAGAGCTTCACAAGTTGAGTAACATCCAATAGGGCAGATGATTTTCTGCATATGCGAATGCCCTTCCTAACCTCCCCAACACAGCTTTAACTGACTCACTCAATGACTCATTCTGTTCACCCGTGGCAAATTAATCTTGCCAGGTCAGCCACCTACTTCCATAATCAGGTCCCTGACCTATTAGTCCCAATAGCTAGCTCCACTTTCAAATGTGGCCCAGTGGCTTCAATGAGCCGGGCAGTTACCCTCTTTTAAACCTGGCACTTTTCTGAGCTTTCCACCGCTGCATCACAGTGTCCTTTTGAGCAAGCTACTCCCTTCTCCACAGTATCAGCAGGTGATCCCATTCACTGCAGAGTGCATGCCTGAGTAGCTTTCTGAATTGAATCTGAAAGAAATTCAATTTGAATAAATAGGGATGGGTGAAAGTCCAGACCAGTTTTGATACTATGAGGCAGAGGATGCATCAAGAACACTGCTAACCTACCAGGAGCCAGAGAGCCATACTTTGTCTTCATATACATCAAAATAAATTTTTAAAGTACAAAATAAATGCTTAATACATATAGTACAAAAATGAGCATAATGTTTTTTTGTAATTAAATCTCCCCTGATGGACACTGCTTGTTGTCTGAACTCATTGGCTGTGGAATGCTTTTGTCTTTGCCATTCATTTGCCTTCCACTGCCAACTGATAGCAGGAATGATCATCACCATTTCAATAGGCGGAGAAGTTTTGTGTTTCAATGTTCTCCATCAAGGAAGACCATTAGCTCTCCAAAGCAGTCAGCTGGACAAAGTGGGGATAACTTGAAGGAATGTCATCATAATTCCTTCTCCCAAGGAGTGCTTGTTCATTTACCTGCCAGTAGGGAACAGGGTGATTAAATATGGCTAAACACTCAAGCTTGTTGTGATTTTTAATTAAAAGAAAAGCAACATTGTTTGTCATTGGGGAAAGGAAAGGATGTATTGTCAACCTCTGTGCACAGCCACTATTCAATTTCAGTTCTGGCTAAGCCTCTTAAAGAAAGCACAGCATGGCCTTGTTTGGGTTTTTCTAGAGGAATACATAAACACCTATGATAGACTCCATCCACTAATGGATGTCATTATGGCTACATACAAAGAAGATTTTTTCTTTAATAATAGACTGTCATTATCGGAAGCTCAGGCATGTTTTCTTGTGTTTCCTGAAAGGACCAGTTCATTATCATCTTGGAAAAACCCCACAGGGGTTGTCTTAGGGTATGTCTTCACTACTGGCCAGATCGGCGGGCAGCGATTGATCCAGCAGGGATCAATTTATTGTATCTAGTCTAGATGCGATAAATCGATCCCCGAGCGCTCTCCCGTCGACTCCTGTACGCCAGCACTGTGAGAGGCGCAGGCAGAGTCGACAGGGGAGCAGCAGCAGTCAACTCACTGCGGTGAAGACACCACAGTAATTCGATCTAAGTACGTCGACTTAAGCTACGTTATTCATGTAGTTGAAGTTGCGTAACTTAGATAGATTCCCCCCTGCCCGTGTAGACAAGGCATCAGAAACTGCAGCTGTTATACAGTATGGGCCAGGCTGAGTCAGACCTTTCCGAGGTGTACAAGGGGGTCAGGGGGATGGTCAAAGTGCCAAGGAGCCTTCATCCACCTTGCATCTCTGCACAAATTCTCTCTGAGTTCAAGGACTGCTTGAGGCTAGTGCTGACAGTGGGGGCTACCCTCCCTAAAAAGGATGGGGAAGAGCACGACCATGGACTTAAACTCATCACAGTGAGTTGTATCAGCACAGCAGAGATTTATGATGCCCCCATGGAAAAGGTGTAGTAAGTGTTTTCTGGTCTACATTCTCCTACAGCCACCTGATGCATTGTAAGTGCTTCACGACAAGGTTGTGTTTCTCCACAAAGGGCCATGCCTTAAATGCAGCGTAGCCCTAGATGACTTTCCTGACCTCATTAAAATATTCTTCATGATGTCAAAACAATCAGCTGAAATGTCAGAGCATCAGCAGTCAAAATTTTAGAAAATCTCACTTTAAAAAATAGGCGCAGTATTTAATAACTACGCGAGAGCCTCGTGGCTGAGAAAAATCTTGTACACGTGGCCTCGTCCAAAGACCACTGAAATTAACTAAAAGACTCCCTTGAGTTTGAATCAGAATCATAGTTCAAGGGGGAAAAATTCTTCTGATATCATGATACCTGATATACTTGTCTAAGCAGAGCTTTAACACTCTTTGCGATTTCAGTGCATGACGGCAGTGCAATCAGTTAAGGCCAGTAAAAATGTGTGCAGTCATTGCTATCAAGGGCATAGAGAATGAAGCCAATGGAATGCTTCTGAGCAAAAACAATCACTGAATGGCACAGATGACGGGTATTCCACACTACTCATTTTTGTTAATACCCCAGCTGCTAGTTTAAATCTTCTCCAGCTGAGTAGTGATCAAAAGTTCTTTCCATTCTATGGCCATCAGGTGGTCTGAGTGAAATGAGTTAGTGGATTGAGACTCTACTTCCTCCTGCCACAGATAGTTCTCATATGTGGACAATCCCAGCATCAAGGCCACGCATAGTATGACTAGGTAGACTGGACTATCCATTCACCTCTAGAGAGAGTCCCCTTCCCACTATGATTTAGGCACAGTGACAGACAATATGGTGGCTGTGCGGATAGCTAGAAACACTTTTTAGGAGAATTATATGACTTCATTAAATAGAAAAAAATGTGCATTTTAAATAGAAAAGTTGTTCACCCTAAAATCTGTCCAGTCTCCATGTAGCTGAACTCCTCGATGTTTTGCACATTGGTCACAGTACCCAGTTTAGCCCATTAACTGTAACTAATGAGTGAGGTTGACAACTTAGCCCTTGTTTATGGTCTGTGTTTTCTTTATGTTCAAAGTTTAAATAAATTTAATTTGATGGGGATGGAGGAAACCCTTGAGGCTCTTAGCTGGAACAGCTCAGGAAGAAACTATTTTAAATGGAAATGAAAGAATGCAAGACAAGCATTACCTAGGAGCAAAATATAGAATAACTTAAGAGTCCCAAGTACTGTACTTACCAAATATGGAGAGACAGTTTAAAGGAATCTAAATAATTAACAGTTGTTTAATCAGTAGAATTTTATGATTACCACAGACTGCACTGGAGGACACCATTCATGTTCTTGTAATGAGTGTGTTATGTTCAAAACAGGAGATGAACCAAGAATGAACCGGGCTTACCAGACAGGCTACAAATGCTGTACCAACAAAATTATCTTCTTCTTCCGGATCACCTGTGAAGAAAAAAAAGTTAATCATATGAAAATCACCAGCTTGGCAGCTTATTGCCCACATGCATTTAAAGCTTCGAGGAAGATTTGCTTTTTTAACAGAGTTGAATATAAAGGCAAATAGGAAGAGCACAAAGAAAGGAAACTTTTGGATGAAAAAATTAAGCCACTGTCATGGGAATGTAATTTAAGATTTGGTACCATGATTGTGATAGAGGGTTTTTTCTCTTCTGAGGAAGATAGATTAGAAAAAGGAGATGGGATGGGAAGGGAAGATAAGAGAAAAAACAAGTGATGGCTGGCATAGCATGGCATATCAGATTTCTGGTCCATCTAGTTTGCTCATCTGCATCCAAGTGATGGCCAATACCCGATTCTTCAGAGGAAGGTGATGACCTCTTATAATGCCTTTAGGGCCTCATCCACAGCCCACTGAAGTCAACTGGTGTCTTTCAATTCACTTAAATGGATTTTGGATCAGGTCCCTAGCAGTTTTACAATGCTCTGCATGGGGAAGGGAAATTCTTGACCATCACAGTAGTTCATGGTCGTACACCCTACAGCATGACAACCGACTACATTTTTATCAGTATCAAATTGATTTCCCTTGTCACAACCCCCTACATCCTGTACAGTGCATATTGTGTGGTGAACAATAAAATGAAGAGTAATATTTTGAACTCAGATGTTTCACTAACTCCTTAAAAAAAACTGTTACCAAAGTTCTCTTTTAGCAACATGAATTTGCCTGTTTCTTTGAATAATCAGTCAAGACAGGATATAGAGACATGCAGAGTTGGAATAACCATGAGGTATCGGGCATTAAACAAAACAAACACACATACTCTTCCCTTGGTCCAATGGAGTCTTCCCTGAGATTTATAAAAGTTCTCATGCCATTGGCCATAATAATAAAAGCAGAATCCTAAGCATTTAAATCAAGAGTCCTCCTGTTGCACATAAGATGTACAGTATTTCTGTAAGTGAAATATTCATTGCTTCCTGTTTCTGTTAGTTGTGATGTCTCTGACAGAAGTAGATAGAATAGCAATTCAGGGAGTCTCTAGAAAAAGTATTTATTATTAATAGGATATATTTGTATTAAGGTAGTGCCTAGAAGCCTCAGTCAAGGACCAGGATCCCATTGTGTTAGGTACTATACAACACAGAACAAAAAGATGGTCCCTGCCCCCAGGAGCTTACAATCTAATTATGATACAAGAGACAACAGATGGATACAGATGATGAAGGAATACCAGGAGACAACACTGGTCAGCATGATAGGCAAGGGTTCTCAGCACTTCAGCTATCTGCCAAAGGGGAGTATTGACAGGAGTTTTGAAGGAGGAAAATGGAGCTTTGTGGAGCGCCTCCCAAGAGTGAGGGAAGGATTGGAGAAAACACAAATGTGCTTATTTGAAAATTTAGCACCTGGGGGATGCGGATTGCCATTATTGGCCAATGTGAAAGTAGAATAAATTATATTGTAAAAATAAGAATGGATTAAAGAAATGTTGTATGTACCTTTAAGCAGAAATAAGAAATGTTGAAATACAGGTGCCAGGAAAAGAAACATTAGGCATAAACAATGGTGCTAATGGCAAAACATTAACAGAAGATGGGTAGTAGTTAGTAGTTATCTTGTTAAGTTCTCATCCTTTTATCTGTATAAATAAGATAGTTCTAATAAAACAGAGTGGTCTGACAAACTGTGAGTCCTGAGTCTAACTTTGACACCAACTAGAGACAGGAGTTGGTATCTTGATAGTAAAAAAAGAGATAAGTGCAGGGTTTCTCAAACAGGGGCCGCCACTTGTGTAGGGAAAGCCCCTGGCAAGCCGGGCTGGTGTGTTTACCTGCTGCATCCGCAGGTCCGGCCGATTGTGGCTCCCACTGGCTGCGAATCGCTGCTCCGAGCCAATGGGAGCTGCTGGAAGCGGTGGCCAGTAAGTCCCTCAGCCCGCCATGAAGAGCTTTGATAATGAAGACAAGTCTCTTATGTTTGATGGGAAGCCAGTGGAAGGTTACACTCCTACTAACCCTAGAAAGCTACCTACTTGCCAGATGTTTAATATCTGGGACCTGGTTCCAAGGCTGAAGCTGGCTGCATAAGGACATCAGTTTAGATCAGGGAGAGTTTCTGGCAGCAAGGAAAAGGCCAAGGCTCTTACTAAGTGCTAAATTAATTTTTCCCTACTTATTGCATTCCAAGGCGGAGGGAATCAGACACCTAGGGGTGTGTGGAAGGGGCTCACTCTGTTGAGGGGAGGAGCGATCAGATGTCACTGAAGAGGAACACTGTAGGGGCCAAATCAACAGTCTTTCCATTCACTTCAGTTGTACTTTACATCAGATCCTAAGTGAGGAATGAGAGGCCTAAGGAACTTAAAACAGATCCTCAGCAGAGCTGGGCAAATCTTTTAGCTGAAACTTCTTCCAGCCAAAAAGAAAAAGAACAAAAATGGCCATTCAATGACACCAAAACATTAAATAAATTCTTGTCAGTTTTGACAAATTGTTCATATTAAAACTTTTTGTTTAGGAATGTCCTTTAATTTAAAAGCTTTAAAAAAGTATTAAAAACAACAAATATTTCCCCCTGACTTCTTGATTTTATGATAATTAAAAAAAAACAGTTTTGGGTCAACCTGAGATATTATATATATAAGGTATTGCCTGTGAACTGAAAAACCAGTGTTTAGCATAGCTTTGTTCTTCAGTGCAGTTTAGGGTTACCTGTAAGAAGCAGGGGACATTAGAAGGAGAGGAAATAAGGAAGAAGGAAGGAAACACTAAAGTTTCACAGAATCACTATCCAGATGTTACCAAGGCCTGGTCTACACTAAGGGGGGGGGGCGTCGAACTAAGGTACGCAACTTCAGCGAAGTCGAAGTACCTTAGTTCGAGCTACTTACCCGTCCAGACGCCATGGGAACGAAGTCCGCGACTCCCCCGTCGACTCCGCCACCGCCGTTTGCGGTGGTGGAGTTCCGGAGTCGACGGGAGCGCGTCCGGAGTTCGAACTATCGCGTCTAGATTAGACGTGATAGTTCGAACTCCGAGAAGTCGAACGCTGCCCGTCGACCCGGCAGGTAAGTGTAGACCTACCCCAAGTTAAAACAATTCGTAAAGGGCTCACCATAATCAGAAAACCTCTGACTGAAGTACAGACACCTAGTTAAATAAGCACTAGTGTCTATCTCTGAACAAATGGTCTATGGGTTTAGTCCTGTTAAAACACAGTTCAAATTAGTTAAAAATACAAAAATGTGATAACTAACAGGCATGGAAGATTCAATATACAACAGTGATTAAAAAAAGCTTAGACCACAGAAGAACAAGCAAAAGAATTATAAGAAAATCCAACTCTATTGCTGCACTTTTCAGATCCTCAGTTTCATTGGATAAGCCTGGGTGATCTTACTATTACCCATGAGTCCTTTCCAATGATGGCTCACACTCTCTGGAAATCTAATTCACTGTGCCATATGGATGGATGGGTTAATAGACCAGTCACATTTAGTAGTGATGCTAGAAAGGTCACATCTACCCACACTGGGATGAAGTAAGTTGTTCTCTTTTTATCTTGAGGGAAATTGACATGCACAGCACCTATCCATGTATTTTTATAACTCCCTTCACAATAAAAAGAATGGCCATATTGGGTCAGACCAAAGGTCCATGTCTTCCAGTATCCTGTTTTTCCACAGTGGCCAATGCCAGGTGCCCCAGAGGGGATGAACAGAACAAGTAATCATCAAGTGATCCATCCTCTGTCGCCCATTCCCAGCTTCTGGCAAACAGAAGCTAGGGACACCATCCCTGCCTGTCCTGGCTAATGGCCATTGAATGTACCTAATTCTGCAATTTCACATTTGAGTTCCTTCAGAACTCTTGGGTGAATACCATCTGGTCCTGACTTATTATTGTTTAGTTTATCAATTTGTTCCCAAACCTCCTCTAATGATACATCAATCTGGGACAGTTCTTCAGATTTGTCACCTAAAAAGAATGGCTCAGGGTTGAGAATCTCCCTCACATCCTCAGCTGTGAAGACCGAAGCAAAGAATTCATTTAGTTTCTCTGCAATGGCCTTAACATCCTTGAGTGCTCGATCGTCCAGTAGCCCCACTGGTTGTTTAGCAGACATCCTGCTTCTGATGTACTTAAATAAATTTTGCTATTCCTTTTTGAGTCTTTTGCTAGCTGTTCTTTAAATTCTTGTTTGGCCTTCCTAAATACATTTTTACACTTAATTTGCCAGAGTTTATGCTCCTTTCTATTTTCCTCACTAGGATTTAACTTCCACTTTTTAAAGGATGCCTTTTTGTCTCTCTCTGCTTCTATTACTTTGTTGTTTATCCCTGGTGGCACTTTTTTGGTTTTCTTACTTTTTTTTTTTTATATTTGGGGTATACATTTAAATTGAGCCTCTATTATGGTGCCCTTAAAAAGTTTCCATGCATCTTGCAGGGATTTCACTTTTGGTACTGTACCTTTTCATTTCTGTTTAATTAATTTCCTCACTTTTGTGTAGTCCCTCTTTCTGAAATGAAATGCTACCGTGCTGGGCTGCTGTGTCAGGGCCCATTAGAATTGCCAGACTGGATAAGACCTTAAGTCCATCAATAACCAGCACCAGTTGCTTCAGGGGAAGGTGTAAGAATCTTACACTACACTGTTGTGGGTTAATGTGCTTCCCACATTAGGACTCATCTGGGTCTCTAATAGTTAGAGATTATTAAACATTATGCCTCAGGGTTTAAACCAATCTTACCTTAATTAAGGACAATAAATATTTTGTAACTTTAGACATTTTAAATATCTACATACAAATCCAATCCTTTTTCGAATCTTTTAAAATTCTTGGCCTCAATCACTTCCTGTGGCAATGAGTTCCACAGTTTAACTGCATATTGTGGAGAAAGCATGTCCTTTATCAGTTTTGAATTTCCCACAACATAATGTCATTGAATATCCCCTTGCTCTTAGAGTAGGAGACAGGGGGACAGCAGCTCCTGATTCTGCTTTCTCTAGACCATTCATTTTATCATAGCCCCTTGTATTTGTCTCTGCATAGCTCTTTTTCTGACCCTTGATCATTAGTATTCTTCTCTGAACCCCTCTAGTTCTGCAGTATGTCCTTGTTCCAGCAGGTTGCTATGGCCCAACCCGAATCCCAGCAGGCAGAGTCTTCGTACTCATCCCCGACAAGTGTACAATGTAACAAAGCAGGAGTGGCAATTTACAGCCAAATTAGGCACTGCAACTCCCTGCTAGTCAGAGAAGCCTCCAAGGAGACAGAACACAGTGCCCACTTGTTAAATATTTTTATTACAATAGCAGATATACCAGCACAGAATGAAATGATTCAGAGATTTTAAGGCCAGAGGGGAGCATTATGATCATCTAGCTTGACCTCCTACATACACAGGAAACAGAATTTCACCCACATCAGGTCCATGACTTCCATCTGGTCTAGAGTCGTTCTTTTAGATAGACATCCAGCTATATGAAAAAAGATCCCTGGAGCTTTGAATAGGGATAATTGGTGTCTATATAGGAACATGGAGGGTATGGAAAATTTTATGAAAATCCTATCCACATTTTTTCTTTGAGTTGTATAAATGGCTAGCCTTTCTGATAAGTTGTCCACTAAATTATCTAGCCAGTTTCAAAGCCCCTATACAGCTTTCAAAGATTTCTGCCTCCCAGTGACAACTTCCTTATGTATTTCTGTATCCAGCTCTCCTCTTTCAACTAGATTCTATCTGGGGGATGGGTTGAGACAGGCAATGCAAAAGCTGTCTGTTTGGGGGTGGGGGGGAGAGGAGAGTATGTCATTATTCCTACAAGACTAGGTTCTAGCTTTAAAACCCATAGAAGATTACAGACCATAAAAAAAATCCCTCAAGCTTGGAGAAAACCCTCCCACATCTCTAGCAAATGAATCTCTTTCCAGACAAAGTCCCTAGAAGGGAGAACCTATCTCACCCTGCAGAATTCTCGCAAGAAAGAATATTTTTTTAGACTCCAATCCCCACAAGGCAGAGTGCTTCTAGGGAACACACCTAACTAAAAGCAATTGAAATTAGGGGCCTAAGTACCTTTGAGGAGCTGAGACGTCCAGACTAAACCTCTGCTAATCGTCCCTGCCTAATGCCCCCAAGTGAGGCTTTTATAACCTCAGGCAGAGTGTAACGCGCTCACAGCTGAGCCAAGTCCTCTTGTTACTGTACCCCAGTTAGGCCAAACAAGATTCCTTATAAAACTGGACCCAGTTGGTCTGGCAGGTAAATGGTCAGTGTGCTGTGGTTATCTTAGATTATGACTGTGTAGAAGGTAGCATACATATATATATGTATGTATGTCTGTCTGTCTGTCTGCCTTTTTGTCCCTAGATTTTTATATTATGTTTAGTGACTTGAGGGTTTCAGGGTCAGCTCCGCAAAGGGATTTGGGGGTTGCAGTGCTTTGTATTGTAATGTCTGACCTTTAAGTGACCTGCTACTCAATGGATCCTCAGCTCTAAATTAGCCATTCAGGAGCTTTGTGGATTCTATGAGATGAACTAGGTGCCTATGAAATGGATATACAGAAGCCCTAGGATGAGGGGTTATCTGCCTAAATTAACCAGCAGTGAAATGCAGGACATCAGTAGGCAGTGCAGCTTAGTGGATAGAGCGCTGGAATGACACGCTGGAGATCTAGGTTCCATTCCCAGGTCTGCCACTGGCCTGCTGGGTAACTTTATTGGGGGAAGGGATAGTGCAGGGGTTTGAGCATTAGCCTGCTAAACCCACAGTTGTGAGTTCAATCCTTGAGGGGGCTGCTTAGGGATCTAGGCCAAAATCAGTACTTGGTCCTGATAGGGAAAGCAGGGGGGCTGGACTCAATAACCTTTTAAGGTCCCTTCCAGTTCTAGGAGATAAGATATCTTTTTTTTTTAAGGGCCCAGATCCCTGCAGAGATATAGGTACCTTAGGTCTCTGTAGGGGGGATGCCTATCTTCTTGAGATTCACAGCTCTGACTCCTCTCCTGGAGTGGACTTAGCTTTTCTTCTGAGAGGGTTAGGCAGCAGCTGAGCAGTGGTGGCTAAATATTGGACATGGGTGCCTTCATCTCTTTCTGAATCTAGTCTAAGTTTACTCTTAGGAGGAACTGTTTTAATGATTCATAGACTATAAAGTCAGAAGAGACCATCACAATCATCTAGTCTGACTTTGATTCTATCCTACCCCTTTCTTTCTCCTGCTCCACTGCCTGTGCTTTTCTCTGTGTTGTCCCATATGCATGAAATAACATCCTGCTCTTGATATTGTAGGGTCTTGCTCATATCCTTCTTCATGAGTTCCAGGGATTAGCCTACATCAGACACCTTCTCCACCCCAAGGTTAAATAAGGGAAGATGAATTATAGTGGATCAGAATATGAAAAGGCTGCACCCTGGAGGAAAATATCTTATTATTCTAATGAGCCCTATTTTGGACATGGCTGGAATAAGCTATACCTTGATGTAGGTGGAGAAGTAAAAAGAACATTGTATCTGTATTTGGTCCTTCAGAGGCATTCTGTGTATTTAATTTTCTCTTGCAATGAAGCACAAAAGGATTTAAATTGTACACATTTTTTTGCTGGTCTGACAATGTATACACAAAGGAAGGAAGGGAGCAAGTTAATGGTTCGAGAAGCAGTCTTTGTTCTGTTTCCAGGTCTACGAGTGACTTGGTGAATAGCCATGGGCAAGTTACTTATATCTTTTGAGCCTTGGTTTTCCCTGGCTGTAAAATGACTATTTGTACAGTATCAGGAGTGTGCTGATAGCTTTACAAACATATGAAATGACAATTCCTGCCTTGAAGAGAGCTCAATTAAGATGTAAATAGAATTAACACCCCCTCCCCCCCAAAAAGAGAGAGAGAGAGAATTAATTCCTAGTTTGTGGAGGGGAGTGAAACTTAACTCGTTTGTGTTTGTAAAATGCATTGAGATCTCCAGCTGGAAGTGTCAAGCACTAGCACTGTAGTGACAATTGAATACACACTGGAAAGGGGAATAGCAATCAGATCACTGGGTTAAACACCTGAAGCTCAGGACAGCTTGTACTTGTTCTTTGCAGCATGCCTTTCCCATGAGCAGCTCACTGCTCTGGCTCTAATCCTGATGATAAGTGTTACTGACTTCAGATGAACACCAGCATATTATAAGGTCTCCATCTCTTGCTCCCATGCTGCAGGGACTGGGTTTTCCTGAGTGTGCTTGCTGTGGAGTTACATATATGTCTCTCCATTTCTGCAATGGTGCCCACTGATATTTGAGAACAGGCAGTAATTAACACAGGTCACTTCACTGCAAGCCAGTTTGTAGCTCTAGGGTGCTGCAGAAAGATTCTCTCCCTGTTGCATGTGGCCTTGCCCTGGTGAGCACTAATGAATGCGTTCAGATTTCCTCCCTGTCTTTCTGAAGATTTCAGCTGCTAGTATTTCTGAGTCAGACCTGGCTGGTAACACTTTACTCCCATTAGCCATTTAGTGGATGCAGTAAGGGATATAATCTCCTGGGAATATTCCCTGCAGGCACCTGACTAGATTTTGGCGCCATCAAAAATTCCTCCCTGCAAACAATCTATTGTTGTTTGCAGTGCTGTAGCTGTGTTGGTCCCAGGATGTTAGAGACACAAGGTGGGTGAGGGAATATTTTTCAGTGGACCAGCTTCTGTTGGTGAGCGAGACAAGCCTTTGAGCTACACTACTCGAAGGAGAACTTTGTGTAATTCAAAAGCTTGTTTCTCTAACAGAAGTCTGTCCAGTAAAAGATATTCCCTCACCCACACTGTCTTGCCATTAATGATGATATTTTATGATTACAGCATCATCCAGAGAACCCAATCAAGCACTAGACTAAACGGTGCTAGGTACCACTCAGACACTGCCCCAAAGAGGTTACACAACCTAAACTAGGACAAGATGACAACAACAAGTGGATGTATTCCTCCTCCCTTCCTTTAGTGTGTTACAAGTGCAACAGGCACAAAGCACAACCCTTCTTAAGCCCAGTGACTGCTGATAAAGCCTCTAGAGGGGTGCACACAGTTTCTTCTTTAAAGCACAACAAAGAAGTCCAGCCACTCAGAGTTACCCTATGCCTCAGTTTTCCCCAAAGAGGCTCCAACAATCTCTTTCAATGAACCAGCACCATGAAAGTGACGTCGTAATGATATTAGCACTTAAATGTGCCTCCTAGTTATATGGCTTGCCCAAGGATATCAAAATACCTTACAAAATTTTAAATAACAAAGCCACACAACTTTGCTGTGAGATATGGACGTGTTATGATTATTATATCCATTGGTAAATGGAGTATGAGAGAGATTATTTCTTGGCCTTCGAGTAAGTCAGTACCAAGGGGCCTCGTGGTTAGAACTAGCCTGGGGTGTGGGAGACCCAGGTGACTTCCTGGGGTAAGTCACTTAATCTCTCTGTGCCTCAGTTCCCCTTCTGCGAAATGGGAGTATAGCATTGCCCTTACTCGCAGGGGTTTGGAGTGCATAAAAACCTTGTAGCTTGTGAGGGTACTCCACCACTATGGTAATAGGGGGTCAGAGCTAATGGCAATGCCTGGAATAGAACCCAGGAGTCTGATGCCCCAGTCAGCTGTGCTAGTCAACTCAGTTTCCCTTTGCTCATTTGATAATTCTGGCGTCCTCGCTTACTGCGTGCAGTCCATCCGGTTTTCTCATTAAAGCTCGAGGGCCTAGACTGTGGAAGTGACTAAACTGCATTTACTGCTACTCAAGAGAGGATGGTGCAAATGTGGCTTTAAACCATATTTACACCCTGCCCCCCAGCCAAAATTTAGGGCAGCTCTGTGCCAGGCTGGTGCCCAATGCAAAGTACTGTAATGTCAGCTGCACTCCAGGGATCACTTGGATATATCAGTGCTCAGGACGTGCATCCTTCTGCCCAACTTTGTTACCTGTCCTGAGAGCCAAAAGGCAGAGGGACCTTTAGGGCAGCTCCCAAACTACGACAGGATACCCCTAGGCAGGGGGCATCTTCTACTGGCTGGTTTAACTGGTTTTATAGATGCTGTGGACCATCAAAATGGCACAAAGTGGCCTAATAGATTCCACAATTGGGCTCCTGGAGTGTAGGCAAAAACTGTGCTGGTGGATTCACAAACGTTTTTGTTTGTTTGTTTGTTTTTTGCCTTTTGAATAGGGCCTGCAGGAGAGCTCACCCCTTAGTAACCTGAGCACAAATTGCACATCACGTAGCGCTATAATCACCTCCAATAAAATAAAAATTCCATCCTTTTCTATTTTCTTCCCCTTCCCTTTTTTTTCCTCTCGAGTGAATAGCGTCATCTCTGCCGGAGCAGAGCAATGGACAGAATGACAGACGTCGGAGAATCATCTGCATTTAGCGGAGGCCAATTTTCACCTGGGCAACGTACGGCACGAATGCTCGTGATGTGTGCAATTGTCATTGGAGTTGATTTGTAAATGAACAAATCACTGCCATTTTGCTGCACGGCTGTCAGGGAAAGGACTGATCTGAGCCCTGGCTGTTTCTGTCGTTGTCGCTGAAGGTGAAATTGCTCCTTTTTCTTTGCCTCATGAACTGTCAGGAGGCAGGTACAGTTGCTAACCCTCATCAGACAGAGAGAGTAATGGCACCTGCTCCACACATCCAACAGTCTTTAGACACACACACACATATGCAATCATTCCATCAAACTCTGTCACTCAGTCAAATGACCATTTCTCTTGGGAACATTTTTATAAAACAAGGAGCCGGTTAAACAGTCTTTACTGTGGCTCAGATCTTCCTTTCTCCCTCCTGAGTGACACCCAGTGTCTCTTCATCACCTCCCTTAGTTGTGGGGAGTTGTTGGCTTTTTCACCCAGCTCTGAGGTTGTGACGTTCCGTTCACTCCCATGGAGGCAGGGCATATGGTAGGCACCAGATACCATCATGGTCCTATTCAGAAGCAGCCCCAAATCTCCCAAGAAACAGCTCTTGAGACTTCAGCACCATCTATTCTGAACCTTACTCTTGTGGCTATGCTCTCTACACAACATTAAGGATATCATGTGTCTCATATACACATGCAAGACTTAACTATATACACACGCTGCTATTCTATTAGGTTCTGGTGACTTCTGCAATACAAGAGAAGGAGTCCCACGCAAGGGCTTCTCAACTATTTCAATAGGCTACTAACCAATTCCCATCCACAAACCTTACCCTCAAACCTGGGCCTCAGACCTGAAACCCAAACCTAGCCCTTATCAAGATTTCAACATCAAATCCTCAGCCTGTCTCTAATTATAAAACAATTTAATGTGAGTCTAATAAGCTTGGTTCTAACTCACTAATAGAAGAAGCTCGAATCTTGACCTTCAGCTACAATCTCAATTACAAGACAGTTTCCTCCCCCTCATCTTTCAACTGTCAAGTATTTGCAAGTCTCTGTGCTGATATTTGCCAGTAATCAGATTTGATCTCTCTTCTTTCAGGTTATATGAAGTAATTGGGTCAGAGTCCTTCTTAAATAAGAGTATTTGTTACATAGATAGTTTCACAAGACAGATACACTCACATTTCTACACAGCTCCAGTTCCAGCTTTGCCTGACTTGTTTACCAGGAACTATGCCCCGTTTTGAAATTCAATATAGCGCACAGAGACATTTAGTGGTTGAATTATATATTTCAAGTCAATATGTCATTGCTCCTCTCTAACTGATATCTGCTCCCTTCAAAAGCTGATACATCTCTAGTAGCTATTAAACAAATAAACATTATGTATCCCTGTAGTATGGTGGGCCTGTCCAGCAGCTTGGGGATAAAACAGTCAGCCACACCCAACTCTGCGTGGCAGAAGAATAAGAGCTTGCAGGCTAAAAAAACCACAAGAAATGTGGAAAAGTAACTGAACTGATAGTCCTGGCCTGGCCTGATACTGCAGGGTCCTGTGCCCTTCCAGTAGCTCAAGGCTCATGGAGAACCACAGGGCCAGCCAGTGAGAGGGGCGGCAGCAGTGGTGACTGCTGGTACTCAGGGAAGTGTTTGTCTCTCTTAGCTCGCCCTGTCTTAGTGCTGGGTCCTTAGTTCTATCTTCCAGCTGGGAACCAGAGCCAAACAATAGCTGCTGTTTAGCCTGATCAGCTGATTCCTGATGCCTGTGTGCCAGACTTCTCCTTAGACAAGGGCGGGCTAGTCCCTGTCTCTACAGACCCTTGGCAGAGCAGAGCTACCATCCCCAAGCCTTCCATTGCCACTGCCTGACATTAAAATGCATTGGCTGCTCTGATCCAAATGGGACCACCGTGCAGAGGGACTTAGGTCCATTGCTGCGTTAGATAGATGGGGTGGAAAAGAGATGAAGAGTGTTCAGGAGGCACAATTGCTCTCACCCCCGGAGCTGGGAAAGCGAATTTACCTCTGCTGTATCAACAACCATTTCAGTGAGGCTTATCGTTACCATTCTCTGTGCTTATCTTTTGCTGAGAATCACATGCAAGAAGTCTTCCCTTGATCATTTCTTTCTTGGAAGGGGCATTGAGACTGCTCTGTCTTCCGTGTGCATCCATTCCAGGACTTCACTGGCAGAGCTGAGTCTATAAGGCCTATTGTAGCCTCCATACCTCACACACAGTAGTTTATGGGGGATTTTTTAATCCTGGGATGGGAACTGTAGTTTTTGTGAAAGGATTAACTTGATCCGAGCTGCCCGGTCACTAGCATTCATAAGTGTGGTGTAACTATGAATGGCATGAGTCTACCCCCCATCCCACAAAGTGGGACTGGAAATTTGAAAGGGAACACAACACCATCTCTTATTGTGGATATTTGCAGATACCAAACGCTGCCGCCACTGCTTATTGTTAACATAGACTCATAGACTTTAAGGTCAGAAGGGACCATTATGATCATCTAGTCTGTCCTCCTGCACAACGCAGGCCACAAAATCTCATCCACCCACTCCTGTAACAAACCCCTAACCTATGTCTGAGTTACTGAAGTCCTCAAATTGTGGTTTGAAGACCTCAAGCTGCGGAGAATCTTCCAGCAAGTGACCCGTGCCCCATGCTGCAGAGGAAGGCGAAAAACCTCCAGGGCCTCTGCCAATCTGCCCTGGAGGAAAATTCCTTCCCGACCCCAAATATGGCAATCGGTTAAACCCTGAGCATGTGGGCAAGACTCACCAGCCAGCACCCAGGAAAGAATTCTCTGTAGTAACATGCAGGGTTGTTTTAGCCACATCGATCCCAGGATATTAGAGAGACAAGGTGGGTAAGGTAATATCATTATTGGACCAATTTCTGTTAGTGAGAGAGAGACAAGCTTTCAAGCCATAAAGAGCTCTTCTTCAGGTCTGGGAAAGAGTGTGACCGCTAAATACAAGGTCGAACAGATAGTTTAGCATAAATAGTTAGCACATATTCCAAGGGACCATTCAAGATGGAGTGGCCCGTCAACACCCCTGTAGTCATAGGAGAAAAAGGAGGGCAGGGGTCACAGATTGTTGTAATAAGCCACAAATCTAGTGTCTTTATCAAGGCCTTGATTTTTAGTGTCTAGCAAAGATATGAATATAAGCTTCCAGGCTCATCTTTTGAAATTGTTGTGCAGGTTTCTTTTGAGGATGAGGACTGATAGGTCAGCTAGAGAGTGATGACTTTGTGAAAAGAGTTTAGTCACAGGCGATGGGGTGTTTTTGTCTTCTGTCATTTTCCTGTGGGAATTCATCTGATAGCGTAGAGATTCTCTGGTTTCACCCACATTGTTGTTGTTGGGGCATTTAGTGCACTGGATGAGGTACACCACATGTTGTGATAGGCCTGGGTAGGACCCATGGATCTTGAAAGGTGTGTTGTGGGGGCTGTTGATCATTATAGCAGCGGAGATGCGGTTTTGCATCTGTTGTGCTGGCAGGGTCTGGTGCCCCTTTGAGTTGGTATGTTCTGGTCTGTGGGGAGCTTGCTTCTGATGATGAGCTTGGCAGTTATTTGAAGACCAGAAGAAGGGGTTCAGGAAATATTTCTTTCAGGATGGGGTCCCCACTGAGTATGACCGGTAGTTGTTTGATGATACCCTGTAAGGGTTACAGTGTGTGGTGGTAGGTGACAAGTAGGAGTGTAGGGTTGGAGAGGGTTTTATTTCTGTATTGAAACAAGTTCTCGCTGGGTATTTGGGTGGCCCATTGTTAGCACACAAGGTTAGTGCTTCATAGCCTTTGCTAATGAGGTGATAAATTTGGCACTTGCTGGAAGGTGCTGGAAATGGCAGAGCACAGCACTTTCTAAGACAGGGGTCAGCAACCTTTGGCCCGTTGCTCACCAGGGAAAGCCCGTGGCGGGCCGGGCTGCTTTGTTACCTGCAGTGTCCGCAGTTCGGCTGATTGCACCTCCCACTGGTTGCAGTTCGCTGCCCCAGGCTAATGGGGGCTGCGGGAAGTGGTGTGGGCTGAGGGATGTGCTGGCCGTCCTTCCTGCAGCCCCCATTTGTTTGGGACGGCGAACCACAGCCAGTGGAAGCTGCGATCGGCTGAACCTGCGGACACTGCTGGTAAACAAACCAGCCCAGCACGCCAGCGGCTTTCCCTGGCAGGCCCTGGGCCAAAGGTTGCCGATCCCTGTTCTAAGACATGGGAATGTGAGTCTTCAGCAACTGTTCAGTGTCAAGATGACGCTGAGGCAGAGTAGCAAGTGAGGTTAATTATAAATGGTTATGTAAGTATAACATGTGACCTATTAGCTACATGGACTGAATGAAACCCGGATGCCAAATGCTGCATGTGCTATTAAGAAAGGATTGTTTACTTCCCAGAAGCAATCCCCATAGTGAAAGAAAAGTAAAATTAATTATAATGGAAACCGATATTGCACAACTGGGAATGTGCATTGGGGTTGTGAGTACCTAGATAATAAAATATCTACACATATCTGGCACTGTTCTGTGTAATTACTGCTATATCCTTGCTGATCTTGTTATCCCAAACATCAACAATAACATCCACCACCTTATTTCGTAGCTGAGATCAACAGATGATCAAGGGAAACCCATGGCAATGAAGAGCGCTAAAGAAAATTGAGCAAACCCAGTCTCAGCTGAACATTGCAGGATGATGAATGGAAAGTCATTTTGTTTGAATGGGATGCTGAGATGGCGATTTGTGGGGGGAAAACATTGTTTGTACTGTTCCTCAGCATCAACAGATTTGGATCAACTGCTGCTGTTAGCTCCCCACTACCTCGCCATGAGATTCCATGAGCAAAGTAGGGATGACATGAGCATTTGTAGGAGGGCGATACAAACAGAGACACCATTTCCTTTAATTTGTATATCTGTGTTCAGCAGGTGTGTGGCTCATTGTCTCAGAAACCAGCAGCAATTCATCAGGAAGCAACTGTGTTCTTCTCATTAAGTAACCAGTGACAGGGAGCTTGTAGGCACTGAATCCACATTTAGCGATTTGTTTGTTTGCTGAGTTTTTTACCCAACAAGGTTAGATGAATGTAAAGATCTTGTTTAAATAAAACCACTGTACATGCTGGCGTTCTAATCAGCTATGTGAGCATCTCTTGTTTTCCAGCGGATCACCTTTTGTATCTGACTTTCTGTTATTTGCTTAAATTGTTAAAAGAGAAGGTACAAAATGAATGTTCCCTCTCCCATCTACTGATCTGGATAATTGGGAAAGTGACAATCTATAAATGGATGCAGGGTGATAGAGTGCATGACCCCGAAACCAAAGAACATTATAAAATGACGGATACTTAGAATACTTTGATATCTGGAACAAAGAATGCAAGTAAGGAAATAATTAACCTGCAACTTTTGCTATTCCTGGAGGTCATCAAGTCAAATATTGTGGTGGTATTTTTATAAAAAGACTGAATAGCATTTATAATTATGCAATCTCAGATGAAAGCTGTCAGATATCAGCGTTTGGAGGGGAAGGTTCTGGCTATAGTGGTCTTGAAGGAAATTAGCCTGCCTGTAGAATACAGTGCTTGTGTGCTCGCTGTGTCTCTGGCTTTCTTCTGTACAGTTAATGACCCCTGCAATAAGCAAAACCTGCACCCTGACATGTTTAAGCTTGGGTGTCTGCAGTTTGGCACCTAAACCCATATTTGGATACCTGAGTACAAACAGCCTGAGAGCGACCTGTTCTTGGCACCTCTGAAAATCTGGCCACCAAGTCTGTAAATTTAGGACTTTTTCTTGCCCATCCCCCTCCCCCAGTTTAAAACTGTTTTCCCTAAATGGAAAACATGGGGGGGATAGCTCAGTGGTTTGAGCATTGGCCTGCTAAACCCAGGTTTGCAAGTTCAATCCTTGAGGGGGGCCACTTAGGGATCCAGGGCAAAAAAAAATTGGCCCTGCTAGTGAAGGCAGGGGGCTGGACTCAATGACCTTTCAAGGTCCTTTCCAGTTCTAGGAGATTGGTATATCTCCAATTATTACCTTTAAACATTTTTTGTCTCCTGGAATTCCAGAACTTTCAATCTGTCACAATCTGCCATGATCTTTTGTCTCTGTTAGGGCAAATTCTGACATCTTCCTGTTCCTCTTCTGCCCTTCAGGATGCTTTCAAGGACAAATAATGCAACCTTGATATGGACATAATGTACAAGTCATAGGCTGCGAGTGTCCCCTGGTGCTTGGTGCTCACTAAGCACCAAGGATAACAATTTAACAGCCTGATCCAAAGCTTGTTGAAATCAATGCAAAAACTCTCATTGACTTCACTGGGCTTTGTTCAGGCCTTTAAAAGAAAAGCAGGAAGAGGAATAAAAAACATAGTCAAAATATATATTACGAGCCAAAAAAACGACATGGAAATAATGCTATTAAGGGTACAATGTCAAGTACTTGAAAGTTAGGAAAAGCCAGAATTAAGATGCTTGCACAACTTGAATTTTTCCTCCGCCCTTGTGTATATGCATTATGAAACAGTCTAATTATTTGATCACACACTAGTTTTTTCCACCCCTGACTTTTTCAGTGCACAGGAGGGACTGCTCTGGGGATGAATCAGGGTTGTGTTGTAAAGGCAGCTGTTGCTTGTAGGACCCCATGTTCATCCCCATAAAATGATTGTGTGGTATCCAATGCAAAGTTTATGTCAGATGTTTTCAGAAGGCTCATGATGTACTGAGCATTGTTGTTATAGGTTGTAATTTCATATATATAATTATGAGGCTGAAAATGTATTCTCGTGGCTTAAAGCAAGCCCAGACAAAAACTCTCCAGGAGCAGAGGGGCAGTTCACACCTCATCAGGGCAGGTATGGGACAAACCAAGCCCAGCCTCACAGGAACAAAGGACACTGGCCTAGGCAGCAACAAAGGATCTGTTGGACTCTCGAGTGAGTCACCCCCCTTACTATGGTCAGTTTGGAACTGCGATGAGGTAATGCTCACCTGACTCTGAAATGGGGGGGCAAAGCCAAGAGGGAAGAAAGAACATGATAAAAGGGAGAGACGTTTGCCATGTGCTTCCTCTCTCTTCCACCTCCATCTACAAACTCCACCACAACTGAAGCGCTGATCTATGGGGAGAGCCTGACTGAAGAGCAGCCAGCCAGCCGGTGGTGAGAAGCATCTATGTTTGTAAGGACACTGAAAGTGTTAAGATCAGCTTAGAATTCATTTTGCTTTTATTTCATTTGACCAAATCTGACTTGTTATTTTTGACTTATAATCACTTAAAATCTATCTTTATAGTTAATAAATGTGTTTGTTTATTCTACCTGAAGCAGTGCGTTTGGTTTGAAGCATGTTAGAGGCTCCCCTTAGGATAACAAGCCTGATGCATATCAATTTCTTTGTTAAATTGATGAACTCATATAAGCTTGCAGCGTCCAGTGGGCATAACTGGACACTGCAAGATAGAGGTTCCTAGGGTTGTGTCTGGGACTGGAGATATTGGCTAGTGTCATTCGGTTGCAAGTAGCTGGGAGCAGCTTACATGCCAGAGGCTGTGTGTGAAGAGCCCAGGAGCAGGGTTTCGCACAGCAGAGCAGGGTAAGGCTGGCTCCCAGAGTCAAGGATTGGAGTGACCTAGCAGATCACTGTTCCAGATAACACCAGAGGGGAACGTCACAGACCCTTGCCTCGTTTTTTTGCACAAGTTGGAAGGTGTATAGTTAACAGCTGCAAATGGGAGCTGTGCATTGAGCAGACGAAGTGTGCACTGAATGAAGCAGGGGTCAGAGGACTGTGAGTGCTCAGCACTTCTGAAAACCAGATCCCAGAAATATCAAGTTGGGCACTCTCAAACTGCCGAATGCACAATTAGTGACCGCCTGTGAAAGGATTAAGAGAGTCCCCCAGCATCATGTAGGACTCTGTGGCATAGGCAGGGCCAGGATCCAATTCTCTACCTTAACCATAAGGCTCAGTCCTCTTGATCAAAAGGTGTGTTGTAGGAGACAAGAGCAAATTCATATTTAAGGCCTGATCTTGGATTTACTAGAGAAAAGATGGTCCAATAATTAGAGTGCTAGCCTAAGAGTTGGGAGAGCTGGGATATGTCACTGCTATGCCACAGACTTCCTGTATGACCTTGGGCAAGTCACTTAGCTTCCCTGTGCCTCAGTTCCCCATCTGTACAATGGGGATAATGGCGCAGCCCTACCTCATCGGGGTGTTGTGAGGATAAATACAGTAGGGATCATGAGGTGCTCAGGTACTATGGTGATGGGTGCCATAAAAGTACCTTAGTTAGACACTGGAGTGGATGCCTGAGATTCTGGGGTGTCCTGTTGAGTTTAAATGGACTCTGCATGCAGGCAGGGATTCTAATACAGACTAAAAGCCTTAGGCAGCAGTAACCCCACTAACATGGCTGTAGGAAGGGTGGAACAATATGCCAATAACTTCACTTACCCGCATCTGAGGTCTTCAAAATGCTTCACAGCCATCCATTAATTAAAACCCACAAAACACCTTAGGAAATGAGTGAGGTTAACGGATTTGTCCAAGTTAACATGCAAATCAGTGGAAGAGCTGGGAGCAGAACAAAGTCCTCTCTCTCTGCAGCTGGATCTGAACATCAGACAACAAAGGCCTGTTAACATCCACAGCTTATAGGAAGAGATCACCGCTTTGTGAGGGGTTAGCAGTTTACTTTTATTACTGGTATGGAGTACGGTCCTGCTCAGATGCCCCAGCGAGATTGGGGCTCCATTGTGCTAGGCACTGTATGTATACATGGGTAGGTACTGTCCCTTCTCCCAAAAGGCTTGCAATCAAAGTAGACAAGACAAACAAAAAGTGGGAGGAAAACAGAGGGAGAGAGAAGTGACTTGGCCAGGGTCACACAGGAAATCAGTAGTAGAGCCAAAAATAAAACACACTGTTCCTGATGACTTATTTAGTGCCATCCACCAGCGCCCACTGTCTTCCAATGCTTCAAGCAACATATGTTCCTCTCCTCTGGTCCCATTCAGTGATAAAAAGAATAGGAGCTTGACAATGCAACTGCCTCTATCTGTCGCATGGTGTGAATGCAGGAGCAGGGATTAATGCTGGGAAAGGACCTTGTTGCTATTTTACTCGCCCTGGCCTGGTTTCCTGGTCGCTGCTGGCATTCTGGACTCACAGGAGGCGTGATGGGGGCCAACAGGATGCTATTCTTGATTATCTTAGCTGAATAACCTTTCTGGCCATCAGCTGTAGCTCAAATAAGACTGGCTCTCTCTAGAGAGAACCAATCACTGATATGTTTGGATACTTTGTAAATGTGCTGTCTGTAGCACCTGTCAGTGATAGCTTTAGAACAACTCTGCTGTTGAGTTGTTCAAATTATCTGTGGTTCAGTGTGATTTTTTTTTTTACTGCCATCACTTTGCTGTTTTTCTCAAGAGGCTTTTCAAATGTTGTATCTTTCCCAGTCTTTAGCAAGCTAGTTTTTTTGTTAGCGCTAGCTATAAAATCAGTAATCTCTAGTGGGGAATGCAGCACATGTATATTTCACTTACAAGAAATACCAAATGAAAGGCACTCACACCTCTGCTTCTCTGCAGCTAGACTCATTTACTTTTGAGCATCCTTGGCATTTGGATAATGAAACAAAACATGTATATCTTGGTGTATCCATCACAAAAAGAATGATATAAACAGACTCCCAAGGTCTGCAAGGAAAAGGCCAGATGATTTTTTAGGGTGTGTGTATACCCTAGTTTATCCAGTGTAAGCCACACGGGTGCATACAACTTTTTATGTTGAGTGAAGTGCACCCCTGCTGAGGTTTCATGCCAGTACAGCTATATTGGAAAAGCTACCTTGGTGCAAAATGCTCACTATAAATAAAACCTTTTACTCTTGAATTATCACCTAAAACCGCACATTTATCTTGGTCAAGAACCAAACTCTACAAGACTTTCGCTGACAATTTTTAACCCTATCACTCTACACTGACGTTAAAAGTAGCGAAGGATCTGAACCAACCCCACCACAAACTCTGAAGGGAGGTGTGTTTGAAATCTGAACCCAGATCCACATTTTGCATATTTCCCCTGTTTTAAAAATGAGCTAGTCGGTAACCTTAGATCCAAACACCTCTTAGAGTCGTCAAGATCTGGATCCGGATCTGAATGTTGGAACCTGAGCCCCAGTTAAGAGACAATGTAAAATTGCACGATTGGCTTTTAAACAACTAAGTCTTACCAGCACCTTCATTTATCTAATTAAACAAAGATTGTCCTCATTCATACTGGCAATGAATTTAGAGTTGCTGACCGTGTTTCTCACCTTTGCATCACACAGTGTCATGCCTCCTGAAGAGAAGGGCGGGCTATCTTCCCAGGCAGAACCAGAGCAGGTCTGGGACCTGATCCCTGTGTTATGCTCAGGAAGAGTTTAATCTTCTGCAGGGTCTTTGAACAGTGTGGCCAGATGCAGCCCCCGCACTGCACATGACATAAAATGTAGTAACACCGTGGGAAAGCTGTGGTTCTATTTTTGCTCACAGGCTCTGACATGCTTTGTATGCTATGGCAGCATGTGACATCATCGTGAGAATGTTCTGTGGGTCTAGTCTCACTGAAGTCTAGAGGTGAAATCATGGCCCTGTTGAAGTCAATGGCCACCCATCAATGGGAATCACACCATTGATTTCAATGAGAACTAGTGCAGGCCCTTAAAAGTGTATGGGGGGGTGTGTGTCAAAATGGAGCATGCAAACCAAGGGGCGGAGGGATGCCTTGTGTTTGGTCATGAGATGTATTGTTCTTGTGACTCTAGGCCTAGTCAAATAATCTGTACCGGAAATTGACTGGTAGAATTTATAATGAAGTAACATCCTCTAGGGCATGGAAGGAAACTGGCAGAATGAGAAGGTGAGGGAGGAACCAGTTACACACCACAGAACGCGATAAGCGAAGTGAAATTTTTTGGCATATTTCCCCCTGGATCGTTCCCTCTGTTGAAGTAGCCTTGGGGTAATTCTGCACTGTGAAACAGCTCTGAGATCTGTCCTTAGCTGCAGGACTTGATTGAGTATTTGTTTATCAACACATCACCGAGTCCCCATGCAAAGAAGCCAATTTTAACTCTGCACGTCTGAGCGCTCATGCCAGCGTTGCTCGCTGTGGGTGAAATTCGCTCCATTCAAAAAGACGGCACAAGTGCTGCACTTAAGTCCCACATAAATCCTCCAAATAGGGGTTAGGTGGGATTTGAATCGGCTTTGTGCTAGGCCCCCCTGCGCAGCGGTGAAGTTCACGCTGTAAGAGCTATACTCATCTAATCAGGGACCACAAATAACCCCACTTGAATTATGTGACCAATTGCTACTCACCAGCACAGCTTGAATTTTGAATCTCTAATACTTGCCGCAGACTGTTCAGAAAGAGAACAAAACCTGTGAGAAAACACACTAGTAAAGAAATCACAGTTTTCTCATCAGCTCTCCAGGCCTGAAACAAAATCCAATGAAGTCAATGGGTGTCTTTCCTTTGAGTTAATGGGTTCTGGATCAGGCTTTCCATCACACAAAAAAGAAGGCTAAAACTTCCAATCAATAAGCGGCTTGTGATTCACTCTGCTCTACAGATTTTGAAGATAAAGATAAGGAAAGAGACATTTTAGGAGGCTGAAAGTTGGAATGTAGAAATATTTTTGTCCTCCTAATGGTCAACTGTGAAATGTCTCCTTCTAACTCAATATCTCTTTTCACTGAGTGTTTTGGGGTCAGTATTGCTGATTTGAGGGATGCAGATGAGCGTTTACTCCTTTTAGCTTCTGAGATCCCACCGTGTACAGATTATCATTAGCCAGGCCACTACCCTGTCCCCATTCAAGTCCCCAGAAGACTCACTTGTACTACTGTGCTCACAGGAGTCGAGTCAACAAAGATGTGCAACGAGCTACTCCACTATGCTATGCACATAAACATACACATGGTGAGCAATTTATGTGGGACTTCAGTGACACACAGGTCTCGTGCTGGCTTTTTGAACGCGGTGAATTTCATCAAGAGTGAGCAGTGCTGGTGTGAGTGCTCAGACGTGCAGAGTTAAAATTGGCTTCTTTGCCTGGGGACTCACTGATGTGAATTTGCAATTCATTTGTAGTGAGAAATGTGGGAGTAAACTCGGCTACTCCAATATCTGCTAAAAAGGAATATTAGCCCAACCGAACCAAATCCACTTAAAAATTCAAACAAATTCTCACTCAAAATAGTTTGTGGAATTGGCCCTAGTCTGTAATTTGTATAGGAAAGGGGGCAGATAACAGTTTCAAAATAAAATTGTGTGATGGTATAAATATTACAAGAATTCTGGAAAGCTTCCATTACCAAATCGTTTCCCCACCCTTTCCTGTCTGGTCTACATAGGGTGTTACCCAGGAACTTCAGTGGGCTTTGGATATCTTCCCATGGACTACAATGCAATTTGGATCAAATGGCGGATATGAGAGATTTCATGGCAGGCCAGCCTGTGCAGATTTCAGTTGCAGCCTCATATTGCTACCATAATACAAATAAATGAATACATAATAGTAATAATTCACCCTGGTTTTGTTGTTTTCCGTAGGAAACCCAGGCATGGATCAGGGCACCACTGTGCCATGTGGAAAAACAAAAAGACAAAGAGCGTAAAATCAAAGTATAAGACATGAGACAACAAATGGATACAGAGAGACCAATGAGGCAGTACAAAGAAGCAGGGCCGCCCAGAGGATTCAGGGGGCCTAGGGCAAAGCGGGGGAGCTGCAGCACTTGTACTCACCTGGCGGTGGTCTGGGTCTTTGGTGGCATTTCGGTGGCAGGGGGCCCTTCAGTCGTTCCACGTCTTCAGCAGCACTGAAGGGCCCCCCACCGCCGAAGACCTGCACTGCTTCCGGGCCAGGGCTCGCGGGGCCCCTGCAGGACTTGCCCCCACCTCTGGGCAGCCCTGCAAAGAAGTGATGAGACAGCATGATGGACTGTGGTCTCTGCACACCAGCAGCCTAACCCCCATCAAGTTTTGTACAGGCTGCCTGGGAAAGGAGGGTTTTGAAGGAGGATAAGGAGTTGGTTTGTGATTGTTTACAGGGAGCTCCTCCCAAGCATGAGGGACAGCAGGGGAGAAAGCACACTGATGTATAGGTGAAGCAACTGCATGCAAGTGGATAGCGTTACTCCAGATTTACACAGGTGAAACTCAGGGCAGAATTTGGTCCTGTATTTCACCTATTTGCCCTTGGTATTAATACTCACATCTACCGATCCGTTGAGATGTATGAAAGAGAGGAAAAGAAGAAAGCAAATGTGGTGGCGTTTTAAATAGAGCCAGTACCATTCTACCATGGGCTCCGCCTGAGTGGTGCTGATGTATCAGAAATACCCCAGGGCTTGTTTAATAAACTGATTAAATAATCACATTAAGGGATATCATTTCAAGGCAGGAGGCCTTTCATTCAGAGGGCTGTAGCTTCTCAACGCGTTTTAGAGAATTCACAAGGCATTAGAGTTAATGGGAGATCTGTGCCGAAAGCCCTGTCCATCAAGATGTGGATGAGCCCCTAAGTGGAGAATGATTAGTACTTTACTAGACTTTATCAACTCCAATTATGTTTTTGAAAATACTTCAATGAACAACGTTTGAAATACTGGGGCTAGTGATCTAGGTATTAATCTGGTACTCGAAGGCTGGAACATGTATACAGATGCTGGCTGATCAACCAGAAGTCCTGGCTGTTGGCTGTTTCAGTAGCTAATGGTATGATAGTGGCCTATTGGAACAGAATGGAATTTGCCTAACTGGCGAATTCCCCACCAAAAGACACGGTGGTGCTAGGTATATCAGAAACAGAAACCTTAGATAAAATAGATAAGATATAAGCTCGCTAGCAGAAAGCCGTTTACTACTGTTGACTAGTCTGGAATTTGAGGATGAGATATTCAAAGACACTTAGGGGGCTTTGCATGCCCAAGTCTCATTAATTTTAATAGTGATTGGGTATCCAAAGCCCCTAGGTGATTTGAATATCTCATCCTGAAAGCCCAACAGGGAAACTATATCTGGATCATCCCTTCCAGGGCTATAATTTGTTTGCATCTTAGACACTTAAGGAATGTTTTTTTTCCCATTAGCTTTTTGATGCAAGAAGGCAGAACTTGACACTCATACAAAATGCATGTAGCACTAAAGCATTGTGATATGTGCAAAGATATTTTCTGAGCAAGGGGAAGAAAGAGAAAGAGTTTACTTTCTGGAATATACCTTACTGTGGTGAAGACATTCCCCTACTTCACTGCAAAATTTCTCAATTGATCATTGCCCATTTATAAGTAAAGATAGTAACGGAGACAGATTGTGACACCAATTCTTAAGCAAGCTTCCCCAGTAAAGTCAAACAGGATTTCTTCAAATCTGACCATACAATGTTGCTTCATATTTGGGGTGCCACTTGGGCAGAGAAATGCCGTTCATGATGACTGACAGTTTAAAATAAAAACTGTGAATGTAAGTTGCTACTTTTGCCAAAGAGAGGTTTCTAAGTGTTCTGCCACACTTGACCTGCCTTGCAGAGACGAGTGTAGGTGAGATGTTTAGGCGCACACTACTTCAAAGGTGGTCATTTGATGGGAATGGTGGTTACCCCTCTTTCCAGACTCTGCTATGTCACTCATCACTGTGGTGTTGAACAAAGTCAAGACATTAATGTCCAGGTACTCCTGTCTCTGGAGTGGGTGGATGGAGATGGAGTGGGTGCAGTGTCACCTATCCTAGTTGTTCAATATTCATGTCTCAGACAAATACACCTGAAATTCATGAAATTGTCTTAAAAATCATTGGCTTAAAATTCAGGCCGTTGAGCAATAAAAAAAATTAATTGTGTGATTAAAATATTAATTGTGTGATTAATTGCACTGTTAATAATAGAATACCATTTATTTAAATATTTTGGATGTTTTTTCCATTTTCAAATATATTGATTTCAATTACAACACAGAATACAAAGTGTACAGTACTCACTTTATATATATATATATATATATATATTATTACAAGTATTTGCACTGTAATCAAGTATTTGTACTGTAAAAAACATAATAAATAGTATTTTTCAATGCACTACAGTACTTGCATGAGGTGAAGTCCCTTTGTCATGAAATTATGTACAAAAAACTATGTTCAAAAATAAAACCATGTAAAATTTTAGAGCCTGCAAGTCCACTCAGTCCTACTTCTTGTTCAGCCAATCACTCAGGCAAACAAGTTTGTTTACATTTGTGGGAGATAATGCTGCCTGCTTCTTGTTTACAATGTCAGCTGAAAATGAGAACAGGCGAACAGGTACTGTTGTAGTCAGTGTCACAAGATATTTATGTGCCAGATGTGCTAAAGATTCATATCTCCCTTCATGCTTCAACCATCATTCCAGGGGACATGCCTCCATATGATGATGGTTTCTGCTCGATAATGTTCATTTTCATTATTTGAGTCAGATGCCACCAGCAGAAGGTTGATTTGCTTTTTTGGTGGTTTGGGTTCTGTAGTTTCTGCATTGGAGTGTTGCTCTTTTAAGACTTTTGAAAGCAGGCTCCACACCTCTTGCCTCTCAGATTTTGGAAGACACTTCAGATTCTTCTACGTTGGGTCAAATGCTGTAGCTAATTTTAGAAATCTCACAGTGGTACCTTCTCTGCATTTTCTGAAATCTGCAGTGAAAGTGTTCTTAAAATGAACATGTGTTGGGTCATCATCTGAGACTGCTATAACGTGAAATACAGTAACTCCTCACTTAACGTTGTAGTTCTGTTCCTGAAAAATGTGACTTTAAGTGAAATGATGTTAAGCAAATCCAATTTCCCCATAAAAATGAATGTAAATGGAGGGGTTAGGTTCCCAGGAATATATATATATATATTTTTGCCATTCAGTACAGTACAGTACTATAGTTGGGAGGTGCCCCCGCCTTACCCCACACAGGCACAGCCCACTGGCACTGCAGCAATGAGGCAGGCAAGGAGGCTGAAGGTGCTGTAGGCTAGGAGAAACATGTTGTGCCGCAGCAGTGGCAGCTTCCCCTACTCTGCAAGCACCAGGGGCAGGGGGCTCAACCCTTGGCCTGCCCTTGCCACCCCTCCCCCCAAACCCTCACCCTTAATCTGCCTCTTCTTCTTCCCTCCTCCCTCTTTACTCCGATGCCGCATCCTTTCTCCTCCACACTGCCTCCCCTGCCTGCTGCCTGGGGCAATCAGCTTGCTTGTGTTGTTCAGGAGGTAGGGGAGGGAGGGGGAGCCTGTGTGCCATGTCCTCGCTCCTCCCCCTCCCTCCTGAACACCGCAAGCCAGCTGATTGCTGCGGGCAAGAGGTGGGGGAGGAGAGGGAAGGCGCTGATATGTGGGGTCTGCTGGTGGATGGGAGGCGCTGTGTGTGTGTGGGGGAGCTGATGGGGGGGCTGCCAGCTGTGGACAAAGCAGGCAGCCAACAATGTTATAGTGAAGCATTGCACAGCTTTAAATGGAGCATGTTCTGTAATTGAGCAGGGACGCAAGATCGAAACAACGTTAAGCGAGAGGACGTTAAGTGAGGAGTTGCTGTATATGGCATATGTGGGTAAAGAAGAGCTGGGGACATGCAATTCTCACCCAATGAGTCCAGTCACAAATTTAATTAATGCATTATTTTTAATGAGCATCATTAGCATGGAAGCATGTCCTCTGGAATGGTGGCTGAAGCATGAAGGGGCATGCGAATGTTTAGCATCTGGCACATAAATACCTTGCAGTGTCGGCTACAAAAGTGCCATTCAAATGCCTCTTCTCACTTTCTGGTGACATTATAAATAAGAAGAGGGCAGCATTATTTCTAGCAAATGTAAACAAACTTGTTTGTCTTAGCGATTGGCTGAACAAGAAGTAGGACTGAGTGGACTAGTAGGCTCAGAATTTTTACATTGTTTTGTTTTCGAGTGCAGTTATGTAACAAAACAAAGTCTACATTTGTATATTTCACTTTCATGACAAAGATTGCACTACAGTACTTGTATGGGGTGAATTGAAAAATACTATTTTTTGGTTTATTATTTTTACAGTGCAAATATTTGTAATAAGAATAATATACACTTTGATTTCAATTACAACACAGACAGAATAGAATATATATAGGAAAATGTAGAAAACAGCCAACATAGTTAATAAATTTCAATTGGTATTCTATTTGTGACAAAGTTCCTCCTCTACCTTGGTGGGTCCTATGCTTATTGGTGGATTTTTGCTAGCCTCAGAGATCTTCCTGTGTTGGATCTGGAGTTGGGAGATTTGGGGAGAACCCAGACCCACCGTCTACCCCGGGTTCCAGCCCAGGGCCCTGTGGACTGCAGCTGCCTAGAGTGCTTTCTGGAACAGCTACACAACAACTACAGTTCCTTGGGCTATTTCCCCATGGCCTCCTCCCAACACATTCTGTATCCTCACCACAGGACCTTCCTCCTGATGTTTGTTAACACTTGTACTTCTCAGTCCTCCAGCAGCACACCATCTCACTCTCAGCTCCTTGCACTTCTTGCTCCCAGCTCCTCACACGCGCACCACAAACTGAAGTGAGCTCCTTTTTAAACCCAGGTGCCCTGATTAGCCTGCCTTAATTGATTCTAGCAGCTTCTTGACTGGCTGCAGGTGTTCTAATCAGCCTGTCTGCTTTGTTTCCAGAAAATTCCTGATTGTTCTGGAACCTTCCCTGTTACCTTACCCAAAAAAAGGGGACCTACTTAACCTGGAGCTAATATATCTGCTTTCTATCACTCTCCTGTAGCCATCTGGCCTGACCCTGTCACATATTCCCCCCCCCCCGTCTGCTCAACACCACGGGGTTGGGCAACTTGGGACATCAGGCAGTGTACCCGTGACAAGCCATCTGCATTGCTATGGTGGCATCCAGCCTGGTGTTGTATGGTGAATTGGAAAGGTTGTAGGGAGAGTAACCATCTGGTCACCCTTGCGTTCTTCTCTTTATTTTGCTGCATCCACTGGAGGGGTGCATGGTCGGTCACAAGGGTAAACCGTTGTCCCAGAAGGTAATAACATAGTGTTTCCATGGCCCATTTCACAGCTAGGCACTCTCTCTCAACCATGGCATACTTCTGCTCTCTCAGGAGGAGTTTCCTGCTGAGGTAGAGGATTGGGTGTTCTTTATCTCTGACCATCTGTGATAGGACAGCTCCCAATCCTACTTCGGATGCATCTGTTTTGTAAAATGAATTCTTTGTTGAAGTCTGGGGCTATAAGCACGGGGTTACTGCAGAGGGCTGTCTGTAGATCCATGAATACTTTCTCTGCGGCATCTGTCTACTTCCCCATGTCTGGACTCTGGGCTTTTATTAGGTCTGTCAGGGGACTTGCTTTGGTAGCAAAATGGGGAATAAATTGTCGGTCGTACCCCACCACACCCAGGAATGCCCGGACTTGCTTTTTCTGATTCGGCCGGGGCCAATTTTGGATAGCCTCTAGTTTGTTTAGTTGGGGCTTGACCATGCCCCTTCCTACAATGTAGCCAAGGTATTTAGCCTCGGCTAGCCCTATAGCACACTTGGCTGGGTTGGCTGTGAGGCCAGCTTGTCTTAGTGTGTCCAGAACCACTTCCACCTTTTTCAAGTGGGTTTTCCAGTCAGGGGTGTGAATAATCACATCATCCAGGTACGCCGCTGCATAACTGGTATGGGGCCGTAGGAGCTTGTCTATAAGATGCTGGAAGGTGGCAGGTGCCCCATGCAGTCCAAAAGGAAGAACAGTATATTGAAACAGACCCTCTGGGGTAGAGAATGCCGTCTTTTCTTTTGCATATTTGGCAAGGGGAATCTGCCAGTATCCCTTTTTTAAATCAAGGGTGGTCAAAAATCGGGCATTGCCCAGGCAGTCAACTAACTCATCGATACGGGGTATGGGGTATGCATCAAATTTAGATATCTCATTCAGCCGGCGAAAGTCATTACAAAACCTAGTGGTGCCATCAGGTTTGGGCACCAACAAAATCGGGCTTGACCACTGACTGTGGGACTCTTGGATGACTCCCAGCTTCAACATCCTTTTTACCTCTGTCTTGATCTCCTCCTTTTTTGCTGCTGGGACCCAATAGGGCCTTAAAGTTACCTTTGCCCCAGGGTCTGTGATAATGTGGTGACATACTTCGGTGGTCCGACCTGGTTTGGTTGAAAACACGTCCTGGTATTGATTGATCATCTCAGTTTCCTCCTTCTGGTTTGGTGTCAGATCAGTGGATATCCTGATCTGCTCCTGTATGTTATTTCCCTGGATCGGGGTCTCTTGGTCCACTACACACACCTCTCATTGGTGCCAAGGCTTTAAGAGGTTAATGTGATACATTTGTTCTTGTTTCCGGCATCCTGGCTGCCGCACCTTGTAGGTTACCTGCCCCACCGGTTCAAACACCTCATAGGGCCCCTGCCATTGGGCCAGAAGCTTGCTTTCTGCCGTGGGTACCAACACGATCACCCGATCCCCTGGTTGGAACTGTCAGACTTTTGCCTGGCGATTATAATGGGTTCGCTGGGCCTCCTGCGCCTTTTCCAAATGTCCCCGTACAATAGGGGTGACCCGGGCTATCCAGTCTCGCATCTGCAATACTTGGTCAATTATATTTCTCCCCTCATTGGGTTCCTCTTCCCAGATTTCTTTTGCGATACCTAGTATGCCATGGGGGTGGCATCCATATAATAACTCAAAGGGGGAAAACCCAGTTGAGGCCTGAGGTACCTCCCGGATTGCAAACATAAGGTAGGATAGTAGGGTTTCCCAATGCTTCCCGTCCTGACTTACCACTTTCCTTATCATTGCCTTGAGGGTTCGGTTAAACCTTTCTACCAGCCCATCGGTCTGTGGATGATAGACTGAAGTTCTCAGGGTATGTATGTGGAGCAGCATACAGAGGTCCTTTATTAGCTTCAACATAAAGGAGGTACCTTGGTCTGTTAATATCTCCTTTGGTAGTCCCACTCAGGCAAAGATCCCCACCAACTCCTTAGCTATCGTTTTAGAGGCCATATTCCACAGGGGCACGGCTTCTGGGTAGCGAGTAGCATAATCCAGAACGACTATATATTGGTGGCCCCGAGCAGTTTTCTCCGGGGATCCCACTAGGTTCATCGCTATTCGCTCAAAGGGGACCTCTACGATGGGAAGGGGCACTAAAGGTGCCCTCAAGTGAGGATGGGGACTGCTAATACTGCAGGCAGGAGGCACAATACCTCTACACTTCTTCGTGTACCCCGGCCCAGAAAAACCATCGCAGGACTCGTGCCAGGGTCTTCTCTACCCCTAAATGCCCCCCAAAAAGATGGCCATGGGCAAGGCTTAATACAGCATTCTGGTGTTTTCGAGGTACTAGGAACTGTTGTACCTTCTGCCTCTGTACTGGTTGCAACCCGGTACAAGAGATCCTTCTTCATTATGAAGTCGGGTCCTGGTCCCTGGGTTTTTCCTTCCACTGGGACCCCATCTATTTCGGTCACCTCCTTCCTAAAGTTGTCGTACCTTGGATCTTCAGCCTGGTCCCATCCAAAATTTTCTCTCCCAGGGCTGGTCTGTCCAAGTTCTAGGGGGGCAGTCTCTGTTGCCTCTCCTGGTTCAGAGATATTAGGGTGGAGGTCAGGCTCGGGTGTTTCCTCCTCTGGGGCAGCCTCTTTTTCAGTTACCTTGGTCCGCCTGCCTACAAGGGAGACCCTCTGTCCCTGGGTCAGGATCCGAGTCCCCAAGGCCTTAGCTGCCCTTCTTTCCCTTTTCATCCTTCTACCTGACCTGGGAATGGAAAACAAATCTGGGGATATTTCAGAGAAGACTGGGGGTTGACAGTCTACTGTGGATGCCTCACTAATTTCAGGATTTCCATCTTTCTCCAATCCTCCTACTGGGAGTAAGTCTCCAAACCCTGGGAAGTCCCTCCCTATGAGTACCAGGTATGGGAGTTTAGGGACTACACCTGCTGCTACCTCAGTAGTGTTCCCCTGGATTTCAATTTTTACTGGGATGGTCGGGTAGTAACTAACAGTCCCATGGATACATGTTATCCCCCTATTTTTAGCCTGCAGCAGCTGACTACGCTTCACGCACTTCCCTGAGATAAGCGTGATAGCACTCCCCGAGTCAACCAGTGCCGTAGTCTCTACCCCATTTAGCTTTACTGGTCTTGTGTACATATGTGGGGTTAGTGGAACCCACACAAGGTGGATTAGGGAGCATGGGTCTGCCCACTTCCCCAGGTTACACTGCATAGGCTCCTCGGCATTGGAACACTGTGCAGCTATGTGTCCCCAGTCCCTGCAGGCGTAACAGCTGTATGGGGCCCTAGGCATTCCCTGGTCTCTTGGTTTGGGCAGACTAACATCACGATCCTCTTCTTCCTCAGTGCTCCGACTCTTTGTGGCTTCTGGTGGGCCTTCAGCCCTCTATTTTTCCACCTTGGCTCTCCTGGTGGCCCAGTCACCCGAGCTCTAGGGCTTGGTGATGCTAGTTTAAGCCAGGGTGCCTCTTCTGTAGCTGGTTGGGTGAGCTCCCTTGCTGTCCTTCGCCTCTCTACCAGTGTGTCAACCTCATCATAGGTGGAGGGTTCATTCTGGCTTACCCAGGCATGAAGGTCTAGCGGTAGTCCCCTCATGTATTGGTTGATGACCGGAACCTCTAGCATTTCTTCCGGACTCCGGGACTCAGTTTGCAACCACTTGAGTGCGAGATGGATGAGGTCGTACAATTGAGACCGCGGGGTTTTGTTTTCCTGGTACTTCCACTCATGATACCGCTGGGCCCGCACTGCGGTCGTTACCCCAGATCTGGCCAGGATCTCTGCTTTCAGCTGGGGGTAGTCTGCCACAGCCCCTTCAGACAGATTACAATAGGCCTTCTGGGCCTCCCCACACAGAAATGGGCCGAGATGCCAGACCACTGATCTCGAGGCCAAGCCTCTCGTAGGGCTATCCTCTCAAAGGCCAGAAGGTATGCCTCTACATCATCCTCCCGCATCATTTTCTGCAGCCAACGGCCGGCCCCTATGATCTGCGTCCCATCATGGCCGCGGTTCAGCTCTGTAAGCGTCTTTACCTGGTTTACCAGTTCCCGCCACATAGCTCGGTCTTGAGCAGCCTGGTCCATCAGCAGGCGATTACTCTCTTGCTGAAGCCGCACTGCCTCCTGTTGGGCGGCTGCCTGGCAGGGCCGGCTCCAGGGGTTTTGCTGCCCCAAGCAGCCCAAAAAAAAAAAAAAAAAGTTGCAATCGTGATCTGCGGCAATTCAGATGGAGGTCCTTCGCTCCAAGCGGGAGTGAGGGACCCTCCGCCGAATTGCCGCCGAATACCTGAAAGTGCCGCCCCGCTCTGGAATTGCTGCCCCAAGCACCTGCTTGATAAGCTGGTGCCTGGAGCCGGCCCTGCTGCCTGGACATGGGTAGCCTCTTGCTGTGCCGCCGTAGCTTGTATCGATGCCTGTACTACATCATCCATTGTGATGAAAAAAGAAATAAACCCTCTCCCTTTCTTTTAAAAATCACGCTCTTTCTTCCGCCACGCCATGCACACCGAATCCCACCTCTACCACCAGTTGTGACAAAGTTCCTCCTTTACCTTGGTGGTTCCTGCGATTATTGGCGGATTTTGCTAGCCTCAGATATCTTCCTGTGTTGGATCCAGAGTTGGGATGTTTTTGGGGGAACCCAGGCCCACCCTCTACCCCGGGTTCCAGCCCAGAGCCCTGTGGACTGCAGCTGCCTAGAGTGCCTTCTGGAACAGCTACACGACAACTACAATTCCCTGGGCTATTTCCCCATGGCCTCCTCCCAACACCTTCTGTATCCTCACCACAGGACCTTTCTCCTGATGTCTGTTAACACTTGTACTTCTCAGTCCTCCAGCATCACACCCTCTCACTCTCAGCTCCTTGCACTTCTTGCTCCCAGCTCCTCACACACGCACCACAAACTGAAGTGAGCTCCTTTTTAAACCCAGGTGCCCTGATTAGCCTGCCTTAATTGATTCTAGCAGCTTCTTGATTGGCTGCAGGTGTTCTAATCAGCCTGTCTGCTTTAATTGTTTCCAGAAAGTTCCTGATTGTTCTGTAACCTTCCCTGTTACCTTACCCAGGGAAAGGGGACTACTTAACCTGGAGCTAATATATCTGCCTTCTATCACTCTCCTGTAGCCTGGACACCAACAGGATCACTCTCCTGTAGCCATCTAGCCTGACCCTGTCACATATTGTTTAACAGTGTGATTTAAAACTGTGATTAAGAGCAATTGATTTTTTTGAGTTAATCATGTGAGTTAACTGCGATTAATTGACAGTCCTACTTAAAATCAAGAAACTATTTAAAAATATAATAAACGTTGGGCTCTTAGTGTTTAGGGGGCACTAGGGCCACATTGTCATTTTCTCCACCACCATGATGGCCAGAATTATACTTTAAAAAAAATAAGATTCTTACACAATCCCTCGGCTAAAGGAGCAGGGGCTCTCAGTGATGCACCCATTACGTCAAGACTGATGATAAAATCACGAGAGTTAGCTACACTGAGTTTAACCTTGACTCCACCTCCTACCACACTGCGGCCTGCACAGTTGATTCAGTGTGGGGTAAAAGTAGTAATTTATTACTGGCATAGGCCAAGAGCAGATGACCTCTCACTGGAGCATAGCGTGTGAAGGGAAGAAACTGGGAATCTCAGAGATACTATTCCTCCTAGCAGCTTCTGCACCAGCCCTTGCTCAAAGCTTTGCTGAGTTTCAGCCTAACCCTTCATGTCGAATGGCTTGATATCTACAGTAGAGCACATCATTTTACACACAATTCTAATGATCATCTAATTTTAGATTAATTTCCAATTCTCTCCACTGGGCTTTTGTAATGAATAGTAAGTTACACTTGCAGAAGGCACTTATTTAAATCATCTCTTTATTGTAGAGCCTCATAGGCAGTTAGTTTACAGTGGGATGTTTTTTAAAAAAAACCTGTTTGTCGAACACCTGGAGTCTTGCTTTTTCATCTCATCAGCTATAATCAAGAAAAGAATCTGAATACGCTGAGCTCCCAGCATTGTTCATTGATTCTCTTTACATGCGTTAAGAAGCTGCATATTTTCATTGTAATGTTGATGTTACTGTTGTTTTGCTTCAGTGCCCTGGGTGGTTCAGCAAGGAAGAGAAGAGGATACTTAATAAATAAAATGAATTAGCCTGCAGTTTGAAACACGAGTACGTTGAGTGAAACAACTATATCCGCATTGTTGGTTAAACACCAAAGCTTGAAAATAGAATAACTGACCCGATCCAGATCTGCCCATGCTAATACAACACAAATCCCTATTTAAGGGTCCAATGTGATCAATGAGCGATTTTCCAGTCTTATTGGGATTTGGATTAGTCGCAGACAGAAGCTAAAAGGTATTTAGGAGCCTAACTACCTTTGAGGATATGGACCAAAGTGCCTAAATCAATATTTAGGTGACCAAATCCTAGGCTATGTCTGAGTGCAACTTGGAGTTTGGGTCTGGTTACTATAACCCACCTTTATACACTCTGAGTCTGGGATTGTGTCGTTAATGTACAGATCTCAAAGTGTTTTACAGAGGCAGGTAAGCAATATTATCTCTCCTATAGAGATGGTGAAACTGAGGCACAGAAAGGTGAAAGGACTTCCCCAAAGTGACATGGCAGGTCAGTAGCCAAGCTGGGAATAGAAGTAAGGGCTCCAGACACCCAAACCGGTACCTGAGTTGCTGGATTATGCGGCTTTTGAGATGAACTTGGATAAGAATTCAAACTGCACCTCTGAACTTGTTTAAAACATCTCTCTGCCTCCTCAGCCTCCTAAATAACTGACCTTCCTTTTGTCCTCTTACCATGGTAAAGCAAATCATTACCAACTATAAGCAAACATATGCTGTGGGGCTGGATTACTGTGCAAAGAGACAGCGCTTTCTATCATAGCTTTCTTTTCTGAAAAGCAGATTTTTTTTTATGGTCAGCACATAAAACTTCTAGGTAGCCTTAACAGAAGGACTTTGAGAAAGAAAACGACTGTGATTAATTATAACGCGGTAGATAGTTAAGTATTTACTAAATAAGACTACATTGTAGGTGTACAGTAATGAACAGGCCAATGTGAGTATTAATTGTTTTTATTATTATTATTATACGAACCCAGTATCCAACATTGTGCTATGCACCACTCAAACACATAAGAAGCTATCTGCCCTGAAGAGCTGGTAAGCTAATTTTAGACAATGCACCATAAGTGAATGTAACAAACAATAGGAAGGAATTTTAATTGCTACTTAGACTGTAAGCTCTCTGGGGCAGGGGCCATCTCTTTGCTATGTGTTTGTACAGCACATGACAGGGGCTCCTAGGCACTTCCACAATGCAAACAATAGATAATAGTAATTAATGGGATGGGGGAGGGAAGGGAAGGGTAATCGTATTACAGACTTGATGGACCTGATTCAGATTTGCCTCTGGTCCTTGGCATCAGATAGGTTGATACGAAGGGCTCTCAGGTAGGAGTGATCCCCAGCCCAAGAGGCCACTATGCCTGAATGCAAAACCAGCTCTGCTTCTGCAGCAGACCCCATGGTGTAGGAGGAGTTCCAGGGCCGGGTGGAGGCAAGGTGGGATGAGAGCAGGGCAGAGGAGAGAAGGAGCAGATTTGGCTTGGGAGGAGTTTGAGCCAGGGAATTCTTATGTCCTGGTAATTCTGCAATGGTGCAGTGGCCCACATGGCTGAGCTTGGAGGGCCGAACTAGCCCCCAGCTATCCCTGAGTAGAGGAGGTGCAAGCTGTCCTGCCTCTAACCCTACACTGACACCCGCACAAAGATGTATCTGGTCCATTGTGAGCACAATCTGATGGTTCCATTACAAGATGTTTAGAAGTTAAGAGGGAGGTGTCGAGAGTGCACATGAGAGAGGGAGGGATGGAGAGATGGAAATGGGTAGTGGGCAGGGGTCAGGCCTAGAGAGGTGAAGGGAAAGGAGAGGGGCAAGGATCAGGAAGATTAACGCACATTACACGGTGAGGGAAGGTAGGGAGTCGAAAATCAGATGGTGGTAACAGTGAACCAGCTGAGGCTGTTGAAAATTAGAAATATCCACTGCTTTGGGGGTTCACACTTCCACAAAGCCTCACTCTGTACCATGGAAGGAAGAATAACTACATAGTTAGTCCTAGAGTGATAGTTTAAGGATCCCTTCAGTCCAAAGACTTTGAAAAAAATGATTAAGGTTTTTAAAAAATAAAGCCATCTTCATATTGATTCAAAGGCATTTCAGAAAAAAAGGAGGTTTAAAATATAGCCCTTGTATTAGGAGTGTTTCGAGTCTCTCCTTTGGGTACTGTTAGATGGTTTATTATCCATTATCTGTAACACAAAGATAATGAAAGTGGTTCTATTGTACTGTATGTGAAACCCACTGGAATACTAGGATTTGACAGCCATGATATATCTCAGTTAGTTTCTAATGGGTAAAGCCATCACAAATCATATAACAGACAGTTTGTTGGTTAAATAAGTCTACAAAGTGAGATGATGGAGCTCTTCATTTATCTTCATTGAAAGAGCTTTGTCTGCTGCGTAGTTGATAAAATAAATCTAGTCCTATTCACAATCTTCCCCCTCTTCCCATTCTTAGCAGTTTCTGTGCTATTCTGTATAGGTTCATATACTTCCCTCATCACTATAATATCTAAACACCTTCCAGTAGAGCATTAAGTGCTGTGAATAACATCTGCCATGTGTGTGGTTCATTCTTTCTCTCATTCTCTTCCCGGAGGAAGAATGATGCAGTCATTGTAAAGTGGGTTTTTTTGTGTGTACACACTGCTCTAGTTCATATTAGAAAAATGTATCTGGCAGTTGGAGCAGAAGGTGGAGTGGTTTATGATGGTCTTTAGTTCATTCCATAGTTGTGGGTTGGCCCCTGGGAAAGCTCCACACTTATGCTAGACAGTTCCATTGTGCTTGAGGAGTTGTCATTCATCTGCATCCTGGAGCTTCAGGTGGACTTTTAGATATGCTGGACCTTGACCTTTGGGCATCTTGAAGATATAGGCCAAGACCTTGAACTTACCCCACTGTTCTATGGGAAGCTAGTGTAAAGCATGGAGGAAACGTTTGATGTGCTTGCGGTATCCTCTGTTCCTGAGGAGAGTCTCCGCTGTGCGAATTGGAGTTTCCTAAGGGGTGGTGATAACTTGATGCCCAGGTATATTGCACTGCTGTAGGCTGGGTGAGAGAGGATAAATGTGTGTAGAACTGATGCCAAGTCGTTGTTCAACAGGACAGCACGGAGTCCCCTAGCCAACTGATGGTAGCAGAAAGTGTTACTCAAAGTTGCTGCTATGTGAGAGCTTAGAGTCAGTGAGGAATCCAAGAGTACTTCTAAGCTACAGACTGAAGTGACCAATTGTGGGTGTGTGCCTTCAGCCAGAGAAGATTGTACTATGTCTGCACACTCTACAAAGTGCTTCCCTTTGCTCATCTGCATCACCTGTCTCACTTGGATTCAGCTTCCACCAGCTGCTGTTCTTCCATAAATTGACCTCGTCCAAGCAGTGGGCTAGCTTGGTGGTAGTACTATAGTTGTATGGGGTGAAGGATAGGGAGAGCTATGTATGATCTGCCTATTGCTGGTACTTGAGTTCCTATCATCATGCCAGTGTACCTAGCGTTTGCATGGAGATGTTGAAAGGGATCAAAGAGCAAATTAATCCTTGTGGGATTCTGCAAGCAAAGGGTCCAGTTAATGCCACAGCAATACATTTGGGGGCCCCCTATGCGAGAACCTTGGTGGGCTCCTTTCTGTTAATAATATTCCATTATCAATGTCATCAACATATACAAATAACATATACAAATACATAACTAGTTATTGGTTGAGAATACCAGCACAGCTTAATTCATTAATTTCTTGTTGCATTTTACTTGTCAGTGGATAGCTGCTGGGAAAAAGTATGAATGTTTTTCTTACCTTGTATATTTTGAGTAATGCAGTGCTCTATTGACTAGTTTTTCTATCCCATCCTTCAAGGCCAGTGTCTTGTAAATGTCACTTTCTATGGACAATGCAGTCAGTACTACCAAACATTCTTGAAACATGGTAGACTTCAAATAAGTTTTTATTAATTTAAGCTTTGAGAAACTTCCTTCTGCAGCTGTCACAGAGATTGGATCTGTGAGAAGCACTCGTAGAGCAGTATACGTGTTTGAGTACATCATGGAAAAACTGCTCCTGAAAATGAACTGAAGTGTCTTAAGTGTATCTATTGTCTGTGGCAAAACACAAAAAAGATTCTGGAGTTCATGTGCCCGGTCTTACTCATCTATATCCAGAATACTGCCATCAAAACTCATCAGAGCGGTTTCCAGGTTACTGCACAATTTTTCCAATTCACTTGCTGGAAAAAAAAGTTTGCAATGTTTTTCACATCACACAGGAACCTAAACCCATTTTTGTGCTCTCGTAATAATTCAAAATGTTCTCCCAGCTTCATGAAAGCAGTGTCTATAGTAATATTTAAGAAGTTAAATGTAAATCTCTTTTCTGCATCACCAATGGCTTGATCCTCTGTTTCGTAGCTGAACAATTTATTTCTGCAGACTCGTATTTCAGCTACTTCCACAAGCACTGATATTTCTTCTGCTATCTGTTTAGCAATTAACTGCATTTTCAAATGCATTTTCACAGTAATTCTGTATTTCTCTCAAGTAGCTGCAACTAATTTGCTGACATCATCATGACCAAGCATTGACCTCTGCACTTTTTCGCCTCCAATATTAATTTGAAACAGTAAGTTGTGCCAAAACTCAAGTGAAATGATGAACCCAAATGAGGAGAGTTCATCCACCAGTGATCCAGCTTCTCCAGATACTCTATTATCTTTTGTTGTTTCTCTCAATTTCAGCAGTGCTGATTGTACACTCTGTCTGAAACTGTAGACACTTTCAATTTTGCTCTCCCATCTTGTGTCAGACAGAGGCTTTTATATTATTTTCACACAGGATTTCTGAACTGTCCACCTACTTGTAGAAACTGCAAATATAGTGTACTTTCGTTGAAGAAGACTGAAAAAACTTTTCGACCAGTTTGAGGAATTTGCTGTGTCACTCAATACTAGATTTAAGGAATAGCATCCTCAAGGAACAAAAACCGCCTTTTTGATCTCTTGCTTTATAGAAGTTGCACACCTTGGTGCCATCCTCTCAAATTAGCGCCGTTATCATATTCCTGTCCTCTATACTTATCAAATCAGACCATGTCTGGTTAACTCCTGAAGTATCTCATATGACAGTATTTCTGGTAGTTTCCAGCACATTCAGAAATGATAGGAAGTGCTCTTCAGTGTTGACTTCTGTTTCTTGGATCTTAACATACCTCAGAATGGCAGACATTTATTCCTCCTGACTGATATCAGATATGAAATCCAAAGTAATGGAGTAATACTTCTTCTTGTTTATGCCATTAATAGTAGAACCTGTTACATTTTGATATAACTTCAAAATGATATAATTTAGTATTGTAGAGCTTAAGTAATTATGTCTGTCTTCTTTAGCAAAGAACCATTTGTGTTCCTTCATCACAGGTTCAGATTTAGTCATTAATTTGATTTGGCCTAAAGTTTCCATTTCTACATGTGTGAAGTTTTTCCAGACATCCACAAAATGCTAGGTGCCATTCAGCTAAGTGAAGAACAGTGGCTGTAATTCTTTCAAATACATAAGTGTTAACTCTCAATTTCAATCAATGATTGTGAAGGTTGGTCAACTGCAGATTCAGTTTCAGTCGTTGTTCAATTTCACCATATTTCCAGGATGAACATGGTGTTTCTCATGAGTTTTGAGTATTTTGTGGATATATTGCCATTCCTGAGAACCACCATCAATGAGACTGTGCTTGCCATCATGAAATAATTTGTAACAAAAACAGAACACTGCGTCCACTTTACCAGAATAGATGAGACAGTGTCTTTGTATAATTTCTTTATTTTTCAATTTTCTTATATAATTTTCTTATGTAAACCTTCTTCCATCATTATTTGGAAACATTTACCTTTAACTTGCAATGGTTCATGTTTCATTATGTTTATTCTTGTTTCGTCATCTATAGAATTGGGCCTTCTTGAAGGATCATTGATGTTAAAAAGGGATAATGTCATTAGCAGAATGTCTTCTGAGTTGTCGCTGCTCTCTTCCACTTGTGATGTAGCAGCATAACTGTCAGACAATGTTTCTTGCTCCTTAGTATTTTCATGCACCCCTAAGCTTTCTTTACTGATTGGCTTCTGTAGGGGGGGTTACCCCACTCGGGCTAAGAGGCGTTAAAAGCAGCCTTGGAGAGGGCTGTGGTGGAGAAATGCTAGGCTGATTGGGGAAGCAGCCACAGCTGGGGCCATGCCCCAATCAGGCTACAGCTGGCCCTATAAAAGGGCTGGGAGCCAGAGGCTGAGACAGACACTCTTTCTAGCTTCATTGAGAGAGAAGGACCTGGCTGCCTGTGAAGTGGAGAAGGGTATCAAGGGGTTCAGGAGAGTTGCAGGGTACAGCAGGGGGCTCAGGGCAGGGGGTTGGGATGTGGGGTGCAGGAGGGGATCGGGGTGCCGGCTCCGGCCTGGCACCGCTTACCTCAAGCAGCTCCAGGGTGGCAGTGTCGTGCAGCAGGGCTAAGACAGGCACTCTGCCTGCCCAGCCCCACACCACTCCCGGAAGTAGCCAGCATGTCAAGTAGTGGCTCCTGTGTGGGGGTGGGGCAGGTGGCTCTGCCATTCACTGCCCTTGCTTGCAGGTACCACCCCAAAGTGCCCATTGGCTGCGGTTCCCCTTTCCTGGCCAACGGGAGCTACGGGGCTCAGTGCCTGCAGGCGAGGGCAGCTCACAGAGCCCTCTGGCCCCCCTCCGCTAGGGGCCGCAGGGACATGGTGCCGGGAGTGGCGCGGGGTCAGGACAGGCAGGGAGCTGCGCCATGGGGCTGGCAATCCTGTGAGCCAGATTGAAAGCCCTGATGGCCCAGATCCAGCCTATAGGCTGTGGTTTGTCCTCCCCTGTACTAGAGTCAAAGAGTGAATGGACCGTGCAGTTAGCTGCATGGGATTGAGACCACTGACTCCAGTTACTTTATTTTAAAGACAGGCAATCTGCCCCATCTAGATAAGGGTGTCTTTGTGTTTGGGTGGAGAGGGGTTAGATTTCCCTTCCCCTCCCTTTGCAGCCCAGCTACCTAATGCTGTGAGAACAGCAGACCTCACAAGCTAACCAGGATCAGACTAAATTAGCTCTGTGGTGTTGGATGTGTAAGAGGGGGAAAAAAGGTGTTGGTGATTCAGTAGGTGTCACTCTTCTTCCCGAATCAATATTGAAACAATGCCACCACAAAGTGATACTGGCTACTGGGCTGCTTCCTTACAGGTAAGATTTAAACTTAAGGCCCTGATCACTTGTGGTTATTAGAGATATCATTCATCGATAACCTTAATCCTGTCTAAATCCCAGCCCTGGCAGCTACAGTCTCTCTATCTGTATTAATCACTGCAGATTCTGCTGGATATTGTCCCTTCCTAGCCCAACCTGTTGTATTCCACCACAGAGTAGATCAAGGTAAACTATGTGAGAAGCAGTGTATCAATGGCAAGTCACTGGACTGGGACAGTTTCTATTCCTGGCTCTGCCAATGTTCTGCTTTGTGACTTTGAGTGAATCACTTTCTCTCTCGATGCCTTTATTTTCTCTTCCACCTGTTGCCTGTCTTGTTTATGCTGTACATTTTGAGGTCTCTCCCTACATGTTTGTACAGAACCTAGCACACACAGGTCCCACTCAGACTGGGGTCCCATGGTGCTCCTTAAGTATAAATAATAGCAGACAATTTATTCTGCTAATTTAGCCTTTCCCCCTCGACTATCTGCAAACTTGCTTGTTTTTTAAAAAAATACATTTGCCATATTCAATTATTCAGGGGATAGTTATTCAAATGGAATGTGGGGTTATAGATTGCTTAGAGACTTCTTGCTGTAGATTCATAGGTGTTCATAGTTTCTGTATATTCATAGATTTTAAGCCCAAAGGGAATGATTATGGCCATTTCGTCTGACCTCCTGCAGAATGCAGGCCAAACAATTCCACTCCGCAAGTCTTGCGGCAAGTCCCATAATTTCTGGCTCAGCTACAGCATTCCTTTGAATATACCTGCAGATGAAGTGCAAGGGGGTTGCAGGGGCTAGCTGGAAAGTCTTATTCACTGAGGCACCTTTTAATCCCTGTAAAAGACAATCTCAGATTTCCCATCTCTAGCCCCTTGTGAAGATCGGCTAGAAAATGCAAACAGATAAAAATCGATTGCAAAGACTGAAAGCAATTTGCAGCTGGGCTCCACATCTGCAGCAGAAGCCTGGGGGATCTAAGAAACCCCAACCTCAGGAACCCATTATTTTTGTGTACAATGTCTCATAAACCTGTTAGGTTTGAGTGTGGCTGAAAGAACTCTCTTACCACACCTCTCTGGAATCCCTAGGCAGACGACGGGAACAGTGGTGTGAGGGTGGTGGGCACAAATTCATGATACCTGGGTTGTCAAGCAAACAAAACATTGTTTCACACCCTGCCTCAAAATGCTAAGCCTGGCCCAGCTTGCTCAGCACCCTCTGAGTTCACTCAATATCATCAGCTGCTGCAAGATCTCCGTTCTGGTGTTTCCCACCTGTGGGAATTGTACTGGATACTCCCTGCAGCACATTCAACTGCCCTCCTCCAGCACATGAGGAGGAAGGAGCAAAAATACAAGGCTAAGATTCAGATGCAAAGAGTAGAAAGTCTGAAGCCACTGCAGCTCACCTCTCTCCTCTGCCAGTGCCTGCTCAGGCCCAGGGGTGAGGTCTAAATGGCTGGTACTGAGGAGGGACTCTCAACAGCTGTTGTTCTTCCATCACACTGAGGAGAAATGTGCCCTCACCCCACTAGGTGGAGGGGTGGCAGAGGGACTGAGGGATTTGGGAAAGGGCGGCCTATAGAATTGATGGATTCTTTGAGAAAGTAAAAAGGTATGGATCCGTGGAGATTTTTTTTGTGGGCGTGGAGAAAGAGTGATAGATTTTGCTTATGGGTAGGAATGGGAGGGGATTTTGCACAGGGAGTGTTGCATTCACCACTGACCAATGTGGAACAGTTCTGAGAGAGCCCCTTGTGAAAATGTTGCCAGCATATACTGACAACCTGATCCTGTACTAAAGGTATGGGACTGGTTGCCTAAGTCATGTGGTTTAGTTTCTGCTCCCTAATGCATTTCATGATGGCCAATTCCAGTGCAGAGCCTGGATTACAGTATTAGTATCATTTGTGCAGCACACAAAATAATGGTACTCCCTGCCCTGATGTGTTCTCAGTTTAAAAGGCCTTATTCTGCAAATAAGAACTAATAAGCATAGTGCTTATTAAAAGAACTGGGTGACATTTTTTGACTGAAACTTTTCTTTGACCAAAAATGCAGATATAGTGACACCAAAACATTCTGTGAATTAGTGTTGATTTTGCTGAATTGTCTCTCTGTTTAAACCCTTAAAAGCAATTTAAAACAAAACTGAAACTTTTCATTTTGACATTTTCAGAATGAACCATAGTGACTTTGTTTTTAAATTTCCTTTCATTTTATTTAAAAACAAAAGAATGTTTAAAATGCTCAAAATTAAAATGAAATGTTTAGATCCACCCAAAACTTTTTTTTTACTGTTTGATTCATTGAAAAGTTAATTTTTTTTGTTTGAACCCCAACTTTTATTCCTGGTTTCCTTGTAACTGCCAGCAAACAAAAGCATTTGTTATTCACACAGCTCTACTTAGTAACAAGAGTAGTCCCCTTGCAAACTCAACTGTTGTAGTAAGTGTTAACAGAACAGAGAACTTCACAATGAATAGAGAAGAATGGGTGATATAGGAAGTGCAATGCAATTACTAAACTTCACAGATTGTTTTAATCAATTCTTGTTGGCTTAGCAGAAGCGAGTATTTAGAAGGGACTTGAATACAGAGAGAGCAAGATTATAATTTTAGCTTCAGGAAATTTAAGAGGGATTTCTGTTTTGGAAAGGAAGTCTCAGCCAACAGAAGTCTGCTTTTGACATATATACTTACTCTTAGCTCTGTGCTAGTAATTAATATTGCACTTTTAAAAAGAGGCTCAGGGGTTATTGATTCACTTAGAAGATCCCATCAATAGATACCTTAGCATTCGTATTTAGATCTGAGCCAGCTTGGCCAGAAGATTTAAAATCAGTAGAAAGTAGTTAATTCCGAACCTATTCAAGACTTTGGAAAATGGAGTATTGGGTATTTCTAGTAAAAACAAAGGCCTTATACTTCTCGTCTGGATACTACTTTGAATTTAAATGAAAAGGAAGATGGAGGGAGGGAGGGGGAAGGAGTGAAAATAAGTTCCAATTAGCTCTGATTTCCTATAGGCACAGACTTTGTCTATGTCTACACTACAAGCTAGGGGTGTGATTCCCCTATTCGCATTCACATACATGTGCTAGCTGTCATAGAGATAGTTCAAGTATAAATAGCAGTGTAGCCACGGTAGCCTAGGTAGGGGCTGAGCTGTGCTGACTACAAACCCACCCACTATCAATGTATCTTTTAAGCATTTTTTTATTGTTATCAATTTAAATGTTCACAGTCTGGGGAAATTATGAGGGGATCAGACAACAGGGTAAGTTAGACAATAATTATTTAATGACAGTAGAGACTGATTTAAAAAAAATAAAGCTTATCACGGTCAAATCACAAATTGTCAACATCACATGTCAACATTTACAAAAGTAAATATTCTTAAATCGAACTCTAAGAAGTTCCCAAGCAGCATTTCTCTTGATTTGCCTGTTTGAAAATTTCAATGATTATCAATGGCATTTTTTTTGTCAGTCTCTGTGTACAACGAAATCAACAGTTATTGATATTTACCAATAAAAATTGAATCCTTCCAAACCTACACATGGGAGACCCATATCCCTATTCTGCCTGACCTTGAAAACCCTGCCCAATGGAAAGTTTGTCAAAACTGGCATGTTTTCACAAAAGATTTCAGTTTCAAAAACTCTGCCCCTGGGTGCTTCCTGCTTGGTTCTAAACACCCTCCGTGCTCACTGATTCCAATGGGACTTAGTACCTTCCGTAAGGGATACAGTACCTTACGGGATCAAGCTAATAGTGCATGGTTTGCAATAACCTCCTCTTGTTCATTGGGTTTTCACCCAAAGAACAGGTCAATTGATAAGAGAGTTTATAATGATGAGTTACATTTACTCCTAGTGACTGCATATTCACAAGAGTACATTCTAGTGGTATTGTGTTGATTAAACCCTATTAAAAAAAAGTCATGACAGCTGAGACAGGGATTAAAAAGGGACTGTCCTGGCCAAAACGGGATGTATGGTCACCCTAGTTATTTGAACTTGTGCTAAACAGAGCTTACTATTCTTGCAAATTGCTCCTGCACCTTAAAATTCTTTAATGACAGATAATATATTATTGTAGTTCCAGCTGTCAAAAATAGCTTTGACTTCCCTCTATTAATATTCAGTTAGGCACTAAAAACTCTCTGTATTTGACCCTAGAGGTGCTGATAACAGGCTGAGCCAGAAAAGAGGTCCATTCCTTAAAAGGCCGGCCATGGCTTTCAGAAATTTAATTAACAAGATGTGGACATCAACACCCACTGCTTCTGCCTCTTTATTATATTTTTATTAATGAGTTAATGTCCAGCATCACTTTCACAACTGTAGAATTTGCAAGTAACGTGTTTAATTCACTTCAGACCAGTTCTTCCTACATGTCCAAACTGATACTCGTTTAAGAATGCATGCATCCGGTGAAGTGGGTATTCACCGAGGAGAGCTCAAGCTCCAATATATCTGTTAGTCTATAAGGTGCCACAGGACTCTTTGCTGCTTGTTTAAGAATAGGCTGCCATGGCACAATAATAAGGAAAGAGAGAGAGAAAAGTGGGAGCTGTTTTCTTTTAACACTGAACAAGTGACTTTATTACAATAGAAAAGATGGTGTTATCTGTAAAGCTCCTCTATTTCTTTGTAGAACGCATGCAAACAATCTTCCCAAGTCCCATCCATCTGGGCTTCCTGCTACAGATTTAAAGGAACAGTGCAGACATTCTCACACAGGCCAATTGATTTAGATTGAATGGAGGCACAGCAGTAGAATGGAAAGTGTGCAGCTCTGATACATTTCAGTATGGTGTTTCTTCAGGTGGACGAGTTCTGTACACTATCACTGTCCCTTCTGGTTCATGTCTGATGTTCCTAAAACCTCATGCTTCAGGGCTTCATCTGATCACCTGCCAGGGTCAGGAAGAGATTCCTCTCCTACTCCCCAATGTATTCTCCTTCCTCTAAAGCAGTGGTCCTTAACCTTTACTGCAGCCTGCACCCCTTTGGTTCTCAAAATATGTTCTCGTACCCCTTAAAGCTAAAAAATATATTTTTGCTTCCCTTAAACCTAGATATATTTTCTGTTTGTATATTACAGTAATCATTAAAAATGTATAATGTTAATAAATACATAGGTTTGATGAAACAAAGTAGTTGTACTTACGTGCCTGTGCTTAATTTGTGTTTTCGATGATTTACCTTCTAAAAAAATCTGGCATGTCTCACATCCTCAGAAAGGGCATCTTGCACCCACAGGGAGTGCGTGCACCTCAGGTTCAAAACCACTCCTCTTAAGCATCAGAGATGGCCACAGCTGCAGATGGAACACTGGATGGAGTTGAACAGTGGTCTGCGGTAGTATTGGGAATTTGCTCTTTCAGGTGCTTGGTTGGTGGGTCTTGCTCACATGCTCAGGTCTAACTGATCGCCATAGGTGGGGCTGGAAAGGATTGTTCCCCAGGTCAGATTGGCAGTGACCTTGGGTATGGGTTTCATCTTCCTTTGCAGCATGTGGCAAAGGTCATCTAGGATCATTTAGGTATATCTCACTTAATCAATTCCCTGCCATGGGTTCAATGTGCAGGTGTGGGGTGGTACTGGTGGCCAGTGATATGTAGATGGTCAGACTAGATGGTCGCTTCTGGCATTAAACTCTATCACTCTAACTATTTGAAGATCACTAACTACCCACATATCAGAATTCAAAAACTAAATTATGTTGTTCATGCATCTTAAGGGCCCTGCCCCATCCTCATTCCACCTGCAGAATTCACACATTCCCTTGTAACTCCTAACTTTTGAGTAAGGATCAACAGCAGGTTCAGGTCTCAAATGTTTAAGTGAGTGGTTCCCCCTCACCCCACCTTTCTCAGTGATCACATCAGCTGTATTGCCAACCCCAAGTATTCACAAATCACGAATCAGGCCCCCAAAATCATGAAACTGCTTTGAAAATCATGAGACCTTCCCTGCATAATCACTGATCTCCAGGAGCTGGAATGGTCACTAAACACCAACTATTGTGCGACTTGTTATACAATTGCACAAGACTTGGCAATCCTACAAAAAGTCCCTTGCAGCTACTATTAACATCTCTGTTTATGAACGAATAGGCCAGGGATGGCCAAACTGTGGCTCGTAAGCCACATGCGGCTCTTTTACAGGTAAAGTGCAGCACGCGGAGCCCCCCCAGGCCACCCACATTCTCTACCTACCAGACAGGGAGGCAGGGAGCTCAGGGTTTCTGCCCTGCGGTGGGGTGGTGGGGCTAAGGGCTGCTGCCAGAGATGACTGGTCCCTGCTGGGGGGGGGCACAATTTAAAGGTTTGCCCCCCCAACAGCGTGAGTCATGCCCCCCCAGGCACACACCCCCTCTTACCCTAAGTGGCCCCTCCCTGCAGCTCCCAGGTGTTAGCTGGGCACTGCAGGGAGGGGAGCTGCTTTAGCTCTGTGGGGAGAGGCAGCAGCAAAAGCGGAGGCTCTCCCTGCAGCTCCCAGCTGTTTGTCACTGCCTCTCCCCAGGGCCACAGATTCCATCCTGCCGGCTCCAGCAGCTGCCGTGCAGGGAGAGGGCCCAGTGGCACCATGTGACTGAGTGGGACCAGCAATCCATGGCAAAAATCAGGGGAACATGATCCCACATATTCCCCCCCCATGCGTTGCCTCTAGCTTCTACCCAGTGGGGAGGGGGGTCTCAGGGCTTCAGCCCCACAGGGCTTGCTTGCTGGGTCTCAGAGCTTCAGCAGGAGCAGGGCTGAACCTCTCAGCCCAAGCAGGTGCCTCCTCCTCTGGGAGTGAAGCCACATCCTAGCTCTCAAATTTCTGAAGATTGTTGTATGTGGCTCAGAGGGTCAGTAAGTTTGGCCACCCCTGGAATAGGCTATTAAACTTCCCTGTAGAACCCTACAAATACAGCTCAGTCCTGATCTGTAGCCACACTACTATCCCAGACCCGCTCCTCACTATAAAATTTGTGTTTGAACAAATGTCTCTTAGCAGGGACGGTCCCCTATCGTGTGTGATTTACCTCAAATTCGGGGTCAGAGCTCTAGCTAAGAACATCAGGTCTATGTGCCAAATGAACCTGTTGCTACTAGAACTTCTTTTAAAGCTTTCTATCCACTTTTGGAAAGGCTTTGGCTCATACCAAGAGATTGGTGAACATTACAAATATTTCCAGCCGGTAATTTTTCATGTTTGCATCAATCAGCTTGAACTGAAAGAAGCAAAATTAATTGAATATTTTTTCCTTATGAATATTTGCCTTGATCTAGTTACATTCTTTCTGACATAAGGATTTGTTTGGCTGCTATTTCCTACAGTATAACTATATACTAGAGCTGTTTGAAAAACAGAATTTCTGTCCTCTGGAAAATTCCGACCTTCTGACATTTGATTCTGATTGATTCAGAATCAGAATGAAATGTCAAAACATCAAATATTTTCACAGAACAAAATTCTGTGAAAAAATTCAGTTCAGAATGGACTGAACCAATGACATTTTAAATGAAGACAAAAATATCAAAACAAAAATTTCAAGTGTGAATGTCAATTTGAAATGAACCCCCCCCCCCCCTCATTTCACTTCAAACTGTCAATTCACAATGAGATTTTCTTTTAGACTTTTTGGGTGGAAAAATCAAAATATTAAATCAAAATGGCCATTTTCCCATGGAAAACTTTGGTTTTAACACTATCGCATTTTCAACATGAAAATATTTTGGTAAAAAAATATCGACCAGCTCTCTATCCATTATATGTTCCCATCTATGCATTAATTGCAAATATTGGTTATTTAGGATCATAGAATCACAGAATATCAGGGTTGGAAAGGACCTCAGGAGGTCACCTAGTCCAACCCCCTGCTCAAAGCAGGACCAATTCCCAACTAAATCATGTTGGATCATGTTGGTAAGATCATATCATCACACCAGTTTCTGAAGATGCCTTGCTGATTTACCATTTGGAACTTCCAAAGCATTCCTAGAGGACTTAGACTCATATCTTCCATTAATTCTAATGAAAGATCTGTTGAATCTCTTAGGGCTTGTCTACACTGGCAACATTAAAGCACTGCCACGGCAGTGCTTTAACATGGCATGTGTAGTTGCAGCAGAGCACTGGGAGAGAGTTCTCCCACTGCTCTAAAAACCCCACCTCTATGAGAAGCGTAGCTCCCAGTGCGGGTGCACTGTTTACACTGGAGCTTTATAAAGCTGAAACTTGCTGTGCTTGGGAGGGTGTTTTTTCAAACCCCTGAACGAGAAAGTTGCAGCGCTATAAAGTGCCAGTGTAGACAAGCCCTTAGACTGCTTTGGAAAAACTCACCCACCATATTTATTTGAATCCCTTAACACCTTGTATTTAAAGCGCAAATCCTAGAAATGTCAGACTGGAAGGAAGCTTGATAGGCCATCTAGTCCAGTCCCCTGCACTGAGGCAGGACTAAGTATTATCTAGACCATGTTTGACAGATATTTGTCTAACTTGTTTTTAAAATCCTCCATTGATGGAGATTCCACAACCTCCCTAGGTAATTTGTTTCAATGCTTAACTATGCTTAGTGTTAGGAAGTTTTTCCTAACGTCCAACCTATATTTCCTTTGCTGCAATTTAAGCCCATTAGTTCTTGTCCTGTCCATAGTGGATAATGAGAATGATTTATCAACCCCATCCCCTCTTTATAACAACCTTATTTATACTAGAAGACTTTCCGGAGGGCGGTGCAGGGTCGGCTCCAGGCACCAGCTAAAGAAGCAGGTGCTTGGGGCGGCCAATACCAAGGGGCAGCACTATGGCTGCTATAGCGGTGGCACGTCCGGGTCTTCAGTGGCAATTCTGCGGGGGGCCCCTCAGTCCCTCTCGGAGCAAAAGACCCACCGATGAATTGCCGCCAAAGAGTGGAGCGGCGCGATCGTGCTGCCGTGGTGTTTTTTTTTTTTTTTTTTTGCTGCTTGGGATGGCAGAAAGCCTGGCCGGGGGGGGTCTTTTACTTTCAGAACTGAGATTGACTCCATAGCAAAGCTGCTGTCAAGAAAACTTGAGAAATGATCTATTTTCAACTTTTAAACCCCATACAGAAATGCAGTCACCTCTTCCAGCACAATTGAGGCAGCTGGCAAGCTGGACAAAAGGGATGGGTTTTGTCAACATCTGGCCTGTTTTCACCCATTTCAATAAATTCTGATCAGTGTCTCCATCTCAAGGTCCATAAATGACTAAGCAGCATGCCTGTGAACAGGGCCAGTGTTCTGAAAGCTTTGGCATGGTTATTGTTGCTATGGAGACTACCACCTTCACATGCACATGTTCCATACATCTGTCTTCTTTTGTTTATGGCTCTTAGGATGAGCATCCCTACATGGTGCTAAAGTCAATGGAGAGAATCTCTAAAACCACTCGCAGAAGAAAGTATTTAGAAAACCTTAATTAAATCAGTTTCAGATTTGTTTCTTTTTAAATTCGTGACTTTCTTAGGCTGAGTTGAGTTGAATCCTTTAATTCCTTCTATACCCAGGAAACACAAACAGAGGAAAATGTTAAAGCACCGACCGTTAGCAATCAGGCACTCACTATTCCACTATCCACATTTCCCATAAATAATTTAAAGCATCTTCAGTAGCTATATGCTCTTATATAACAATAATAATGTGATGCTGATTTTCACATTCATAGCAGCTTTAATCTGAAGATCTCAAAAATCTACAAGCCATTCTGGGATAATCTCTAGACTGCCTTGTGTTGTGGTAGGTAAGTATTCCCCTTTGATTCTGAGGTAGCGATAGAACTGGTTATGGACGGTTTTTTGTTCCCATCATTTTTACAACCTTGACAATGCTTTTGGTTCCATTGAAAATGTTCATCAAAAGATTTTGGGCTTTCATCCAAAAATGAAACAGTGAACATTTTTCCGTGTGTGTGTGTGTGTGTGTGTGTGTGAAGATTTTGATATTTGGGCTGCTGAAACAAACAAAAGCTAAACAAAACAACAACAAAATCAGGTTTATGGGTTTTCTGATTCTTTGATGAAAACCTCAGAAATATAATTGAAAACAGACTCTTGTGACAGAAATACCCATTTTCACAACAAAAGAAAAGCAAAAGCCATTTTTCATTGCAAAATCATTTTGAAGTAAATATGTCTCCCAGAGAGGTTGAGTGACCTGATCACAATGAGAGATGCAAAATCCAGGTCACTTTTACATAGATGCCTCAACTATTAATTTAAATGTCTAATTCAAATTGACAATGTTGGTCTAAGACTTTTCTATGGTCACAAAGTCAGTCAGTGGCAGAAATAAGCAGTGGAATCCAAGTCTCCTGAGGCCGAATCTCCAGACACACATCCGTCCTTTAAGCTATCTCATTTTACCTTTAAAGTGCTTGGCTTGTTGCTTTTGCCATTCTCATTGTCCCCCATTTACCTCTTCCACACTCTATAAAGAGAGAGAAATGGAATAGATACAGAATATTTAAAAGGTTAAAGTCTGTGTTTATAAGTCCATTAGGAGTATATAGTTTTTAACAGTGTGCCGGCTATTAAAATTCTGATACTTTCTCATGGCAAAGATTGTAGTGGGAAGATAAAACGCTACCAAATGAATCCATTCTGAAGATAATGATTGCAAGGAGCCTGGGAAATGATACAAATCTTCCTTAATAGCATTATAGCCTTTCGTTGGATAATTGTATGCCTTACTTGGATGCCTGTGACATGCTGGAGATAATTTTAGTTTGATGGTAACAAAGGGGTTTATTTAATTTGTTTTAAAAAATAAAAGGTCGTTGCATACTTTTACCACACCATAAATGACACAGAAGCAGTCAGTGTTGCTTTATTAGTCTGTATGCTTCTAAAAATGTGGAAGTCTTTTCTGTTGCTTGGCGCTGAGGACTGGAAGTCAGGAGTAGAGCTGGGCAGTTTTCTTTTCTTTTTTGTAAAGTAGTTTTTATTAAAAAATGCATTTTCGGCGCTCCAAAAGTATTCACAAACTCAGGTCAAATTTGATGAAATAGTTTTGGCCAAGAAAAAAATGTGAAAAAAAATTGTAAAAATTGAAAAGTTTCACTTTGCGTTTTCATTTTTAAATAGTGTTTTGAATTCAAATTTGGACAAATAAAACGATAACCCAGAAAAATCAATTATTCACTCACAGCAGTCAGGACTGCTGGGTTTCTCTGCCACTGACTGGCTGTGTGACTTTAGGCAGCTCATGTAGGCCAGTGGTTCTCAACCAACGGTACACAGAGGTCTATCAACTCGTGTAGCTATTTACCAACTTTTACAACAGGTTACATTAAAAGCATTAGCGAAGTCAGTACAAACTAAAATTGCACACAGGCAATGACTTGTTTATACTGCTTTATATACTAGACACTGAAATGAAATACAATATTTATATTCCAATTTGATTTATTTTGTGATTATATGGTAAAAATGAGAAAGGAAGCAATTTGTCAGTAACAGTGAGTGTGCTGTGACACTTTTGTACTTTTATGTCTGATTTTGTAAGCAAGTTGTTTTTAAGTGAGGTGAAAGTTGGGGTACTCAAGACAAATCAGACTCCTGAAAGGGGTACAGTAGTCTGGAAAGGTTGAGAGTCACTGTTGTAGGCCAACATTTTCAAAGTCGGGTGACTAAAATAAGACCCAAATCTGTACACCTAAGTATAAGTGGCCTGATTTTTAGAGCACCCATGACTCCCAGTGAGATCAAGTCGAACTGAGTCTCAGTTTTCCCATCTATTAAATAAATATAATCTATTCCCTAACTTTGTGAAGTGCTTTCAGATCCCTTGAAGTTATAGGAATGCAAAGTATTGTATTGGAAAACTTTAGAGTTCATATTTTTAATTAAGCAAGAATGTTCTTTTTTTATTTGTTGCTAAAAGGCTGTATAGAAAAAGGAAGGCTAAAACCCAGAGGGTAAAATATTTCCAGGTCTTAGGCTCCTAAGTCATTTTCTGAAAAAAGTTACCTAGAGATATTGTACCTAATCTTGCTCCCATTGACTTTAATGGGAGTAGAATCTGTTGCTTTTAATACCAGGCTTCACAAAGCATTAAGAAGTGTTCTATAGGGAACAGTTCTACACTTGTAAGATGCTGGACTAGATGACTGGGATGGAATGACATATGACTTATCACGCCGTGAAATCTGTTTTGTATCTGTGCTGAACCAGTGGCACTGTGGTCGTGTTAGTTCGGACTAGCCCAAAGGCAGACTGTTACGCTGCATTCCAGACAGCTGCCATGCCTGGGTAAGGTTCTCCTCCTCACTGAAGGATCATCACTGAGAGCCATCAAGGGCTATCAGCTTTGACCGACTCTCTTGGGCCACTCCATGGAACAGTGGTCTTGCCATGGCGTGGTTTGCAAGGGGGAGAGGGGCAAGTATGTCTGGTTTGTCAGGCGCTTTTCAGCGTGTGCATGTGGGATGGAAACTGTGGCCCTGCTTTACAATGGGCCTCTGCTCTATGCAGTGTCCGACCATCACCACGCATAAGACAGGCTTGCAAGAGAGAGAGGGAATGGTGGACTCTGCCCAGCCTGAAGCATTGATAAATCATCAACGCACAGAAGGGATGAGCTCAGAGGAAGGGAGGGTGCGGCCTTGCTCTTTTGTTATTTTCTAAGATCTGAAACTCTTGAGTGCTTTAAGAGTAAAGTTACTGGGGTTACGAAATCCCTCTTTGCTTTCCTACCACTTTGTGTTTGAAAAGGTTCATCTAGAACAGGGGTGGCCAACCTGTGGCTCCAGAGCCACATGCGGCTCTTCAGAAGTTAATATGCGGCTCCTTGTATAGGCACCGACTCCGGGGCTGGAGCTACAGACGCCAACTTTCCAATGTACCTGGGGGTGTTCACTGCTCACCCCTGGCTCTGCCCCAGGCCCTGCCCCCACTCCACCCCCTCCCGTCCTCTCCCCTGAGCCTGCCGTGCCCTCGCTCCTCCCACTCCCTCCAGAGCCTCCTGCACGCCATGAAACAGCTGATCGGGAGGTGCAGGGAGGGAGGGGGAGGCGCTGATTGGTGGGGCTGCCCGTGGGCAGGAGGCACTGGGAGCAGGGCAGGGGAGCTGATGGGGGGCTGCTGACATATTACTGTGGCTCTTTGGCAATGTACATTGGTAAATTCTGGCTCCTTCTCAGGCTCAGGTTGGCCACCCCTGAGCTAGAAGCCTAGAATGCCCACAGCCTACCTGGAGCACTGAAGGAACATATGTAAGCTACTCAGGGACTTGGGAGGAGGGGCTGAACCACTGGCTTTGGGGTCTGCATGGTGGCATTCCATGTCCCCAAGACAGAAATCAGACAAGATGTCTGAGCTTAGGATCATGTCCTGGAGTCCCAGAGCTAGAAACAGGGGCTAGACTATACCCCGACCCAGTTGGCTTTGAAGCACATGGGTCCCAGAGACCGGATCTACTTGCAACAGACTGGTAAATCTGGGTTACTAGATTATGTTGTAATTATGACATATAGACCTGTCCCAACTCTATCTGCCATGACAGGGGTAGATGAACTTATCCTTCCTCAGATACTGAAAAGATAATTCCAGGAGATGCAGATAAAATAGTAAAACAGACTATTGTGAGAAGTGTGATTCAATGATTAGAAATATCGATAGCTATAAATATAGTAAACTGGTTCTATATTTCATCTTCCATTCTCCTAGCTGCCCCCTCCTATTCTGTTAATTTTAAATACCAAAGAATAAGCCCAGAAAAATATAGGATTTCACCAGGTGCAGGACGCTGAGTTTACCTGGGAAAACAGCAGCAGGTTCATTCTGTGCCCCTCCATCCATGAAGGCACTGAAATCACTTTTCCAGCTGTGAAAAACAGTGAAAGTTTTAATGCAAAGCTACAAAATATTTCAATTCTTGTAAAGCTGACAGAAACAATTCTTCAGGAAAGGCTTAATCACTCAGCCCATATGTGCGTTTAACTCCTGTAAAGACAATGGAAATTTTGCATGTACAAAGAATGCAGCAATGACTAGTTTCCATTGTCTAAATCTACCCCTAAAATCATTTTCATGGTGTTTTCCTCTACCATGCCTATGAGAGGCAGAGAAAAGGAACAAGAACTACAGTAAGTAAAATAATCATCATGGGTAAATGGAGGGAGTGTACAGAGTGGTTAGGAATTACTGGGTAACCTAGCTAAACTTCATTCTGCTGCTTTACACTTTCCTGACGAAGCCAAATGACTGATGCAAATTTAACATGTTGCCATATGAACTTTAGTGGAAAACTCTGGTTATGCAGCTGTGTAACTCTTAAGTCTCTCTGTATACTACAGATTAGATTTTCAGATGCACAAAAGGACAGATAGGCACCTAGCTTCTACAGACTTTCAATGAAACAGGTGTCTAAATGCCTTGTGTCTTTGAAAACCTCACACTCCATCTTCATATCCCTAAGGACCTTAGGGTTGCCAACATTTGAATGATACAAAACCGAACACCCGAACCCTCCCCTTCCCTGAGGCCCCACCCCTGCCCCTTCTCTGCGGCCCCGTCCCTGCTCACCCCCTCCCCCCTCCCTCTGTTGCTTGCTCTCCCCCACCCTTACTCACTTTCACCGGGCTGGGACCTGGGGTTGGGGTGTGGGAGGGGGTGAGGGCTCTCCTGGATCTCCTGGAATTATCTTTTCAGTATCTGAGGAAGGATAAGCTTCATCTACCCCTGTCATGGCAGATAGAGTTGGGACAGGTCCTGTCCAATGGGAGTTGCAGAGCCAACACTGGGGGCGAGGGCAGCATGTGGAGCCTCCTTGGCCGCCCATGCACCTAGGGGCTGAAGAGACCTGGTGGCCACTTCCAGGTGCCATGCAGAGTTAGGGCAGGAAGTGAGCCTGCCTTAGCCCCAGGCTCCCGCTGCGCTATCAACTGGATGTTTAACAGCTTGGTCGGCAGTGCCGACTGGAGCCGCCAGGGTCCCTTTTCGACCGGGTGTTCTGGTCGAAAACTGGATGCCTGACAACCCTAAAGGACCTTGTCGGCTGCAGAGGCTGGTGGCCATTTTGTGCTCATTTCAAAGCAGACACTTACAAAGAACACACACACTCCTGGAGACAGTTCTGCTTTCCTGGGACTGTGTTCTCTTAATTTGAGCTAAAAGTAAATCAGACAAAGTATTAGTTTGTAATTAATGCAATGTATGCCTGAAATTATACAGAAGAAGAGCCCAGTGTAGCTTGAAAGCTTGTTCTTTACACCAACAAAAGTTGGTCCAGTAAAAAATATTGCCTCACACGCCTTGTCTCAGCAGCAGTCTGTTAGTCTTCTGTTTGTAACCCTTTTCTACAAAGCACATTGGGAAGGATTCTTTCCCGCTATGGCCCTATAGACAGTTGAGGAAGAATTTCCTAGTACAGGCATTGCATAGGACAGCTATCAGCTGCTCTGCATAGGCCCCTGTCACAAACACACAGTCTATTGGGAGAGAGGCCAGGCATGAGGTATATGCAGAGGGCAACAGGTGCCTGGGTGGTGCTGCAGCCTATGGGCAGCCTCGGATGGCCTGCTTTCATTAAAGAAGCTGCCTAACATATATGGTTACCAGAACAGTCCAGAATCGACAGGGTGCAATAGAGGCACAGAGACCTTTCACTCCAAGGGCTGCAAGTTGTGTGCTGCAGTTCTAACAAGCATAGCCTAGAATCTCAGCTGCTGTGTCTGCAAAGCCAGCAAATGCAGGTGCAAAAAGATACCAGAACCTGATCAGAACTAAAACACATCAGCTACAACTTATTTCCTTTCCCCTTTATCAGCCTGGCTTACAGGATGGTAAACGCCAGTTTTCATTGCCACGAGAGTGGAATCACAGCAAAACTCTGAAAACAAGCACACAGTGAAGATCCCATTTTGTTTTATTGAATTATGTATCATGTTGACTTATGCTACCTGGTCACAAAGTAACTGTGTTAAGCAAGTGTAGCATTTAAAAAAAAAAATAAACACATTAAATAGCTAACTTAAAAAGCAATCCATTTGAAACGCATTACAAGTGGCACTGGGGTGGAAGTTCTTGCCTGGCCTTTTATGACAGTCTCAGTGGATGGCCTTAGTGAAATGTGTTCTGATCTCCAGCTGCTCAGTTCCCTGAACATAGCATTAGAACTAAGGGTGCTGGGTTAAGAGACTGTTTGTTTGAAGAAGGGTCAGGTACAGGCGCAAGGGAAAAAATTGTACTGTGGATTGAGTTTTTCGTTGCTAAGATTTTTTTTTTTTAAATCAGATTAAATAGCAGCTCCCTGAACGTTACTTAGACAGAGCTGGGAGGTATCTGTCCCACCAAATGTTCATTAGAACAAGAAAAAAAAGTTAGCTTGGCCAAGCAAGAACATAAAACACACGAAAGAACCTCAACTAGCTTTAACTCATGAGTTGCTTGTGCACAGCAACGTTGCCAACTCCCATGACGTTATCACAAGGGCCTGCTTTAGCCCTCTGGCCGCTATGATAAAAATAATATAACATAACAATAATAGCTGGACAGCTGTCAGCAAGTACCAGTACATCTCCAGATTCAGCTCCAACCCCCTTCTCTGCAGGAATCTCCCCATGCAGATCCTTACTTCTGTATCATCATTGGGTCCACGTATTATTAATTTGTATTGTAGTAGCACCTAGGAGCTCCAGTCGTGCACCGGAACCCCATTGTGGTAGGTGTTGTACAACCAGAGAACAAAAAGATGGTCCCTGCCCAAAAAAGTTTACTGCCAGTATTGGGGCTGCTCAGTCCGGGAGCACACAACACCCCCAAGCAGCCAATAGCCTACCAGGCTTACCATGATTCAGAGGCAAGCGCTGTAGGTGCTTCAGCAGCAAGGCCTCCTAGGTGCTCCCTGTGGGGAATCCCAATAACTACCAGGCACAAGGCTAAGGGAAAAGGTATGTGAGCAAGGCTGGCAGGAAAGGAATAAGTTGCAAATACCATAAGTACAGGGGCATAAACAGTTGCAGCTCAAGGTGTGAAACAGTGGTTCTGGAGGGAGGCCCTGAGGCAGTCAGGGCTTTTTGGGCCTAGTGCCTGGGGTTCTCTCTCCAGTTCAGTCTCTATTTAACAAAGAGGTGCTTGCAGGTTTCCAAACCATGCTTAGTTAGCATCTCTCACTGGGTCCCCTCAGCACTGGTTCTCTGCCCAGCTGCTGCTGCTTCCCCGTAATTCCCACCCAGAGCTGCACTTTGCTGTCACATCTGGCACTCTCAGCCTGTTCCACATGCAGCTCTGCATACAATTCCTGGGGATTTCTCTCTGCTGCTCCTGACCAGCCCTGGGGCCACCGCTTCCCCAAAGGCAGAGTCCACCCATGCCCTGGTTCAGAGTCCTTCCCCCCTACCTGGCCAGAGGAAGGGATGTGCAGTGGGGAGGGGGATGATAGCAGATGTAGTTCTCTGCTTAACCGGTCCATCCCCCTTGCGGGTATCAGGGTCTAAATGATTTTTGTATACAATGAATATTAGACTTGTATAGCCTTGAGGTCTGCTCCCATTACTCATGCTGGAACTCTACAAGTGCAAGGTACGGATGGATTGTGCCAAATACGTGGGAGATGCCACAGCAGCAGAATTGCTGGGTGTTCACTACTCTAGCCAAAGGCCAATGCCTTTCTGACCCATATGGCCCCTACATGTAATTAACAGTTGCACACAATATACTATTATATACATATTTTAAAAATCATAATATGGTAATAATATCTTAGTAGTTAGAGACAGAAGATTTCTTTGAGATCAATAGATGAGTGAAACTGATGAAAATTTTTGCATGAATTTTCCATTGACCTTGTTTTATTAATGTGTTTCATTTTTTTTTATAGCCTTGTCATTTTGGGAAGCTGGGCGTTTTTTGTTTGTTTTCAGGGTTTTGTTTGTTTATATTTTGTTTTTGTTTTTTTAGTACAGAAACCCATAGAAAACTGAAGAGCCAGTATGAATGAAAAATCCTCACGTGTGAACTTTCAGCATGGCTTGAGTCTTTGTAGGCAGAACAGCCTACTGAATTCAGCACAGACAAGAAGCCAGAAATCCACAGTTCTCTTCCCATTTCTGATTGATTTTATTACTTTGAACAAACCTCATTTTGTGGTACCTCACAACACCAGCATGAAGCAGGCCAGCATCACTGTCCACATTTTACTGAGGCTAAAAGAGTTGAAGTGATTTGTCCAAGCTCACATAGAAATACAGCGTCACAACCACAAGTTGTGGGGCTAGAGGCAAGAATTGCTGGGTGATGTTGCATGGCCTGTGTTAGGTAGGAGGTCAGACTAAATGATCATAATGTTCCCTTTTGATTGTATGAAACGGGACTAGAACCCAACTCTCCTGATTTCCAGGAAAAAAATAGAAGCGACAGTGCCTTCTAGTTCATTACACCTCAGGCAAAGTCATGCAATTCTCATTCAACAAACAGTGACAAATATGTGTCAAAGACCGTTGTAACTGTGAAATAGCCCTAAAATGCTGCCTTTTTAAAATGCAAGAATAAGCAAATTTCACAGTGGGAACTTTTCACTAGGAATATTTCATCCAGCTCTTATTGATGGGTCTCTTTCCTTTCAAGGACAGGAGATACACCCCAAAGTAACACACTAACCACATCTTATTTTAGAGGCAGCATGAGCTAGTGGACAAAACTCTGGACTGGGAATCAGGAGAACAGGGTCCTGGATCTGCCACTGATTTGTTGTGAGCGCTTGGGCAAGACACTTTCTCTGTTTGCCCTTCCATTTTTGTCTGTCTTTCCTATTTAGGCTGTAATCTCTTCAGAGCAGAGAGTGTCTGTGCTTTTTGCACAGTGCCTAGCACAATGAGGCCCTGATCTTAACTGCCACATCCAGGCAATAACTTATTACTAATATTTTTCTAGCTTAGCATACAACAAACAACATCTGTGGGATCATGTCTTGCTACATCCGAACCAAGCCATAAAGCGCAGAGCCACAACACTTTCCCAAAGTCTTAGTATGTCCAGGTCAGAAGTTTGGATTGACCCCATTTCCACCTGCTACTCGGCGTGTCCTGTATCAGTTGTGTGCATACACTGGGGTGGGAGAAGTTATGCTAAACCCTTATACTCTTTTACAGAAATCATAATAATGAAGGAAACAGTATTTTGAATTTAATGGTGCTCGTGGGACTGTTATTTTTTTCTTTTGTGTTTTTAAAACAAATATCAATGCATTTGGGAGAGTGCCTATTTTGTGAGTAAATTAGAATATGTATGAAGTGCGATTCTCCTCTGCAATCTTTTTTTCTGATTTCATGCACATGTACTCCTGGGAGGAATAATTCACTAGGTATGAACACTTTAACATAATTCAAAGAAACTTTAACTGTTCTGGTGCTGATGCGCACATCAGAGCATCAGAAGGTCATAATAACAGTAATATTTAAAATGGATCCATCCTGCAGAGTAAATTATCTGTTAAAACCCATTATTCCCAGCTCCACACATTCCAAGTGCTTTTAGTTTTCTGCAGTTGTGATCAAAAAGCAGTTTCAGGCCCAAAGAACAATGGGAGAAAAAGAATATACATTATATAGAATCATAATAATGACTCAAATCAGAGAGCACTGCTATCTCGCACACACCAGGATCAAGACTATTTAGGGATTTTACTTGTTGATAACAAAACTTTAGTTTGCACCCTGAAAGAGCCCAACTAAAAGTAATATGCTCTATTGGGAAAATACTGCTTGCTAAACAGGCCTCTGCGTACTCCACTCTCCGTAGTTTTTGACTGGTTTAAAGGCAGACCCCTGTGCAGAGACTATTCTAGTCATCCCACCCAATGTGATGACGAGGATTACAACTGAAAGAAGAAACTGCTTGTCAAGTGTGACTGCTTGTCAACCTGGACTGTGAGACAGCTGAGCCCTCTGAACGCACCAACCTTGGCTGCCCCGGACACTGTGATGCTGATGTCAAGGTTCAAGCCTCTGACAGGAATTGCACTTACACAGACGTCCACAGGGAGGGACTCACCCAACTGATTTACATGAATGATTTCCCAGTCACTCATGAACCATCAATAGAGAGGCTCCCAGCAATTCCCCCCAGCTCCAGCCCTACACCCCAGGACTGTACCGTATTATATTGCTCAAGGTTCCCCTGGGCAGAGCAAGTTCGTCAGTACACACACCGGCCTTTGTAAACTGAGCTGAGATTTCCCAAGCACTTCAACCAAAACACACTGTTTTAGGTAAAATATAAAACAGGTTTATTAACTAGAGAAAGGTACATTTTAAATGATTATAAGTGGTAGCCATAAAGCTCAGACCTTTAGAAAATGAAAAGTAAATATATATTCTAAATCCTAAACTTTTGTTGAATCCAACAATGTCTTACCCGGACAGATGGTAAAAGCAGGTTACAGTTCCTCAATATACAGACTGGACTTCCAGTCCAGCCTCGGACCACCATACCCCAGTTCAAAGTCTTTGTCTTCCAGACGTCCTTCCAGGTGTTGAGATGGCGGGAGAGAAGAGAAAGGCCAAGTGATGATGTCACTTTCCCCTCTTTTATGCTTTCTTCAAGCTTGCTGGAAAGATCCTTGCTGTGACGTGCGGATCAGGCTGTCCCCATTGGTCAAGCAGCCTCCACTGCACATGTGCTCTCTCTGAGAAATTTCTGGACTGGCTATTGGGAGAGTGGACTCCCTTTTAATGGGCCATCAGCACATGTCTGGCTGGTCCTTTGTTGCCAGTGAAAGGTTGTTGTCTCCCAACCTCATAACGTATTTCAGTAACACACATTGCAATACTTAATAACTTCACATATAATCATCATAGATACAATCCAACAGGATATAAATGTTCAACAGGTGGTCTTTTCAAATGATACCTCACAAGGCATGCATTGTACAAAACACATCATAATCATATCACAGTGGTGAAAACGGGGGTTCCAGGGTGCTACTTTGAGGGACAGAGTGTCACACCTCCCCCCGGAGTTTACTGCAGGAGTGTAAATCACTGAGTGCCCAAGGTCCTCTTTAGATTTTCACAATACAACGCCCAAGCATTGCTAAACATTGTAGTGCTACCCACACGTGTTTCTGCTGAGTTTGGTGTATCTTTTAACACTGTGGATCACTCTGGTGATCTCAAAAGTTAGCAAGTGTTTTCTTCTCTGGGTTGCTAGAGAGCATTGCTTTGTATCTGTGCAGCGTTGTTTACCCTTCTGCCTTACCAAAAGGTGTTAAATCAAAGCAGATATTATTGTTTTCTAGAGTGTAGGTATTTTGGCCTTTAGCTATCAATGCCACGAGGTGGTGTTTCTCAGTTTTCCCTTCCACGCTGCAGACCAGGTTTGTTGTGGTTTCATTGCTGTGACAAGCTTCAAGCCTGTTTACAGGTATTAGCAGAGAAGCAGCATTACCACAGGGTCTCTTAACACAAGGTGTGTTCTTATTTACCACTCTTAGCATGTCCAAAAGCTTTTTCCCCAAAACTGTGTGTATTACACCCTTTCATAGGATTTACCATCAGTACCGAATTCTTTGTCATAAGATTTACCAGGAGCATCAAACCTTTTATCATGAGATTTAACAGTAACACCAAATCCTTCATCACAGATAGGTGTTTCAAAGTATTTTTTATCGTACCCCACCTTCTGTTTAGACAGTCTGGTTTGTTCAGTATGCATTGTGTCTTCCAACTCCTTCCTGATCCCTAACATGTGCTCAGTTACTGGGTTTTTTTCTTTCCCTTCTTTGTCTCTTTCAGTATGGGTCCTCAATCCAATCATATTTTGGGGACTTTGGTAGCCCAAGGTCTGGCGAGGTAAGGATGTAGGGGAATTCTATATATTGGCTGGCCCTCTGTGGAGTTGTCTGCCAACCCCAGGGTTATTCACATACAAAAAAGTCCATCTCCCCTCTTGGGGTTTCCCTGTGATCCCCCTCCGAGCCCTGGGACCTTCCCTAGGGGGTTGTGATCTGTGCTCTCTGGGTTAAGAGTGTCTACTCTTTGGTAAGATGCACCTTTTCCCAGCAGCTTTCCCTCAGCTATTTTCTGTTTCTTATCAGCCTGAGGAAAGCCATCCTCCCCTCTGCCAGCTGGGTCATTTGTATTCTCACAGACAACCATTTTTTCAGTAGAATTTGCATCCTGTCTTAAATATCCTGAAATCCTATTCATTTCCACAGACATATCAGAAGACAGGTGTCATGAAAAGCTGGGACTTGGATTGGGGTACCCTCTGTCACCACTTTCTCCATCCCTGAGAAGTCAGCTGTTTGACTGAGCCCCTCTGAAAGGCCAGTTCCATAGTTCCCTCTCAAAACCTGAGTCACAGGCTGACGGGGGAGGGATAGCTCAGTGGTTTGAACATTGGCCTGCTAAACCCAGGGTTATGAGTTCAATCCCTGAGGGGGCCACTTAGGGATCTGGGGCAAAAATCTGTCAGGGGATTGGTCCTGCTTTGAGCAGGGGGTTGGACTAGATGACCTCCTGAGGTCCCTTCCAACCCTGATATTCTATGAGTGCCTGGTTGCACAAATGCCAAATCAGCCATTCTATCCTGGGCATCCTCTCCCAAGTGACCAGTGAGGAGATATTTACATCCTCTCACTATTCCTTCCCCAGTTTTCTTCTCTGGGCCCCCTCTAAGACACATCTCTCTATGCTCTCTAAAGTGGGATCTATTCCTTGTTACACTGCAATGTGTCAGCAGCTAACAACCTAGACAGTTCTCTCACTGACAGTCACCTCACCCCCCTTCCTTTCCTGAAGAGATATTGCCTTCAGTTGCAGAGTAGGAGCCGGTCTCAATGCCACCCACACATACATGCAAGTAGGCTGCTTCCCCCTGCTGCAGAGGAATCAAAGAGACTTTTCCCTTTTCCTTCAGCAGTTCCTGGAACTTTACCCTTTCCCTCTGGGGTCCCAGCATAATACTCCTCCTTGCTGTGGGCAAATACCTTAGCAGTCTGAGTTATATCAAAAATATCATTCCTAATAAGCATGTCAATGGGAATATGGTCTACTATTTCCACTCTTAATATACTTTCTAAACCATCAGTTTCTATATGCATTTTGGTCAAAGGCACAAGAATCCTGTAACCTCCTACTAATAAAAGCTCTGCCTTTTCTCCTGGCAATACGGCACCTTCTTGAATTACACTATGCTTAACCACAGAAATATCTGCACCTGTATCCTCCCACCCTAAGTATTCCTTGCCATTAATCTTGACAACTTTTATGTACTCCATGTTTGGTTCTGCAGAGGCTAATCCCACAACACCAGTATGATAAGTGTGTTGCCTGAAAGGTTTCTGTGTTGAGGATACCGGAATTAACATGAGCTATTTGTTGTCTGCTTCCTCCCAGCCCAGGGCATTTATTCCTCAGGTGATCAGTCAAATTACAGTTATAGCACATTTTGGACTCTTCTCTTTTCAAAGGAGATTTGGGATGGGGATTAGAGGAATGGTTTTGGGGAAGTGAGTGCCCAGCATCCCAGCCACCCTCTTTTTCCCAGGGGTACAACGGGAACCCTGCTTTCTACCAGGTTTAGAATACTCTTTTAGTGGTTTACTTTCAATAGATATGGGGGTCTCCTCAAAGGCATCCGCTAGAGGAGCCATCTCATCCACAGCTTTCACATTTTTGTCCCATAGACATTGTTTCACATTATCTTTACATATGCTTAGGAAATGCTCTTGAGCAACAAGGTCAAATATTTCTTTAAAGCTTGCAATCCCTTTTCCCCTCACCCATTTTCCCATCAGATCTTTCATCCTGTTTACATATTCTCCATTACTCTCACCAACATTTCTTTTAAAATTTCCTAAATTTCACCTTATATGTTTCAGGGATAATCTGAAATTGTTTTAAAACCGTTTCTTTGAATTTAGAATAATATAAAGCATCTTGAATTGGCATTTCATTGAACATATTCAATCCTTTACCAGTTAACTTTGCAACCAAAGTGGGCATTTTCTTGTCCTCAGGAATCTCATGAATCACACACAGCCTCTCATACGTAATAAAAATATTCTGCATCATCTGTCTATTTGTATGCAGGACACAATTGTTTCCATTTGTGGATTTTTGGAGAGATGGGAATCAAAATTGTTTTTCAATAAAAAATGGGTTTTAGAGGTGCTTTGTTTTTGGCACAAAATGTTTAGTTACTATGAAAAAGTTTGAGTTTTTAATACTGTGCTCTTAACCATGGTATCTGAGCACCTAATATATTTTTTCTGAAGGTTATTTCTCTTCATAGTGATGGACATAAACCAGATATCAGTTCCAGTTTTTTTAAGTCTAGCACCTGCCTTTAATAATATTGACCTTCCCTAGCAAGAGTAATTTTTGAGCGGCTTTATATCTGATAGAAAAATGGAATCCTGTGGAAACCCCCATAAAAGTTTTGGGATCAGATGGGCAATTTTCCCACTAGGATCACTGAGAAAGAAAGGAACAGAGCCACTCTGGTATCGAAGGCAGCAGGTAAACTGAAGTGAATCAAAATGGACAATTGATTTATGAAAAGTTCATCAGTCAACACCACAAACAGTGTCTCCAAACCTTATCCAGACATAAAACCTAACCAAGCAAGATCAAAGAAGCCTGAAGACCAGAAGACTCCAAGGATTATTTAAGGTCTTTTGTCAACGTCTTATCTCCCACCAGAAAGAGAAGATTTGAGAGAAGGTGAAATGACAACAGGGGAAATGTAGAAATTGTCAGCATCAAGCAAGGGTTTCTTGAGCAAGGGCTGACAATTCCATCTATAATAAAAGCTCACATGCAATGCTCCCACAGAGAGGCATTAACAATTAACTCCTGATTGCCACCACATCTTTCTACTGGATTTCTTCAGCCGAGGGGGACATGAACCTTATTCACATAAAATGAATATACATACATATAAAATGATGGGGTCTAAATGAGCTGTTACCACTCAAGAAAGAGATCTTAGAGTCACTGTGGATAGTTCTCTGAAAACATCCACTCAATGTGCAGTGGCAGTCAAAAAAGCAAACAGAATGTTGGGAATCATTAAGAAAAGGGATAGATAATAAGACAGAAAATATCGTATTGCCACTACATAAATCCATAGTATGCCAACATATTGAATACTGCGTGCAAATGTGGTCTCTCCCCATCTCAAAAAAGATATACTGGAATTGGAAAAGGTTCAGAAAAGGGCAACAAAATGATTAGGGGTATGGAACAGCTTCCATATGAGGAGAGATTAATAACACTGGGACTTTTCAGCTTGGAAAAGAGATGACTAAGCGGCATCTGATACAGGTCTATAAAATCATGACTGGTGTGGAGAAAGTAAATAACAAAGTTTTATTTACCTGTTCTCATAACACAAGAACTAGGGGGCACCAAATGAAATTAATAGGCAGCAGGTTTAAAACAAACAAAAGGAAGTATTTTTTTCACACAACACACAGTCAACCTGTGGAACTCCTTGCCAGAGGATGTTGTGAAGGCCAAGACTATTACAGGGTTAAAAAAAGAACTAGATAAATTCATGGAGGATAGGTCCATCAATGGCTATTAGCCAGGATGGGCAGCGATGGTGTCCCTAGCCTCTGTTTGCCACAAGCTGAGAATGGGCAACAGGGGATATATCATTTGATGATTACCTATTCTGTTATTCCCTCTGGGGCACCTGGCATTGGCCACTGTCAGAAGACAGGATACTGGGGTAGATGGACCTTTGATCTGACCCAGTGTGGCCATTCTTGTGTTCTTATATCCATAAAGTTACAGCACACACGAGCCCTAGATTCTCAGTGAGTGGCTGAAGTTCAAACGGAGAAGACTGCTTATCTCTCCTAAAGGCAAAACTCTGCTACGGCAATGGTTGTCATCTTAGCTGACGCATGAGTGTTTGAACCAGGGATCTCCAGACCTTAAAGCAGGAGCTGCTACAGCTTACATTAAGGCTCCCTACCTGGGGCTGTAATAGACTCGCATCCAATTTGGATCAGCATGGCGGGGGCGGGGGAGAGGTTGCAACAGGTAACACACTCACCAGTCCGTTCCACTACTAGAGATAGACAGCACAGTCTGGGAAGAAGTGATCTCATCTGCAAAAAATATATGGGTTGTTTGTGTGTGCTACAACCCAAAGAAACAACGGGCTGCCATCTTATCTACTCAGACATTTCACATAGGCTACATGTTAGCCATGACACCGGGCAAGGAAAGTCATGGCTTGCTTATGTAGTACAAATCTTATTACAAGTGTCTATGCAATGGTCAATATGTTTATTGTTTTAGAGTTGAAAGCACTTCCCTTGAGAAATATGCCTCATGGGCTGATGAACAAAGAGATATTTACTGAGCAGAAAGCAAGGAACTGGCATGCACTGAATTTTTCACATTTAAATGACAAAGCCGGACTGTGGGACCTTTTTCTGCACTCACTTGCAACAACTTTACATTGATTTCAATAGAATGACTCCCAATTTATCTCAGAACCCATGCTCCCCTTTAAACATTTAAGGGTGAAAAAATAGAAATGTGTTTAAAGATACAAGTGGCTGAACCATGGGAGCTTTGAAATATTAACATTTTTGAGAACCTGATCCAATCAAAATTTAATTGGACTTAATAGAAAGAAATAGAGAGGAGGACTTGTTATTCACCAATCTAACTGCTAATCTCCACTGCTATTGTACCTAAGGTAATCTTGTGCACCTGGAAACCATATTAGAATTGTCGAATCTTACAGCACTTTGCACAGGTGCAAATGACTCCATGCGGCTCCAGACAATGAAGATTCAGACCCATTTTCTTCAGTGGAGTAACTACTTATGTGCACCAAGGGGCATGAGAAGAGAATCTGGCCCATCATGTGTCTACTGAACACTCCCCTCCCCCAGCTTCGCTACACTGTGTGATTGTAAACATACTAGTAGTTACTGCTTTGACCTTTGCTGGTAAATAGCCTGACAGGAGTGATAGCTATGCAGATCCTCCAGCAACAAATAAAAATTGATATATATGTATTATCCCATAAAACCATTGTTCTGTTTTACTAGTGCTGACTGACTGAGTCCATCTGCTGCTCTCTAAGGACTACAGAGCATGGAGACAAAATTCCGGCTAAGCATGAATAGCAAGAACGAGACAACTTGACTTTGAACTAACACACCGCTGCTTCATGACTCGTGGAACATGCCTAAATGTGAGCTGATTCTGGGAAGAAGATCAAGTTTCTTCTCACTTGCCTTACAGACAAAATGCCACAGTGTTTTGTGTTTTCCTCAAAAGCTACTGATTTCTTCCTGAAGTTCATCTGGAGCTCTATTCTCTTAACAAGCCTATCTATCCAAACACTGAATGCAGACAAAGGAGCTATTTTGTGTATGCATATGTTTTCTGATAGACTGAACTATCCTGCTTTAGAAGGAGGATGGGGAGTATATGACCTCATACTTCTTTCCCATCTCGAATATCTATGATTTTTATGGCTCACGTTCAACCCTGGTGTAATTCCCTTGACTTCAATGGATTTATACCAGAAATGAATGAGTCCCACAGATTTCATAATCATCAACTAGGTCTTGAATGCAGAAATGATGATAATACTATACAGCCTTTGAGTCAGAAGGATCCCCAGGTACGTTACAGGATATCTCAGGATCAGATCCAATTCTCAGTTATGCTGGTGTAAATCCCAAGTTCTTTAATTCTAGTGGCATTATTCAAGATTTACACAGGGGAGAATCTGAGGGCTTGTCTACATTACCCACAGGATCAGCAGGCAGCGATCGATCCAGCAGGGGTCGATTTATCACGTCTAGTCTAGATGCAATAAATCGACCGCCAAGCACTCTCCCATCGACTCCAGTCCTCCACCAGAGTGAGAGGTGCAGGCAAAGTTGACAGGGGAGCGTCAGCCATTGACTCACCGCAGTGGAGCCAATACAGCTAATGCTTCAATAAATTCCACTCTACCCAAGCAGGAGGAGATAAACAGAATATTCCACTCAGATTAACAAAATAACCAGAAGGACATCTGTCTTGCCATAAGTATCAGAAAAGGGCTTGACAAGAACATGGGACTTTGATTTCATCAAAGTTTTCCCCTTGATCAGATAGAAAGAAGAGTCCAGTCTGATTCATGGAACACAGAAAGCTTTGGTAACGTGTATAAGACAAGGCTATGTTTACTCATTCAGTTCTGTGAACAGAAGTATGGCCCTGACTGATAATCATGGATCAGATCATAGGTCGGTTGAGTCTAGTATCTTGCCTGGAGAAGCAGACAATACTTGGTAACTGGCCACAAAAATTGACATGGTCTGTATCACAGTTAAATGGGCTCATTGCTTGTATTAAATGAGAGAGACAGGGAACAGCTCCTTCTGACACAGAAATGACTGACCAGCCCCATCACATCACATGAAACCACCCACTGCTAACATGAACTGCTCCCTGCAACAGTCAGCAGCAGCCCACAAGTGCCACACAACGGTACTGATTAGGGATCTCTGGTGTAACATGGTCTGGGCAATATTCTGTCATTGCAGTAGTGCCACAAGCTAAGGCTTTAGTCTCTGGTGTCTTGCCAGGATGATTTCACATTCCTTCCATCAAACTTGGCTTTTCCTATTGGCTTACATGCAAATGCAGCTTCCTTTGTGTTGGTTTCCCAGTGCTTAATTTACATTAGAGGCAGGGAAATAACTAGCTTCCCTCCTCTGGAAGAAAATCTGTTTCTCCCTGTGTTTGGTTACAGACTTTAGAGCATAACATCAGTAAGTATGCATAATTCCTCATATAACATTAATACGTACATTTCCCAATGATACTAGTAACCAGTGTGTCACTGGCTTTCATTTGATACCTTACAAGACTTTTTTGGATATAAAAAAAGTGTGTAAGTGCAGGGAGTTTGTCAGGCCTGATAGGCATTGCTGACACACAGCAGTGAATCACCAGTAGGCCTCTGTATCACAGGGCTGTTGAGAATTTAGGGGAAGATTGAATCCAGATCCAAGCTTTGTGGCTCTGGCCCATTCCCAAGAATCATTAGGGATTCTGGCTTTAAGTCAAAACTGATAAAACATAGCCAAAGCAAAACTTGAACATATTTCATTATTCGCAGCTATGTCAAATGTATCCTTTTCTGTATGTTGAAAACAGTTTATGGCAAGAGTCAATGTGCAGATTGGAAGCTCCACAATGGGATCATGGAGCTTTAAAGGGTCCCAGGAAGAAAAAAAAATAATAATAATTCAAGAAAGGAAAAATAGCACAGATATCACCTAACCTGTGCTTTACTCCTAAAATGTTCCAGACTTCACCTAAAATTAATCAGTGAACATCAGAAAAATAAACTCCACAAATCAGGAAAGTCAATGGATAGCTCATTTGTAAACAGAGGCAGCCCATGATGTTTGTTATAGCACTACTCTCAACTTCTGGCTCTGTCCATAGCAAGGAGTTCGTTAGAGGGTTTCCTTGGTGGCTGTAGTGAAATAATCAGTTTGTTTAAAACATTTCAAGGCAGAGTGGACTTCCTTGTTTTTTCTTAAGTGTCTGTTAATGCAGAAGCACTAATCCCTTGAGTAAAAGCTGCAGGGCCAGAGATCAGGACTCTTTTGGAATCTCATCCTGAACCTCCCCATGACTTCTTGTGATCTTGGGCAAATCTCTCCAACTCTCTGTACCAATTACCGGTAATATATATAGAGAAAAACCTACCTGAGTTTGTCAAAGCACTCTGATATTAACAATATTTTGTTTCCTCATCTGCAATCTGGAGGATACATATGAAGCGTGCAAACAAAAATGGCAGAACTTGATGAAGGCCACTGAATAAGATGGCAAAAAGGACAAGATTAGAACTTGTAGCTTTTTGGCATCTACTGTCTCGGCTAATCATGTGATGCTGCCTCTTGTAGATAGCCCTCCCACTCAAGCTGATGCTGTTGGCCTTATGAGTTGCTCTCTTTGCCTTACTATTACTAAAACTGAATTCCTGGGCTCAAGTCCTATAGTTCTTACTCATGCACACCTCAACTGACTTAAATAGGAGATGTGCTGGAGAAATGAAGGATTGGGCTGTTTCTGTTATGCTTTGTTTGGAGTAAATATGGTTCTCATGAAAGGTACCAGCTTCATTAACTCAGGAGAATGGAGTCCTTTCCTTATTGCCGGATCACTTATATTAAAGGCTCTGCAAAATTTCTCTACACTGGCACATGGGTGATCCTGAGCTGTGAACTGGGGGGCCCTCTAGAGATGAGACTGTAACTCAGTTTTCATGGCCCATTCAATCCCTGGTCGCTTTGCTGAAACTGCCCAGAAGAATACCAGCTTTGGGACGCTTTATGACATGGAAACTGAGCCAGCAGGACTGAGACCACCAGTTTATATCACATAGGCAACAAAACAGACGTCTTTAGTCTCTGCAATCTGGACTGGATTTGAACCAAAATGCAAAGATGGAAACTTCTCTCACTCACTACCCATAAACCCAGTCTCCAAGGTCTATTACAAATCCTCTCAGCCAGCCCAATGGTGAGCTTTAATTTGTAATACATGCAAACTCTGCTTTTTCACTCAAGAGATAACCCTTCTCTGGGTTTACCAGCCCAGACTCCCTCCTTCCAGGGAGTAAGTGTAGAGTATTCGATAGCACCAACACAGTTCTCTTCACCCAAGGAGTGACTGCAGACTCCTTCCCCGTAGCCCCTAGCTGCTCTCAGCTCCTGGGCTTTACACGGGCCCCTCTTGCTCCTGTCCAGCTAAGCCTCATTTAATCAATCCCTGTTCCCTATGAAGGTGCAGCCTGGGGAGTTAATTGGTCCACCTGCCCACTTTCACCCCTTCACATCTTGTGTGCGGGGGACATCCCATCATGGGCATAGAAGTGCAACAGTGCATGGAAAGTGAAAGATAACGGGAAAGAAACACAGTGAACACTTTAGAGCCTTTGGTTCAGATTGGGTTCCAGAAAAGGACAAAGGTTGGGATGATCAGGGGAGAGCTTGTTATTTTGTCTGACCCAGTTCACCCAAACCAGCCTGGATAGATCATTTCCCTCCTCAAGTACATAGAGAAGCTCTTTTGAAAACTTTTAAAGCTCTGGTTCTGAACCACAGCCACAATATATTTACAAATGAAACTAATCTTTTCCAATAAGAGTACTTAGCAAGAGCCATCTGATGGATTTGAAATATTTAGTTTATCTACTCTTTTTATGCATTAGCATATTAATCTGCCTTTCCAGGCTCAAATGCAGCCTTTGTAGTACTACTTTTCAGGGTTTTTTTTCCTGATGTCTTGTGACTTGTCTGTGTAATTCACGTTTGAAAAGCCGCAGAAGATTTTAAGAGAACAAGAGAACTACACAAATCCCTTCCCAAATCCTTCAATCTTTAGATAAAAAAATCCCCACATTAATGTTTGTAAACCCAATAATGGGACAAATTCCAACCATTTATGGCTACATTTGCAATTGAGTTCTCTGCTAACATGAAGATTAAAGCAGGGATTAATTTCTAGCCCAAAGACCCAGTGTTTAGCTTCATATACTGTCAGTAGCCAATGCATTCTTTGATCACAGGATATACCAACATGTAAAGAGTATAGGAACGATAAAAATGGTCATTTCTGATATCTCTTGTTTGAAATAAAGATTAAAACCATTTAAAAAAAATTCCATCTCCATATTTTCTCCATGCATTCTTTTGTACTTTTAATGGGAGAGCTGTCTTGGCATAGTGCAAAGCTGTCCAGGGTCTGGCAAAGTGCATTACCTAATGCTGTTTAGTTGGAGTTAAAAAATACAAAGACGCCAGCCCCAGTGTCTTTATACTAAGGGTAATTTGATAGTGTTACTGTAGGTGAGCTCCTTGCCCTATGCGGTGACCCCAGTAGCAAAATGGCATTCTGATCTGGCAGATAAACAAGACTGTGACAAATAGCCCTGACATCCTTGTCAGAAGAAAAGACATGACTCAGACCTGGTATCTGTGAGCAGACCAGTGCCACCCTTCTGTGACAAATGGTTTTAGTCTGACAGTGTGTTTCACTGCTTGAACTTTCATCCATCAAAACAAGAGACAGAAGCACAGGGAGAGGGAGGCGAGGAAGGAAGAGCTAGAGAGAGCCAGAGATACAGACAGAACAGCTGGGCTGCCGGCTTTTGTATTAGGAGTCACATCTCTTTCCAGCATTTGAATACTGTGTGATTCGCACTTGCCTCCCCAATAGAGAGGTGGATCCCCAGAACTCAGGACGTGTGATATTTCTTATCAGGAACATTGGCAACACATGGATGGATACTATGGGACAGATTTGTTAAAAAAATAATAAAAAAACCCAGAATCCACCATCTGCACACCTAAATAAGCAGCTAGTAGACTTTAAATACAGAGTTCAGCTCTTATTTAGGCACCTGACTCAAGTGGCCAGCACTCAGCAGCAAACTCTGTTCTCAGCATGCTGCTAGGTGCAACGTTCTTTTGAAAATCTGGGCTCTTAATTTGGGTACCTAAATGAGATCCGAGCTTCTCTGAAAATCTGGTCTCAGTTGTTGGCTCTGAGCGCTTTGGAAAATCTGGCCCTGTATAAAACTCCAAATGGGATCAGTTAGTTGAAGTTAGCTGAACCCATAACTGATGCATTGTGAGTAGTAATTGAGTGAGTAAAATTGGCAGGTGATTAGTCAGTCCTCAATGAGGACTAATTACTTTGTCTAACTGTTTAAATTAGATCAGGTGTCTTTTTTGAAATAAAGGTCTTGGCTACACTTGAGAGTTACAGCGCTGGTGGTGGCTTTATAGCGCTGTAACTCACTCCCCGTCCACACTGGCAAGGCACATACAGCGCTGTATCTCCCTGGCTACAGCGCTGCATGTACTCCACCTTGACAAGAGGAATAAAGAGTATAGCGCTGGTGCTGCAGCGCTGGGGTGCCAGTGTAAACAGGGAATAATCTTACTATGCTGTAGCTGGCCTCCGGAAGCTTCCCATAATGCTTTTAAGTAAAGATAACTCTCTTTACTTGTGATGCCTCTGTTTGTTTTGTTGTGAACTCCAGGCTCCTGGAGCTGCTTATCTAAAAAACCAAACACAGCTACTGTTTGAATGAGCTCTCTTTGGAATGCCCACAGCTAGTGTTTGCTTGAAGAGAGGGGGGCTTGAGGAGAGAAGCAGCACGGTGTGCGGGAGGGAGGGGGTCCATTTCGGGGAGGCTGCTTATCTGGTCTGTGAGGAAAAAAACGAAGAAAGCTATTTGCTTTCAGTGAGCGAGAGAGGGGTAGGGGAGGGGGTCGGAACTTGCAGTTGCTGACAGAGTGTCGGCTCCAAAAATCCACTCTCTCTCTCCCCCACGCTCCTTGTCACACTCCACCTCCCCTTTTGAAAAGCACGTTGCAGCCACTTGAACGCTGGGATAGCTGCCCATAATGCACTGCTCCCAATGCCGCTGCAGATGCTGCAAATGTGGCCACAACAGTGCGCTGGTAGCTGTCAGTGTGGCCAGACTGCAGCGCTTTCCCTATTCAGCTGTACGAAGACAGCTTTAACTCCCAGCGCTGTGCAGCTGCAAGTGTAGCCATACCCAAAGACTGTGTGCCTTATTTTCCAGATAGAATAACTATAATAAACTCCAGCTGCAGGCCCCTCAATTACATCCATTGAACAGAGTTGACCAAATACTGCTTTTAGTTATAACGGTAAACTCTGAAGTTTGCTGAATCTGAATAAATTTTTCAAGCTTCCCTGAGGGTTTTTTAAATATTCTATAGTTTACCAGAAAGTAGGTCGTGTTTTAAATGTGCTAAATTATACTTAGAAAGGTGTGTTCTCTCCCTCCTGCAGAACAGGATGCTAACATGATTTCCCAACAGTTCAGATTCTCACAGCAGAAGTCAAGGAAAAACATGTTTTCAGCCATTCATGTGAATGCACAATTACACCAGGAAACATTTGATGTTTAGGTAACCATGAAAATGATCCTAAATTGAAGGACATGAAAACAAGACAAAGTAAGTGACTAGAGCTGTGTGAGACTTTTACAACAAAACAGGGAAAACTCAGCTAGATTTGAGTTTGGCTCCAAGCTGAAAAATCCAATTCAGGTGAATATGGGCTATTCCGGTTTAAGAACCATCAGAAACTCAATGGTCCCTCATATTTTCAAGCTCAAAGCATTCCCGTTTTAGCTGAGTGTTGCATTAAGTTTGTTAGAACCTGAAACTCAAAGCAAATTTCAGGGGTATGAAAGTTCCTGTTAAACTCACCACCCAGTTTCTCACAGCTTTTGTCAGAGTGGATATTTTGACAGCCAAGGTGGTGAGCTAGATTTTCAGCTGATGTAAATTAGCCCAACTTCATCATAGTGAGTGGAACGGTGGCAGTGTCTGTCCCAGTGAGCATTGAAAGTGCATAAATAAGTGATAAGGGAGGGAGGATGAGTCTGTGGCTAAGGCATAGGAATGGGAGCCCCTCCTTAAAACTCTCCTCTGCCATGACGCCTACAAAAACCACATAAATGGGTGGGTCACTGGGCTCTGATTCTCAAAGGTCATTAGGCACCTAATTCCTATTGACTTCAATGGACATTAGACAACTAAATTCCTTTGAGGATCTGGGCCCTGGTATGTGACAGCTGCTTATCATGATGGCCAGTATCTTCTCACAGTTACCTTGTGCTCTTTCATGTCCATTTCTTGTTTTATATTATCTCTGTGCGGCAAGGGCCATCTTTCTGAGATGTGGTGGTAAGTGTCCTATCACAATGGGGCACCTCTGTTATTAAATGTGGACAGTAACATGTCCCTACTTCACAGGGGTGCTATTTGGTTGAAATCCTTAATATTTGTAAGCGCTCTTGGAGATCATCTAATAGAAGGCACTCCAGAAGTGCAAAATATTATTATTATTATTATTAGTCTAGGGGTGAATTTTACTTATAGAGGGAATAAAATATAAGAAAATAGTCATCTAGGGCTTAATGCAAAGCTCACTGAAATCAATGGGAAGCTTTTCATTAAGTTCTGTGAACTTTAGGTCTGGTCCCTGTAAAAAAGAAAAAGGGAAAACACACACTGAAATAGTCACTTTTTCCCAATTCATAAATAAATGTAATGAATAGATTATCATGATAAGTCAGAAGGAAAGGGGCAAGGAATAATTCATTACTGTTGCACATCTCAGAGTTGTATTCAGTAAACCACAATTCATGATAATAATGTGCTGTTCCATTATTATAATGACTTAGCTGTTTATATTGCACTGAAACACTAAAAAAGGAAAATTGAGGGCAAAAAATAATTAAGAACAGGACATTCTAATCAGTACTCTGATGTTTCAGCAGTAGAGCTGGGTGAACAACTGATTTTGTTCCTTGCTGTCAATTCAGATTTTTTTTAAAGTATGCTTTGAGTTGACCCAAAACTTTTTTTTTTTCAAAAATTTTAGCAAATTGAAAAGTTAAAAAAATAATTTTGGGTTAAATGAAACATTTTTTTCAAGTCAAAATGAAATATCTCATTTCAGTTTTCAGTGTGTTTTACCTTTTTAAAAAATGGAATTGAAGAAAATTTCAAAATAAATTTCATTTTGAGTCAAAACATTGCAATGTTTCATTTAAAAAATGTTGATATGAAACTTTTTGACTTTTTTGTTATCTTTTTTTCCCTCTACACAAACAATTTGGTGAAATGGACTTGAATTTGTTAGACCATTTGTTATTGCCCAATCTGCACTTTTCATCAAAAACAGTTTTGGCCACAAAATATCATCCTGCCCCATTCAGCACCAGAACAGGATCAGAAACCATGATCGCAGTGTCCATTATATTACCTAATAGGACCTCATTCCTAACTGTAGGCACATTCTTAAGTTTCACTGACTTTACATACTTAAATCCCATTGACTTCAGTGGCTCATGGGATTAAGGGCTTCGCTCAATTGGCTCCCAACAAATTCAGTGGCGCTGAAGGTGCCAGCATCTTGTAGTATTGTGCCCTTTAAAACATAGTACATCATCCCAATCATTTAAGGGCTGATCCAATGGGAGACTTCAGGCTTAAATTGTGGATCAAGCACTTACAATGTTTGGCCATCTCCATACCACTCCTTACGCTACATATTAGTCTTAACTTTGCAAAAGTTCTGACTAGAGAACTGTGGCCTTGTTTTTCAGCTTTTTCAAGTGCCTTCCATACCAAGAGGTCTTCATGAAACTGATGGAAAAAAATCTATTTAAACTGGAAATAAATGTCCTTGCTGACCGCATCCATAACTTGATCCTTCTCTTTCACAGAATGAAAAATAATAATTAACACCCTATCTGAAATTTTAGAGTTATTTCCTCAAGGTAACTTCCTGTCCACGCCCCCCCTTCACTGAAGGAGAGTGAAGAGCACAGTGTTTGGTCAGCAGTGTCCCTGCACTAATGCAGCTTGGGAGCCTTGTAGAGCAGATACCTTCCACAGTGGGACATCTCTTAAGGCCCCCTCCTTTTGGCCTCCTAACTAAGGGCTTGTCTTCACTACTGGGGTAAGTCAACCTAAGTTACGCTACTCGAGCTACGTGAATAATGTAGCTGGAGTCAATGTAGTTTAGGTCAACTTACCCCAGTGTCCTCACTGAGTTGCGTCGACGGGAGACACTCTCCTGTTGACTTACCTTACTCTTCTTGGGGAGCGGGAGTACCGGAGTTGGCAGGAGAGCACTCTGCCTTCAATTCAGTGGGTCTTCAGTAAACCCATTAAATCGACATCCCCTGCATTGATTACAGCAGTGTCAATCTCCCTGTTAGTGAAGACAAGCCCTAAGTGCTTGATCTTGTACCATTCAACTCAATGGAAGCTTTTCCACTGGCTTCAACAGATGCAGAATGAAGCACTAATGCTACCACAAGGTATTGAAGTCCATTTTACCTTTATTATTCACATGGCTGGTTGTGTCATTAATTTTAAAAAGTATGCATTAAATCTGATTTTTTAGTTAATGAAACCACAGTTTGGACTACAGCGCAGTCACATTTTTTCTAAATTTAAATTAAAAGATTTTTTTTATGATGCAGTCATAGAATCATAGAAGATTAGGGTTGGATGAGACCTCAGGAGGTCATCTACTCCAACCACCTGCTCAAATCAGGACCAATTCCAATGAAATCATCCCAGCCAGAGTTTTGTCAAGCTGAGTCTTTAAAACCTCTAGGGATAAGGATTCCACCACCTCCTTAGGTAACCCATTCCAGTGCTTCACCACCCTCCTAGTGAAATAGTTTTTCCTAATATCCAGCCTACACCTCCCCCACTGCAACTTGAGACCATTACTCCTTGTTCTGTCATCTGCTACCACTGAGAACAGTAGAACTCCATCCTCTTTGGAACTCTTCAGGTAGTTGAAGGCTGCTATCAAATCTCCCCTCACTCTTCTCTTCTGCAGACTAATTGTTGTTTGTTTTGTTTTTAGGGAATTGGACATTTCCATTTTTTTTAGTAGCGCTAGTCTGGATGAATCATTTTCAAACTAGGGGTTGTTCTCGAACTCTGCTTTACCTGTTAGCTTCACCTTGCTATTTGTTAATCAAGTCATGTAGTCAGCCACTAAGCATTCTGCTCTCAGATTGAATGACTGAAAAATTATAAACAGGAGATCAAGGAATTGCTAATAATGAGTCAGAGAGTTTAAGGCCAGAAGGGATCACTAGTTTGCCCAGTCTGACCTCCTGTATAGCACAGGCCATGAACACCACCCATATACCAAACCCAACAATGGAAATGAGACCAAAGTAAATGAGACCCACAAGAGACTAGACCATTATATGCCAAAGGCAGACAATAGGAGGGACTGAGGTGCACCAGTGCTCAAGGCCCCTGCAATGAATAAATGAGATATATCCAGATAATCCACATGTTGCACAGAAAGACAACAACAACAACAACAACAAAATCCTCCTAGGCACTGCCTATCTGACCTGGAGCGGGGAAATTCCTTCTCCAACCCACATATGGCAATCAGTTAGATCCTGAGCATTTGAACAAGAACTAGCCAGCCAAGCACCAGAAGGAGAGAATGCTCAATGCCATATCAGAGCCCTGACCACCCAAAGTATCATCTCTAGCTTTGTCCATCCCTTATGCTTCAGAGGAAGACAATAAGAAAAACTCCCAGAATACACTGGGGGAGGGGGAAACAATCTCTTCCTGACCCTTGCAGGTGAGTGGCTGAAATGCTGAAACATGAGCTTTAGGAACATAACAGCTAAACCAGAAGTGAGGCCCATTGAGCCCTGCCCCCCAACATCGAAAGCAACCCCATCATACAATTGCACTCATAAACTACTCTGTCTTAAAACTAATTAAGTTGTTTGCCCCCACAACTCCTATTGGGAGATGGTTCCAGAATAACATACTTTCTGGTAAGGCCATTCAAATGAACGGTCATTTGTTCTAAAACTTGTGAAATGTTTGAGATTGAAATGTAACATGGAGAACACAGCTGCTGTCTGAAACCTGTGAATAATGGATAATACCACACCATGAATCTCAGCAAACCAGGATTTTATGTATTTATTTATTTATTTTACTATTCAACCAACTTTAATCATTCACACTGACATTCCGTATTCACACATATTATCATATGAAACTCTTAATTATACTAGAGAATTTAATGAAAAAAAAATTCTTTTCTGTGGCATCTTTGTAATTAAATTACATGCGCCTCAAAATGAGCTGGAAGATTTGTACTTCATTGTGTTATAACACTGGGCTTTTACCTCTGGGACCTCTAAGTGCTTAGAACTACAGTGATGGTTACTATAGAGAAAACAGTACTAGACAGACATTTTTCATAACAAATGGGAGGAGAGGGTGTGATCAAAATAGACATTGTATCCATTTAGTAGTACATTCTATAATTACTATGTGCCAGACTGAAGTTAATATGCTATGAAACACGCTAAGGACCAATGAATACCTAAGTCTAAGTGAATTATGAAGTCCACTGAAATCAAATATATTCACGGCATATATTTAAACTTAACTTGAAGGATAAAGAGGACAGCCGAAGGTGGATCTCATCACTGCAAATCCATGGCCATAGGTGGCTTACAATTCTTTGCAATAATAATCTTAGACAACTGTCCCTTAGATTTATAATAACTAGGTCAATTACTTTGTAGCTTCCCTTCCCTTCTAATTTGTGTCATATCCAATGAGAGCACAGTGATTTGGCAGCCATAGCACAGCACTAAACATGAGGCATGGACTCTGACATTTAGTTAGAGTATTAATTAGAACAAACTTGTTTCCAAGAATTGGGAAAAATTATGAAAATAATACAAAAAAAGTTCTCAATAATGATCCCTCTCCACCCAGTCATATGCTCTGGGCTCCAACTTACAGGTCCGAAGAGATCCCTAAAAATACACATTACTTTTAGAGATGGAAAGAGTTCCCTACTTCACACCTAACATCAATACACTTAAAAATGTCCATAGCTATGAGATGAGCCAGAGATTGTGGGCCAGATGCTCAGCTCAGTGTAAATGGGTACAGCTCTATTGGCAAGAATAATAATGCCAATTTACACCATCTGAGGATCTGGCCCAAAGTTCTTTCTTTAGCTTGAGTAATAGAGGTCTCACCCTTGGAGATGGTTGTCCCAAGTTCAGCCCCTATGGATGACCTTTAGTGGTATATTGTGTTACTAAGCTAAACTTTGCTCTCATTTAGTGGCTTTACTGAGAGCAGGATCCAACCTTTTCACCTAAGTGGTAGGGAAGAGTCATTCCTTTCACTACAGGAATCACAGGGTGTCCTGTGTCCTGTATTATGCAGGATTTCTGACTAGATGACACCAATGGTCTCTCTTATTTTTAAAATATCCATTCCCTATCCTTATGAAAGGGAATTCAATGAAACACTTTCATACATTTGGAACAGTTAAAGGTGCTTACCGAGCAAATATGATGGAGAGGTCCAAACATTAGGACATTTTGGGACAAGGTACAGTTAAGAATTAACTCAATATTTCTTTTTTTGTTCCAGACAGTGTTCATAATGAGCCCAGCAACTGGAATTTGCACTTCCTGATTCATGAGAATGCTGGTTCCTATTAAGTTCATTGGTAGCAAAGCATCTGATATCAGGACTCTGGAAATGACCTACATCTCCCAAGACAGCAAGGTAGGACAGTTGCAAGGCAGCCCTTGGAAGAATAGCATAGAAGAATAGGAAAGAGTTCACAGATTTAATGACACTTGGTCTTATGTTAGACATTTTCCATTGACAAACACATTGCTGTCTACCTTTGGGTTTTATACTGGTGCCCATCACCACAGTATCTGTGCACTTTATTGTGGAATGGTGATATGTATTGAGGCAATCTGTTGAGGATCCTGCCAAAGCAGTGTCATAAACAGTTATGGACTAATGACATTTTCAACTGAGTCAGTTTCCTGAATGTCATATTTCCCACAATTCCAACAACTTGTTTCTCTTTACTCCTTGCTTTTAAATAATGGACAGGATCGTTATCTGGTATAAACTGACTAGTCAACTCTGCTTGGCTGGAGTGGGATGGGGTGGGACCATGTGTCCACATATTGCTTACATCTTCCTGACACTTCTCAGGTGGCCTGAGTTTTAGATGCCATTAGCAAGACAAATCACTGTTCTCAGGGGAGTTACTGGGGATGGTCATTGGACTAAGGTTAAAAGAAAAGGGAAAATTCCTTGTGCCCTTCTCCTCCCATGAGCAGCCAGCCAGAGGTCAGCCACAGTCTGGCCCTTGACTTACAGTAGGGATGTTTGAACCTCAAAAGATGCCCCATTTGAATGCAGTTCAAACAGCCAACATTTTGGATGCTTACTCAAACTTTCTGGCCTTCTTGAGTCTTCAAAAGTGGGATGGAGTTCTCATGAGATTCCTCAGACGTCTTACTTTATGTATTGGCTGAAATGTCACAAGAACAGTTTGCTTGTTTGTTTCTTTCCACTGCTGTTTCAGCAGGTTCCAGCCGAAACCTTGAAGGTGCAAAGATGTTCAGAAGTGAAAACCAATTAGAGGCCACATAGCTGAACATTTCAGAACATCCAGAAGTGTTGGGTGTAGGCGTGACCAGTGCTTCTGTACAGAGGAAGTTCCCTTACATTTTTTTTTCAAACTAACTACTGAAGGCCTAAGTGGGACCTAAGTGGTGAATAGTTCTTGTATTGTTCCTGGCATGTGGTAAATCTGGAGTTCTATAGAACTGTTATTGCTTATTCTAAAAGTGAATTTGGCCCATATGATTTCTTTAAAACTAGATATATGACCTGAAAGCTAGTGGCAAATATCTATAGATAGATAGATAGATAGGAGCTCACCTGTATTTAATCACATTGAGAAATTACACACAAACAAGGGAACAAAAGCAGAAGGTCACCAATGAATCTGTGTTCTGTAATTGCAGTCTCACTATGCCACAGCATACCACAAGCAATCTACAGAGGTTAAAAACACAGCGTGACTCCATATATGTGGGGTGACATTTGCTGCAAGGAACATCTCTGCAGCTGTAATGCAGTTAAGCATTTTGAACACTAGTTCAAGAGATATTTCATTATTGATGCAACTGTGCTTTAAGAAATACTTGGGTCACTGTTTCTAGCTCCATCCTAAACCTGAGAGGTGCATACAATTTTGGAAATTTTTTGGATGTCAAAAGAAAAAAATGTCTTGGGTTCACTTGGAGTTTTACGGTAGATTTGGTTCAGGTCCATTCTTATTTTTTCCAAATCTGCTCGTATATCCCTACTTGTTTGCTCTTGTTTCAGAACATACAGAATATGAGTTAAGTCCTCAGCAGCTGGAGGGAATGCAAGTCAGTTTGCATGAGGTTCGTGATGGATCTTACCCAAGAGGGAACCTTAGTTGCAGCCATTTCCAAAGAAGAAGTGATGGCGATTGCATTTTCTTATTCAATTTAGATTTTCCCACAGTAGCAAGAAATGTCTCTTAATAATTTATCTGGAGTTTAAGTATAATATTGTTAATTGATAGAAGTAATTTCAGTGCTTTTTAATATAGCAAGTCTCTAGTGTGCAATACGGTTAGTTATTGAATGGCATAAAACACGCAGAAGCCTTTTTTAATTTAACTCTAAGTTCCAAGTTCATTTTCACATTGAGCTGAAGCAAGGATATCCCAATGAACTTCACATTAGGATAAATCTTCTTGAATCTCATCAGCAATGGAATCTCATGTTAACCAATCACAAAATTATACATAATATACTACAGGTGGAAAGTAGATATTATGAGCAAAATCCTTAGCTGGTGTGAACTGGAGTAGCATCATTGACCTCAATAGTCCTATGCTAATTTACACCAGATGATGATGTGACCCTATTTTTTCTTGCTGGTAAAAATACCATTGCTGTGGTACAAAGACCTACCCAGTTTTTCTACTTATGGCATTTACCACAGCTACACATTGAAGTTCGGATGAAGTGTACCTCATTTGCATTTATGGCCACATTTGATCTCTACCTTTCACATCTAATTTGAATGTTTCGATTTAGTGCAGTTTTAATACAGCTACACTTCTCATACATAGTGAATCGGGTCCACTCCCTAGTCTGTACAGACTTCCGCAACAGCCGCTGTGCTCCGGACTGAGCCCCTGTGGCGGAAATTCCACCAGGGAGCAGACTGTGGTGACAGGAAGTTCCCACAAGCTCTCTTCTGCCCAGCCTGTGGTGCAGTCGCCAAATGGGTGGTGCTTGCAGGGGAGGGAGCATGACCAGCTGTATACCTTGATTCTGTGTACCTGACACAGCAGCCTGCACTGGCAGAGCACCTACCACATGGAACCCCTTTCGTATTTTAATGCTGCCTTCCCTTATTGCCTCTATGTATCACCTCTATAACCATCTTGGGGTTCATTAAATAACAAACCAGTGAATGAGAAAGGAATAAAACTTCAATAAAACAATCTGGAGAGCTTCTGTAGTGAGCTGCTGCACACAATCATGTGGTGTTCCCAAGCCCCACCCCCAGAGCACCTCGCAAATTCCTATGTTCATAATACTGTCTCTGAGGGACTTTCTCTAAATTATAATCTTCTAGAAACATAGCCCTACATCTTTCCTCTTAAATAAAAACAAATTAACTTTATATATATATATATAGAGAGAGAGAGAGAGAGAGAGAGAGAGAGAGAGGAAAGATGTAGAGCTAGGTTTGTAGAAAACTATAATTTAGAGAGAGAGATATATATACACAGAGAGAGAGAGAGCTAACAACTATCTAATAAAACATACATTGAATTCTCAACCCACGTAGTACATTTTCATAAACCCAATGTGTCAAGTACCTAGGGAGGAGAGGTTACCAGCACATCACTCTTGAGTGAGTCTTTACCACTCACTTTCCGCAAATACCCCTTCTCCAGGCAGGTTAGCAAAACTCTATGAGTCTTTCAGGACATTTAATCTCCCATTCTGATCTTCTCAGTCTCAGCCTTTCATTAGAGTCTGAGTTGTTCTCTTGTTCCTTGACAGTTTCTTTTTTGTGTATTGATGATAAAGCATCAGTCAGATGGGAAATGCCAGAGTCCACCTCAGCTGGCAGTGTGTTGGAGCTTTCTGGGATTACTCCTAGGTCTCCTCCATTATGTTGAAATGTGTCCCCCTGGTCTTTCTGGACTATATAAAACCTTGGATGCAGCTGTTCTTTAATTGTACCCCTTTGGCCCCAAGTACTGGATGTGTGTTTCCTCAGGCACACTCTATCACTTGGGTTAAGAGATGGGCGATCACGGGCCCTTTTGTCAAAATCATGTTTCTGCTTCCACTTCCGATTTTCTTTCATCTTCTGTATGGTTTCATTCTTATGAGATTTCAGTAAATTATCAGTAATTGGTAAATTACATCTGATCTTTCTTCCCATTAACAGCTGAGCTGGAGAAAAGCCATTCTACAGGGTGTACTTCAGTAAACCAGTAACGCTTTATACAAATCACCCCCACTGTCAAGAGTCTTTTACATAAGGTTCTTAACTGTCTATATAGCCCTTTCGACAAGTCCATTTGATTGGGGGAAATTTGGAATTGATATTTTGTGATGAAAATCCCAATCTATGGCAAATTGCCTAAAATCTGCACTGGAAAATTGTGGGCCATTATCACTAAGGACTTCATCTGGAGTTCCATGTCTGGAGAAGATTCCCTTCATGCCAGCTATCACTGACTTACTATCAGTACTGTGCTGTGTGCAAATTTCTGGATACAGAGAATAATAATCTGTGACTATTAAATTGATTGCCAGGTAAGTAAATCAGTGCCAACCTTCTCATAAGGCCTTTGTGGAACTGGATGAGGTCTCAGTGGCTCTGTCTGTTGGCATGGCTTGTATTTCAAGCTTGAAAAGCAGTTTTCTACCACATTCGTGATGTCGTGATTGAGCCGCAGCCAATACAGTATCTCTTGTGCTCGTTGTTTGCACGTCCTAAATGACCCTCGTGGATCTTCCATAGCATTGCTTTTTGGAGGTTCATTGGAATTACAACCTTACTGCTCTTGGAAAATCACCCCATTTATCACAGTAAGTTCATGTCTGCAGTTTCAATATCCTCTTATACTTGGACAGCAAATGCTTATTTCTTCAGGCCTCCCTTTAATTATGACTTCTTTAAAAATTCGAAATGATTCATTTTTATCCATTTCCTTTCTTATTTGTTGCAGTTTCCTGTTAGCTATGGAAATTGGCTTTATTATCAGATCTACATAGGCTTGCATCTCTGGCTCTAAAGTCTTCTCTGGTTTCGTGGGAGCCACTGCTCTGGAAGGTGACGCAGCAGTGAACATGAATTTACCAGCTGCGTAGGTCAACCAAATCAGACTTTGCAGCTTTATCATCATTCTTTGACTCCTTTAGGTACAGTCATTTAGTGGATTGCTAAATAACGCTTTCAGGGGGCTTGTGGCAACTTCCACTGTCTGTCCATAAAGATACTGATTGAATATCTCACAGGCAAACAATATTCCTAAAAGCTCCATCCTGACATGTCCATATCTGGTTTCTGCCTCAGTCATCTCCTTTTCACTACAATGAGAGGGAGCATGTACGTGGTGTTTTTATGGTTGATGCTAGCAATGCACCTCCCCTTCACTGAAATATTTGTTTCAGAATAACCAGTGACTTTTATTTTTGTTCGTCCCAGGTTTGGGCTTGTTTTCAGTCTCTCATAATCACATTCAGACAGAATATTAATCTGAGCTCCTGCGTCCAGTTTCAGTGGAATCATTGTTCCAGTCACTGTCATAGGCAGTATCCAATCCCTCTCATCAGGCTTGCTAAATCCCAGTGCATCTATAAAAAACTCCTCAACCAGATTGTCTTTAACTGAATGCACTTGCCTTCACTGCATGTGGGATCTTCAGCATTTTTTTTTTAAATCACACATTTATGATAGTTTCCCAAAGGCAACACACTGTTTGGGGCTATGCTGTGATCCACACTTTCCACATGGCCATCTGTACCCAGTCTTCCCTCTAGCAGTAGTTTTCATAGCGAGTGGTTCTACTCTTTGATTTGACCTATTCTGGCTATATTCTTTTTTACTTAGTACATGAATAGCTCCTTCTGGTGAATTCAGTTCTTTTTTTTGCTTTCACAGTTTCTGCTGCCCTGCACATTTGGAGATCTTGTTCCAAAAGTTAAGTCTCCTTCACCGAGCCATCTCTCTCTTAACACGTTGTCTTTAATGTCACACATGATTCTATCTCTGATCAGAGACACTGTCAGCTCACCAAAGTCACAGGTTTTACTGAGTTTCCTTAATTCTGTGACACACTGCTCTATGGTGTCATCAGTTTTTTGCATGCATGTAAAAAATGTGTCTCTCTTAAAGGTTTCACTCCTTTTTGGCATGCAAAGCTCCTCAAATTTAGTCAGTATTTTACTTAACTTCGTTCTTTCACCTTCTTCAAACTTAAAGTTGTAATGAATATCCAATGCTTCCTCCCCAACAAAATGAAAAAAGATTGATTTCATTTTTATCGTTTTTCTCTTCTGTCCCCATGGCTGCTAAATACAATTCAAATCTCTGTCTGAATTTTTTTCCAGTCCTCTGCAACATTGCCTGACAATTGCACACTGGATAGTTGTTGCAACACATCCATATTTGGCTTCTTTCCCCTTTCTTAAGTTAGTCAAGCTACTATTGTTCTCACCACACACATGCAAAAGTCTCAGTGTCTGGTGCTCCTCATGCTTCCATGGTGCCTCCCCTTGTCTCTGCTTTCAGCTGCAAACACAGGAGTTAACTTTAAAATATCTGCAGTTTCCTTCTCATTCAGCACTTCTGACACCATGAAACAATCACATAGTTCATTAAATAACAAGCCAGTGAATGAGAAAGGAATAAAACTTTCATAAAATAAACTAGAGAGCTTCTGTAGTGAGCTGTTGCACCCAGCCATGTGGTCTTCCCAACCCAGCCTCCAGGACACATCTCCAGATTCCTACGTTCATAATACTGTCCCTTCTGAGGGAGTGTCTCTAAATTATAATTTTCTACAAACATATTTCTACACCCTCTGCCAGGGTTCAGAGAGTGGCAAGAAGTTACTTGTGTGGGGACAATGGATCGGGGACAGGAACAGGCTATGTGGCTCACCTATCCCTGGCCCATAAGACACCCTGCCAGGAGCTGCCATAGAACACTTTTGGCTAGTCTGGTTGTGGGAGCTTTGGGCACGTGGGACCCCCACAGCGAGCCGGTGCTGAGAGCGTGAGGAGTCAGTCAACGCTACGCCCAGCTCATGAGACAGCTCATGGTGTCCGACACCATCAGGTGGTCCAGAGACAACTACACGGAGCACATCATGGGACACCGTCAGTACTAGGACTAGTAAACAACACCACTGGTCAGGGAAAATAACCCACTTACTCCCCTGACGAACCAAGGGACGCACCCAATCCAGGTACCTATTCGCTATAACAATATGACTTAGGGTATGTCTACACTACCCTCCAGATCGGCGCGTAATGATCAATCTATCGGGGATCGATGTATCGTGTCTCGTCTAGATGCAATACATCGATCCCTGAACTCAGCCCCCGTCTACTCCGGAACTCCACCAGGTCAAGAGGCGGAAGCGGGGTCGACGGGGGAGCGGCGGCCGTCAATCCCGCGGAGCAAGGACAGGAGGTAAGTCAATCTAAGTCGATCTAAGATATGTCGACTTCAGCGACGCTATTCTCGTAGCTGAAGTTGTGTATCTTAGATCGATCCCCTCCCCCAGTGTAGAGCAGGCCTTAGATTCTAAATACATTCTATGGGTGGCATACCTGAGATCACTTATTCACTGACTCTTTAAAAACTGCCACACCCCAGTCTGGGTCTATGCTGGTTATGTGCGATGTATGTATCTTTTGAACCTCGTAACCATTACTTGTAACCTCTCATAACTTAAGCCTGACCCCAGATGTGCAGTACCTTCCTACTTAACTTAAGAACATAAGAACATAAGAAAGGCCGTACCGGGTCAGACCAAAGGTCCATCTAGCCCAGTATCTGTCTACTGACAGTGGCCAATGCCAGGTGCCCCTGAGGGAGTGAACCTAACAGGCAATGATCAAGTGATCTCTCTCCTGCCATCCATCTCCATCCTCTGACGAACAGAGGCTAGGGACACCATTCTTACCCATCCTGGCTAATAGCCATTTATGGACTTAGCCACCATGAATTTATCCAGTCCCCTTTTAAACATTGTTATAGTCCTAGCCTTCACAACCTTCTCAGGTAAGGAGTTCCACAAGTTGACTGTGCGCTGCGTGAAGAAGAACTTCCTTTTATTTGTTTTAAACTTGCTGCCTATTAATTTCATTTGGTGACCCCTAGTTCTTGTATTATGGGAATAATTAAATAACTTTTCCTTATCCACTTTCTCAACATCACTCATGATTTTATATACCTCTATCATGTCTCCACTTAGTCTTCTCTTTTCCAAACTGAAGAGTCCTAGCCTCTGTAATCTGTCCTCATGTGGGACCCTCTCTAAACCCCTAATCATTTTAGTTGCTCTTTTCTGAACCTTTTCTAGTGATAGAATATCTTTTTTGAGGTGAGGAGACCACATCTGTACACAGTATTCGAGATGTGGGCGTACCATGGATTTATATAAGGGCAATAATATATTCTCAGTCTTATTCTCTATCCCCTTTTTAATGATTTCCTAACATCCTGTTTGCTTTTTTGACCGCCTCTGCACACTGCGTGGACATCTTCAGAGAACTATCCACGATAACTCCAAGATCTTTTTCCTGACTCGTTGTAGCTAAATTAGCCCCCATCATGTTGTATGTATAGTTGGGGTTATTTTTTCCAATGTGCATTACTTTACATTTATCCACATTAAATTTCATTTGCCATTTTGTTGCCCAATCACTTAGTTTTGTGAGATCTTTTTGAAGTTCTTCACAATCTGCTTTGGTCTTAACTATCTTGAGTAGTTTAGTATCATCTGCAAACTTTGCCACCTCACTGTTTACCCCTTTCTCCAGATCATTTATGAATAAATTGAATAGGATTGGTCCTAGGACTGACCCTTGGGGAACACCACTAGTTACCCCTCTCCATTCTGAGAATTTACCATTAATTCCTACCCTTTGTTCCCTGTCCTTTAACCAGTTCTCAATCCATGAAAGGACCTTTCCTTTTATCCCATGACAGCTTAATTTATGTAAGAGCCTTTGGTGAGGGACCTTGTCAAAGGCTTTCTGGAAATCTAAGTACACTATGTCCACCGGATCCCCCTTGTCCACATGTTTGTTGACCCCTTCAAAGAACTCTAATAGATTAGTAAGACACGATTTCCCTTTACAGAAACCATGTTGACTATTGCTCAAGAGTTTATGTTTTTCTATGTGTCTGACAATTTTATTCTTTACTATTGTTTCAACTAATTTGCCCGGTACCGACGTTAGACTTACCGGTCTGTAATTGCCGGGATCACCCCTAGAGCCCTTTTTAAATATTGGCGTTACATTAGCTAACTTCCAGTCATTGGGTACCGAAGCAGATTTAAAGGACAGGTTACAAACCTTAGTTAATAGTAACTTGGATTTTAAACATTAGCTTTAATAAAATTTTTCTTTCCTACCAGACTGAGTTTGAATTACTGTGGCATGAGCAGAGTGAAAGGTGGGCACCCAAGATCAGCAATGACACAGAAGATTGCAGGGGCACCTGGAGACAAGGGAATGATCGTGAGGTGGTTTGGGGCAGTAAAAAGTTGGTAAAAAGTTGTGTTCCTTTGCTATTTTGCTGGTACATTGTCAGTCTATTACTGCTTGTCTATTCCTGCTTTGGATTTCCAGTAAATGTTTGAATACTAAGAGCTTGGCACTGCCCAAATAACTTTTTTTTTTAACTTTTCATGATACACACACACAACTACTTTTCCCAATCCAGGACACAAATAAATATTTCAATAGCAGAATTTTCTGTGAGACCTAAATTCTGCTTCTCAGTCAGCTCTAGTCATCAACAAAATTGGCTTCTAAATTGTAGTTGCAAAAGACCAATGACTGAGGTTGTTACCCTCTTTTTACTTTTATTCTGGCAGTGCCAACAACTGGAAATGTGCTTGAGTAAAGACAGACTGCAGATGGAGGTCTCCAAAGCTGAGTTGGAGATTTGCTGCTAAATCCCACAGTCCGCCTTGAAAATTTCAGTCTGAGTTTTTGGTCCAAGAACTTTATAGGTAAAGATGATTAAAGCGCCCACGTTGATTTTCAGCTCCCAGGCTCAGTTGGCCAGTTTAGAAAAAAAAATCATCTTGCAACTTGTAAACCTAGCTGACATGCTAAGGGAGTCATTTTGGCTGTGTCCTCAGTAGAGAGCTGGTGTGTTCTTAACTTGAATTTGTTAAACTGAGTTAAACTCAAAGTAAAATCCTAGTTAAGACAAGGCAGTTTGCAGCTTTCACATAAGTGGGTTAACTCAACTTGAGAACACACCTTTTTTTCCTAGTGAAGACAAGGCCTGAGAGATAATGAGCGTGGAACCAACAGGTGTCTTCTGTAAAGCCACTTCACAGAGCAATGTCATAATTTATCAGACTGGTGCATTCTTTGGACACCTTCTGCACTTAGTTACACGGTGCAAACCCGGAGTCACTTCCATTGATTTCACTGGCATTACTCAAACTCTTACATTAGTGTAAATGGGAACACACATTGGCCCAAAATGGCCACATTGCCACTGTTCCATCCCCTCATCTCACTCAGTGTAGCTGCCCCTCAGGAAATCTCTGATTATTCAGTTTTTCTCTATTTTATTAATTTCCCAGGCTTACCCTTCTCTCTCGATTGCCATAAGTTCTTCCATGTGTACTTTAATTCAGCCTCCCCTGTAGTTCAACCTATTTACAATATGTAGAAACCTGTTCTACATGCTGTGCTGTTTAGTAAAGCTACAGGCCCAAACAGAAATCGACAGTGTTCGGTGACCTTTTCCGCTGACACCGCAGTCTCTTGTCCTGTTCCCTCCTTGGCATATTATCCACGGTATATCACATGATAGCTGAGCTATCTGCACAGATACAGAAAGAGCAGCAGAGAAAACAGAGATGACACAGAGAGGGTTGTGGATTTCTTAGAGTGGTAAGATACGCTTGTCCTGATTCTCTTTATGTGAGAACAAAGAGGCTGTATGATGCTAGGAAAAGGGAGGTGCTTTGCAACAGCTTTGCACAGCTGTAAATGACGACGCAAGGTGCAGTGAGAACCCAGGCCGAACAGGTAGCACGGCCATGTACTTCCTTGAAAGAGCTAAAATGGTGATGATGGATGGCACTAATGAGTATTTTGCAGTCACAAAGACCAAGGACTGGCTGGGACACGCAGGGGCGGCTCTATGTATTTTGCCGCCCCAAGCACGGCAGTCAAGCGGCTTTCGGCAGCATGCCTGGGGGAGGTCCGCTGGTAACGCGGATTCGGTGGTGTGCCTGCAGGAGGTCCGCCATGCCTGCAGGAGGTCCGCTGGTCCCGCGCCTTCGGCGTACCCGCCGCCGAATTGCTACCGAAATCGTGGGACCAGCAGACCTCCTGCAGGCATGCCGCCAAAGGCAGCCTGACTGCTGCCCTCATGGTGACCAGCAGGCCGCCCCCTGCAGCTTGCCATCCCAGGCACGCACTTGGTGCGCTGGTGCCTGGAGCCGCCCCTGGGGACACAGTGACTGACCTATTCTGACATCAGTAGCTGAAGACTAGGATTCAGACAGTATGGGGACGCTATCCCTCCCTCTCTGCAGCCACCAATGTTCTCACAGTGGCCATCATCTATACCTGGATGCCTCTCGTTAATTGAAAAACGGTTGAGCTGGTCAAACCTTTTTCATCAATTTTTTTTTCATGAAAACTGGCTTTTTGATTAAATGGCAATTTTAGTGAAAAATATTCTGTTTGCATTAAAAAAAATAGGCGTTTTGTTGAAAAAGCCAAGACATTTCCTGTTTGAAGTTTTCATTTTTCTGAGAATAACCAAAACATCTTAAAATAAAATACTGGCATGCATAAAATACTTTAGTTTTTGTCAAAACTTTTTACAAAGGGAAAAAAATTCACTTCTTGAACAAGCTCTAAAACCCAGCATTGCCCTCACCTTGCTGAGGTGTGTGCTGCATCCGTCCCTGTGCTTCTCAAATGAGCCTCCTTTTCTGTCACCTTTCACCAAACTTCAAATTTAATATAAAAAAAAATAAAACTCACTTCTCTGCATTTCCTCCCCTGACTGTGAGTTGCTTGTGTGCAGAGTGAAGCATGCAGCAGATGAAAGAGAGAAGGGTGGTGCAGTGCCTGTGTGCTCTGAAGGGATGTGTGGAAGATGAAGCAATTCTCACACTAGAGAGGGAAGGAGAGAAACGAGAGAGAGGGGAAGAAAGGCAAGGGAATTGTTTTGCTAGCAGCTGTTATTTGTTCAGCAATGTTGTTACCCAACAATGTCACACACTCTCACACTCTCACACTCACACACACAGACACACTGGGGTGGTTGTGTCCATAAATAAGAAGTGGAAGAAGCTGTTGTGTGTGCAACATTGATTGTGAACTGTGTGTGAACGTGAACACACCTACACAGCTACCTAGATGCTGAAACTGGGGCTGAAGGATGCTCTGACAACACAGGTTACACTACCGTTTCGTGCATGCACTCTACATACTATATATCCTCTGCTCAGACCACCTACATCTCATACAAAACAACAACAGTTCTGTCTTGCTTTGATATAGACCTCAGTACAGAAGGATGTCATGACATTGTATTGACTCATTTGGGCTGTGAAATGGATATTTTGGCTCAGATACTCTCCTGTGCTGAGATCTGAGGCAGGACCAAATACACCTAGACCAGTGGCCCCCAAACAGTGATGCGCACCCCCACAGGAGGATGTGGAGGAACATTCATTGGGGCATGGTGGGGCCCAGGCCAGCCCCCATGGGGGGTGTGGACAGAGCGTCACTCAGCCCCACTCTGTCCCCAGCTCCAGTCCAGCCCCGCACCCAGCCCCAGCCCCAGCCGCAGGTCCAACCCCCGCCCTGGCTTCAGCCACTGCTCCCAGCCCCCTCCCAGCTGAGGCTCCTGGCCTCAACCGTAGCCCTGCTCCCAGCCCTGCTTCCAGCTGTGCCCCCTGGCTCCCAGCCCCTAGAGTGGGCCCACTCCCAGACATGGCCCCTGCTCTGACTGCAGCCCCACTCCTGGCCGAGACTCCACATGCAGTGCCAGCCATGGCCACGCTCCCAGCCCTGGATCCCGACCGTGGCTCCGAGGGGGGCACGGACAAAAAAGCTTGGGGACCCCTGACCTAGACCATCCCTGTCGAACCTCATTTTAAAACTCTCCAGTGATGGGGATTCCACAGCCTCCCTTGAAAGCCTATTCCAGTGCTTAACTCTCCTTATAGTTAGAGAGTTCTTCTTAATATCTAAAGTAAATGGCCCTTTCTGCAGATTAAGCCAATTCTTCTTGTCCTACAGTCAGTGGCCATAGAGAACAATTGATCATGTCTTCTCTATAACGGCCCTTAAGATATTTGAGGACTGTTATCAGGTCCCCCCTTCAGTCTTCTTTTCTCAAGACTAAACATGCCCGCTTTTTTTTTAACCTTTGCTCATAGGTCGGGTTTTCTAAACCTTTCATCATTTTTGTTGATCTCCCCTGGAGTCTCTCCAATATATCTATATCTTTCTCAAAATGCGGTGCCAAAACTGGAAACGGTACTACAGTTAAGGCTGCACCAGTGCCAAGTAGAACAGGACCATTCCTTACATATGAATTCCTGTTGGTATATCTGTGCCAGTCCTGGTCAATTGCCTGAGTTAGAGCAGCTCAGGAGCCAATCTAAATTACACCAGCTGGCTATGGTCCTATAGGATCATATGCCAGTTATGAATTGGTGAAGTGCCATGTTCCCCCAAACCTTTGCCTTCCCGTTAGGGCATAGGAAAGGAGAAGGAGGAACAGCTACCACTCTTGTGCCAGTCTGATGGGAGGCGAAGGGGGTTGGCAAGGAGTTGGGTGAATGACAGATAGTGCGAAATAGGGAGAGGAAAATAGAGTCTGGTAGAGTTTGGGGCTGAAAGCGCGCCCTCTGCTCTTTGATCAGGGTCATTTTCAGGGCCAGGGGTGGCTCCAGACCCCAGCACGCCAAGCACGTGCTTGGGGTGGCATGCCGCAGGGGGCGCTCTGCAGGTCCCCGGGAAGGCGGCAGGTGGCTCCGGTGGACCTCCCGCAGGTGTGCCTGCGGAGGGTCTGCTGGTCCCGCGGCTCCGGTGGAGCATCTGCAGGGTCGCCTGCGGGAAGTCCACCAGAGCCGCGGGACCAGCGGACCCTCCACAGACACGTCTGCGGGAGGTCCACCGGAGCCATGGGACCGGCAACTGGCAGAGTGCCCCCAGGGGTGTGGCGCTGTGCTTGGGGCGGCGAAATCGCTAGAGCCACCCCTGTTCAGGGCCTTGCACAATTGTAGGCTTGTTTAGAAATGCTTTAATCAATTGACTACATTAAAAATGATGGACCCAGACTCCTCACAGTGGTGTAAATTGTCACTTAAGGCAGTGGAGCTCTGACAGTTTGCACCTGCTGAGGCTCTGCCCCGTGATCTTTATCCTTTGCCCTAATCATTTGTGGGCTCTTTGAAAGAGTCAGGTTTTAGCTCTGCAGTGCGTCAAACTATCCAATACTATCTTGGCACAGGACAGGTGAGGTCAAGGGAAGCAGCTGATCTGGTGACCCTCTCCAGGACTTCATTAAGTCTGGGAGACGTGCCTAAGGCACCGCCAGGATTCACTTTTTCAAATACAAAACTCATGTAAAGGGCAAGGGGTGGGGTGGAGCGGGGAGCGAAGCAAATCTTTAAGTGCAGACCGCTTGTCTAGTATGAAGTGTGTATATAATATATATATATTAAGCAAATGCTGATATATATATATATATATATATATATATATATATATATATATATATATATATATATATATCAGCATTTGCTTAATTCCAGCTGAGAGAGAAAGGAGGGCAGAGAGACAGAAATAGCAGAGATGAGTCACTGTCAGACAGTAACCCGGGGGGCAGAAAAGGCTTTTCATTCTGACCTTAGAAGGAAGAATGACTGAATTCGGGGGCAGATGTTCTGATTTTTAAATAAGCTGGAACCTGGAACGAAATCCGGCACCTGATACGCAATCCAAGACACAAATAATCCAGTCTCAAATAAACTGCGGCCACAGTCCATCGCTCTCTTTAACTATTTACTGAATGAAAAAGAGAAAAGGACTCTGTTAAAAATGTCCATATATTGCAATTATATTGTACCTCTGAGGCTCTCAAAGTGCAAATATTAACTAACCGAACCCAATAACACCCCAGTGAGGTAGGTCCAAGAAGAAATACAGGGTTAGAGTCTCTCCTCTGTTCCAGTGACTGTATGATGCTGATGCAGTGGATGGAATCTGGCCTTACCAACCTAGCAGAGAATTCCCTCAGCATAGGGGACTCAGCTGTGTAGCCAGCTCCTAAATCAATTGTCCCCGCCCCCAACTTCATAACATTCCTGTGGTAACCTCGACACAAACTGACACAGTGGCACAGGAATCTTTTTCTGCAGTGTAACACTTTCTAGTGTTACCTGTGAAACACTTGAAAATCCTGCCTCCGGGCTGCTGTCATCTCATGATAAGTGTGGTGACCAAGTCTCCTCCCTCTCTGAGCTTTGGCCATGTGGAAAAAGATAGGCCTTATCTAGCTCAAAACCATGTATTTCTGTTCAAAAGCCTAATGCCCATGCCCATATTTTAATGACACGCTCCCTCTCCCTTTCTCTAGTTCTATCAGTGCATTGTCCAATAATATGAAGGGATGGCTGTGATGTAGTGATTCACAGAGAAGCAGCAGCTGTGTTAACAGAGAAAGACAGCCACAGGAAGTAGAATTGTGGGACGAGGAAAACATAAATACCCTCTGGTTGGCTGGAAATCCACCCCACAGTATACCCATCAGGATGATTAACTAGGAACACTTTCTGATTAAAGGGCCAGTTGCAAAATTCTCAGCAACTTTGGATCAGACCCCAAAGGCTCACCCTCAGACAAAGCAGTCAAAATAAATCATTCTCTCCTTTTCTCTCACTCAGGCAAGGCCATTCTTAGATACAATAGTAAACAGAGTGGCTGTTTCCAGTCACACATTGTTGCAATGGCAGAGCTGATCTCCTCTTCCTGTAGAGGAACCATATGAGACTATACACGCACCTCAGATTCCTTTAACACACCATCTCATCAGTCTAGGCCTCTCACACCCTCAGTCTCACCTGGAACTCACCACCAAAGCACTTGGTTCAGGCCACAAAGATGCTGGGAATAAAACTCGGGAGGTTGTAAGTGTATAGGCCAGTTTGTTAGCCTGAGATAGAATTTTGGGTCTGATTTTTGATACTTTTATATCCTTACTAACAAAGAACAATGACACTGTGTGTTGCCTCTGCCCAGCCAGATGGGTTTGTTAGTATAATGAGAAAAGATAAGGGATAGAGTTAAAGGTGTTACTGGGTATGGTGGGAGTGTAATATACAAGCATACACTGGAAAACAGCCTGGTTCCTCTCTCAAGCCAAGGTCAAGCAACCAATCGGGGGTTGAGGGGAGCAAAATGGAACGGGGAGGAGGAGAAGCATAAAAAACACTAAAAGCCAAAGAAAGGCATGGCCTTGGCCAGAACACATCATTCCTTACCCCTCCCATGGGATACAAAAGAGGTGGCACCAAGACCCCAGGCTCATGATCCTCCAAAACAGAACATGACCATAAGTTGTAAGGGGTGGGACCACGGATGTGCACTGTAGGTATATTTGGGCCTGCTAAGAAGGAGGAAATGGGAATATAAAACGGGGACATGGGTTAAGGCTCTGTGGCATTACAGCTATGCATATGCTTGCTTGAAACTAACCCCAATAAACACCTCATTGCCTGCACTTCAGACTTCTGGTCATCTGCTTTCTGTCTGCATGACAAGAATCAGAGGAGGAGTGAAAGGAAAGCCCCCTAACAGACATCTTCATTCCCTGTCCTGTGACCCGCCCAATAGCCCACACTTCTCTCAGTAACAAATCATGGAGTTGAAAATAAAAGCACCTCAAGAACATGAGGGCTGCTTAATGATGCCAACCAATTTGATCCCTCCAGGAATAGGTCGAACTCCTTCCGTCTACATGGAATGTAAGTAGCTGCCCCTCAACAAGAAAGTGGGTGTATAGGGAGGAGCTACAAAAATCCAAGGTTCAATTAATTATGGCGGCCAAATAATACAAAAAAACCAGGAAGGAGACTGAATTTGCTAGGGTCAAAATGAGGGAGTCAGAACGGGGCACCTAGAAGCGAACCCCAGGCAATGCTCACCACTCCAAGAAAGAACACAGGGAGACTGTAGACATTGCCAAGAGGAACTCTGCCCAGATACATGAGTGTAAAAGTGCCAAAAAAACAGGCTGCAGAGAACCTGCCCTGTCTGATGTCCCATTCCTGCTGTTTTGGACAATACCAGGAGGAGGTCGATGAGGAGCTCCCTGGACATTGCAGGACCACAAATCAGTTGTGAATGAATTAAAAGGTGCAGGGAACAGTGCAGCCAGCACCTTAACAAGAAGTTGTAGAGGAGGGGCCTATTTAAGTTCACAACTGGTGCCAGAGTTAGAACTTGGGAGGTTCTGGCTCCTCTGCTGAGCTCATCAGACCACATTCTCTTTCTTTCACAAATTATAAGGAATTAAGCATGCAATTAAAATGAATTGCTACTGCTGAATTTCAGTGCTGCTTAATGGTGCCAGGTTTGCAGACTGGGACATTTGCAAGCTTCCCCACCCATATGTCTCAAGGCAGTTCTGAAGGCATTACTTCTACAGTGAAAGGTTGGGTCAGTCTACATGACATTCAATCTTTGGCTTCTCTGGTGAGCCTGAACACTGGAGTGTTAACAAAAGCCCTTTGGAAACACTGGGTGGGATTTTTAAAGAGCATGGCATTGGCCTAATTCTGCTTCCATTGACAGTAAATTCTCATTGTCTTCTGAGGGAGTGTCTAAGCCAATATTTGCATTTCTGAAAATCCCACCTATAATGTTTGGCAGAGGAAACTTCTTCAATATGTACATTTCCTGTAGACTTCCATCTCATATCTAACCTACTGTGCTTGCTTTTAGCAGACATGTTTTATGTGATATAGTAATATATGAGCTCATGAAAAGATCTTCCTATAAAGATCTTTGACTCACTTGGGACATCAAAGCTAATTTGCCTTGCTGTCTGTCTCCATGCAATAGGCTTGCGTGTTCATTCTCTGCCAGTTTCTCCTATGTGAATGAATGGAAGATCAAATACAGTCAAAGTGGATGTTTTCTAGGGTTATTAATGTTTTCCAAGTCATTTCCTTGTGGATGACAAGCCTGCCAGAAGCACTCATCACCTGGCACTTCATTCTGTTCCTGTTGCAGCAACAAGCATGAGGTTGTTTTTGGTGAGCAGAGGAGGGTGAGCTCATAAGAAGGGCTGGCTCTTAATTAGGAACTTCTGAATTGCAATACAGGTGGTGCTAATCAGTATACTGCCATTAACATGCAGGGACCTCAGATGGCGTGAAGGAATGTAGTTCCACTCAAGTCCCTAGGCCAGACACTCAGGTAGGGCAAATCAACCTAGTTCCATTAAAGTCCTTCGACCAGATCCTTAACTGGTGCAAATCAATGTGGCCCCACTGAAGTCCGTGGGCCAAACACTCAAGGGGTGCAAATCGGCATAGCTCCATTGAAGTCAATGGGTCAGATATTTGGCTGGGGCAAGTGGGTGTAGTTCCAGTTAAGTCAATGGGCCAGATCCTCATGTGGTTCAAATGGACTTAGATCCACTAAGGTAAATGGAGATATGTTGATTACACCAGCTCAGGATCTGGCTGATCTCTCTTAACCAAATTTGTTCATGCAGGGCCATGTCCAGCTTACTACAGTAGTGACCCCACAGTGCACACCTAGGGCCAGAACCTTGGGCATGGAATGGCTATGATGTACCTTGCCCACAAGACCTGTGTAACGAGCCCAGGGAGGGTCATTCATACAGCACCTACCACAAAGAGGACCTGGTCCATGACGTGGGCTCCTAGGGGCTGAGGTAATACAAATAAATAATAATCATTCCAGACTGATCTTGCAACAGCATACTGATGCGGCAGGGACTTGTGTTCCATATGCTCTACTTGCTGCCTGCATAGCAGGAAAAAGGGGCACATGGTTAGAGAAAAGGGAATGTGATCTCATTGCTCCTATTCCACAGTGATCCTGGACTAGGTTTTCAGCCACTTTTGGCTACTAAAGGCCAGCGTAAATTAGAACGCTCAGAGTGCTTCTCTGATACAACGTGAGGGGGAAGGGAGAGAGAATAGCACCGGGGCCAGGGCATTACAAAGCAGGGGGTTAAACCTGCTTCATGCACCCCTTGATTTGAGCTCTGTGGAGCTGTTGCCATTGCTGAGGATTTAGCGATAGGCTGCAAAAGCAGTTTTAATGCATGACCATGTCCCTTTATGTAGCCCCTCCCTACTAGGAGCAAATGTCATCTGTGCAGAGGTCTGTGTAGCAGCCACCAAAAACACACACAAGGATGGGATTTCCAGTGATACTCCTACTAGCTGGCATGGAGTGTAAATCCCAAGGGACAATAGATAAATAAAATCCCGGCGAAGAAATAACACCCCTGTAATAACAGCATAACAGACGAGGAGCCTTTATTAGGAACAGGAAAATAGGATCTGAGAAGGAAGGGTTCAGGTTAGCTTATAAGCAACAAACATTAATAAATAAGCCAATTCTCCACTTCCTCACGCTCACAGACTCCAACCCCAGCTCCTTCAATGGCACCTTCTCAGGGTAGTTAGCTTAGCGAGGGTCATCTGTCGTGAGATGGAGTTTTGCAGGGCTATTGCAATAGCTGGCTTACTTCTTCTTCATCCCTGGGTGGGGCAGGGTCCTCTGACTCCAACTCAGCTCACTGGCTCCTTGGTCTGGAATCCTCCTGGGGTCTCAGCTGGCTACCAGTAGCTGGTGCCAGGTCAAATCTCTCTCTCTCTCTGGATGCTGGTCACTGCAGTGCTGGAACTGCCTATTCCCTCTATCCAGGCTCAGAACAATGCAAAAGCTCCCTTTGGAGGACAGGGGGATTTAGCAGGGTCTCCCTAAGCTGCACTGTTTCTCTCCCAGCTTTCAAACTCTTTTTTGTAAAGTCTGGCTGCCCGTTCCCCCGTTAATGCACTGGGAGCTGTTCGACCCTGGCTTTTCATTGGTCCAGTGGACTGCTCATCCAGCCCACCCATGCAGAAGCCTCCCTATTGGCCCCAGCAGTGTTCTTAGTTTCTTCTCTCCCCACCCATCATTCCAACGATGCTGGGAATGCGGACAGAAGACTATGACAGCCATCATAATCATAGGCCTTTTGATAGGGCCCCTTGATGCTCAGATTGGAGCTCCAAACTCCACATGCGGGTTACATTGCTGTAGTTAAATTCTGTTCCAGTAGATTCCTTGAGTTTTAAGGCCGGAAGGGACCGTCATGATCAATCCATAGATAGAAATAGAAAATTGAGAGTCACAATAAAGCAGCTGCAATCCAGCCTAGCTATACTCCTGGCACTTTTTGAATATTACTTGTTTTGTGAAAAAGAAGTTTCTTGTATACACTAGCTAATTGTTAGTCACTGATGCTGATAACTCCTTTCTGGATGTCTTAGGAAAATGTGTTTTATTTTCAGTGATAAATTTCATTTGATGGATTTTTGGGGCCTTTTGTTGAAAACCTGACAAATGATCTTGTTTTGGTTTCCAAATACGAAAAGACAAACATTTGTCCGTTCAACTGAAAAAGGCCAACTAAAAACAGAAATGTTATCACTACTTTTTGTAACAGAACCATTTTTCATTACAAAATAATAATCAGGAGATAAAAAAGTCATCCAGTTCTACCCCCATCGAATAAATAGATTTTTTTAAGGCTTCAAAAATTCATATTAACCATTTTTGTCACATTTCACAATTACCAGTGATACATCTGCAGTGTTTTAATGAAGCATGGAAGGTAAATTATATGTTACTGCAGTTACTTTACGCATATATGCCATGAAAGCCTTGGTTTGTTCTACTCTTGTAAGCATCATATAAAAGGCAGGTCTTCTAATGGTTAAAGCAGGGCTGGAACCCGTGGAAAATTCTGCCACCCCTTGTCTATCTTATCTATTTAAACTGTAAATTCTATGAGTCGGGGACAATTTCTTACTATGTATTTTGGCACAATGTGGCCTTGAACTCAGTTGGAGCCTCTAGGGGCTACTGTGATAGGAATAACTACAACAAATAAAATATGTAACTAGTGTTAGAGCATGTAGAAAAGTTGCCTATTCATTAACTTATATGAATATATAATTCACATGGATTTCCTTGTCAAATGCTCATTTATGATGAGTGAACAATATTAATGACGTTCTTGAGCTTAATTCCCAAACAGAAAGCTACTTTCTGTAATGGGGTACCATCTAGTGTCAAGATTCCAAACCTTCGTCTACAGAGATTGCACTGTCAGTGCGATAAAGGTTTATATACAGTCACTGTAGTGGAGATGGCCCCTTCTCTTCAAATTACATGACGCTGTGTTGTATTTGAAAAGAGCCTTGTCACAGTGCTAGCCATGCGCTGATCATAAATATTTACGCTTGAAGCAAATGAAACAGTCATGCCAATAAACATCAGCCTGTTGTGTAATTTTTCAATATTTCGTGAGCAGCCTGCAAAAGCGAGATGGTGATGTGACAAGTAACACAAGCCACTTCGGCAGCAATGATGCAACATTCAAAAAACAGTGGAGGCTGCATAAAAAGTCCACCATCATTCTGCTTTATTATTTCTGCATTGTTACAAATCAAATCCCTTCTCTGTCAAAAAACTGAATGGCGAAAGACTATCTGATCAGGTCAAAGCCCTAGGACACATCCCACGTACTGAGGTCTGAGGTGGGGAATTATGTATGTTTCTCCATAAACAAACTGTAACCATGCACGTCCAGGCTAAAATTAGCTTTATTTTAAAGGAAACAATTGAGAAAGAACAAAAGTAGCTGCAGAGCACAGAGAGTGTATATTTTTGTACCATGTTACATCAGCTGGGAGTGTGTATATCTCCATGATGTGCTGCGTCAACTCCGCTTCGCAAAATGTCTGTTGCCCTCCAGCCGTCAGTGTTTAAAGGTGCAGGTCACAAAAAAGTCACATTAATTACATAGCTGCATGTACCACTGTTTGTGGGAAGGAATCCATCCCCATGCTGTACTATGTTCAAAGTCCCTGTGTCGACCCCTTCTTACTATTTAGTGTAGACCCACCAGCCTCACTCTCCAAAGCCCTCTCTGATGCACTATGGAAGGGCCTTCCAATAATAGGTCTTTGCAGCAGCCAAGAGGCAGCAGAACCACTTCTGTTCTGCTGGAGGCAAGATCCTTTCACTGCAGAGGCTTACTCCAGAAAGTAGTCATTATTTTCTCTCCACTAATTTTGTATGAGCTTTTGCTGTTGAAATCAAGGGTAGTCTTTCCATTGGCTTCAGTGAGCTTTGGATCAGGCCCTAAAAAGCAAAGGTTGCTTACAACCAGATTTGCAGTAGGAATATTGCAAAGCATCAAAGTGACGATCATTCTACACCACTCTGAATTTACTATAAAAAGGATCCATTGTACAGTGGCAACATACCGTACCTTTTCCTTGTTACTCTGTTTGCTTCCCAGCATGTGTGTCCAGCATGTTGTGGACTGTACTGTCAATGGATGGGGTTACAAGAGGTTTTGCTTTCGATCAAGAACTAGCTGGCAAAATCCAGATAATTCAATGTATCTCAGTGCCTTTGCTAGAGTTTAACCATTGAGAACGCCTTCAGCTTCACAACAATGGGGTAGACTATCGTCCTAGAGTCTTTCCTGAGTAAGGGGAAGTGCATAACTGCCTGCCCCAGGGTTTCCGAGCCACAGTCTAGTCCCTGCTGCCCTCTTACTCCATGGGGAAATTAAGCTGTGCCAACCGACTTCCTCCTCTGCATTGACCCAGCTGTGGTGGCCAGTGCATTGAGGGCATGGAGCTATGGCTACACTTACTTTGCACCCCAACTAGTCCACTCCCTCGGTTCCCATCTGTGTGTGGGGGATTAGTATCCTGGTGGCAGCTGCTCTCTGCCCCTGCGCCAGGTCTTGTGATGCAAATAGCCACATGGGGAGTACAGTTAAGTGAGGATCCTTAAAGTGCCTTACTCCCCGTCCAAGCACATAGCCAGCTCATAACTGAGTCCAAAAGGAGTTGTATGGCCACAGTCCTATACCCTCTGGATCACACTGAAGATTTACCCCGCAAAGCCTCTCCATGCTCCATACATTAATTAGAGCCCACAGAAGCTCTGTACCCGTCCAGCCCCTCTGTTGCTGCTACAACATGCGCTGTGTGTAGATGCTGTCAATGGATGATGTGAGAGATCTCTGCATTTTCTGGGAAGGCTTTATAATAAATGGCAAGTTGTTATTACTTCCTTTGCAAATCACAGTAATAATGTTAATCACGCTGAATTCATTCACTATTGAATGAGCTATGTAATGGCATAAGAGATTTCTCTCAGAACTTCGTATAAATTAATGCCCAGCATAAAACATGCTATCATGTTATTTGCCAAGATTGTTTCATAATGTGTTTTTTTAATTCACTGTTGGTTTGTAATAATCCCTAGGAAGCTGAACCCAAAATCTGTTTCCTTAACAACTCCTTCTCTCTTTGATGCATAACATGATTCGTTATTCTAGGGATGCTCGTAAGGTCTGAGCTGCAGGTATTGGCTTTGTTCGTTTTCAGAAATACAGCAACCTGATGCATTATGCATTTGCTTTAAAGAACAATATATCTGAAGACTACCAGTGAAATGATAGGGGTCATTGTGAGAGATGGGCCCCACAGTTGCAGCAGGAGGTTGAGGTTTGGAAAGTTTCCGGGATTGGGCCCATATTTTATAATCTCTTTTCTACAAACTGCATTATTTTACGGAGTTTGGTAATACAGTTATAGCTACATAAATAAGGGTGAGGGCAGTGGACAAAAAGGCTGTTTGTGATGTGATTTGAAAAGAGATGGAGAATTGAGAAGGAAAAATAAAGAAGATGCTTGATGATGGCAGAAGCTCCAGAGTAAAAGGTCCTTACTCCAAAAGACAAGCCAGAGAGGAAAATGGATATTCTGAGTAAGGCCCTGAGCTGGGTCTCAGGAGATGTGAGTTTAATTCCTGAATCTGCCACACTCTTCCTTGGAGAGGTTCAGTAAGTTGTTTAATTTCTATGCCTCAGTTCCCTGTCTATAAAATGGGAATAATATCTCTCACCCTTTGTCCATCTTGTCTATTTATATTGTAAGCACTTCAGGACAGGGAATTGTCCATTGATTTTTTTTCCAGAAAATGCAGTTTCTACTCATTCAAATTGTTTCACAGGAAAATGTTGAATTTGCCAAACATTTTTTATTTTCTATTGGCAAAATCTAAAGGAAAAAAAAAACAAAAATGGGGGTGGAGGGGAAGTTTGGCTCAGATTGATCCAAATTAAAACATTCTGGTTTGTTCATCCAAACTCATATGTTCTATTTCAGGATAATTCAATATTAATCTGGGTTTCCCTGAGCTGCTGTGGTGCCTCATGGGAGTTTTAGTTCAGGTACCTCATGATCCATTCTCCTCATGGCAGAGGATCCATGGCTGGACTATATTTCGCATGATGCATCATGGGCTCCCCTTTTGTTGAATCGTTGTGAGATATAATGAGTCCAGTGATTTCAGTGCATCATGGAAAATGTAGACTGATCAGGAAGCCCCACACAGTGAGGAAAATAGGGATATGAGGTATCTGTGCTACAACTCCAATGAGACACCACAACAGCTCAGGTGGGTACAATTCAGTGTTTAATTGAGATGAAAAGAAAAGTTTCCATTTGGGAATGTCAAAATAAATTTTTCCATTGTATGCAAAATTTGGTATTGACTTTTTCTCCCAAATGAGGACAAAAACAAATGTCAAAATATTGGCATTTCCCATACAATGGAAATGTTTATTTTTGGCCAACTCTGGTCTTTCACTCTGTGTGTCTACAGCACCCAGCACAATGGTGCTCTGATCCCCACTGAGGTCTATGGGCAGCGAGGTCCAGATGGTATGGCAGTGGTCTGGAATTCAGGAGACTTGTGTTCTTTGGTGACCTCTGCCACTGTTCTGCTGTGTGACCGTGAGCAAGTCATTTCACCTTTTTGTGTTTCTTTTTTCCTTTATCTTGCCTATGTAGATTGTAAACCCTTTGGGGGCAGGAACTGTCTCTTAATCTATGTTTGTACAGTGCCTAGCACAATAGGCCTCTGATTTTGACTGGAGCCTTTAGGCAGTTTTGTAGTTTAAATAAGAAGTTCAGGTGCTACCATAATACATACAACAAACAATAATAAAGAAAATAAAGTTGTGAGATGAGCCAGAAAAGTGGTGAAGGCCTGTTATAAACAATTCTAAAAACAAAGTGTCCGATTTTGTACCACCGAGGTCAGAGCCTTCCAACTAAATTGAATATGAGAAGGAACGGGAACTGTGGGTCCAGTCCAAAATGTATTGAATTGCTTGAAAGGACTCTCCCAGTCCTTTCAACTTCAAAGGTTTCTTGATTAGGCCCTGTAAGAATTGGTCAAACTTGGTAGGCCCCAAATTTGACTACGTTCCTGTTCGAGCCACCAAATTCTTGGTTAGTGCATTTGAAACAAAAGTGAAAAAGAGCACTTGGATGTAATGAAGATGCACATGAATGAAGCTCTGAATCTTTAGTGTCTGGAGTGTATTGTATAGTGGCATAAAACACCACTATAGAACTGTAATGCATTTTGCCCACAGCAGCAGTTACTCCAGCCACCTGATAACTTGTAGATGAGTCACATTTCTGCAAATTGCTGGGAATACAATTAATTTAGTGCTCATCTCACACATTTTATATATTTGCTTGAGTCAGAACATTGTGTACAAAGTTGGCTTAGAGAACCACGGTAGTCAATGTACAATTTGTACAGATATTCAAAAGAAAAAAATGCTTTGACTGACAAGGCTATTCTGCTGGAGTATTGGTCTTTGGATTATACGACTTGCAAACCATGAGCTATCCATGAAAGCCTTCAAATATTAAGGCATATCAGTTGTGCCTTAGGAATTCTCAACTTACTTGGTTTCTTCTAAGAATTGAAAGTTACAGGCCGGGAATGGCATTTTTCAGTATGCCTTTTATGTTACAGAGTTCAAAAAGATTGTTTTGATGATTAATCTTGAGATCATACAGCCTAAAAGTAACCCCTTTGTTTAAAAATCAGAAGCATTTGCAAGATACTTTTGGACAGATGATATCTTTTTTTTTTCTGTCTCAACTGTCTTGAAGGTCACATTTGCATAACAGTTCAGATTGCCTGTTCATCCACTAAAGATAGATTTCAGTCAGGGTGGAGATATACATACTGACACCCGAAATCTCTACACATCTTAGAAAAATATTAGCTAGGCAGATTTATTTCTCCACTTTAAAAATTGCATTATGTCTTTATTACTCACTGTGTAATGACTGAATTATATGGTTGATTGTTTCCAGGTATTAGTGTAATATGAATACATTAGTAGCCACTTTCTTTTTGCAATAAAACACAAAAGCAAATGATATAAAACAGATTGAAATGGTGCCATATGTATTTACTACATCCCATAAATTAATCTCTGGGAAGGGTAGAAAATATGGAAAAGTATGTTATGCTACTTAACCTTGTTTCAACAATTGTGAAGGACACCCTGCCCAGTTACTCCACCGGTTGAGAAAATGGGTAAATAAAGCTGCTTGAAATTCTTGTTTCTATAGCTCATAAAATGTTCTATGTTCATTAAAATTAGGAACTTTATATCTTATCCCTGTTCTGTTCAATAACATTAATTTGCTCAATTTGTCATTGGAATTAAATACTCTAGTCTGGCTAGAAGACAAAAAATGGGAGTGGAGGTGGAAAGCAAGTTCCCTGTGTATACTGGAAATAAAGGCATTGTCAAAGCTCTGAGAGTATGAAATATACCGCGTTCTGTTAGGAGGTTTTATCACCCACTTTTTCTATAATAAGCGAGATCAAAGCATAATTTTGCCTCTAGCACAAAAGAAATGTCATCTGTTCAAACCTCTAGCAGGCTACTAAAGCTTAACGGGCAAGTTTGATCCCTAACATCGCTCTGTCAGCCTATTTATTCATAGCAACTGGATCACACCCATGGTCCAGCTATTCTCCAGTATTCTGTCTCCAACAGTGGCCAGCTTCAGATGCCTCAGAGGCGGGTCAAAGAAATCTTGCTTAGACAGCTGTGGGATAATCTGTCTCCATATTAGATCTTCACCTTAATAGGACTAAAACCAGAAGCATGAGGTTTACTGTCCCTTCAAAATTTCGTTAGCATTAACTAATATAACTGGATACTCTTGTTATTCGAATACACATCCAATTCCTATTTTAATCTTGCTAAGTTTTCCAACTCAACAACATTGTGTGGCAATGAGTTCTGCAGGCTATTGGTGTTTTGAGTGAAAAAGGATTTCTTTACAAGTTTTGAGGTTGCCACTTTTCTGTTTCATTGTTTATCGCCTTATGTTATGAGTAAGGCTGCAAGTTTGTCACGGAAGTCACGGATTCCGTGAGTTTCTGTGACATCTGTGACTTCTGCAGCAGCCGGTGCACCTGCCTCAGGGGCAGCTCAGGCAGCCCCAGCGCCAGTCATACCAGCCACTGATGGGTCAGTCTCAAGCAACTGAGGCCCCACCCCCAGCAGCAGAGTTTGGGTGTGGGAGAGGGCAGAGGCTTGGGGCACGGGACGGGGAAAGGTGGGCTCTGGGCGGCGCTTACCTGGGGTGCTCCCTGGAAGCAGCAACATCCCCCTTGCTCAGCTGCTAGATGGAGGCATGACCAGGCAGTTCTGTGCGCTGCCTCTACCCAGGGCACCGCCCCTGCAGCTCCCATTGGCTGCGGTTCCTGGCCAATGGGAGCTGTGAGGCCAGTGCTCTGGGTGGAGACAGTATGCAGAGCTGCCTGGTCATACTTCTGCCTTTGAGCTGAGCTAGGTGGATACTGCCACTTCCGGGGAGCCCCCCAGGTAAGCACCGCCCAGAGCCTGCCTCACCCTGTTCCGTGCCCCATCCCCCTGCCTCCTTCCACACCCAAACTCTGCTGCTGTTGGTGGAGGGGAGGCACGGAGCCAGGTAGGGAGCCTGCAGGCCCCGTCAAACCCCATCCCAGCACCAGTGGGGGTCCCGGGCCATGTTCCAATACCCCCCCACCGATCACTGCTGCTTGCCCTCTCCCCCCAGCACCAGCAGGGATCCCGGGCTGCGAGCTGCTGCCAGCCCTCCCAACCCAGCACCCAGACTGCCCTCCTCCAGCACCTGCGGTGCCCCCAGACAGCCCCCGCCAAGTTTTAGTTAGGGGTATATAGTAAAAGTTGTGGACAGGGCCGTGAATTTTTTTTACTGCCCGTGACCTCTCTGACTTTTACTAAAAATTCCTATGATTAAAACGTAGTCTTAGTTATGAGACAGGAAGAACAGATGCTCCTGATTTCACTTTTCTATAACATTCTTTATTTTATATACTTTTATCATCCCTTTTTCATCTTTCTAAAGTGAATAATTTCAATCTTTTCAGTCTCTCTTCACATGAGAATTTTTTCCATGCCCCTAATAGTTTGCTGTTCTTCTTTGAACCTCTCCAATTCCACAGTATCATATCTGAGATTAATTTAATTAACTTTTCAGGTTCTAAGTGCTTGTGTAATGCCAACAGGCCCTGGTTGTTAGTAGGTGGGATCGAACCTGGGACCGCTGTAGCTTAGTGTATGAGCCTTGACTGCATGAGCTAAAAGGCACATGGTTTAGGGGAGGCATAGCCCAGTGGTTGGAGCATTGGCCTGCTAAACCCAAGTTTGTGAGCTCAATCCTTGAGGGGGCCAATTAGGGATGTGAGGCAAAATCAGTACTTGGTCCTGCTAGTGAATGCAGGGGACTGGACTCCATGACCTTTCAGGGTCCCTTCTAGCTCTGTGAGATGGGTATATCTCCATTTATTATTAGCTAAGGCTGTAGCAGACTCATCAATCTCTAGGTGGTCTAGGTGCCACTAGAGTGGGACATAGCACCACACCAAAGAGGCACAGGTTACACTTGCTCATCCAAGTCAGACTGACTTGTGTGTGGATGAAAAGGGGGCTTGGGCTCAAACCTGAGTCAGAGCTGTGCAGTGTAGACATATCCTGAATGATCCAAGGTCCCACAATGTTCTGTCAAGATTGGTGCCTTTGCCTAGCCCTCATGTTGTGTGCAGAGTCTTGGTTGATCTTTCTTGCCCTTCTAGTCTTTAAAGATGCCTTTCAGTTTACACTGTCCTCCCCTCTCTACTGGTTTTGACTTTATTCTGCTTTGACTGCTTCTCAGCCCCTCAGGTTTTGTCATGTCACCTACTATACTGGGGCCATGCTACTGTTATTCTGTCAAGTGCAATATTGATGCCTTTTTATAACACCCTGCAGAAATAAATATTTCAACACTAGCTGTGGGAAAGCAGCAGTGCTTAGGCTAGTCTGATGCTTTAATCTGCCATATGGCTCCAGTCTGTGTATACGTACCACATTGCTCTCAGGGTGTAGCATAAATAGACTCCTCTCTCACTGGACTTGCATTGCCATCTTAACGCCGCGGTGAATCATTTGAAGTACAAAATGAAGTACAAAATCTACTAACAGACTGTAATCCTGGTACCTCTACTTCTTTAACATTGGTGTTTCAGTAATGTCTTAAGGCCTCCAAATAACAAAATGACAGTCCATGCCACCAGAAATTTACATTCCAAGTATATGATAACAGGTGACTACAACACACGGAACAGGGCTTCAGCAGGATGATTGTGATTAATGTAATAAGCAGTCGTAGCACCCCTGCTATCTAACCAATGTCAAGTGTTTTGTAGGCATCTCAACATAAAAGGGCTTTAAGGACAGGTCAGTATCTCTATTGCACCCTTTTGCTAAGTGCTTAATAGAAAAACAGAATCCAAAGACTTCAGAATAATCTTTGAGAAATAAGGAGGACACATTTACTTTGAATTCAGTGGAGTGGCACATTCATAGCTGGAGTATTTTGGTAAGTGTCAGAGGCTCAGGCCCCATTATGTGCACTCACAAAGAAGAAGATTCACCTTACTCCCAAAGAGCTTAGAATTGGTTGGAAAGGTTTCTGCTACTTTTTTTTTTTTTTTTTGGTCTGATAATGTTTCATTGAAACCAAAACTGTTTGAGAAACAAGGGTGGATTTTGATGGTTCTCGTGACTCAAAAAAGATTGAAATTGCTGAAACAATTCATTTGTCCATTTTTGAAAAAAAAAACTGATTTGAAATGACATTTTGTTTTGCTATTTCAGCTAGTTAGGGGGAAAAAAGGAAAAATGGAAGGAAAAAAAACATTTCAAAAATATCCAAACAAAATGCTGCAATTGACCCAAACTGAATTTTTTTATTTTGGTTAGTTGGTTTTCACATTTTGATTTTGTGGACATTGAGATTTTGACTTTTTGTCCCAATTTGGGATGGTAAACAATTTTGAACTGTCAAAAATATTTGTGGGATTAGAAAACCATCTCTGACCCAGCACGACTGAGTTTGACTAATCTGAGTGCTTTTCAGAAGTCCTAACTTTTATTCTTTTCTGTACTGAATGCTGTCTTGTGTTTCTATAAGAGCTAAAACTGACAAAACATTTCATGTTTTTAATGTCCATTAAGAGGTATTAAAATCATGTTGTGTTTTTTATGCCTTACTGTGGTCATTTCATTAGAAACACTTGTTAGACATTCAACAAGGCGGTCAAAAAAGCAAACAGGATGTTAGGAATCATTAAAAAGGGGATAGAGAATAAGACTGAGAATATATTATTGCCCTTATATAAATCCATGGTACGCCCACATCTCGAATACTGTGTACAGATGTGGTCTCCTCACCTCAAAAAAGATATTCTAGCACTAGAAAAGGTTCAGAAAAGGGCAACTAAAATGATTAGGGCTTTAGAGCGGGTCCCATACGAGGAAAGATTACAGAGGCTAGGTCTCTTAAGCTTGGAAAAGAGAAGACTAAGGGGACATGATAGAGGTATATAAAATCATGAGTGATGTTGAGAAAGTGGATAAGGAAAAGTTATTTAATTATTCCCATAATACAAGAACTAGGGGTCACCAAATGAAATTAATAGGCAGCAGGTTTAAAACAAATAAAAGGAAGTTCTTCTTCACGCAGCGCACAGTCAACTTGTGGAACTCCTTACCTGAGGAGGTAGTGAAGGCTAGGACTATAACAATGTTTAAAGGGGACTGGATAAATTCATGGTGGCTAAGTCCATAAATGGCTATTAGCCAGGATGGGTAAGAATGGTGTCCCTAGCCTCTGTTCGTCAGAGGATGGAGATGGATGGCAGGAGAGATCACTTGATCATTGCCTGTTAGATTCACTCCCTCTGGGGCACCTGGCATTGGCCACTGTCGGTAGACAGATACTGGGCTAGATGGACCTTTGGTCTGACCCGGTACGGCCTTTCTTATGTTCTTATGTTCTTATGTTAATCATCTCACAGATGGACCTGATTTAAATTGTAAAATGTTATAGTAGCTAGTGTACATAATAGTTATCACAAACGTGTGAACAATGACAACTACACAAAGTAAAAGTTACATACAGTAGAGAGCCACAGGCTGTGGTTGATTAACTCTCAATAAAGCTGTTTGAATTATTAATTGGTTTAATTCACCCTATAATTAGTGGTGGATTGTCAGTACCCAGATGCATATCAAATGATATGTGCATCTCTCATTAATGATCCTGTGCTGAATTCCTCTAAGAAAAGGCAAACTGGACTGACTCAAGCAAAGAAAACTTCCTCCCAGAATCTGGGCCAATAACCAAATCTGAACCAATTTTTGAAGTTAAAAAGCATGGGTTATCGTCCTTGTGATGGGGTGCACACCATCCCTGTATTCTGAAGCTCAGAAACCTCTGACTCTAATCTCACCAACAACACCCATACAGCCTTGTGTAGCCAAGTATTTGTAATGTTTCTTGCGACTTTCGCACAGGGCAAGAGAGGAACAGAGATCTCCCTCCCCTGGGAACTCAGCACATACTGGCTTCACCTAACCCAATCCTCCCCCCTTTCCTGTGTCTTTTTGTAGCCCTCAGCTGATGTCTAATTAGTTCATCAGCCCCCAGACTGATCAACTAAATAGCTGTATATTCCCCAATCAGATTTCTTTAGGGGGCTGACTGGTGCCTGAGTGATAAGAGGTCTGGCTCACTTTTTAACCTCTAGCTGTGTCACACATACACACATTATTGTTTATTTTAAATCACTTCTGCCTTTGTGTGTCTGTGACATTCTACACCTTGGGGAAGCATACTGTAACCCCCATATTCCACATTTTCATATAATTGTGATCTTACGTATAAAGGATGCCTTGCAAGGTATCAGAGGAAAGGTTATGATCTGCTGAAAGGCATTTTTCTATCCATATATGTATATCATTAATGCATATAAAGTTATGAGAATTGTGTTGTATGGTTGTCACTAAAACATGCTGTAAGTTGCAGGAATCAGCCAGATATTAGCTCCACAGAGGCAACAGCAAGGAAAGTAACCAGTGCCTGGGTTGGGTGTCAAACAACCCATCAACAGCCATTGTCCAGCAAGGGAGCTACAATGCAATGACTCACCTGCATGAGGCCACACCAGGGGAATTTCTCAACCTTGTTTGGAGAGACTGAGTAATGCTCACCTGACTCTGAAAGGGTGTGGGGGGAGGGCAAAGCCAAGAGGGAGGAAAGGACATTAAAAAAAGGGAGAGATGTTTGCCATGCTCTTCTTCTCTCTTCCACCTCCATCTACAGACACCACCATGACTGAAGCGCTGATCTATGGGGAGAGCCTGGCTGAAGAGCAACCAACCAGCCTGTGGTAAGAAGCATCTTAGTTTGTAAGGACACTGAAAGTGTTAAGATCAGCTTAGAATGTGTTTTGCTTTTATTTCATTTGACTAAATATGACTTGTTATGCTTTGACTTATAATCATTTAACATCTATCTTTACAGTTAATAAATCTCTTTGTTTATTCTGAAAGCAGTGCATTTGGTTTGAAGTGTGTCAGAGGCTCCCCTTGGGATAACAAGGGTGGTACATATCAATTTCTTTGTTAAATGTATGAACTCATATAAGCTTGCAGTATCCAGTGGGCATAACTGGACACTCCAAGATGGAGGTTCCTAGGGTTGTGTCTGGGACCGGAGATATTGGCTAGTGTCATTTGCTTGCAAGTAGCTGGGAGCAGCTTACATGCCAGAGGCTGTGTGTGAACAGCCCAGGAGTGGGGGTTCTCACAGCAGAGCAGGGTAAGTCTGGCTCCCAGTATCAAGGCTTGGAAACAAAAATGACCCAAACTACTTAAAAAGCCTATTATCTCATTTCTGGCTCAGTAGTGGGAATCACTGGAAATGTCACCAGAAGGTCTAGTTGTGCAAAGCATCTAGAGTGAAATCCTGGCCTCATGGAAGTCAACGGCCACCCTCTCTTCAAATTCCATGGGAGCAGGATTTCACCACTGAACTTGTAAGTGAACTATTTATACAAGTTTAATCTCTGAGTCTGCACCCATTACCATGGTATTCCGCACAGAGCACTGCATGACTGGAGCAGGCCCTACATATAAGTAGGACTATTCATCCCACACTAATTTCCTCTTCTCCCAGGAGCACTGCTGGCTGTATATCTGCCTTATCATCCCAATACAACTAAATAAAATGCCCAGTTTGTGGGGGAGGAATGGGATACAAGTAAAGCATTATGAAGATACTAATCAGAGACCAGGAGTCTGATGGTTAGGTACTATAAGCAGTTTTGATCATAGCTCCTTTAAGTCTGGACATTTGCTGGAGCTAATTTTGCTTTGTAGAAAAGCAGAATATCCTGGTTTTTTTTGTTCTGCTCAGGACACATTCAAGCGGAATCAGAACTGGCATGACTAGATGAATAATCAGACAGGTGGTATCTGTACTAGTTTCTGATGACTGCCCAGAGAAGACACAATGCAGCTGGCAGCTTATTTCGCATGCCAAATAAGTTGACGAGGAAGAAAAACAACCTACAAACCAAGGAGAAAAGTTGATAAGCACGTGAGGTTTGGGAAACGGAAGGTGAGTAAGGCTGGTATAGTGTGTCAAGGCAGTGGGTTTAATTACCAGTTCTATGACTGACTTCCCATGTGACCTTTGGGAAATCACTTGGGGCCTGTTTTTTAACAGAGCTCTCAGCTCCTTCTTGACACCAGATATACGGATTGTCCACACTGTGCCACAGTGCAGACTATGGACGTGTTTATCTGCAGAGCACGCCAAGGAGTTGTGTTCTAATTGCTCCGTTTGGACACTGCCGGCGCATATGAAAAGATACCTCGTTTGCATTGTTATAGCCCTGTTTGAAAGTGACACATTTCCAGGACAGCTTAGAATATAGTTAAGAAAATAGGCAGTAATGGAGCTAATAGGAGAAACAGGGAGGGTGACCACCTCCCTTTGCAGCCTTTAGGTGTATGTATGGCATCTTATCCAGACAACAGGTATAACTTAAGGTGGTACAGCCAATGCCCATTGTGCCCCCCCCCCAACCAATCCACTGCTGTGCCATTGCTAGAAAACTGGTTCCACGACTTAAGAGAAAGATATTGGGCTAGATCCATAGCAGATATAAAATTGGAGGGCAGAACAGTGATTTACACCAACTGAGGATCTGAACCAAAGCCTCATTTTAAAGGGAAATAATTCTTTTGTTTGTTTGCTTTTCTTTTAATGCAAGAAACACTAAACATATTTTCTATAAGCACTGGGGAGAAAAAGTGACATCATTTTAGGAAAAAATAGCAGCTACTTTAAACCCTGTTTCCTCTAATGTACAGAGCACCATGATATTGATATCCCCTACCCATTAGTTTAAGAAAAGTCATTCTAAAAGTGTCATGAAATATGAAAAATGCTATTTGTTTGGAGTCTCTCAGGAGTCAGTTGGCATTGAAATGCCAGTGCCACCACAATCAACAATTTGAAAATAACATCCAAATGACAGCTCTTGTGAGGTTTGTTCTGCTTTCAGAAATTTCTGTTCTAAAAAAATAGGGCTTAAAATCAGAGGTTGCAGAAAAATCCCAAAGTAGTTTTGTTAAAAATTTCAACATATCAAACTTGTTTTCATCTAAAAAAAATAATCATTTTAATATTGCTTTAATATAAAAAGTCTGAGTTTTTTTATTGAAAGCCTTATTGAAATAGTCTACAATTTTCATTTTTTTTCCACCAAAAAAACTGTCTGGAGAGGAAATGATTGTGTTTTTGTTAGTTTGTTTTATTAGACCTGAGGTTATTTTTGGAAATTAAACATTGCAATAACCAGTTTGATAATACCTTTTAATTAAAAACATTTTAAAGGCATAATATATTTTTGCTAAACCCAAAAAAGGACATTAACAATTTTTTGTTTTATAAAATTGTGTCATTCTGTGAGGAAAGGGAAGTTTTGATGAATTAAATTTTCATGCAAGGAGTTTCAGCTAGCTCTACTTTAAATCCTTATCAAGTACCGTATTTTCCGGCGTATAAGACGACTTTTTATACTAAAAAACAACCCCCAAAAATCGGGGGTCGTCTTATACGCCGGGTATAAACAGCGGGCAGCCCAAAGCCCTCTGATTCCCAGCCGCGGCTGGGATTTAAAAGGCTCTGTGCTCCCCGCCGCAGTGGGCAGCCCAGAGCCCTCTGATTCCCGGCCGCGGCTGGGATTTAAAGGGCTCTGGGCTCCCCCCCTCGGAAGGGGGGGTAGTCTTATACGGCGAGTATAGGCCCAAACTTATGTTTTAACTGTAAAATTAGGGGGTCATCTTATACGCCCAGTCGCCTTATACGCCGGAAAATACGGTAGATTATTTTTTTAACCTATAACCTTGAGTGTATGCATGGCACCTTTTCAAGCCAATAGGTATAACTGAACGCAGTACGCCATCATCTCTCCTCTCAGGTTACAGATAACTCCAACCAGTTTAGACACCTATAGAATACCTGCAAAATGAGGAGGAAAAACAGTCTTCTGATTAAGGCATAAGACTGAAAGTCAAGAGACTCAGGCCCAGATCCTCAGCTAGGGGTAAATTGGGCATATTTGCATTGACTTCAGCAATCTTGGGAAGCAAATGGAAAAGAGGTAGAAGGGAATCATTTTAAATGTGAGTGTTTATGAAACTCCTACGGTGTCCAGTGCTTTCAACATCTTTGGACAAATCTTGGCCACCCCTGCTGCCTCACCACTATGAGGGCACTTTACCACTGTATTGATCTCAGCATCAGAAATAGATCCAATCGCACCGGAGGTTTCCGATGCTGCCTCCTGAAAGGGGGCTTGCCCATCAGGTTGAGGAGTTCCTCAAAGTGCTCCTTCCACCTCTTGACGATCTCCTCAGTTGAGGTCAGCATTTCATCACCCTTGCTGTGTACAGCCTGGGCAATGTCTCTTTCGCCCCTCTTAAGACGACAAATGGTGTGCTAGAACACTTTTGAGGCTATCCAGTAATCATTCTCCATGATATCTCCAAACTCCTCACAAGCCTGAGCTTTCACTTCAACAACCACCCCAGTCTCAGTCCTCTTAGTCAGCCAGTACCTCTCAGCCATATCAGGAATCTGGTTAACGAGCATTGCTTGGAAGACCTCCTTCTTCGACTTGGCAGCTTCCCTCATCACTGGAATCCACTAGCGGGTCCTTGGGCTACCACCATGACAGGCACCAAACACCTTCAGGCCACAACTTTTCATGGCTGCCTCAACAATTGAGTCCCTGAACATGGTCACTTGGACTCAATATCCAAGACATCACCTGGAATGCAGAAGTTCTTCCGTATGCGAGAACTGAAGTCTTTCCATACGGGGTCCTCCACCAGACATTCCCAAGTAACTCTCACTGATGGTTTGGGCCTCCCATGTCTATCTGGACAGCATCCCGTGCATTGGATCCAACTCACCACCAAGTGGTGATTGGTTGCCAGCTCTGCCCCTCTCCTCACCCAAGTGTCCAGAACATATGGCCTTAGGTCTGATGAGACTACTATGAAGTCAATCATCGATCTTCAGCCCAAGGTGCTCTGGTACCAAGTACATTTATGAGCAATCTCGTGTTTGAACGTGGGATTTGTTATGGACAATCCATGACTAGCACAGAAGTCCAATAACAGCTCATCTCTCAGGTCCAGACCAGGGAGGCCGCTCCTCCCAATCCCTTTCCTCCAGGTATCTCCATCATTCCCCAGGTGAGCATTGAAATCCCCCAGTAGAACTACAGAGTCGGTAGGTGACACTCTATTGAACACCGATCCCATCATCTCCAAAAAGCCTGAGTACTCTGAACTGCTACTAGGTGCATAGGCAAAAACAACAGTCAGCGTTTTCCTCTCTGAGACCCGGAGTCTCATTGGGGCAACCATCTCATCTATCCGGGCAACCTCCAACTGTGCAGCACCCAGCCAGGGACTTGTGAGTATCTCCACACCTGCCCAGGGCCTCTCCTGTGGGGCCACTTCTGAGTAGGAAAGAGACCACTCTCTATCAACAAGTATGTTTCCAGAGCCAATGCTATGTGTGGAGGAGAGGCCGACTATATCTAGTTGGTACCTTTCTATCTCTTCCACCAACTCTGGCTCCTTCCCTGCCAGTGAGGTGACATTCCACATCCCTAGAGTCAGTTTCCATTGTGGAGGGCCAATCCATCATTGTTCTTCTTTGCTGCCATTTTGGCATCGCATCCGACCCCTCCCCCTTTAGCCTCACGGGTGATGGGCCACAAGACAGGGTCACGTTGCCTTTTCAGGCTGGGCCCAGCCAGGTAACATGGGTGGCCCAAACACCAGAGGCTTGCCTGACACCAGTAGCCCTAGTCCAGGCAAGGTTCACATGGTCATTTTTGGGCTTTCATGAGGGTCTTAAGGTGGATCATGTCTAGCTAGGACATGATTTTTTTTCCCCAAAGAGCATCATTGCTGAAATATATGGGAGTGAGAAAATGTTACTCAGTGCCTTGTGTACCAAACCAACAACTCAATTGCTTAATATTTTTAGAATATGAACAATGATATTTTTCTCCCTAATAACACACTTTTGTTTTTTCTGTTTCACTCGGTACTGGTGAGTTATTTTAATGTAGCATCTCAAAGTTCACACACTGTGTATTGTTTAATGTTCTTACCCAATACACTGAGGCCTGGTCTACACTAGGACTTTAATTCGAATTTAGCAGCGTTAATTCGAATTAACCGTGCACCCGTCCACACCAGGAAGCCATTTAATGCGACCTAGAGGGCGCTTTAGTTCGAATTCGGTACTCCACCCCGACGAGGGGAGTAGCGCTAAATTCGACAGGGCTATGTCAAATTAGGCTAGGTGTGGATGCAAATCGAACTTAGTAGCTCCGGGAGCTATCCCACAGTGCACCACTGTGTTGACGCTCTGGACAGCAGTCCGAGCTCAGATGTTCTGATCAGCCATACAGGAAAAGCCCCGGGAAAATTTGAATTCCTTTTCCTGTCTGGCCAGTTTGAATCTCAATTCCTGGTTGGACATCGTGGTGAGCTCAGCAGCACTGGCAGCGATGCAGAGCTCTCCAGCAGAGGAGTCCATGCAATCTCAGAGTAGAAAGAGGGCCCCAGCATGGACTGACCGGGAAGTCTTGGATCTGATTGCTGTGTGGGGCGATGAGTCTGTGCTTTCGGAGCTGCGCTCCAAAAAACGGAAGCAAAGACCTACGAGAAGGTCTCCAAAGCCATGGCACTCAGAGGATATAACCGGGATGCAACACAGTGCCGTGTGAAAATCAAGGACCTGAGACAAGGCTACCAAAAAATCAAAGCAGCAAACGGACGCTCGGGCCCAGCCCCAGACATGCCACTTCTACGAGGCACTGCATGCCATTCTCGGTGGGTCTGCCACCACTGCCCCACCAGTGACCGTGGACTCTGAGGATGGGATAGTGTCGACGGGCAGTTCCTCGGCGATGTTCGCCGATGGGGAAGATGAGGAAGGGTTTGTGGAGGACGAGGCAGGTGACAGCGCTTACAATACTGCTTTCCCCGACAGCCAGGATCTCTTCATCACCCTCACAGAGATCCCCTACCAACCCTCCCGGCCGTTAACCGGACTCTGAATCAGGGGAAGGATCAGTCGGTAAGTGCTATAAACATGTAAACATTTATTTTTTAAAAAACAGGAATAAAAACTATATGAAAAGAAGGTCAATGCATATAGGGATCGAACAGAAATCCTCTTGGGACAGTTCCACGAAGCTCTCGTAGAGGTACTCAAAAAGCCTCCGCAGGAGGTTCCTGGGGAGAGGTGCCTTATTGGGTGCTCCGTGGAAGCACACTCTTCCGCGCCAGGCCATCCTGAGGTATAGTGGGAGCATTGCCTCGACCAGCATGGCAGCATAGGGCCCTGGTCTGTGCAGGGATTCACGCAGCATGCGCTCTCTGTTTCTCCTGGTGACCCGCCTCAGGGTGATCTCGCTCGGCGACTGCTGCATCTAATTAGGGGAATTACTTTAATGTTACTATTGTGAATGCTTGACTTTTCCTTTGCATAACAATGACCGTCGTTTAACACCCATGTGGTGGAGGCTGCAGAGGAAAAGCATACAGGGATCTTTCCCGGGGACAGCCGCGAGGGGCTGGAACAGGGTCAGACTTTATGCTTTCCAGACTGCCTGCAGCAGGAGGGCACTGCTATCCATTAACTGTTAAGCAGCCTAAAGTTTACGGCTTACCAGGCCTGGCTGCTACACGGATTCTGCTGTCCTGCCCCGCTTGTCCGATCTCCAGTGCAAGACCCCAGGCAATGAAAGCGAATGCCGAAAATTCGAACTTGTCCTGAGAGCACATGAGATTAGGTGCCCTGTATGGTCTTGTTCACAGAAACTGAGTAGACTGTGTTCAGTGTTTGCAAACATGTATCTTTGCAAGGAAATCACTTCCTTTTTCCCATCACACAGCTGCGGCTCTTTCCCGAACTGCCCCGGCATCCCCCTCACAGAGGCTGGCGCAGATTAGGCGGCGAAAGAAAAAGACTCGGGACGAGATGTTTGCTGAACTGATGGCCTGCTCCAGAGCCGAGGCGGCCCAGCAGAGCCAGTGGAGGGAGACCCTCTCTCAGCAGCAGCGCTCACACAGTGAACGGGAGGACAGGTGGCGGCAGGAAGACCAGCAGGCGACTCAAACGCTGCTTGGACTAATGAGGGAGCAAACGGACACGCTCCGGTGCCTTGTGGATGTTCTGCAGGACCACAGGCAGGAGCAAAGAGCCCCCCTGAACTGTATCTGCAACCGCCCTCCCCCGCCACAAAGTCCTGTCCCCCCCTCACCCAAAATCACAAGAAGGAGGGGCGCTAGGGGCCGTGAAAACTGTCACTCCACCCCAGCAGAGCGCTCATGTACCAAACAGCTCTCATTCCCTAAAGTATGAGAATTGCTTCCCTTCCTGGCTCACCCGATCCCAAATCCCAGTTTCATCCCCCAGCTGTGTAGTTGAGTATTAAAAATAGTTTGCTGTTCATTACTGTTTCCGTCATGTTTCTTTGCAGAAGACTTTGTGTGAAGGGCGGGGGAGGGGTTTGTTAATTGCATAGGACAGCCTCCTTTACCAGGGTACAGACATGGGGGCAGGATCAACAGCAGGTCACACACAGAGTGCAGTCACTAGGTACCCGGGTCACTGTGGGAGTGTCTGCTGCCCCAGGTCAGTCTGGGAGGTGTATGCTGCCCTAGGGTCCGAGTGCCTGGCATCCACAAATGGCAAGGCAGGCTGCCCGTACCATGCCCTTCCACCCTAGCCATGAACCTCTCCGATGCCCTGAGCCCCAGCCAGAGCCATCATCCCCCTACACCTACTCACTTCCCACACACCCCTCACCCCTTCCTGCAAACCCACCCCTTCCTGCACACCCTCCTGTAACCGTCCTCCCCCCAGAGACCTCTGTAGGAGCAGGAGCCTGTCAGTCCTCGAGTGTAGAAGTGGTCTGTACATCACTGCACACCCTACCCACCACAGTCTGCGTCCCTGTTTGAACCCTTTAACGCGAATTCGTTAGTAAAGAAAACTTTGTGAATTAAAAATGTTCCAACAAATTTATTTTTAAACGTCTGTTGGAAGGGGGGAAACCTGGGGAACGGGGTATGTAACCGCTGAAAAAAGTGAATAGTAACTGAAACAAGGGCAGGTTCAGCTTCTCTGTAAAGAGACTGGACAGTCATAGGTTACCCTGCTCTCTGAGGAACCTAGCTTTCAAAGCCTCCCGGATGCACAGCGCTTCCCGCTGGGCTCTTCTAATCGCACGGGTGTCTGGCTGAGCGTAATCAGCAGCCAGGCAATTTGCCTCAACCTCCCATCCCGCCATAAAGGTCTCCCCCTTGCTCTCACAGAGATTGTGGAGCACACAGCAAGCTGCAATAACAATGGGGATATTGGTTTCGCTGAGATCCGAGCGAGTCAGTAAGCTCCTCCATCTCCCCTTGAGACGTCCGAAAGCACACTCCACCACCATTCTGCACTTGCTCAGCCGGTAGTTGAAGAGCTCCTTGTCACTGTCCAGGGCGCCTGTATAGGGCTTCATGAGCCAGGGCATTAGCGGGTAGGCTGGGTCCCCGAGGATCACTGTAGGCATCTCCACATCCCCAACACTTATATGGTGGTCCGGGAAGAAACTACCTTCCTGCAGGCGTCTAAACAGACCAGAGTTCCTGAAAACACGCGCGTCATGAACCTTGCCCGGCCACCCGACGTAGATGTTGGTAAAACGTCCCCTATGGTCCACCAGTGCTTGCAGCACCATTGAAAAGTAGCCCTTTCGGTTAATATACTGGCTGACCTGGTGGGCCGGTCCCAGGATAGGGATGTGAGTGCCATCTATAGCCCCACCGCAGTTTGGGAATCGCATCGCGGCGAAGCCATCTATGACGACCTGGACGTTTCCCAGGGTCACTACCTTTGAGAGCAGTAGGTCAACGATTGCGTGGGCTACTTGCATCACAGCAACCCCCACGGTAGATTTGCCCACGCCAAAGTGGTTCGCTACTGACCGGTAGCTGTCTGGCGTGGCAAGTTTCCAGAGGGCTATGGCCACTCGCTTCTGCACAGTCAGGGCTGCTCGCATCCGGGTGTCCTGGCACTTCAAGGCAGGGGACAGCAAGTCACACAGTTCAAGGAAAGTGCCCTTACGCATCCTGAAGTTTTGCAGCCACTGTGATTCATCCCAGACCTGCAGCACTATGCGGTCCCACCAGTCCGTGCTTGTTTCCCGGGCCCAGACTCTCCGTCCCATAGCATGAACGTGACCCATTGCCACCATGATCTCCGCGGCGCGGGATCCCGTGCTTTGTGAGAGGTCTGTGCCACTCTGACACTTCATGTCCTCACCGTGCTGCCGGAGCCTCCTCGCCCGATTTCTCAGCAGCTGACTGTGGAAGAGGTGGACGATAAGGTGCGAGGAGTTGACAACGGCCATAAGTGCAGCGATGATCGCAGTGGGCTCCATGCTCTCAGTGCTGTGGCGTCCGCGCTGTCACTGACCAGAAAAGTGCGGTAACAGATTTCCCGCCGGCGCTTTCAGGGAGAGAGGGCGGGAGTGACGGTTGAATGACGACAGTTACCCAAAACCACCCTCGACACATTTTTCCCCCAGCAGGCATTGGGGGCTCTACCCAGCATTCCAATGGGAAGCGGGGACTGCGGGAACTGTGGGATAGCTGCCCAGAATGCACCGCTTCCAATGTCGATGCTGGCCCCGTTAGCGTGGACTCACAAAGTCGAATTAGTGTCCTTAGTGTGGATACACAAATTCGAATTCATAAGGTCGAATCCACAAATTCGACCTAAGTTAAATCGAACTACTCTTGTAGTGTAGACATACCCTGAGTTTCTTCAAAGGGAAGGAAACACAAACAACTTGCTTTTTACATCCTTGTGTTGTTGGTTTTTTTAAAAGCAGACAACCTGTTAGCATTCATTTGAAGCTGCATTAGTGTAACTCATTCTCTTCATAGCAATATGGGTTTTTTTCAGCAAGCTTCATTAATTATGTTTCCCCGTCAGCCTGGGCAATGTAATGAAGGCCATTAGAACCGCTTTTACAAACAGTGTAGATCAGCATAGTTCCTTTGACTTAAACATAGCAATGCTGATTTACACCAGCTGAGGATCTGTCCCTTCTTTGCCAGATTCCAGCATCTGGGATGTGCACTAATATTTTGTGCCATTTTCTCTGTGAAGGCTAATGCGGTAACTAGCTTACTGGTGAAAAGAGCAGAAAGTGTACCTGATTAGCCCAGGGGACGACGTAGATCATAGGAAATGCAAGCCCTCATTTTAAGACATTTACATTGTTCAGTGAACAAGGACAGTGATCTACCTGTATGCTTTGATCTCTCTCTCTCTCTCTTTTTTTTTAAAAGGATGTGCAGCACAATCAAAACAATTCAATCCACACCTGTCCTGGTGCTTAGATACATTGAATTCCTCACTGAGTAGTTTTCACAGTTTCTTCTCCACATTGCTGCTTTCCCCCTTCTATTTGCTTGCTTTACACTTTTACATTTTCTACACAGCCTATTTGCCACTAGTATTTATAATCCAGTGGCTCAGAAGCGTCCTAACCAAGATCAGGGTGCTGGGTGCTGTACAAAGTGCCTGACTATAGGAGCTTGCTATCTAAATGGGCAAGACGGGAAAGGAAGAGTTATTATCCTCACTTTACAGTAGGATTGCCAACTTTCTAGTCGTACAAAACTGAAAACTCCTGCCCTGCCCCCCGCCCGAGGCCTTGCTCTTCCCTCCCCGAGGCCACACCCCTTTTCTGACACCCTGCCCCCCTCCCTCCATCTGCCTTCCCTCTGTTGCTTGCTCTCCCCCACTCTCACTCACTTTCACCAGCCTGGGGCAGGGGGGTGGGGAGCTGTAGCAGACTCATCAATCTCTAGGTGGTCTAGGTGCCACTAGAGTGGGACATAGCACCACACCAAAGAGGCACAGGTTACACTTGCTCATCCAAGTCAGACTGACTTGTGTGTGGATGAAAAGGGGGCTTGGGCTCAAACCTGAGTCAGAGCTGTGCAGTGTAGACATATCCTGAATGATCCAAGGTCCCACAATGTTCTGTCAAGATTGGTGCCTTTGCCTAGCCCTCATGTTGTGTGCAGAGTCTTGGTTGATCTTTCTTGCCCTTCTAGTCTTTAAAGATGCCTTTCAGTTTACACTGTCCTCCCCTCTCTACTGGTTTTGACTTTATTCTGCTTTGACTGCTTCTCAGCCCCTCAGGTTTTGTCATGTCACCTACTATACTGGGGCCATGCTACTGTTATTCTGTCAAGTGCAATATTGATGCCTTTTTATAACACCCTGCAGAAATAAATATTTCAACACTAGCTGTGGGAAAGCAGCAGTGCTTAGGCTAGTCTGATGCTTTAATCTGCCATATGGCTCCAGTCTGTGTATACGTACCACATTGCTCTCAGGGTGTAGCATAAATAGACTCCTCTCTCACTGGACTTGCATTGCCATCTTAACGCGCGGTGAATCATTTGAAGTACAAAATGAAGTACAAAATCTACTAACAGACTGTAATCCTGGTACCTCTACTTCTTTAACATTGGTGTTTCAGTAATGTCTTAAGGCCTCCAAATAACAAAATGACAGTCCATGCCACCAGAAATTTACATTCCAAGTATATGATAACAGGTGACTACAACACACGGAACAGGGCTTCAGCAGGATGATTGTGATTAATGTAATAAGCAGTCGTAGCACCCCTGCTATCTAACCAATGTCAAGTGTTTTGTAGGCATCTCAACATAAAAGGGCTTTAAGGACAGGTCAGTATCTCTATTGCACCCTTTGCTAAGTGCTTAATAGAAAAACAGAATCCAAAGACTTCAGAATAATCTTTGAGAAATAAGGAGGACACATTTACTTTGAATTCAGTGGAGTGGCACATTCATAGCTGGAGTATTTTGGTAAGTGTCAGAGGCTCAGGCCCCATTATGTGCACTCACAAAGAAGAAGATTCACCTTACTCCCAAAGAGCTTAGAATTGGTTGGAAAGGTTTCTGCTACTTTTTTTTTTTTTTTTTGGTCTGATAATGTTTCATTGAAACCAAAACTGTTTGAGAAACAAGGGTGGATTTTGATGGTTCTCGTGACTCAAAAAAGATTGAAATTGCTGAAACAATTCATTTGTCCATTTTTGAAAAAAAAAACTGATTTGAAATGACATTTTGTTTTGCTATTTCAGCTAGTTAGGGGGAAAAAAGGAAAAATGGAAGGAAAAAAAACATTTCAAAAATATCCAAACAAAATGCTGCAATTGACCCAAACTGAATTTTTTTATTTTGGTTAGTTGGTTTTCACATTTTGATTTTGTGGACATTGAGATTTTGACTTTTTGTCCCAATTTGGGATGGTAAACAATTTTGAACTGTCAAAAATATTTGTGGGATTAGAAAACCATCTCTGACCCAGCACGACTGAGTTTGACTAATCTGAGTGCTTTTCAGAAGTCCTAACTTTTATTCTTTTCTGTACTGAATGCTGTCTTGTGTTTCTATAAGAGCTAAAACTGACAAAACATTTCATGTTTTTAATGTCCATTAAGAGGTATTAAAATCATGTTGTGTTTTTTATGCCTTACTGTGGTCATTTCATTAGAAACACTTGTTAGACATTCAACAAGGCGGTCAAAAAAGCAAACAGGATGTTAGGAATCATTAAAAAGGGGATAGAGAATAAGACTGAGAATATATTATTGCCCTTATATAAATCCATGGTACGCCCACATCTCGAATACTGTGTACAGATGTGGTCTCCTCACCTCAAAAAAGATATTCTAGCACTAGAAAAGGTTCAGAAAAGGGCAACTAAAATGATTAGGGCTTTAGAGCGGGTCCCATACGAGGAAAGATTACAGAGGCTAGGTCTCTTCAGCTTGGAAAAGAGAAGACTAAGGGGGGACATGATAGAGGTATATAAAATCATGAGTGATGTTGAGAAAGTGGATAAGGAAAAGTTATTTAATTATTCCCATAATACAAGAACTAGGGGTCACCAAATGAAATTAATAGGCAGCAGGTTTAAAACAAATAAAAGGAAGTTCTTCTTCACGCAGCGCACAGTCAACTTGTGGAACTCCTTACCTGAGGAGGTAGTGAAGGCTAGGACTATAACAATGTTTAAAAGGGGACTGGATAAATTCATGGTGGCTAAGTCCATAAATGGCTATTAGCCAGGATGGGTAAGAATGGTGTCCCTAGCCTCTGTTCGTCAGAGGATGGAGATGGATGGCAGGAGAGAGATCACTTGATCATTGCCTGTTAGATTCACTCCCTCTGGGGCACCTGGCATTGGCCACTGTCGGTAGACAGATACTGGGCTAGATGGACCTTTGGTCTGACCCGGTACGGCCTTTCTTATGTTCTTATGTTCTTATGTTAATCATCTCACAGATGGACCTGATTTAAATTGTAAAATGTTATAGTAGCTAGTGTACATAATAGTTATCACAAACGTGTGAACAATGACAACTACACAAAGTAAAAGTTACATACAGTAGAGAGCCACAGGCTGTGGTTGATTAACTCTCAATAAAGCTGTTTGAATTATTAATTGGTTTAATTCACCCTATAATTAGTGGTGGATTGTCAGTACCCAGATGCATATCAAATGATATGTGCATCTCTCATTAATGATCCTGTGCTGAATTCCTCTAAGAAAAGGCAAACTGGACTGACTCAAGCAAAGAAAACTTCCTCCCAGAATCTGGGCCAATAACCAAATCTGAACCAATTTTTGAAGTTAAAAAGCATGGGTTATCGTCCTTGTGATGGGGTGCACACCATCCCTGTATTCTGAAGCTCAGAAACCTCTGACTCTAATCTCACCAACAACACCCATACAGCCTTGTGTAGCCAAGTATTTGTAATGTTTCTTGCGACTTTCGCACAGGGCAAGAGAGGAACAGAGATCTCCCTCCCCTGGGAACTCAGCACATACTGGCTTCACCTAACCCAATCCTCCCCCCTTTCCTGTGTCTTTTTGTAGCCCTCAGCTGATGTCTAATTAGTTCATCAGCCCCCAGACTGATCAACTAAATAGCTGTATATTCCCCAATCAGATTTCTTTAGGGGGCTGACTGGTGCCTGAGTGATAAGAGGTCTGGCTCACTTTTTAACCTCTAGCTGTGTCACACATACACACATTATTGTTTATTTTAAATCACTTCTGCCTTTGTGTGTCTGTGACATTCTACACCTTGGGGAAGCATACTGTAACCCCCATATTCCACATTTTCATATAATTGTGATCTTACGTATAAAGGATGCCTTGCAAGGTATCAGAGGAAAGGTTATGATCTGCTGAAAGGCATTTTTCTATCCATATATGTATATCATTAATGCATATAAAGTTATGAGAATTGTGTTGTATGGTTGTCACTAAAACATGCTGTAAGTTGCAGGAATCAGCCAGATATTAGCTCCACAGAGGCAACAGCAAGGAAAGTAACCAGTGCCTGGGTTGGGTGTCAAACAACCCATCAACAGCCATTGTCCAGCAAGGGAGCTACAATGCAATGACTCACCTGCATGAGGCCACACCAGGGGAATTTCTCAACCTTGTTTGGAGAGACTGAGTAATGCTCACCTGACTCTGAAAGGGTGTGGGGGGAGGGCAAAGCCAAGAGGGAGGAAAGGACATTAAAAAAAGGGAGAGATGTTTGCCATGCTCTTCTTCTCTCTTCCACCTCCATCTACAGACACCACCATGACTGAAGCGCTGATCTATGGGGAGAGCCTGGCTGAAGAGCAACCAACCAGCCTGTGGTAAGAAGCATCTTAGTTTGTAAGGACACTGAAAGTGTTAAGATCAGCTTAGAATGTGTTTTGCTTTTATTTCATTTGACTAAATATGACTTGTTATGCTTTGACTTATAATCATTTAACATCTATCTTTACAGTTAATAAATCTCTTTGTTTATTCTGAAAGCAGTGCATTTGGTTTGAAGTGTGTCAGAGGCTCCCCTTGGGATAACAAGGGTGGTACATATCAATTTCTTTGTTAAATGTATGAACTCATATAAGCTTGCAGTATCCAGTGGGCATAACTGGACACTCCAAGATGGAGGTTCCTAGGGTTGTGTCTGGGACCGGAGATATTGGCTAGTGTCATTTGCTTGCAAGTAGCTGGGAGCAGCTTACATGCCAGAGGCTGTGTGTGAACAGCCCAGGAGTGGGGTTCTCACAGCAGAGCAGGGTAAGTCTGGCTCCCAGTATCAAGGCTTGGAAACAAAATGACCCAAACTACTTAAAAGCCTATTATCTCATTTCTGGCTCAGTAGTGGGAATCACTGGAAATGTCACCAGAAGGTCTAGTTGTGCAAAGCATCTAGAGTGAAATCCTGGCCTCATGGAAGTCAACGGCCACCCTCTCTTCAAATTCCATGGGAGCAGGATTTCACCACTGAACTTGTAAGTGAACTATTTATACAAGTTTAATCTCTGAGTCTGCACCCATTACCATGGTATTCCGCACAGAGCACTGCATGACTGGAGCAGGCCCTACATATAAGTAGGACTATTCATCCCACACTAATTTCCTCTTCTCCCAGGAGCACTGCTGGCTGTATATCTGCCTTATCATCCCAATACAACTAAATAAAATGCCCAGTTTGTGGGGGAGGAATGGGATACAAGTAAAGCATTATGAAGATACTAATCAGAGACCAGGAGTCTGATGGTTAGGTACTATAAGCAGTTTTGATCATAGCTCCTTTAAGTCTGGACATTTGCTGGAGCTAATTTTGCTTTGTAGAAAAGCAGAATATCCTGGTTTTTTTTGTTCTGCTCAGGACACATTCAAGCGGAATCAGAACTGGCATGACTAGATGAATAATCAGACAGGTGGTATCTGTACTAGTTTCTGATGACTGCCCAGAGAAGACACAATGCAGCTGGCAGCTTATTTCGCATGCCAAATAAGTTGACGAGGAAGAAAAACAACCTACAAACCAAGGAGAAAAGTTGATAAGCACGTGAGGTTTGGGGGAAACGGAAGGTGAGTAAGGCTGGTATAGTGTGTCAAGGCAGTGGGTTTAATTACCAGTTCTATGACTGACTTCCCATGTGACCTTTGGGAAATCACTTGGGGCCTGTTTTTTAACAGAGCTCTCAGCTCCTTCTTGACACCAGATATACGGATTGTCCACACTGTGCCACAGTGCAGACTATGGACGTGTTTATCTGCAGAGCACGCCAAGGAGTTGTGTTCTAATTGCTCCGTTTGGACACTGCCGGCGCATATGAAAAGATACCTCGTTTGCATTGTTATAGCCCTGTTTGAAAGTGACACATTTCCAGGACAGCTTAGAATATAGTTAAGAAAATAGGCAGTAATGGAGCTAATAGGAGAAACAGGGAGGGTGACCACCTCCCTTTGCAGCCTTTAGGTGTATGTATGGCATCTTATCCAGACAACAGGTATAACTTAAGGTGGTACAGCCAATGCCCATTGTGCCCCCCCCCCAACCAATCCACTGCTGTGCCATTGCTAGAAAACTGGTTCCACGACTTAAGAGAAAGATATTGGGCTAGATCCATAGCAGATATAAAATTGGAGGGCAGAACAGTGATTTACACCAACTGAGGATCTGAACCAAAGCCTCATTTTAAAGGGAAATAATTCTTTTGTTTGTTTGCTTTTCTTTTAATGCAAGAAACACTAAACATATTTTCTATAAGCACTGGGGAGAAAAAGTGACATCATTTTAGGAAAAAATAGCAGCTACTTTAAACCCTGTTTCCTCTAATGTACAGAGCACCATGATATTGATATCCCCTACCCATTAGTTTAAGAAAAGTCATTCTAAATGTGTCATGAAATATGAAAAATGCTATTTGTTTGGAGTCTCTCAGGAGTCAGTTGGCATTGAAATGCCAGTGCCACCACAATCAACAATTTGAAAATAACATCCAAATGACAGCTCTTGTGAGGTTTGTTCTGCTTTCAGAAATTTCTGTTCTAAAAAAATAGGGCTTAAAATCAGAGGTTGCAGAAAAATCCCAAAGTAGTTTTGTTAAAAATTTCAACATATCAAACTTGTTTTCATCTAAAAAAAATAATCATTTTAATATTGCTTTAATATAAAAAGTCTGAGTTTTTTTTATTGAAAGCCTTATTGAAATAGTCTACAATTTTCATTTTTTTTCCACCAAAAAACTGTCTGGAGAGGAAATGATTGTTTTTTTGTTAGTTTGTTTTATTAGACCTGAGGTTATTTTTGGAAATTAAACATTGCAATAACCAGTTTGATAATACCTTTTAATTAAAAACATTTTAAAGGCATAATATATTTTTGCTAAACCCAAAAAAGCACATTAACAATTTTTTGTTTTATAAAATTGTGTCATTCTGTGAGGAAAGGGAAGTTTTGATGAATTAAATTTTCATGCAAGGAGTTTCAGCTAGCTCTACTTTAAATCCTTATCAAGTACCGTATTTTCCGGCGTATAAGACGACTTTTATACTAAAAACAACCCCAAAAATCGGGGTCGTCTTATACGCTGGTATAAACAGCGGCAGCCCAAAGCCCTCTGATTCCCAGCCGGCTGGGATTTAAAACTCTGTGCTCCCGCCGCAGTGGGCAGCCCAGAGCCCTCTGATTCCCGGCGCGGCTGGGAATTAAAGGGCTCTGGGCTCCCCCCCTCGGAAGGGGGGGTAGTCTTATACGGCGAGTATAGGCCCAAACCTATGTTTTAACTGTAAAATTAGGGGGTCGTCTTATACACCCAGTCGCCTTATATGCCGGAAAATACGGTAGATTATTTTTTTAACCTATAACCTTGAGTGTATGCATGGCACCTTTTCAAGCCAATAGGTATAACTGAGCATGATACGCCATCATCTCTCCTCTCAGGTTACAGATAACTCCAACCAGTTTAGACACCTATAGAATACCTGCAAAATGAGGAGGAAAAACAGTCTTCTGATTAAGGCATAAGACTGAAAGTCAAGAGACTCAGGCCCAGATCCTCAGCTAGGGGTAAATTGGGCATATTTGCATTGACTTCAGCAATCTTGGGAAGCAAATGGAAAAGAGGTAGAAGGGAATCATTTTAAATGTGAGTGTTTATGAAACTCCTATGGTGTCCAGTGCTTTCAACATCTTTGGACAAATCTTGGCCACCCCTGCTGCCTCACCACTATGAGGGCACTTTACCACTGTATTGATCTCAGCATCAGAAATAGATCCAATCGCACCGGAGGTTTCCGATGCTGCCTCCTGAAAGGGGGCTTGCCCATCAGGTTGAGGAGTTCCTCAAAGTGCTCCTTCCACCTCTTGACGATCTCCTCAGTTGAGGTCAGCATTTCATCACCCTTGCTGCGTACAGCCTGAGCAATGTCTCTTTCGCCCCTCTTAAGGCGACAAATGGTGTGCCAGAACACTTTTGAGGCCATCCAGTAATCATTCTCCATGATATCTCCAAACTCCTCACAAGCCTGAGCTTTCACTTCAACAACCACCCCAGTCTCAGTCCTCTTAGTCAGCCAGTACCTCTCAGCCATATCAGGAATCTGGTTAACGAGCATTGCTTGGAAGACCTCCTTCTTTGACTTGGCAGCTTCCCTCATCACTGGAATCCACTAGTGAGTCCTTGGGCTACCACCATGACAGGCACCAACCACCTTCAGGCCACAACTTTTCATGGCTGCCTCAACAACTGAGGCCCTGAACATGGTCACTTGGACTCAATATCCAAGACATCACCTGGAATGCAGAAGTTCTTCCGTATGTGAGAATTGAAGTCTTTCCATACGGGATCCTCCACCAGACATTCCCAAGTAACTCTCACTGATGGTTTGGGCCTCCCATGTCTATCTGGCCAGCATCCCGTGCATTGGATCCAACTCACCACCAAGTGGTGATTGGTTGCCAGCTCTGCCCCTCTCCTCACCCAAGTGTCCAGAACATATGGCCTTAGGTCTGATGAGACTACTATGAAGTCGATCATCGATCTTCAGCCCAAGGTGCTCTGGTACCAAGTACATTTAGGAGCAATCTCGTGTTTGAACGTGGGATTTGTTATGGACAATCCATGACTAGCACAGAAGTCCAATAACTGCTCATCTCTCAGGTCCAGACCAGGGAGGCCGCTCCTCCCAATCCCTTTCCTCCAGGTGTCTCCATCATTCCCCAGGTGAGCATTGAAGTCCCCCAGTAGAACTACAGAGTCGGTAGGTGACACTCTATTGAACACCGATCCCATCATCTCCAAAAAGCCTGAGTACTCTGAACTGCTACTAGGTGCATAGGCAAAAACAACAGTCAGCGTTTTCCTCTCTGAGACCCGGAGTCTCATTGGGGCAACCATCTCATCTACCGGGACAACCTCCAACTGTGCAGCACCCAGCCAGGGACTTGTGAGTATCTCCACACCTGCCCAGGGCCTCTCCTGTGGGGCCACTTCTGAGTAGGAAAGAGACCACTCTCTATCAACAAGTATGTTTCCAGAGCCAATGCTATGTGTGGAGGAGAGGCCGACTATATCTAGTTGGTACCTTTCTATTTCTTCCACCAACTCTGGCTCCTTCCCTGCCAGTGAGGTGACATTCCACATCCCTAGAGTCAGTTTCCATTGTGGAGGGCCAATCCATCATTGTTCTTCTTCGCTGCCATTCTGGCATCGCACCCGACCCCTTCCCCCTTTAGCCTCATGGGTGATGGGCCACAAGACAGGGTCACGTTGCCTTTTCAGGCTGGGCCCAGCCAGGTAACATGGGTGGCCCAAACACCAGAGGCTTGCCTGACACCAGTAGCCCTAGTCCAGGCAAGGTTCACATGGTCATTTTGGGGCTTTCATGAGGGTCTTAAGGTGGATCATGTCTAGCTAGGACATGATTTTTTTTTCCCCAAAGAGCATCATTGCTGAAATATATGGGAGCGAGAAAATGTTACTCAGTTCCTTGTGTACCAAACCAAGAACTCAATTGCTTAATATTTTTGGAATATGAACAATGATATTTTTCTCCCTAATAACACACTTTTGTTTTTTCTGTTTCACTCGGTTCTGGTGAGTTATTTTAATGTAGCATCTCAAAGTTCACACACTGTGTATTGTTTAATGTTCTTACCCAATACACTGAGGCCTGGTCTACACTAGGACTTTAATTCGAATTTAGCAGCGTTAATTCGAATTAACCGTGCACCCGTCCACACCAGGAAGCCATTTAATGCGACCTAGAGGGCGCTTTAGTTCGAATTCGGTACTCCACCCCGACGAGGGGAGTAGCGCTAAATTCGACAGGGCTATGTCAAATTAGGCTAGGTGTGGATGCAAATCGAACTTAGTAGCTCCGGGAGCTATCCCACAGTGCACCACTGTGTTGACGCTCTGGACAGCAGTCCGAGCTCAGATGTTCTGATCAGCCATACAGGAAAAGCCCCGGGAAAATTTGAATTCCTTTTCCTGTCTGGCCAGTTTGAATCTCAATTCCTGGTTGGACATCGTGGTGAGCTCAGCAGCACTGGCAGCGATGCAGAGCTCTCCAGCAGAGGAGTCCATGCAATCTCAGAGTAGAAAGAGGGCCCCAGCATGGACTGACCGGGAAGTCTTGGATCTGATTGCTGTGTGGGGCGATGAGTCTGTGCTTTCGGAGCTGCGCTCCAAAAAACGGAAGCAAAGACCTACGAGAAGGTCTCCAAAGCCATGGCACTCAGAGGATATAACCGGGATGCAACACAGTGCCGTGTGAAAATCAAGGACCTGAGACAAGGCTACCAAAAAATCAAAGCAGCAAACGGACGCTCCGGAGCCCAGCCCCAGACATGCCGCTTCTACGAGGCACTGCATGCCATTCTCGGTGGGTCTGCCACCACTGCCCCACCAGTGACCGTGGACTCTGAGGATGGGATAGTGTCGACGGGCAGTTCCTCGGCGATGTTCGCCGATGGGGAAGATGAGGAAGGGTTTGTGGAGGACGAGGCAGGTGACAGCGCTTACAATACTGCTTTCCCCGACAGCCAGGATCTCTTCATCACCCTCACAGAGATCCCCTACCAACCCTCCCCGGCCGTTAACCCGGACTCTGAATCAGGGGAAGGATCAGTCGGTAAGTGCTATAAACATGTAAACATTTATTTTTTAAAAAACAGGAATAAAAACTATATGAAAAGAAGGTCAATGCATATAGGGATCGAACAGAAATCCTCTTGGGACAGTTCCACGAAGCTCTCGTAGAGGTACTCAAAAAGCCTCCGCAGGAGGTTCCTGGGGAGAGGTGCCTTATTGGGTGCTCCGTGGAAGCACACTCTTCCGCGCCAGGCCATCCTGAGGTATAGTGGGAGCATTGCCTCGACCAGCATGGCAGCATAGGGCCCTGGTCTGTGCAGGGATTCACGCAGCATGCGCTCTCTGTTTCTCCTGGTGACCCGCCTCAGGGTGATCTCGCTCGGCGACTGCTGCATCTAATTAGGGGAATTACTTTAATGTTACTATTGTGAATGCTTGACTTTTCCTTTGCATAACAATGACCGTCGTTTAACACCCATGTGGTGGAGGCTGCAGAGGAAAAGCATACAGGGATCTTTCCCGGGGACAGCCGCGAGGGGCTGGAACAGGGTCAGACTTTATGCTTTCCAGACTGCCTGCAGCAGGAGGGCACTGCTATCCATTAACTGTTAAGCAGCCTAAAGTTTACGGCTTACCAGGCCTGGCTGCTACACGGATTCTGCTGTCCTGCCCCGCTTGTCCGATCTCCAGTGCAAGACCCCAGGCAATGAAAGCGAATGCCGAAAATTCGAACTTGTCCTGAGAGCACATGAGATTAGGTGCCCTGTATGGTCTTGTTCACAGAAACTGAGTAGACTGTGTTCAGTGTTTGCAAACATGTATCTTTGCAAGGAAATCACTTCCTTTTCCCATCACACAGCTGCGGCTCTTTCCCGAACTGCCCGGCATCCTCACAGAGGCTGGCGCAGATTAGGCGGCGAAAGAAAAGACTCGGACGAGATGTTCGCTGAACTGATGGCCTGCTCCAGAGCCGAGGCGGCCCAGCAGAGCCAGTGGAGGGAGACCCTCTCTCAGCAGCAGCGCTCACACAGTGAACGGGAGGACAGGTGGCGGCAGGAAGACCAGCAGGCGACTCAAACGCTGCTTGGACTAATGAGGAGCAAACGGACACGCTCCGGTGCCTTGTGGATGTTCTGCAGGACCACAGGCAGGAGCAAAGAGCCCCCCTGAACTGTATCTGCAACCGCCCTCCCCCGCCACAAAGTCCTGTCCCCCCCTCACCCAAAATCACAAGAAGGAGGGGCGCTAGGGGCCGTGAAAACTGTCACTCCACCCCAGCAGAGCGCTCATGTACCAAACAGCTCTCATTCCCTAAAGTATGAGAATTGCTTCCCTTCCTGGCTCACCCGATCCCAAATCCCAGTTTCATCCCCCAGCTGTGTAGTTGAGTATTAAAAATAGTTTGCTGTTCATTACTGTTTCCGTCATGTTTCTTTGCAGAAGACTTTGTGTGAAGGGCGGGGGAGGGGTTTGTTAATTGCATAGGACAGCCTCCTTTACCAGGGTACAGACATGGGGGCAGGATCAACAGCAGGTCACACACAGAGTGCAGTCACTAGGTACCCGGGTCACTGTGGGAGTGTCTGCTGCCCCAGGTCAGTCTGGGAGGTGTATGCTGCCCTAGGGTCCGAGTGCCTGGCATCCACAAATGGCAAGGCAGGCTGCCCGTACCATGCCCTTCCACCCTAGCCATGAACCTCTCCGATGCCCTGAGCCCCAGCCAGAGCCATCATCCCCCTACACCTACTCACTTCCCACACACCCCTCACCCCTTCCTGCAAACCCACCCCTTCCTGCACACCCTCCTGTAACCGTCCTCCCCCCAGAGACCTCTGTAGGAGCAGGAGCCTGTCAGTCCTCGAGTGTAGAAGTGGTCTGTACATCACTGCACACCCTACCCACCACAGTCTGCGTCCCTGTTTGAACCCTTTAACGCGAATTCGTTAGTAAAGAAAACTTTGTGAATTAAAAATGTTCCAACAAATTTATTTTTAAACGTCTGTTGGAAGGGGGGAAACCTGGGGAACGGGGTATGTAACCGCTGAAAAAAGTGAATAGTAACTGAAACAAGGGCAGGTTCAGCTTCTCTGTAAAGAGACTGGACAGTCATAGGTTACCCTGCTCTCTGAGGAACCTAGCTTTCAAAGCCTCCCGGATGCACAGCGCTTCCCGCTGGGCTCTTCTAATCGCACGGGTGTCTGGCTGAGCGTAATCAGCAGCCAGGCAATTTGCCTCAACCTCCCATCCCGCCATAAAGGTCTCCGCCTTGCTCTCACAGAGATTGTGGAGCACACAGCAAGCTGCAATAACAATGGGGATATTGGTTTCGCTGAGATCCGAGCGAGTCAGTAAGCTCCTCCATCTCCCCTTGAGACGTCCGAAAGCACACTCCACCACCATTCTGCACTTGCTCAGCCGGTAGTTGAAGAGCTCCTTGTCACTGTCCAGGGCGCCTGTATAGGGCTTCATGAGCCAGGGCATTAGCGGGTAGGCTGGGTCCCCAGGATCACTATAGGCATCTCCACATCCCCAACACTTATATGGTGGTCCGGGAAGAAACTACCTTCCTGCAGGTGTCTAAACAGACCAGAGTTCCTGAAAACACGCGTCATGAACCTTGCCCGGCCACCCGACGTAGATGTTGGTAAAACGTCCCCTATGGTCCACCAGTGCTTGCAGCACCATTGAAAAGTAGCCCTTTCGGTTAATATACTGGCTGACCTGGTGGGCCGGTCCCAGGATAGGGATGTGAGTGCCATCTATAGCCCCACCGCAGTTTGGGAATCGCATCGCGGCGAAGCCATCTATGACGACCTGGACGTTTCCCAGGGTCACTACCTTTGAGAGCAGTAGGTCAACGATTGCGTGGGCTACTTGCATCACAGCAACCCCCACGGTAGATTTGCCCACGCCAAAGTGGTTCGCTACTGACCGGTAGCTGTCTGGCGTGGCAAGTTTCCAGAGGGCTATGGCCACTCGCTTCTGCACAGTCAGGGCTGCTCGCATCCGGGTGTCCTGGCACTTCAAGGCAGGGGACAGCAAGTCACACAGTTCAAGGAAAGTGCCCTTACGCATCCTGAAGTTTTGCAGCCACTGTGATTCATCCCAGACCTGCAGCACTATGCGGTCCCACCAGTCCGTGCTTGTTTCCCGGGCCCAGACTCTCCGTCCCATAGCATGAACGTGACCCATTGCCACCATGATCTCCGCGGCGCGGGATCCCGTGCTTTGTGAGAGGTCTGTGCCACTCTGACACTTCATGTCCTCACCGTGCTGCCGGAGCCTCCTCGCCCGATTTCTCAGCAGCTGACTGTGGAAGAGGTGGACGATAAGGTGCGAGGAGTTGACAACGGCCATAAGTGCAGCGATGATCGCAGTGGGCTCCATGCTCTCAGTGCTGTGGCGTCCGCGCTGTCACTGACCAGAAAAGTGCGGTAACAGATTTCCCGCCGGCGCTTTCAGGGAGAGAGGGCGGGAGTGACGGTTGAATGACGACAGTTACCCAAAACCACCCTCGACACATTTTTCCCCCAGCAGGCATTGGGGGCTCTACCCAGCATTCCAATGGGAAGCGGGGACTGCGGGAACTGTGGGATAGCTGCCCAGAATGCACCGCTTCCAATGTCGATGCTGGCCCCGTTAGCGTGGACTCACAAAGTCGAATTAGTGTCCTTAGTGTGGATACACAAATTCGAATTCATAAGGTCGAATCCACAAATTCGACCTAAGTTAAATCGAACTACTCTTGTAGTGTAGACATACCCTGAGTTTCTTCAAAGGGAAGGAAACACAAACAACTTGCTTTTTACATCCTTGTGTTGTTGGTTTTTTTAAAAGCAGACAACCTGTTAGCATTCATTTGAAGCTGCATTAGTGTAACTCATTCTCTTCATAGCAATATGGGTTTTTTTCAGCAAGCTTCATTAATTATGTTTCCCCTTCAGCCTGGGCAATATAATGAAGGCCATTAGAACCGCTTTTACAAACAGTGTAGATCAGCATAGTTCCTTTGACTTAAATGTAGCAATGCTGATTTACACCAGCTGAGGATCTGTCCCTTCTTTGCCAGATTCCAGCATCTGGGATGTGCACTAATATTTTGTGCCATTTTCTCTGTGAAGGCTAATGCGGTAACTAGCTTACTGGTGAAAAGAGCAGAATGTGTACCTGATTAGCCCAGGGGACAACGTAGATCATAGGAAATGCAAGCCCTCATTTTAAGCCATTTACATTGTTCAGTGAATAAGGACAGTGATCTACCTGTATGCTTTGATTTCTCTCTCTCTCTCTTTTTTTTTAAAAGGATGCGCAGCACAATCAAAACAATTCAATCCACATCTGTCCTGGTGCTTAGATACATTGAATTCCTCACTGAGTAGTTTTCACAGTTTCTTCTCCACATTGCTGCTTTCCCCCTTCTATTTGCTTGCTTTACACTTTTACATTTTCTACACAGCCTATTTGCCACTAGTGGCTCAGAAGCGTCCTAACCAAGATCAGGGCCCCATGGTGCTGGGTGCTGTACAAAGTGCCTGACTATAGGAGCTTGCTATCTAAATGGGCAAGACGGGAAAGAAAGAGTTATTACCCTCACTTTACAGTAGGATTGCCAACTTTCTAGTTGTACAAAACTGAAAACTCCTGCCCTGCCCCCCCCCCGAGGCCACACCCCTTCTCTGACACCCTGCCTCCCTCGCTCCATCTGCCTTCCCTCTGTTGCCTGCTCTCCCCCACTCTCACTCACTTTCACCAGCCTGGGGCAGGGGGGTGGGGTCTCAGGCTGCGGGGGTGGGCTCTGTAGTGTGGCTGGGGATGAGGGATTTGGGGTGCAGGAGGGGGCTCCAGGCTGCAGCAGGGTATTGGGGTGCATGTAGGCGGTGAGGGCTCTGGCTGTGGGTGTGGGCTCTGGGGTGAGGCCAGGGATGAGGGGTTTGGGGTACAGGAGGGGGCTCAGGCCTAGGGCAAGGGATTGGGGTTGGGGGGCAGGGGGTGCAGGCTCCAGGAGGGAGTTTGGTTCTGGGAGGGGACTCCAGGTTCAGGCAGCGGGTTGGGGTGCAGGTAGGAAGCCTGCCTTAGTCCCGGGCCCCTGCTATGCTGTGGACCGGACTTTTAACAGTCCAGTCGGCACTGCCAACCGGACAGTCCGGTCGAAAACCGGACGCCTGGCAACCGTACTTTACAGACAGGGAATCAAGGCACAGAGAGATAAAAGGACTTCCCCCAGGTCACACAGAAAGTCTGTTGCAAAACTGGGAATATAATCCATGGCTCCTGAGTGCCTTAAACTCAAGATCATCCTTCCTCCTGCTTCGATCTCTTGTTACCATCCCCATGTTAATTCTCGGCATTGCTGTGATTTGCTCCTTTTTCAGCCCTTCAGCTAATTTTCAGCCTTTCAGATCTGTACCATCAAGGTTTTTTTAGTGGTGTTCTCACTGGGCCACACTCAGAGCTCAGTTACACCTGTATAAAAACCAAGTAACTCAGCTGATGCCACTGGGGCTACCTTAGATACACGCTGCTGAAACTGAGATGTGAATCAGGCACATTGTGTCTAATTAAAGAACAATTTCTCCTCTGACTGACTGAGTTGTAGCTGCTTTATTGGGACCAAATACATCTTTTTTTCTGTCTACTTAAAGCTTTGTAATAAAAATAGGATTATTAGAACTGTTTCAAGTTGTTATGGCAACCTGAATATTGGACCTAAAAATAGTACATTGTTACAGCTGGATATATATCTTACACTTACCCCTACTCTCTCCTGGCCTCCAACAAGCCAGTCAAAATCAGATCTATCCCATAGTTAGGATATTGAAAATTTTCCTCAGAATTTTTTTTCAATACAAAAATGGGGATTTTGACAAAATGGACGTTTTCACAGAAAGTGTCAGTTTTCCCTCAAAAAATACTATTTTTTTCCATCAAAAAACTAAAATCATAAAAGCAAATTTGGGTTTTGGCTGAATATTTTTTGTACTTTTGGAATGAATATTTTGGATTGCCGAGAATTGAAAATATTTCTGTGTTCGGGTTTTTAGTTTTTCAATGAAAAGTAATAGGAAAAAAAAACATTTTCCAGCTTGCTCTACCCAGTGTGTCTGCATAGATTTTATTGAGCCGTTTCACCTCCTCAGGGCCAATTTAAAAGCTGTAATTTGTTTCTCATTCATTGGGGAGGGAAGGGGAATCAACACTGATCTTTTAGTAGAAATATAGAAAGAAGCTGAATGAAGGACTCATGAGGAAACTCAGAAAAGTTAAATTGTTAAATATTTTTAATTTTTGCACTGTTTATTATTATGCGTATTACAGTAGGCCCTGGAGAACCAGTGCCCATTGTGCCAGGTGCTGTACATACAAACCGTTTGAGAAACTCATTGTTCCAAAGACTTTACACTCTAAAGAGACAAAACACACACAGGGTGGGAGGAGAAACAGGCACTGAGAGGTGAAGCGGTCAGCTGCAGAGCCACGGCTAGAACTAAAGTCTCCAAACTCACAGTCCAGTGCCTCATCCATAAGGTATTTCGTTTTCAGTATTTACCAATTTTCTCTGGTTTTACAAAAATTAATATTCTGTTTTTACTGATTTGAAGCTGAATTTTGGACCACTCAAACCATGAAAATGCTGAAAGTGTTAAGAAAATCCATTACATTAGGTAGATGCGTTTGTGTTAATAATAAATTAATCTAAAAATTTAATTGTGAGTCTGTCTGTTAAAATAAAGCTAGGTAGTAGAAAGCAAAGCAATATGCGAGTGCACATGTGTACGTACTGTTATTGTACAGTTCAGGAAATAAACTACAGCATTAAACTGTTGCTTTTTGTTCCTTTTTTTCTGTCCTCTCATCTCCCAATATTAACATTTCCCCAGAAAACTGTAAAGTTAATTTTTTGCCCTGAATTTCACCCGTTTTTTTATTGTGGTTTTTTTTTTCATTATTTTATTTTGGTGATAAACACACACAAATTGCTAGGAAACTTTAAACAAAATAAAACTTGAAAATGAAGGGCTTTGCTCATCCATGAGACCACTATTCTGCAACCCTCTTCTTGAGTCTCCATACAGAAACAGAAGTGCTTAACCACCAGGAGAAAGACTGCTATTGTTGAATGCACAAGACTGCAAGAAGTGACATTTGTAAGACATTTCACAGGCAAGTCAGCTCTCAAGAGACTTCCCTCCTGACTTAGCAGATATGTAAATAATTGGGAAGTTTGTGTCAGCACTCCTAATCTTGGGTATTTATTGAAACCGAACCACCACCACTTCTTTGGAGGTTCTCTCAACATTCATGAAGAGGCTCCTTAGCTTGTCTATTTCATATGTCAGATTTCACTAGATTTATTTTGAATCCGACTTTGAGCCTAACTTCTCAATCAAGGGTATTAATTTGTGGGTAGAAAGCAATTTTATCTTCTCTTGAGATAACAAACAGCTCAAGGGCCTTGAAATCCCAGCCTGGAAGAGTCAATTGCATTGATTAATGATGGGTTCCTGTTTAAAATACAGCAGTCTGTTCCTTCAGGGTATGTGGAATTGTAAGGGTCTGGGACGGCATCCATTAATCAGAGATATTAACCAACATAGGCACCAACTTTTCCCGGCGCTGGTGGGTGCTCGCGCCCCCCTGCCCTGCCCCAACTCCACCCTGCTCCTGCCGTGCCCCCATTCCAACCCCTTCCCCAAAGTCCCTGTGTCATAGGTCTCACCCCCACTTGGAGCTGTTGGGTTCCAATGTGGGGACCTGACTTGGTTTCCCTCTAAACTAAAATCCTAGTTTAGATCTAGTAAGCTGCCACCACTCAATCAGGAAATGTGGATTGAGACACAGTCCTTCCCCAAAATCCTTGGGGATTCCAAGAGCCTCAAATCCATGGCGTTCTTACACCCAGGAGAAATAAACCATTCCCCCTCCTTTCTTTCTCAGTAAAAGCAAAGTAACAGCAAACAGGAATAAAGAATTTCCTTTAGCAAAACACACAATTGCAAATGTAGAAATCAAATTATAAGAGTAATTCGCCTTTCTAATTAATACTCACTATTAAATAGTAGAAACTACTCCAGGAGAACTTGGAGACATGACTGTCCTCTCTTAGATCCAAAGAGAGCTCTAACAAAGAACACAGACAAAGGCTTCCCTCCACAGAGATTTGAAAAAATCTTGTCTCTGATTGGTCCTCTGGTCAGGTGGTTATCAGGTACTGCATGTTAACCCTTTACAGGTAAAAGAGACCTTAACCCTGATCTGTTTATTTATGACACCCTGCCCCAACTCCGCCTCCACCCTGCCCCTGTTGGACTCCTTCCCCAAATCCCCGCCCCAGCCCCACCTCTTCCCTGAGCGCACTGTGTTCCCCCTTCTCCCCCCTCCCTCCCAGTGCTTGCCACCGCAAAACAGCTGTTTCGCGGTGGGAAGCGCTGGGAGTTAGGGGGGAAAGCGGTGTGCTCAGGGGAGGAGGTGGAGGCAGAGCGGAGGCAGAGGTGAGCTGGGGCAGGGCTGGGAGCTGCGGGTGGGTGCAGAGCACCCACCAATTTTTCCCTGTGGATACTCCAGCCCCGGAGCACCCACAGAGTCGGCACCTATGTGAACCAAGAGACATGATTTCAGCAGGCCAGACTAAAGTGAGAGCTCCAGGATTCATCATTGACTGCACTTGGTCAAGGTGTCTTATGTTCCGAAGAGGAACTGCTTACAGATGGCTGGGGAATTTTGCAATGAATCTTTTTTTTTTCTCAAAAAATACCAAATTCTCCAAACTGGAACTGTTGGCAAAACATGGTTGGGTTTGACAAATTTCCCCAACTCAAAAAAGTCAAGGAAAAAGTTCCAAAATTGTCAAAATGTTTTGTTTCAATATTTGTAAATAAAAAAAATCCAGTTTTACAATCCAAAATGTCTTTTTGTTTCAAAATTAGCCCACTGGATTTGGGGAAAACGTATCAGTGACCAAGACAATTGCACCTGATGGTTGGAGCAGGAGGCAAGACTAGTGGTCAGAGCAGGAGTCCAGCTTAGTGGTTAGAACAGGAGTCAGTAGCCAGGAGTGGGAGCCCAGGGTCAGAGCTGGAGTCAAAGACCAGATGCCAGAGAACAAGGGTCAAAGCCAGAGTAAGCAGCCAGGAGTTGGTGTCCAGAATCAGAACTGGAGTATTCTGGACAGTTGGAGGCCAGATGCCAGAACCAAAGTCGGAGATCAGAAATCAGAGCTGAGAGTCAGAACAAGGCTACCTGCAATAATGCAGGTCAGATGCGAGGCTTGGTCCAAGACAGGAGAGGGGATGGAACAGGAGCAAAGGTAAGAACAAGCAGGTGCTATTGCAGCCATCGGCCAATGCTTTGAACAGCTGCTGCTGCTGGGCTTAAGAGCTGGTCTGCTGGCACTTCCACCCAATGAGGCGGCATAGCCAACCAGGCAGCCTACTCCATAGCAGCTGCACTCATGAAGTTGCCAGAGACTGGTTCTGCTGCAGGCCTGGATTCCTGACCAAAAGGGGGGAAACTGTTGAAATTGAAATGAATCATTTCAAAATGATCTAAATAAAAGTTCTCAGTTGACTCCACCCCAAAAACAAATTTTAAAATGTTGGGGTTCACGGTTCATTTGGAGATGTTGACTTTTGGTCCTGAGTTGAGATGGGGGAGGCAAACCCATTTCCTTCTCAGCAATAGAACTGCTACAGCAGACAGACAGCCATCTGCAAAGGGCATGTTTCCTTAAGGCCTGTCACATCTTTGAAGGTGCAGCGCCACTACCATAATAGACTATAAAGTACACAGGGCTGCACAGTCACGTGTTGTTCCTGATTACTGCACCTGCAGAATTCAGGGAAGTACATGAATGATTTACTGCACTGCATTGACAAGCAGCACAGTAAATCATTTGCACAGCAAGTTGAAATTCTGTTTTCCCCATGAATCATCAAAGACTCCTCAGAGTATGTTCTTATGGGGCCATTAGCAGCTCTTTATATTTGCCGTAATAACAATCCCCATCAGCCCGGGCTTTTTCCAGGCTGCTATTTTGCTCTCTGATATATTGGATGAGTGCTATTTTCATTGCTGTTGGGTTGGGTTTTTTTACATGCTTTTTGGTTTGTTCTTCATTTCGTGACCTAGGCAGTGACCACTGGGTTCAGCCATTCAGCTATGAAGCAACGAAATGGTGGCAACTGTCCAAAGAAACATTATTGAGAAACAAAAAAGAATAAGACTTGCTTGGTTGTGTCCATTCGTGGCTCAGTAGTAACACTGCACAGGAGAGGGGTATTGAGTCCCAATCAGAGCCATAAACATGTTACAATACCATATTGAATCATTTTTATTGTTGCATATGAAAGTTGCATGGCATATGACTGCTCCTGAGGGAATTCTGCACCAGAAAATTAAAAATTTTGCACAGAATATTTTAAAATTCTGCAAAAGTCTGCAAATATTATTTGCCAAAATAACACTACATAAGCATGCCAGTTTCAAGTATCTTAGTAATTTATTTCAAAATACCTGTCAGTAAGTTTGTCTGTGGTGATACAGACACACACAAAAATTCTCCCAGGAGCAGAGAGTTAAAGAAACCCCTATGACAATCCAGTTTCCATTTCTCTGCCCCCTCCCCGCCTCCAGAACCCAGCCGGGAGGCCAGACACTGTGGTGTTTAGATGTTGCTTGAAATTATTAGAACTGGGAGCACTGGCTGTTGGGAGTCGGAAAGGACAGGAAACAGGAAGGACGGGGGAGGAGTTGAGGAGGCTGGGTGAGAGTTACAGAGGGTGCAGCAGCAGCTTGGTAAAGAGGTTTCCACTTTAAAAATAAAGTCATGTTGCATTTTGTTAGTACCTTGCCTGGTTGATACAACAGACACCCACCACCCCTTCCCCCCAGAGCACAGCTGCAGACCACCACCAGCCAATACACCCAAACCCCCTACCCTCCCAGAGCCAAGCTACAGGGCTCCCCGGACCACATACCTGCACCCCCCCACATCCCAAATTCCCGCACCCCTACCCCTCAGAGCCCAGGGATCCAGAGGGAGAAACAGCTTGATGCTGGGTCCTGAGCTTGTATGGAGTTTTCTGCACGCCACTGTCTCCTTCCCTCAGGGCATGCGGGGAACTGCCGCTGCTGGGAGCCCTCTAGCTCCCTCCCTCTCCTCCCAGCAGTGTCTTCTCTGTGCAAGCTGGGCTCTGCCAGGTCCACATTGCTCAGTGTCTGTCCTTTCACACTGTGGTACCACTGGGCCAGGGGTGAATGCAACCCTGGTTTACCACTCCCCTTACATTTCCCTCTGTTGTTTTTCTCCTTTTGTCCCTCTGTAAACAAATATTTCCCTTTCCTATATTCATTGTACTTTTCTGGTGCATGTGTGTTCACCTTGGAAAGGTTGGGAACAGGTGCTCCTAGGATGGAAGGGACTTTCCCTGCTGTGTTCCTGTGCGCGCCTTCTCTTGGCCAGAGATGCCTGCAGGACAGACTCCACCTTCATAGAATCATAGAATTCAAGATCAGAAGGGACCATTATGATCATCTAGTCTGACCTCCTGCAAGATGCAGGCCACATAAGCCGATCCACCCACTCCTTAAGCAAGTGACCCCTGCCCCATGCTTCGGAGGAAGGCGAAAAACCTCCAGGGCCACTGCCAATCTACCCTGACCACCTTGACCACGAAGGCACTAAAGTTACACACAAAATCAGGTTTCAGAGTAGCAGCCGTGTTAGTCTGTATCCGCAAAAAGAACAGGAGTACTTGTGGCACCTTAGAGACTAACAAATTTATTTGAGCATAAGTTTTCGTGGGCTACAGCCCACTTCATCGGATGCATGCAGTGGAAAATACAGTAGGAAGATATATATATATATACACAAAATCAATTACTTACTCTACACAGAGCAGACAGCAGCAGTTCTGTACTGCTGCAATTAACATCTCTGACCACAACAGAGTGCATTCTGCCTTTAAGGCACAGAACGGAGATCAGACACACACAACCATGTAGTCCTGGGAGTTTCTCTCTCATTTATTGCTGGGGATCGCTGAAATATATAGAGCTCATGACTACACTGGCAGAGGGGAGGATGAGGGCAAGAGGAAGGGCAAAACAGCTGCAAGCAGAACCCTTAAAACACATGGTAAAAATGTCACATGAATCCAGCAAAGAGGGTCATGTGCATAGTGTTTTCAGTGCCATGTAACCCTTTTATTTTTATTGGTGTCTTGAAGCCAGTAGTTCTGTCCCTCTGAATTTATTTGAGCAGAGATGATCAGGCTTTGAACAAATTTGACTCTATGCATAGCCCTAAAATAAGAATTGCATCATGACTGACAATGTACAATTTCTCAAGCACTCTTTTCCTATACAGTTGGCTAAACAGCATCTGGTGACTCCCAGGAATGTAACAATGTGGAGCATTCCCACAGGGTGCTCTAATCAATGTGTGTAGACTGTTACTAATCTCTGTGTGCCCTCTTCTCTCCACCTCATCCTCCAGTTGCAGCCTGGGATTCATCGTATTACAAAGTCCGTGCACAGCCAGGTGTAATCCAAAACTCCTCTGTAAACAAGAATGTACAGTGTAACCTGAGAGAATCATGGTGGTAGATTTTATTTTTAAGCATAGACACTTTAATGGTTTATTTATCACTATGTGTTGTGCTGCCAAATGGAAGATCCCATGATGGAGAAGAATACATAGTGCATGTCACAAACTTGTCTATTTTAATTATTATCGAGTGAGAAGGCAGTCTGGAAAAAAAAACCCAATTAATTCTGCTCTTTTCTCCCTATGGTAACTGCTGCCAAACACCTGTAGAAAGGACATCTTGGTGTTTTTATCTAGCAGGCGAAGTACAAGTACCTTAGCATGGATTGCAGCTGCTTCAGCATCAGATATTTGGCACCATTTGCATAATATCTAATCATCAGTACAGATGTTGCCGTTTATCCTTATTGAGATGCATTCTGTTGCCACTGCAGTAGAATACATTAGCACAGCTGGGGTACCCATCTTTTTCATTCTAGTAGATCCCCCCTACCACAAGTACACACACACACCCTCTGAATCTCTCACATAGTTAAGAAAAATAGGGTTGAGAAGCTGGTCATCTAAAGAGAAAAGGTGGATGTGGTCGTTTAAGAAAACCTCTGTTGTAGACCTAGCTCTGCCCCAGTTTTGTTACTTTTGATGGCCAGGGATAGACCAAGAAATTGATGGAGAAATGAGTCAACATGAACTCTTCAATGGTCATCAAACATGCCACAAAACACTGCATGGAAGGCGAATATATCATCTTGGCAAAGACTGCATATGGATTTTTGCAGAGAATAAACAAATTTACTTAGCCATAGTTGATGCTAATTCAGATGGCCAGAAGTGGAACATATGACAAACACTTCTGCTCACATTGTTTTGAGGCACGGTGGACCATGTTCATCACACAACTTCAAATTGTGGCCCTCAGTTTGATTCTAAGGAATTTCAGATTTTCCTGCTAGAGAGAAATTCAATAGAAGATGCAAGCTCAGCTGCATATTGCCCAGAGTCCAATGGATTAGCAGAATGCTTCCCAGGGCCGCCCAGAGAATTCCGGGGGCCCGGGGTCTTCGGCGGCGGGGGGCCCCCGCTCAGGGGCGGCTCTAGACCCCAGCGCGCCAAGCAGGCGCGTGGGGCGGCCCTTTCCCTGGGGGGCTCCGCGGCTCCGGAGCCCGGGACGAGCGCCCCCTCCGCAGTCATGCCTGCGGCAGGTCCACTCGTCCCGGGCTCCGCTCGACCTGCCGCAGGCATGACTGCGGGAGCTCAACCGGAGCCGCGGGAAGACGGGAAACACTCCAGGGGCCCCGGAAAACACTCGTGGGGGCCCCTGCGGGACGCGGGGCCTGGGGCAAATTGCCCCTCTTGCCCCCCCCCTCTGGGCGGCCCTGATGCTTCCTGCTGACACTTAAAAGTATGTGTGGGGAATGTGAGGGTAGAAAATTGTATTGCAAACTTTCTTTTATTTCATGAATCAATCCACAAAGAAACTCCTAAGGAAGTATTTCTTAATTATCAGATGCAATTTGCTTAGACCAGATGAAGCAGAAGAACTAACTGAAAAACAACACAGAGTTAAAAACAAAGGAACAAAATATAAATACACGACACAAGTTTCCTAGATATCTATGCCTAGAACAAAGGAGATTGGTTCAGAATTACATAGAAAGGGAAGAAATGAGAGGACACTATTATTATGCATATTATATTAGTGCCCTCAGGGACCCTCTTCTAATTAAGCCCTGAATAAGTCTCTCTCTAATGCAGAAAGAAATAACAAGAACCAATGGCTGGAAGTTAAAGCTAGACAAAAATGTGTGCCTTATTTCTAATTTGAATTTAACAATGATGATGATTAACCATTGGAAGAAAGTGCCAAGGATAGTGGGGGATTCTCCATCTCTTGATGTCTTCAGATCAAGACTGGATGCCTTTCTGGAAGATACGCTTTATCCAGACACAAGTTACTGGGCTCAATATATGTGTAACTGGATGAAATTCTATGACCCGTGCTATACAGGAGGTCAGACTAGAGGATCTAATGATCTCTTCTGTCCTTACCATCCATGAAAAAGCAGAGATCCTGATTCTGCATTAAGCTCCATGTGCTCACAAAGAACTCCATTGATTCCAGTGCATCGTCTTGTTGGGTTAAAGGTTCTTCCATGCAAAGGAGCTTTCAGTATCAGAGCCTTACAAGTAGGTGGCTCCTGCAGAGAAGATATTACTAAGAAGACACAGCATCACTTGGAAGGTGGAAGAGAGGGAAACTGTCAAATGTTTAATATTGATGCAGGGAAGGTTTTGGGATCAGTGATATTTAAAGTGTCACTCTGACACCCAGCAGGACCTGGAGAATTTAAACTGGTTTTATTCTGTTCAAGTGACTGAAGAGGAAAGCCTGTCTAACTGAGCTTGTAGTGAAGGGTAAGATTAGATGAGATTAAATATGCATGCAGGCTGTTTGTTGTTTTAAAATCCTTTCTCTAATGCTTTGTTCCAATGGCTAAATAAACACACTTTGTTTTAAGAAGACTGTTGGTCAATATCATGCCAAAGGGAGGAAAGGCAAGTGGCTCTGCAGGGTGATAAGCAGTTGGGATTCACAGACAGGGCTGCCCAGGGAATGGGGGGGAGGGGGCAAGTGGGGCAATTTTCCCCAGGCCTTGGGCCCCACATGGGTGCCCACGAGAATATAATATTCTATAGTATTGCAACTTTTTTTTATGGAAGGGGCCCCCCAAATTGCTTTGCCCCAGGGCCCCTGAATCCTCTGGGCAGCCCTGTTCACAGAGTCCTGTATCTGGTTAAGACTGGAAAAATTAAGAGATTCCAGGATGAGACTGGAAGGGGCAAGAGGCCATGGACATAAGGTGGGTGCTGTCAGAGAGAAACAACAGGGAACAGAGGTGGAGATGGCCTCCAAACCATGATGAATATATAACAACAGACAGGCATACCTACCTAAGCTTTCTGCCATGTTTTGTCACAGCAACAAGGGCTGGATTCAAATAGGTCGGGTTCCCTCCTAAAAATAATAAATATCACTGGCTCAGACTCCCACCCACAATTTCTGGCATCACTAAATGACAGATTCTAGCTGGTGGCCTTTCCTGCAATCCACTGGGATTGGTGTGATGGGAATCTAAGCCTCTGTGCTCTGGATTCTCAGGGGTGTTTCAAGCTCCTGGAGCCAGAATAGAATCCAGCCACTGCCCCAAACTTGGGGTCCCTCGGCACACTTTCAGGGCACAGAGCTGCTATTTGCACCCCCCGCCAAGTGTTGTAACCTGTTGCCCGGACCTAGCCCCTCTGGGCACAGTGCCGGCCCTTCAGACTCCAGGCTTGTGTACACTTAAAACACTGCACTTGGTGTTATGCCGCACCAAGTCAAACACCTTATAGAAGTCCACGTGCATCACATCAGCACTATTACCTTCATCAACCATCTCATTAGAAGATTATTAAAATCATCAAAAGCAGCTATATTAGTTTGTTCATCTTATTTAATAGATTTCTCTACATTGTAGAGACTGAGATATTTATTATTATGACTTCAAAGAGGAAAATATGTGTGTATGCTTCTTTTTTAAAAAAGCTTGAAATAGCCCCCTCCCGTTTCCCCTCTGTTTTTCTTTACCCCCCCCCACCCTTCTCTTCCTATGTGGTGAGTGAAGAATTCCCCTCCCCGTTGCTTTCTTCATTAATGTAATGCACAGAAGGACTGAAAATCAGAGAGATCGGAGCAGCAGAGCTCCTGGAAGACATTTTTTTTTCTTTTCTTAAATGACGTATAGCAGCACTAAAAATACCACCTTTTCTTCTCCTTGGAACGCACCCTGGGCTTGAGAGAGTACTGAGATGGCTGGGTGGGTGTTTGTATTGACAAGATGTTACCCGGATCCACAAATTTAAGCACCAACACTGTGTACTTTTCAACAGGCTCATCTCTCAATTTTCTCCTGCATGCACGATACAGACTATTTTGAGTCAAGAGGGGAGAGAATATAAGTTGTGAGCTTGACAGGGGAAGAACAAATGCTCAGTTCAAAGCATTTCACTTAGGGCCTGTACTTGTTGAGTAGTACCTTACTCTGCAAGTAGTCCTAATGGGTCAGTGGGTGATTTGCCCACTCAGGGAAGGAAAAGGGAATAATAACCTCCTGATTTTACACCACTGCAAAGGCTACTGAGTGTTGGGGACTGGGCATGCTGGAGTTTCCGAGCAGGCACTAGTTGCAGGTGGTGGAGGGTAGGTGATGAGAGGCAGGAAAGGGGGAGATTGGAGTCCATTCTGCCAGTGTGCCAGTCAGCATAGCATAGGACAGCAGTACATCATTACCCTTCCCCCACCCAACAGAGAAAGGGGTCAGTAGCCTCAGTGGGGTGTCCAGTGTTGCCAACTCCTACAGGTTTCACAATATTTGGTGTGTTTCTGAAAGTCCCAGATCCCAGAGTGACGTGATAAGCTGAGAATCTCAGCTTTCGTTTTAAGAAAGCAAGCAAGTTTCTAGCCCTTATGGTTGCAGAGAAAAATCTGAAAACATGATGCAAATGTGCCCTGGAGGCTCAAAGAGAGCTGTGCAAATAGCAGATTTTTTGGCTTGCTGGCAAATCTGAAAAAAATATTAGTAAAAAAAAGTGTTTCAAGTTCTCCCAAGACTGAATTTGCTTTGAAATTATCAACAAATCAAGAAGATAAAAACATAATAATAATTTCATGTTGACTGAAACACTTTGATTTGATTTTGAACATTATGTAATTTTTCTTTACATTTTAAAAATAAAATTGAAATACGTTTCCAAATGAAAAGTTGTTTAATTTAGAAACTATGATAACAGGACATTTTGCCTTTGCAGAAATTGTGTTCATTTTTTGAGGTGAACAATTTGGCAAAAAGTGTCTTGGTGCTGCTGAATCTGCATTCTTCAATTAAAATACTTTGGCCCAGTTCTAGGCTCTAAAACCAAAAGGAGAGTAATAAAAAACCCACACATTTATTATTGTTCATTAAAAATAACCAAGCTTAAGCCAAAACGATGGTTTTTTGAGCTGCAATTCTGGGTGTCGTTGGGGCAGAGGGCTTTCCTAGAGCTCCTCTTTGTGCGGTGTGGCTTGCCCGCTCTCCCTTGCTCAGGGCTGTGCCTAAAGGCACAATCTAACTAATGGGAAACTTGTCCAGTACAGAATCGGAGCCTTAATTATTTACTCATTGATTCCATGTGGCGTCTATGAGCAAAGATGAAATTGATGATGAAAGCCAAACTGCCTGCTTTATTCAGCTGGGAATAAAGCAAGGAGAAAAACGTCCAGTTCCAGACAAGAAATGTGTGTGTGGGGGGGGTGCAGGTGTTTGTTTGTTTTTTCCCCTTCTCCGTCTCTCGAGACATGTTGGCAGCTGGGATGATAATGCATGTCACCGCAATATCAGCAACATTAGCAGGGAAACGGTCACATCATATGATTGTAATAATCTAGACTATTCCTGATGTGACTGTGCCTTCACCCAGCCTCTGTCTGACTGACAGCTCAGACGCCGCAAAGGCATCACCAGCGACCCTGGTACCCTATGAGCAGTCAAGGAAGTTGACAGCTGTTTATAAAAAGCAGCATCGCTTTTTCTAAACCAACCTTCAATCGTTCATTTAAAAAAAAAAAATTCACATAGTGATCTGGTGTATTCTATACACATCAAGGATGTTTCTCATACCTGATTTTGTAGTCCATTTTTTATTCTTTCCGTTGTTTTGTAAATGAAAATAGCATTTAGTGGCCCCAGCTGAGATCAGGGCTACATTGTATTAAGCGCTGCAAGAAGGCCAGCAACGGGTTTCAGGGAAAAGAAATATTATGATCCCCATTTTACAGATGGGGCACAGTGGTAAAGAGAGTTTAAATGAGTCCCTCATGGTCACATAGGGGGCCTGTGGCGGCACTAACGAGAATCAAATCTCCAGAGTCCCAGTCCAGTGCCTGTACCATGACACCATCTTTCTTCCCTTAAGCCCTGTTCAGGAAGACACTGAAGCATGTATCTATCTTTAAGCCTATAAGTGATTTCACTGAAGTCCTTTTCTGAGGCCTGAATGCATTAGCCTTTTGTTGCTGGAGACTTCAGTTCAAAACCATACTCAGGAGTATCAAATAAAATTGGTTTCCTGGTCACATCATAATCCTCAGTTGTTCATATCACAAAACTACGGCATGATCATCAGACAAGACTCCAGACTGACCCCAGAGGAGAAAAGCAGGGCATGCTAAAGGTCAGGAGAGAAGTGAATTTGCATAACTGTACAGGGAAACAGCAAATAATGCCCTTCATTTCCACCCTAAATAAGCTTCACTTCCACACGGTCTTAGAATTACTATCATCTACAAGTCATTTGACATACACTCCAAGAGTCCTCTTCAACTTTAATTGATGAGAGCTTGACAAACATTTACATTTCAGAGCTTTGCTTCACTTCAGATGTCCGGACAATACTCGGGCGATTCTCTAAGGAGGAACCAAACCTTCTTCTCTTGTACCCTGATCCTGAAATGAGATCCAGGTCCTTCTAGTCATGTGGCTCTGTCTGCAGTATAGGGACTTTTTTCTGGGAGTCTCACAAGAGCAGGCATTTGTGGAAGATTTCTTGTCTTGGAAAATCCCAAGAACAGTGTTCCTTATGGTATTTCAGCTTTTCGGCCCGCGGAAGAGGGGCACAGAAGGGAAGTCATTATGTCTCTAAAATATTTGCTAATTCAAGTGCCGGGTGAAGATTTAGGGCCGTTGTTATTTCATCTGAACTTTTTCAATCTGGGGCCCAATCCTGGAACCCTCACCAGACCTTATTCTCATGAGTAAGTATTACAGGACTGGGCCCTTGTCTTTGAGATAACAAAGTTTGAAATGTGTACTTCGTTCTCCTTTTCAATGCATGGGACGACAGAAAACAGGTGTCTTTGTTCAGCAGGCAGATGGAGGGCTCATCCTGTATTACTGAAGTGACATTGTTGGGGCATTTATATGCTCATTCCTTTTTCAAATTCTTTTTACTAACCATGGGAAATGTCAGGCCTTTGGAAGTGCTTGGGTGAAAACCTGGCTCCACTGAAGTCAATAGAAAAGCTCGCATTGATTCATTAGGGCTGGGCTTTCACCCCAAGTATCCTTGTAAGTGAAGATAATGATCTGAGTAGCCAGAGGCACCTGGTTTCACATTTTCCTGTTGCTGGGCATTTTTTTCAGTAAGTTGACTCAGACCCTCTTCCCCTTCCCTGGGCAAAACGTTAACTTTTTTCTGGCTAATTGCCATGTCGAAACACTGGAAGATAATTGGCTTCAACAAAATTGTCTGCCATATTTAACTCTAATGATAGAGCATCTAAGCTCTGTAGCCTTAAGCACGAATTTAGAATTTCAATTTCTGTGGCTAAAGCTTAGCGTTTATTTTTCAGAATACCAAATGAAGAAAAGTGATCCTATAAAATGTATCTGTGCCATGGGTGAGTCATTTAATAGCTGGGCAGTAGTTCCTGAGTGATAGGTAATTAACAACAGGTAGCATCAAGTCTCTTGTTTGGTTTAGTGTCGATACAGCATGTAGTCAGAAAAAGGCATGCAGAAAGAAAGTGGACCTTTCTAGAAGGGATGAAGTATAAACGCTGACCTGTAGTAAGTGCACACACAATGTGCAGTGGGAATTCACTCTGATCCATTCACTAATGGCCAATAGTAGAACAATTTACTACAACATCTTACGACATTAAATCAGGAGAGAAGCATGCTTCAACTTGGCAAAAATCTGATAAATCTTGGAGAAGAAATAGGGGATGAGACTTCATATGTATTACTGCTAATTACCATTACTGGAGAGATGTGCATGATGGGAGAAAATAGCTAGTGTTGTTTTGTTTTTAATTGCTATTAAGAATGGCCATACTGGGTCAGACCGAAGATTCATCCAGATCAGTATCCTGTCTGCCGACAGTGACCAATGCCAGGTGCCCCAGAGGGAGTGAACCTAACAGGTAATGATCAAATGATCTCTCTCCTGCCATCCATCTCCACCCTCTGACAAACAGAGGCTTACAGACACCATTTCTTACCCATCCTGGCTAATCGCCATTAATGGACTTAACCTCCATGCATTTATCTAGTTCTCTTTTAAACACTGTTATAGTCCTAGCCTTCACAACCTCCTCAGGCAAGGAGTTCCACAGGTTGACTGTGCGCTGTGTGAAGAAGAATTTTCTTTTATTTGTTTTAAACTTGCTGCCCATTAATTTCATTTGCTGGCCCCTAGTTCTTATATTATGAGAACAAGTAAATAATTTTCCTTATTCACTTTCTCCACACGACTCATGATTTTATATACCTCTACCATATCCTCCTTACTCTCCTCTTCTCCAAGCTGAAAAGTCCTAGCCTCTTTAATTTCTCCTCATATGGGACCCATTCCAAACCCCTAATCATTTTAGTTGCCCTTCTCTGAACCTTTTCTAATGTCAGTATATCTTTTTTTGAGATGAGGAGACCACACCGGTATGCAGTATTCAAGATGTGGGTGTACCATGGATTTATATATCTATGAAGCAAATTATTTTATTTAAATAGGATAAAGAAATGCACATCTTCCCAATGACTCTGTCTATGTCTCTGGGACCACATGCACTCTTAAGGCTTAAGATTTATCAAAGTATAAGGTGGAGCGATGTCGCTGAGTATCCTTTATTTCATATTGACAATACAGCAGCACTCCATTTTCATCCTGGCTTTAGAACTTACACTGGACATTGGGAAGTGACCTATGACATTTTTGCTTGAAGCTTTTAGTGGGACTGGAAGTTAAATCAACTTCTTGGCATTTGTTACAAAACAAAAATGGTAACAAAAGAAAGAGTCACTGTCAGGGTTATGGTGCCAAATAATATTTGGCTGTCAACGAATTTGATTATTGTGCTTCCAGATTTTCATCTCATTTGGGCTCACATAAGCTAAACCATTTCTGTTGAAGCTTGTGTGACTTCCTCATATAAAATCAATACTAAACCATGTAGGCTTATTTTAAAGATCTTGGTGGAACCTACAATGCCACAGAGATATCAACAGCTCATCATACAGGGTGGTGACATAATCAAATATTGGATTTGTCTGGGCCCGAGGAGAAAGTACAGGTTTTAGACTGTAAGCTTTCTGCATCTCAGGACCAGGACACTCTCTTCTGTGGTGGCAGGGAACCAGTGCTCACACCAGAGTAGTCTATCAGGCATCCTAACTTGTGGCTTGGCAACCAAGAAAGTGATAGCTGAGGCCTCCCAATGAGGAGTTGAGCAAATAAACAGTTGGTAGCTCAGGCAGTTGGGGTGACGACTGAGCAGGCAAACAGCCCATGGCTTAGGCCTCCTGAGCTAAGGCTTAGCGCTCATCCAGCCTTGAGTGCATGGCCAGGGGTAGGGGCACCCAGGCCCACCTTGCGCCATTGGGTCCTAGCCCAGGGCGTCTCAAAGTGACAAGTGATCCCATCGCAAGGTTGTTGGGGAAACATGGTGTGATTGCCTCACCTTCTAGAAACACAACAGGCCCAATGTCTCATATACCTGGGCTACTTCCTACTGGTGTCTGGGGCCTGATTCCCAGTCCCCTTGTCAAGTGGCTCACTCTCTGCTTCCTCCCTGGGTTTCTCAGTCTCCCAGGGCAGCAGCTGGCCTTCTCTCCAGGCCGGCTCAGGGGAGTCATCACCCGCCACAGCGGATCATGGGCAGGCTCCACTGGTGGTTCAGCTAACTGGGAAGGACATGTGGCTCCTTTCCTGGCCTAGCCTAACTGAGCTCAGGGCCCTACTTTTATACTTCCTGCCTCACCCGTGCACTTCCTGCAAGGGGGGGGAGGGGTTAGCTGAGCCCAGCATGGTGAATTAAACCCCTCTCTACCAGAATGAGGCCACTCCGTCTCATTACAGGGACCTTAAACATGTCTTGCTCCAGAGATAGCAAATGTAAATGGTCTCAGCCAAGCATTTTTGTTATAAGAAGGGCACCTGAAGACAAACTATGGAGTTATTTATCTTCACTATGAACAAACTGTGATGGTGCGGTTCTGGTGGGACCCAACTGAGAGTGCCAAATCAGGACCAATTGCTCAAACAGGGCAGTCACAGCCCAAGGCTGGGGTTTTTCCACCTCTAAGGCAAACCAAACCAGCCAGACAAAAAGGACTTTGGTTTCACCCCACTGGCTAACCACAAGTCACACAAGCAATTTCCTTAGACACTCCAGTCTCCCAGTATCACCACCAGTGCACTCGTCCTGGGGATGAATGGTTATGAAAACCAACACCCCAATAAAAGAAAAAGGTTCTCTCGATCCCAAAGGACCAAGCCCCAGACCCAGGTCAATATACACATCAGATCTTACCCACAAATCACGCTGTTGCCAATCCTTTAGAATCTAAAATCTAAAGGTTTATTCATAAAGGGAAAAAAGTAGAGATGAGAGCTAGAATTGGTTAAATGGAATCAATTACATACAGTAATGACAAAGTTCTTAGTTCAGGCTTGCAGCAGTGCTGGCATAAACTGCAGGTTCAAATCAAGTCTCTGGAACATCCCCCGCTGGGATGGGTCGTTCAGTCCTTTGTGCAGAGCTTCAGTTTGTAGCAAAGTCCCTCCAGAGGTAAGAAGCAGGATTGAAGACAAGATGGAGATGATGCATCAGCCTTATATAGGCTTTTTCAGGTGTAAGAACCTCTTTGTCCTTACTGTGGAAAATTACAGCAAAATGGAGTCTGGAGTCACATGGGCCAGTCCCTGCATACTTCGCTGAGTCATAAGGCGTGTTTGCCTTCTCTCCATGGGTCAATTGTGTAGCTGATGGTCCTTAATGGGCCATCAAGCAGGCTAAAAGAGCTAACACCAACTTGTCTGGGATATCACCCAGAAGCACATCACCAACTTGAAACACAGACAGTATAGAGCCAATATACATAACTTCAACTAAAAATGATACATGCACACAGACAGCATGATCATAACCAGCAACCCATAACCTGGTCTTAGACACCTTATATGACCCCCTTTACCTAAGTTTTGGTGCCACTACAGGACCTTGGTTGCAACCCATGTTCTATATGGTCCCAATTTATATCAATAACATCACACAAACTCATTGACAACACTCTGCTGCAGGTCAGGACTCAGGGGTTAGAGTTTGTTCTAAGGGTAGATCTTCACAGCAGAGTTAGCCTGGGCTCTTACTGGGGTGTGTCCCCTACCGCCCCTCCCACCCACACACAAACCTCTGACCCCTAGAAATGTCCCTTCCCAAGACAGCAGTGATGCACGCTGGCAGCACTATCCGAGAAGGCTTGAACTGCCATGGCCTGCAGTATGCGGAACCTTTCCTGTGGCTAAATAGAGGGCTTTGTTCTCCAGGATTGTCAATCTAGCTGCTTTCAAAAGCACTAGAATCACTTCAGAAAGAAAAAAAAAGGAATAGAAAAAATAAAATGCCATCAGAAGGCAGCTTGGATGACAGTTTCAGGTAACTGATATGTTTTGGGCAAAATTAGAAGATAAAAGGGGAAAACAAAAAAAACAGAAAGGGAACTAAGATCTTTTGAAAAATGTTCCTGAATTATCAGGGATCTGGGGAAAAAATGTTTTTCTTATTAAAGGCTAAATTCTTCCCTCACTTAGGTACTTGCAATTCGTCAGGTAGAATTTGAAAGCAAATTATCAAATGCATCTCATATTATTTTCATTCATTTGGGAAAAGAGAATGATTTGGGGAGCCCAACGTGAGACACCTTAAAGGGATCTGGTTTTCAGAAAGTGCTGAGTACTCCCTCTTTAATAATCAGGCCCATTTAAAGTATCCTAACTGCCAGACATGGAGACACCCAAAATCACTAGTGACTTGTGAAAATTAAGGTAGAATATCTGTTGGATGAACAACAATACAGATACCTGGCCTGATTGTCTATTGCTCTGACTCTCGTGTAGTTATTTACAGTAGTGCAAAGTATGTGCACATTATTTCCATTCAGGGGCATGATCGGGAATTTTAATTTGACCACTTTTGTAGGGGCATGTTCTGTGCCCCTGCAGTGGCCCTGGGGTTAGGGGAGCTGTCAGCTCCTGCTGCGGCCCCATGGCCAAAGAAGCTTGCTCTCCCTGCCATAATCCCAGAGCCGGAGGAGTTCTGTGTCCCCGCCCATTATTGGGGGAGTCCATGCCACTGCTTGTCCCCTTTGTGTACGCCCCTGTTTCCATTCCAGATCAGCAGAACTACACCAGTTTTGCTGTCATAAGATTCAATTTGCCCAAGGAGGAGATGGGGGAAAATACCCATTGGGACCTTTCATAGTGTTCTTCACTGACCTCCAGATTTTTCATAGTTAATGTCTATTGCACATGTGTGACTGAGTTTGTGACTGAGTAGAGCTGGTCTGAAAATGTTTTTGTTTTTGTTTTCCACTGTGGAAAATTTCAATATTTTGCCAAATAATCAAAAACAAAAACTTTCACCTGAAAACCAAACATATTAATTTGGAAATACTGTACCACCATGATGCCTCATGGGAGATGTAGTCTGGGTGCCTCATGCCCCCATTCTCCTGTATAGGCCTGACTCCCTGGATGAACTACATCTCTTATGATGCATTGCGATCTCCCCTCCTGCTGAACTGTTGCAATGCATGATGGGAGTTCTAGGGACACAGTGCATGTACCTGCATGTAGACCAGCTGCAGACCTGCTCCTGAGGTAGGTCTTGAGAAGGCATTTGATGGAGGGGAGGGTAATAGGCTGAGAGTACATTTTCAGATATGGTGATGGTTATACCTAGGGTGGGCTGAAACTCAGAATTTCCAGTTGATGGGAAATTTTAAAAGTTTTGGAATGATTTAAAAAAAAATCCCAGTAAACTGGAAATTCCAGAACAATCCAGTTTGGTGTTGATATTTAAAAATTTCATTTCAGATTGTGGAATTTCGTTATTTGACACAACACCTAAGTCTCTTTGTGGGGTTAGCCCTAGGTTCTTGGGGCAGGGGCCATCTTTTTCTCCTCGGTGTGTACAGCACCTAGCACAATGGGGTCCTAGTCCATGACTAGGTATCCTAGGGCCTGCAGTATGAATAATAAATAAAAAAATAACAATGCTAGCCACATGTTTCATTGTCTTGACTTCTGCATATCACATTCAATAGGCAGAAATCAGCAACAGTGTGGCAGAGGAGTCCAGTGGGACTAGGTTTGGCTCATTCTGATTCCAAAATACCTTCCCCAAGCAGCTAAAATAAATGCAGACACCATCCCTGCTTAGCTCTAGTGCTGCAAGTGTCTATTAACAAGTACAGGAATCATTGCCTTGTTGCCGGCATACCTCCTGACAGTATGCTTCAGAGCATCCTTGTTTTTCCTCTAACAAGCCATTCTTTTCCTATCACTTCGCCAGAGTGCTTCTGTAACTTGTTTTATTTGCTTTAAACACGGAACTACTAATGGCACTGAGATTTTTCCCTCATCACAATTTCTATTGCACACGGAGACAGAGTCTTTTCTGCTTTCCGTTCTCCCTGCTAGGTTTGAGAGATGTAACAAAGCACATTTGCGAAGAAGCGTTGGAGGAGTGTGGGGGGGAGATATATGAAGCACTTAGCGTGCTGTTCTGTTTCAGGTTCTCTGATATCTGCTGCTCTGCCTGATGGGTGTCAGATGTAAGAAAAATTAATAAATTTTGGCAAGAAAAGCACTTAAGTGAGTAGTATTTCCTGCCCTCCACCCCTTGGGTATTTCTCTGGTCTCCCTAACCCATGAAATAAATTAAAATTTGAATAGAAATTCTTCATGCAAGGAAATAAAAAAAAAACACCCCTCTTAAAAGTGATTGTATTCCCTGCCTTAACTTTTCATTTCCTTGGGGAGTTTTGGGGGGTGGGGGGAGGGGAGTTGAGTCTAGGATGTGTTGTGTCTTTTGCTCTTTACACAATAAAATTAATACGACAAGGCCACATGGGTTACCAAATAGCCAAGTAATCATATAGTAAGTATAGACAACATACAAGATCTAACTACACACATACTGCCACTCTAGCAGGTTTTTGACAACTTCTAATATGTAGAAGACAGTCAGTGTTACTTGATGGCTCACAAATGAATCAAAAAGCTATTGCTATAGGTAATGGTCTCCATCTTGGCTAACACATCAGGGTTTGAACCAGGGACCTCTAGCGCTAAAAGTATAAGCTGCAGCTCAGTGAGCTGGAGCCAAGCTTCTACAGATGTTAGCTGTAACAACTCAGATACAGTGTAGAGTGGCACAGCATGGGACCTATAATTCTCATTCATCAGTGGGTTCCAATTACACTACACAATATGTCAGTTGTGTAGCAAATCTGCTGCACCCCAAAGGATTATGTATATATTAATTTCCAACTTTTTAATGCTTAATTGAGAGCTCTTCAGTGCATGCAAAGGGGGCAGACAAGCAGCACTGGTGTAAGTACAGCTGCTGAAGGGGTAATTTTTATGCACCATCAGCTGTTGCACAAGAACCCTGATGTGTCATGTGAAAACCTTCTCTGTTAAATGCAGACGCTGCACCTAAATCCTCACATGCCAGGAGCTGCATGCAAATTTGATGCACAGCTGCACATCGATAGCACATGAAGCCCTTCCAGCCAGCCCTCAGAAAAAAGAAAACTCTCCCGAGGGTTCCGAATGTCCAGAGATTGTTATGGGATTGTCATGGAGTCTTGCTCTAGTGGTTGTGGTACTGTATCCATGTGAAGCAATGGAAGAGAGAAAGTAGGCACCTTCATAGCCTCCCTACTCCTTCCCCAGACCCCGGGGAAGCTCCCGCCACATGGACTTGCTAAAAGGAGAAGAAATCAAACAATAACATTTTCATACGTTTAGTGGCCTACAGAATATGGGGTTGGGGGAAACAGAGTGTGAAGGCTTATATAATAGCCTCAGTTAACTCAACATGAGATCCGATTTATTTCCACATACACGTCTATTGTTCCTTTCAGCAAATGAGACTTTCTCCATCAAAAAGATAGTAGTGAATTTGGCCAACCATTTTGTTTTGCTCTACCGCACAGAGCTTCAGAAAAGAAAAATCTTGAGAGTACCATTTTGGCAGCGGTTAAGGCAACAGATCCCTACTTAGAGGCTAATGAGCTGAGATGCAAGTTATGCGCCACGAGGCCAACTATGCAAAATGTAGCCACGGGAGCAAAAGCCAGAAGAGCAAGAGATCTTTGCAAATGTCTGGGGTATTTCTTCATCCTTCAGGCACACAGAAAGAATGTGTGAAACATTCTCAGGCTTTGTGTGGTACAGACACCTCCAATATTTTGTTTCTGAAGAGAGTCCAGCTTGTTCAATGTGAGTTGGGGGCGGGCAAAGGAGGGAAGGGAATCAGCCTTTAATTAACACAAAGGGCTCCCATTGACACACTCTGTATGTAGTAAAGGGTATGTGCTGCTTATCTGCCTCAAGAGCAACCCCAGGGAGGAATGGTGCATCCCCAAGAAAAGCTCTAATTTCCTTTTTGTCCCCATCTTGATCTAGAAGAAATATTTTGCGGCTGTCCTTCACCAGCAGTAAAGTACTAACCCCCTGCTCACTGCCATGCACCTGTTCAGTTCTCCTGCACGGATCAGTGTGGAAACACAGTCAATGTCAACCCTTTCCTATTCCCCACCCTGGTTTGCTCACTTGCTCTGTGGGGGGAATAAAGAGATGGCGTTAGACCTGCACAAGCACATAAATTGTGTGGTGGTGGGGGGTGGCATTTGATGCTCCCATATAATCCCACACGGGCGATAATCCCAGGTCAGATTATAACTCAACATTAATAAATCTTGCTGATATTTCATGAACAGGCAGATCTCGTATGTCTGATCTGGAGAGCATAGGAAGATGAAGGGACATGGGCTGGAGCAGGTGTCATACTAGTTACTGTGATGTGGACAACATTTCCAGAGCCAAGTCCTGAGAGCATATAACACCAGCGACACCTGCATGTTGAGAATACAACTGGGCCTTTGCTTTATAGATGGGATTCTGGGCAATCTTGTCTGTTTTTCAGTTCAGCTCCTGTGAATGTGAGTTACCATGGTGATTGGGAGAATTTGGAAATTAACTTTGTTTTATGCTTATTGTGGAACATTTGTATGTGAGCAGGTGAACTGTATTTCACAGCCAGGCATTGAAGACACAACCGGCAGCTTGGGGATGTAAAGCTCTTCACGTGAAACTCCTGAGAGGGTGAGCAAAGGATGAAAAGAGAATTGAGGCTAACAGATGTATCAGACCAGATCCTCAGCTTGTGTAAATCAACATGGTTTAAGTTAGGAACATCAGCTGATGTCTGACCATAAGAGCGCCATGGTAACTAATTGATTACTATTTTAATAAGTTTGAGGTAAATTGACTAGTAACCTCTGGGAGAAGGTAAGCCCAACGCTAGTAGGGTGAGGAACTACAAATTAGGAAAAGGAGAAAAACCCCTACTGAATATGCAGTAGGCATAGTAGCATCAGTGTGACACATAATAAAAATTGTATCCCAGCCTGTGTGCCTTGGGAGCTATAGCCCTTGGGAGGTGCCGGATGATGACCACTGGTGATGGTGATGAGGAAGAAGAAGATGATGATGAGAAAGATAATGACTAACACTTCAGGTTGTTCTGCAAGGTATGGTGTGAATATAAGGATGCTCAACTCATTCTGTATTATCTCTACCTACATTGCTAAGTGTTTGTAACTTTGCTAACTGTGTTAATAAAACTAGTACAATCACAGAAGGTTTTTCCTAAGTCTGAATATTGCAACTATGCACATAGGTGTTCCCAGTTAAATGGGAATTCTAAGAATGCTGGGCCGGATCTTGGGAAGAGAACCAATCAAACCTCAGAATGTCAACTGGGATTTTTATATAATCAGTCTAATTAACACATAATCAAAAGATCAGGCAACACCAGCAGACAATGCATATTGATCAGGTTTCTCCCCCTTAACTGAAAGGTTGCCAACTCAACTCAACTGCCAACGGATAAGCAAAAGGGAGTAAAATCAAGAGTTGTGGCTCTTTAGCAAAAATACATTGTTGCTCAGCCTGAGGACTGATTGCAAGAACTTTTTTATGTGGCCTGTAAGTAGACTTGGAGTCTGTCTTCAGGACTGAACTTCTGGGAGGGTATTTATAATAGAGGGTTAGTGGTCTTGCATTGTGCCACTTTTTTGTACTCCATAATAACCCGCATTAAGTAGGCTTTAAGATTTAGGGTAAGCAGAACCTGTTTGGTTTGGGTTTTTAAATCAACAGGGTGTTAATTTGTATGACAGGGAGGTAGACAGGTGGAAAATTAGGTCTTTTTAAACAAGAGGTGGGGATTTAATATTAGAGGGTAGTGGGCAGTGTGGGTGAGATGGCTGTATACAGACATTTATTATTCATGTAACCAGTTTCAGATGCTCAATCTTAAGGTTCTGGAACAAAATTTTACTTATTCAGTTGCATTGCAGAGATCTATTGTTCAATTTGTGGACTGATCACTTTTTCAGGACACTAGTTAAATTTCCAGCCCGTATGTCTCTCAATTAGCCATTTGGAGTCTGTAGCGTGGGTGTGTAGACAGGTGGCCAAAACACTGGGGAGAAATGTGAAAATATTTTAAAATTGCAAACAAGTTTTTATTTCTAAATGTTCCAGAATTGATTTTGAAATGTTTTGTAAAAATGCTTACTGGACATTTTTGGTTTAAAAATGTTTAGTTTTTAATTCCCTCCCTCCCCCATTTGTCACCACATACCTCCTTTTTCATTTTTCCGATTTTGCCACTAAAAGTGGGGAAGGGGAAAAAGGAAAATGGAAAACAAAAAACTGACTTTTTTCAGTCATATTATTTTTTTTAAAAAGAAACAGAAAATGGGGGGTGGGAAATTATTTTCATGAAATTTTCATTTGTGATTCAAGCATAAGAACAAAATCTGAAAACTTTCAAGGAGCTCACACACTGCCATATAATGAAGCACACATGAGAATCTAGGGCTTGATTCTATTGTGAAGAAAATAGGGCTCCCCTCTCTCAAATTTCAGTGGAGGATCAAGGTCTGGCTATGATTTAAAACACATATGTCTACACTGCATTGTAAGCCCAGGCTCCGACTCGGGCTTGAACCCAAACCCTGCTTCCTTCCACACACAAATTTCTCAGATTCAGACTTGTGCCTCCTAGGACCTAATGAGGGTGGAAGGTTTCAGCCCAAATCAAACTGACACTGAGGGTTCAAGCCTTATTGCTTTGCAGTGTAGATGCAGCCCCCTCACATTTGGGTCCTGGGAGTCCGCCAAAGGAATCCCACAATTCCATGGGCTGACTTCCTTTGTCCTCTCTCTCAGAAGAATTGCCTGGGAAAGAGAAGCAATCCCCCTTCATGTAGTATAGCAAGTCAGAGTTTAACCCTTCCATTTTATTCTCACCACCAAGATGCAAACACACCTTCAGAGACCCATCTGCATTTGCAATGGAGACTGACGTGGAGGAGTCCTTTACAAAGCTTGCTGTGTCATGGTAGCGAGAGCACAGCCAGATTTTGATTAATCTGTGGCGTAATGCCAGCAAAACAGTGTACCAAGTTTCATGAACAGCAACAGCCATTCTGAGTCTGCCATGTCTGTGTCTTTTCCCATCATTAGCTCTGATCAGGGGTGAGAAAGTGCCACCACGGAAATCTCCACTAGTATCTCATGGAAGCTCTGCCCATTTCCTGAAACAGGACTGAAAGTGCAAGCAAGATAAATTCTTCAAATGGCAACTCTTCCATGTTGCTGCCTCCAGTTGCCGGGAGCATGCAGACCAAAATGACAGCTCAGCAGGAGGGTTGGTGGGCTGTTCAAACTTCCTGTAACATGCAGGATGGACTGTCAAGTTTTCTCACACTGAGCCAAAAACAAAGGGTTACAGCAACCACATTTTGGGAGGGTGCTAGGAAGTCTGGGATATGGTTGGTTGGACATGGGTCTTCATATTGCAGCGTGGATGCTAGACCCCTGGGTTTGGGCTTGGGTTACAAAATTCTTAACCTAGGGTTTACAATCAGTGTAGAGGATCCAGACCTGGGATCTCTACCCCAGGACCCACTGACTCGAGTTCCAGTGACCCTGGGTTTACACTGCCGTGTAGACATACCCAATGAGTGAAATCCTGGTCCACTGAATTCAGTGGCAGTTTTCACATTGATTTCAATGGGGCCAGGCTTTCACCCAAGTTGTGAAGTCTGCTTAAACAATCTTGCCTTTCTCATTCAGCAAACACTCCCAATTACATCAATGGAAGCTGTGTATGAGTAAGGAGGAAGGTTCAGAGAAGAGTTACAAGAACAATTTGTGGTTGGAGAAACATTCCTCACAATAAGAAACTAAAGGAGCTCAATGTGTTTAGCATATTGGAAAGAATGTTGAGAGTCAACTTGATCCTGGTCTGCACAGAAAGAAGATACCTTGTACCAGAGATTTTTGAAATCTAGGTGGCAAAGATATACCAAAATCCAGTGGCTGGAAAGCTGAAGTTGGAAATAAAATGCATATTTTTTGCAGTGAGGGTGATTAACTGTTGAAACAGCTTACAGAAAGATTTGGTAAATTCTCCATCACTTGGAGCCTTTGGATGGCTTTCTAAAATACACCTTCTAGTTCAGGGTTTGGCAAAGGTGGCACGCGAGCCGGTTTGATGGCACGCGGCGCGAGCTAAGCCGCTCAGCCCGCCGTCGCGCTGAGGTTCCTGCTGCTGGCCCCTTGCCAGCTGGGGTCCCGCCACCAGTCCCACTCAGCACCTGCTGCCAGCCTGGGGGAAGGAACCCCAGACTGGCATTGGGTTGAGACCGCGGCTGGCAGAAGCCAGCGGCCAACACCCCAGAGCTGGGGCATGTTGAGCCGCTCAGTCGCTGCTCTGGGGTTCCGGCTGCTGGCCCCTTGCCAGCCGGGGTCCCTGCCGCAGCCCCACTCACCTTGCTTCCGGTTGGAGTTCCAGCACAGGCCCCCTGCCAGACAGTGTCCAGGCCTCCGGCCCTGCTCAGCCCTATCAGCCGACAGCTCCACGCACCTCAGCTGCCGATCTGGAGTTCCAGCTGGTTAACAACTGATCACTCAGAAGCTAAGATCTGCATTTTAATTTAATTTTAAATAAAGCTTCTGAAACATTTTGAAAACCTTGTTTACTTTACATATAACAGTAGTTTGGTTATATATTATAGACTTATAGAGAGACCTTCTAAAAAACGTTAAAAAGTATTACCAGCATGCAAAGCCTTAAATTAGAGTCTATACATGAAGACTCAGCACACCACTGCTGAAAGGTTGCCGACCTCTGTTCTAGTTCATCCACAAGCTATTGGGCTAGAAGCAGGAATCACAGTGTGAAATCTCTGGCATGTGCTAGGCAGGAGGCCCTATGAGGCCCTCATTTTTATTTACATGAAGGCCCCTTTATATCACTCTGGCAGTGCATAGAGAACTAAGCATCAATGAGAATCAGAGGTAAGATCTCTGAAGGAGTATGTAATAAGTGTAGGATAAGGCCGATAGCGACAATAAATTTGAGGAGGCAAAGCAAAAACAGATAAACTGCAGAACATTGTCACAATGTAATATGATTGAATTATGATGAAGATATGATTATGATGTAAAAACATTATGCAAAGTACTAAAAAACAAAGCATTATAGGTGGCTATTGAATTAGACTCAATAAATGATAAGTGGTAATAAAAAAGAATATTTCATTTCTTATTTCTAGTCTAACACTGTGTTATTTATTATGCCGAATTATCAGACACTCTCTCTATTGCTATCTGTTTAATCTGTAAGGCATAGAGACTATTATTGCTGAAAAAGTAAGAATGTTTTCTCTTTCTGCAAACATATACTTTAATGATGGGTTTAATGGGATGACACAGAGAAGGGCAATTATGTTTGTGTTAATAGGAAATTCATTCAATTTTAGGGGTAATGAAGAACAACAAAACACATTTATAAAAGGATAATATTCGCAGAAAACAATTATGTACAGTATACCACAAGGATAAGCTTGCCCCTTCCCAGCAGAGCTACCTGATGTTTTTAATAAGGGGGGTTTATTTGCTGCTTCAATTTACTTTGGACATTTATAATATGCATTACTTAAATATTTATATGGAATGTCCCAAAGTCCTCTATCAACAGAAGGGTGGCTGACAAGAGCCCGATAAAAACCTGATTAGGTTACTCTGTGAGTAATAATGACAATGCCAAAGGTGAAGATATATAGTTACACCTGGAAAGGAACATAAAAGTAGCTTGTCAGAAGAGATCTGTGCGGTCTTCCTTTCAAGTTATTTCCCCCTCTTTTGGAGTATTTGTCAAGCACTTACCGGAAACAGTGTTGTTTAGGTGCACAGTTAATGTAGTTCCTTTGATTTTCTTTTTTAACTCCCTATAGTTCCATGGCCATATGTTCTTTGACATTCTTTTTAATTAGTGACAGATGGATGATGGAATTTTAGATCCTAGACTGGCTTTCATGCTGTTGTGGTATTTTTAAAATGACACTTCCTATACACTATCCATCTCCTAAATTACTTTGACTTCTCGTTGGGTTCCCCCTCTGTTCCTGCCTATCCGTCTCTCTGTGTTGTTTCCAGCAAGTTTCAGAAGAGAAAAAAAAACATTACTAATACTCATTTTCATGATGGGGTTATTTATGATGCCTCCAGTGATGGCTAACGACCCTGTAGATCCAGTCTGATTTTCTCTCTCGGATGTTGTCAGGGTGCCTGAAAGGAAATCCTGGCATGTCAAGAGAATTTGCAGCCAGTTATAAGAAAGTTTGATGCCCAATTATAACTGCATGACCATTGGAGGGGATGGTATGATGAGAGAGCCTAATTTTGGCAATTACCGTAAGTGATCTTTGATTATTAGCAGGTAAATATGCCCAATGGTCTGTGATGGGATGTTAGATGGGGTGGGATCTGAGTTACTACAGAGAATTCTTTCCTGGGTGCTGGCTGGTGAGTCTTGCCCATATGCTCAGGGTTTAGCTGATTGCCATATTTGGGGTTGGGAGGGAATTTTCCTCCAGGGTAGATTGGCAGAGGCCCTGGAGGTTTTTCGCCTTCCTCTGCAGCGTGGGGCACGGGTCACTTGCTGGAGGATTCTCTGTACCTTGAGGTCTTTAAACCACGATTTGAGGACTTCAGTAACTCAGACATAGGTTAGGGGGTTGTTACAGGAGTGAGTGGGTGAGTTCTGTGGCCTGCATTGTGCAGGAGGTCAGGCTAGATGACCATAATGGTCCCTTCTGACCTTAAGTCTCTGAGTCTATGAGACCAAAAAAGAAAGAAAAAGAAAAAAAAAAGGCAAAGCAAAGATAAATGAGGAATGATAATCTGCAACTCACATTTCATCCAGCTCATGCTTTGGCCCTGTTCTAAGATGGCAGCTGATTTTCATCTTCCTTCTAAACATTATGTGTTTCTTTGGCTTTCTCCTCTGATACCTCCCTTTCTTCAGTATTATAATGAATAAAGCCCTTTGGGCACTAATAGACTCAAATGATTTCTTCCTCCTTGCTCATTAAATGGTACCTGGCTTCCATTAAAGCTGCTGCTGCTGCATTGGGTAGTTGTAATTTTATGGGCAACCACAATATATCAGTTCTATCCTCTGACAGATAATGAAATGAAGAATATTTATTAGCAGTTAGACCTCTCTTTGAGCTATTAATCCAGTTCTTTACTTCTTATTGACAGAGAGGAAGATTTAAGTTTAAGGATGTGATTAATGGTGATGAGTAAACTGGCTGAAAATTACAGCCCGAGCCAATGGAATGAGCCCTATTGTGGAAGATGCATCTTTGGGTCGAAGCTGGAGGAAGCCAATACAGACCTCTGGTGGAGGCTCTCCAGAAGAGGAAAGTCATCCAGGAGAGGGTATTGTGGCAATATACATCCTCAGCAACATCTGCTGGTCAGCCCAGCCCCTGAAGTGGTCATGGATAGAGGTGTGGGTAGGGTGGTCAGTGATTACTCTGATTCAGTGCACTCCCTGGATAATAGCAGCTATCAGTACCCCCATGGTGCCCCCAACATGGGGATTAAATCTGTCATCCCTTGGGGGAAGGCAGGAGGAGGTGCATCCCCCACTCCCTGCCTTGGGGCATAGGAGGCCAGGCTGTAATTTAAATCAACAACGTGAATTTTAGCTGCCCTGGTGACAAGCACCTTGTAATCTGACTGCATGTGTGTGTTCTATAGAGCTGACAATGCAGGCTGGGGAAAGCAACGGACAGGGAGTCTGAATCTATCATTCGTCTTTGTCAAGTGCCTTGAGAATCACAGATAAAAAGGGGTGTAGAGGTGCAAAGTCCTGTGTTTATTATTATCACCAACACCAAAAGCAGGGAATAGTCTGGTCAATTTTTTATAATGTTACAATACTAACTAAAAGTCATGAACCTGCACCACCCACATAAATAAATAAATAAATCACAGAAGGTTACAGATCTTTAAATAAAATATGTACGTTTCTTCCCTTCTCACACAAGTAGATTTGACAGGGAGGTTGTTGTGCAGTATATGTGGGTGAGTTGTCCTTAGTAAAAAACATATTAACAACTTGGGGGGACCCAAGACTCATCTCATTGGGGTCCATGGCAAAGGTCCATGTCCAATTAACTTCAATAGGAACAGGCTTATAATAGGTAGGGTGAATAAATCTTAAGAAGGATTCTGATTATTTAATTTGGCCGATCGCAGCTCCCACTGGCCATGGTTTGCCATTCCAAGCCAGTAGGGCTGCGGGAAGCGGCAGCCAGCACATCCCTCGGCCCGCGCCGCTTCCCACAGCCCACATTGGCCTGGAACGGTGAACCGTGGCCAGTGTGAGCTGCGATCGGCCAAACTTGTGGATGTTGCAGGTAAAGAAACCGTCCTGGCCCAGCAGCAGATTTCCCTGATGGGCCATGTGACAAAGGTTGCCCATCCCTGCTCTAAGGCAGTGGTTTTCAAAGTTTGGGTCATGACCCAGTACTGGGTCATGGAATGCAAGGCACTGGGTCACCTTGCTTGGGAGCTGCTGGAGGTAAGCCTGCGCCCCAACCCCCTGCCCGAATCCTGAGCCCCCCACCAAACACGGAGCCCCCTCCTGCACCTCAACCCCCTCATCCCTGGACACACCCCAGAATCCCCAGCCCAGGACCCTGACCCCCTCCCACACCATAACATCCTGCCCCAGCCAGGAGCCCCCTCCCACACCCTGAACCCCTCATTCCTGGCCCCACCCCACAGCCCTCACCCCCACACCCCAACCCTCTGCCCCAGCCCTGAGCTCCCTCCCACACCCCAAACCCCTCATCCCCAGCTCCACTGGGTTGTGGATATCAACCATTTTCTTCATCTGGGTCACCAGAAAAATAGTTTTAAAGCCACTGCTCTAAGTCATACTGTAGTTCAAATCCCTCTGTGTGCCACAGAACCCTGCTTGAGTTTCAGATGGATCACTCAATCCACAGTAAAGAACTGGTCAGTGATATTCTGTGGGATTTACCATCAAAGATGACCTCACGTACTTCTGGAGAGTTGGAGACCACACATATCAGCTATCTATCATTTTTCTAATGCACTCATTACCACAGCACATTGGTACATCCTTGTAGGTTATTCCTGCTTGTCATTGTGCTGCATGTCATGACCACTTCCTGATCAACAGAGATGAAAGAGCTCATGCAGCTTATACTTAAGTATTTTCCTACTTTCCTGACTCGGAGCCCCAAAACAAGCCAAAGCAGTTGGATGATACCAACAAGCTGGCCAGGATGAGTGATAAAAATAATAGGATGTGTGCAGTTCTTAACCAATCATGACTAGCACTGTCTATTACCTAACTCTGTGTATCTGATTCACCTTAAAAAGTGAGACGTCAAAGAGAATTATGTTGTCTCTCCCTTTGGAGTCCTTACATATGAATTCCTAGACTCTTTGCAAAGGAAGAAACTCAACTTCTGTTGCTGAACTGTGTTAGACGAGCATATTGCAGGCCTACAGCACAAGTACCAAGCTGCTGCACCTGTAACTGAGAGACAATTATGAACAGCTGCTGACGATTAGCATAGAAACGTACAATCTATACAGCATATTTCACTCCGGTAAAGAAAACGAGAGTAGCGCAAAAGAACACTACCAACGTGTGGCTTTCATATTTCACAACAAGCCTTCAAGGGGCAACATTTTAACAAAGAGATGCCTGAACCAGAAAGTTGTACATTATATGTTTGTGTTCATTCTCCAGCTCTAAATGACGGCAAGGTAAGAAACAGTACAGGAAAACACACCGTAAACATACAGTTAAAAGAAGCCACCAGATATGCAGATAAGGGTCATGTAGAATATCATTGCATTGTATAGATCAGAGATGGAAAACACCTCCTAAAATGGTCCAGTCCAGTGGTTCTCAACCAGGGATATGCGTACCCCGGGCATAGGGTGACCAGACAGCAAATGTGAAAAATCAGGACGGGGTGGGGGGTAATAGGAACCTATATAAGAAAAAGACCCCAAAATCGGGACTGTCCCTATAAAATCGGGACATCTGGTCACCCTACCCTGGCGGCATGCAGAGGTCTTCGAGGGGATACATCAACTCATCTAGATATTTGCCTAGTTTTACAAAAGGCTACATGAAAAAGCACTAGCGAAGTCAGTACAAACTAACATTTCGTACAATGACTTGTTTATACTGCATTATATCCTATACACTGAAATGTAAGGACAATATTTATATTCCAATTTTATTTTATAATTACATGGTAAAAATGAGAAAGTGAGCAATTTCAGTAACAGCGTGCTGTGTCACTTTTGTATTTTTATGTCTGATTTTGTAAGCAGGTAGTTTTTTAAGTGAGGTGAAACTTGAGGTACACAAGACAAATCAGACTCCTGAAAGGGGTACAGTAGTCTGGAAAAGTTCAGAGACATTGGTCTAATCCAGCCACCCTTCCCATACATGATTGCTCCCTATGTCCATCCTCAATTTAATTGTCTCAATCCACTTCCAGTAAGAACATATTAATAGCATAAAGAGTAATCAATGATATTCTGTAGTCTTTGGTGATGCTTCTGGAACCATTACTCACAGGAGTTCAGGAACTTTGTAAAGTTCAATGGGATTGTTGCATGATTCAGGATTGTTCTCTTTAGTAAAGACTGCAGAAGTGTGCCCTGTCCTGAAAAAAACCAGCTGATGTCCACATCTTACCACTAATTCCCTCTTGCCATTGATATCGCGTAGCTCAAACACAATTCACATGTGGTCCACATTTGAACTCTGTTCTGAAAAGGTGGAAAGTTAACTAATTATCCTACAAGCCCCTCTAGCCCCCTACTCCCCTTGGGGACACTGGATGGGACTGAGTCAATAGCTTTAATGTCAGTGAAAAATGAACGTAATGGAAGAGGGCCAGGAATCACCATGTGTCAGGGTGAAGAAAGGTCTTGAGATTAGAACTCAGGACTGAGCATCAGAAAACCTAGGGAATTTCCTGTTCATACCATGCATTTCCTGCATGACCTCAAAAAGGCCTCTTCACTTCTTTGTGCCTCATTTTTCCCATCTGTAAAATAGGATAATGTAAGGATGTTTTGAAGCTTAACTAAATAATGCTTATAAGGGTACAAAAGAAGTGCAAGGCATTATTAAATATAAACCCAAATGGGCCAACACAAATCAACACAGTGTATTTCTACAGATTTATTATTTATGTATGTTAGTAACACGCAAAGCAGCAAAGTACATGTTATTTTATTATCTTGAGGGGGGTTCTTTTATTTTGCTTTTACATTTTATTAGATGGTAATTAAATTACTGACAGTATATGATAATACCAAACAACAAAGACGGCAGAAGGTGGCAGTATGTAAAGAAAGCTAAAAAGTGCTGCAGTCATTGTATCATAAAAAAAAAAGATCTGGAAGAGAACTATTGGGGGGTAGAATTTGGATGTTCCATTACATGAGTGAACTGGAAATTATGGCCCTGACTCAACCAAGACCTTATAAGCTTCAATGGGACTTAAGTATAACTAAAATTATGCATGTGATTAAGCCTTTGCCTGAATCAGAATCTAAATCTGAGCCCCATTCCTTAAGGTCTCCCGGTTCATTTCTTTCACACAAGCATATAATTAAAGTTAGCCATGGTATTATCACAGGGTGGTTGTCTCCTAAAGGACAGGGGCCTCGGTCCACATGTGACATGCTTACTTCACCTCCCCAGGTTGGGGCAAATTAAGGTCATGAGACAGATGGGTCAAATGACCCAATCAGTCCTGGGGTAGATAAGGAAGTGGCCTGGAGAGAGCAGGGGCTGCAGGTGGGTGTTGGCAGATGCCTGCAGACTTTGCAGAGAGTAAGAAGTGTTCTGCAGCAGCAGGGGGGAAAGTCACCCATGGGGAAGGCAGCCTGGGGCAAAGGCAGAGAAGGCCAAACTCCGGTGAAAAGGTGCTGGAAGAGCAGCAAGACAGACCCTCATGGTGGAGTGGCTGTGCCCAGCATGGGATTGCGGCAAAAACAAGGATCTTTAAAGAGAGGCCAGACCCTCAGGGAGGAAGGAGTTAGGCCTCGTTTGAAACTGGGGTGAATACTCTATGTGTGAGTTCTATTTTGAAAGATTGTGTGCAGGACTTAATAAATTAGACCCCAGAAAGGGAATGTTTTAACATCTGGACTAGACTTCCTAAGGGGCCCTGAGCAGAAGGGAAAACGGAGGCAGGAGTCCCTAAAGTCACCCCGGGCAGAAGGGGCCGTACAGGGCAGGCATGCCCTTTTAGATATGTGCTTAAACCCTTACCAAACTCTGGGGTGCATTTATTAAGCTCTTCCTTTTCATTGCTTTCACACAACCATATATCATCCTCCTTCATACAGCTATTTGGGTACAAAAACATTTGTGGAACTAAACTTGGAACCAGACTTCAGTAGTGCCAGGATGTATTTTTGTCTCAGTATATAGAGGAGGAGTATAGCAGGGAACCCATTAATAGCAGAGCTGGGAAAAAAATATTTGTAACCAAATCCAAAACTAGCTGAAACTTTCATGTCTCATTACAAACAGGAAATTCAGCTCAAATTTGTTAAGGTTCTCAAACTTCTTGACCAAATATGTGCCCATTTTCAAGTGAACATTTTTTCTTTCTTTACCCCAGTATTCCAATCACATGACACATGATTCTGACATGAAAACAGGTGAAACTTGATGGTTTTCACTAAGTTTAGTTTGGGGTTTTGGCCTCTTGACTCTGAAAATTCAAGGGGTCAAATCCACATGAACTGAAACCAAACAAAATGTCTTCACTAATCCCAGAAAATGTAATCCAATGTGTTTTGTTGAGCCCTCATTATCAGTAGAGATGGGTCCCAACCAAAGCCTGAACATCCCTGAACTTTGGGGAAATTTTGCAGTTCAGTGCATCTCTAGTGCACGGTACAATTTTTCACGCGACCTTTTTCTGGAAAAAGACCACATAAACATTTGATTGTGGGGTTCCACATTTATTCTCTCAGTGATTATATCACATTTTCTCAGTCAAAAGACAATTTTGTCATTGCCAGTTTTGCAAACACCACCAGGAATGAGGAAAAAACCGAAATCATTGTTCTCTTTCTGCCTCTTACATCAACACAAAGAAGAAAGAGCAAAGAGAAGTTTAAGAGGTCATGCAATCTTGGCCTATAACCTACATAAGAAGGCACTACAGGGCTCTTGAGTCTAATAGAGAACAGCATTTCAATATCCAGTGGATGGAAGTTGAAGTCAACTAAGTTTCTGTGTGAAATTCTATGGTCTGAACTATGGCAGGCATCAGACTACAGGATCATAATGTTTCCTCCTGGCCTTAAAATCCATTAAGCTAGAAATTCTGCTTTCAAAATTTAGTAGAAAGTTCAAGGTAGGATAGGATCCCTTGGGCTCTCCTGTAGCTGTGTTTGCTCAGCAGGGCAAACAGGAGTGCAGACTTATTTGTCTGCAAAGTAAGCAGATATGTCTGAAAAACACACAGGGAGAGGAGCCTGGAGGTGCCATTTCTATGTAATAACTTTTCCAACAGAGAAACATTGGTATTGTATTTATTTTATTATATATTATCAATATTATTTTGTATTATGGTAAAGGCTGGAGGCCCCATTTGAGAGCAGGACTCTATTGTGCTAGGTGCTGTACAAACACATAGTGAGAAAAAGTTCCTGCCTTGAAGATTTTACAGTCTAAATAGACCAGCCAGACAAAAACTTTTGGAAGAAGCAGGTGGGGGGAGATATAAAATTACTTCCCCAGCATCACACAATAGATCAGGCTGTACCAGGGCAGGCAATAGAACCCTGATATGCCTATCATGAGTTCTTTTGTCTCCTGTTACTCATACATTTGTCAGTTTCTCTTACAGGTGAATGTTTGCCAATTAAAGGCCATCAAAAGATTACATATGTATTAAATATTTACACCCAAGCTGTTACATTGAAGAAACAATATATACTTTTCTTTTAGAATTAATTTACTTTGGTTTTTAAAGGAATATAATTATTTGAATTTCTCTCAGAATATAATTACGTGTTAGATATTTGAACAAGTTAATCATGCCTGCATAGAAGTGTGACTGTTTTATAATTATCTATGCTCCTGAAACAATATTTGTTTAGACGTAAAGAACAAATGGGTTGCCACTTTGGTGTTTCTGCAGGAAGACAGGATGACATTGAACACACCATTATGGAGAGAGTAATTTCTTATGTTGTGTGTCCAATTTAACACTCTCCCACACTGTTTTCCTATTTACTGCCTTCCAAAATTAGATACCAGGCTTTCATTTCAACGGCTGGGAGTCAGCTGAATGAAAGCTGAACATATATTGTTTAGAAAAGAACTGCTAATTTGTCCGGAGGGAAATAAATAGTCTCATTTGTTCTCTTGTGATATTTTCTCCACTTCATAAAGCCCTTGTGTGAAACCGGGACTCCACTGAAGTCAGTTGCAATTTTGCAAATTGACTTAATTGGAGCCAAGTTTTTACCCACCATGTTTAAGTGATCCTACACCTACTGAAGCCAATACCTACACTTTGGTAGCTGTATAACCTTGCCACTAAAGATCAGTGGCGATCAAAACTAGTTAGGCTTGGCAGAATTCATTTCATTTTTATTCTTTTAAATTTCGATGGATAATATAAATGTTTATTTTAAAGCATTTTCTTCAATTTTTATCCACTTATATTTTCAGAAAGTTGCAGAAAATTATGGAGAGGTCAGATAATAAGGTGTGTGGTCAGAGAATAATTATTTAATTACTGTAGATTCAGAAAGTTAAAGCTTTATAACTGTTAAAACACAACTTGTCTATATCACATGTCAAAATACACAAAGTGAATATCCTTAAATCAAACTAACACATTCTCAAGCAGCACTTTTCTTACTTTGCCTATTTGTAAATTTCGATGATCAATGCAATTATTTTTAATCAGTTTGGGAGTGAGATTGACATTACTCAACATTTACAGATAAAAATCTAATCCATACAAGCATAACTATAGGGAAAAATCATGATTGTTACATGATTACAATATATTGGCCTTGGCTAGGGTGCAGCAGGGCCTAAGATTGCTGAACACATTTGTGAACGTTAGCAAACATTTAGGCAAATTTGGTCTGAATTTTGAGTTCCTAAAGAAATCCAACAACAGAGCCTTGGTCCGTGTCTCTTGTAAAAGGTCTCCATTTTTCTTCAGCATGTTGTTCTAAAAAGAAATCGGCTAACATTTTAAAAGAAGATTTATCATGTCTTGATCACTTATGCAAAAAGGAGAAGGATAGTTTTGTGGACTGGGGTTCAAGACACATGGGCTCAAATCGTGTCTCTGTGACTGATGTTTTGTATGACAATGGGAAATTAAGAAAAGTCAAGTGTTTCGACACATTAAGTTTCGCACTGGGCATTGCTATTTATGAGTGCAGCTGATCAAAAAATGGAATTTCCATCTGTGACAGGTTCAGTCACAGAGACCCCCTTCGCCACTGTCACTTGATGTGGTGAAACTAACTCTGAGCCTGTTTTCTTTGCCAGCCTGGGACTTCAGAACCCTGTCTTGTTGAGCAGACATGCTAGCCTGCTGCAACACAGACCCAGGGTCTGAACCATGCTCCAAAAGCTGCAGACTTAACAGAAAACAGCTTAGCAAGTACTCCTGTCTCTAGCACCCAGACACCCAGCTCCCAATGGGAACCAAACCACCAAATAAATCTGGTTTACGCTATAAAAAGCTTATACAGGTTAAACTCATAAATTGTCCACTCTCTATAACACTGATAGAAAGATATGCACAGTTGTTTGCTGCCCCAGTTATTAATCACTTACTCTGGGTTAATTAATAAGCAAAAGTGATTTTATTAAGTATAAATACTTAATCCTTTGTTCTGTTCTACCCCCTTTTATAGCTTTGGCACAAGGCAGGACTCTTGTCTCTCTCTGGGTTCCCACCCTCCTTCTAAATGGAAAAGCACCAGGATTAAGATGGATTTCATCGTCATGTGACATGGTCACATGTCCTGTGAGACCCCTAGTCTCCATTCTTCCAGGGCTGGCCGGCATGTACCCCGGAAGGTTTGCAAGTAAACAGAGTCATTTACAGGTGATTGATTCTGAAGCACCCTTAAGGGCTTCCGCTTAACATGTTTATACCTTATTCTCCTAACTCCAGACATAGAAATAATACATGCAAACAAATGGGATGAACACACTCAGTAGATCATAAGCTTTGTAATGATACCTTACAAGAGACCTTTTGCATAAAGCATATTCCAGTTACATCATATTCACACTTAAAATATATTTTTATAAAGCATATGGAGTGCAACACCACCCCATCCAATGGGGAGATTCTGATATATTGACATTTGTTTTCATCCCAAATTGAAACAAAAAGTTGAAATATCATGTGCTTTTTATATAACAGAAATAGCAGAACATTTCATTTCAATGTATTTGTTCAAAAGGAGATGTTTCAATATTCCTGAAACTAAACACTTCATTTCTGACTGCCATCCACAAGGAGAAACAGTAGTGCCTCATGGGAGATGTAATCTGGCCAGGGAGCTGGACACTTAGGGAGGTTAGGGACATGAAGAACCTGAAACCGCAGTTCCCATGAGGCACTGCAGCAGCTCAGGAAGATGCAGAGATGAATTCTTAATTGATTTGAAAAAGAAAGTTTCATTACAATTTTTCCAATGGAAAATTTCACCAAATTCTATTTTTTCAACCAAGTCAAGAGTTTTACTGAACTGGGCCTTACAAATCTCTTTCCTTCCATTTTCCTTCTATAAAACGGGAATTTTAATTCCTTACTTCACAGGGTGAGGATGTGGACAGAACTATCAAAAACTTCTACCTGAGGAACCCTGATCAGGAAACTCCCAATCTGCAGTGCTCTTCAACTGATACAGTGAGACTCAGACTGAGGCTCGCGAGCTGCAAGTGGCTCTTTAATGTGTCTCCTGTGGCTTTTTGCAGCACATGATATTAAAATCCTGTGTGATTGAATTATAGCATGCTTTTACTATGTTATTAACCAAACAAGTTATTAATTTGCATTAAAGAATTAACTTATATTTCCTGTAGCTAGGTAAATATGACATACCTGTTTCCATCCAATAGATTTATCTATCTTCTGTTTAATGTAGGGGCTGGCTTTTAGAATTGTTTTCGAACTCTCCATGACCCACATCCATCGGTACTCGAACTACGGGTGTGTGGAGTGCTGCCGCACCCCTTGGCTTTAAGTGGTTTCCATTATATACAGGGTTTACAGTTTGGTTCAATGGCTCTCAGCACCCCCACTATATAACCTGTTCTAGCACCCCCACCCACATTTGAGCTGCCTCTGACTGAGAAATGGCAGCCGTTGAAGGAAGAAAATGCAAGAAGGGCTGAATGTTGGTTATGTATCCGTGGTCTGAGGGCTCTCTCCTATTCCCATCCATGGTAGTTTTTTCCACCTTCAGCTCTGCTCCTTTTTAAAAAATTGCAGCGTCTTGATAAGCAAAGACAAAAAATAAATAAATAAAGAGACCCATCTCCTTTCATTTGGTAAAACATTTGATCAGTATACCTGATCTGCTGATGCACTCACCGGAGGCAATGACCCACTTTGCTTTCATTTGATAATTCCTTTTGAACTCCCCATGACTCCGTGAGATGAAGTTATCCTTGCCTACCTATAAAACAAGTCAGAGTTATGACTTTCAAAAGCTCTTCCTGGAATTTTTGACGAGAGGATCATAAAGTCCCATTTCCAACACAACCCCTTCTACTTCGGTCTCGTTAATCATTGGATGTTTTCACAGTTCACCATTGTTCTCAGCCTTTTCACAGAGACTATACATATTGTGCAGAGTCAAAATGGCAGGTGGTATGAACTGCAGACTGTTTGGTCCTCTTCCTCCTCTCTCTTGTAAAATCACGAAACCTGCCTCCTTTTCAAACTGGATATTAAGTAAAGCCCCTGTGGTATTTCAGACCTCCTGCAGATTTCTCTGACAAAAGGGATGAACTATTCGGGGGGTTATGGCATTCCTCATTGCTACCTGCACCACCAAGGCCCCTTACTGGTTTCTTTCGTAGCAGAGCCTCCTCTTAAAATCAATGGAGCCAGAGCTTAGTCCTGCAAGTCCCCGCATTGTGGACCTCCCAATGGATTCAGCAGATGTTCCATGGGTTGACAACCTATTGGACCTGCTCCCCGGAAATGACTGGGGCATCTTTTCTGCCCTGCTTTCTGTCTCTTCAAGCCATTCAGCCCACATGAAGGGATCAAATACTGGCTGCAACCCCCTAGTTAGGGCTACCCAATATAGGGGGGTCTTCAGTGGGAATTTAGGTGGAGGATTCGGTGCCTATGCCACCCTCCCCGCAGCCTGTTGTGCAGGGGCAATTTATAAGGGCCTAATAAATATTATTATATATTTTATATTGGCCCTGCAATAGAAATTCAAATATAAATTATTTTCTATTATTATTTATGATATATGTGCTTTCCAATACTATATAATGATACTGTGTATATTTATTTACTGCATATGCCTGGTTGTGTGGGTAATGGTATGGGGGGCCAATGGTCATGGGTCTGCCCTAGGGCATGGACATGGGGCTGGTTGAGGGCAGCTGCAGGGCAGGGGTGGAGGGGGTGGGGCTGGCTGGGGGGGGCAGGGGGGGGGGGGCTGGCTGGCAGGGGGGGCTGGGGAGGGTCTGGGCAGGCAGGCAGGGGAGGGAGGGAGTGGGGTGGGGGGGGGGCAGGGGCTGGGGGGAGGGGGGGGTGGGCAGGGGGGCTTTCAGCAGGGAGTGCAGCAGGGGGGCTGGATTGTGAGCAGGGGGGTGCAGGGCTGGGGGGGGGCAGGGGCAGGGGAGCAGGGGTGGGGGGAGGGGTGGCAGGGGGGCTGGGCTGGTGGCAGGGGGGTTGGGGGGGTGTGGGCAGGGGGGCAGGGGGGGCTGGCTGTGGGGGGGGGGCTGGAGACAGGCTGCAGGGGGGGGGGCTGGGGCAGGGCAGGGGGGGAGCTGGCTGCAGGCTGGTGCAGGGCAGGCTGCAGCAGGGCTGGCAGGCAGGGGGCTGCAGGGGGCTCAGGGGGCCCCCCCTCCCCCCTCCCCTCCTCGGGGGCAAGGCTTAGGGCCCGGGCTCTGGCTCTCCCTTCTACCCCGCCCGGCCGGCAGCCTTAAGCAGCCGCAGAGGGATGAACCCACCGGGGGCGGCCTTTATTTAAAGACCGGGTTAGAGAGACCCACCCCACCCAGCCCTTTAAATAGTCCTGGAGCTACCCCCCAGGGCGAGCTACAGCGGGGCTGCAGGTAGGGGGGGCCCGGGGGGGGGGGGCCTCGGCCAGCTGCGGCCGGGGGCTTGCCCGGGCTGTGGCTCCAGCTGGGGCTGGCGGGGGCTTGGGGGGGCAGCGCCAGCCTTGCCAGGCGAGCGGGGAGCGGGGGAGCTGCCGCGCGGCCAGCGCCAGCGCCGGGCTGCAGCTGGGCGGGCAGGGGCCCGAGGGGCAGGGGGGAGGGCTGGAGAGGGGGGGGCTGGGCTTGCCGGGCCGACGGAGCGCAGCGGGCCCGGAGCGGGGCTGGGGCGCCGGGCTGGAGGGGGAGCGGGGGCTTGCCGGGCTTGCCGCGCTCCTCCAGCCGGGCTGAGCGGCCCCCCGGCCGACGGGGGAGAGCAGCAGCGGAGCGGGGGGGCGGCGGGCCGGCCGCCCGCCGGAGCCTGCAGCCGAGAGAGGGGGGCAGCCGGCCGCGCGCCGCGCGGCGCTTTGAGGAGGGGGCACAGCCAGAGAAGAGCAGAGGCAGCAGCAGAAAAAAAAAAAAAAAAAAAAAAAAAAAAAAAAAAGGGGGCCGGCCTTAGGGCCGGGCCCAATTCCCAGATCGGGCGCGCGGCTTAAAGCCGGCCCTGGGGGCATGTCCCTCACCACTCACAACATGCCCCCGAAACAAGTTAGGAGGGTGCTGGAGCAAGCTCCAGCTAGCAGCTGATCTGTACTGAATTCTCTTGTAAGTATATTGGTCACTATTAAAGTCTACAAGATGGTTAAAAAAGACCCTATTACAAGGTGATCCTTTTTGCTTCAATGTCATGACTTTTCCCTAACGAAAGCTGCTGTTCCCTATCTCCTGCACCCTGATAGTTAAGGGCCGGATTGGGGCTTGTCCTGCATTCATGCAAGGAAGGAAAGAAGGAAGACACCCCCTGCCCCTGCCCCATTCAGATGGGTAATACCACCATTCTCAGTGGATTGGGAGGAGCTAGCTCCACAGAGCTGCTAAGTCACTGCTCACACATGTGGGCAGGAAGGGTCAGGAGGGACTTGGCTCCGCCCCTCAAACACACTCAGTGGTGCAGGTACACAGGGGTATTGTAGATCACACTCTGCAACAGGTATAGATGCAGTGCAGTTTTACTCCCTCCCTGAAGTAGTAGGAAAACTAGGGGGTGGGAGGAAATTCACCATCTCCACCAAGGGCTGCTCCAAGGACAGAACGACAATGGATGGGACATTTAAATGCATAACAGGAATATCCAGAGTTAATTTAATGCTAGCAAATATTGCAGAAGGGATGTTAAACCTCATGCTTCAGGGCTTAAACCAATCGCTACTAGAGATCAGGATGAGACCTAACGTGTGGGGCAACTTATCCTACATGCACTTACTGTGCGGTTCTTACACCTTCCCCTGAAGCATCTGCTGCTGGCTCTTGTCAGAGGCAGGATATCGATTTAGACAGACCTTGGGTATGATCCAGTCTGGCAAGTCCTCTGTTCCCAACATGATGCTCTAGCCCTATAAAAATACATGTACTTTTCTGGTGTAAATATGTAGATCAAAAGAGACACGATGATCTTATTCTGAGATACAAAATGTCTTCACCCAGAAATACGTACATAAAGAAAATCAACAAAGTGGCTCTATTTCTATACTACTTACATTTAGAGGCAAACTTTACCAACAAGCATAATTTATACCTTGCTTCTAATGCTGACTCCTAACAATTCTCTTCCACTCTAGCTATTACACTAGCTTCTGTCTCAGCAGCTTCCTATATTTTCCTTTCAAAATGTGAAGGGCTTTTGTACTGGATTTAAAAGCAGACTAGGTAAAGAATAACTTTTAAGGGAGAAGGGAAGAAAGTCCCAAAGGGCTAATGTGAAAAATGCACCATTTTTTCCCATGCTACAGTTATATTTCTGCCCTGAGAGAATGCAACACGATGTTACTGCATGCAGAAAATTAAGTGTTGTATCAAAGCAACTTCTTATCATTAGCAGATATTAACCATTTGGTTGCTTCTAACAGGGGGACATGGTGTTCCCATGTCTGATTAGCACACCCCAAAGTGAACACATCCAAATTCTACCAACTAGATTGAGAACATATAGATTCCTAGACCAGATGGGACCATTGTGATCATCCCATCTGTCATTCTATTAGAATAGGAATACTGCAAAAAATGAGTACAAACGGAAGAGTCTGGGTATAGAAATAAGGTAGTAGCGCTTTAAAAAGTTTGTGAGCCCTCTAGTGAGGCTCACTGTGTTTTATTTTCTATAAGCCACCAGTAAGCAGTCAGAGTGGCAGTGTGTAGCTACAAAAAAAAACAGGAGTACTTGTGGCACCTTAAAGACTACAAAATTTATTTTAGCATGAGCTTTCGTGAGCTACAGCTCACTTCTTCGGATGCATAGAATGGAACACACAGACAGGGGACATTTATACATACAGAGAACATGAAAAGGTGGAAGTATGCATACCAACAGGCAGAGTCTAATCAATTGAGATGAGCTATCCTTAGCAGGAGGAAAAAAACTTTTTGAAGTGATTATTAAGATGGCCCATAGAACTTATGAGGTGTGAGGAGAACTTAACATAGGGAAATAGATTCAATTGGTGTAATGACCCAACCATTCCCAGTCTTTGTTTAGGCCACAGTTAATAGTATCTAGTTTGCATATTAATTCAAGTTCAGCAGTTTCTCTTTGGAGTCTGGTTTTGAAGTTTTTTTGTTGCAAAATTGCCACCTAGTGTGTAGCTAGGCCTTTTAGGTTTCTGTGAGGTTGGTAAATAGTTATTTGGGAACCAGATGAATCCCTGTGGTTTCTTTGCTTTGTTTTTGTTGTGTAAAGAGCCAAAGAAACAAACAGGGGAGCTAACCTTTATTTTTAAAACATCTTTTAAAGGAGACTCAAGCTCTGCCTTGGATTATCCACCCAGCTCTCCATAGTGGAGTGCCAAACTGTGTATTCATTGGTTTGACAAAGGACAGACTATTTGAACAGACATGGCCTCCCCCTCGTTCCTACAGCATGCAGTAGGGGAAAGGGAAAGAAGCACACAACATTTGATGTGATGCAGAATGTTATCATAACTCATTCAGATAAACAGAGGAAGGGACACTTGTGGGGGGAAGGGATGCAGAGGTGTCAAGGTTAAAATGGACCACCTGGCAAACGCTGGATTGTTCCTCTCTAAAGGGTTCAATCGTGCAAGGTGCTGAGCATGCTAGACCCGATCCAGCAGAGTGCTTGAGCACATGCTTAACTTTAAGCGCACAAGCAGTTCAATTGATTGAAACAGGACTGGTCACGTGCTTAAAGTCAAATGGCACATGATTGTTAGATTTAGGTATATTTTTATGGAAGGAAGCGAAGGAAAGGGGGAGGGGGAAGTCTGCTTCAATCATTCACAGAACTATCAATTTTAATTAGATCCATGTAAGCTGGTAAAGCGCCAGGCAGTGAAATTGTTTAAAAATTAAGATGCCTTAATTGAGCTTACCTGGCTTGTCTTTTCTTTTAGTTTTGCCACAAAAATTGCACTGTTCAGATTTGGCAAGTCCATCCAGAAATGCAAATCAAAGCCTTAACAGCACACCAGGGAACAACACGCGGGAAGCATTGAGTAGTTTGCTAATTAACTAGTTATATTTTACTATTACTAACTAATTCCCTAAAATCAATTAGTCAGATGGTAAAAATCAAGATTTATCCAAAGGAGGCACTAGGGGATAGCAGAACACATTCTCTGAATAAATGATATTAACTTTCAGGGGGAAGAGGGGTGGATTTTGTTATGACATTCTGATAGAGTGTCAATCTATCAACAATAAAGTGCAAATGTTATAATTACAGAACATAGGTGTAACTTTTACACCTACTTTACAGGAGTCCTTGGTCATTTTGATGGAGAGAAAGAGACCAGAGAGAATTGCTTAATGGTGCTTTACTTACACTATGAGGTGACAGAATACATGATGCAGTAAATGATGCAGTGTATTATCATTTGTATTTAATTAACTTTGTAGTGCTTCAGAAGGCAATGTAAATACAATGGGAAGCACTAATTACTCAGCATTTTTGACCACCTCAAATCCAATCTGTTTTTTGTTGTTGTTGTTGCTATTTTATTTTTTTACTTGAATGCCTCAGTCCGAAAGCCAGCGGGCCTAACGCTCAGGAAGTGCTCCACCGTTCTTTCTGGCCTGATCATTCTAGAGGGAGCCATCTGCAAATCATATGCAGAAGGCCTCAAGCCCTCCTGAGTTTCTCTTCCACTACCCTTAGGGTTCTGTCATGGCAGTGATAATAGAGGAGCAAGTTAGGAGGACTCAGGCCCTCCCACTCCTCTTGATCCCAACCCAGGTCCCTAGAGGGGTGTTACAGTATCACTTGCTGGTTCACCCCAAGTTATACTACCCCCTGTGTTACTTCCTTCCAGGCTGTGGCCACAGCCTCAGAAGTATGTCCATGGGACAATGTCTCATCCTGTGAGAGTCCAGCTGCCCAAAGAAGGGGAGAAGTGGAGAAACTGGATCACAGCTTCCAGAATAGCCTTAGAAATGCTGCAGCCTCTCCTCTCACTGCTCCAGGTGCCAGCCTCCCTTCCTATAGCTCCTTGCCCTGTGCTACCAAGGTCCTCTTGAACTATCCCTCCACCTGGAGCATGCCCTGCAGCTGCTGAGGGGCAGGACCTCACTAGCTCAGTAGTGCTCTAGCTCTTGCTCTGGTTTGGTGTGGGATCTGTAACTCCATCACAAAGCTGTATAGTTTGGATGGCCTCCACCTCAGCAGTGGAGGAACCAGTCTCCTTGGGGACAGGTTGGCTAGAGTAGTCAGGACAGCATTAAAATGAGAGCAAAAGGGGCAGGTAAAAAAGGGAAAAGACATGAACATTCAGTACAAAACTGAGATGTTGAGGACAAAATTAGTCAAACTAAAGGACACAAAGAGAATAAATGACTGACTTGCCTATACACCAATGCTAGGAGCCTGGGTAACAAACAAGAGGAATTGGAGTTGATCATTTATGAGCATAACGTTGATCTAGTTGGTATTCCTGAAACCTGGTGGGATGAGTCACAAAACTGGAATGTTCAAATAAATGTTTGTAATCTAATGAGGAAAGATCGAGTGGGCAAAACGGGTGGGGGAGTGGCACGCTATGTCAAAAAATGGCATTACCTGTTTCTGTATCACTGATAACTCAGAACAAAAATTATTATGAATGCTTATGGATCAATGTCCTAACAGATAGAGCATAAGATGGGGAATTAGGTGTTGTCTGCTACAGACCACCAAATCATACTAGGGAACAGGACAACTGCCTACTTATGCACCTATCTATAATATGTAGGAAGAAAAGCTGTAGGATCATGGAGAATTTCAATTTGAATGACATACACAGGAGGTCTGATGCTGCCAGTACTAAAACATCCTTGGAATTTCTAAACTTTATAGATGACGATTTCCTCACTCAAAATCCAACCTCACTTGGGTTGCAACCAAGATGGTGAAATTCTTTAGTACATCTTGTCTGAACAGCTAAAGAGAAATGGATCACAGAACTAAATATTAATGGAAGATTAGGTACATATGATCATGACTTGATCACATTTATAATGAGCAAGCAGAATGAAAACCAGGCCAGTAATTTAGGTACATGGTGATTTAATACAGCCAATTTCACAAAGCTGAAAACAATTATGATCCAAATCAGCTGGGAGGAAGAATTTAATCAGAAAAAATGTGAACAATAATTGGGAATCATCTAACAACATCTAACCAGATGTCCAAAAAGCCACAATCCCATAAGTGAGGAAGAAGGCTGTGCTACTTAAAAAAAACTAACCTGATTTAGAGGGGAGGTGAAAGCAGTTGTAAAAATTAAAAAGCAATATATAACAAATGGGAAGTTAACATAAATGAATATAAATTACAAATTAGGAATTGTAGAAAATTGATAAGGGAAGCAAAGGAACACACAAAGAAATCTATGCCCAGTTAAGAAGAATAAGAAGGAGGGTTTTTAAAAAATATATTAGCAACAAAAAGAATCCTGACACTGGTATGAGTCCATTACCAGATAGAAATTGTAGAATTATCAATAATAAGGCAGAAAAGGCAGAAGTATTCAATAAATATTTCGGTTCTTTATTTGGGGAAAATAAATTATATAATTTCATCATATGGGGATGTTAACATTCTTTCCATTCCACTAGTATGTATGGAGATTGTTAAACAAAGGCATGATCAGAGGAATCTCAAGTAGGAATAGGGAGGGCTATTTTACCTTTGTATTTGGCAGTGATGCGATCACTGCTGTAGTACTGTGTCCAGGTCTGGTGCCCACAATTCAAGAAGGATGTTGATAAATTGGAGAGAATTTTCAGAGAAGAGCCATGACAATAATTAAAGGATTAGAAAACATGCCTAATAGTGATAGATTCAAGGAGCTAAATCAATTTAATTTAACAAAGAGTAGTTTAAGGGGTGACTTGATTACTGTTTGAGTACTACATAATTAATAATGGGCTCTTCAGTATAGCAGAGAAAGATATAACACAATCCAATGGCTGGAAGTTGAAGCTAGACAAATTCAGAATGGAAATAAGGCATATTTTTATAGTGAAAGTAATTAACAGAACAATTTACCAAGGGTGGTGATGGATTCTCCATCAGTAACCATTTTAAAATCAAGATTGGATTTTTTTCTCAAACGTATGCCCTAGGAATTATTTTGGGGACGTTCTCTGACCTGTGTTATACAGGAGGACAGACTAGATGATCACAACGGTCCCTTCTGGTCTTGGAATCTATGAATTTATGAACATATCAAGCTGGGAGGCTGCTCTGAGCATCTGGTGTGGTATGGAAGACAACACAGATTCAAGAGCTGGCAAAGGATATGGCGAGAACAAGAGGGCTATGAGGGAGACAAATAAACTGCAGTAGCCATTTCAAATTGTTTTTGCAAAGTATGCTTACTATCGTTTCACTAGCTCTACCGAAGATCCTTTTGGAGTGTCTGAAGGCAGGTTCCTGGGCCAGACTGAGGACATGCAATGCCTGTATAGCCTCTCCTATCCTCATCCCAAGTCCTTAAGGGTACGTCTACCTTGCAAACTAAGCCCAGACTCTGCCTCACGTTTGAAGCCAAGCACCACTTCCACCCATCCTCACATCAGTCCTACTCAGATCAGCAAGCACTCAGGACCCGAGTCCTAGTACCCCGTGCCAGGGAATGGTCCCAGAGCCCAGGCTCCGGCCTCAGGCCAGACAGCTACACTGTAATTTTGTAGAGCTGTAGCCTGAGCCTCACAAACCCAAGTCAGCTTACCTGGGCCAGCCGTGGGTGTTTTACTGCAATGGGGACATACCCACTGGTTCTACAGATCTGGGTTTATATTGCAGTATAAACATACCCTCAGTGACTCCAGCCACTGACTGCTCCATGGGTTCATCTTATTTAGCTCTTACTGCACCTGGTGTTCTGTCATGTCAGATTGTAAGTGAAGCACCATTGAGCCGTTCTCTCTCTTGTCTCTTTCTCCTCATCACAATTACCGAGGAATCCTGCAAAGGAGATGGAAAAGTTACACAGACTTTCTGTGGGTGGGGGATGGGGCGAAGGCTTTACATAGGTATTAAAGCTCCGTACACTGTATAAATGTTCTGACAGAAATAATAACATATATCAGTTAGCATAAGAATACATTTGAAAAAAAAAATCTTTAAATCCAAAGTGCTGCATGAGGAAGCGGAGGAAAAACAGTTCATGGGCTTTGCAGTGAAGTGCTCTCTGCCCTGCCATTTCAGGTTGGATGAATATGCCATCATGTTGGTTTCCCTTTTTCATCCAGGTACTAAAGACAGGGATTCGGACAGTGCAGATCACCGGTTTGCATGTGAACGTGAACACAGATCCCTTTGCTGAACAAAATTAGGGCAACTCTTGCCCTAGGGTGCTCAGGTTGACCTAGGCTGGTTAGAAAGCAGATGATTAATTGTGGCAGGTCCTGCATACCTGTCTCTTCAAATAAGGGCGAGATTATAGGTTAATTTTCTGACACTTTGTGATATTTGTGCTGCATTCTCCTATTGAAGAGACACATAGTTCCAGAGCCCCCTATTCTAGTACCTGGAGGACAAAGAGAAACTGATCTAGTGGTTTATTGATCCATTCCAAAATGGCAGCTCAGCCTCTTAGTAACCGCAGCTGTAAGGTCAGTAGTGTTGCAACTGTGAGAGTGTTTTCTCGCTCATTCAGCTCCACTATGATGGCTAGGGGTGAGGAAGGGAGCTGCAGAGGGAATCATGTTTAGAAAAGCAGGACCAGTAGCTGTTGCTTTGATCAGGCAGTAGATACCTGGCACTCTCAGGACACAATCTGCTAATTGTGCTAATGGCAAGAACTTGGCATCTTGCTACATTCACCTGCTAAATCTGGGAAAACCCATTCAGACACCTCATTGAACCAAATGTTGGCTGGCGCTATGCATAGGCACCCAGTAGAATGCCCGTGCCTAGCAATGGAACTGAATCTGAATCCTTCCAGAGCCTTCAGAAATGTTGTTCAGGGCACAATCAAAGCCCTGCCATGCCCAATCCCCACCAAATCAGTGTACTGGCCCTCCCATGGGCTCTCACAACACTGAATAGAGGAGAATTCCAGAATGGGGATTGGTGATTGGGGGATTTGTTCTGGATGTTTATGCAAGTATAAAATACAGAATAGTAGGAACTATCAGGTAAAGAGAGATGAAACCATAAATGGGCTCTTCACAAACCATCACATACATATTATGGAGCTCCTGCTAAGAGTAACTCATACAGCAAGGCTGATCATAGGGATAGGATACTGCTGCATTCGGATGGTATATATGGAGCTGTTTGGGGGGACCCATTTGCATGGTTCTAGAACTTAGCTCCTAATGTCTACAACCTTATTTCAAAGATGCCAGCTCTCCACTGGGCCTTGGTCACACCTAAATATCTCAGCCAGGGCAATGACAGTCCAAGGGACACCATCAGATTATTTGTTGGACCTTAACATGTACGTAGTTCACCTTTTGTGCCATGTAGTAGCAGTATTTCCTGGTCCCAGCATGTAACGCACAGTGACACTGTACTCTGGTAAAGCGAGGACTTTTTTTTTTGGCAACCATTGTAACATGCTTCAATAACAAATGCAAAGAGTGTGAAAGACGCCAGAATGTGCCATGTGAAATTCATCTCTCCTCACCTACAAGGGATGAATAATTGGAGCGCTGGGGATTGATGAGTGGAAGCATCCCCCACTTCCACAGCCCAAAGACAGGTCATGGAGCTGCAGTGCAGCAGTTTTACCCATGACAGCCTACTACCCCTATGCACCATCTACACAGTGGTTTCAGGTCACTGAACATTTCAAAACCAGCTGATTCCTGATCTCATGACTCTCAGATAAGAGCTTTTCGCCTGCAAGGTGATCACACCATGAACTTCTAAAGCAATGCATAAAAAGTATATTCCTAACTGCATTGTGTGTCATCAGCTAGAACAAGCAGTAGCCTGAAAAAATGAAGGGAAGGATGCAAGTCCGATGTTTCCAGATTTAGTGATCTGAAGTTTCTGCTGCTATAGGCTACTCCCAATCTGGTGGGGAGTTTGCCTTCCAGCAGAGTTTGTATGTGTTTGTGCTTAAACTGATTCTGTTCAGCAGTTCAATGGCTTGCCTGATCTTAAATACTGCTTGCCTGCTCTTAAATACCGAAATCCACTTTGGCCTCATGAAAGCTTTCCCTGTTTCTAATAGCAGGGAAAATTCAGACTCCTGAGGGCCAGGTCTTGACGGTTAAATGAAGGAAGAAAACTTATTTTAAACAATTTTGTTTTCAAACATAATTCAGTTCCAGAATGTGATTGGGGATCACAGTCGATACTCTGAGAGTTTTATATATTTCTTAAAGTATTTCAATTCACCATGAAAGTAAATGCTACTGTAAGGAGGAGTGGGGAGGGAATGGTCAGGTAATATTCTGTAGACTATACATTCCCCTTCCTCCTGCGTCTCAGCTTAACTCTTTGCTGACACCCAGACTAGGGTTCTGTTGTTTTAGGATTTTTCAGAAAGTGTTGCACAGAGCTAAACCTCCAGGGTCTTGCATGTAAGACCCTGAGAAATGGATGTTAATAGTCTCCAGTCACTTTTTAAAGAGAGAATACTATACGCTTTCTTAGGAAAACAAAAACGTAAAGAAAACACTACACACTTTGTAAATAGTCTAAAATACTGTAAATAGAGTTTGGAATACTATGAATAACTTTTCAACAGCCACTATTAGACGGTAAATCTGCGGCATTCCTTCTGCAGACTTTCCCCCTTTTGTTTCTGTTAAAAAGATTCAAATACAAGGTTTCAACATAACATGTTCTGTACTTTTGCACACACACTAACACATCCCCTATGATCTTCTCTCAGAGATGATTTCTCAGTCTCTATAGAATGACCCTAGCATGTAGAGTGGGGCAACTGGCGTCTCAGAGCTTGAGAAATGGTAGCATTGGAGTCCTTCCAAACACTTCAGAGCCCTGTCAGCAGGCAAACATGTGGGAATCTCCACAGCCAGTAAGTCCACTCCTAGGGTTAATAGTTGATTGGGCCTCTCAGCTGCTGGTGAAACAGAAATTTGTAGCCTATATCTAAAGTGCTACAGGGATTAGGACCCAGCCCCCACTGCAGACACATGTCGATCAATGGCTGAGTCCACAACCTGACTGTCTGCGTCAAGCTGTCTGCAGAGCCTCATGAGCGTGAGTACCAACCGTAGGGCAGACTGTTCAGAACCAGGGCACAAACCCCAAACTGTTTGTGAACTGTATACTTAGAGTTCACCGATCAATTATCAAGTGTCAGCTCCTCAGGCACTCTGGCAACCTAAACAGAGACCACCCCCTTTGATACTCTGGCCTGTCTTGCCTTTATGACCGATGGTCTCTCACACCAAGAATCATAGCAATATTCAGGTTACTCCCAATCCCAAAGACCAGTTACTTATCCCAGGTCAATCACACATTAGATCTCACGCTCAAGACAATACTTGTAGCCAATCCTATAATAAACTATATGGAGATTTATCAGTAGGAAAAGGAAACGAGTTATTTAAAAGGTTAAAGCGGGTAAATATAGATACACAAATGAAATACAATCTTAAATTCAAAAGGTAACAGAAACTTCTATAATAAGCAAGCTCTGTATGTCCTCTAGGGCTAACCCAGGCTAAACAGCTGGGGACTGCTTGTTTATGCCTAGAAAACCTTGCCCTTCAGAGCCCAAGCAGCTCTTTAGGGCAAGGGGGGAGGGGTAATCCCCTTGTGTTCTGAGCTGCAAATTAAGATGATAGGAGGAATCCATTTTCATGACTTATCTTCATTGGGGAAAAAAACAGAACAACAAAAACATTTGCCCTCTTTAATGTCCCACAATGGCCCATCTGGTGTTGAAGGACCTTCCCCGTTGGGCAGGATGTAACACCTTCTGTTGGAGACCAGCACTTCACACTAGTTAATGTCGCTCTCTTGTCTGGTGATTTGCACAGTCACAGAGGCTCACAATACAAATGCTTAACTATTACCTTACAATATGGGATATAGCTGAGATTAATGCATGCAGCAACTCACAAGAATTCAATAAAGTCTAAACCCTAAACACATTCTTATAATGTATAAGATTATAATTCTACTATCTATTTTAACAATACAACACGCAGGTGAACCAGACTGATTCAAGCTATGTATTTGTTAGTATTCAATTGAGGCATGGGGACTTTGGCATGAGCTGGCACCTGGTCTCCCAGTGTCACACCTGTATTTATAACCTTTCTGCCCTTGCACTCTGATTGGCTCACCTGTCAGAGGATGACTAGCAAGTGACCTGCCAGGTGAGTGTCACACAATGAAAACTTCCTATAGAGCCTCAGAACAACTACTGAGCATGTCAGGTAACTGCAACACCCTATTCTAGAAGTTTCTGGGTCGTTCTAGCTGAGTTGCCCTGCCCTGCTCTCTGCTTGTGTGCAGGGATACAGGATATCCTCCTACAATCCAGGTCTCCTCCCCTGGAGAAACACAGTGAAATGCTGCAGTAAAAAAGCCCATGTGTTACACTATCAAATGAAACAAATTTCACACTACCTTAACTTTCAGGCCCATGGAGCGAATTGTGCAGCGGCAATCGAAAAAGCAAACAGGATGTTAGGAATCATTAAAAAAAGGGATAGAGAATAAGATGGAGACTATCTTATTGCCCTTAAATAAATCCATGGTATGCCCACATCTTGAATACTGCGTACAGATATGGTCTCCTCACCTCAAAAAAGATATACTGGCATTAGAAAAAGTTCAGAGAAGGGCAACTAAAATGATTAGGGATTTGGAATGGGTCCCATATGAGGAGAGATTAAAGAAGCTAGGACTTTTCAGCTTGTAGAAGAGGAGACTAAGAGGGGATATGATAGAGGTCTATAAAATCATGAGTGGTGTGGAGAAAGTGAATAAGGAAAAGTTATTTACTTGTTCCCATAATATAAGAAATAGGGGCCACCAAATGAAATTAATGGGCAGCAGGTTTAAAACAAATAAAAGGAAGTTCTTCTTCACACAGCAAATAGTCAACCTATGGAACTCCTTACCTGAGGAGATTGTGAAGGCTAGGACTATAACAGTGTTTAAAAGAGAACTAGATAAATTCATGGAGGTTAAGTCCATTAATGACTGTTAGCCAGGATGGGTAAGGAATGGTGTCCCTAGCCTCTGTTTGTCAGAGGGTGGATATAGATGGCAGGCAAGAGATCACTTGATCGTTACCTGTTAGGTTCACTCCCTCTGGGACACCTGGCATTGGCCACTGTCGGTAGACAGGATACAGGGCTGGATGGACCTTTGGTCTGACCCAGTATGGCCATTCTTATGTTCTTATGGGAGACCCATCCCCTATGGCCTTGGCACTGCATGTCTTTGTGAGGTGCTCAGAGAATGTGAGAGGAGGCTCAATGAGGGCAAAAAGTTAAGTTTTCCCCTCTGAGTGGATTTAAAAAGCTGACTCCCTACAGATCTGCTCCTTTTTTTACAAGAATGTGGTATAAAGACGCTGTGGAGTGTGGTCAGAGAAAGTAGGTGTCTGAGAGGAGACCAGTGGGCCAGGTCCTCAGCTGTGTAAATAGGATAGCTCCATTAATGGAGTCTTCCTTAAGACTGCCGTTAAACCCTGTAGGCACCTAAACTCACTTGGTACCTATGTTTTTGGGGTAAGTTCCCTAGGTACCTATATTTCTGCCTCTGAGCATGCACACGGCTGACTCCCTCTAGGTGTCTGGATGCCCATCTCCTGTCTAAGCCCCAGAGTGATTCATGAAGTAGGAGAAAGATAGGTGTTCAGCTGCCTAAGTCATGCAGGGTCTGATCTGGTAGGTGTGCTCGGAGATGACCTCTTAGAATGGGTCCCATTCAAAAGGTGGCTGCTGAAGGTGGAAGTGGAGGTGGTGCTGTCCATTTTAGTACTTTTAGCCCAGTGGGTAGAGCATCACCTGGATGTGAGAGACTCATGTTCAATTCCCCCTTCAGCTGGTGGGGGGAGAATTTGAACAGGGGTGTGTCTCACTACTAAGGTGTGTGCTGTAACCACTAGGCTAAAAGTTATAGGGTTGGCACCATCCCATCCCCTCCTCCTTTGGCTATTGGAGAGAGGCAGAAATGCCTTGTTCCCCCAAGAGTTTCTTTAGGTGCCTAAGCCATTTGTGTATCTCAAGCAGAGACCGGTGCCTCCCAGAAGCCTGGACTTAGGGGCGTGAGCTAAAAGCTGTTAGCTAAGGCTGTAGAGCAGACTCATTTTCTCTCTCTCTAAGTGGTCTCAGTGCCACTAGATGGGACAGAACACCCCTCCCAGGAGATGTGTGAGTTACAGTAGCACACACTCCTCTCCTCCACATCTCCTACTGGCTACTTAGGCAGCGCCCCGCCTCGTGTGCTGGCTTTTGTGGATTGCATTCTAAGGCTCCTGTCTCTCCCCATTCATCACTTGCTGGAGGATTCTCTGCACCTTGAAGTCTTTAAACCACAAGTTGAGGATTTGAATAGCTCAGACATAGGTCAGGGGTTTGTTGCGGGAGTGGGTGGGTGAGATTCTGTGGCCTGTGTTGTGCAGGAGGTCAGACTAGAAGATCATAATGGTCCCTTCTGACCTTAAAGTCTCTGAGGGTAGGTCCATACTTACCCGCCGGGTCGACGCGGAGAGTTCGACTTCTCGGAGTTCGAACTATCGCTTCTAATCTAAACACGATAGTTCGAACTCCGAACGCGCTCCCGTCGACTCCAGAACTCCACCACCACGAATGGCGGTGGCGGAGTCGATGGGGGAGCCGCGGACTTCGATCCCGCGGCGTCCGGACAGGTAGGAAATTCGAACTAAGTTAGTTCGACTTCAGCTACGCTATTCGCGTAGCTGAAGTCGCGTACCTTAGTTCGACACCCCCCCCCCCCGTAGTGTAGACCAGGCCTGAGTCTATAGGGAGCCTACGTCCCTAAATCAGCTTTGTGGAGTGCAATGTGTTCTTGTGATTTTCTAGGCACCGTGATGCTCAGCATTGCAATGCGTAAGTCCCTTTGTGGGCCTTAGTCTTGTGTTCACCTCTTAGCCCTATTACTACTAGACAGGGATGAATTGGTGACTGTACAGCAGCATTCTCACTAATCCAAGCTCAGGTTCCCTTGTGCTCCCTGTTTCGCTTCTCACTTTTCAGCTGGTGTTTACATAGGCAACAATCTGCACCTGCACTGACTGAGGAATCAAATTCCAGAACCTGTTGTTTGTACTTTGGCATACTTGCCAACAAAGCTTTCCCTTGCTCCAGATTCCCCTGAGTACGCCTAGCCTGATTCACTAAACAATCAAATATTGCTGGGCCAGAGACTCAACTGGCCTACTGAAATCAGTGCAGCTGCGCTGGTTTACACTAGCTGATAATCTGATCCTATGCATTTATCCACTGAACTCACAGGCTTGGGGCTTTTGCAGAGCTGCATGAAATTTGTGGGCTTGCTTTGCTTGGGTTTAAGTGGCAATTTTTGTTTGCCCATTGTGGCTTGTGGGATTTCACACCTATTGTTAAGGCTTATTGATTTTAAACCCAACCCAAGTTTAAACTTTGGTGTAAGTGGGTGCAATTCCATTGAAGCCCTGTCCAAAACTCTTTGCAATCATGCCGTGAAACACGTTTCTTGACAAACCAAAACTTGTTTTGGGTGGAAGTAGTTTCTAGAAGTTAGCTAATCTAATCAGGGAACGAATAGTGCCATAGGACATGGGTTAATGCACAAGGGTAATGATGAACCACAAGCAGGGCCGGCTCCAGACCCCAGCGCGCCAAGCGAGCGCTTGGGGCGGCATTTTGCCGGCAGGTGGCAGCTGGCTCCGGCGGACCTTCCACAGTCATGACTGCGGAGGGTTCGCTGGTCCCGCGGCTCGCCTGCGGAAGCTCTACCGGAGCCGCGGGACCAGCGGAACCTCCGCAGGCACGTCTGCCAGAGGTCCCCCGGAGCCGCGGGACGGGCACCGCCAGAGCGCGCCTGCCACGCCCCTGACCACAAGCAATCTGTAGGCTGAAATCTGTTCACACAAAACATTTTTTTCTAATAGCAAATTCATATCCTGCTTGTGGACAGTCTGTGAACAGGGAAAATGTTTGAACTCACTGAATGAACCATTCATTGCAAACAGCATGCCCCTCTCAATTTCTGACTCTGCTGCTGATTTACTGTGGGACCTTGGACAAGTTACTTAGCTGCTGTGTGCCTCAGCTTCCCCCATGTGTCAAATGGAGAAAAAATACCTATGCCTCAGGGTGCTGAGAGGCTTGATTAGTCAATGCAGCAGATTCTCCTATAGCACTTTTTGTACCACTCAGAATGTGCAAAGGGGCTGGGATCTGGCTGCAAATGGCCAACAGAGAATTCCCCTGTGGGAGGCGAACTCCTCACTGGCACAAGTGTTCTGCAGACAGATCTTGTTTTCCAGAGTCTTTGATTCCCCCTCACTCCCATACACATACACCAAACACAGGGACACATTGGAGGAGTAATGGGACATTCTGCTATATTGTCTACCTGTCAGCCTTTCAAACAGTCATCTCAGTGCCTTCTTCAGCATGGCTCCTATGGAGAGTTTGACACTCCTGAGCTCCTCAGCAAGGCCCGTATCTTCTCCACCTTAAAAGTCCTTGTGAAAGCCCCTGCAGACATACATCCTCTGGAGTGAATCCAATCCCTTTTATTGTTCCACTTCCCTGACCTCTGCCTACCTCTCTGTCCATCCACTCATCCTTGGGGCTGGGACCATCCCTGCTTCCATATCTAGAAAGTGCCTACACATCACAGGTGCTCCCTCAAACAAACAGTAACATAATCAATACAAGGTAGTAATTTGGTAGCCTTATAAGCACATGTATTAACAACTGCCAATTATGGCACTGAGGGATGAAAAAGGGTACAAAGGCCAAGTTATGGGGAGAATAATTCAGCACGGAGGCCTGGGAGTGATTTTATTAGAGAAAGGATTAGGTTAGGTATCCTAGGCCAGGAAGAAGAGATGAGTCTCAAGATAGGATTTGAAGACAATCACAAGTCAATTAAGCGCAGAAAGGCAGGGTGTTTAATTATAATGACACCATTTTATGGAACGTAATGGTTTTCATTTATGCCTGTTAAAACAAAACTAGGGAGAATGGAGCTGCTGGGATTAGAAACGGGCCATGGTGCTATTTCAGATCAGACCCCTTGCAGTAAATTAACGGCAGCATCTGGTCTTTTTTAACACATTCTGTGTATAAGTGGGTGTGCTTCTTCAGAATGGGTCTTCAAGGAGCACACGAGATGCCAAAAGCTCCCCAGCTTGTTTTTGATTATCAGTACAATCTCCAATTTGTCACCGAATCCGTTGGATAGATTGTGTCAGTGGTGTTGGGAAGTCCATGTGTTTTGTGCCTGGCAGGCAGTTCACAAACACTGTGTTTGGTTTTCTACATCTCTCGGAAAATATGTCTGTGTGTGTATGTGTGTGTGTGTGTAAGTAAGGAAATCTGTGGAGGAACAATCCATTTCAAGACTTTTACAGCTACCAACATGCTGTGGCATCCCAAAGCTATATTCTGGGCCCCTGGGTTGGATTTCGCCTCAGGACCTCTGGAGGCACAAATTTGTGTTAAGGCAACTTTGCAGTGTTCTGTGGTACCAGTTGGTCTTAAAGCCAGTTTAACCCTCTGATGAAGGAGCTTTTCATCACAGCAGGATCCTTGGGTGGTGAGGTCAGTGGGAGTCAATAGATTTAGCTGTAAGTGACCAGTGGGTTACATAGTCATTGGAGGTAATTGAGAGTGAGGCGCCTATATCCTTTAGGTCCCCTTTGAAAACTCCATCTTAAAGCTCTTGATGTACTCCAGGGTACTTAAGGAATTTAAGTGAAGCAAACTCAGAACCATTAACAATTTTTTTTGAGAATTCATGGAGGATGGGTGAGATCCCAGAGGACTGGAGAAGGGAAAACATAGTTCCTATAGGTTCTATAGGAAAGGTTAAAAAAACAACAACTGGGCATGTTTAGTCTCGAGAAAAGAAGATTAAGATGGGGAGCAGGGACATGATACCAGTCTTCCAATTTGTTAAGGGCTGATATAAAGAGGACATGGGATCAATTGTTCTCCATGTCCATCAAAGGAAGCACAAGAAGTAATGGGCTTAATCTGTAACAAGGGAGATTTAGGTTAGATATCAGGAAAAACTTACTAACTATAAGGATAAATTAAGCTTTGTAATAGGCTTCCAAGGGAGGTTGTAGAATTTCCATCACTGGAGGTTTATAAGTAAAGGTTGGACAAACACCTGTCAGGGATAGTCTAGGTTTTCTTGATCCTGCCTCGGAATAGAGGGCTGGATTAGATGACCTCTTGAGATCTCTTCCAGCCCTACATTTATATGATTCTATGACTCCTACTACCTTACTGTTTTATTTGATTAGTACTTAGGGGCAGATCCTCAGCTCTGTTTAAGCTGTTTTTGTCCCAATCAGCCATCTCACAACAGCATTGAAGCTTTAGCTTAATTAGCAAGTGGAGGGCTTCTCCTGCACAGATTGCATAGGGAATTCTCCCAGGAGAAAGGAGGCATGACCAGCTTGCCCAAGGCACTGATAATGCCCATCTGCTGGAATGGATCCTTGGGCCTATGGATAATGGGGCATAATTTAGAGCAGACCTCAGGCCATCCCCACAATGGAAGGACAGCAAAGATGTCTCAGAGACACCTGTACCCCCTTTCCCTGATACGGATGTGCCAAGCATATCTTGGCTGCAGCTGACAATCTTCTGAACACACAACTTGCAAGATTAGGCTTTAGATCACTGACTGTCATATCTTTTTCTTTATGGATGTGGAGGTTTCTCTGAAGACAGAACCATGTCTTGTGTGTGGCTGGTGAGAGGATAGATGGAGGTGAGTTGGGATCAGAGTAGCCACTGCTGTACAATGCTTTCTGTTCTGGCTGTCCCAGTGGAAGGAGCACTTTGGGCCACTGGAGACTTGAGGCTGTATTAGCAGCCAGAGAAGAATACCTGTGTGGTTCCACAGCTTGTAGAAGAGGGCTGAGAATCCATCTTGCCTCCTCACCCTGAATTAATCCAGAGCACAGACTGGTATCTAGCTTGTGTACCAGCTGGGAGGATTTGGCTCTTAATGAAGGCAGCTAGATAGAACATTTGTGAGATCTTCACAGTGGAATCCAACATGCCATGCACTAGCAGCTGGGGGGTGGGGGGAATGATGAGGACTGGAGGTGCTGGGAAGGGGTAAAGGACACAGAAAGCCCGGGGGAAGTCCTGCAGCTATAATGGGAGAATACTCAGGGTTATCTCCTTCCAAGACTAAGTTGAAACCTGAGCTAAACCTCATCTGCAGCAGAAGAAACAACCCATTTGCTCACAATAGGAACAACAGAGTCAGTGCTGCTGGAAGGGCTAGTGGTCCTAGAACTGGGTGGAGCAAGCAGCAGCGAACAGAGCTACAGCGGCAATGAGGTAGCACTGGATAGACATTTCCAGTTATGCAGCAAAAGCTCCTCGTCTACCTGATTTCCTCCTCCTCCCCCCTCACTGGTGGATGAGCACTGAGCAAACCTGATTCTGAGCCTGCAGGCAGCAAAACCCCTTCCCAATCTTCCTGAGACTCCAAGCGAGTGCACAGGCTGCACCAGCCCTTCCCCTCTCTCCCACCTAAGCCCCAGAATGAGTAACAAACCAGGGGAAGAAGGCATTCAGCCCCCTAACTTGTGTGCGGGGACTGATCCAGTAGACAGGCTCAGAGGCCACCTGACTCCACAAAACACATCAGGGGGAGGGAGGCCCTTCCTTTTAACCTTTAGCCCTGTGTTTAGCACACACGTCTAAGATGTGGGAGACTCCAGGCTCTAGTCCCCCTCTACCTGACGAGGAGACAGGATTTGAAAAAAGGCTCTTCCACCTTGTAGGTTGGTGATCACTGGGATGTTCTGATGTGATGCTCTCTCAATCTCTCCTATTGAAGTGGTTCAGCTTTAATTGAATAAATATTAATTAGCCAGAGAAAGTGTTAGAATGACTCTATAGCTTAGCAGTTAGAACACTCACCTGTAGGGTAGCAGAACCCTGTTCACAACCATTTTCCTTATTAGGCGAGGCGGGAATTGAACCAGTTGTCTCCCACATCCAGAGAGTAACCTAACCACTAGCCTAAAGGCTGGAAGAGAAGACTCCCTTGACTGTTTGTTGTCAAAGTAGGTGGCTTCTGATCAGGCCCTGCATATGACTTAGGCAATCGAATGCCTATCTTCCCCCTTTTTGTGAATCACAAGCAGAGACCGGAGCCTCCCGGTAACTTATACTTAGGCACTGAATTCAGAGAGGCTAGGTGCTGTAATGTGGCATATCACAATACCCCAAGTCCCTTCTGTGTAGCCTGGCCTTTGTGCCTTCCCTCCGTGAACTCTCGTAAGAGCCAGGAACAATCTGAGTATTCAGACAGATGTGCCATCATTAACTTGTCATTCCTTTTCACCACCACTTCCCCACCACAAAGCAGAAGCCTCCATATTAACCATCAGTTTGCTGAGTTTTGTTCGTCTTAGTATTGTCTAAAAAGCTTTTCCATCAGTGAATCACAGGAGAAGTACACTCTGTAACAAATCCTCCCATCAGGGCCTGACAGATCACCTGCTTTAGAATCCTCATTTGAGTCACCATGTACCGCTTACAAGCAGCTCAGGTGAGCATGTCTGTGTGCTTGAGGCAAGGGGTGTTTTCATTATTTTCCAATCAACTCATAAGAGTAAAGCTCCTCTTGATTTAGTGAGAGCTCCAGTTTTATCACTCCCTTCTGAGGCAACTACCACATAGAAACAGCAGAATCAAGTAATTGATTTCTGTATTTCAGCCCCACTCACTGTGTTCAGTTAGGGTGAATTGACTTGATGATGCGGAGGTGAACTCATTGATCAGTAGCAATTAGCTCCCATTTGATTTCCCAGTTGGGCACAGAGAACCAGATCTTCAGCTGGTGTAAATCAGCCTACTTCCCTTGCCTTCATTAAATCATGAGAACTGAGGATCTGGCCTGGTATCTCTGATGACCTTGTGACCTTTTGGTTTATGAACTCTTCCTAGTGAAATATGGTCCAATCCTTATTAGCTGTAGTTTAATAAACATCACTTCCAGCCTCCTCCAAACTAGATGCCAACATGCCATGAATTTTGCCAGGGATGCTTCTCCAAATAAGCTGGTTGGGACCGGGTTGTAAAAAGATAACGAGCTACTGGAGAGTCCAGTATGTGTCCTGGCAAAATCTGCATTATTGTCCTCTTAGCAAGGTTGATTAGGTTACATTAGTTCTCATGTTGTTGCTTGGACAGTGCAGAGACCACTGAATGTGTTATGTACCCCCATTGTGTTCTATTCTGAGCCAAATATGGTGTGTTATGGGGTAGGATGGCTGTGAGTGACAGGTGTCTGTTGGTGCTGTCTAGTCATTGTGTTTCAGCTCTTCCAGAGGGTCTTTTCCATACCCCTTTCATTGGGTCAAAGTTATCAGAGACCGGGACATGGGCAGTCATGCCTAGTGGTTAGAACAGGACTCATGATGGGAGCCCAGGAACAGAGCCAGAAGCCAAATATCAAAGCTGCAGTTCAAAGTCGGGACTCAGAGCAGAGGGTCAGAACCAAAGTCAGAGGACAGGAATTAGAGCTGAGGCTCCAAGCCAGGTTACCTGAAATGAGGCAGTGCTGGGTCTGAAGAAAGAACTGGGCTGGAACAAAGCTGGGAACAAGCAGGTGCAGGAGCCATCACAGTCAAGGGTGAATGCTTTGACCAGCTGTCAAACAGCTGCAAGGCTTAAAAGCTGGTCTGCTGACTCTTCCCACCAGTCAGGCAGCGTAGCCAGTCAAGCAGACTACTACAGGTTGGCTTCACTCATTAGGTTGCCTGGGGACTGGCTCTCCTTCTGGCTATGCTACAGGTCCTGGTTTTTGACAAAAGCTGATGACCATTCTTGCAGGAAGTTGGTAGGCATTAAATGCAGGTAACCATACTACCTTAAAGAGCATTTCTTGAGGAGGCGCCCCATTATTGACAGCACTTTGGCAGTGCAGGCTTCAAGATCTTTCTCAGTGCCACCCATGTTATCAGCAACAGAGGCAAGGTTGGTGCAGTCACCAAACAATCTCGGCTGGTTGGTCACCCTCCACGGTCCGAGAGCCTTTCAAATCACCTACTGGAAGAATTTTTTGTTTTACCTCAATTAATTTTTAGACCAACTTTGCCTTTGAGTTTTCCAGAGTGTAAGTGTCACAACCAGTCCGCCCATCGATTGGACAAACAGCACTATGTTGTCAGCAAAATCGATGCAGTTAAGGTTCTTATCATCAGGTATGTAACTAAAATGCATTTATGTAGTGTCTGGTCAAGCACACAGTCAGCACCTTCTTAGAAAAATGGAAGACATTAATCTAAAATTCACCAGAGTGTACACACAGCCTTCCGAGATCCTCTGACTTATTGGAAAATAGACCCTTAAGAAAAGTGTTGTTCTCCCCTCTGTCCTAATGGTCCCATTCATGGTTCCCACTCCCTTCTGTTACCACTGTTCCCCTGATGTCTCCTACAGCAAGAGCCGGGAGGGACATACCAAGAAGTACAAGGGACAGAGAAGGAGCCATGTCCTCCCTCAGTGTCCATGATTTCAAGCTGTCCACAGGGAATCAAGTATGAATCTCTGTGATTCCTCTGTCCCCATGGCTCCCCTTATGACCCACATGACTACATCTCTTCCACAAGCCTCTTCCCACTCCTCTCCTCAAAGAAACTAACCTTTGTCCCATTATGGAGCTCCATTGATATATACTAGACAAAGATCTCATCCAGCAAACATTTCTCAGTGCAGAAGCAATTCTACGCAACAGTTCAAGACTGGAAGCAGTTGAAATGACAGGCAGTGATCTAGGCAGAATACAATTAATATGGCTGGTCACAAACAGTGACAAAAGGTTTTACCAGTTCATTTCTTGTGTTTTTGAATCAACACAATAAAAAATTATTTCCTCCATATAATTAGGCCAAAGCAATCTGCTAAAATTGGGCAGGATGATCAGCTCATTGGAGATTACAAGTTAAAGTGATATGACTGACTTAAAAGCTTCATACAAAACTCAAAGTGAACTTCTTTCCAGATATGAAAATTTCTGACTGATTTCATTTTTTTCACATGCCTTCTTCACGTTTTCTGATTCTAATGGGGGCATAAACAGTCGCTGTTATCGTGATATTTCTGAACAAGCTAAAAGCACAAAGAAGTCTGGATAAGTTCATAAGCAGTTCAGATAAATATTCAGAGTTTTGAATTACTTTGAAAGCTGGATCTCTGATTTTCCCGAGGTTTGCCCATCATGAAAACAGATATTTTACTAATGGTGATGTGTATGATTGAAAGAACTCACCACGGATGACATTCAGAGTCCTAGTAGAGTTGGCATAGCAGGCAGTTAGAGAGAAAAAATGGCTTTTCTTTTTTCTTCAAAACTGAACTGCTATGATACAAAAAGTGGTGAAAGACAATAAATATGACCACACAACCTGAAACCACAGTTTTACAAACTCTATTTTACAACTTTAATACTAGGGATGAGCCCCAGCTGAAACCCTACATTCTAACAGCACTGACCTCAGATAATCCAAGATCAAAATTATTTATATTATGGTAGCAGCTTTAGGCCCCAACTGATACCGGGGCTGTATCAGGATTTGTGCTGCATATGCACATAGTAAGAGGCAGCATTTTCAGAATTCTCTGCTCCAAAAGTCTTATAATGTAAACAGGCAAGGCAGAAAAAGGGTATTGTTATTATTACCTCCATTTTGAAATTACATATTAAAGTGATATGACAGAAGAGCTTCATCCAAAACAGGACCAAATGGATTAAAATGACTCACTCAAGATCATGTAAGACACAGTTGTCAAAGTCAGGACTAGAATGCAGATCTTTTGAAGCCTGAACAAATGTCTTTGTCACAAAACTATCCTTCCTCTCATGTATCGCACTTTGGACCCATCTCTACTTAAATGCTTATTTTCACATGTGACCAAGTGTCAGATGTAAATTTTCCATGTGGGATCAGCAATATTTATTCACAAAGTGTGTCACAGCATTAAAAGCTTCTGAGAAAAGATGGTATCACTTCAAGGCAATGTTAGACTAAACCAAGCATTTGCGAACCCGACCACATTTCATGGTGTCAATTTTTACTAGTTATTACTATTAGTATCACAAAGTTGCGTGGGAAATTTTAATTACAGACTGTAATGGCAGAATATCTATTAAGCTGTTCGTTAATATATTATTTAATGCAAATCTATGAAAGGTTTAATTTCAACCCTAGAATGATCCAATTTGAAGTAATATTTCGTGAACTGTGTTTACTTGTTTTTTTGTTTCTTGGAAATGTTACTTATATTTTGAGTGTTACCTATGGTGAACAAGGCCTGGGAAATGCTGTAACCTTTTGATTCTTCTAAAGTAAAAAAGATTTTACTACATTATTGGTTAGTAAGTGACTAAGATGAAAATATAAGTAAATCCGAAGACATTCATAATCTACCTAAACTTGAATGCAAACTCTTCCGCCTCACCTCCCCAATAAACCTCATGAAAACATAAAAAAAAAATTGTGTAACAAAGAGAAAATCTTAGATTAGGGATCGGCAACCTTTGGCATGCGGCCCATCAGGGAAAGCCGCTAGTGGGCCAGGACGGTTTGTTTACCTGCAGCATCCTCTGGTTCAGCCGATCGCAGCTCCCACTGGCAGTGGTTCGCCGTTCCAGGCCAATGGGGGCTGTAGGAAGCAGCGGCCAGCACGTCCCTCGGCCCACACCGCTTCCAGCAGCCCTCATTGGCCTGGAATGGCAAACCGTGGCCAGTGGGAGTTGCGATCGGTCAAATCCATGGATGCTGCACGTAAACAAACCATTCCGGCCCGTCAGCGGATTTCCCTGACGGGCCGAGTGCCAAAGGTTGCAGATCCCTGTCTTAGAAGGTCCAATTCTCTCCTGGGGTTTGTATCCATCAGCTTGCTGCCAAGCCTTGCTTGGTTAGGTTTCCATGCCCCAGGAGCAGATCAGTATGTTGGGCCCACTTCATCACTGTTCTAGGGACCCTTTGTGCCAGCTAGGTTGCTTTAAAAATAAAAGGGGAAGATATAGGGCAGATATGAGCCTTTGCCCTTCTAGTGCAGAGATCCCTTGTCCCTGACTGCACTCCAGGGTAGAGAAGAGGCATGCTATAGGAGGTAGTATGCAGAGCGACTGTTGTACAAGTGCAACAGCTGTCAGACCAGGGATTGAACCAGGAACCTCCAGGACTAAAAGCCTGAGCTACTGCTGACGATGAGAGGTGTGAGACCCACTTCAATCGGAGTTGAGCGTGGTCAGGTTCTTTCCGGATTGGGTCCTAACAGCCTTTGCTTCAGGCACTCAACACAAACAGCCTTAACAAGCCAAGGTTCTGTAAGAGTCACTTGAGCAGAGAAAAAGCCTGTGCATAACTTACTAGATTTTTCCATCTCCCACCTCCCCCCCGCCAACAAGGAGGGGAACAATCACACAAAGTAAAGAGCAAAGGATTTCTGATACGAATTGCTTAGCACTGAGGCTGATTGACTCTCTCTGGCACCTTAAAGCTTCCAGCGTCAGGTAATGCCTTTCCTGAAGCCACTGCTGGGTCTGGTTGATAAGGGTACTTGAAATGCTGAAAGCTGTGATCTTGTTAAAATGGGTCAAAAGAAGCAATCTTAGTAACATTTCAATGGTTGGCTTATTGCTAGTGAAGAGAGCAGTAAATGCCACTTACCACTACATTTTCCACTATATCCTGAGGTGCAGATAACCACCCTTCTGATACCTTCTCCCCCATGAAAAGCTCTTGCAGCATCAGTCAAAGGCAAGTCGTTACATATTTAAAGGCACAGCTGTCTGATATAAATCTCATGCAAAGACAGAGAGAGAGAGAGAAAAGAAGAGCTATATTGGTTTTCCTTCACAAGTTGGAAATGAGCTAATTTAATTAGTGATTCCCAGTAAAGGTATCCTCTGAACTGGAATTGTTTGATTCAAATTAACAAATGCTGGCGTATTGTAACTTTGTGTTTCCTGTGTACTGCACCTTTAAATATCTAGGAGTGGTCTGGTGTTCTGTGGCAGGAGCCTGTCCTGTGTGCTCCCCTCAGATGCAGCCTGTTGCAAAGGGGCCCGTGCAGACTGTGTCCTCCCCTGGAGTTTTTACACTTGCTCTTCCCTGTTGTCCTTAATATAAAATGAACACCAGTCAGGCTGGAAGAGCCAGATTCCTGCACTGGTGCAGGTACCATTGCAGGGACAGAGAGGCGGCTGCTTCTGGCTGCTTTACTAGCTCCTCTAGTGCTTTGAATGGCTGCAGAACCGCCAAGATGGAGCTCCACCCCAGCCCTGCTGTGCCGCCTCCCTGTGTTATTCTTTGCCTTAAAACAACGCTTTTATTTTACAATTGAATTATTTTTTATTTAAACATGGCATCACTTCAACTGTAAGCTCCATTGGAGCAGGGACAGTCTTTGTACAGCGCCTAGCACAATGGGGTCATGGTCAATGACTGGGACTGCTAGGTGCTACCTCAATACAAATAATAAATAATAATAACTAGTCTGACAGAAACCAGGCCTTGCCTGTATAAAACGATTGAATTGAAAACTTCTGTGATCTTTACACCAGCCAATCCCACAGCTTGCAATGAGCCTCTGGGTTGGAGTGGGTTGTTTTTAAATATTCTGTCACTACCCGTGGTGATCAGGGGAGGTTCTGGATGACTGGAAAAAGGCAACTATAGTGCCCATCTTTAAAAAAAGAGAAGAAGGAGACTCTGGGGACCTACAGACCGGTCAGCCTCACCTCAGTCCCTGGAAAAATCATGGAGCAGGTCCTCAAGGAATCCATTTTGAAGCACTTGGAGGAGAGGAAGGTGATCAGGAGCAGTCAACATGAATTCACCAAAGACAAGTCATGCCTGACCAACCTGATTGCTTTCTATGATGAGATAACTGGCTCTGTGGATATGGGGAAAGCAGTGGACGTGATATACCTTGACTTTAGCAAAGCTTTTGATATGGTCTCCCACCATATTCTTGCCAGCAAGCTAAAGAAGCATGGTTTGGATGAATGGACTATAAAGCAGATAGAAAACTAGCTAGATCATTTGGCTCAGTGAGTAGTAATCAACGGCTCAATGTCTAGTTGGCAGCCGGTATCAAGCGGAGTGCCCCAGGGGTCAGTCGTGGGGCTGGTTTTGTTCAACGTCTTCATTAATGATCTGGATGATGGGATTAATTGCACCCTCAGCAGGTTCGCAGATGACACTAAGCTGGGGGGAGAGGTAGATATGCTGGAGGGTAGGGATAGGGTCCAGAGTGACCTAGACAAACTGGATGATTGGGACAAAAGAAATCTGATGAGGTTCAACAAGGACAAGTGCAGAGTCCTGCACTTAGGAAGGAAGAATCCCATGCACTGCTACAGGCTGGGGACCGACTGGCTAAGCGACAGTTCTGCAGAAAAGTACCTGGGGATTACAGTGGACGAGAAGCTGGATATGAGTCAACAGTGTGCCCTTGTTGCCAAGAAGGCTAACAGTATATTTGACTGCATTAGTAGAAGCATTGCTTCTGTCAATGACACACAGGGACTAGAGCTCCAGTGTACTGGGGTAGCAGGAGAAATATAGGTATATACTTTAGAATATTGCTTTCTGAGAAAGCTACTGGAAAAATGTCAGTCCATTTTGTACCTGACTCTCCTGGGTGGCAACAGACATGTATTTTTACCCCAGAATATTTCAGTACCATCAAAACTTCTACAAGCAAAACCACCCAGTTTAAGGAACCCGCCTCTACTACAAGTGCAACTGTGACAGGGAACACAATTACATTTGTCCCCTGGCCCTGAAACAGTTAATTTGTGGCTCCATTTTGAAGTCTACATTATTATTATTTACACGGTGGTAGCACCCGAAGTTCCCCACTCACGAGCCAGAGGCCTATTCTGCTAGTTCTGTAGAAACACACAACAACAACAAAAAATACTTCTGTAAATGGGTTTTAACAACGTACTAAGGATCCAGGGTTTTAGCATGATTCTTTTAAATAACTTTAGCTATATCAAGGGACAAATATGTTCCCTGTGATGATAGTTCTGTTGAGCAGACACGAACTTTGATCAGTCCCACTGCATTACTCGGGCTTCTAAAAATGTGGAACTAAAAGTAAAGTTAAAATGAGCCTGCTAAAATACAGTGGTGTTTTGGCAATTAAGAGTCAAGTGACAAATGTCCTTTGAGGAATTCCAAGCCTTAAAAAAATAGCAGGCACCTTTGTGACAGGCACTCTATTTACATTTAGGTGACTGTACTGTTATTTGGGAATGGTTATTCTGAAACGATTATCTGTGAATTAAAAAGCAACAAAATGAGTACTTATTTAAAGCCTACCTACTCATAAGCAACATAGAGAAACAAGGTGCACTTCAAAGGGAGAATATACCCCTGGACTCCCTGAAGGTTAAATTTAATATGATCTTTAAGCAAAAGTAGTTAAAATTACCACCGTGTGAGAGTTGTTTGACATTAGGCCACAATGTCACTGTGAAAAGCTGCGTAGAAGAAATCGAAAGCCCCAATCCATGGTTCCTGATACAGTAATTACCATTAAAAAGTTAATGGGTGTAACTCTGGTACCACTGAAATCAATGGGAATTTTACTATAGACTACAAAGGGGTCAGAATTTCACTCACTTTGGTTTCTGAGTTACCTCCAGTTTCCCTGTCTAGTTAAAGGGAAATACTAAGGTATTTCTGTTTGGTAATTGCGGGTAAATGTTTAACGGTAACCGTTATTATGCTTCACAGAAGAGACACAAAGGCTGTGCTGTGCCTCCCATACCTGTCTCCTCACTGGCCCTTGCAATCCACATTTCAGCTGTGACACAATGATCAAGGGAAGCAAACAGTAGAATGAGGATGGATGGGGCAAATGGGAGTAAGTATAACAGGAATATGATCGTGTGGATCCTTGGTTTAAGGCATATGCCCATTTAAGGTGGTTCTGGCTATTATTACTTTTTGTCATAAGTCTTTATCTTTGTGGAGGAATTTTTCCACTCAGCTTTTGAAACATTCAGATTCAGAGCCATTGTATCTTCTATATGACAGAAATGGTTCAAAGCAAAACCTGGTCTCTGAACACCATTAACATTTTGCACAGAGTCAGACTCTGAGCATGGATCAGGCTTACCATAGCCAGTTCTCTGTAAGCATCCAAAATGGACTGCGTAACTTTATGACCAATTTGTTGTTAAGAGGAATGAGATGGGGGGTAATCCCCCTATCATCATTATCACCCAAGTATCAGAACACATGCCGCTTACCCCAAGAACTAAGGAGTTCCTTAGCCCCCTGCCACCACCCTTTTAGCATCATTACTGGGATGTATTTGGGGTGGAGAAAGTCATCTCCTTTCCTTATCATCCCCTGAATCCTCAGGAATTGGCCAAATGATGGAGGCAGGCTGCTGGATTTACATTCTACTGGTCAAGATTTTCAAGAGTGGCTAGTGAGTTGAAGTGGGCCCCAACTTTTGGGTTCTCAACTTGAGACATCTTCATGGGGCCTAATTCTCAGAAAAAGCAGTGAACACCCCACTTCTAAAAATCAGGCACCTTTAAGATGGCTCAAATTGGGCACCCCAAATCACTAGCCACTTTTGAACCTCTCAGTCTTTTGTATATTGGGTTCTGGTAAAACCAACCCAGGGAATTCTTTGTGTGTTCCGTTTAAATTGCATCAGAGAGTGGGATAAGGGGCTGAGTTTTTTATTTATTTATTTAAATAGCCAGTGTGACTTGATCAGAATGTATGTTTACAAGCCTTCAACTGGAGTCAACTAAGTGGAAGCAATTACCTCCCATTTCCGGAATGAAACCTGCTTTTAAAGCTGTCTTCATCCCATGCCCCCACCCTCCATCATCCACAAAATCTCTCCATTTATGTCTCAATTCCGCTCATCCTATTGTAGAATTTCCTTGAAATGAACAGAATACACGGTCCTATTCCCTGCACTCTGCTTCTCAACAGGATCTGTTCTGAGCACACCAGTTCTATAAAAATTATTAGGAATGCTTGGTTAGTCTGTGCAATAGCACTTACTCAAGGGGAAAAAAATAAGCTCCAGTCTTCCTCATTCTTGCCTGTGAGGATTCAAGCTCCATAGAGTCATTGCCTTTCCATCTGCATCACTAGCTTAATTTTTGAGCAAAGGGAATATCTCAAATTGGATACACGATGTGCAGGTTCACTTGCAAATGCATTTATCTTTTAGTTAGTTTTTTTTTCTCACCCTGCTTAGCAAAAACAGCCATTGTTGCATGAATCCTTTGCTTATGAGAAAGAAAAGTACCAAACTGGAAAGTAAATTATATAATCTGACTATAAGGCCTACACTGAGACAAATAATTGATGAATGAACAATAAGAAGACTGAATCTGAGGGGCAGATTCTGCCACCGTTGCTCATGCTGAGCAGCTTTTTTCCTCTGTGGGTAGCTCCATTTCAATGGAATAAGGCAGCACTCAATAAGCTGTATCATCAGCCAATGTAAAACTGGCATTGATTCAATCAAGTCCTTGGTGCTATTCCAATTTCTGTCTACTAAGGATCCGGCCCATTGTGAGTGCGGTTTGCAGAAGCTGGCCTCAAACCTAGACTGTTCCAGTTTGTTTTTTTGCACTTATGCTCCCATTTACTTTTCTCATCACAGGATTTTAATTCTTCTGGATAATTATACTACAGTAGTTCCATTCTATTCTGATTTGAAAATGTATCAGTGATAGGACTACAGTATGGAGTGTCGTCCTGCAGAAATCATGACTTTATATTAGAATAATAGAATCATAGAAGATTAGGGTTGGAAGAGACCTCAGGAGGTCATCTGGTCCAAGCCCCTGCTCAAAGCAGGGCCAACCCCAACTAAATGATCCCAGCCAGGGCTTTGTCAAGCCGGGCCTTAAAAACCTCTAAGGATGGAGATTCCACCACCTCCCTAGGTAACCCATGGAGTGCTTCACCACCATCCTAGTTAAATAGTTTTTCCTAATATCCAACCTAGACCTCCCCCACTGCAACTTGAGACCATTGTTCCTTGTTCTGTCATCTGCCACCATTGAGAACAGCCTTCAGGTAGTTGAAGGCTGCTATCAAATCTCCCCCCACTCTTCTCTTCTGCAGACTAAATAACCCATGTTTCCTCAGCCTCTCCTCGTAAGTCATGTGTCTCAGCCCCCTAATCATTTTCGTTGCCCTTGACTGGACTCTCTCCAGTTTGTCCACGTCCTTTCTCTAATGAGGGCCCCAAAACTGGACACAATACTCCAGGTCTGGCCTCATCAGTGCCGAATAGAGGGCAATAATCACTTTAACTCGATCTGCTGGCATGGCTACTAATGCAGCCCAATATGCCGTTAGCCTTCTTGGCAACAAGGGCACACTGCTGACTCATATCCAGTTTCTTGTCCACTGTAATCCCCAGGTCTTTTTCTGCAGAACTGCCGCTTAGCCAGTCAGTCCCCAGCCTGTTGCAGGGCTTAGGATTCTTCTGTCCTAAGTGCAGGACTCTGCACTTGTCCTTGTTGAACCACATCAGATTTTTTTGGCCCAATCCTCCAATATTCCACTGTTAGTTCTTTGGGGCAGGGTAGTTTCTTCTATTTTAGATAGATACAATGATATTTTAGACAGAGGCAGCACAATAAGACCCCATCCCCACTGAGGCTACAGTAATAGAGATAGTAACAATAATGATGAAGAAAACCAAACATTTAAAACTGTGGGAGAGGTAGGGAATTTAGGTTGGCAGAACATCCTGGTATTTCCAAATTAGAATTTGGCTAACAGAGCTAACATCCTTTTTGTTTTGTTTCTTTCAGAAAGCATCCTACAGAATCTAATGACTATTAATCAGAATCTTGTCTTTCAGATGAGATGTAAATGCAGTTCTGCCAGAAGGACTGTGGCTTCCAATAATATAAAGGGACATTGGTTCTGGATTGACATGTATGGAAGAGTTATCCCTATGCAATTGCCAATTCTAATTCATCCAGCACCCTGAGATTTCTTTTAGAGGTCTGCCATCCCAACACTACCCTGGCCCCATCTCTCCTTACTTTGATGACAACAGGGCCAATGTTGATGGTGGCAAGTCACTTGATCATGTTATCTCATTGCACTTTTTTTACTTTTACCATGGACTATATCCATTGTAGTTTCACCTTTTAAATACTTGTGCACTTCCATGTGGATAATCTCCAGTGGGTTATTACAATCAATAAATGTGCATCTGCTGTGAGGAGAACACTCAGAAGCACTTACCCAAAATTTTATCTAGAAAGGGAAGAAATGTATTTTGTTTAGGTATCCTGGAGTACTTTGCCATAAAGACTTAGCCAGTGGCAAATGCAGGTGCCATTATGGGACCATAGGGCATGTTTTGATGATAAATACGCATTATCCAATATCATATCTTCCATTTTTGGAAGCACATCAAACAATCCATCTGGAGAATCATCAGAGACTGCCAGAAAGGAGATCAGTTTAATATCTGATCCAAAGGATGAAAACTTTAACAACAAAGTATTTTCCCCAAGCTCAATACAGTAATTTCACTGTTATAGACTTATAGAAACCAACAGATCTACAACATCTTCCTATTTATTTATTGTCCATCATAACACTTTCTCCTGATATCACTTGACTGCCTTGTGTCTATCAACTCCACTCTCTGGGAAGTTTTCCCTTGAGAATATTTATGCTCTCTACTTTATCTGGCTCGTGTAAAAACCGTATTCCATACTGACTTTTTGAGATAATAATGTAGCATAGTTATAAGGGCAGATCCACAGCTGGCATAAATTAGTATAACTCTGTTGAATTTAATTGAGTGATGCCAATTTATACCAGCTTAGGATGTGGCATATTGTGTGCAGAGTGCTTTAGAGGCATTAACTGCTCAGTAGCAGTATTAAACAGTTATGCCAAAATCTGATTTTCCCATGATTTTCTAATTCTCAGATTATAGCCTCAATTAATTTGTTACAAAGTTTCCTCTTACAGTGCACTAAACCAAACTCCTTTAACCTTTCTCTCTGACACATCTCAAATGATATTATTCTTGCTGCTCTGCTCCTTACCAGCTCAAGGGCAATTATGTTCTTGCTGAGGCATTGTGACAAATACTGCATAAAATGCTCTAGGTGAGGTATAACAAGTGCCTTACATAGTAATAATACCACCTCCTAAGATTTATCTCATTCTCCAATAGCACTCTAAGCCGGCATTGTGTTTATTTTCTCCACTGGAGCAATATATTTGACTGTGGATTGAAGGGACATTTTCTACATTTTGTTCCCATTCTCTTGAGCTGGCCAGCATTACAATAATAAATTTTGTGTTTTGCCTCTTCTGTGCCACATTAATTCAGAATATAGTTTTTCATCCACCTTCATGATTCAGCCATTTGCTTAGTAACCCTTGCAGTAGAACTTTACTAATTATTTCCATTACAGTAGCATCTAGACACATAATAAGAGACAGTCCCTGGCCCAAAGAGCTTACAACTTAAATAAACAAGCCATGAAAGAAAAAAAAACAAATTAACACAATGTATTATCTACAGTTTTACAGACTGGTAACTGAGACCCAAGGGGGAAATCCTGGCCCCATTGAATTGAATGGCAAAATTCTGATTGACCTCAGTGGAGCTAGGATTTCACACACAGAGAAAAAATGACTTTCCTGCTGTCACACAGGACGTCCACAGCAGAGCTGGGAATTGGACCCAGATCTCCTGAGTCACAACCTAGTGTTCTAACCAGAAGAACATCATTGTATTAATTTAGACTGAATAAAGGGGTCCAAAGAGTCAAAGGTACCTAAAAAGAAATCCCTAAAAATCCCTCTAAACCTTTTATTAAAGACACACAAAAAGGAGAAACAGTTAATTTACATTTCAAAAGCTTTAAGTCAGGCTCTCTTTTTAACAACATCCCTTGTTCCCTTTCCTTTTAGCTGGAGAGAGTCTTTAGAAGGAAAAAAACAACAACCTTGTTTGACCATCTCTGAGATGGTATTAAGGGTGGTAAGAATGATCCTTTTGTGGGAAAAGAGAAGGAGTTAGCTAAGATGATCTGGAGCTTTTGTTGTTGTTAAAGACTGAGCCCATTTCTTAAACAACAAAACAAGACAAAAACACACAAAAGAGTAGAAAAAAGAACAGCAAAGAGAAAATGCATCTCCTTTCTCTGGTATTGGCTTTCACTTGCAGCCTCGCTGCTGGAGAAACACAGGCACAGTACATGGTCTAGTTAGCTACTCTGGCGAACTCATACCAGCATCAGGCAGTTTAGGGCACTGTTTTATCTTCCCCTTTCTGGTCACAGGCTTACAGCACCATTGTGAAATATGCAATCTTGTCTGGCTAAGGCAGACTTACTTTAGACCGAAAGAAAAAAGGAGAGGGTCGGAAAGAGGAGAAATAAGGTGGGTAAGGAATACGACACACTGTGGACGTGTGTGTGACAAAATCTGATATCATAGGTGGCATTTAAGCAGTGCTGGTGGAAGTGGTGATTTCATCTGGCTCCCTCTCTCTAGCCCAGTCTGGTCAGGACTTCTATCAGGGTTAGGATGAAGAAGGTCTGGGGTCTCAGGAGAGAGAGGATGGGGGTGGAGCCATGATGGTGAAGGTTGCTCCAGTAGCAGTTTTCTCTCCCCAAGTTTCTTGCTTATAGGACCCAAAATGAATGGGTGGAATAGCCTATCCCCACATTATTTTATTGTGGCACTTCTATCCACTTTCGCACAGTTAAGCTCATAATTAGGTTACATGTCTAGGCCCAATTACCACAACAATCCTTTCTCTCCAGCGCTGTCTGATAACATCCTTATCATCTAACAGAATGATAAATATCCTCTTAGACTGTCACACAGCTACTCACGAGCTCCCAAACTGATAATCAGTGGTGCTTTTTCAAGTAACATCCAACATAACTTCTGAAATGTTCCCCAGTAAGAAAAACAGCTGGTCTGTGACTTCTAGTCCTCATTACCCTGTTCTTAATGCAGTTGTATTAGCTAGTTCAGTCCACAGGCATTGTACATGAATGGCTGGAATTTGTGATATTTCCTACTTTAATCTCAGGTGGGGTGGGGTTAGCTGAACATTCCTTAAAGTCTTTGTAGCTATTCAGAAAAACAACAAGGAGTCCAGTGGCACCTTAAAGACAAACATATTTATTTGGGCATAAGCTTTTGTGGGTAAAAATCCAGAAGAATTGTTTTTTTACTCACAAAAGCTTATGCCCAAATAAATCTGTTAGTCTTTAAGGTGCCGCCAGACTCCTCCTTGTTTTTGTGGATACAGACTAACACCGCTACCCCCTGATACTTGTAGCTATTCAGTGTTCTCTGCATTTGGCACTTCAGCATTCTTTGAAGCAACTAACCTTTTGACAACTTTAAACGTCTCTAGCCAGGACTTGTTTTGTCTCTGTGTTTCCCAGGTCCTCAGGGGCTCTTCTCTGGATATCTTCTCCTTCATTTCAGCACATCTCTATTCTCCACCATCCTCATTTGCATTGACAGATGGAGAGTAATTATTTAATATTTTTGCTTTTTCCTTTATCCCTGGTCTCAAATTCCCTATAATCATTCTTAAGAGAACCGATATTTTACTTCACCATTGTTTACCTTCTATACCGCGAAATCACTTCATTTGTTCAGTGCCTTATGTTATTCAAAGATCATTACTCACTGAATGTTTTCTTTATCATTTTCACTTCCTATTATAAGGAGTCCAATTCCTCCAATTATTAGACCCTGTAACTTTTAAATGCTTTTGATCTATCTTTTATATTCTTGTTTACATCTTGAGCTAATCATATTACTTTCTGCCACCTGCTGTCTTTTTTGACAATTAGGACACTATTTATGGTACGAGCATATCATTTTCATGACAATAATTGGTGAGAAACATGAGTTTTCTTTGTAATTTATTAGGGCTTCATGATTTATTAAGGCTTTTTCCCAACAACTGTCTTATATACGGGACAGAGAAAGTGAATGCTCATCACACATTGTAGTTGATTCACTTTTTCATAGAGTCCTTAATGAAGAGCTTAGATCATACTGGGATGAGTGCTATAGAAAACCAAATGATAGATAGGTTCCACATAAAGAGCCTAGGAAAACTGTCCTTGTGGATAAGGCATTGGGATGAGGATTAAGGGACCTTAGCACAATTCCTAGCTTTGTGAATTTTGCCACATCCCCCATCTTCTCTCATCCCTGTTTCCCCATCCGTAAAATGAAGATAATGAAATTTGTCCCCTTCTCTACGTGCTTGGAGATAGCTGGAAGAATAGTGTCCTACATAAGAGCCTGAGGAGGAAAATTGACCCACGGTCATTATTGAGAAATGTCCCAAAACAGGCACTGGTAAAGGAATTAAAGCGAATATAAATTATTTCAATAACAGGAACAATACTTAGCACTAAGCATCTTCAAATTGCCTTGTGGCAGGGCCGGCCGGGGGGCGGGGGCAAGTGGGGCAATTTGCCCCAGGCCCCGGGCCCTGCAGGGGCCCCCACGAGAGTTTTTTGAGGGCCCTGGAGCGGGGTCCTTCATTCACTCTGGGGGCCCTGGAAATCTCTTGCGGGGCCCGGATCCTCGGAGCTTCTTCCTTTCCGGGTCTTTGGTAGCAATTCAGCGGCAGGGGATCCTTCCACCCCGGGACCCGCCGCCGAAGTGCCGGGTCTTCGGCGGCAATTCGGTGGCAGAGGGTCCTTCCGCCCCGGGACCCGCTGCCCAAGTGCTGGGTCTTCGGCGGCAATTCGGCAGCGGGGGCCCCCCACCGCCGAAGACCCTAGGCCCCCTGAATCCTCTGGGCGGCCCTGCCTTGTGGACATTAACTAATGAATCTGTGGAGCATGCTGCAAAGCGAAACACTATTATCCCCAGTTTACCATACATAGCATTAACCTGAATCAAAAAACTTGCACCACTGGTTAGAAGCATGGGTGGAAACCCCAGCTTTAGGCACCAGTGCAATCCAGAAAACTCCCACTAAACCCTCAAGGCACCTAAACTCACTTGTTAAGTGGTATCCTACATTTTTTGGGATAAACCATTGCATGAACACTGCGGCCTCATTTTAGGCATCCATTCATCTATCTCCCATCTGAATCTCAGAGCAATTCACAGACTGGGAGAAGATAGAAATTTGTCCGTCTAAGTCCTATACAGGGACTAATCCAGTAGGTGTGCTCAGAGGCTGTTTACCGAATTGGGTCCCTTTCAAAATCTGGCCTGAGAAGGAGGTGCCCCCCCTTGTAACTTTTAGCCAGTGGTTGGAGAATTCACCTGGGATGTCAGAGACACAAGTTCAATTGCCCCCTCAGACAGAGTGGGTGAACAGATGTCTCCCACCTCTCAGGAGAGTGGTCTAACCACTGAGCTATGGCGTAGCCAGAGATGGGGCTCCCTCAGCCTCCTTTGCTGAAGCTGTGCTACTGTGGATAAATAATTCACTTTATATAGGATCCATTAATTAATAATATAGGCTTAACTAATTAAATTAATAAAAACAGTTCATAATGCTAAAACATAATGTTTTTCTGCAGAAAACAGAAACTTTCCTGTGGCGGGGGGCGGGAACAACACCTGTTGAAAACCAAATTTTCTGTCAAAAAAAGTATTCATGGAAAATTTCCAGCCCACCCAACTCACCCACCCTTCATGTGGATCAGCCACTAGAGGGAGAAAAAAACCAAACGCTGGCAATGTAGGTTACATTAAGATACCACAGTGATGAGAACAATATAAATATCTAACCAGCTAGTAATCTAAAAAATGGTATAAGGCTGAAATCACCATATTTTATTCATCAAAGCTTGGAAAAATACAGAGGTCTCATAAACTCTGATAATCCCCCTCAGAAGAAAGCCCTAGGTACTCTTACCAAGGATTATATTGAAGTGAGAATGGTGCATAATATTTTATTATTGTCTGACTGACACATTTTTATAACCCTTTTTTTGTTGTGTTCCCTTCTAGGCTTCTTAATCTGATGTCAACGTCTCTCCAGCTCTCTTAAATAACATAAGTTTTAATTAAAAAAAAATCACAGCGAATGAATGTGAAGCATATTGAAGATGCATCTGGCAGAAAAGAGGTTAAGCTAAAGTGAAAATAATAGAACTCATTCAGCATCACTTTGATTAGCGGGTCTAAATAAAACAAGAATTCAAATATAAATAATGAAAAGAAGTGGGGCTATATGACCTATGAGACACCTAATCCAAATTTCTTTAATGCAATGAAATAAAAGCCAAATGACAACATTACAATTAGAAACATTTCCCACCAAATGATTTTTCAATACAGAACACAAAGCGAGAGAGCAAATGAGTTAATAGTCCCTTCAGCTTCTGCAAATGAAACAAAAACTGACACAAAAGGAAGTTTGAATACAAAACGCCCAAACTATCTTTTGAATTGGCTATACTGAGGCCTTGTCTAGACACACAGGTTTACCACTTTAGGTGAAGCAGTACAAAACCCATAGTGTGGTGGCATTATACTGATATGAAAGTGCTTGTACCAATATAGTTTAGTCCCAAAGGAGAAGGGGAAATAATAAGCTCTACCAGTATAAGGCGCCTTGATACAGAGCTGAGAATTTTTCAGTTCTGGGACTTATTCATTTCCGATTTTTTCAGGTATTTTTTCACCCTTTTTAAAAAAAAAATAGCCAAATTATGAAGTAAAATACCAGTTCAAAACGAAAAATCAAAATGTTTCATTTCAAAATGGTCAACACAAAATGTTTTGACATTTCTTTGTCCAAAATGATTTGCTGAATACAACCCAGCTTTATCAATAGTTTTAACGCGAGGACAAATGGCTTTTTCAGCAAATTTACTATTTGCCAAAACAACAACAACAAAATAATCCAGTTCTTCTTTTATACCGGTATAACTGTGTCGCACCCAGGTAGAACTGCATCAGTAAAAAATCACCCCCTCCAGTCGACCTACTTATACTGGTACAGAATCTGTGTGTGGACCAGGTCTAATTTCCCATGGCCCTATGCCTATCCTAGTCATTTACGGCTGCACAAAGTGGGCACTAGTAAAATGCTACTGTTTAAAGAGGTCTCCCCTGCCCAAGGGGAATCTTTGGGTTGTGCCCCAAATGGCATAGTCTGCTCTGTGCTACTCAGTGCCCTTTCTGCTCTAGCTAAGGATACATGCTAGCAGCAGGAGGGCAAACACTGCACCTGCAGCTGCCCTAAATTACACTAGAGGAAGATTTGCAGGATAGGAAGAACAGTAAGAGGGGTTCAGAGCTCTTGTCCCCACAGTCCACTCAGAACTGAAGCCCACTGGTGTGCTGATACAGAGCTCAGGTGGGGGGAAGATGCAGAGGTGGCTCTGAACTACCTTTCCTGTTCTCCCGGTTCTGGAACTGATCAGAGGTCCTCCGGTGCAACACAGAGCATGAGATGCCAGGCAGTGGATGAACATGCTCTAGAGAATGTTCTCTCAGTATGTCATAATCCTGAGGGCCGTGCTGATTTGTGACAACCTCATTTGCCAAATACACCTGAATAGGATTAGTTGTGTGAGTAACTGCTCACCAACCCAGGAAAGAGTTAAAGATTTGTCCCAGGGATGTATGATACCAATTATTTATGTGCCCTGCTGCATGGTTATTGCACTGAAAAGTCTGGTTGTTAGACAAGGAAGAGAGCAGAAGCAGAGGACTACTTGTTAGTGTTTTAATCCAACTGGTTCTAATCAGATTGCTTTTGGCTGTTGGCCATGTGACATCACAGGTAGACCTGCCAGTCATCATGCAGCAGGCTAGGAGCAGTCTTGTTGCCAGGCAGCCCATCACTACCAAAATCCTCATCCAGACAAGAGAAATGTAATTGCTCATTGCCCTCCGGACAGGCTACACATAAAAGTACTGGCTGTGTGAGTAAGCAGAAGGTCTGACTTGAGGCTGAGGTGATAAATAGCCTCCTACCTGGGTTTCCTGCTCGCAAATGCTGCTGAACAGCAAATAAGCCTTCCCACACAACTACTTTGGTAAATCCGTCTTTTGGCTCTGCTCAGCCCCATCCTCCATTTCCGGCCAACTCCTCCACCCGGCACATAGAAAGGACACCGCACTGGCTCCCAGGTGATTTCCAGGTCCAGTTCTTTGTCCTTGTCCTCATCTTCAAAATCCTGAATGGGATAGAGCTCAGTCATCCCAGGGATCACCTGTTTACACTCTCCACCATGCTTGCTGTGCTCTATAGGGATGCTTTGACTTCCAGTATCCCGGTTTTAACTTGTGATGGTTGAGAGCAGAGCATCTTAGTAAAACCCTCATGATTATAGAACAAACTTCTACACGTGCTCAGGCTGAACCTGAATCTCATAGCCTTCAGAGTGTGCTGCAAGGTGTACCCGTGTGCTCTCCTACACAGCTGTAATAAGGCACCCGACACAAAAGGAATTAGCCCTTCACTTCCAATCCCATCAATGAGAGAAATAAGCTTGGAAGAAGAGTCATTTAATAATGTAAGATGCACACACAGGACCACAGGAATTGCTGTACTGTATCAGACCTATGGTCCAGTACTCAGTATCTTTGAGAGTGGATAACTGCCACACTCATCTTAGTGGGGTGCTAACTCCAAGACCCATTGCTCTGGGTGCCTTGCTAACATGACCCCAGCAGAGGACTTTTCAACAAGAACACAATGTACTGTAGAAGAATGTAATGGGCATGGCTGAACAATGAGGGACCCCACTGTTGACACCTCTAATTCTCCAGGCAGGAGAAAGTCACCCCTGTTGCCTTTTTGTTGGGGAGTAAGTGAGCCCATTGGTTTTGTCCCTGCCTCTCTGGGAGGGGAGAGGAGTCCCCTGCCACTGCCACTCCAAGCGGTGTGTGATCCCTGTATCATGGTGTGCCTAAAGCCCCAGATTGCCTTCAACCAGCTTTGGCTCCCAGGAATCTGATAAAAACAGACAAGCATCCCTCACTGCTCATGACACACGATCCATCAGCAAAGAGACAAGAATTCCACTGGGATTTAATCGTTGAAAACCAGGTGATTCCTACTGTGCATTTCAGTGATAGCTGCTGGCAGAACCGCTACTGAGCAGCTCAGAAATGCTCACCAGCCTAGGAAAGTAACAGCACATACGCGTCTTGCACTTTGCACTTCGCAGCTGTGATAACCAGGAGGATCCTAGCTGGGGCCACGTGTGCTCTGAAAGTCACATTATGTTAATATATTAATGTCATGTAAATGTTTCCCGAGTAAACTATACTCAAATGTAAATTTGTTGGCTCTGAACTTACTTTATTCTATCAGAACAGGGTATTTGATTTCGGCACAAAGCAAATTAACATTTTCATATCTCATTACAATGTGCCAACATAAGACTAAGGTAACAAAGCAGATCTGAGGACTTCCATTATTTCAGGCTTAGAAGTTTCTCACTGCAGACTGGAGAAGTAACATATTTGTTGACACATTTAGGTCTCATCCAAAGCCCATTGCAATCAGTGGGAGTCTTTGCTTTGACTTCAGTGGACTTAGATCAGGCCCGTAGGCCATACTTTTGTGGATCTAGATTAGATTTAGGATTAAGAGCAGAGATTTGACTCCAATTCTATTTCCAAAATTGAACTTAATCATAGATTCATAGAATTCCCAGATGGAAGAGACCCACTGGTGCTTGAGAGACAAGATGGGTGGAGTAATATATTTTATTGAACCAACTTCTGTTGGTGAGAGAGACAAGCTTTCAAGCTACATGGAGCTCTTTTACAGGTCTGCTATGATCACTGCTGCTTATTCATTGAATTGGCTCTCTGCCATTACAGGATTGTTCCCTACAGTATAATATGTCTCTAGTGCTTTACCTTAATTGTTCACTAAAATCTCAGAGATGCAGTAATTGATAGGGTCTATTAAATATAAACTGCTTATTTGTAATCAACGGGAAAAAAAGAAACTTCAGTCAGGTGAGCAATTAGCCAGCTCTTATTTATAACTAATCTGCTAATTGCTAAATATTATGGGCTCTATTCACAAATATTTAGTTTATGCATGCACAACTTTATTGCAGTATGATTCTACTATGGATGTAGCAGGGTGTGTTGGTTGCATGATAGTCCTACAGCACCTTTCACTGAATATCACAGTTACTGGCAAAGAAAATATCCAATTTTCACCATATAAAGGACCTGTGTGAAAGGAGAGCTGAGAAGAGGAATGAAATATCAATATTTTTGATGGTTATGGATGCCTACAAGAAATCAGCCAACTTTTTCTTTCATATGTGTCACAAGTCGGTATTTAGATCAGGGGTTCCCAAACTGTGTTACACAGGCGGTATGCGGGATAAATTGTGAAATGGTGGATTTTATTTATTATTTTATTTAGTGCATTTTCATAATAGGCTACCCAGACAAAGCTTTAAAACTCTGTGGAAATTTGTTATATGAAATACAGTAGTTAATTGGCTTCAGCATGTACCAATGAGAACACAGATACACAGAGGTGCTGATATACAGAGCCCTCACCTCCAATCATGGTACAGTGCAGGGTCAGTTGCCCAGCAACTGTCTAGTCTAACTGAGCTCAGAATTTAATCAGAGTTTTTTGTGGGGGTTTTTGTTTGTATACGTTGCACTATAACTATATCTGTATGTAACAGTGAAATATGGACAGATGGCTAGAGCTAGGTAGTGTTAAGAAGAACACACAAAGTATCTGTGATAAGAAGGATGTGGGTACACGGGCAGCTGGTATATCTGGAAGGGGGTATGCAATAAGAAAAGTTTGGGAACTTCTAGTCTAAGGAGCCAATTACCCCATCAGCCCCAGGCTGATAAAGAGGCAGCAAGGAAGCTCCAGGGAAGAGAGAAAGGTAGGAGTATGCAGGCAGCTGGTAGATCTCGAAGGGGGGACACAGGCAGCTGGTAGATCTGGAAGGCAGCATGCAATAAGAAAAGTTTGGGAACTTCTGATATAGATTGATGCAGCAGTTAGATGACTGAACATTGAGAGTACCAAGTTGTTGCAGTCCACCCTCCAGTCTTCTAACTGTATGCTCCTCCACTACCTGTCTGAAGGTCAGCATTGTGGCAGCAACTACAACTGTTCCAGTCAGCAGCCTGATAAGTCTAGTCCAGGATCTGCATCCCAGGTTGCAAACAGGTGGATGTAAGTTAGGGCTTCTGAAATTCATCAGCATGCTTGTCCCTCTGTCCCAGAGTTACTGCCACTCTCCAAGGACACAGCTAACAGCCCTGATATGCCTCTATTTATCGCAGCACTGGTGGGAAGTCATGAAAGTCACTGCAAAAGGATGTCACAATGTCAGTCGTAGCAAGTCAGCAGGCACTGCAGGTAGAGAATCATAGAATCGTAGCACTGGAAGGGACCTCAAAAGGTCATCTAGTCCAGTCCCCTGCACTCATGGCAGGACTAAGTATTACTTAGACCGGTGCTTCTCAAAGTTGGGCCACCGCTTGTTCAGGGAAAGCCCCTGGTGGTCCAGGCCGGTTTGTTTACCTGCCGTGTCTGCAGGTTCGGACGATTGTGGCTCCCACTGGCCGCGGTTCACCGCTCCAGGCCAATGTGGGTGGCGGGAAGTGGCGGCCAGCACATCCCTCTTCCCATGCCGCTTCCCACAGCCCCCGTTGGCCTAGAGCAGCAAACCGCGGCCAATGGGAGCCACAATCGGCTGAACCTGCAGACACAGCAGGTAAACAAACCAGCCCGGACTGCCAGAGGCTTTCCCTGAACAAGCAGTGGCCCGACTTTGAGAAGCACTGGTCTAGACCATCCCTGACAGGTGTTTGTCTAACTTGCTCTTTAAAATCTCCAATGATGGAGAATCCACAACCTCCCTAAGTAATTTATTCCAGTGCTTAACCACCCTGACAGTTAGGAAGTTTTTGCTAATGTCTAACCTAAACCTCCCTTGCTGCAATTTAAGCCCATTGCTTTTTGTCTTATCCTCAGAGGTTGTAACAATCTTTTATATACTTTAAAACTGTTATTGTGTCCCCCTCTGAGTCAACTCTTCTCCATGTGTTTTCTTCTAGAGGCAAGCAGAAGGGAGTGGGTGCTGCTTATTTGCACCTGTTAGAATTACTGTCAGCCTTGGATGCAGAAGGTTGTTTTCATCCATCATAGCTCTCCTTGCAGTTTTAAGGGTAATGGCATCTCACCAAAGTTTTGAGGGAACTAGGTGATACATTAACTAGCGTATGCATTAGATGTTAATGTGTGGCTAAGGCAACCACTAATGAAACAGGTAGCCATGTTCAGCTGTGAATCAACTATGCCACCTCCTGTTCCAAACTGTTGCACAATATTCTGCTGGAGCGAATACCAGCACCAGTACTGAGGTTTGTAAAATATCTGTTTCTTCTCCTCAGGAGGTTTCTGCTAGCTTCTGGATCAAAGCAGTGCCGGAGATAATCTTTTTTCCTTAAAAGTCTTCTAAGTGGAATTTCAGAAAAGTTTTGCAAAACTTCATGGCAATTTTATAACAAACTGCTGTTAATTTTTTCCCCCCCAAATTTCAACTTTTAAAAAAATCTGTTAGGGTTTTTTTAAGTGTGAATTTCTTACCAGTTTTATTTATATTTTTTGATCAGATCAAGTCTTTTTTTTTACATGAGTTATCCAGAGGAAAACCAAGCAGAACAGGATTTTAACATCAGTCCAAGCAGGAAAAAATGAAGTACAATAATTAATTTTGTATAATATTTTTCATACAAACTGGATCTCATAACACATTGCAGAGCTAAACAACACATCAATGAACAGAAAATAATAGCTGAGGGGGAGAGAGATTAACAGGTACAGGCAAAGGAGAAAAGATGTCTTCAGCTGAGATTGCAAGAGTTAATGGTCTTAGAAATAGAGGAAGAATGCTCCGAAAAGTTCAGAAGCTACAGTAGAAGGCTTCATACTCTCACCCTAACAAGTTCTAACTGTAACAGCAGTGAGGGTATGTGACTGGACAGAGCCGACCAGAAGTGGGAGAATGGAGGGAAGAGAAAAGGGACTACAGAAAAACTAGATGTGTTTGGTAGAGTGGTCTATGGAAGGCAAGCCAGGTAGTCGAGAACTGACTCTGTAGCTGAATGAGAAGAAAGGAATGCTCTTTGAGAACCTGGGAAATGCAGTTATTCTTTGCACACCACTCTTCACACCTGCTCTTCTGCAATAACTGTTGTTCTGGCTAATGAAGACAAATGTTGTTTTCCGACAAGTCTGACCTAACCTTCCTCTTTCATCATCTTATATTCGTCAGGCTAAGTTCCACAAATACAGCGAGATGAAAGATGTTTCAAAGGGCATCTCAAAGATGTAAGGCAAAGGAGCAATCCACTCCTCCCTCCCACACCCAAATAATGTAGGGTTTTTTGCTACACCTCTTTAAGGTGGGGGAATGGAGAGACAAACCTATGTAATTTTCTCAAGCCTAGAAATTTCAGCCTTTTGAAAGGGAATGCACAGCAAGAGTTTAAAGGCTGACCTTTCTTAAAAGGAGGGAGCCCCACTGTGGGAACCACCTGATTCATATAATCTTATAATTTTATCTCAAGAAAGTGGTGGTAAAAAGTTCCATTTTTGCACCAAACACAGCATTTTCAGATAATTCCACAACCATCTCCACAAGCGGCAACTCCTCCTATATCAGATTTATATTTAAATACATATCCTGCAGCTCCCACAAAAAGCCCAGCCAGGTTCAGTGGATAAGGTCTGCTATTATAGCAGTGGAATTCATGTAATTATAGTTAATTTTATGTCAGGGTTTCTATTAAGTGCCCCTTAAGAAGTTGGCTGCAAAAGAAAATGTATCTCAGGCTAAACTTACATGCAATTTTTTTTTTATTGCAAATGTGAAAAAAATCATCGATCAATTTTTTTTGCTTTAAAAGTAAACAAACAAACAACACCTTTAGTAATGGCTGGAAACAAGAGAACTAACAATCACGCTTTTGCATATTAAGATGCAAATATCTAAGACATTTAATAACACATGAGAGCAGGATGGTGATCTGGAATATTCTTAGAAGTGCAAACCCATTAGATACAGCCTTCCCTTTTCAAAGCCTGAAATTGATAAACTGGAGGAAATTACGTACTGTCCCTTTTATCTCTTGTGAATTTTTCCTCTTTCCTTCAGAGGTGATGTTTGGCAGCCAAATTACCTTCTTCTGAAATGAAGTCTTCTTGTCTTTTTTTGGAAAATGCTTAAAGTGGCTGAAAAAAGTGTGCGTGGAGGGGTCCTAGCATAACCTGGGAGCAGCAACTTTGGCAAGTCAGTGTCAGAACTGCGTGTCTCAGCTACCCCTCTTGATTTTTATTTTATTTTATTTTTCCCCACTTTAAACACTGAAAGACATGTTTCTTGCTGCATGTACGCAATGCAGGCTGAGTGGTGCAACATAATACAACGTTATATGTCATCAACTCTAATGGTGTCATAGAGAAATGCCTCTCTCTTTAAATAGAATTTAGCAAGGACCTTAACTTATTCGGGCAATAGCATATTGTATATAAAAGACTTATATACTATTTGCATGGAAGTCAACAGGCCATTGTCATGTCAGCTGATGTCATCAGTTCTAAGAATTGTATCAGGGCATGCCAATCACTCTAAATAGCATGTAGTTAAGACCTTACCTTATTGGATCAATAGCATACAAAATCACATGCATATGCAGCATCAGCAACACCAGTTAAGACAGAGCTAACCCATCTCATTTCCCCACTAGACTCCCATATGCCCAGTCGCTAAAGGCTGTCACAGTGATAGAAAAATGTAAAAGGAAGAATAATTAGTATAGATTAATATAATGAAGTCAGAAAATAATATAGCCACTCCTCTAGCCCCCACAACAACGCATTGTGTGCATTTGACAAAAGAAAACCAAAGCTGAATACAGATGAGCACAAAGTAAATATAATAATGAGAAGAGCGAGAATGGAGCTGGGTAAGTGGCACAGCTGCTGACTGGTGAGCTGCATTGTCTCTTAGGCTACCTTCTAAGGTAAAAAAAAATGTTCACGTTCTGTGTGCTTTATCAAGAGAGATAACAGATGGCTTGCTTCTTGCTCCTGAATACTGTAATTTGCTTGGTGAAAGGATGAGTGCAGTCATATTTTCACCTCTTCCTATAGATTGTTTCAGAGACAGCTGTTGCATGTCCTAAGGCAGGCAGATGGATCTCTTTGTTGGAGCCACTGGTGGATTGTCAATCAGTTTCGGGTTCTGGGGTCATAAAGAATGGGAGCGAGGGATGTGCATTTTGAGCTGACAGCAGTGGTGGAAGTATCCACTGCTTTTTTTCATCTCAAATGTTCTGATCTCACCGAACAGATCTGTGAGACTTGCCTGCTGCCCCCTCTTCATCCATATGCAGTGTCATGTGCCTCTCACATGCATGGACACATGGTGTGCTATCATCAGATAGTAGATTCAAGCAGAAGTGCTAAAATGGTTTCTCTTTCTGGCCCAGAGGATAGAGGGCTAGATGCTGAGCTGGTGTGAATCAGTGGAGCTCCTCTGAAGTCAGCCGAGCTACATTGCTCTGCAGCAGCTGAGGATTTGGCTTGGAGTTCTTAAACTTTCTTTTGCATGTCACATACATGGCATCACTGTGCCAGCCTCTTTCTGCTGTAGCTTCATATCAGTGTGGCTGAGATAACATCAAATATGCAGCACAGAGTCTAGTTAGAGCTCCCCAAAACATTTTAATTTAGAGCCAGGATCCTGCGTAAAAGGCAAAGGAAATTGCCTGTGCTTTAGAAAAGCTTTGGATGAGAAGGCTGTTCACAGACCCTGATGTAGAACTGGTTGGAAAATGCCCGTTATTTTTGCAGGACACTTTTTTAAATTAATTTTTTCTAGACTTCCAATTAAAAGAAATCAGTTTTCAAACATTCCTTTTCAATAAAAACATCTTTTTTTTTAAATCAAACTCCAAAATGTTGGTTGAAAAGTGAATTTTGGTTTTCCTTTTCCGGTTTGAAAAAAAAATGGAATTTTCCCCCCTAATGTCCATTTGCAGCATAATTGTTCATTTGAGGAGAAAAAGGATGGTGGGGGGGACACCTGTTTAGAAGAAAAAATTGGAACCTGTTCTACCCTCACCTCATTACAAGCCAAGGTGGTAGAGACCATTCCCATATGGGAAGTTGTTACTAATCCCCTATGCATTAACGTAGTGTGTGATTGCTGCATTTTAACAAGATGGTGGCTCTGTCTGCTAAATTGGGTGAGTTAAATTAAACCAAGGATCTAATGGGCAGAAACCAGGGAGAATACACTTGAAAGTTGGTTGGAGGTGGCCTAGATCAGTGGTGGACAACCTGCAGCCTACAGGCCGCAAGAGGCCTGTCAGGGTAATCCGCTGGTGGACTGCCAGATGGTTTCTTTACATTTGCACGGTTGCCTGCAGTTCCCAGTGGCCATGGTTCGCCATTCCCAGCCAATGCGAGCTGTGAGAAGTGGCAGCCATCACGTCCCTGCAGCCCGGGCCGCAAGTTGCCCACCACTGGCCTAGATCAATACCTAGAATTAGAACTGTTCAGAACCTTTGCTGGGTTGAGATTCTGAATCTTAAACTGGTTAGGTTTGGATTCAGGTCAGATCCAGAACTGCGAGGGGTGAGGTGGGGGGTTGCTGCTCAGGATTTGATGGAAATCTTATACAATCTGAGATCAATATAACACGAGCATCATTTGTAGGATTTCAGACCCCTTAAAAGACCACTGCAACCACAGAGCAGCTGCCATTTTCTCAACACTCTATGCTTGATGCAGTGGAATCCGTTGGTGAGGACAAGTATTTGGGTGACTTGTTCAGTGCCTTTGAAAGAGGAAGGAAGGAAAGAGAGGAATATGCTGGCAGATAGGCTACCTCTATGTGCATCTTAGGGAACACACTGAGGAGAGGATCTCACACTACATTTCTGGAGGTGCTTCATGTGTCCTCCCAGCACAGGTCCTGGTCGGCTTAGTTTTGTGGAAGGCTGGTAGGACCATGGTCGTGTGTTTACACCACTCATCTGAGTCCTGCTAGGGTCATGTGTCTAGATGGTTCTAAAATTCACCAGCACCTTGAGCTCAGGTGGGAAAAAGTGAGGGAAGGGCTCACACCTCTCTCCCCCTAACTTCTGTTCACCTGCATAGGGGCAGCCAGAACACTATAAAAAAGGCTGTAATTATATGAAATTTCCCACCAGTACAATTATCCCAGTGGGATTAATGTTGGGAGCACTGCTATTGATAAGGAATAATTTTTGCAGCATCATCAAATCCTGCAAAATGGTGATAAAATCCTATCTATGCTTATGCTCCGACCTTTGCTACCTCCACTGGAGTTGCACCAGGAGTAACATAGTGGTAGGAGGCATCACTGAAATTTCAGTGATGAACATGGCTAGTATGGACATGACTTTGATGATGGATTCTCCCATTGATTCAATGGATGAGAGTTCACCTAGTATTGACTTAAGTTCTGGATTTATTTCTTTTTGTGGCTTCTGAGATGGGAAGTGAGTCCAATCCTGGATTTGCAAATGTAGTTCCATGTCTTTCAAGTATAATTGTTGCTGAGGGTTTGAACCATTGGCCTTATGCCATGGTCTCTTCTCCTGCAAAGACCTCACATGCCACGCCTCAAAAGCGGACATGGCCTCATGGCACAGACCTCTCCACCTGGGTCTGTCGAGTGCAACACGTTCCCAGGTTCTAATGTCTATCTTGCATGCTTTCAGGTTGGCCTTCAGGGGTCTGTGTATCTGAGGATGGTTTGACCCTTAGAGGGGGTTCCTGGGATCAGCTGGCTGTAGAACGCTACTTTCAGTATATGGGAAACTTCCATACACACCATGGGTCCGACCCAGCGAAGTTGGGCCCTTATGAGCATACTCTCGATACCAGGAATTTGACACCTCTCAAGGACTTCAGTGTTAGGTATCCTGTCCTGCCACGTGATGTTGCAGATGATCGTAGGCAGCAAAGGTGGAAGCTCTCTAGCTGTTTGATATGACATTGGTAGAGCATCCACATCTCACAGCCATAGAGGAGTGAAGTGAGTACAACAGCACAGTAGATCTTTATCTTAGTTCTGAGGGAGACTCCATGCTCCCTCCAGATCCTGTGGGCGAGCCTGCCAAATGCTAAGCTGGCCTTTGCCAGATGCTGACTGGTCTCATCATCTAATATGGCAGTGCTTGGAAATATGCTACTTAAAAGGGGCAACAGATTTTTCACTCCTGACATAAGCCTTAATTCAGGAAAGGATCCCTATTTAGACTAGGACTTAACAACGTACTTAACTACTGTCCGGAATACAGATGCACTTAAGCTTGCGCTTAATTGCTTCTCTGAATTGGTGCCATGCCGTTGAAGTAAAGAGTTGTTATTTTTTAATCTATGTGCTCCCAGAGCAATGGACGGGTGCATTTTGAAAAATTCCGATGCATGAAGGGAGTTAATTAATTTAATAATTAAATATTCATTATCGTGAATTCATTAACTTTGAGAGCAATCATATCTATCTGAAACCACCTTAAAAAGAAAACCTGATTCTCTAGAGGGAAAAAAAAAAAGGTAAATTATGCTTTTGTTAATCGATTTTTCCATATTGTCTCAAGCTTGGCTAAATTACAGTAAGAGAGTAAGACCAAGAGTAAATGTGATTTATTTTATTAGTGCACAAAGATTATCCTGTTAAGAGGAGAATATTTGCAGAGGAAAATGTATCCTGTTAATTTATCTTTGTACATAAAATATTACAGCAGTTTAGATCTTATATTAATATATCAGCCATAATATACAAGAACCAGAGGCTCATGTTATGCTTTTAACTATATCATTGTTTGATCCTAGACCCTTTTCTTATACATTTTTGTGACACCTTTATTTCAATTATAAAATAGATTTTTTTAAAAAATCTGGCTTCTTTTCCTTTTAAGAAATGTACATTGATTCCATAATTTCCAGTGTCACTCACATGATGTTAATCTATATACTCTAGGGGTGAAATATTATTAGCCTCATTGAAGTTAATGGGAGTTTTGCAACATTTGCTTAATTATAGCATATTGGATTTCAAGGGAGATCCAGCTGGACTGTGTATTGGACTTTAAGGGAGACTATGGTAATTTAACACACATAAAACCATATTTAGTGAGACATGGTGGGTGAGGTAATATCCTTTATTGGCTCAACTTGTCTCTTTCACTAACAGAAGTTGGTTCAATAAAAGATATTACCTCACCCTCCTTGTCTCTCTAATGTTCTGGGACCAACATGGCTACAACAAAACTGCAAACGGTATTTCGTAACGGTTAAGGTTTCATCAGGACACATCCCTTCCACAACCATAAACTTAAAAGCCTGGAAATAAGAAGTTATGAGGAAAGTTTTCAATATTCTTTAATGCACTCCCACACTCCATAAGGGTTTCACTTTCATCTCCAACAGATACGTACCCCCGCTTCATCAAACATGCCTGCAAAAGCAAAACCTTAATGGTGACCTCACATGTATCAACAGATCAGCACCTCTGACTATCGCACATTCTGAGTATTTGGAAAGTTAATCTGCCTTAGTGTTGCACAAGTCACTCTTAAGGTTTTGCATTAGAGTGCAAGTTAAGTTTGGCTTCCCATTGCTTTTTGGTATCTGAGGTAAAAGTGCAAGCCTGATGGAGCGTCAGAGTGTTACTGACAGCATTGTAGGCAGTATGAATATATATAAAGATCTTGCAAAGAGAGTAGCCTTAATTCAAACAAAGGTCCAGATTCTTTCCCATGCCAAGATCTGCTTGCTGCAGAGGGTAAAGAGCTGTCAGAGAGTTGCAAAAACTCTTGAGATTTTCAAGCTGCCCTGGTGCTATACCTGAGTATATTAGAGCAGTTGTCAGTAGCCCATAAAGCCCCATAATGCACTTAAAAGTTGGCAGAATGTAGATGAGCTCCACCCCACCCCTGAAAAGCTTTCTATACTAGGAGATTTCTCAGGTGGCCATTTAGGGACCATTTCTCCCAACTTTGCACCACCTAAGCAACACAAAATGGCCAGAAGAGAATCTGACCCCATTACATTTATGGAAATAAATGTATAAAACATAAATAAAGCCTCCCCCACCCTCACACACACAAACGTTCTAGCTGTAAGCAACAATTTTTATCTCGAGAGCTGGAATAAATCCAATTTACTCTAACTGAACTTTTGCCGATTTGGAATGTTCTGAGTCATTACTTTAAAAGCACTCCACTGTCCATTTGTGCACAAATGCACTTGAGTTGGTTTTAATTAAAAACAACTGTAATAACTGGCTTCTGCTGTTGAAAAATAATTGGGTTTTCAGCAAGATCTTTATGTCTGAAACTTGCTTCTTTTATTAGAATAATTAGCCCAATCCTGCACTTATTTTAGCCCAATCCTGCAAACTCTTTTAGGGCCCAATCCTGAAAATATTACTCAAGTGAGTAATCCCATTGTTTTAAATGGGATTAATCTGCGGGAAGGACTACTGGGTTGAAATTTGGGTCAGTTCCAACTTTCTCAGATTACTCATCCCTGATATTTTCTAATTGATTAGAGAACCATCTATTCTAGGGGCTGGGTGCTGCAGTCAATGGTACAATAGTATTTTTACATGTAGCTAGTACTGCGGGGAGGGATAGCTCAGTGGTTTGAGCATTGGCCTGCTAAAACCAGCATTGTGAGTTCCATCCTTGAGGGCACCACTTAGGGACCTGGGGCAAAAATTGGTCCTGCTAGTGAAGGCAGGGGGCTGGACTCAATGACCTTTCAAGGTCCCTTCCAGCTCTAGGAGATTGGTATATCTCCACCTATTACCTTTATTAAAAGTTTACCCAACAGCAGCATCAAATTGGCACATTAAGCAGCAGTAGAACATATCAGCACCTCCCAAGACTGCTTTCTTTTTCAGGAACTCCACTTTCATATTTTTTTAAACTACTGTATATTTCTAGCAGTGATGGCTGCGGAGAGAACACCGACCATGTCAAGGGAGCCTAACTGATACAGTAAAGTCTGCCTGAATGTGCGGAACCTGGAACGATAATTCTGTGAGATGTGAACTGGCTCATTTATATCACTGGGCATTAATTCAGTGCCAGTGATGACACTTTAAAATGATATTGAGAAGAGAAAACTTATCTTCTCCTTGATTGGTGGGGGGTGGAATAAGCTTAAGGGGCCCAGTGGGGCATCTGAGCCCCACGAAGGGGAGCTGATTTCATGGATGCTTCAATTCCCATTAGGGAGAGCTGAGCCTCATGAGCACGCAGGATTGTATCCGGTATTCTACACTAGCTATGGCCTGTGGCATCTCATTTTGGTGCCTCAAGTAGGTGGGGCTGATTTTGTGGGAGAAGCTTGGGAAAGTATATTTTTGACCTCTGCCCAAGACATAAGTGGCAATGAGTTTTCCCCCAGCTTATTCCTTGCTCGTTCATGTCACGGCTGTTGGTGTCTGCTGGCAAGAAGCTCAGGACCTGAATAACATGGGGCTCGGAGTCTGAGCCAGGGGGGCATTGGCAGAGGTGTATGTGAAGCCAGCGTCCCTTGTCATGAGCAACAAAATCACTCACAGGACCAAAGAAGGAAAATGAGAGGCATTTAGAAGAGCCAAAGGAGGAACAAGTGCTGTGATCTGCATCAATTTCTATCACAGCTCGTTAAACTTTCCAGTTCCCAGGACACTTGCTGCTTCTCCATGCCTGGGAGCCTTTCCTAGGACAACGTGCCCAACTCTGCAGTTGGTTTTGCGAGTTTACAACCTGACTTCTTGCCAAGAACCATTTTCTTCTTCCTGTGTCTGCTACTGCAAACTACATAAGGGGAAAATGGTAGCGGGAGATTGATGGCATGAGGGCTGTGAACCAGATCATTTCCTAGAGCTCCATGTACAGGGGGGGGGGGGCTTCCCTCCCAGGACTGGGATAATTGCAGGAGGTGAAAGCAGGGGTGGTACAGACCTTGTGGAGTGCACATAATTTCCCAAGCCCATGGAGCCATACAGGGTAGGATAATACAGCCTGAGGCTGTGTTCAGTGTTCCTCAGCTCTCTTCATGGTAGGAAATTCCCCTTTAACAGGGTTCCTGAGGGTTAGGAGAAGGCTTGAAAAACAGCTCCATTGGGGGTGCAACTGGCGGGGGAGGGCAAGGGAGAGGGAGAAGTGGAGATGGGAAGTTTCCTGGGAATTCCTTAGGATTCCTGGGTGTGGAGATGAAACTGCAGCTTGTTTGGCAGGAGGGAGTAGATACAGAGCCCTGCCCAGAAGGAATGATACAGGGTTCCATACAGATGGAATGAAGGTCTGCAAAGGCAACTCTGTGGAGTCTCCCTCCCCTCCGCGCCCTTCTTGGGATTGCATCAGGGAAGCAGGCAGCCTGGTACTGTGTAGGGAGTTGGGATTGCTGAATTTGGACCAACATTCACTTTAAATGTGGTTACTTAAAACTCCACCTATGAAATCAGAGCAATTTTATTTAACAGCAGATTCCTCTTGAGTTGGCAGCATGTATGTCTCCATGCTTGGCAGATGAAATATTTACCCCCTTCCCAGTGGAAATGGCCCTGTTATTTTCAAGATCATTGGCTTGGTTGTGATCTCACTGACTCTGCTGTGAAGCTGGAGTGACTCCAGAGTCACAACAGGATAAGTCAAATCAGAATCTGTCCTTCTGTCTGTAATACTCCATGGATAGGGATGATTCTCTTAGTCCTGACAGTGGTTATCTGACTTGTACCATTGTCCATTTCCAACAGGTGTGACCCGATCCAAAGCTTATAGTATTTGTGACAATTATCCTAGGAGTCTGAATCATCCATATTTTTCACTCTCTCCTTCCCCTAGCATAAAGCACTTGCTTTTTGCTGCCATGCACGCTACATACTTTTTCATCTTGTAAAAAGTAGAATTCCCACGGGCTGCCTTGTCCTCCTTTAAATCTGTACCAGGGTAGAGACGACTTATTGTTCTTCTGTTCTCAAAGAAAGTTGCAGCTCTTAATGGAGTGAGCCGGGTGAAGATTTCAGATGGCTCTGCCAGGAGATGTTTAATAACACTGTCATTCCCAAAGAAATCATGCAGCGGTAAGCTCTGACAAGGTGCAAAACATGGGACAGGTGTGAATTTACCATCTGCACTGCTCTTATAACATTAGTGACAATGTCAATAGTAATTAAACCAGGGGACAGACCTTGGGAGAGAAGTCAGTGTTTCTCCTTGAAGCTATATAGTTGCTGTGTGATATTAAAGGCAGAGTTTGGCTGGACCAAGAGGCTATGTCAGTTCTTGCCTTTCCATAATACACTCTTTACAGCTAGTGCCTTCAAAAGTTTAGGAAAGATATGTGCATCTTTGGATATACATATGCACATAACTGAAGATCCTCCTAGGAAAGGAGAAACTGACCTTGCTCATCACAACAATGGCAACTAGTGATGCTGTGAAGAAGCAGAAACTGCTAATTTCCTCTTTCCATCCTAGTATTCAGGAGCTAATTTGTGGCTGTTGTTAGGGCTGGAGGCTGGGAGTCAAGACATTTGCTTCCCACCTCTTTCTTGAAGCTCTAAAAAGACAGCATAATACACAGTAAAAAATCCTTATGGACAATTAATCTGCCAGTCCCATTTCTTTCTGAGTCTGCTGCTTTTGGTCAAAATTCTGTCTCCATCCAATGGGGCCTGGATAGCCATATTTGAAACAGTTCTCCTGTCTGGGAGCAGAAGCGGCCATGGAGGCAGACCCCGTGCCCCTTCTTATATCACTACAGCTATGGATTCCCATCGGCAAACTCCTTTGTCCCCTCCCCATAACCAGGAGGGAGAAGCTGTCACAGTAGTAGTCTGTGGCCAATGGAGGATTTCATTCTGTTGCCTCCCATAAAGAATCTTGGCACAAAACTTTGCTAAGGGGCTGAAGACTGATTCTGATTAGTTGACTGTCTCCAGGTTCATCCAAATTCCAGTGGGAAATACCTTTTGGCATTCACAAAACATGATGTCAAGAAATTACAGGGTCATGTGTCAACAAAACTGGCCCACTAGTTGTAACATCTGACAAATTCTCAAAGGTGGGATCCCTAAGGGTGAGTTTCTCTCCTTGAGAATGAGGACCATAATTGCTCCCAAATAACCACACCTCACCCACAGACAGAGCAGGCAGCTAGATTTTGAAAGACTGCCAATAGCTGAGAATAGAGGTTCTTTCACAAGGACAGCAAATGATCTGGGGGAAATCCTGTTGTCACGAGTTCAGCTCATTTCTCCATATATCAGTTCCTTGGCAGTCACGGTGAGCTCTTTGCTAGCAGTTTGAACTCTGCTTCAAAGGACTCAGACTCCTGTAATACTGTCCAGATGTATTTCACAAGGTAAATGTTCTGCTGTATTGGAATTGGAAAAGGTTCAGAAAAGAGCAACAAAATGATTAGCGGCATGGAACAGCTTCCATGTGGGGAGAGATTAAAAAGACTAGGACTTTTCAGCTTGGAAAAGAGATGAATAAGGGGAGCTATGATAGTGGTCTATAAAACCATGAATGGTGTGGAGAAAGTAAATAGGGAAGTGTTATTTACTACCCCTCATGACACAAGAACCAGGGGGCACCAAATGAAATTAATAGGCAGCAGGTTTAAAACAAACAAAAGGAAGTATTTCTTCATCCAATACACAGTCAATCTGTGGAACTCCTTGCCAGAGGATGTAGTGAAGGCCAAGACTCGAACAGGGTTCAAAAAAGAACCAGATAAATTAATGGAGAATAGGTCCATCAATGGCTGTTAGCCAGGATGGGCAGGGATGCTGTCCCTAGCCTCTGTTTGCGAGAAGCTGGGAATAGGCGACAGGGGATGGATCACTTGATGATTCCCGTGCTCTGTTCATTCTCTCTGGGGTACCTAGCATTGGCCACTGTCAGAAGACAGGATATTGGGGTAGATGGGTTGTTGATCTGACCCAGTATGGCCGTTCTTATGTTCTTATTCTCCTTTAAGCCTTTTGTGCCAAAATTGAAACACTAAGCCACTAAATGAACTCAAGTTTGGGAGTGAGAGAATGTCAGAGCAAGAATGAGCCCGGCAAAGGCTCTTTGGTCTCTATTCTAGCCTATGAAACACTGCAAATGCTAATGAAATCACTGGGAACCTTGTGTAGGTACCTCAAGATGTTTATTATTTGCTTTCTCTCCTGGGTTCACTTACATCCTAGCGCACTGTTTTATAGAAGTGCAGTAGCAGCAGCATTGTTAAGGTTCAAGTCAGATTTGAATTTAGAGCAGGAATAAAATCTCTGATTTTCACTTTCAGTAGGATTAACATACTTGTGGGTCATCTGAACTCCTTATAGTATTTTCTTGAGGAAGTATTTGGTATTTTTGGCACAGGACATATTTAAATACAATCCCCATCTGCCCCTTTTCATAGTAAAGCCAAATATCCAGGCATGTGAGGTCTGAGTGCTGATACTCATCGGATCTTGCAGAGCCATGGCCTGAACCATAAAGGACTTTCATCCACTTCAGTGTGCAGCGCTCCACAGAGTTATGGGATGGGGAGAAGGCCCGTGAGCAAAGAGATTACTTTATTTATAAAGGCAGCAAAGAGTCCTGTGGCACCTTATAGGACTCTTTGCTGCTTTTACAGATCCAGACTAACACAGCTACCCCGCTGATACTTTATTTATGTAGATGGAGGACGTGTCAATGTGATTCTAAGAACCCCTTCCTCATGTAGTGTAAGTTGGCATACCCCCGCTGGCACCAGTGAAACTATGCCAGTATGAAACCAGCTGAGGATCTGGCCCTGGGAACTCAAGAACAGAGAGATAAGAGCCAGATGCATGATGGTTCCTGATTTACTGGGATTGGGGAACTGAGTAAATCTCCCTTTTTCAGGGGACAGATTCATAAACTGGCTTTAAGAAGAGATCCAGATATATGCCTCTCTGACCAGTATTGGAAGGATAAAATGTTCATTATTTCCTTTACCGTGAATTTAACATATTGTATTTACTTTAATACAGGCTTCCTGGAGTGTGTGGGCTTTAATTTTAGCAGTGGCATGAAAAGTAGCAAAAGGTTCATTAGCCAGAGAGATGAATTGAGCCAATGTCTGAGTGTGTTTGATCTTCTCAATGTGCTACACGTGTCCCCATAGATTTCTGGTGAGAAAATAATGGCATAGATGGGAATTTACTTGCCTGGCTATTGTCCAAGTACGGCTCTTCCAGTTGAGTTATTTTGATGATTAGTTGACTTAAGTCATCCCGCTGAATCTTGCTGTTTTTAATTCCTGCTGCCCTGCAGCTGTGAAAAAGTGAATTATTCTCTGTGGTATCACACTGAGGTGGCGCAGCAAAAATGTCATTCCATGGCCTTTTGTCAGTTATTTTCTTTCCAATTATCTTTAATCCAAACACCCCCCGATAGACTTGAAAGAATAGGCTTTGCTTGTTGCCTAATTCCTTAAGGAGATGCTGCAGAAATATTCCTTGACACCATGCACTAACGATCCTCATTTGGGTGGTGATATAAACTGCCACCGAGTTAATAACAACAGGGCTAGATTTAGATTTGGTTCAGTGATATCTTGGAAGTGTGCACAGCCTCCAACTTGATCATAAGGTACAGAGTGTCACGATGTGTGGCCATGGATGCTCTAGAAGGCTTGTAGCTACTCAGCTACTGCAAGGCTTAGGAAAATCTGGGAGAGAAAGGTACTTTTATTTCCCTGAACACATGGAGTCTAGACTCAGTGGCCACGATTCTCCCCTACCTTGTGCTCTGTGCAGTCATTTAGGGATGCAGAGCAGGTGTAAAAGGCTATCAGATCAGCCTAGAAGTATCTCACACTTACTGTGCACTCAGCTTGCACAGGTGGAAGTGAATAGAAAAGCTATAAAACAGTAGAGAATCAGGCCTCTTTACTCTTAATCTGCAATATCATGGAACATGAGGGGGTCAACAAGGATGTGGATAAATTCAATCCTGTGGATATAGTGTACTTAGATTTTCAGAAAGCCTTTGACAAGGTCCCTCACCAAACGCTCTTAAGCAAAATAAGCTGTCATGAGATAATTTTAACCAGTAATTGGTTAAAAAACAGGAAACAAAGGGTAGGAATAAATTATCAGTTTTCAAAATGGAGAGAGGTAAATAGTGGTGTCCCTCAGAGGTCTGTACTGGGACCAGTGCTGTTCAACACATTCATAAATGATCTGGGAAAGGGGGTAAAAAGTGAGGTGGCAAAATTTGCAGATGATACAAAACTACTCAAGACAGTTAAAACCAAAGCAGTCTGTGAAGAGTTACAAAGGGATCTCACAAAACTGGGTGACAGGGCAACAAAATGGCAGATGAAATTCAATGTTAATAAATGCAAAGTAATACACACTGGAAAATATAATCCCAACTATACATAAAAATGATGGGGTCTAAATTAGCTGTTACCACTCAAGTAAGAGATCTTGGAGTCATTGTGGATAGTTCTTTGAAAACATTTGCTCAATGTGCAGCAGCAGGCAAAAAAGCTAACAGAATGTTAGGAACCACTGGGAAATGGACAGATAATAAAACAGAAAATATCATAATTCCACTATATAAATCCCTGATACACCCATATCTTGAATACTGTGGGTAGGTCTGGTTGTCCCATCTCAAAAAAAGATATATTGAAATTGGAAAAGGTACAGAAAAAAAGATTAATAAGACTGGGACTTTTGAGCTTGGAAAAGAGATGACTGAGGGGGCATATGATAGATGTCTATAAAATCATGACGTGCTGAGAAAGTAAAGAAGAAAGTGTTATTTACTGCTTCTCATAATACAAGAACTATGGGTCACCAAATGAAATGAATAGGCAGCAGGTTTAAAATAAACAAGAAGGTATTCACACAACGAACAGTCAAGCTGCCGAACTTTTTGCCAGAGAATGTTGTAATGGTCAAAAATATAACTGGGATCAAAAAAGAATTGGATAAATTCATGGAGGATAGGTCCATCAGGATATGGACCTGACTTATGAGGCTAGGCCAAGAGAACTGGGATTGTTTACTCTGTAGAAGAGAAGAATGAGGGGGGATTTAATAGCTGCTTTCAACTACCTGAAAGGGGGTTCCAAAGAGGATGGATCTAGACTGTTCTCAGTGGTAGCAGATGACAGAACAAGGAGTAATGGTCTCAAGTTGCAGTGGGGGCGGTTTAGGTTGGATATTAGGAAAAACTTTTTCACTAGGAGGGTGCTGAAGCACTGGAATGGGTTACCTAGGGAGATGGTGGAATCTCCTTCCTTAGAGGTTTTTAAGATCAGGCTTGACAAAGCCCTGGCTGCAGGGCCTGCTCCAGGCACCAGCAAAGAAAGTAGGTGCTTGGGGCGGCCAATGGAAAGGGGTGGCACATCCGGGTCTTCGGCAGCAATTCGGCAGTGGGTCCCTCGGTCCCTCTCGGAGTGAAGGACCCGCCACCAAATTGCCACCGAAGAATAAAGTGGTGCGGTAGAACCGCCACCGAAGTGTCCCTTTATTTTTTGTTTCGCTTTGCCACTTGGGGCGGCAAAAAAGCTGGAGCCATCAGCCCTGCCTGGCTGGGATGATTTAGTTGGGGATTGGTCCTGCTTTGAGCAGGGGGTTGGACTAGATGACCTCCTGAGGTCCCTTCCAACCCTGATATTCTATGATTCTATGATATTAGCCAGGATGGGCAGAGAAGCAAAACCATGGTCTCAAGTGTACCTACTCTCTGTTTGCTAGAAACTGGGAATGAGCGACAGAGGATGGATTGTTTGGCCTGGCATTGGCCACTGTCGGAAGACAGGATCCTGGGCTAGATGGACCATTGGTCTGACTCAGTATGGCCATTCTTATATTCTTAGATTTCCCTCTTCATCTATACAAAATATGAATCATGTCAAGGGGATAACAACTTAAGCAGAGTCCCCTGCAAAATTCAGAGCTGGGTTAGTATCTGTATTTCAAACCCAGAAAAGTTCTGATTTTCCTGTGCTTGACCAGTCATCTGGGTTCTTCAGCACACAGGTCTGACTCCAAACTACCACATTCAGTGAATAGGCTCTGGATCCATTTGCCATATATGCATAGTATATAAACTGAGCTGCAAGAAAATACTGTTGAACAGTTCAACAGCAAATATTTTCTATAACAATTCACACAATTATGTTTTCATCATTTTTTCATGTTTTTGTTGAAAAATGGAAAGTCCAAAACCAGGGGTGTCTCTAGCTTTTTTGCCGCCCCAAACACGGCAGGCAGGCTGCCTTCGGCGGCTTGCCTGTGGGAGGTCCCTGTTCCTGCGGATTTGGCAGCTTGTCTGTGGGAGGTCTGCCAGTTTGGCGGCTTCGGTGTACCCACTGCCGAATTGCCGCCTAATCCATGGGACCGGCGGACCTCCCGCAGGCAAGCTGTCGAAGGCTGACTGACTGCCGCACTCGCAGAGACCAGCAGGCTGCCCCCTGCAGCTTGCCGCCCCAGGCACGCGCTTGCTGCACTGGTGCCTGGAGCCGCCACTGTCCAAAACTAAAAAATGTGTAGCAAACCCCACACCTTCCTCATCTTGAATTTTTGGCTCTTATAATGAAAGCTTGAAAAATTCTGTGAACATTGATATTTCCTCTGCAAATCTCCATTTTGATAAAAGCTATTTTCTGTTGTTATGTACCAGATCTCATAAGGAAATGGATAAAGATAGCTCAGGGTTTTGCAGCATAACCCATGCTTAAAGTGATCATATTTTCAAAATAAAAATAGATAAATCTGGGCACTTCCACGGAGTCTTTCTTTTAGAGTTCAAAATAGTCCTACATGACAAAAATACACTTCAACACAATGTGTGCTGGTGTCAGTACTGCCAGCTTCTGGCTCAAAAGTGTCTTGTGCATATTTCTCAGCCTGGAGGATTTTCCCAGCCGCTTAGAGTTCTGAAGGTGCCTATGATGAATGCAGAAGCAGTGTCAATATATTCACTTTGAGCAAAAGGACAGCTCTGATAGTGGTTGTACAAACACTGCTCATCACATTGAATACTCATTGCACTGGGCTTTGTTTTCTTGGTAAACCCAGAGGAAATGCTACTTGGTGCAGCAATATGTGCTGAATAAACCAAAACCCCCAAAGAGTTTGATGGATGATGACAGCTGGGATATTTCTGGGGACCTAAAAGAATTTCGTGTGGCACCCAGACACCACATGTAAAACTGAGACATCCCCACTAAAACTCGGATGTATGGTTAATTTGCCTATACTGGAGTATAACATATCTTACAAATATCACACTAATCTTATCTATTCATCTAAGGCAAAACTGGCTGGTTTTAAGGGTGACCACTGTACAGTCCAGTAGAAAAAGAGAATAAATGTTAATGGCGCAGATCCCCTGCTGGCATAAATCGGCATCTTTGACAGTTTAAGTGGCAGGTAGCAGCCGTGTTAGTCTGTATCTGCAAAAAGAACAGGAGTACTTGTGGCACCTTAGAGACTAACAAATTTATTTGAGCATAAGCTTTCATGGGCTACAGCCCACTTCATCGGATGCATAGACTGGAACATACAGCAAGGAGATATGTATACATACAGAGAACATGAAAAGGTGGAAGTAGCCATACCAACTGTAAGAGGCCAATCAATTGAGATGAGCTATCATCAGCAGGAGGAAGAAAACTTTTGAAGTGATAATTGAGATGATCCATAGAAGGTGTGAGGATACTTAATAGATTCAATTAGTGTAATGGCCCAACCATTCCCAGTCTCTGTTCAAACCTAAGTTAATTGTATCTCTCTTTGGAGTCTGTTTTTGAAGTTTTTTTTGTTGTAAAATTGCCACCATCAAGTCTGTCACTGAGTGGTTAAAGAGGTTGAAGTGTTCTCTCACTGGTTTTTGAATGTTATGATTCCTGATGTCAGATTTGTGTCCACACTGAATCAAGCTGTAATTGTAATGTGAGTTTCTCATTCGGTTTGAAACAAACATTCATTTTGAGAAAAAGAAAAAAACTAAATAGGGGGAAAAATGAGAGTGAAGAAAAGCTGCTTATTTCTTGTTATCTAACCCTCCAGGATCATATTCAAATTTTAATGAGTTGAGTAATTGGGCCCTATTTTCTATACACCAGTAAAATACCCTTCTATGCCATTAGATGGCTTCCAATTCAGAAACCTGGACCTACTCCCCTTCCCTCGTGACAGCCAGTCATGTGTGAGAAAGGTCAGTCCCGCAAAATAAATTAAACAAGCTCTAGGATAAGGACTTAACTGAGATGGATGCAAGGCTCTCCAAACAGCAAAGGTGATGAAAAGTTCAATCAAAGTAAGATGCAAAAAAAAAAAGTGCTCATTAATATCTGTCTCACCAGGTCACACTCACACCGCTCACCCATATGGTGGGACTGCGTACTTAATGATGTGATCAGAAGTGATATTAATGAGAGAGAACAATACAGCTCACTCTCGCTTCTCAGGCTCTGTTGTCTTATGTGCCCTGTTCATGCTCGTAAAGAAAAAAAAACAAAACCCATCTGCACGAAAGCATAGAGCACAATGGCCACACAGAGAAAGGAGCAACACGTTTCTATCAGGCTCCCTATGTTGATTTCATTCTATCCAGTTTCTGAGCAGCTCTTAGGGCAAGAAAACCCTGTGTTGATACCAGAGGCCCCAGTTGTGGCATGCAAGGACTGGTCAGGATTTTTTCAATGGAACTTTTGGGGGGAGAGGTTTCTCAGGTCCAGGATGGAATTTCTGGTCAAACCACAAGAGAGAAAAAGAACTGGGATGTGGGACACCCAGGTTCAAATCACTGCTCCGATTCAGAATAGGGACTTAAACTTGGGTGACCTCTATCCCAAGTGGGTGCCCTAACCACCAGGCTTGTCTCTCTACTTTATTGCAAAAGGCCTTGGTTTCATCCCAGTGCAAAACGGGGGTGGAATGAAACCTTAACCATTACTTCAGGATGAGAAAACTCTTTCCCATGCAGCTCTAAAGCACGCTGCCTTGCTTTAAGCACGTGAGTAGCCAGTCACATTTAATTCAATGGGACCATTCCTGTGCTTGAAGTCAGGCTATATACTTAAGAACCTTGTTGATTTGGGGTCAGATATGGGCCCAAACAAAATCCCTGGAACTAAACAGCCCCAAACATTGGGTGTGCTCAGATTCTGATCTGAACATGCTGGCTAGGATCCCCTCTATTCCTGCATATGGGGGGCCAGATGGTTGCTTGCTTTTCTTTTCCACTGAGGGGATAAGGGAGATGAGGGTGTCCCTTTGCGGCCCAGCACAGACTACGCACACAGCAACTCTCGGTATGGAGGGGAGGGCCCCTCTCACAGGGCTGCTGGCACCACCGTTCCTTGCCCAAGGCAGGTGGGTCCAGAATGGGCAGAGCCTTAGACTCCATCCCCCAAGGCACCAGCCAGCACAGCAGAGAGTGCCTGCACAATAGAGTGATCTCAGGCTGGCATAGACCAGGAGCAGATTGCTCCCCCGTGTGGAGGAAGCGGGGAATCAAGAAATGAACTGTGACTCTGAAAGTACCTCTACACCTACAGCAGCGTGTTGGTGCAGACACTGTGTGCCCAGGTAGGATGGGTATGAATAGCAGTGTAGACAAGGAAGCACGGCTTAGACAAGTAGAGGAGAGTACCTTCAACAGCTCTCTTCATGCCCACTCAATGCCTCCTGCATCTACATTGATCCTTTTAGCGGTGTAGTGTCCTGCTGCCGCCCTGCTGCCGGAGCCTTTCTCCACCGCAGTGAAAGACTCTAGTATCTGGGAGAGGCTCTGGCAGGTGGGCGGAGGAGGAAACAGGGAAGCACTCTAGCAGTTCCCCACTTCTGGAGCTTTTCCACACGGGCGCCCAGCTGCCAGAGCCTTTCAGTGTCACGTGTAGCTACGCACTGCAGTGCCAAGAGTGGATGTGGCCTGCCTTTCGTTGTGGCACGTAGCCATACGTACCCTACACACCACCATAAGTGTAGGCAAGGTCTTGGAGCCAAGTCGTGCTATGGTCTGCTCCATTGTAACCCGGTCTCACTACACTGCAATGCCGGAGACTCTGCTCAGAGTGAACTGGAAGCTGGGAATGGGTGACAAGGGATGGATCACTTGATGGTTACCTGTTCTGTTCATCCCCTCCGGGGCACTTGGTATTGGCCACTGTTGGAAGACAGGATACTGGGCTAGATGGACTTTATTCTGACCCGCTATGGTTGCTCTTATGTTCTTATGTAGATCCTCAGCTGAAGTTAATGCCAATTTACACAAGCTGAGGAACTGACCCATTGTTACTGGTAGAGACCTAATTCTATTCAAAGGGCTTCGATCTGAACTCATGTCTACCTGTTTCACTCTCAGTTCGGTGAAGTTAGGGCAGTTTTACACCAGTGAGAGCAAGATCAGAATTAGATCCAAAGAGCTCACATTGACTAAAAAGTTTGAGCCTGATTTTTTATTTAATTTCTGCCACCAGATCTATAGCTCCACTGACATCAAGGGAGTTGTGCTGGCATAAACATTTCTCTTGCATTATAAGAAATGTGGGAGGAGCTGATTTTCACACGCACACCCCTTACACTTTGTCTTGTCATTAACACATCTGCAAAGTGGGTGAAAATGCCCCCAGCACAGACTGTCATTTGCTAGGTGTACATGATAGAAGATAGCTGTGGAGAATCAGGTCCTGCAGCTTCCCTCTATGAGGGGCTTGTTTTCCATTCAGATACTAATACTGTTGTTCTTCACCTCTCCTCCTTGCACATGCATTAGCTGACTTACAGCTGACCACAAAAACCTCTGCTGGAAGAACCCACTTGTTGATATGATGCTACAATAAGTGGAATAATGATATAATTATCCATCTCAAGAGCCGCCGGTTTTTCTTTGTTTCCTGTTATTTATTTCTTAAGTTCTGCTCCATTTCCTCTGACATCCTTTCTCTGCCCACAGCTTGATTAGAACAGAAGAATGTGTAATTATCTGATCACGTTTAGTTTCAACTGATTAAAAAAAAAGAAGGTGCTAGCTTAGGACAAAGGTTATTACAATGCATAATTAATTGTCCAATATCATCTTAATCAACATATTTCTGGTTTTAGCATCTTTGCATTCATTCAGAAAGGGGAGGGGGAGTTAAAGAGAGATATTTAATCAACTATGCATGAGTCATCAGAAATGGATTTCTGTAACGGAGGCTTCAATCTGTTATTAGGGGAGTTGAAGTGAAACAACCTTCTTGTAGGGGAGGTAGATTGTGCTAGCTTGCAGGGAACGGACTTACATGTTATTGAACAAAATATTTCAGTCACATGTTCCATCTCCGTCTGCTTAATGAATTGAAGTGTCAAGAAAATGTGAAGAGGCAGCACAGGAAAGCAGAAATGTAATTTAATGCGACATGAATCATTTGCTGGCCAAATGTACAGTATTGATGGGATTCCAGATGAATAGCTGAGATTATGGCTATTGTTACAGGAAACAGCATTTAATTTGTATAGTGATTCAGACATTTAAAGGCAGATTATTAAAAGAACCACCGCAAAGTAAACTTGTCACAATCTTCTAGAAGACATAATTGGCAAAGCAGGAAATATAATTACTTTCAGAAACATAACTTTAAGGCATCTCTGCGTCTGTAATGTTCTCAAGAAAACATACCTGACATAACTTCCTAGAAAACCATGTGGAAACTGCATCTATATGATAGAGATATATGTGACCATTATGCTTTGCCACCAGTTTACATTATTCCTATTCTGCTTTGAGGGGTTTTTTTTCCCCCTGTATTCAATAACAACTCTGTTCTGCTGCACCCGGAATGCCTGTAAGGGGACAACTGAATTCTGATCCACACTGTCCATCCCTTTTTTAACGTATTGTGATTCATATAATGCATTGCACACACCAGACACGTCTTTCTATTTATATTGTCCAGTGCTGTAGCATCTAATTACTGAACAGGTATATTTTTATCTGCACAGCTACGCCATATTGTTCCCATTCCTGTGTTCAGGATCCTATTGGATTTAATCAGAGCAGGATGAGATCCTTTATGCTGCTGAACTTTATCAACCTACCTCTTTAGGTATTTCCAAAGCCTTGTCTGTCGTCTCAGTTATGTAGCTAAGCACAAATCTTATCTCCTTTTTGAAGTTTATTTTCTTTTTACTTTTCTTCTACTCCATCAGTCTTTTCACCATATTCTTCTTCCTCGTGTAAAACAGCCTGATGTTCAAGGCTTGAAATGCGCACACAATTGTATGGCTACTTTGGCACATGCCTAATGTTTATATATACACACAAATGCCCGATGTTGAAACCAGGCATTTGAATGAGTGTTTGCAAACACCCAAGATACATGCACACAATATCAGGTGTTTTATAGACACCTAAAAAAACATATGCACTCCACTTGCTTGCATCTGATTCTGACTCGGTGGCCCGTTCTGTGTGTTATCGCAGAAGTGTTGACTCGCCTCTCCTGTCGGAGTAAATGGAGCAGATTCTCAGATCTTGCTAACCTGGATTGTCCATCTTTCAGCACAAAACCTAAATTCAGCAGTGATTGGTTCCATCACTGACATGTTTGCCCTATGCATTGTCATATCTTGGACAAAATTACTCCATTATTTCTGTTACAGAAATGCCTAGTGTCCTCATTGTGCTAAGGTACTGTGCAAACAATAAGAGACCATCTCGGTCCCAAACAGTCTAAACAGACAGGAGAGAGAAAGGGTGGGAGAGGGAACAGAGGTGAAGTGACTTGCCCATGGTAACACAGGTAGTCAGTGACGGAGCCAGGAATATAATCCTAGTCTTCTGGGTCATACGTTAGTGCCCCGAGCACTGGATCCTGTTGACTCACTAGATGGCACATTCTGCAGGCTTCACTATTCCTGTGTGTGTCACACTAGGTTTGAACTGGTGGTTTGATGTGACAGGAGTGATTGATATTTATTTTTTTCCTGGGTTTTGGTCTTTTGCCCTGTGGCAATAGCAACTGACGGTCCCGGGTTGTTATAATAATCACAACGATGGACACAAAGCGCCTGGTTGAGGCCTGCCGTGAGTGAAAACTCTAACCTGCTTTCATTCATCGTCTGTTTAAAGTGAAAAGAGGAGTCTATTGGGAGGCCCACTCAGATCCCTAGACGCTACTAACTGAGGTCTGCAGCTGTCACCGGAAATGACAGCACACACGCAGCCATGGGGGTGCAGTCAGCATCCAGCTAGCCAAACATGAGTGCCCTTCTGGAATGAATCATCCTTCCCCTTATGTGTCTCCCCCACTGGCCTGTGGGGGAGTTATGCCTGAAACACAGGGATAGAACTACAGAGACCCAGAAGGCCAGTTTCAAAGGAGATGAAAATGGAGGGTTGTCGTTTACACATTGGTGAGTGTAACTGACATTGTAGGGCCAGAAAGGTGGAGCAAATCAACCTTCTGCATGAAGGTATGGAAAGGGCCCATTAAGATAAAGAGGCTGTTCCCTTGTAGAGAAAGTTAAAAGCAAATGAAGGCTCACCAGAGAAAGATTTGCCGGCCTCTTTTAAAACATGGCTTAGAGAATACACTGAAAAGCTATAAAAGGCTTGTTGCACAGCCCCATGATACAATATTGCAGGTACAATAGCCTATCTCTTGAAGCAAACAATGTCAGTGTAATCTCATGTTTAGTGCAGGGGCCAGGATTGCTGGGTTCTGAGCCCATATCTCTCATTCACTTGTCATGTGACGCTGAGCAAATCAGCTTTGCTCTGAATCACGAAAGCACTTAAGTACGTATTTAAGTCCATTTCTGTTAAAGACAGCACTTTTGCAAGTGCATTGACTTCAGTGGGACTTAAGCATGTGCTTAATATTAAGCACATACTTAAGCACAGTCCTGGATAGGGATGTTTTCCTGAAGTGAGGCTTTAATCTTTCTCTTACCCTCACTTTACTCATCTGTGAAATAAACCATTCTTCCCTATCCAACTCAGGGGTGTCGGCAGGCTCAGTTAATTAATATTTTCAAACCACATTGGGATTCTTGGATAAAAGACACTGTAATATGGAAATACAAAGCTGTATTCTGTTTTATTCTTTGGCTTTCAATTTAACTTGAAAGACTACTCTATGTTCAGATAAAAGCTGAATGGGTATAATTGTAGAGGGTCACAAAAATTCAGTATTACAAAAGAACTTACTTTGAATGATAATACTCACCTAACAACATTTCTGGAGTCATTTAATTAACTCCTTCCCTTTAGAGAGTACCTGTAGCTTCATGTTTTCAATCAGGGATGTTTTGATTCTCAGATTAATCAAATTTAAATCTCAATAACTGAGTGTTTCTTTTAGGATACCTGGAAAAATGAAATATATGTCACCTCTGTCAACACTATTATGTAATCAAAAATTCCACAGAAAATATATATTTTTTACATTTTCCTTATTTTTAATATAAGCAAACTACAAAAATATACTTAACGTGAATGTTGATAAAGACATGCAAGCAGAAGTACAACTAATGAGGCCTAATTACTATAAACACCTACTCATGTGACTATTCTGTACTGACATAAGAAGGACCACGGGGTTCATGTTTGCAAAATTGGAACCTTAATTTGCTAGCCACAGTCATTTTGGTTGATTCTGAACTATTGTAGTTAATGGGAATTTTGCATTGACTTCTATGGTAATAGAGTTGGGCTTTTCACAAATCTTTGACTAAAAACCTGCTTCTGAGCGATTCTGGACAACTGCAGCTCTCTTTGCCTTCAGCAGTAGTTATGGATTCTTTGCATCTTTCAGAATCAGGTCCAAAATATGATGTATATGGATATAACATCTATGCTGTCTCCTTTTATCTGTTAAAAAAGCAAAGTACTTTGAACTACTGTTTATTTTTATAGCTGAAGTCAACACAGTTCCTGTTTAGGTGACAAATCTGAGAAACTATCCCAGGCTGAGGTGTGAGTAGAGGAGGTTTTGGAACAAACTGATAAATTAAACAGTAATAAGTCACCAGGACCAGATGCTAGTAAGCCAAGAGTTCTGAAGGAACTCAAATATGAATTTGCAGAACTACTAACTGTGGCATTTAATTTATCGCTTAACTCGGCCTCTGTACCAGATGTCTGGAGGATAGATAATGCAATGCCAATTTTTTTTAAATGATTCTAGAGGCGATCTTGGCAAGTACAAGGCTAATAAGCCTAACTTCAGTGCCAGGCAAATTGGCTGAAACTATAGTAAAGAACAGAATTATCAGACTCAAAGATGAACACAACCTATTAGGGAAGAGTAAACTTGGCTCTTGTAAATGGAAATCATACCTCACCAATCTATTAGAATTCTGTATGGGGGTCAACAACACGTGAACAAGGGCGATCCAGTGGATATAGCATACTTGGACTTTCAGAAAGTCTTTGACAAGGTCCTTCACCAAAGGCTGTTAAGCAAAGTAAGGAGTCATGGGATAAAGGGGAAAGTCATCTCATTGATCAGTAACTGCTTAAAAGATAGGAAACAAAGTGTAGAAATAAATGGTCAGTTTTCCTAGTGGAAAGAGGTAAACAATGGGGTCCCCCAACAGTCTGGGACGTATGCTGTTCATCACATTCATACAAGATCTGAAAAAACGGACAAGTAACAAGGTGGCAAAGTTTGCAGACAATACAAAATTACTCAAGATAATTAACTCCAAAGGTGACTGCAAAAGAGTTACAAAGGGAATTCATAAAACTGGGTGACTGGGCAAGAAAATGGTAGATGAAATTCAGCGTTGATAAATGCAAAGTAATACACATTGGAAAACATAATCCAACTATACATATAAAATGATGGGGCCTAAATTAGCTGTTATGACTCTAGAAAGAGATTTTGGTTAATCCACATCTTGAATATTGTGTGTATTTCTGGTTTCTCCATCTCAAAAAAAGATATATTAGAATTGAAAAAAGTTAAGAGAAGGACAACAAGAATGATTAGGGCTATAGAACATCTTCCATATAAGGAGAGATTTAAAAGACTGGGACTGTTCAGTTTAGAAAAGAGATGGCTAAGAGGGATATGACAGAGGTCTGTAAAATCATGAATGGTGTGGAGAAAGTGAATATGGAAGTATTATTTACCACTTCACATAACAGAAGAACCAGGAGTTACCAGATGAAATTAATAGGCAGCTGATTTAAAACAAACATAAAGATGTAGTTCTTCACACAATGTAAATTGAACTTGTGTTAAAAAAAGAATTAGATACGTTCATGGAGGATTGGTCCATCAATGATTATTAGCCAAGATGGTCAGGGATGCAACCCCATTCTCTGGATGTCCCTAATCATCTGATTGCTAGAAGCTGGATGACAGGAGATGGATCACTCGATAATTGACCTATTCTGTTCTTTATCTCTGAAGCATCTGGCACCGGCTACTGTGGAAAGACAGGATATGGGCTAGATGGACCACTGGTCTCACTGACTATGGCACTTCTTATGTTCTCAGAAATTATGATGAAAAATTCTTTGCAAAACATTTTTATGAATGATTTCATAACATCATTTCACTGGTGCTCCTGATATTTCACATATTTTGATCGTGTCAATAATTTTGGGCAAAAATGGGACCATTTTCACTGAAAAGGATTCATTATGACCATATAAATGTCATGAAAAGTGAGCCAATTCTGAATTTGTAATGAATTCTCATAGTGCTGACCTCTCAGTCATTTAGAATTTCACTGCAAATACATCTGTTAGGATATAGATATTCAGGCCTGTCTGCAAAGGCCTATGCTTTAAGAATTTAGGTGTATTCTTATCACTTAGCTAGTTATACAGGTATAAAAGAAAGAATCAAAATCACTGTCTGTCTGTATAATGGCCTTCTCTTACTGTGACAGTCTGAGGCCTGGTTCTTAGGCTAAGGCCTTCAGCTAAGCAGCAGAGGCCAGCCATAAACTGGGAAATGTACGGTCACATCCTCACATTCCAACCTGGTCACATTGAAATAAGGTGCTATTGGGCTGTTAGGAATACAATCCTGTCCTGATATTCCTATCACCTCTAGAGAAAAGGAAGAGCCTATGAGATGTAAAAGGAAACTTAGTTTGGTAGCATCCTGTCTGGCAAGAACTAACTTAGGAATAGCTGGGATGTGAAATCCTCATTTCTGTATTGTTCTAGCACTGTAGTCTCCAGTTCCCTGTTGTTTGTCTGTATAATCTCTGTCTGGTTCTGTGATTGTTTCTGTCTGCTGTATAATTAATTTTGTTGGGTGTAAACCAATTAAGGTGGCGGGATATAATTGGTTAAATAACCATGTTACAATATGTTAGGATTGGTTAGTTAAATTTCAGTAAAATGATTGGTTAAGGTACAGCTAAGCAGAACTCAAGTTTTACTATATAGTCTGCAATCAATCAGGAAGTAAGGGGGGAATGGGAACAGGGGATGGGAACAGGAACAGGGACACAGGCAAGGCTCTGTGGTGTCAAAGCTGGGAAGGGAGACACTGAGGAAGGAAACTGGAATCATGCTTGCTGGAAGTTCACTCCAATAAACATTGAATTGTTTGCGCCTTTGGACTTCGGGTATTGTTGCTCTCTGTTCATGCAAGAAGGACCAGGCAAGTGAGCGGGTGAAGGAATAAGCCACCTAACATCACACAGCTATAATCAGAAGGATCATTGGCGTGACAGCAGGGAACTGGACTTAATGACTCAGGAGTTCCTTTCCTGTCCTATGTTCCTATATTCCTAACCTATCAAAGCATCCTTCACTTGTTTTTAAAAATGTTTCCTTGTGTGACTTAGCAAAGTAACTTCTATTGTATAAGCAAAAATTGGCAAGGACTAAGAGGCCATTGTTCATTTGTTTATGCAACTGAATACTCAGCAGAAGAGCTTTATTTTTGGTTGGTATTTAATATTATTCCACCTGCTTGAAAAGAAAAAATGTAAAGTTTTTCGATAAATGACCTGAATTCTAGATTTTGTTACCCTAACTTTATACTTTGTTTAACCAAAACAGAATTGTCGGGGTATAAGTTAGCTTTGGGAACCATCAAAGTTAGAGCATATCTCCTTTTCCTCTGGAAGCATGAGCTTTTCCCATTTCAGCCAAAGGAGAATGTCTACTAGCTATTACTGGAATAAAGAATGTGTCACACAAATGAGTGGTTCTGCTTCCACGCAGTAGATGCAAGTAGTCCATGCCCACACTCTGCAGTTCATTACATCATTTTGTATATAACTTCTAAATCAATAAAGTTATGTTATGCTGCCTACAGCAGCTGTACTTTAGTCGGCCTGTGTTTGTTTTGCAGGAGCAAAATGCTGTCACAAAGTAAAATCAGAACTATTACATGAGTCCATCCAACTTGCCAGTTGAAGAGTAAGATGTGATAGTAAAATTGAACCAAGGGAAAGATGAACACTAGAGCTGTGTGAATAACGGGTTTTTTCCGTTTTGCTGGCAATGTCAGAAGAGGAAAATAGATATGGGCCAAACCAAAACCACTTTTTTTTCAAGTCGTTGGGGAATTGAAAAGTTGGAAAAAGAACTTTTAGATTCAAATGACAATTTTGAAACAAAGTTGTTTTGAACTCAAAAATGGAAGCATTTCAGTTTTGACATTGTCTAAACAAAATGTTTTAATTTCCTCAGCAATGTCGTTGTGGTTGTTGTTCTTTCACTGAAACAAATCAGTTAAACAGAGATGACTTTGCAAAGTGGTTTGCTGTCACCACCTCTACTTCGTTGTTGAGAAAAAGTTACGGTCATAAATTTCCCCACAGCACTAGTCAATACTCGTGTGTTAACCACACATGGCACAAATTGCTTGTGAGTTCACTGGTTTTCTTTCCCATTTGGTGGCTGGGAGAAAAAGGGAACTCTCCTTTCATTTTATAATCAAGCAAGACCACAACTAAACATTGTATTAAATAAACAGCATTTTCCTAAGATCAAAGGGAGTCGGCTACGGTAGAGCTGTGCATATAACTGAGTTTTAGGTTCATTGGCAGCCCTGAAAAAATAGTTTTAAAAATGGTTTGAGTGAAACCAAAAGCAATTTTGGAGAGAACTTTCAGTAAATTGAATTACCGATTATTTATACAAAGTGGAGAGAAACACACACTACAGTACCCTAGTGGTTCCCACTTTCACCTCAGGTGGGAAAAGCAGGGATCCAGTTCTTGCTCCAAAGTGGGGATATCAGTCTGGGCTTCCCACATCCCAACTGGAACCTCCCATCCTCCGGTTTTGTGAATGGCACCTACAATCCCTCTTTGACTACAGCCCCAAAAAATCAATGTTTCATTTTGATAATGAACCACTTTGATTTCAATGGGCATTAGGAGCCTACATACCTTTGAGGGTCTAGGCCCATGTGACCTACAAGTCTACATGTTTTTGTAAAGCCCACTAGGTGTCTATCTCCATCTTTAGGCACCTAAATAGTATACCTTTGTAAAGCAGGCCACAATGCATGTAGCTTGTAGAAATTAGGCAACAAGTCTTATTTGATGTCTATAGTGCCCAACTGTTCAGCCACAGGTAATCACATTGCTTTGAACCTGCCAGTGTGTGTGTGTTTGTATCTCATTGCCTTCTACTAGACAGAACCAAGCCTGCTGAACTGTGTGTCATAAGTCCTGTAACAACAGTTAATGGCGATTCCCCTCTAGCTCAAGCATCTGCTTGTGGAGCACCATGAAGTTCTAAGTAGCCAGAGCATGCAGGACAGTGACAACTTTGAGGGCCCCGCCAGAGATTTAATTCAAGGACCGAAGGCACCATTATGATTCTCTAGTCTAACCTCCTCTGACAATGCATCCGAAGAAGTGGGTATTCACCCACGAAAGCTCATGCTCCAAAACGTCTGTTAGTCTATAAGGTGCCACAGGACTCTTTGCTGCTCTAACCTCCTCATAACTCAGGCCTGCAATTTCTCCCAGTGATTCCCTGTGGTTGAGCTACATAATAGCTCCTGCAGCAGGTATAACAATATTTTATCACAGTGTAGAAGGGCCAGAGCCACAAACTGTAGATCCAGACCTTGATCTGACTTTAAAGTTCTGGCTGTTCCGATCTAGGATTTTCATTTGAGCCCATCTACTGTGGTTGACACCTTTCTAATTCCTGGTAAGTGGACCCCCAAGGCCCTGTCCCTTGTCCCACCTCTTCCCCCAAGGCCCCTCCCATTCTCTGCCTCTTCCATTGAGACCCCACCTCGTTCCCCACCTCTTCCCCCAAGGCCCTGCCCCCATCACTCACTCCTCTTCCCACCTCCCCTTGTTGCTCACTGGATCATCTCAAAGAGCCTGCTGCAGGTAGGAGACTGCTGCAGGTAGGAGACAGACCCAGCTGAGCAAGGGCTGGCGCAATGACCCAATGCCTCCCCCACTCCACGGTAACAGAGCTTTTGGTTCAAGTGCCATTTAGGATTACCGTGTCCCTGAAAATTGGGCACCTGGTAACCCTAAATGGCACCCGGACACAGAAGTAAAAAAACAGACTGTCCGGGTAAAAATCAGATGAGAGGCAACCTATAAAATATAAAAAATAAAATAAAATGCCTATTATTTTTCACTCTTCTTTGGCTAGCTAATGTTGGATATTTTGCTGTAGTTGTCACAGACCTGGCTGCCAGCTTGTTCAATATATATTTTTCATGGCCATGTTTGTGCATGTGATGTATGCGTTACACAGTATGTTAACTTAGTATAGATTGAAGACTAAAGAACGGATTTACTTGACAGATCAGAGCAGCTTGTTTAATCAAAGGTGTTAGAAAGCGAAGGGTTAGAGAAGAAAGGTTTGCACTTGAAAAAGGGACAGGTTTTTGTTGTTGTTTTAAACTGGCACTTGCCCAGCTGTTACTGAGAGGATGAACTCTTCAGAGAATGAAAGTTATTTGTATGAGGACTGGGCTGGAGGGAGGGGAAGGAGGGAAATGTAATGGTCAAACAAGGTATATCAATATATATGGCTTGTAATGACTGACAGTCAGGCTTAATACTCCGGTTACTCACTTAGCTACTGATGGATATGGGCATCCTTTGGTTATATAGTTGCTATACATATAAAGAAAGGCTGACTATGGTTAGAATAGAGGAATGGGAGTTCCATTCCTGGCTCTACCCACTGGAGTCATATATCTCAGGAGTACGGGATTGGGGTGCAGGGTGCAGGCTCTGGGAGGGAGTCTGAGTGGAGAAGGGGTGAGAGGCTGGGCTCTGGGAGGGAGGTTGGGTGGGGGAGGGGTTCGGGGGTGCAGGCTCAGGGATGGAGATTGGGTGCTGGGTGCAGGCTCTGGGCTGGGGCAGGGGTCAGGGGCAGGAGGAGGGGGTGGGGTTCCAGGCTCTGGAAGGGAGTTTGGGGGCAGGAGAGGGTATGTGGGGAGGGGGTGGGGGGGTGCAGACACTGGGAGGGGGTCGGGGGATGCGGCGCTTACCTGGGGCTCCAAGACAGGGCAGGCCGGGGGGCCTCAGCGCGCTGCTGCCCCCAGGCACCACCCCCGCAGATTCCCATTTGCTGAAGGGGTGCTTGGGGAGGGGGCAGCTTACGGAGGCACAGCCCCACCCCAGCCCACCCTGGGGCTGCAGGGAGGGGCCGGCAGCCATGTGGAGCAAGCGTGCAGGAAGCCGCTCAGCTCTGCTGTGCTGCCAGTGGTGGGCAGGGACCCAGGCCATTTTAAATCACCCAGGGGACGCTTGATGGGGTGAGCACCTGTGGGCAGCAGGCAGGGCCAAGGGAGAGACCTGTCCTCAGAATTGCTGGATCCCCGCAGGACACATTGGAGCAGTTCTTGGGCTGCAGATGGCCCATGGGCCAGGACTTTGAGACCCCTGATCTAGCTCAATATCTTGGAATGACCTAACAGCATCTCTTGTAGAAAGGTATCCAGCTTTGAGTTAGAGAGGAGGATTCCTCACATGTCTTGGTAAGATGTTATAACAATTAATAGCCACACGGTTAACATACTGCGTCTTCTTTCTAGTTTGAACTTTGTTGACTTCAACTTTGCAGCCACTGTGATGTCCTGGTGCACTCTGTGTCTTGAATTACCCATGTGCAGAGTGAATGTAAAACTCTACCATTCTGATCAGCTGTAATAGCTACCCAGGGTGTAAGGCAGTTGGGCATAGATCCCTGGGAACCTCTCTGTGCCCCAGAATAGTCACCTGTGCAATGGGTATAATCAAGGCTAACATTATGCCAGGCTCATGCATGAGTAATTCCCTGATAGCTGATCTCCCTGTGCAGCGCTGCATAATTGCCCTTCTGCATGTGACCTTGTGGAGAACATTCCCTGCTCTGTGTTGAGGTGAGAACCTCCTGGCCAGCAGCGTAGAGGAAATCCTTTCTCCACGGAGGCAGCGGGAGCAAAACATTAGTCCCCTCTTGGGCTCTGATCCTCCACTTCTCTGCACCTTGGGTAGCCACTGACATCAGTGCCAAGCTGGTGTAAAATGCTACCAGATCAGAACACTTCACTCTTCCCTGGTGTAAATCACTACCCAAGGTTCAGGGAGTCAGACGATCCAGCCTTCCCTCTGACTGATACAGGCCTGTGATCAGCATGTTGCCTGATCTATGGATTATGTGTTAATTCTATTGATTACTTAAGATTTCCCAGTTAACACTCTGAGGTTAGGTTCCTGTCCCAAGATCAGGCCCAGTATTAAAATTACTGGTTGGATGGGAACCTATAGGCTACAAGCAGCAGCAGGGAGGTGACCCCTGCAGAGTAGGCATTGCCCTGCATCCCGCCCCCAGCCCATAACATGGTGCTGATGGTAAATGAATGTTTTTGTCCTTTGCCTTTTTCAGAACATGATAGTAACAATTAACCATGGGAAGCAGGAAATAATATTATGTATATTACGGTAGCACGTAGAGATCCAAGTTCAGGTCTCCACAGTTGCACATAAAGCCCAAACCAAGTTCAGGTCTCCATTGTGCTAGGCTGTAACAATGCATTGTAGGAGACTACACTTGTCTCAAAGAGTTTACAATCTAAATAAACAAGAACGGCATGGGTGGTGTGTGACTCTTCCATTTGGGGAGGCTGGGTGCGCCCGGACCATGGTCCTGCCCCAAGGCCCGTCCCTGCTCAGCCTCCTCCCCCACAAAGCTCCACCAATGCTCCACCCCCTGGCCTGGTTGAGCCTCTTCCCCGTAAGGCCCCCCATTCCTGGCCCCTCATGACTCTTCCCCGAGGCCCCCCCCACCTGCCGCTCGCCCCTCGTCGTCCCCGCCCTCCCCCGGCCCAACTGCGCGAAAATCTACCGGACACCCCGTAGGCCACTCCTCCCTCATCCGCCTCTGCACCGCTTCCTCAGCCCCTACCCATCAGCCAGCCACTCATCGCTCACGCATGCCTCTTTGCCCACTCCCCCAGGTCCCCATCCCCAACTGCCTACCAGCCGGCCAGACGGCTGGCCACTCACTGCTTGTGCACGCCTCGTTTCCCTCTCCCCAGAGGCCCCCATGTGGGTGGAGTGGGGACGGGAAGAGGCAGAGGGAAGATGGGGCCTCAGACGGGGAGGAGGACAAGCGGGAGTGAGGCCTTGGGGCGGAGCACGGGCAAGGACACAGTTGGGGTGCTCTTTCGGCTGTGGCGTGCTCCAAAGGGGGCAGGCTGGCTGTTTGGGGAGGCTTAGCCTCCTCTGGCCTCTTATACCTGTCGACCATGAAGAAAGGCAAACAGTGGGAGAAAGAGATACAAGATACAAATAGAAGATGGCATCGAGAGATTAAATGACTTTGCCAAGGTCACACAGGAAATCTGTGAGAGAGTGAGGAACCAAGCTCACATCTCTTAAGTCCGAGTACAATGCTTTAACCAGATTTTCAAAGGTATTTAGGCACCTAAGGAGTCAGCTAAGATTATTCACATGCTCAAAATCAAGAATTTAGTACCTAGCTGGACCAGGGCCATAATGAATTATTAGGACTCAGTGAGGTTTGTCTCAGAAATAACAATTGTAATATCATTGGTGAAACATTACCTAATGTTCTTGGATGGAAAGATAACGAATAAAAATAAATAAACCGAGCTCCTTTACTTTTGATCAACAGTTGATATTTCATTTCTGAATTTGTGTTGGTTCAGCCAGCAGCTTATTAGTCATTTCACGTTTTCCAAAACCCTTGTTCTGTTTTTAAAAAAAGTTGAGGACTAAATAACTGGAGTGAAAAAGAGATTACAAAATGTTTCTTTGTTGTTAACAAGATAATGTAGGTAACAGCATTAATGTTGCTCTGAACAAGGGATGTTCATTAAACCCTCCTGTATATTGGTTTAGTCTGAGCTACTGGGCCCAAAGTATCTTTTAATATTATATTTTTCTTCATAATGATCATGACTAACATGTTCTGCTACTTAATAATATTTCATTCAAGATTACAAAGTTCGTTATACACACAGGAAGAGCTGGCACGCAGCATGAGACAGATTCTCAGTAGTGTCAACCCATAAGTTTAAAAAGCATTAGTCAGACACCAAAAAATCATTAAACTTAAAAAAACAAATGTGTTGTTTATTCTGGCTTCTGATTTTCTTTAATTTCTCCTGCTTCCAGTGTCAGTGCTGCCGGCACATGCAATTTTACAGTGAATAACATGATTTTGACCCCTACATCAATATTGTGTGCCCCCCCCTTCCATATCAGTTTGGTGCGTCCCCTTCAGCTCCCACAGCTGCCAGGAGGCCCACCCTCATCTCTGTTCCTCCTGTAGCTATGGAGGCTTTTCACCCCTTATCAGACCTGAGAGGGCAGCTCAAGGGATTCTTCACCCCTCCCCCAGGCCTGAGTTAGGAGGGGGAAGCTCAGCTGTAGCAGGGATCCCCTTCTCCCCCTTCCCACGCTTATTGTTACAGGGATGGAGAAGGAAGGGGAGAGGAACAGAGCAGGGTGACCCATTTTTCACAACAGCCAGCTCTCCTGGACTCCTTTCCCCCTCATGTTATTCTCCCAGGGGATCCTGCCCATCAGTTTCCTGAGGGATTCAAAGTCTGCTTTTCTGAAGTCCAGAGTCCATATTCTGCTGCTCTCCTTTCTAACTTGTGTCAGGATCCTGAACTCAACCATCTCATAGTTACTGCTACCCAGGTTGCCACCCACTTCTACGTCTCCTACCAATTCTTGCCTGTTTGTGAGCAGCAGGACAAGAGGAACATGGCCTCTAGTTGGTTCCTCCAGCATTTGCACTAGGAAGTTGTCCCCAACGCTCTCCAGAAACTTCCTGGATTGTCTGTGCGCTGCTGTGTTGCTCTCCCAGCAGATGCCAGGGTGCGCCTCCCCTCACCAAAATGTTTGTAATGTAAATAATCTGTGGGGATGATAAAGCTAAAGAGATCATAATGATTGCCCAATAAATTTACATTTCTATTGATAAACATGCCTTAGTTCTTTATAGATACCTGAGAGGGCCTTACATTTTCAAAGAAATGCACCGAATGCATTAATGTGAAACAAAAGAGACGTTTAAAGTTAAACATGCAATCTCTGTTAAAATGACATTAAGGGTCTGAGTTCAACTGACAAAAGGAAGCAAATTCCACATTAAAGCTGCTACCCTGTCCTTAATTCACCTCGTTATGTCTACCTATGTTATTACAGCTTATGTAAACTGGCACTAAATCTTTGGTGAGCCCAGCAGTACCTTGGCCCAATGAAGTGACTTACGGTTGCATTTGCAGTTGCAAGGTGGAATTTTCTTGTTTCCACAGATTAAAGTCAGACCTTTAAATGTTATGTCGTTTTCAATATTTTCTTTTCTAAAGGTCACAGCAAGCAATTTCCAAAAAAAGATGAAGTTTGTTTTTTTTAAATAATCACCTGCCTTTGACAGGTTAGCTCTTTTTTTTAATTGGGGGCTACATTGGATGCATAGATCTCACCTTTAACTGGCTACTTCGAAGCCCGGAGGTCATGTTTTTTGGACCTAACTATTGATTTTAATCATTCAAATATAAGACGTGGGCATCTGACTTTGAACACTGGACTTCCCATTGTGCTGTTGGGATGTCAGAACATGAATGAAACTCCTGCAGTAAATAGCCCCAGCAAACACCTGCTATCTCTGAGCAACACACTTTGTGGAAGACTTGGATTCTCTCTACACACAGGATTGAGTAACACTTATTTGTGTGGCTGGGAGTTGTGCAGTCTCTTGGAGAGAAAGGGAGCTTGCTGCCCCACTCTATTCACTCCCTATCCTACATCTCTCCCAGAGGCCACAGAAGTAACCTCTAGGTAAAACACCTAGGTGGAAAAGACGAGTGTGCCCGGCCAGCCATTGGCCAATACACAAACAAGCAAACTTTGAGTTGGAAGAACTGTTTTGCTGTCCCATGTAACCAGGAAGGATCACGGAGAACCTGTCCATCACATTACTGAGGTTTCCCCAGTAACATTGTGGGCTTCCCTCATTCTGTTTAGACAGAATCAAAAGGGGATTGTAAGGCTGATGGGCCACCCCTCCTTGAGCTCAGCAAGGCAGATGTCCTTGGTATGCCACAGAGACAGGAAGGATGGTCTTGTGGTTAAAGCACAGGACTGGGACTCAGGGGGAAAAAAACATTTTCCATTCCTAGGTCTGCCACAGACTTCCTATATGGCCGTAAGTTCTTTGTGCCTCAGTTTCCCATCTGTGAAATGGGAATAAGAGTGATTCCTTTCACATACCTTTTGTCTGTCTTCTCTATTTAAGCCGTAAGCTTTTTGGAATGGGCAGGCTGTCTCTCATCATGTGTTTGTACAGCACCCTGAAGGTAGAAGCCTTGGTCGGGACCTCTAAGCACTACGGTAGGCTTGTCTATATGCAGAGTTAGCACATGGCAAGCTAGGGTGTCAATCTAGAGCACACTAGCCTGCTGTGCATTAACTGACTAAGAGCAGGTCTACACTATGGAAAAGTTGATCTAAGCTATGCAATTTGAGTTACATTAGTAACGTAACTCAAGACGACATAGCTTAGATCTGTGTACTGCGGGAGCCACACTATGCTATGTCAATGGGAGATGCTCTTCTCACTCCAGTGGAGTACCAGAGTCGATGGGAGGGAAATCGGCAGTCGATTTAGCGGGTCTTCACTAAACCTGCTAAATCGATCACTGGTGGATCAATCCCTGCAGCGTCGATCCACTGGTAAGTGTAGACAAGCCCTAAGGTACATAGAGGTGTTGTGGAATCCCTGTCACTGAAGGTGTTTAAGAACAAATTAGACAAACATCTGTCAGGGATGGTCTGGTGCACTTAATCATGCCTCAGCATGGGTGGGAGGATGGATGGATTAGATGACTTCCTGAGGTCCCTTGTGTCCCTACATTTCTATGAATCTTTGATTTCATGCAGGCATAGCCAGATGTGATTTGCCTACAGGAAGCCATAATGGAAAATAACATGCTTTTTTTCATTGTTTCATGTTCTCTGTGTGTATATATATATATATATATATATGTATATATATATATATATATATATATATATATATCTTCCTACTGTATTTTCCACTGCATGCATCCGATGAAGTGGGCTGTAGCCCACGAAAGCTTATGCTCAAATAAATTTGTTAGTCTCTAAGGTGCCACAAGTACTCCTGTTCTTTTTGCAGATACAGAATAACACGGCTGCTACGCTGAAATATGCTTTTTTTCCTCTCTCTTAATAGTCTTCCTTTCTCAGCCCAGTTTTGCCCAAACTCAACAAAACTACATCCCTCACTGAGAGCTAATCAAAACTATTATTGCTCCATACTCAGATAACTTAAGCAATAGCTGCAGGATTTTTTTTCTAAACGTTCTAAACAAATTTGTTTACCTCTGGGCTTAAGCATGAGAAATTTCAGCTCAAAGTGTCTTGGGTTTCCAAAGTTATAGGCAACTGAAAACAGCCTTAGCACAAAAGGGTGTCAGCAGCCATAGTTGCATCATTGCTAGCTTAATGCTAGCTTAATGCTTAATGCTAGCTTATGCCATGTACACAGCGGTTAAATTGATTTAAATTAAATTGAAATCACCTGTGGGCAGAGAACTTTTGTGCCAAATTCTACCTTGATGAAAATTTAAAAAGAGTTGTGTGTTAAACCCCTAGCAAATGGGGTTTTATAATGGAACTTCACTACAGTAATGCTGCAAGGCCCTGCCATATGAACACCTAAGAAAGATCATCTGCTGTGGCGTGGTCTAGAATCCAGACCTTCCCTCTCGTTGCATGGACTGCACACAAAAACATGCAAGAAACCAACTGACATTAGTAATTAGAACCTCCCTTGCAAGAATAAACTGACAGTACCTTGGGCATTTCCAGGTCATTCCCTTCAGAAGTACATAGCCTCTTTCCCACAAAGGCTTCAGTCCAGCCTCCCATTATCTTACCCAAAGGGAAGAGCATGCCAGAGGAGCTACTCATTTTTAGTCAACACAAGTTGGGATCTATAGGGAAATTTCTCAAATTATCTATAATGTATTTGCCAACAGTGTGGGAGCAGTCTTGCAACTCATCAGGGATTCAAGGACTATAAAGCACTGTCAGAATATGAACTGGGATCTCACTCTGAAGAAAACAAAAATGCAAAGCCCAGATTAAACGAATTCAGAGCACCTATTTGGTCCCCAAACTGATACCACCACGTTAGTCAGATCTAATAAAGGATTTCATCTAGATACCTTTTCATAGCAGTCAGTGCTGTCCTTGGTTAGACAAGGGAGTTGAAGTCAGGACTGCTGGGGAATCTAAGCCTGGCTCAGCCACCAGGTGACTGTGGACAAATCCCTGAACCACTCTGTCCCTCGGTTTCCCCCTCTGAAGAAAGAGGGGAATAATCATCCTTGCCTCAGCCATGTGTTGGAAGGCTTATTAATAAACACTTTGTTAAGGGATTTTCATAGTCGCCTAAGGGAGTGTTCAACTCCTGTTCAAACTCAGTGGAAGTGGGTGCCTAACTCCCCTGGGATTATTCAAACTCCCAGCCTATATAAATGCAATACATTGGTTATAATTTTGCATTTCAAAATTAGAACACTCTGAGGTCTTTAAATGAAAGATACTGTGGTCCTTCTCCATTGACTTCAACGGGCTTTGGCTCAAGCTCCTGGTGAAAACCACTAATAGTGAAGTGGGTTTTAATGAAATTCTGCGGGAAGTGAAGGAGAGAGAAAGTAATAGATTGCTTTACTGCACAGAATTGTGACACTTGCATTAACACTTAGAGGGAACTTTGAAGCCTACAGTGAGCATGTTCTTTGGGGAGAAAAATGAAACTGCTTCTCTGTGGAGCAAATCTTGAGGCCAGCAGCAGATAACCCAAAGGACAGAGCCATGCTGCCCAGCTCCCTGAAGATCAGGGAGTTCCTTCACCCTGTGGTATCAGACCATTGCCAAAGTCACTGCTGCAGCGGCAAGAGGGTGCCTCTCTGGTCTCAGAGAGGCTGAAGAGAATGAAAGGGGATCCACATTATCTGAGCTTTACCCCCCATGCCCATGAAGCTACCCAGTTCTGCAGTCCAGCATGCACTCTCCACTTCCAACTCACTCCCCGTTCAGTTGCTCCTTGAGGATGCAGTTCTTGCATCTGCAATGCTGGTAGCCCTTAAGCAGCTCCACAACTAGACAGGAATCCTTATTTCTTCCTACATGCCTGAGAACCTGTGGGAGGACTAGGAACACTCCAGCACGGTTTGATCTCAGGCAATTCACTAATGCCAAATTCAACCCTGATATTAGCAAGAGCATTTCCGTTAACTCCAAGGATGCTGCACCCATGTACAGCAGAGCTGAAATCTATGCCTATTCTCTATGCCACATTTTAGTTCCCCTCTCTGTAGAATGGACATAACAATACCTACCTATTCCAGAGGGCCCAAGTCTACCACCTTCACTCACACTGAATGGGCCCATACTCCCCCAGAGGGAGCTGATAGAAACACAGCTGTCTGTTGTCTTGCCTTTATTGTTCTAGATGCAAAACTGAAACTGACACAAAAATGAGGCTTTACGCTGGGGAGGGATGGTGTCCTCAAACATTTACGGGGACAGGACATCAAAGTCATCCATCTTCATTTAGAAAACTTTCTATACACATAAGTGTTATTGTTTACATGGCTAACATGAAACACTATATAACCTAACTAAAAATAGTGGGTGGACTACCACAGACTTAAATTGCAAGGGATCATTCTGCCCTAGAATAGCAAGTTACTAACTAAACAACTTATACATTCAGCCACCCAACTAGTTTTCCCACTCTTGGGATAAAGTGGTGACGGCAATGCAGCAGTGTCCTGAAAAACAGATAAGGAGACATCTGGATCTGGTACAGAAGGAACTTTATCTGGAACCAAAATTTATTCCAACAAGTTGTCGAAATAGGAGTTGTAACAGAAGGAGGATGTCAGGGAAAGAAAGGATTGCACTGGGGGAAATACCCAGCCACTGGCCTGGGCCCCAGCATAGGTGGGTTCAATGCCTGGCCCTGCTACACATTTCCTGTATGATTTTGGGCAGTTTACTTAATCTCTCTGTGACTCAGTTCCCCATCTGTACTATAATAGGCCCATTCTACTTCAGTCTGTTTTGTCTACTTATAAGGTGTCCAGGGAAGGGACTGTTTTTTACTATGCATCTATAGTGCACAACTGGGTCTTGATTTGGACTGGAACTTCTAAAATGTTATTGTTAACAGCTTTTGTAAAACAAGAATATTTATGTTATTTTCTTAGGCCCTAAATTCAGGTGTTAAATGACTGTGTCCCTTTAAAAAGACTTCAAAAGGAGATTCAACTGACACACAGTAAATTCTACAGTAAAATGCTACAGCACCCGATAAGCTACTTGGTTTTGGTTCATCAGAGACTGCAGGCTCTAAAGTTTGTTTCTCCAGTCACAGGTATTCCCAGCCATTGGTTTGAATTCCAATTAAAAAAAAATCATGTGTAGATTCTCATTTTAAAGAAATAGTTCTTGATTTCAAAAGAATGACTTAAAACTGATTTTAAGAGTCTCAGGAACAATCAACCATTCACCTTGCAGCCCTGGCTGTAAAGCGGATACATTGTGTTGCTAGGTATTTTTAACATAGGGAGTGCCTGGTCCAGTGGAACTGACTGTTCTCAGGTTCTCCCATTGTTCCATTTCAGGGTGTTGAGATGAACCCCCTCCTGGGATGAAATCTTGAATAGTCCAAAGTGGGAGCGAGGCTCCAGAAATCGGAGTGGAAGCTATAAAGAGACCATGTAAATTGCCGGCGATGGAAAGCACAGGCATAGTTAAAGGAATGATGGAAACTCATTTTATCTCAACTAAAACAACCGTTGTTTGGGGCTTCTCAAGAATACTGAGGCCTGATTGGCAGGGCCTCCGTCTTTGGGCTGAGCACAGAAATGGGGGCGGGGGAGGAGCCAGGTATCACCTCCATTATTCTCAAGACTGTCCAATCCGCAGTAAATCAGCCTCAGCTCTGTCCTCGGTCGCTAGCCTGTATAGATCAATCTGGTCCCTAGTCTCCCCCTCACAACAATGAATACACCTGAGGGACTGCAGACTCCTTACATACAAATATATGATTTAATCCTCTTCATTTTTAACTGAGCAATGCCAGTGATTTGTGTGTGGCAGAGAAAGCCTGGGTAGCTCTCCTTCAGCTCTGTCTGTTTTCTGGCTCCATACACGCTAGGAGTTCCCAGCCAAAGGAAGGTATTTTTTCTTCTTCTTCTTCCCCATATTGTTTAGAGGTTCATAGTGTTATTTGCTCAGTATCACTGCAATTTGGAGGGCCCTGTTCTCTATTACCTGGTTAGGAAAAAGCTCTATAAAGGGGTTCATTGACTTATAGCTAGGTCTGGGAATTAGCTCTCTCCCCATCTGGCAACCCCTGCCATCGGTTACTCTCACTGTGACCTCTACATCTCCCCTTCTCTCTCCCTCCATGACTCAATCTTCCGGTGAGACTGCTATATAGTCCCCTCCTACCAGGGTAACAAATGTCCACAGGAAAACTGTCCTGATATCACCTGGGATGTACTTTTGTTCCACCTCTAGGTCCTCTGCCACTTCCCAGTGGCTGGTAGGGAAACCCAGACCCTCCTGCTACTTTGGATTCCAGCCCAAGGACCCTATGACTAGCAATCCCAGGTCTGCTTAGTCTTAGATCCTGTTACTGTTTCTCTGGGTTCCTTCCTACCCCACCTCTCTTCCTCCTTGCCTATCTCTGCTTTACCGCTGGAGCTTCCTCCACTACTGCTACTTCACCCCTCTAGGCCTCTTCTCAGACTCTCTTGTCTAGGCCAGGAACCCAGGTTTTACTGTCCCCTTGGATTGCCTCCTTGTCCCTATCCAAATCCCTTTCCCTCTAGGGAGTGACTGCAAACCTCCTTCCTACAGCCCCTTCCTGCTCTCACCCCCTGGTTTTATAATCCTATCCCCATCTCCTCCCCAACCTGAACTTCATCTGCTCTATCAATCCCTGGTTCCCCTCCAGGTGCAGTATCTAAGGTTAATCGGCCCTTCCTGGCCCACATTAACCTGCTCAGGGTTTGTGTTGAGCAGACACCCCATCATAGGCTCATTTTGCCTGACTAAAGAGTGGTGGGTAAGGTCTATAGTGACCTCAGGCTGAAGCTTCAAGACAGCACAAGGCCTGGTCTACACCTAAAACTTGGGTCTACCTGGCCACACCACCCAAGGCTAAGAAAAAAGTGCATGCATGGAGAAGAAGGGACATGGTTTGTTAAACAAAGAAACTTGGGTGGAGACAGAGGTTTCAGGAGACGGGATAATGGCTTGGGTGAGGCACTGGAGACAGAGGCTTCAGGAGACAGGATAATGATTCCTGACCTGAGCTATCTGTAAGAGGGAGTTACCTTTGTGCCATTTGTTATCATCCTGGTTCAAAGAAACAGGCTTGAGGTCATTTTGTGAATAAGCAGATTACACTAAGGAAATATCTGACTGCGATTTCTGATCCAAATGGGAAACTGACCAGCAAAGCCCCAAATATCTGCACATGCTCAGCAAATGGTCAACACCATTGTGTAAGGTAGTAACACACCCTGGATAAAAATCAGAAAAGCATATGAAGTTTGACTCATGGAGCCTGATCCTGCATGAGTGAAGTCAGTGGAAATGTTGCTATTGACTTCAGCGGGGCCCACTGCATTTCATGCACATCCTTTGCTGGGACGTGAACAGTGTTTGCATGGAGCAAGACTTCCCAAATCCATTCACACCCTGAGTGTTGTGGATCCCATAGACCTCAGGACAAGGGAAGTGCAGGGATATTTCTGCATGAGCCTATTGCCTCAACACAACACTCTAGGTCTCCCCAGCTGCTGTGGCTCAGACTTGTAATACCATGGGGGTCCCAGAGGCAGCTGATCCAGAATCTCCCTCAGTGACCAGAGCAGGGTTAGCAGGACCATTTATTCCATGAGGAAAATCTATATTTAAGAGGGGAACATTGCCATGGAGATGATTCTGGTCATCCCCATATATACCCTCCCTATACCTGTGGATCTGAGACTCCATGAATTGGGAGTGAAGGGGCTTCCAGAATTTCAAATGGAAAAGGGGGACACATCATCAAGCTAATGGTCCCCAACATCTGTGCTTCCCCAGGGGTTTTGCTCTTTTTTACTCATAGCACAAGGTGTGTTATTCGGTTAGTGCTGGATACAATCATACAGCTTTGCTTCACAGTCCAGTAGACCACCACCTGCATTGTTCAAGGGAAGTACCAACAACATACAGTATTTAACATGTTTCAAGTGCTTTACAAACAGCGAGGGGTGTCCTGGGATTGCTTTACTTTTTCCATATGGGGAGGCACCACCAGCCTCAGTTTCCCTTCCTTTTGTGAACCAAATAGCACACAACTGGTGTTTCCAATGAAAATCTCCCTTTCCAGGGTATATTTAATAGTATAAATCAATAAAAAGCCTTTGTCCTTCCCCCAGGCTCCTACCCCAATTCATCACAGTCCCTGAGCTCACACTAGAGATCCTCAGCCTGTTCTCTTCCTCAAGGCATCTAGCCTTCTGCCAGACTCTGTAGAAAGCTTTCCGAGTCCCTGAAAAATACATTATATAGTCCCCTGGCCCCTACTGAGTGTCTTTGCACTTTGCACCAGCTGTAGTCCTTTATAGGACAAAAGCATTAACTCTTTTTTGCCAACACAGGGACAGGCCCTGCACATCCCATCCCAGGGAAGTTGATAAATATTATTCCCACTTTACAGCTGGTGAAACTGAGGCACAGAGAGGTGGAGAGGTCCCCAAAGTAAACCCTTGGCAGGATTAGAACTCAGGAGGGCCAGCTGGCTCCATGCACAATCCTCCTACCATACTGTTTCCCCTACTAGAAACCTCAGCGGAATGGTCTCACACACATTTATAGAGTGAGTTACTTTCTTGACATAGTCCTATCCACTTCCTAAACAGAGCATTAATCTTACTATTCTTCAGGTGTCAAAAATGTACAGTGCATGCAGGAAAAGAGCTGGCAATTTATCTCGGAGTTCAGCTGCAGAATCTTAAGGACATAAAGGAATGGTACTGAGTTGGTTTGGCTCCGTTCTGTTGAAAACTCCAGTGTTGGCTGTCTAAGGGTTCAAGGAGCTCTCCTGTTCTTGTTTCTATTATCTCTTTCTCTGCTGAGAGATGACAGCGGTCTGATCCGGGTTTAAAACACACCTTCCCGATAAAGCCTTCTCCCATAATTGATGCTCCTACACACACATATTCAAGCTTCTCCCTCCTGTCTGAACAATGAGAGATGGTGATAGATGCTATATAAAAATCTTAGACCGACAGAGAGGTGAGATTACTCTAATGCTTCTCAATCGTTTCCCTGTTGGGACCCCTACTAGCTAGGCAGGACCAAAGTGGAACCCCTCTTCCCATTTAGCCATCTGGAAAGGGCAGAAAGGTTGTGAATGACCCTGACACTTGTTTGAATCTCTCTAGTGCTACTACCCTAAGGACCCTTGTATTCACTACATAGAAATGTATGTATGAGTTCTTTTAAGTATCAAATGTGTGGCCTTTCAGCAAATCTGAAGAAGTCATGACTAAACAGTGATGCCAGTAACAGTAATAATGACTACATACATTTCATTAGGGTCTGTTGGACTCCTTTGTCTTAATGTTGATCACTGGTTTGAAAGTTTGACTCTAAAAGAAACATAGATTCATAGATAATAAAACCAGAAAGAATCACTGTGCTCAGCTAGTCTGACCTTCTTATAGCACAGGTACCAGGACATCCCTTAATTAATTCCTGTTTGAAGTAGAGCATTTTTTTATGCATTTTTAGAAAAAAACAAAACAAAACACATCCAATTTTGGTTTTTAAAGTGCCAGTGAAGGATATGTGTTCAAACGGCTAATTACCCTCACTGTTAAAAATGTATGCCTTATTTCTGGTCTGAATTTGTCTATCTTCAACTTCCAGCCATTGGATCTTGTTAAACCTTTGTCTGCGAGACTAAAGAGCCCTCAACTATCAAACCTCTGTTCCCCATGTAGGTACTTATAGAGTGTGATCTAGTCATTCTTTAGCCTTCTGTCCATTAAGTTAAACAGATTCAGCTCCTTGACTCTTCCGCTATGAGACATGTTTTCCAATCCTTTAATCATTCTCATGGCTCCTCTCTGTACCCTCTCCAATTTATCAACATCCTTGAACAGTGGACACCAGAACTGGACATGGTTATACCAGTAATGATTACACCAGTGCCAAATAAAGAGGTAATATAACCTTTCTATTCTTATTCGACATTCCCCTGTGTATACATCCAAGGATCACTTTGGCCGCAGCATTTCAATGGGTGTTATATTCAGCTGATTATCCACCATAACCCCCAAGTCCTTTCAGAGTTATTGCTTCCCATGATAGAGTACTGCATCCTATAAGTATGGCCTGCGTTCTTTCTACCTAGATGTATAATCTTGAACCAGATAGCTCTATATCAGTGATGTTGTATTGCTTATGTACCATACCCCCAGTCTTTGTGTCATCTGCAAACTTTATCACTAACAATTTCATGTTTTCTTCCACATTATTGATGTTAAATAGTATAGGGCCAAGAACCACCCCTGTGGGATCCCTCTAGAGACACACCCACTTGATGATGATTCCCTGGTTATGATTACATTTTGAGAGCTGTCACTTAGCCAGATTTTAATCCATTTAATGTGTACCGTGTTAATTTTGCATCATAATTTTGTTAGTTTCTTAATCAAAATTTCTTACAATGTTTATCTATATTACATCGACCCTATGGCATTTATCAACTAAACTTGTAATTCCATCAACGCTCGCCCACAACATCTTAAGTCCTGCAAACCTTTCTGGGAACATTTGTTTAGCCTCATGCAATCACGCTATGATCAGAAGGAGGCTTGGAAAGCAGATTGGGCTAAACAAGACTTTAAAAATAAGCACCTTATGCCAGATCCCATGCAGAAGATTCCTGGGTTTGAACTTCCATGGTGATCTTGGTCAACTCTGAACTGAATTTGAACCAACCATGGTAGATGTGGCTATCTAATACACAAATGGAAAATCAAAGACTCCCCGGTGTGCAAGTGTGGGTCCCCACAACAGACCATTGAACATATGACTATCTACTGACCAATTTATAAATATGATGGAGGTATTACTGCAATAAATTTTGCTACCCCTGATGTAGCCATTAGGCTTGATCAGCTTCAGGTGAAATTGTAGTTGCTGCTCTACTCCAGCCATCTGAAATAATAAAAAGAAGGCCTATAATTATTACCCAGGGCATCCCATTTACCCTTTTAAAAATATTGGCACAATATTAGCTTTTTTCTGGTTCTCTGAAACTTTTCCAGTGTTCCAAGACTTAATGAAAAAAAACAGTAACAGTTGAGAAAGCAACTTGGCCAGTGCTTTTAAAACTCTTGAATACAATTTATACTGACCTGTTGATTTTAAAAGGTCTAGCTCTAGTTATTGCTGTTTAATGTCCTCCTTAGTTACCTTTCGAATGGAAAATATTTCAACATTATCCTAAAATATGATGACATATTGATCTCCTTCCCAAATGCAGCACAGAAATATTTATTGAACATTTCTTCCTTTCCTGTTTTTGTATTGACAATTCTACCATTTCCATCTAGTAATGGACAAATACCACTAAGATTCCTTTTGTTGCTAATATACTTGGAAAAATTCATTGTTTTCCTTTCTTTCTTTCTTTCTTTCTTTCTTTCTTTCTTTCTTTCTTTCTTTCTTTCTCATCCCCTGTAAGCCATGTTGGTTTATTTAACAGTGTGGCCTTCTTTCTTATTGTATTTTCGGGGGGACATCTAGTAAAACGTTTGGGCATCTTATAAAATGAAGGGGCTCATGTTTCATTTTAGAGATGTGAAAAAGATGAGAGAGGAAAATAGATAGTGAAAAAGACAGAAAAGAGAGACACACATACTGGAGAGACACACTGTAGAGTTGTGCTTCTCAAAGCCGGGCCGCCGCTTGTTCAGGGAAAGCCCCTGGCGGTCTGGGTCAGTTTGTTTACCTGCCACATCTACAGGTCTGGCCAATCGCGGCTCACACTAGCCGCGCTTCGCTGTCCCAGGCCAATGGGGGCTGGGGGAAGCACCGTGGGCCAAGGGATGTGCTGGCTGCCCTTTCCGCAGCCCCCATTGGCCTGGGACGGCGAACCACGGCTAGTGAGAGCCATGATCAGCTGAACCTGCGGAAGTGGCAGGTAAACAAACCGGCCCGGACCACCAGGGGCTTTCCCTGAACAAGTGGCTGCCCAACTGTAGAGTATTTAGGGCACCTACTTGTGACATCTTAATTCTAATATGCTCTGGGAATTATTTTGGGGAAGTTCTCTGGCCTGTGTTATACAGGAGGTCAGACAAGATGATCACAATTGTTCCTTCTGGCCTTGGAATATAGGGATATAGAGCACAAGCTTCTTTTTAATTAGTGATACATTTTCTGGCATCCCTACTCTTCATCCAGGAGTTCTGAGAAGTGCTTTAATATGATGTGTGGATAGTCTAGTGTTTTCACCACAAGACAATTCTGCAGAAGACCTCTGAAAATTTCTGTTAGTTAAAACTCAGGTATCTTCCGCTGTATTCTTGCTCTTGAGAGAGTTTTTAGGAGCCTATTTGCTAACATAGGAGCTAAATCCTGCAGTCTTTAATGAAACAAGACTGCCATAAAGTTATGAAAAGTTTTTCACTGACAGACTTCAGAATATAACTCACTGAGAAGTGCATTTTTTTTTAAATGGCCAATTGGTGATTACTTCATGTTCCCTTCCTCGATTTAAAGAGACGTTTCAGGGGGAAGAGGGATTTCTACATTGTCTAGCATCTATTATTTATGTACATGAAAGAACACCTGTGAACATGTAGGATATGAATCATATTTTTTTACCCAAATAAATGGACTGAACTGTAAATGTACTGTGTACTCTTTTGTATTGGGAACTTATAAGCTGTGAATTTTTACCACAATTACTTTTTGAAGTCTGCCTTCTTTCAGAGTGATTTATGGACCCCTTAGTATGGGCAAATTATTTGATAACACACAGCGGCCTTGGGCAAAAATAGATTTTTTTTAAAAAAAATCCAGAGCTGAGATAATATTTTTCTGCGAGATTGATTTGTTAACCCTTAAACTGACATTTTTCCCTCTCCCTGTGCCAGCCACAATGAATGAAAAATTGAAGACTGAAAGTTGCACCACACTGGAGGTGTTTGAACTAAAATAGGGTTACTCTTACTTAACAGTTTAATTAACTTGAAAATGGCTATGTGGGCTTTAGCATCATCAGAGTCTTTGCAAGTTTCAGAATTTGTGGGAAAATTTTCTGCTATGTCCATGAAGAGATCTCAACACATGCAGGCACTGGTGGATAAAGGTCAACTAGTGAAAATCTAGTGAATACTAAACAGCATATTGTGATCTTATTGAAATGTTTAAGTCAGGTAATGAATGTTTATCTGACTAACCTACACATTGGTGTTTTTCATGAGTAATTCATTAGGAGTTCAAGGAGTTCCCCATCCCCATTTCCGTTCTACATCTCAAACCTTGTCTCTTATCTCCTCTCATCCACCAGCCTTGAAACCCTAATCATAGAAATGTAGGATGGGAAGGGACTTCATTGAACATCGAGTCCAGCTTGTCCACATCTTTCTCAAAGTGTGGCACCCAAAACTGGACACAATACTACAGTTGAGGCCTTACCAGTGCTGAGTAGAGTGAAAAAATTACTTCTCGTGTCATGCTTACAACACTCCTGTTAGTACATCCCAGAATGATGTTCGCTTTTCTTGCAACAGTATCACACTGTTGACTCATATTTAGTTTGTGATCCACTATAACCCCCAGATTCTTTTCTGCCATACTCCTTCCTGTGCAGTGATTTCCCATTTTGTATTTGTGCAATTGATTATTCCTTCCTAAGTGTAGCACTTTACATTTGTCCTTATGGAATTTCATTCTATTTAATTTAGACCATTTCTCCAGTTTGTCAAGATAATTTTGAATTATAATCCTGTCCTCCAAAGTACTCACAACCCTTCCAAGCTTGGTATCATCTGCAAACCTTATAAGTATACTCTCTATGCCATTGTCCAACTAATTTATGAAGATATTGAATAGAACCAAACCCAGGATGGATCCCTGCGGGACCCCACTCTATATGCTTTTTCAGCTTGATTGTGAACCACTGAAAACCCCCCTCTTAATAGGTTCAAAATCCTTACTAAAGTTGAGGTATATCACATCTACTGCTTCCCTCTTAGCTGAAAAGCTTGTTACCCTGTCAAAGAAGAATATTAGATTGGTCTGAAATGATTTGTTCTTGACAAATCCATGTTGACTGTTACTTACCTTATTTTCTTCGAGGTGCTTACAAATGGATTGATTATTTAATCCTTTATCTTTCCCAGCACTGAAGTTAAGGTGGCTGTTCTATAATTTCCTGAGTAGTCCTTATTTCTCATTTTATAGATAGGTACTATATTTGCCCTTTTCCAGTCCTCTGGGATCTCTCCTGTCCTCAAGTTCTCAAAGTTAATCATAATAGTTCAGAGACCTCTTCAGACAGTTTCTTAAGTATTCTAGGATATATTTCATCAGGCCCTGCTAACCTGAAAACACCTAACTTGTCTAAATAATTCTTAATAAGTCTTAACTTGTTCTTTTCCTATTTTAGACTCAGATCCTACTCCATGTATACTGATGTTAGTGGTATGGTGACCAGATGTCCCAATTTTATAGGGACAGTCCTGGTATTTGGGGCATTTTCTTATATGGGCACCTACTACCGCCAATCCCCTATCCCGATTTTCACATTTGCTGTCTGGTCACCCTAGTTAGTGGTCCAATCACTACTAACTTTTTTGATGAAAACTGAATCAAAAAGGCATTTAATGCTTTGGTCATTGTTGTATTTTCTGTTATTGTCATTCCCTCCTCATTGAGTAACATGCGTAAACAGAGTCTGAATGAGCTCTCCCCTGACATCTATTGATGAGCTGTGGAAAAGGACTTCAGGACCTGATCTCATTTGCATGGGCACACCCACCCTGCCTAGGTGCTCAACATGATGGGATTGCTTGCCCAAATGGTCACTTTTGGCTGGTGTGAGGTCCCCAGTCTCCTTGTTATTGGGGCAGGAGTAATAAAGGGTTGTTATCCTTGTTGTGTGAACAAAGGAGAGCAGAACTGTACTTGGCATTTCCTGATTGAGGGACTCACCCTCAACTAAGTGGCACACATCAGGCAGGGAACATGGGTTCCAAAGCTTAGTGAGTTGATAGAGTGTGGTATGGCCTTTGCTTAAGGGCCCCAGACATCACTTGAGCTTTCCACTGTGTAACAGCAGAGCTAATTTAGACTCAATTGAGAGTCTTGTTACATGCTGCAGAGCTGAAATCACTCATACCTAGGTCTTAGTATTAACTTTCATTTGGGACTGTGTCTCTGATGCAAGAGACTGCCCAGTGTGCACCAGCAGTGAGGCTCTACCACTAACAACTGAAATCACAGACAGCTGTGTTAAGTGAGAGGCACTGAAGACATCTTGGTGTGTCCAGTGGGTTGGCTGGTGGAGAGGCGTGGCCAGCAGGGTGGTTGGTGGAGAGTGCCAGAGCACAATTCCACAGAGTAAGTGCCCAAGCAGCAGAGCGAGTAAGGTGCCTCCTTGTCCCCCTCACCCCAGTGTGGGAGGTGAACTCTGCAGTTGCATCTCAGAACTCTGGGTCTGCACTGTCCGAAGACAGCAACTATGAGTGGAGTGCAGAGAAGGGACAGGCACATTAAAGGGACTTTTGAGTTGCTGGACTTAAGACCCTGAGGGGAAAAGGACACTGCCCACCTTACTTGGTGGTGGGTCTTTTGATCATGGTTTATGTTTGTAAACCCTGTTTGCAGTGTTTCCTCAAATTAATCCTGCATTATTTCCCTCCTTTTATTAAAAGATTTTTGCTACACTCAGACTCTGTGCTTGTGAGAGGGGAAATATTGCCTCTTAGAGGCGCCCAGGGCATGGTGAGTAATTATCCCAGGCCACTGGGTTGAGGCGCGAGACAGTTTTTTGTTGTATTGTTGAAAAGGAACCCCTAGATACTGAACCCGGCCCTTGTTGCTGCCAACTCTGACTGGAAAAAGGGTTACATGTATGTACCATTAGTCTTCCTTTTGCTTCTCATGTATTTGTAAAATGTTTTCTTATTACCTTTAATGTTCTTAGCTAGTTTTTTTGTCTTTCTAATTTTGTTCCTGCATGCTTTTGTTGTTTTGTGGGGAATTTTTTGTATTCCTTTGTAATTTGACTTAGCTTCCTATTTTGATGAGTCTTTTTGAATTTCAGATCCTTGAAGATCTCCTGGTTAAGCCATCATGGTCTCTTACCATACTTCCCATCTTTCCTACACACTGGGATACTTTGTTCTTGTGCCCTTAATAATCTTCTTTTAAACACTGCTAACTCTCCTGCATGCCTTCTTTCCCTTAGCCGTGTTTCCCATGGGATCTCTGAGTTTGCTTAAGTCTGCCTTCTTGAAGTTAATTGTCTTTATTCTTCTGTTTTCCCTCCTATCATTCCATAGAATCGTGAACTCTCTCATTTCACGATCACTTTTACTCAAGCTGCCTCCCACCTTCAAATTCTCAACTAGTTCCTCTTGTATATTAGAATCAAATCTAGTATAGGCTCTTCTCTGGTTGCTTTCTTCATATTCTGCAATAAAAAGATAAAAAAGTATAATATCTCCTCCCACTCCCATGTCTGTGCATTCCTTCATACTGTGCCCCATGGATCTGGTAGGGTTTTTTTTTTGCCTTCCTCTGAAGTGTGGGGCACAGTTCTCTTGCTGGTTTGAATTAGATTAAATGGTGGATTCCCTGTAACTTGAAGTCTTTAAATGAAGATTTGCGGAGATCAGTAACTCAGACAGAGATTATGGGTTTATTGCAAGGATGGGTGAGTGATGGTCTCTGGCCTCCAATGTGTAGGAGGTCATGAGGATCATGATGGTCTTTCCTGGCCTTAAAGTCAATGAGTTTCTGAAGTCAATGAGAGGCTCTCCACATACTTCACTGGGTACTGAATTAGAACCTATAGGCTCCCTCCTTCAAGATGCTGAGCACCCTCTTCTCCTGTTGAATTCAGCACATGTTGAGGGGGCTCAGCACCTTACAGGAGTGCCCAGTTCTTTCCAGGCTTGAGCACTTTGTGTGCAAGAATGGCCATACTAGATCAGACTAATAGTCCATATAATCCACTATCATGTCTTCTCCCAGTAGCCAATGCCAGATACTTCAGAGGGAATGAACAGAATTGGACAATTATCAAGTGATCCGTCCTCTGTCATCCAGTTCCTGCTTCTGGCAATCAGCGGTTTAGGTTAACCTGGAGCATGAGGTTGCACTACAACCATCTTGGCTAATACTTATTGATGGAGCTATCCTCCATGAACTTATCTAATTTTTGCTTGAACCCCATTATACTTTGGCTTTCACAACATCCCCTGGCAATGAGTTCCACAGGTTGACTTCATTGTGTGAAGAAGTACTTCCTTATGTTCATTTTAAGCCTCCTATTTTAACCACAAGTTATTTGTTTTATTCTACTATTACAACAGTGTCCTCAATGGTAAATCATGTCTATTGGTTGCATTTATATAGTCTCTATTACAGTAGTATCTAAGACCTTAAATCTAAGGCTTAAATGTATTTATCCCTCTAATGCTGTATGAGGTAAAGCAGCGCTATTGTGCCCATGTTATAGATGGAAAACTGAGACATGACAAGGCTAAGTGAGTTGCCCAAGGTCACACAGGAAGTCTGTAGTAGAGCAGAGAATTGACTCCAGGATCTTCTAGGTCCCAAGACAGTGCCCCAACCATTCAACCATCCTTCCTCTCTCTCGTGGGCCATAGCACACTGGGTTGTTCTATCATGCCATCCTGCCTTAACGGGAAGGATATTTTAGAAACCAGCTGTCATATTTAAGTGTGGGGTGCCCATCGAATGGAGCCCAGACAGAGTCTTGACATTCTGTGGACTTCAGATGCTTTGCCGGTCAGGTGGTATTATGTAAAACATTTGTAAAATATGTGTTCTGTTCCCTCTGGTGGCTGGTCCAGTGACTTCAACGGGCTGTGGATCAGGCCCTACATGATAATTTGATGAAATGAGAAAACTAAACGTACATTTATTTGTCTTCTATCATGATTAAACCCCAAAATAAAGAGCTAAAGCCAAATACGCAAGTGTTGTACGCTGGCTGAAGTCAGAGAATGACATTCAGTGCAACGTATGATCCTTAAACATCAGAAATTAAATGCCTGGGATGAATGTTAGCCCCTTGCTGTACATTTTGGCAGTATCTGTTAATCAGGTGAAGAGGTTTCAAACATAACCTCCAGTTTTGTGGTAAAGTGTTGTCCTTGAAATGAATTCCCCCCTCCATCCCCCAGTTTTGTACCAGCAGGTCATTCATGTCTTTCCTTTGCAATTCTGGGTGAGCAACATTGTGGGTAAAACTGGGCCCACAAAATGGAGATTCATCTTGAAAATCGGGCCCTTATTTGGTGTTTGAGATGTCTGCTAGAGGCCCTAATATAGCAAAGCACTGAATCATATTATTCATTTTAAGCATATTTTAACTCCCATCAACTTAAAGAACTTGCTTAAGTGCTTTGTTGAACTGTAGTGGGAGAGCCCTGCAACTCACCTGTTGTTAGAAATAATTGCCATCAACTAACTTCCTCATGTTTTGTATCTACAAAAAGAACAATATTAGTATATTGTAAGTATTCCCCACTGGCACATTGTGATTCATTCAGAGGTTCTGCTGAAGACATTTACAAGACCACATTTCTTTATCAACACCCTGTACAAAGTTATTTAGAGAAGCTACCATGAATAAGACAACCTTTCAATAATACGTTGTCAACATGCTTCCCCTACCTATGTCAAGGAAGATAAAACAACGGTAGTGAATACTGTGCATCTAGAGCCTTCTATTATATAAAACAGTTGAAAAAAAACCAGTACAGACCTAGTGTTTAATGTTTGTGCATCTGGATGCATATATGCTCATGTTCATTTGTTTTGTGACACCAGGATTAAATACACCCTGACTTGCATATCCACAATCTGTGACAAACTGAGTAGTAGCATTACCTCTGGGATTTTATTCCATTTTTCACGCATTGAGCTCCAGTCTCATACAGTGTCTGGGTTCAGCCACAGAGTCTGTGCTGGCTGATCAGCTTTGCTCAGCAGAAGGTGCCACTCCTGCTGAGAGCCAGTGGAAGCTATTGTAGATGCTTTCATGGGAGCTGGGGATAATTCACTCTGCCTAAAAAGACATAAGCTAATTTTGAAAGAAATCCCCTTGCTGTCATCTGCTATAACACATTCAATTTAGATAAATCCTTCAGCAGAGATTTCTAATGCACAATATATGCTACTAAACAAATAGAGGCATAACCAGAACATTAATAGTATCCACATGATTGCTTAGGTTTAGAACCCTGTGTAAGCTGGGCAGACTTACCTGGCGGCACCTCCTGCTGGGCATCCTCGGGAATTAGCATCCAGCCTCTGGAGCACCCGCTTCAGGCCGGTGTCTCGCCACCACTGCTGGCCCCTATGTCCCTCCTAGGACCCCGGTGCCCCTTTAACTGGGTGCTGCCCCCTGGCAGTAACCCTACAGTTCTGGGTCTCCCCCTCCCAGGGGAACCCCCACCCATTATCCCCACTTCACCTCAGTCTTGGCTACTGCCCAGTCTCCATCTAGCCCCCGTTCACTGGGGCAGACTGCAGTATAAGCCACTCATCACAGGCAAAGGGATTCGGACCTGCTGCCTCTACCTACCCATGGGCTGCCCCGTTGCAACCCTGCACCTATTCAGCCTACAGTCAGGCCTGCAGCCTGGGGCTTTCCAGGCCAGAGCTCCCAGCTCCTCTAGCCCTTCCCCAGCCCTGCTCCCAATCTAGGTGTCTTGCTTAGGTCCCTGCAGCCAGGCCCTTCTCCCTCACCAAGCAGAGGGAGACTTACTGGGCTTCTGGCTCACAGCCTCTTATAGGGGCCAGCTGGGCCTGATTGGGGCATGGCCATAGCTGAGACTACTTTCCACAATCAGCCCAGGCTTCTTGCCCCAGCCACAGCCCTTTTCTGGGCTGTTTCAAGCCCCGCAGGGCAGGAGCAGGTAACCACCCCGCTACATCCTGGCTGTCACCCTGGCTAAAATGGCTATCTACGCAACCAGGGAGAGGAGGTTGGCCAACGGAGACTCCTGTGACTGTGGGGCTTGGTTCCGGTCCCTTGTCCGTTCACACATCCGGGCAGAGTTCCTCTGGGCGGCGTCCACTGGCTCCCTTGACGCCTTCGAGGAGCAGTGGGCGCTGTCCGGGGTTCTCTGCTCGGTGTCCCCATCAGGCTCCCTCCTTATGACCCTTTGACCTCACTCCTGTCCCTGTTCTTTTATTAGTTGTCCCCCGCACTTAGTGGGTTTCCGTGGCCCTGTGGATCCTCCCCTTAGGCTGGGGTGGGATCCGTTAGCATGGGGTGGGCTTCTGCCCGCCCCCTCTCCCGGATAACCCAATAGTACATCCTGGCTGTCGCCCTGGCTAAAATGGCCATCTACGCAACCAGGGAGAGGAGGTTGGCCAACGGAGACTCCTGTGACTGTGGGGCTTGGTTCCGATCCTCTGTCCGTTCACACATCTGGGCAGAGTTCCTCTGGGCGGCGTCCACTGGCTCCCTTGACGCCTTCAAGGAGCAGTGGCCGCTGTCCGGGGTTCTCTGCTCGATGTCCCCGTCAGGCTCCCTTCTTATGACCCTTTGACCGCACTCCTGTCCCTGTTCTTTTATTAGTTGTCCCCCGGAATCAGTTGGGTTTTTGAGATCCTGTAGATCCTCCCCTTAGGCTGGAGGGGGGATCCGTTAGCTGTGGGCGGGCTTCCGCCCACCCAGTTTCCCAGAAACCCAATAGGTACATCCTGGCTGTCCAGTGTTTTATCTAAACTCGTCAAACAAAGGCAGAATCAGAAAATTAACAATTTTCACGTGACTGCTGAAGTTCAAAGAGTGCTTGTATTTTAATAACAAGCACTGTACGTGTTCCATGGAAATGTTAGCCCACTGATCTATATGTTAATTAGGCTGTAATTTGAAAGGGAAGAACGACTCTAGTGTTTTCATCTCATCTCCAGCACAGGCTGCCAGGGCCAGCCCACAACATTTTGGCACCTGAGGCAGGGAGCTCGAATGACACCCCCATGCCCCCTCCTTTGGGCTGAAACTTTGAAAGGTCTCAGTTCTGCCTTCTTCCCGTTCTACTCCTCTCACGGCACTGCTCTGCTACCTACCCAAATAAAGGAGAACTAGCAACTTAAAATGCCTTGTTGAAAAAATTTAAGTAACACTTAATTTTCAAATGCCTGAACAGCAAACGTAACTTTTCTTGTCTGCATAGTAAACACTGGCATTTTTATCTGTTTGAATAATCAAAGTGGTGCTTTCTGTGCCTTCTTGGTTGCAAAGATTTGAACTGCTTCCTGAAAGTCCACAGTCTGGGCCATCTCATGCTCTACTGAGGTGGTTGCAAAGCCGACCAGCCCCTCCTGTGTCATTGTGGAACATAGATGTGTTTTTATTAACTTCAGCTTGGAGAAGCTGCATTCTCCACTGGCAACTGTTACAGGAAGTGTTAGATGTATACGCAGAGCAACAACAGCATTTGGAAAGAGGGTGGTCATCTTATTTGTGCACATATATTCCTGAACAGCCTTTGGAGTTGACCAAGCTGAAATGTATCTTGAAAGGGCTTTCAGTTCATCACCAAAATCACTCGCATCAAGATCACGCATGTCATCATGTGTCAACACTGTTTCTAGTGCCCTGCATTGCTGGTGTAGGTCTTCTTCAGATATAGTGAGGAGTTTTGGAATATCATACAGCATCCCAAATATACTGCTGTGTTCCTTGAGCTGCATGAAACATTCTTCAACTGACTGTATTGCACAATCTAGCACCTGGTTAAAGAATTCAACTTTGAATTGTTGTTTGGGGTCTCTTATGGGATTATCCTGTACCTCTTAATCAAAATGTCTTCTTCTTCGGTGACTCTTGTATTCTTGAATGGGTGGGAAAATTTTGAAATCCCTCATCTGACCAGTAAGAGTGTAGGTATAACTTTGCTTTGTCCAGTTGTTCCATTGCTCCAGATATATCCAGGTCAACACCTTGGAGTCTCTTGCTTACAACATTTATTTCAAACAGTGTGTCATGCCACAACACTAAGCCACACAGAAATTTGAAGTTATGTATGTTTCTGGTGATTCCATTTCCCTCTGCTACTGTTCTCTCATTAACAGTTCCTGTCACAGCATTATCCTCCATAATGGCAACTATGGCATCATCTGCCTTCCCAATTTGGTGTTTGATGGGCTTTATTGCCTCCACTTGACTTTCCCATCGTGTGGCACTCAGTGGTTTCAGTGTCAGGAGGATGTTCCCAGATGTTGCTTCAAAATTTGCCATCGATGAGTTGGTACAGAGATCCATGACAGTAGTCCAGCCATGTGATGTCTCATAGTGTCTAAGCTCCTGTTAAGAGTTATAGCAGACTAGGTCCCTTGCTCCTTGCTACCCCACTCCATCCACCATGCAACAAAGGGGCCCCAGAGGAACTCAACTATCTCTGAAGCATAGTGTCTCCCAGCATCTTACCTGAAGAAGAGCTCTGTGTAGCTCAAAAGCTTGTCTCTCCCACCCAACAGAAGTTGATCCAATAAAAGATATTACCTCAGCCACCTTGTCTCTCTAGGGTCTCCCAGAGGTATTCATAGGGCAGTTCAAGTTACACGCTACCCAAAGGGTACAAACTAGCCCTGTATGAATTCCATTTGAACTGGGATCTTACAGTATAGTCCAAACACCTGAAATCCAGTAGGGTGTGTTTATAACACCCAGCATTTAGAATGCGAGGCTCCAGTGTAGGATGAAGTGCACTTATTCTGCTCTGTGATATGAATCATAATTTTTAACAGGAAATGGGAATTAAAGATTCTGGCTTTTACTGATTAATCATGCACAAGAACACCTTGGAGAAATAACCACTGCAACCTCTGAACTACCCACTTGAACAGAAACACTTTGGAGAAAAAAGTATGAGGTGCTGCTGCTACTGAGCAGCAGTGAAAAGCAAAATGCTGGCAACGCTCTCTGTGGAAGAGATAAAACATGTTCATTTCTTTATTCATTGGGTTGTTCAGACCAAACCTGGAAATAAAGATGCATACAACTGAATATTTCAAAATATTAGAGCTACTTGTCATTTTCCTAGCCATGAATATTTCTGGTTGGCAAAATATTTGATATTATTTCTCACTTTCTGTTCCAGTCTTTTGTTAGGTGCTGACTGAACTTTTCAAAACATTTCAAGACTGACATCTCGGTGAGTGTATCACCAAATAAAGGAATTTCTGTGGGGATGTGTGATGGACTGAGGCCAGGTGTCTTGTGAAAATATACCAGACCACCTCCTCATCTGCTGAAAATCAACATCATTTTATTGAAATCCATGGAGCTGAGATGATATACACCAGCTGAGGACCTGGCCCATTTTGAAGGAATAAGCAATATCGTTCCTTTAGGGTCAGAGGCCTGGAGCTGGCCTGGCTGTCTGATTAGCCTAACCTGCTGCACCTAAGACAGAGGTGGCACTTAATTGGCTGATCATTATGTAAAGAAAACAGCAAGAGGGGATGGAGGAGGAGGAGCGGAAACTGTGACACCCTGCAGGAAACTGAGGGGTTAGAGGTGGTGCCCAGGAGGACTGCTACTGGAGTTACTACCGATGAGAACTGTTCCAGAAAACCAACCAAGCAAGAGATGGTGACTGGTTGGGAGCTCTGAATTGCTGAAGTAAGAGCCAGAAAATCTGGCTACAGGAATTACTGATGTGAGAGACTAATTTGTGGGAACGTATTGCTATGCTAGCACAGAGTTTGAAGTAAGAGTCTGCAAGGGCTTGATTATGTTTTGTTCATTTTTTTATTGTTCAGTGAAAGAAACTACCCCAGATAAGAAATAGCTTCCCTGGATTCCTTGAGAAAACTTGGTTGAACCACACAGAGTGAGATGACCCAGCAGAACAAGACTTGGTCTGATGAGAAGAGGGTGCTATCAAATAGGCCTAATCCTTTACACCCACAGAGATTGTTTTAGATGTGAATAAACATGTATATTAGGTCCAATTTTCAAAGTAAAGGAACCTTATTAGGGTGCGTAAATCCCCTACTTGGATACTCAGATCAACACTTAGAATCCTTGGGCTGTATCCTATTGATGCAAAATCAATACAAGTTTTATCATTGATTGCAAGGGGGTCGAGGGTTTGGCCTTGGAATCTTAATGTTTCACATAAGAACATAAGAATGGCCACAGTGTGTCAGACCAATGGTCCTCTAATCCGGTATCCTGTCTTCTAACAATAACCAGTGGCAGATGCTTCAGAGGGAATGAACAGTACAGGACAGTTATTGAGTGATCCATTCCCTTCCATTCAGGGCCAGCATTTGGCAGTCAGAGGCTTAGGGATACCCAAAGAATGGAGTTGTGTCCCTCATCATTTTGGCTAATAGCCATTGATGGACCTATCCTCCATGAACACATCTAATTCTTATTTGAACTGAGTTATACTTTCGGCCTTCGCAACATCTCCTGAGAACGAGTTCTACGGGTTCACCTTGCATTGAGGGAAGAAGTATTTCCTTATGTTTGTTTAAATTCGGCTGCCTATTAATTTAATTGGCTCTTGTGTTAGGCAAAGGCATAAATAACACTTCCTTATTCACTTTTTGCACACCAGTCATGATTTTATAGACTCTATCATCTCTCCCCTTAGTCATCTCTTTTCTAAGATGAACAATCCCAGGCTTTTTAATCTTTCCTCATGTCAAAGGTATTTCATACACCTAATCATTTTTATTGCCCTTCCTGTACTTTTTCCAATTCGAATATATATTTTTTGAGATGGGGCAATCAGAACAGCATGCAGTATTCAAGGTTCAGGCATACCGTGGATTTATATAATGACATTATGATATTTACTGTCTTATTATCTATCCCTTTATTAATGGTTTCTAACATTCTGGCAGCTTTTTTTTTACACTGCCGTACATTGAGCGGATGTTTTCAGTTGCAGTTGCACTGAGTAACATTGAGCTCCTATAAATAAAGGTCTCAATGTCCCTCATTCATATGCAAGCAAAGCTCTTCCCTCCTTTACCATATCTTAACTTCCTCACCCTCATAATGTTGGGGTGTCCTTATACCATAGGTTAGTATATTAATTAAGTTAAGCTCATTAACATATACATCAATTGGGATTACTATGGTTACCTGCAGTTAGGCATCTTCTGCTGTTCCCCACCAAAAATACTCTAAACTGGTACAAACTGCCTTCTCACAACACTTGTGGTTATTACAAAATAATAAGCAAAGCTTTATGCCATCTTGTGACTTAAAGTTACCATTAGTTTGCTTGCTTATCCTAACTTATTGAGCAGCTAATCCTACTCACGCTATAGGGCCTTATATTTATACTCGCTGCCTAAGCTATTTTTATAAGTCTAGGCCTATAGAGCTCTTGTGTTTCTGCTATCAGTTCCTTACCCCTTTATCTTACGATTATTGTATGGGCTACACTTGAGATCCACTAACTTAGAAGTTCATCCTTCTGTGATGTATCCGATCTAGTTCTAAATGACTCTGTGATGGGGGTTCTTCCACTTGGGAAGCTATTCCACAAACTGTTAAGACGTTTCCCCCAATCTCCAGATTGAATTTTCCTGAATTTTCATCCCATGAAAGCAAGATCACAGTGCCTTACACAGACAAGAGGGATCCTGTTATAGGCTGAGTCGCCAGCCCCTTGCCAGACCACGGTTGGCACGGCTGTTGGCACTTCTCTGCTCCGCAGGTGACCATCCACCCCACCAGCTGAGCCATACCAACAAATTGAATCTAAACTGTCCACTGGCATGTTCCTGACCTCCACCCACCAAAGTGGGAGAAGGAATGTCTGCAGTTGGAGGCTTCTCAACACCTCTGGGCAGCAGTTAAGTTAAAATCTCTGACTGACCTCTAATTTTAAATGTAAGTAACGTTTTTCCCCACCGCTAATTTAAAATGACAGATATTATGTCAGTGCTCAGCAGTGTCAGCTGCTGCCAGAGATCAGATTAAATTAAAAGGGAAGGTCCGGAAAAGCAACTTTTATTATCTCCCAGAAAGGTTGCACTCTTGATCTTTAATGGTAAACTTAGAAAAAAAATCTTTTTTTTTTTTTGCACATGTGACTTTTGATTTATATTCTGGGCTTAAGATATTAAGATTTACACTCGCATCAAAGCCCCAGCAATGCCTGCTATCTATGTAGAGTGTGATACTAAAAGACTCCTGTGTACCCTGATAAGGTCTCTCTCTGAGTCCAGCAATAATCAGCTAGACCTGCAGGATCTGTGAAAGGTCTGCCAACAGATTTTAGCCTCCCTCTGGAAGGCAATTACTGTGCCATCATTTGAAGAGAGTGACCTATCTGCTTCTGGCATGGCTTTCAATTCCGGGCATGAAGTCTGGTTTTGAACTTGCTGTACTATCACCATGTAGTGAAGCCCTAATAACCAGTGCCGTTAGTGCATTGAGCTATCACATGCCTGCCAAAAGCTGATGTTTAAACAGAGGCTCCAGAATGGAAAATTCCTTTGTCTGTTCTAATTAGGATCAACACTTTTGCTTTCTTAATCAAAAGCTGTTTGCTTCACTATTTGGGGCATGCAACCACAGAATGTGTTAAGAAAGCAAGTGATTCTTTCAAGTTTCTTCATTCTCCCATGTTTTCCACCTAACATGCATTGCCTGGAAAAGAAAAAGAAGAAAAAGCCTTCATTCTAGCTCCCCTTGCTCAAGCAAGAGAATACTTTCCTCTGGGAAGAGATGCTCCCCAGCCTTTGGGATCTGCAAAGCAGTATTGTAGTTTCTTTGTCAGCCTATGGATGTTGATTAGCTTCATTTGCCCCTCATTGCCATTTCCTTCATTCTCACCTACTCCTCCTCTGAACTCTGCTACCTGATGAAAAGGGTGTCAATAGCATGTTAATTTCAGTAACAGACAATGGCCATTTCCCTACTTACTGTCTGTGTTTTCTCTTTTAAGGACTGATCCTAGGCCTGGTGATGTTGAATGGAGGTTTGCTATTGATTTCACTGGATTCAGGATCAGGTTTTTAAGGAGTGTTTTCATTGACCCTTTTTTTTTTTTAAAAAAAGGTCTAATCTGGGGACTAGAGGGGTTGTCACAGGGGTAGACTGCTAGTGTGAATCCAGGTCAGATTGTCACTATTCTACCTTTATCTATGGCTATCTTTAGTGGCCTTTGAGGAATTGCTTTGGTGGTCTCAGCTCAGTCCCCATAAAAGGCTTAATTTTCAGAGGTGCTGAGCACTGACTCCCTTGACTTCAACTGGTGGTGGGGATGCTCAACAGTGCTGAAAGGTGTCTGCATCACCCACATTGGAACTCATCGGTCCCCTCACTGGGAGTCTCAGTGGAGAGGCTGAGGACTGAATGGAACTGGAAAAATGAATTAACTAAAGGTAGTGCCTCTGACTGAGGGATGACACACACTCGGGTTGAAGGTGGTGCAACTATGTTGTATGTCTTACCTGTTCTATGGATAAACAAAGGAATTGAGACTTCTGGGCTCTCAGTCAGGCATGTTTCCTGAGCATTAAATTCACACCAAGAAGTCGTGGTCAGTAGGAAAGAAAGAGAGAAAAAAATGAAGGGTTAGTTGGGGTTTTTTTTGTGCTCTGAAATGATACCTTTGCAATTGCAGTTTTCACACACAATTAAATCGTTTTGCATGTATCTCTAGCAAATTATTTTTTTAAGTTTAGTGGCATTTGGAAGCAACGCAAATAGTCGTTCATACTACCCACTTAATATTAACTGGATTGTGAGCTCACATGGCAACATAGGGTGTGGAAGGAAGGAAGCCTTTCCTTGTTGATTTAAGGGCCATCCAGGATCCCAGCCCCTGAGCTTGGCACTGTGCCTTTGAAGAGCTGTGGCTAGATGACACAGTGTAGCCTTATGTGAAGAAGTGAACCAAAACAGTATGTTTAGTTTTCCATGTACTATATACCTGCGCCCTTGTACTGGCATCTAGTGATGAATCTCTGAGAACCTAGCATGTACTCTTTCTGTTAGGCTGTAAATTGATTCATGTTGCAAACAACATACTTCTTTTCAACTGCCTCTCTTCATGCCATCCTGGTTTCCAGTTTCTTGTTAACAACTCCAAGCCACAGAGAAAATATCTTCTCTGCTAAATAGGTGTACTGAAGAGAACAATATCCACACTAGCCACAGAATTGTAGCTAGTATGTATGGGAATGGAGAGTATGTATTTATTCAGAAATAAATAGTCCAGTTCTCCTGCAATGAGTTAGGTGTTTCCCACCTGTGTCTGACCAGGGAGGTGGGGGGAAAGAGGAGGACCCTAATTCAAGGGAGGATGGGAAATCTTTGAAGTAGGGCAGCCTCTAGAAATAGAGTGGAGGTTGCCCAGAGAGCACTCTGGTCAGGAGGGGCTGCAGAAGATGACTTCAAGAAGGTTTTAGATCATGGAGAGAGTCCTGGGTCTAGGGTTGAACTGTAAACAGAGGTGACTGGTTGTAGGTGGGAGGAGACCCAGTGAGGAGGATTATGAACGATGACCTACAGATTGAGTGGTTCTGGTGGACTGGTGATAACATGAGACCTCTTGGAAGGGGGATTTTGGGGGTTAAAGAACCAATAAAGAGTTACTCAAGGTAGCAAAATATGCTGGATTTTTGCCATTGGATGAGAAAAAGAAAAACAGAGGGGAAACAGGTGTCTAGCAGGATTTGAGGTATGGCATCTGTCCTTCTGGGTTTGGCAGTTGGGATAGATAAAGGAATGAGGAGGGAAACGGATGTACGGCTTGCTTGCAGTGCTGGGACCAGCCAGGGTGAGATGCTTGGTGACACTAAGCCTGTTACACCTGCTCACCTTTGCGCTATTGCCTCAGCACTTTGATTAATTCTTTTGTTCAGATGTGATTCCTACAGTAGTATCCTTCACTTCACAAGTGTTATCTGATGCATCTGGAGGGTAACTGATCAAGAAAAGAATTTTAATGTAATAGATTATGTCTTTTATACAAAGGCTATTGCTCTGGTCTTTTCAAAATACAGTGGCTTCTAATGGACTGCTTAAGTGGTAATTGCTCTCTTTATAGTAATTATCTGTATGAGGTAGGTGACTGACGTTGATTGGTATTAGTGGCCGTGTCGTGAGTTCTTCCTGTTCATGACCTGAAGCTTTTAGATAATGAGATTTTTCCTCCTCAGGGTAATAGATGCTTTTAGCTCTAGGCAAACACATTTGCATGGAAGCATTAGTCATGTTTTTATTATAAGTATCACTTCTACTTCCTATTTGGTTATCTAATAAACACTGTTTGTTTAAAGTTGGTGGTGGAATTCATGGGTCAGATTCACCCAGTGCAGTGGGGGGAAACAGAGGTCTAGGCACCACATGAATTTTATTCTGATGGCTTACGTACAATTTAAATGGCATGTAATCCTTGTTCTGGCACTCTGTGCAGGGGTTAATTTAACCCATAAGCCTGAAGTGGGGTGCAGTCCTTGTGCTGATTCTCTGCACCGGGGTGAATTTCATTCTTTGTGCATTGCCGCAGCTTTTTTCTTTTCTAATTGGATGCTCTGTAGCTGTAGCGTCGCTGGGACGTTTGGGGCTGGTTTTGCTGGACATACATGTTTATGGAGCAGGTTTCTAGAATTCTGATGAGCATGCATTTGTGATAGCTTAGTTTTATTATTCAACTTTATTGAAAGCATGGCTGATCCATAGTCTGTGTTGGACACAGTAGTTTATGTAACTGTTTCTGATTTCAGGATTGGGGCCCGAGATAAGCAAAGTCTTATATAAAAACCATTCTCTACAGTTCATATTTTGATGCTGTGAGACTGTATTTAAAGATCAAAGACCCTGATTCACCAAAGCATTTAAACACATGCTTATGTGATGGCCATCATCTTGGTTGACACCTGGAAGTGAACTGGTGGAATTGAACAAAGAGCCAGCTTATTTAACAACTTGAACTAAGAGAAGGTGTAACATACTCACATCCTATCTGAATTGGTCATAGATGGGGGCAGGTTACATACACAGAACATTTGGTTACTCTTGTAGTAAAGAGACAGAGTCTGAGCACTGGGACCGGTGCAACATTTAAGGCCTAAACCAAAAGCTATAAACCCAAGTTAAGCCATGTATTAAAGCAAATGCTTAGAAGTGTATTGTTTATGACATAAAGTTATTGCTACTGTACTAGGCACTAAATCTTTATGTACATACATTTCAGCTAGTACATATACATTTTAATTGAGTACAAAATAAGGTGGTGTGACAAAATAATAAATAAAATGTTTTGTTCAAAATCTTAAAACCAAAAAAGGTAACAAATGTTATAAAACAGGTAAGGTGGGACGTCAGTTGTTCATGACAGGGTTTTTTTTATTTATAAATATCAGGGTCCCTTGCCGTAACCTTTTGTTTGGTCTAGGGGGCAGCAAAAAGTTCTGTTGCTGACTGAGCTCATTCATTGTAATGGGCATACATGTGTTAACAGACCCATGAACCATATAGGGCACTAGTACCATGCTTCGTTAACAATAAACCTGGCCAATCGCCTTTGCCGCCAAACCAAGTCTGTGGCTTTTTTGGGTTGTACCATTAAGGTATGATGGGTTAGCTGCTTGCACAGAGTTGGGACGGCACACCAAAAAGGCACACATACACGCAAGCCAATTGACAACACTGGTGACGCTTACATCTAATCATATTCAATAAGCACAGTGCATTAAGCACGGAAGTAGAGCATGAGTTTAAAGTTAAGCATGTGCTTAAGTGATTTCCTGAATAGGCTGTGCCTAAATCAGTAAGGTTTTGGTCCTGAATATTGAAGTTGATGGGAATGTTGCCTTAAGCTTCAATGGGAGCGGAAGCAGACACAAAAATAGCTTATGTTTCATGTTTAGGTAATCACACAATGGGTTGGGCTTTTTAAATAAAAAAATGTCTGGATGTTAAGCTAAAATGTGTAGGGTGATGGAAATATCATTTTTACTAGTCTATGCTGAATATGAAATAGCACCAGAAAGTAGTTGGGCTAAATATGTCAACTGGATTTGTCCAGGTGTGTCATTCACTATTATATCCTTCATGATGCTCAATATGCAAAGCCTACATCTTGGCTGGCAAACAGATATTGTCTCAAGTACAGATGATGCTTCAGGACTAACCTTCACTCCCGTTATTGATCCATGGCAAAGCTCCCATTGATGTTATTCACAGTGGTATTGAGACCCTCTGTGAAACGCCTCTTGCTCACTCAGAATAGATGTTGCTAATTTCAGTTTTGCATGTGTTGTGGCCGCCTCAGCAGCAAACTCAGAACATGAGCTCAAACTACCAGTGTCGCTCAGTCAAGATTCTAGGGCGACGTGTCCAAAATGAATATGACGACAATATTTCCAGAGAGCCTTTCATAAACTTAGTTGACAAAGGAAGTGGCATAATGTGTCTATTTTTATTTGTGCGATTAAGGAAAGTTGGCAAAATTTCGCCCCATCCCTGCCCATTGGTTAGATTAAAGTCCCAGTCAGTATCTCCAGAGGACCATTAGCACTTACATGTCAAGGTAATAGGCATCTTGGAAATAACCTAGATGGGAAAGGCCCATAATTACAGTGTTAGCAGGTACATATGTGACCGGAACTTTTTTTTTTCTCACTTCTTGGGCTAGATCCTCAGCTGGTGCAAAGAAACATAGCTCCATTAAGATCATTGTAGCTAAGTTGATTTACACCAGATGAGGATCTGGATACAAATTTTTTAAATCTTTTCCCCCCACCACTTTTCTGCTTTATTTACTGATTCCTGTGGTACAAGATTTGAACGAATTAGACAAGTGAAAGAAAAGACTTTTTGAACTAGAAGGAAAGAAAAAGTTTGAGTGGATTCTGTGGTGGAGGCTGCATTGCAGTGCTCATTAGTACTTTATCATATCTCTTGGTGTGAAATTCACTGCACGGGGGAGATCACGGGTTCCAGAGTTCCAGTGTTCAAGGAAAGAGCAAATATGACACAATTGTTATGTGTTTAAGGCCTGAAGGCTTAAGGGATATTGCAGTGGTGCATTGGCCAAAGGCCTTGTGTTGGCCATCTGCACAGGGGTGGATTTCATGCCCTGTGGTTTCCTTCATCGTTGAGACCTCCACTGCAGTATAACCAGCACAGCCACAGATTTTACTTCCTATTATGATCCCTGTCTAGTCCTCTTGGGCCAGACTCTGCCAGCATCACTCATAATAATTATGATGTTACTCGGGCAAGTAGAACCATTTAAATTAATGGGACTACTCAGGAAGGTCCCAGTCAGGATGGCAAAACGGATCCATTTGCATTTTCTTTAAGGCTTGCATTTGCAAAAGTGCCTAAATCTCATTGAAATTCAATGGGAATCGGCAACCCGCCTCCTTTGAAAATCCTTGATTTAGATTGTAAACTCCTCAGGACGCAGACTGTCTTCATCTTTGTGTTGTGTACAGCACCAGGCACACTATCATTGTTTTAATAATAGCCCATTAATTATAAACACACACTGTAGTCACAGCGATTTAAATACCACACATTTAGGTACTGATTCTCCTCTCACTTTGTGACATAAGTGGCTTTGATGGAGTTACTCCTAGTTTACAGAAGTGTAAGTGAGATCAGAATCAGAACCATTTGATTTATGAGCATAATAATGCAGTGAGAAATTCAACACCCTCATGCATGTAAACAAGGAAGATTTGATGGAAGAATTATGTGTTCTGGTCCCATGCCATAAGGCAGATGTTATATAAATATATCAACCATCAGGAGCAGGATGAGTCAGGCATAGGCTACTTTATTGTAGTTAACTTTCACTAACTATGAACATCTCTACATTGCCATAAATATACATGGCACTTTTCTGGAGCACAGAAAAGATAGTCCCTGCTCCCAGAACTTTAGAGACAAGGAAAAGAAGTTGGGCTAGAAGGGATGATGAGACCAGGTATAAGAAGAACCGCACAGGAAGGATTAATTAAAGTACAGTAGAGCATTCAGCAGGAGACAACTAGAAGACTGTACCGAGCAGCATGAAAGAACATGCAAAGGAAAGTATGGAAGCACACAGGTAGGAGAAACTTGAAGCACTCAAGGTGATAGATGACCATGGTGCACACAAGGATTTTAATGGTGGGAATAGGCCTTTTCACTCAGCATTAATCATGCAAGTAACAGTCCTCGAAAATAAGTTCATGACCCAAATGAGCAAGTGCATTACTGGTTTCCACTCTGCCCTGGCCTAGGCAAATTTGTACAACTTGGAAGCCCAATTTATGTTTCCTGAATTGGGTGCTCTCAGCAGCATAACTCAAGGACAGTGGAATCCTTAATAGGATCAGGTGGTATTTCATACACAAAGTATCACAAAGGGCTTTGCCAGAATGATTTAGAAAGTGGTCATGAAACGAGCATTTTGGAAAACTTGGCCGCCTTAGGCACATAGCAGTAGTTCATACTGGCAGTAGCCTTGGACAGTAGAAACTGTTTAACAGAGAGAGGGGATGATGGGCAGGTCTGTACCATGCAATGTAGATTATCAAGGGACTTGCAGGGCCTGTCTACACTATAAATTTAAGGTGACCTATGTTAGGTCAACTTATAGGTGCATGTCCACACTGTCCTTCTTCTGTCAGTCGTGTGTGTCCTCACCACAAGCACTTCCACCAACTTAAGAGAGGCAGTGCGTGGGGGGGGGGAGGGGGATGAGAGACAGAGCTCTCAGCTCCATGCACTTTGTATTCTGTGTTATAATTAAAATCAATATATTTGAAAATGTAGAAAACATCCAAAAATATTTAAATAAATTGTAGTCTATTATTGTTTAACAGTGTGATTAATCGTGGTTAATATTTGTAATCATGCAATTAATCATAATTATTTTTTTTAATCGCTTGACAGCCCTAATTTTGAGTCAACCAAAACATTTTGTTTCAACACTATCAAAACATCCCTTTTATATTTCAACAATTTAAAAATACCTTTAAAAAAATACAACAAATGGAAAGCTTGAAACAGTCATTTCAAGCTGAAAAATCAAAACATTTTTATTCAACCATCTGGAAATGAAACACTGATTTTTTTTCATTTTTTTTCCAAAATGAACAATTTGGTAACATTGACACCCATGCACAAACCATTTCAGTGTCAAGGTGCATTTTGTTGCCAAAAAGGTGGGGGCGGATTGGCTGGAAAATTTCACCCAGGTCTAGTTAAGACATCTAATATTCACATCATGCATGTGCCATAAAAAAGATAAAAAGATCTGTGAGAGTAGGTGAAGGAGAAAACCAGTTTCAACTGATCTACAACAGCACTTTTCCTATTTAAATTAAATAGGCTGCTACTATCCGCTAAGAATCCTGTTAATAAGTTGATCAGGTTGGTATCATTGTACATTATTTTAAACTTGTATTATTTTTTCCTTTCCATTTGTTAAACCTGTCTTGCTGGGTGTAACAATGCAGCCTCTGTTGGGACACTACTGAGAGTATTAATTCAGGACAAATTGCTTAAAGCAGGGCAGTTACAGCCCAAAACTGGAATTCCTTGCACGCCAAACCAGCCAAACAGAGACAACTTTGGTTTTACCCCACTGGCTAACCAGAAGTCACACAAGCAATTCCCTAGACACTCCAGTTTCCCAGTATCACCACCAGGGCCACTCCTTATGGGGATGAATGGTTATGAAAACCAATACCCCAGTAAAAGAAAAAAAGGTTTTGCCGATCCCAAAGGGCCAAGCCCCAGACCCAGGTCAATATACCAATTAGATTTTACCCACAAATCATGCTGTTGCCAATCCTTTAAAATCTCAAGTCTAAAAGTTTATTCATAAAAACAAAGAAATATAGAAGAAAGCTAAAAATTGTCAAAGTAATCAATTACATATGGCAATGGCAAAGTTCTTGGTTCAGGCTTGTAGCAGTGGTGGAATAAACAGCTAACACAAATCAAGTCTCTGGAGTACCTCCACACCTTGGATGAGTCATTCCGTCCTTTGTTCAGAGCTTCAGTGTAGCAAAGTTCCTCCAGAGGTGAGAAGCAGGATTGAAGACAAGATGGAGGAGGTGATGCTGCCTTTTATAGTCTTTTTTGCCATGTGGCATGTCCTTCCTTTATTCCAAATACAAGCCACCTAGCATATGGCATGGAAAAAACTTACAGTTCTGTCCATAGGCATCTCCCTGCCTGCCTTGCTGAGTCACAAGGTGTATCTGCCTTCTCTCAATGGGTCAGTTGTATAGCTGATGGTCCTTAAGGGGCCATCAAGCAGGCTAGGCAGTGCTGATGCCAAATCAGCTGGGGTGTCACCCAGAAGCATAGCACAAGTTTGAAATACAGACAGTATAGCGCCAATACTTATAACTTTAAATGCAAAAATGATACATGCCTACAGATAGCATAATCATAACCAGCAAACCATAACCTTGCCATAGACACCTTACTTAACCTCCTCTGTACAAGATTTGGTGCCACTATATGACCTTGGTTGCAACAATGATCTATACGGTCACAGTTGATGTCAATAACGTCACACTGGGTAAGACTCTCATCAGTGTAGTAGCTGCTATTATGATGTTTATTCCAGTAGTGCTTAGTTACTAACCAAGAACGAGGCCCCATTGTACTAGGCATGGCATAACTGTGGAGCAGTGGCCAGTTCCTGCCCTGAAGAGCTTACAATCTAAATAGAAAAGATGGACAAAGGGTAGAGGAAAGAGATGCAACATACAAGCAGAGTGAGCAATGAGCTGGGCTGTAAATGGCATATTAGTGGATTGAGGTTTTGCGGGGCGGAGTGTGTTTGTTAAGTGGGGATTAGCTCAATTGGAAAATGAGGGGAAGGGTATGAAGGGCTGGTGGAGGGAGACTGAGGTGAAGAGGCTGTGAGGAGGAGCCTGAAGGGGGCTGGAGGAACCAGCCAATTAACATAGAGCAGGGTACATCTAGTCAAGACTGTGGCAAACATTCCCATGAGAGTATCTGAGTTCCTCACAGGCAACAATGTATTTTATCTTCGTGACAGTCCTGTGCATACAGAGCTATTATCACCATTTTACAGGTGGGGAACTGAGGCACAAGGTAGATTAAGTGACTTGTCCAAGGTCACACAGGGAGCCTGTGACTGAACAAAGAATTGAGTTCCAGTCTAGTGTCTATCCATATGGTATTCCTTCCTCCTTGCAGTAAGAGAATATGTAACAGTTTGTATAAATTAAAAAAGATACAGGAAGAAAATGTCAGTATTTACACATGTTAATACCTTTAAATATTTAAATTATTCTATACATAAAACTAGCACCATGGAACTCCAGTGTTTAACAAATCTGTGCAATTTTTCATTACAGAATCTCTGTAAAGGAGACATTTTACATCATAATGCCTAGTAAATTGCCACATGCTGATTGGCCATTAAATAACAATAATGTAGCAGGAGCAAGGCAGCCAATTACATTAAGAGATGGAGACACAGTTGCAGCAGTTAAGGTTTCCCTTGTATGTGATTATCTAGTAGCTGTAAATTTCAAATGGACAACAGGAGCATTCGAAAATTTGGCTCCGCTCTGGAAACACAGCATTGGGAAGCTGTTCCCTTTACAAATCTAGAGAACATTTACTAATTTGGATTTTATGATGAGCTTCTTCTCTGAGCTATACTTCTGAAATCCAGCATCACCAGATGCTCTGTGTGCTTCCAGCCTCTGCTGTTTTGAATACATATATATGCCAAGGAAATAGTGCTCAGAGTCCTGAGAACCTTGTCAAACTGCTCACATCAGGGAGAATTCCCCCAGTAATTCATTTGAATAACTGTATTCATCAGTCACTAGTTTGTTGGTTGGTTTGTCTATCCCTTTGGCAGGCAGTTAAAGAAATGACATATCCATAATATAAAGAGTGTCAAAAACAATTTCCTTTTGGGTCTGCAAGTGATAAATAAATAGCAGTTTTTTGTCAGTAGATCTCCCAAAGCACTTTGCAGAGGAGGTCATTATCCTTATTATATATTGGAGAAACTGAGGCAAAAGGAAGGGAAGTGGCTTACCAAATTTCTCCCAGCACAATAGTTCTGAAGGTCTCAACACTTTCAAAGTGCTATAACTTAACCTCTGAATCTATCATCAGGATCCTGATCAAAGGTACATTCATAGATTCTTAGCTTCTAAGGCCAGAGTGGAGAATTGTGATCATCTAGTCTGATCTCCTGGCCTTACAGAAGTTTCAGTGTATTATGTCAATACTATCAACCAAACTCATAAAAAAATCAAATTAGTTTCCTGTTGAGTGCCATTAATCAAATCCTGTTGATTGGCATTAATCGTATTACCCTCCTTTAATTCTTTATTCATATCAGCCACTCCATTATTTTCCTGGGAGCACTGTCAAAATGACAGGCCTAAAATTACCTAGGTCATCACGTTTACGCTTTCAAAATATTGGCACATTAACTTTCTGCTAGTCTACTGGAACTTCCCTAGTGTTCCAAGAGTTACTGAAAAAGAGTTACTTATTGGTCCATCGAGTTCCTCTGCCAGTTCTTTTAAAACTCTTGGATGCAATTTATTGGGAGCTGCTGATTTTAAAAAGTCTTACTTTTGTAGCTGCTGTTTAGCATCCCTTTGAGATATTAGTGGTATAGAAAATGGTTTCATTTGATATGATTACATCATATTTATTTCCCAAATACAGAACAGAAATATTTATGCTTCTTCTTCATTATGTATTAACAATTCTATTAATTCCATCTAGTAGTGGATCAATACCATTATCAACATTCTTTTTGTTCCTAATATACTTGAAAAACTCCATTTAATTATTCTTAAGTCTATTAGCTATAGAGTTTTCCTTGTGCCCCTTTGCTTCCCTTATCAATTTTCTGCAATTCCTAGTTTCTGATATATATTCATTATTACAAATGTATTGTTCTTCCATTTTTTAGAATGATTGTTTACAGCTTCTTTCACTGCCACTCTAAACTAGATCAGTTTTTAACCAATATGGCCTTCTTCCTCGATTGTGGCTTTTTGTGAATCTAGCAAAATGTTCTTAAATTATTCCCAATTATCAGTCACATTTTCTGATTAAATTTTTCCACCTAGCTGATTTGGCTCATAATTGTTTTCAGTTTTGTGAAATTAGCCCTCTTACAACACCAACTGTATCCGTTGCTTTATTCTGTTTGCATATTATAACTGTGATCACATCATGATCACTAAGCTACCATTATTTTTTAATTCTGTCATCAGTTTCTCATTAGCTGTCGAGATGAGATCTAATATAGAATTCCCCCATGTTGGATGCAATGCTTTTTGAGTTATGAAATTGTCATGCATCATTTAGAAATTCCAAGCATGTTTAATACTGGCAGCATGAGACCTCTAGCATATGTCACTCAAAATGAAGTCCCGCATGATCATGCAGTTTTCCTTCATATACATTACACATTGGTGCAAAAGGAGACACTCATAGTGTTCCCCAGTGTGATTTGGTGGTCTGTAGCAGACACCAACTAATACCCCATCTTATGCTTTATCTGTTAGGACATCGATCCATAAACATTCAAGATCATTTTCTTCTGAGTTGTCAGTAACTCAATGGCTAACACCACTTTTTACAGTGTCACTCCCTCTCCCATTTTGTCTACTTGATCCTTCTTGAATAGGTTATAGCCATTGATTTTAATATTCTAATCATATGAATCATCCAATAAGGTTTCTCTAATATTAAGTAGATCAAGGTTACGTTCATAAATTATCAATTCCGATTCCTCTTTTTTGTTGCCCAGGCTCCTAGCTTTGGCAAACAGGCAATTAGAGATTTTTTTCTATTTCTGTACTTTGGTTTCCTTGATTAATTTAGTCCTCAGTTACTTGATATTTGTGTGTGTGTGTGTGTGTGTGTGTGTGTGTGTGTGTGTGTGCTGAGTGCTCATATCTACTCTCTTTTTACTCTCCCTTTTTATTTTACGTTTTAACGCCTTCCTGACTACTTTAGCCAACCTATATCTCTGAGGAGCTTGGATGGCCTCCACCTCATTACAAGTGGAACCAAACTATACAGCCCATTCTTCCAATAATAGAAGGTGGACCACTGTTCTACAAAGCCCGAACCTAACATAGTACATCACTTACCTACCAGCGATTCATTCCCAGAATCTTCAGCCTTCTGTCTTCCTTCAAATGTGGGACAAGAAGGCTCTCAAAAGGTTGTTTGGACATAGGGAATGAACAAGTCAAACATTACTTAGACAGGTTAGATCAGGGGTCCCCAACATGGTGCCTGTGGATGCCATGGCGCCCGCCAGGGTGTCTAAGTGTGCTGGCGTACTGGGCCGACGGACGAGCATCCGCTGAAATGCCACCGGCAAGCAACGTCATCCAGAGGCGTTGCCGCCAAAATGCCGCCAGCGCCTCTGGATGACACTGCTTGTCAGCGGTATTTCGGCGGATGCTCGTCTGCCGCCACGGTCCTCCATGGCTCGTCATCTGGCGCCTGCCAGACGAAAAAGGTTGGGGACCATTGGGTTAGATGTTTACAAATCACCAGGGCCTGATGAAATACATCCTAGAACACTCAAGGAGATGACTGAACAGATATCTGAGCCATTAGCGATTATCTTTGAAAAGTCACAGTACACGGGAGGGAAAGGGGCAAATACAGTGCCAATCTATTAAAAGGAAAATAAGGATAACCCGGGGAATTACAGACCAGTCAGCTTAACTTCAGTACCCAGAAAGATAATGGAGCAAACCACCAAGCAATCAATTTGCAAACACCACCTTATCAAGTGGGTTCCTGCAGAAATCAGTTCTGGGTCCGGTTCTGTTCAATATCTTCATCAGTGATTTAGATAAATGCATAGAGAGTACACTTATCAATTTTCAGAAATACCAAGCTGAAAGGGTTTGCAAGTGCACTGGCAGATTGGATTAAAATTCAAAATGATCTGGACAAACTGGAGAAATGGTCTGAAGAAAATGGGATGATCTTCAATAAGGATAAATGCAAAGTATTCCACTTAGGAAGGAACAATCAGTTGCATACATACAAAATGGGAAAGGCCTGCCTGAAAAGGAGTACAGCAGAGAGGGATCTGAAGTTCATAATGGATCACAAGGTAAACAGGATTCAACAAAAAAAGCAAACATCATTCTGGGATATATTACCAGGAATGTTGTACACAAGACACAAGAAGTAATTCTTCCATTCTACTCCATGCTGATTAGGCCTCAACTGGAGTACTTGCCTTTACCAATAAACAGAGCTGTCTCAGCTGCTTGTCCAGGGGCCCACAGCCCAGCCTATACACAGAGAACAAACAAACGGCTCATGGAGGAACCATACTCACCACTTACTAGGGCCTGCTACCTCCAAGCACAGATTCCCACTGATTTCAGTGGGACGTGAATCAAACACCCAATTAGCATAGGGCTACTAGCACTTAGGGCTATAACTGAGGTTTTACTGTGCATGCGTCTTACCTTCCAGCCTCTTTCAGTTGCTGCTAGATCCTGTACATATAGGAGGGGGAGAACATAGCCCTGAACTAGCTAATACTCCCCCCACTCCCACACATGATAGGGAAACACCCCACTACCAATTTGTTTCTGATTCTTCTGCTCCTATACATAGGAGATGGAGATGGACACACATGGACTCAGCCATCTATTCACTGAGCCTACTCTAATCTTGTATTTCTAGTCCCGCCACCATTATAGTGTTTAAGTCACTGTCCCTGCTGGGCAACTTTTGAGGTAGAGTGTTTGTTGCACTCCCCCTTGCTCTGGGCTCTGTCTTTAGGCACAATCTAACTCTAAATAAGTCAGACAAAGATTTTAAAGGACAATGCTAGAGAGCTTCCAAACTTTCCTCTACTTCCTTGTGTTTAAATTGCTTGTCAGTGCAAATCATACCAGTGGCATCACAGAAGGAAAAACGCAGATTTCCTTGTATGATGGGCTGAATGAGAATACATGTTAGCACAGGACACCGAGACGCATTGCAAACAGAAGACATTGGGCCATTTTTCAGTAGTGGGACCATTGGATCAGCACCAGATAGACAATCTGGTCTCTTGAGGTTCTAGGAAAAGTGATCTTGCACTCAATCACTATTTCCATCTGGGACATGAGAACTGTCATTAAATCTAATTCCTTTATTGCCTGTTTGGGTGAGACAGGACAGATTGTGGTTTTGGCAGCATCTGGTCAGGGCCTTAAGGGGGAATAAGAACTCTGCTGACACCTCTGCTCAGGCAACCTGGGTTTTGGGTCTGCATACACAGAAGTATCAGTTGCTGTGTGTCTACCAATCCCCCCACTCCTGACCTTCAGAGCAGGAGGATAGAGAGGGGTGAGTCAGGAGAAGGGTATTGATTCCATCTCCCAGCAGCACTGCCGAGCCAGCACATGAGATGTCGGAATTTGCTGTTTGCTTAGACCAGCAGCAAATTCCTACCCCCTGTATCTCCAGTCCTTGCACAAGAGGTAGCAGGGTGTCTCTGAGACACAATACTTCCCGGGTCTTCTGACTTAGTGCTGCTTAGCTACTCCCTCTTGATGGGGCCTGCACCTAAAGGGACAATCTAGCCATTAACATCTCCTGTATGAGGAGGACTCTGCATTCAGTCTCCCATCCTCCTTCAGATTCATTTGAAATGTCCATATCCTAATTTGACATTCAAATATCTTACAGGTCAGAAGCCATTCCCTGACTTTTCACTCCTTAATGAGTTGAAAAAAAATGGCAGTGTTTGTTTGCATTATATATATATAAAATTTCTTATTCACCCCTCATTCCATTTATCATTCCATTTCTCTTATCATTCCTTTTCATTCTCTTAATGCCTTTCCATGGGCTCCCTCCTCCTGGTGTCTCCTTGACTTCTGGTATTTCACACCTGTCTCTTCAAATCAGTGATTAGCTTGTGCACTTCCCTGTTCTTACACATTGACATTTTTCTGCTCCCAATGTATCTGTTTCTAGATGGACAAATAGCCCTCAGGCATGAAGCAATCCCTCTGCAAGTGCGGTACATTTGTCCTCCATGTTCTCCTTTCCACTGCTTTGTCACACTGAATATGATCTAGCACCTGTCTTGTTCTGTACTCTGCAGACATTGAAAAGCTCAGGGCTAGGTTCACAATGGGGACTTAGATTTAACGTGGCAACGCTTAACTTTTGGGTGCCTCCTGTGTAATGAAATCCACCAGTCCTGAGTTAGACACCCAGGATCCTGGTACAATGCCTGGGGAGAGTTAGGTGCCTAAGAACATGATTCACAAAAAACAGAAAGCTGAATGGGAAGCTGTCTAACCAATAGGAAATGCTGAAGAAAGGGATTGGGCCTAAGCCCTGCCCCCCAATAGGACTTAGGTATCTAACTAAGGCACCTCTCTCTGCTTGGGATTCACAGCCATTAAGCCTCTCCTGGAGTTAGGATTGATCTGGCTGAGGCACATTTCTCTAAAACTCTGAGAAGGAGGAGGTACTGTCTACTCAATTGGCCCAGGATGGAATTTCTGGTCAAAATGAGAGTGAGACCTCCACACCAAAATATCCAGTAGCCCAGTGCTGCAAATCAGTTAGAGCAGGGACTTGAACTGCATCTCCCACATTCCATGTGAACATCCTAACCACTGGGTTATTCTGGCACAGATCTCGCTCACTCATTTTTTGTCATTGAAAGATCTCATTTTTGGTTCCAGTGCAGACCGAAACAAACAGAATTCTTGTTTTCCAACCAGCAATAGACAAAACTCACAACACTAACTCCCAAAACAGTGACAAAGGATGTGCAAAAGTATCAGACACTTTTCTAATAGGACTGGTGAGAAAGGTATGGAAATGCACACTTGCCTAGCTGGTGGCACGGTGAATACTTAGAAAAGACTGTTGCTTAAACCTCTATCCCCCATTAATGAGGCCATGGAACCAATTACAAATATGTAGACTGTTATATATTTAGATGGAGGACAGGGCTCAGATACATTTATGATGAATGGACATTAAGGCTATGATCTTCAAAGATGCTTAAGGGATTTGGATGTCCAATTTCCATTCATTCTAATCCCTTGGGCAGCCTTGAAAATCTTAACCTTGTCATGCTTCTTCTGAACCCTATTCAGCATCACTGACAGCAAGAGATTACAAATATGACTATATATATGCACACACACACCCTCGCAGCGGGCCAGGTAGACGGCTGTGGAACTGTCTGTGACATCTATTTCCATTCTTCTATCTCCCACAAGCATTGGGCTTTGATTGAGAGTGTTGGTAACTATGGTGGCTCCCACCACCCAAAGTATTCCGAAGAATGGCTTTGGGGCTTGCACAATTCTCAACAATCTATGTATTGTAAACTAAGTTCCAAGGTCTTTGGACTGACAGAGATTGTGGTTACGAAAAGTTGTGTTGCAACTTTTAAAGCAGACTCAACGTCCTTTGACTTAACTGGACAGGAATGATGGGCACAAAATTGTCAGAGGGAGAGGTCAAAACATCTACCTCCCTATGTTCCAGTTGGCAGGGTGATGCTGAAGTCAGTGCTACTAATATATAATGCAAGAGGAGTGAGGTACAGTGATGACTCAACAGGTGTTTCACATGCTGCCAAGTGAGTCGTGTGTCAGTTGGAAAAGAAGGTCATCTTGATGTGATAAACAGCTTACATGCCTGCCTAGGAGATAATGTGCCAGGTCCTCAGTGCATGCCAATTAGCATAGTTCCATTGACTTCAGTGTAGTTATGTTGATTTACACCAGCTGAGGATCTGGCCCATTATATTTGGGGCCATTCATACACTGGTTTGCTTTGGAGTTGGGTGGAGCTGCACCAACCCAATGACTGTTCAGAGTGATGGAGACACCATCCCATCCCGAGCTGTCCCACATAGCTACTCTTTGTGCACTTCACAGAGGAAGTGAGTTCTGAGGATGAAACTGAATGAAGAACTGGAGAGGGCCTAATGCTCTACGGTAGGCAGAGAGATCCAGGGGAGAGAGGTCCAGGGGCAGAACAGAAGAACAGTGAGTAGGAGACAGAAATGAGACAGGATCATTGGCAGAGCAAAGTGAGCAAGTGGGAGTGGGGCTAATAAGGAAAAAAGACAGAGATTTAATAAGGGAGACAATTGTCTGGGGCTTTGAAGGCAGTGACGCTTGAATCTCCAGGGGTGGCTCTAGGCACCAGCAAAGCAAGCACCTGCTTGGGGCAGCCCATTTGCAGGGGCGGCAGGGATCCCTCCTGGGAGCTGAGAACCAGCAGGGGGCCCTGGGAGCTGTAGTTCCTTGGTTAGCTCCCTGCCTATAGATCCAGCCCTGGAGCAGGGAAAGAACTACATTTCCCAGCATTCCCTTGGCCACTACCAACTGGAAAGGAAGGAGGGGGCCCTCATGCGGCAGTGTGCTGTGAGTGGGGAGTTGCACTGTGAATGGTAGGGAGACCATATTTTAACATTCAAAAAGCAGGACACTCCAGGGGGAGGGTAGACCCACCTTTCCACCATCCACTCCCTCCGACTCCCCCCCACAGAAACCCCAACCCATCCAACCCCCCCTGCTCCCTGTCCCCTGATCATCCCCTCCCGGGACCCCTGCCCCTAACTGCGCCCCAGGACCCCACCCCTATCTAAGTGCCGCTGGTCCTTGTCCCCTAATTCCCCTCTCCTGGGACCCCTGCCCCTAAATGCCCCCCAGGACTCCACCCCCTATCTAAGCCTCCCTTCTCCTTGTCCCCAACTGCCCCTCCTGAGACCCCACCCCTACCTGTCCCCTGACAAACCCCTGGGACTCCATGCCTATCCAACTGCTGCCTGTCCCCTGACTGCCCCCGAACCCCTGACCCATCTAACCCCCTTCTCCCTGTCCCTTGACTGCCCCCAAAACACCCTGCCCCTTCTCCAACCTCCCAGCCCCCTTACCAATGCCCCTCAGACCAGTGTGTCTGGCTCCACGCAGCACAAGACACGCTGCTGCATACATGCTGCCGTGCTCCCCGCAGAGCCCACAGCCCCACACACACACAGCACCTGCCTTTCAGATTTGAACACCTCAAAATTCAGGAGTGCTCAAGCTCAGTTTGGGCAGCTGTTACTTCATTTCTCCCAAATCAAATATACTGATCCACTGTAATTTGCTGTAGAAAAAGTAGGATAAAATTGAGCAAGAAATGCTTCCCAGTGGTTATTAGGACTGGAATTGCTATTTTCAACAGCCATTGCCTTTTGTTTGTTTGTTTGTTTGTTTGTTTGTTTGTTTGTTTGTTTGTTTGTTTGTTTAAAAGGAAGACAGTGATATTGCATTGGCAAATTCCCCATAGAAAGAAAGAGTGGAACAAAAGAATAATAAAGGCACCTTGACTTTTCCTCATTTATGGAGGACAGTCTTATAATATGCATCCAGATATCCTTCAGTCACACAAGCTGAAAATTGTTCCACTTTACTGCAGCTCTGTAACCATATGGGAACCGATCCTGTCTGTGTTTTGTGCACATCCAAAATTCCTGCTGAATGACCCTTCCTGGAAGCGAGTTACCAGTGACCCAGGGCTGCGGCGGAAGGAGGGTGCAAGTGGTGGGGGAGAGCCCAGGGCTGGGGTGGCAGGAGGTGTGCGGTGGGGGGAAAGGGGAGAGCCCAGGGCTGGGGCAGCAGGGAGTGGGAGGGGGGGAGGAGAGAGCCCAGGGCTGGGGCCGCCGGGGGGTGCAGGGGGAAGCCCAGGGCTGGGACAGGGAGCAGCCAAAATTTTTTTTGCTTGGGATGGCAAAAAACCTAGAGCCGGCCCTGTGAGTGTCCTACAGAAGATGGAAGGAAACCGGCAGAGAGATTCAAATAGGTGAATAACATGCCATGTGTTTGCAGGATCAGGGCCTTAGATTCTCAGGACTCTGAGGTGAGATCCATGCTTTCTCACAACACTATGTCTGTAAAATGCCTAGAATGTTTTGGGCACAAAATAAATAATAAATATGGATGACTGATTACTATTAATCCAATCCAGTGCAAGGTGAAATAATTTCTGGGCTCCCCCTTCAGTTTCTGAGCATGGCTATCAATAGTTAATACTTTTGGAAAATTCCCTGCTATACATTGGTAAAAAATATATGTGCGTAGGAAAAGAGCTGAGGGTACGAAGGAAGAATCATGGTATTCAGATAGCCCCTGTAAACGTGGCCTTGGCAGAACGCCATGATGCAGTGTCCTCCGTGTTATCACCAGATTATTACTTTAATCTTTAAAGGATTATTATGTGGCAGGTGTCATTTTTTTTGCTATGATTTCCTATTGAAATAATGGCTAGTAGCTAGTGTGGACAAGGGAGACACAGCATGCAAAATTGCAGGCTTAGAGGTACAAGCTGTGTGACACTGCCACACTAGATAAAATGAGTCATGGCAGATGAAGGCTGCATCCTAGGTGCCAGGCCTAACGGATGGTGTGGTGTGTGGGGGTCTCTGGATCTGGAACCATACAAGACTCCATTGATCCACTACCAGCAGTACGTGAGAAGGTGCCTACCCTGCTGCTCTTTCTCAATGAGCTGATTGGTGACTTTGCCTGAAAGGAGCATATAGAATGTCAACAAGCTGGGCAAAAAAAAAGCAGGTGGCATCAAGTCCTCTATCATCCATGTTCAAGTGAGAGCAGGAAGCAGCAGGAGTTGAGGAGACACCTCCCAGCACAGTGGTCAGGATATGCAGCTGAAAGAGTTTGTGTTAGAGCCAGGTCCAGAATGGCCAGTGGCTTTGTGGTGAGTTTACTGAGGAAGAGGAACTGGGGACTGATGAGGGTCACCGAGATGCCATATCAAATATCCCATCTGTATATGCTTTGTGAGAAAGGACTTGCTTCCTTCTTGATAAACCCATATCTGACTGCAGCCTTGAGTCCCAGAAGATGCAGACTTCCACACCTCTGAAAGGTTCCTTAAATCCTGAAACCTTCAAGTAGGTGCTTGGTTTGGGTGGTTTGGAAGGATCACTTAACGGCTTAAATGCTGAAAGCCTTTAAGTGATCCTTCCAAACTACCCAAACCAAGCACCTACTTGAATGCACAGCACCCCTTACAAAAACAATGTAGCCAGCCCACTGAAGCACTATGAATTTATATCAAAATAAGCCTCTTTAGGAAAGGATTAATTTTATTTTATCACAGCAGTGGAATAACAAGTACTGCAACTCAATCGGCACCCAGGAGCGTCTGTGTCTGGAAGTCACTTCCTGGAGGAGCCGAGATAACGCTAAAGCTTATTCCTCTGAAACAACAAAACCCTCCGGAACTGATGCAGAGGTGTCCAGATTGTTGGACGTGAAGATTACCTGCACTCACAGAGCCGTAGCATTCTAACTGTACTACAGGGAAGATGGGGTGAGGGTGAGGTGAAGTGGAAGGTTAGTCAAGCGGAATTCACCCTGCTGAGTAGGAAGTCCTCAGCTGATTGGGTGAAATTTAAAAATTCCCAAACCTTTCAGTTTGGGAGCTCAAATTTTGCCCTTATTTACTCTTGAAATCCTATAGAGTACACTGGAGTCAGACAGATTTAAGAGATGGTAGGGTTTTGCTGTACTATACCTTTGACAGAATAACAAATACAGTATTGCGGATGGGGGAACTGGTAGATGTTGTATATCTTCACTTTAGTAAGGCTTTTGATACTATCTTGCATGACCTTCTCATAAACAAACTAGCAAAATACAGCCTAGATTGAGCTACTATAAGATGGGTGTATAACTGGTTGGAAAACCACTTCCAGAGAGTAGTTATCAGTGGTTCACAGTCAAGCTGGAAGGCCATAACAAGTGATGTCCCACAAGGATCAGTTTGGGGTCCAGTTCTGTTCAATATCTTCATCAGTAATTTAGATAACTGCATGGAGTTCACTTATAAAGTTTTCTGACAATACCAACCTAGGAGGGGTTTTAATTGCTTTGGAGGGTAGGATTAAAATTCAAAATGACCTGGACAAACTGGAGAAATGGTCTGAAGTCAATAGGCTGAAATTCAATAAGGGCAAATGCAAATTACTCCACTAGGAAGGAACAATCATTTGCACACATACAAAATGGGAAATGACTGCCTAGGAAGAAGCACTGCAGAAAGGGATCTGGGGATCATAGTGGATCACAAGCTAAAAAAACTAAACATCATTCTGGGATGCATTAGCAGGAGTGTTGTAAGCAAGACCAAAGAAGTAATTCTTTCGCTCTACTCCTTTCTGATTAGGCT